>NC_140987.1:199395493-200595493 GCF_052327205.1 Somniosus microcephalus
CCCCCCACTTGCTCTCTCTCTTCCCCCCACTCGCTCTCTCTCTTCCCCCCACTCGCTCTCTCTCTTCCCCCCACTCGCTCTCTCTCTTCCCCCACTCGCTCTCTCTCTTCCCCCACTCGCTCTCTCTTCCCCCCAGTCGCTCTCTCTCTCTTCCAGCAACAATATGCCCTCAAAAGACCCTCGGCACCGCCGGGCACTTCAGCTAGTAAATAGTAAATGGGTAGTAAGAGGAGGGGTGGGGCTGATTAGGGACCAAAAAGGAGACCTAATGGAGGCAGAGGGCATGGCTGAGGTGCTAAATGAGTACTTTGCATCTGTCTTCACCAAGGAAGAAGATGCTGCCATAGACATAGTGAAGGAGGGGTTAGAGGAAATACTGGATGGGGTAAAAATTGATAAAGAGGAGGTACTAGAAAGGCTGGCTGTGCTTAAAGTAGATAAGTCACCAAGACCGGATGGGATGCATCCTTGGACACTGAGGGAAGTGAAGGAAGAAATCGCTGAGGTACTGGCCATAATCTTCCAATTCTCCTTAGAAACGGTAGTGGTGCCAGAGGACTGGAGAATTACAAATGTTACATCCCTGTTCAAAAAAGGGTGTAAAGATAAACCTAGCAGCTATAGGCCAGTCAGTTTAACCTTGGTAGAGGGGAAGCTTTTGGAAACAATAATCAGGGAAAAAATTAACAGTCACTTGGACAATTGTGGATTAATTAAGGAAAGCCAGCACGGATTTGTTAAAGGCAAATCGGGGGAGAAATTCGGTATCGCCCCGTTTGGAGCGCAATTATCGGCCTGGCGCTAATTATCGCTTCTGACTGCAAACTTGGCTTTTATCGCCCCTGGAGGTGATTGGAGCGCTAAATCAAGCGCTACACACCTGTCTTAAGGCGCAAAGGCCGAGGAGCGAGGCGCTGACTCAGAGCGCGGGCGAAGCTCAGGTGATGTCAGTTAGCGATTGAACGCAGACACACTGGCGTTCTTAAAGGGGAGGGTCGATCTTGCTCTCCAGCCACACCCTGCTCATTGCAGGCTTGAATCTTGTCGTGGACAGAGCTGTGCCTAAATTTTCCAGCCAAGGACTATGGAGAGAGTCAGGGAATGAGCTCAGCGCTTCAGCGATCAGGCCTTGGAGGCTGTGGTTGACGTGGTGGAGCACCAAAGAGCAATACTGTACCCTGAGAGTGGCAGGAGTCCATTGCCTCGCGACTACAGAAGAGTGTGGCGGGAGGTGGCTCATCACGTCTCCTCCAGGAGCATGGTGCCCAGGATCCATACTCAATGTTGCAAAAAGTTCAACGACCCCACTCGGGTCATCAGGGTGAGTGGCTGCTTTTCAATACCTCTCTATCCCTCCATCTCAATCTCACACTATACCCAGAGGGTCTTAAAACCCCAATGCCCAACACTCATCCAAGACCTATGGCCATCTCATAAAACACACACGCACATTCGACACCTTGCATACATTAAGGGCTATTCAACTATGGGAGGCACATCAGGCAAGACCATGGCTGCATATTTACTCAGACGCCATCCTTTTTCTTGCAGGCCAAGCTATCTCATAATAGGAGACAGCAGCAACGGACGGGTGGAGGGCTGCCTCAGCTGCAAACCCCTCAGCGATCTTGAGGAGCGCGTCCACAGGATTGTGGCAAGCAAGGTGATCAGTCCTGTCGCCACTGGAGAGGCCAACCCCATTCGGGACAGCAATGGTAAGGTCATCAGCTTTCTCTCCTCTCTAAATCGCTCCACTCCTTCCTCCCTTACTGCCCCCCTGTCCTCACGCTAAAGCCACTCTTGTACCTCCCTGCTTTCAGATGGTGATTCACCAGCTGAGGAGACGGGCCCTCAAGCTGCCAGTGGGAGCGAAGCCGCAGGTGAGTAGGAAGAGGAAGCTGGAGCATCAGTGCCACCCTCTCCTGAGGAAGCCCATGCCCACACTGGGACCACGTCTTCCCTGGAGGGGAGCAGGGGGGAAGGGTCTGATGAGGGTGAAGCTCCGGGACCCAGCGGGCTGCAGCAATGCGATGGGGGTAGGGAAGCTCGGGGGCCTTCTCCCTGGAGGGAGAGTAGGCCAGCGAGTCCTGCTGCACTGGACGCAGAGGAGGAGCGGCTCATCGCTGAAATAAACACCCAGGCGGTGGACATGCGCACTCAGCTCATGGGTGCTGTGGGAAGGGTGCACGAAAGCATTGATGCACTGGCAAGGAGTGTGGAGCACTCTGCTGCAGCACAGGCGGACGCCACGCAAATGCTTAGTGCTGCAATTCAGTCACTGGCTGCTATGATCCAATCTCAGACTGCTCTCATGCAGTCTCAGATTGAGGCCATGCAAGCACTGACTGCTGCCATTGTCGCTGGTTTGGACACATTGCTCCAGGGGTCTCACGGCACCGCAGCAGGCCAGCAATCTGTCCTCCAGCAGATTGCTCCGAATGCTGAGGTGCTGCCCCGTGGGAGTGGCAGTGTGTCGGTCGAGCAGGGAGGTGCTGTCCTCGCTCAAGATGACAGCATTCCTGCTGCCACCACTGTCACTTCCCCATTGCACTTGCCACCACCTGTAGCCCAGACTGCTGCTGCCCATGCAGAGCTGGTGCAGTCTGCAGCTGGGCCCTCCAGGCCCAGAGCTGGTCGAGGGCATCCTTCAAGGGCATCTGTAGTCTCAGGATCTGACATTCAGCAGCCTTCCTCTAGCCTTGCTGCAGCCACTTGGGCCCCATTACGGAGGAGCAGTAGGGTGGGAAGTGGGCAAGGGAAGGAAATCACCCTCGAAGGGCAAAAAGTAGTAGGTCTGACGAAATGTTGGTAATGTTTTTATTAAAGGCCGCGCTTCGTCTGATAACTTCGGTTTAGTGTTTTGGCCATTATCTCAAGGCTGTGAGAACCAGTTATGTTAATGAATGATTTTTTGTGTTTGTTTCCATTAGTTTGTCATGAAGAAATGACACACAGTGTTTGTAAAATAAAAAAGTTGTTGTATTCAAAATGTACATGTTTGGCCTTTGGAATCATTGCTGCCTTGGCCGGCTATAGGGGTTGTGGGTTGCTTTCCATCATGTTGTTCTCCATGCCAGAAGCCATTTCCTGAGTCGGGGCCTAGAAGCGGCTTGTTATCAGTCTTTGACGGATGACCCTTGCAGTCTCAACATTGTGGGCCTCCCTCCCGCCTTGGTGCTGCTGCTGATCATCCTCCTCCTCTTCCTCCTCCTCTTCCCCCTACTCCTCCTCTGGTAGGGCAGTAAGGCCTGGTGGCATTGGTTGGGTCCTCAGGATTGCAAGGTTATGAAGAATGCAGTAAACAACTATAAAGAGGGAGACTCACTCAGGCGAGTACTGCAGGGTTCCTCCTGAGTGGTCCAGACAGCGGAACCATTGCTTGAGCACACCGATTGTCTGCTCAATGATGTTCCTGGTGGCGAGATGGCTCTCATTGTACCGCAGCTCAGCAGGGGTGTTGGGGTTACAGAGCAGTGTCATCAGCCAGGTGCAGAGTGGCAACCCCCGAGGAGCCAACCAATTGGCTGATGCGCTGCCTGGAAAAGCTGTGGCACACCAGTCTGGCGCAGGATGAAAGCATCATGGCTGCTGCCAGGATAGTGGGCATTGACCGCGAGTATCAGCTGTCCTGTGGTCACAAACCGCTGGACGTTTAAGGAGTGGAACGTCTTGCGGTTTCGGAAAACCTCTGCATTCTCATGCGGTGCCCGCAATGCCACATGCGTGCAGTCAATGGCGCCCTGCACCATGGGGAAGCCCGCTATCCTCGCAAAGCCCAATGCGCGATCATGCTGTTTGGCCCGGGTGATCGGGAAAGAAATGTACTGGCATCTCCTTTTATAGAGGGCATTTGTGACCTCCCGGATACAACAATGGACAGCGAACTGGGAGATATTGGCGATGTCTCCAGTAGCTGCTTGAAAGGAGCCAGTGGCATAAAAATTCAGAGCCACTGTGACCTTCACTGCCACTGACAGAAACGTCCTGGTCCTCAGTTGAGGCTGCAGATCTGGTTGCAGCAGGTGGCAGAGCTCAGTGATCACCTTGTTGCTGAAGCGCAGCCTGCGCAAACACTGCTCCTCAGACAAATGAATGTAGGAGAATTGTTCCCGGAACACCCTGGGAGGGTAAGGTCTCCTGTGCACAGGCCTGTTGGCCCTCCTCCCTCTGGCCATGTTTGCCACTCTCTCTCTGCGTCTCTGATGCCTCTGAATCTGCAGGTGCATGACGACGCCCCGCATCAGTGCAGGCCCCATAGTCTCTTGACAATCGAAGTAATGAAGGTCAAAACCAAAAGAACCTGAAAAGTGCTGCTCAGTAGCCAAAACCAATTCACACAGCGTTGACTCTCTGCAGATGCAGGAAGGATGTTTCTGATGGCCGGGGAGTCCAGAACCAGGGGTCATAGTCTAAGGATAAGGGGTAAGCCAATTAGGACCGAAATGAGGAGGAATTTCTTCACCCAGAGAGTGGTGAACCTGTGGAATTCTCTGCCACAGAGGGCGGTGGAGGCCAGTTCATTAAGTATATTCAAGAAAGAGTTGGATATATTTCTTAAGGCTAAAGGGATCAAGGGATATGGGGAGAAGGCAGGGACCGGGTACTGAATTTGGATGATCAGCCATGATCTCATTGAATGGCGGAGCAGGCTCGAAGTGCCTACTCCTGCTCTTATCTTCTATGTATCTATGTATCTCTCTCTGTCAGAATGAGTGGTGCAAAAATGTCTCCCACAGAAAAAGCCAGGAAGAGAGCGCCTTTAAATAGCACTTCCCCAGCCCCTTACCAACTGGAAAACATTCCACTCTCCCTGTCGTTGATTGTGGCAGGCGGAAAGGAAGGGGGCGCCACTCAATATCCGGTCCGGAGCGTCACCAGGGTGTTGCACGCTCAACTGACGTCACGATCTGCGGGTGCAGGAGATCGGGGTGGTAGAGTTTTGCGCCGCCGCAAAAACTCTGGTCAATTTCGTGAGCAGTGCAAACATCGCCGCGCCCAGTTGCTAGTTGCGTTGCACCCCATTAGCGCCCAGCAACCGAATTTTTCCCCCATCGTGTTTAACCAACTTCATCGAGTTTTTTGCTGAGGTAACAGAGGGTTGATGAGGGCAATGCGGTTGATGTGGTGTACATGGATTTCCAAAAGGCGTTCGACAAAGTGCCACATAATAGTCTTGCCAGCAAAGTTGAAGCCAATAGAATAAAATGGACAGTGGCTGCATGGATCTGAAATTGGCTAAGTGACAGGAAACAGAGAGTAGTGGTGAATGGTTGTTTTTCGGACTGGAGGAAGGTATACAGTGCTGTTCCCCAGGGTTCGGTCCTAGGACCACTGCTTTTCTTGATATATATTAATGATTTGGATGTGGGTGTACAGGGCACAATTTCAAAATTTGCAGATGACACAAAACTTGGAAGTATAGTGAACAGTGAGGAAGATAGTGATGGACTTCAAGAAGACATAGACAGGCTGGTGGAATGGGCGGACACGTGGCAGATGAAACCTAATGCAGAAAAATGCTAATGATACATTTTGGTGGAAAGAATGAGGAGAGGAAATATAAACTAAAGGGTACAATCCTGAAGGGGGTGCATGAACAGGAGACTTAGGGGTATATGTGCACAAATCGTTGAGGGGTGGGGCCTGTACAAAAGGCTGATATTTAGAGATATTTAGTAGACGAGAATCATATCCATATAAATTAAATTGTAGCCATTGACCAAATAATATTACCCCTAATTACTCCTGGGTAACTAAAAAGCTAAGGCTTGTTCAAAATGCAGCTGCGAAGGACAGTCAAAAGCAGTTTTGACTAAGTTTTGATAACAATCAGCCACAGACTGCGAGTGAAGGTTAAATTGCTAAAAAAAACATATTATGATGCTAAGTAGAAATTAGAATTCGCTTACCAAAACTAATTGCAATGATATTTAAAAAATAATTCGTATAAGGACATAAAATGAAAGAGATCATGGAGATAAGGTGTTTATCTGGTAGATTAAAGTGAGATAGTTTGGATACCTCAAGACTCATGAAACAGTGCTGATATGGGCCCTTGGTATAAAGGCCTTGTACCAGGGAAGCAAGAAATGAAAGAGATAAAGAAATGCCAATGGGGTGAAAAACTATAAACAAAATCACACTGAACATTGCAATGTTGGTGGAAAAATACTGGAAAGGCGGGATGCTACCTTAGTCTGAGTGACAATGGTATTTTGACCATTAGAACCAATTATAAAAGGTGATTTTGTTAAAGACCATATATGGACACTGGCCAAACGAACTGTTGATAAGAAAAGGGTTAAAACCTCGATACTCAAAGAACAACTTTACACAGACGTACTGCGAGAACAAAGGAACAGACTTAAGACAATGTCATCTGTGTCCAAGAGGTTCCAGAGACCAAGGGCGGCGAGCTACTCATTAAAACTATCGCCTAATATTAAGTATATTACATTGTATGCTTAATAAATCTTGATCTATTGCTCAAACATACTGGCTGCTGCCTATTGGTGTCTTATCCAAGAACTCAGAGATCATTAAGATCATTAAGGTTAGGGACCAAAATGGAGACCTGCACATGGAGGCTGAGGGTATGGCTGAGGTGTTAAATGAATACTTTGCATCTATCTTTACCAAGGAAGAAGATGCTGCAAAAGTCATTGTGAAAGAGGATATAGTTGAGATTACTGGATGGGATAAAAATTGATAAAGAGGAGGTACTAGTAAGGTTGGCTGTACTTAAAGTAGATAAGTCACCAGGACTGGATGAGATGCATCCTAGGATGCTGAGGAAAGTAAAAGTGGAAATTGCGGAGGTACTGGCCATAATCTTCCAATCCTACTTGCATATGGGGGTGGTGCCAGAGGACTGGAGAATTGCAAATGTTACACCTTGTTCAAAAAAGGGTGTAAGGATAAATCCAGCAACTACAGGCCAGTCAGTTTAACCTCAGTAGTGGGGAAGCTTTTAGAAACAATATCCAAAACTTGGAAGTATAGTAAACAGTGAGGAGGAGAGTGATAGACTTCAGGAAGACATATACAGGCTGGTAGAATGAGCAGACACGTGGCAGATGAAATTTAATGCAGAAAAGTGCGAAGTGATACATTTTGGTAGAAAGAACGAGGAGAGGCAATATAAATTAAAGGGTACAATTCTAAAGGGTGAGAGAGTGTAATAGTTTTAATGGGGACTAGAGCATCAAAGGTGGTGTTGAGGGTGTGGTTGAGCAGATCGGTAGCTGCAAAAATGTTGTGGTGAATGGAGGGCCAAAGGCTGGACAGTTGGGATTTTGAAAGTGCAGTTGCAAGTGAGTTGGGAGAGAGTTTTTTCCAAGGGCAGATACAGAAGCAAGTAGGGTTGGGAGGTGGGAGTGGGATATGGGTGGACAGCGATACAAGGAAGTGGTCAGAGATGGCCTTATCTGTGATTGGCATGGTGGGCATAGTGAGGCCACGTGAGATGGCAAGGTCACTGGGGTGGCCATGAATATGGGTTGGGGAGTTTACATTTGTTTCAATCCATATGGATTCTGTTTCTATCTTAATATTAGTTATGTCCCTTTTTTCTACTGCCATTATGCTATCTCTAATTAGTACAGCTACTCAACCCCCCTTCTTCCTTCACTATCCTTTCTCAATACATTACATCCTGCAATATTTAACTGCAAATCCTGTTCTTTACATAGCCGTGTTTCAGTTATCCCTATTACATCTGTTTCCAGTTCCCCCATTTTATTTTGGATGCTATGCACATTGCTGTACAGGCAATTTAATTTGCTTTTATTAATTGTTCCCCTCACTTTATTTTTAACAATCATTTTATACTTATGTTCCATAACTGTATTTGTTCTCTGACTGTTTATGTTACCTTTATTCCTTACCTTGGTCTGACCTTTATTCTGATATCCTATTTCTTTTATCTTCAGACTTATGTTATTTTCACCTGATTTCTCCTCCATCTTAACTACTTTAATGTCCTATCCACAGCCCTATATCCTTTCGACAAGGACATGGGTCCCATCCCGGTTCAGCTGGAGCTCGTCCCAGTGCTACATCTCCTTCCTGTCCCAGTACTGGTGCCAGTGCCAGTTAACATGTCACCTGATGGATGGCAATTCTGATAATACAGCGTTGCCTCAGTACTACACTGGAATATCAGACAAAATTTCGGGGCCAGTTTAACATAGCGTGCCTGGCGGGAAACTGATGGGATTGGATTGACCGCTCGTTTTGCGCCCTGCCTGATTTTACTTTCCATTGACTTCAGTGTAAATGAATTTGTTTGCTATATCTTTGACAGAAGAGCCCTAGATACTGTAGAAAAACGGTGTAAACAGTATTTACATCAATAGGTTCCCCTGTGGAAATTCATTCCCTTTTAGTCCATACAAATTAAAACACTAGACTGGCGTCATTCCAGGTTCTATATATTACAATAGCAGACTAAAACTGTATCAGCAGCACATGGGACCAAAGTACAGCGTGTATAAAGCTCCTGAATACATTTGCCTTTTTATGCTTTTGTGAAATGTGAACATTCCTACAGACCAGAAATGCCTCACCTTCAATCACTGATCTGCGCGGAGTTCGCTAATCTCAGCTAGCCTGGTGCTGGAGCACTACAACTGGCCACTGTTTTAGGATTGGAGTGGGAGAAAAAACAAGCAGAACTCATGCCCCTAATCACTATTAAATGACTGCCGCTGGAAAGTGCATGCGAGTGGATGTCAGATAAGGGTAGGATCAGCTCAGCTGTGATGTCCTGTGGTTTAACAGCCTGCTGACCGGCATTTTCAAGAATCAAACAAGAACAATGCCCACTGGTTTTGGTCCGAAAGAAACCCCAGCATCCATGGAACCATTCTCGGGCATGAATGGTGGATAGAAAATTGGCAAGAAAACAAGATCCACTACTCTTATATATTGAAATGATGTTTGTACTGCAGCTCCAGTTAGTGGGACATAAACAGTGAGCAAAAGAGTTATTACAAATCCTAGTTAGTTCGCCTCACTACAGTGAAAGTATCAGTCATTCTTTATAATGTTACAATAACCGTGCCTGTGTCACAGTAGTTTGCTTGATTAACATAAATTTAAAAAAAAACAACTTAACTGCCTTGTGTTTAGCCAATAATGAACAAGGATTTGGCATGAGGTTAAGTTGTGTGCCAAAAGGGACCTCAATGTGCCAACACCTAGATAAATGTGTTCTATTGAATTCGCTGTTGTACTGCCGTGACCCTTGGCCAAGTGCAAGTGAGAAAGTTTAGTCTATTAAAGAGCGGAGTTCATTTCCATAATATTTTTATTTTATAGCAATGGATCATTAGATGGGAAAAATGCCACTTTCCTGCCAAGTTCTTGGCCTAGGTACAGTTGTAAACTGATCAGCAATGCTTGAGCACCAAAATCTAGGCTGACACTCCTGTGCCTTACTGGAAGATAATACAGTTTGGTCGGACTAGGTTAAGCTGTTCTTTTGTTGCTGCTGTAAGCTTAAGGATGGTGCATTTTCATCTTTGTAATTAATATTTTTGATTACTTTTCAGTTGCTGCCCGGTAATCCTTTAATTTCACTTTAAGACACGGATGAACAATTAAAACCAAATTTAAATCCGTGTTCATCTAATCTAGTGGTTAATTTTATCATATTTGGGCATCACTGCCCCTTCAAGGAGTTTTTGGGTGGGCTCAGCTTCTGCCACAAGCAGGAACAACTTGCTGCAAGAGCTTTTTTGGAGGTGCCATATCGATGTGGTATCTTCTGCAGGGTAAGCTTTGGAAATACATTTTTTGTCAGACCAAACAAATTTCTTAAACTCTTTGCTACAGATTGTCTTTCAGAGATACACTTGGTGATGTAAATGAACTTGTTGTATCATAGATAATGCCATTTACTTTACATGTAACTTTTATGCTTTGCAATCATTGCTTAGAGATAGGATGAGAGAAGAAGCACATTTGCTTGATTGGCATCTTTGTCACCAGGGTCAATATTCAACCCCTCCATCACAGGTGTACTGTGACTGCAGTATGTATGATTTATAGGATGCACTGCAGTCACTCACCAAGGTTACTTTGACACACCTGTCTCCCCTGTGACATCTACTAAAAAGGACAAGAGGCGCAGTGCTGTAGGAACACCATCACCTGCAAATTCCCCTCCAAGTCACGCACCATCCTGACTTATATGTATTTCGCCATTACTGCACCATTTCTGTGCCAATATCCTGAAATTTCCTGCCTAGCAGTATTATGGGAGCAGCATCACTACAAGGACTTCAGCAGTTCAAGGAGAAGGCCCACTACCACCTTCTCAGGGCAACTAGGGATGGTCAATAAATGTGGACTTGCCAGTGCCATCCAACAAATTTTTTTAAAGTTTTTTTTGTGTAGAACTTCCACTGAGTGATATGATATGGTTGCAACCCAACATTATAAATGTGGTCAGTAAGATGTAAGCAACGCTCACTGTTCATAATGTGACCAGAGTGGAACTTCAGATTTTCACATTAGAAAAGTCTGTGCCTAATTTGCCTCTAACTCATTGGGCTAGGAATTCGGTGCAGTTGTTAGCAACCCCGGGGGGGGGTGCTAATGGGGCACAAATGACTTTTCACCTGGGCGCGGTGCCGCTAACAACTCTTGCTAAATTCAGCAGGAGTTTAGTGGCGGTGGTAACCGGTAGCACCCCGCTCCGCAGGCAATGACGACATCATCACTGTGCGCGGCGCCCCATTTTCACCCTGCCTGCAAATTTGGCCCACGCCCCCTGAATCTGCGCTGGGCGATGACAGCAACCAATTCAGTGGGCGGGAACGGAGTAGCAGGAGGCTTGCGGAGCAATAAGTAAAGGGGAGGTGGAGGGTGGGGGAAAAAAAATCGTCTGATGTACTTGTCACGGCCCATTGCCTCTTTGAACATGGGGTCTGTGCTGCAATCTGACAGCCTATCACTCCTCTTGTATGCCGGGCTGTTGGCTCGGCACCCTACTCCCCGGTGGTCCAGGTAGGGCCCCGCAAAGTTGTGAGCTTGGGCCCTCCCCTTTAATGAGGGGAAGAGCTCTTCTATGTGGCAGTGATAAGTGGCCCAGAGTGCAGAGCTGCAGATCACACCGCCCTGATATTCGGGGTTAGCGCTCTAAGCAGGAAGTGGAGCGCTTGAATTAGAGCTCCACCTCCCTCTTGGGGCACTAAAACTGAATTTAGCGATTGCTGGCACTATTTTTCTCCGGACGCTATATTTAGCACCCAGCCAGTGTTAGCGGCCCAAAATGCTCATTAGCAAATTTTTCCCCATAATCTTAAAACATAAACCGTGGTACAAGGGACAGCTAAAATACACTAATAAGTAGTGATACTATTTTGGATTTATTGACAGTAAAATACACGTTACTTTTGACAGAACTGTTTTGGAGACAGTAATTTGATAATTTTGGGCAAAATTTTCATTGCAATAATTGTACTAAATGTATTTTTTGGTTTGGGGGCATGAGAACAGAAAACACTGGCAATGCATAGAAGGTTGATGAGCATCTGAAGTATTTTCTACAGGTGCTGGTGCTTTGGGAAACCAATTTGTTTTATTAAAGGGTGGATTCCACAGCCCTGGAACAACAGCAAAACTGCACAAAAACAAATGGCCGCGATTTTACTGACCTTGGCGGGTGATGTCGGTGGTGGGTCCCAACCCCACTGATAGCTCCATCTCGCTGTCGGAAATAAATTTACCATGATTGGGCTTGTTAAGCCCGCCTAGCACGCTTGCCGGCTTATTAGAGGAAGCGGGTCTGATGACGTCATTCAATGATGCGTCATCAGCCGGTTTCCTTAAAGGGACCATGTCCAAATTTATTTTGATATTTGTGCCGTCAGTGTTCTACAGCATTGAGGTGCTGCAATCACTGACAAACACTGCACAAAGGCACAGGGCTGCACCCAGGCTCTCCCATGACACCCTCCATATGCCCATGGAGGGAGTCACAGCACACAGGGAGATCCTCTTCACTTCCAATGGGCGGAAGATACCTCCCCAGGAGATCAACCCAGCCTGGTTGCATATTGAAGGGGAGGGCACAAGCAGGGATGTGGTAAGGAGGACCTGGGTGCAGTGTCACAACTGTTTCAATGATCTCAGTAGATCAGGAAACGTTAGTACTGTTACGTCCGTGTATAAGAAGACACAGACTGCGGAGAACGGTAAAATAGGTGTTTACTCAACGTGGCTCAGACTGCAACTGATCTGTACAGATTACTACTCAGCGTTATATACAGGTGTGGTCACTGCCGGTACTACAGTATACATGCGCTGTAAAAAGTAGTTCCCCCCTTAAAGGTACATACATTACAATTCCTCCCCTTTTAGATTAACAGTACCATAACACTCATTTAACAATTAAATATCAAACTAATTACAATTAACACTTTTAACATGCAACATTAGCCAAAAATAGTCTATTTATAAATTCAGTCTTTGGGGAGGCTTCCTGATCCTTTCTGGATAGCACCTTTCCCGAATGTCTTGCTCTTGGTGCGGAGGCGATTCTGGCCCCCTGTCGTCGGTTGGTTCATCAGCTTCCGATGCTACTGTTTCTGGGGTAGATGCTACCTGTACGTCAGGTTCATCACCAGGTACGTATGGGCGAGGCATGGGGTTGACTTGTTCCTGTGACTCTAGGATCTGGTCAGCATGGCATCTCACGATGCTCTCCCCAACGTCCACTGTGTTCATTAGTGGGCCCTGCCGTGTGCATATCGTTCCTGGCTGCCATTTTTCTGTTCGGTAGTCGCGGGCCAAGGCTGGTTGCCCTACATTGAAGCTCCTTGTTGGCTTCTCATGGATGTGCTGGAATTGCTTACTCTCAACATCTCTTCGTACGTTTGGTCTGAGCGAATCCAGGCGAGATCTTAACCTTCGGTTAAAGAACATCATGGCTGGGGCCTGGTTGGTGACTGCATGTAACAGGAAATTGTCCACCTTGTGCTGCAGTGGAATGTTGTCATTATACATAGCCTTTATTGCCTTCTTAAAAGGTTTGTACGAACCTCTCAGCCAATCCATTTGTGGCTGGATGATACGGGGCGGATGTGTAATGCCCTACCCCATTCTTTTTCAAGAACCTCCGGAACTCTTCGGACACAAACTGTGGTCCGTTGTCGGAGCAAATCTGTTCTGGCAAGCCATTCCTGGCAAAAATGGTCCATAGGACTGCAATAGTTTTCTCCGTGGTGGTGGAGGACATTTTGATGACCTCAGGCCATTTCGAGTGCGCATCCACGGCTATTAAAAACATTGAGTCCATGAATGGACCAGCAAAATCAATATGCACCCATTTCCATGGAGATGAGGGCCACTCCCATGGGTGTAGAGGGGCCTGTGGTGGTGCATTTTGGACTTTCTGGCATCCTGAGCAGCTCTTGCTCAGGTCCTCGATTTGTTTATCGATTCCCGGCCACCACACATAAGCCCTGGCTAGGCTTTTCATTTTTACCCCGCCCAGATGACCCTCATGAAGCTCATTGAGCACTCTATCCCTTAACTTGGGTGGAATTACCACTCGGGATCCACACATCAAGGTCCCCCGGCACACTGACAGCTGTTCTCTCCTTGTCGAGAATGCTAGCAACAGTGAGTCGCCAATTGCTGGCCATCCCTTCACCGTCAAAACATATACCCGAGACAGTGTCGGGTCATTTCGGGTTTCCTTTTCGATACAAGCGTTAGTTACCGGTAGGTATTCAACTATAGTCGAATGGAATATTTCGACAGGATCCACTGCTGGTGCTTCCTCCGCAGTAGGCAGTGGCAGGCGTGATAGCCCATCAGCATTTCCATGCTGTTTTGTGCCCTTATATTCAATCTCATAGTGGTGCGCCCCTAGAAAAAGTGACCATCTTTTTAGTCGTTGCGCAGTCATCACCGGAACGCCCTTCTTCCGATTAAAAATGGAGACAAGAGGCCGGTGATCAGTCAGCAAGGTGAATTTCTGTCCGTGCAGATAGTGATTGAACTTTTTCACTCCCCACACTAGGCTGAGGGCCTCCCTGTCAATCTGGGCGTAGTTACGCTCGGCTGAGGTTAGTGATCATGACGCAAAGGCTATTGGCGTCTCTGAGCCGTCCGAGAATTTGTGCGACAGAACCGCTCCAATGCCGTCGGGTGACGCATCACATGCCAACCGAATTGGTAATGCTGGGTTGTAACGGGCCAATACCTCTTTCGATGTGATTAGTGTTTTGCTCTTCTGGAAAGCTCGTCTACATTCATCACTCCACTTCCATGGCACCCCAGTTTGCAGTAGGGTGTTCAGTGGGTGTAGTATTGTAGACAAATTTGGCAAGAACTTATGGTAGTAGTTTACCAGCCCGAGGAACGACCTTAGTTGTGACACATTTTCCGTTGCGACACATTTTCCGTTGCTGGAGCCTTGACTACTGCCTCAATCTTCTCTGGGGACTTATGTAACCCCTCTATCGATAATGTGGTCACAATATGAGATTTGTTTTCTAATAAACTCGCATTTGGGGCGGTTAGCTTGGAGCCCATATTCCTGCAATCTAGTGAGCACCTGCTCCAGGTTGGCAAGGTGATCACTGCCATTTTCGCCCGTGACCAGGATGTCGTCCAAATAACACTGGGTCCCTGGAATCCCTTGCAGGGCTTGTTCCATTGCCCGCTGCCAAATAGCCAGAGCTGATGCTACCCCGAATACCAGCCGGTTGTATTGGTAGAGACCTTTATGGGTGTTGATTGTGAGGTATTTCTTTGATGCTTCTTCTACCTCCATTTGTAGATACGCCTGGGCCAGGTCAATCTTAGTGAAGCGTTTCCCTCCAGATAGCGAGGCGAAAATATCTTCAATCCGCGGAAGTGGATATTGTACGGTGTGAAGGATCGGGTTCACTGTTACCTTAAAGTCCCCACAGATGCGAACCTTCTTTTGTTCCCCAGGCGTGCTGCTCAACGACTTTTTCATCACAGGGACGGTGGGTGTAGCCCACTCACTCCAGTCTACCTTGGACAGTACACCTGAACGTTCCAGACTCTCCAGCTCTGCTTCAACGGCTGGGCGGATCGCATAAGGTATCGGTCTGGGCTTTAAAAATTTTGGGCTTGCGTTTCCTTCAATTTTAATCATCGCTGTCATGCCTTTTAGTGTTCCGAGTCCTTGCTGGAACACTTCTTTCGCATCAGTTAGGATCTTTGACAGTCGCCCAGGTGTGACGTCGCCATCCTTTTTGTCAGCCACAGTCAGTGCCTGTATGGAATGCCAATCCAGTTGTATTTTCCGGATCCATTCACGTCCCAGTAATGGTGGTCCTCCATCTTGCAATACATACAGGTCTAGTTTTGGTGTTTCCTTACCGTTATATATAACGGTCACCCTTATTTTTCCTTTGGGGTAGACTTTTTGCCTCGTGTACGTCTTCAAAATAATTTTTGTGTCTCTCAAGGGTATGTGTGAGAATAGCCGCTCGTAGTCCTGTCGGTTTATGACTGTTAGGGCTGATCCGGTGTCTAATTCCATCTTTACCTGGACTCCTGCTATCTTGAGAGTGACCCAAATGGTTTGGTGATCCTCCGTTGTGATCACATTATGTAGTTTCAGACAACTCAGTTCCCTGCTTTCGGAGTCGTTATCACTCTTTTGTTCATCTGAACTATTCTCCGTCGTCTTATGTACCTTCTGGTACTTTCCTTTGGTAGGTTTCTTATTGCTGGTTTTCTTTCCCAACCTGCAGACTCGTGCTATGTGTCCTACTTTTCCACACTGTCTGCACACTTTGTCTTTGAGCCAGCAATCATTCTGGTTGTGTGTTGTTCTGCCGCAGTGATAGCACTTCTCTGTTCCATATGACATTTCGTTTGTGCCATATTCTTGCGGTCTCTGTTGTATCTCTGCAGCGCCCCGTGCTGCTGCTTCATATGATACCACAATGCTGAAAGCCTTTTCCAGCGTAAGGTCCTTTTCAGATAAAAAGCCTTTTCTGGGTTCCTACACTTTAAAGCCCACACACAAACTTGTCCCTTAAGGTATCTGCCAGTCCCGCTCCAAACTGGCAGTGTTTCGATAGTTTGCGCAGTTCTGTTAAATAATCAGCTTTGCTTTCATCCTTATGCTGGTTCCGTTTGTGAAACTTGAATCTTTCTGCTATCAGTAGCGGTGTGGGGTTTAAATGTTCCTTTAGTATCGTTACTATGTCTTCAAAACTCTTTTCCATTGGCTTCGTTGGGGTTACTAGATTTCATAATAAACCATACGTCTTTGCACCCATTAAATTTAACAAGACCGACGCTTTCTTGTCATCTGACACCTCATTTGCCTTGCAGTACACCTCTATTCGTTCGACATATGTAGTCCAATCTTCGACTTCATTGTCAAATGCGGTGAAACTGCCACTCTTTGGCATTTTGGGTGTGGTTTAAAATGGCATCTCCCAATGGCTTAAAATGGCATCTCCCGTGCTTTACTTCCTCCCCCGCTGCTGCCGACGCCGCTCCCGGAGGTTCTCGTGGCAATGGCGGCGCCTCGTGGGTTTCTGCGCGTCTCTCTCTCCCTCTCTCTGACGCTGTTCGGCCCCTGAACACCGGCTGCGCCCTGTGCGCTCTGCCCTCTCTCTCTCTCTCCCGTCGACGCTGCTCGGCCCTTTGCTGTGCCGCTCGGTCAGGCTCTAGCCCGCCGCTGTCCGGGAAGGGTCTGCGCACTACCTGTTGCCAGCCCGTTTCGCTGGACCACCTCGACTGGAAAGCCAAGCCTGGCTTTCGACAGCCTCCCCCGCAATTCTCGAGTCTCTGCTGGATGACTGGGCGGTTGCCTGTGTTTGACGCCCGAGTCTCTGGCCTTGACCTCCAATCCACTGAACTCCAGGAACGAATCCCCGGGAGGTGATGCAGAGTTTCAGGTAGGTTCGAACCTGCCTCGTTGCCAATGTTACGTCCATGTATAAGAAGACACAGACTGCGGAGAATGGTAAAATAGGTGTTTACTCAACGTGGCTCAGACTGCAACTGATCTGTACAGATTACTACTCAGCGTTATATACAGGTGTGGTCACTGCCGGTACTACAGTATACATGAGCTGTAAAAAGTAGTTCCCCCCTTAAAGGTACATACATTACAAGTACAAAGCTACACTCAACCTCATCCTGCTGTGCCTCTCATCACATCCCCAGCACTCTGCCTTCCCTACACAACTCCTGCACACCCTTACTCACACCAACTTACCTTGCAGCTCCACCCATCCCTCTCTCTACATTATCACATTCCCATTTCACTAGCCACACCTCACACTCACCCTCATCCTAGTCCAATCATACCAACTTACAACACACAAGGGTAGGCACTTGGGTGTTTTATGCACTGTTCATGTAAAGTTTCTGTTAATGTGTCGAACAATGAAACCTTTATTTTCAACACTTTGCCTTCTTGTACAGATTTGTGGGCACCTTTGGAAGTGGCTTAGTGAGTTGCAGTGAATGGTGAGACATAATGGTATCCCCCGCAATGGTGATGAGTGTGAAAGAATTGGCTTGGTCATTGCAGGGATGCTTTATGGTGTTGGTGTGGGGTGGTGCTAACCTGGCGCATCATGTGGCAGCCAGGGTGTACAGCGTCAAGTCAAGTAAATCTGGCCATGGTGAGGCCATCCCTGATGTCCCGGGCAGCA
This sequence comes from Somniosus microcephalus, assembly GCF_052327205.1. NCBI lineage: Eukaryota > Metazoa > Chordata > Chondrichthyes > Squaliformes > Somniosidae > Somniosus > Somniosus microcephalus. Next base: position 199,413,166 of record NC_140987.1, read on the forward strand.
ATGTGGTCGGGTGCTGATGCCCTGTATCCTGTGCAGCATCAGTTGATTGCGGAGATGTTTGGTGTTGTTGCCTCTGGGGAGCAATAACGGGGCGCTACCGGCTTTGCCTATGAAATTGACGTGGAAGTTTGCGGCAGCAGTAACCGCTAGCACCACGATCTCCTGCGCCCAGAGATCTTGACATCATCCAGCTGCGCAACGCCCGGTAGCGCACCGGATCCGAACCTCGGTTTCCCCCCCTGCAGCATTGCCAGGCGATAACACTGACAGCTGCAGCGGACTTTGTTAGGGAGGCCGGCCACTTGGGGAGCGGTACTTAAAGGTAATGCCGCTTGTGTCAATGAAAAATTTGTTTTTGCCCCTTAGGTTGTTTTTTCAACTTTTTCCTGTGCCGTGATTGATCAGCCCTGCACTCTGTTAACGTGCTTGGGGCTGATCATCGTGAATCACGGCTGCCGTCAGCGACAAGGGACATTGATTTAATGCAGAGCCTGCCGCAATGGCCCTTACCTTTAACGCAGGGCAGGAGCCTCCATTCCTGGCCGCGCTGCCCTCGACATTGGGCAGCGCTGCACCACTACAGCCCCTCTTGCAGAACTTTAATGCTCCAAGAGAAGTGGTAGCGCTTGATTTAGCGTTCCACTTCCTTCCTGGAGCGCTAAACCTGAAGTTCACGTCGGATTCACTGGTGTAGCGCCCGGCGCTACTTTTTCGTTACCGCTGAAGGTATCGCCCCATTTCTCCCCCATGAGTTAAATGCAACATAAATCATCCAAAGCGGGACCGAATTGAGATTTTTCCAAAATCAGATCAATTTCGAATATACTAATGATGTTTAATTGCTCCATTTTCTATGTTTATGTTTTCACCTCTTCTCATGATGTCATTTACATGGTCCTTTAAGATTATGTATGTTTGTGTGCTGACAGTAGCACAGTGATGTGGGACTTGTAATGATGTAGCGTTGTATATTCAAAGTGTTATTTTAACAACAGGGGCAACACATGATTAATTGGCTACAGAAGCTGCGTTAGGCTAATGTAATCAGTTGTTAATCAACTGATCACGTAATTATTCACCCCATCCTGCAACGTTAACTGCTGCTACCTTGCCTGTTTGGCAAAAGTAAAATGAAATAACCTTGTGATAATAGAAATAAACCATTCTAAAACTTATCTCATAAGTCAGTTGGCATTTGTAACAGTAGTTGGTCATTTTATGTTCAGCGTTTTCCCCTGCCATTCTGTTTGGACAGTTGGAAATGCAGCCTCAGTTTTTATTTATATCAGATACAATCTATAATGGCAGATAAGGCAAATTTGAATAAAAAGTTAACGGAGGAAAAATATGGGACACCTACACTAAAACCTGGTGAAGGCCAATTAATCTGAAGTACCAAATTTTTAGATGTAAACCGAAATACAATGCTGTTAAATACAACAAGCAATCACTTTTTAAAGTTTTAGAAGATATACTGGCAATAATCAATATTCACTTCTGTTTTTCTGATTTCTTTCCACATTTTATATTTTACATTTTCTCATTCTGTGTAAGCTACGTTCTTTAATTCATTTCTTAGCTGTTGTTCATGATTCATTTCTTTTTCACTTAGATTACCACAGACTGGAATCCCTGAATGAGCTGTAATACATCACACAGCTCCAACATATGTTGGAGCCCTGTTCTCTTAATCTGCCTTGATCCCAAAAGCCTTATCCACCTGCTGCAGTACCAACCGCTCATTACAGCAACACAGATTTGTCCTTACCTGTCCTTTGCCTGAGCTCTTCAAGGTTAACATGTAACAGCAACTGTCATTAAATGCATGTAAGAGGCAAAAGTGGAAAGTGTTCCGGGCATTGCTGGCAAGAGCCACTGGTGGAAAAGGCTGGCGAATTTCCCAGACAAATCTGTCACACCCAACGTTGATATAACACAACAATAAAACCGTTTTATCTTTCTATTACCTAGTTAGAGCTGGAAACACACCATGGCTGGTGTGGTTTTCAATTTGATACGATGCACAGTTCTTGTGCTTCACATTTGGAGATAAGAAACTAAAAATGGCAAATCAAAAATTACACGAGATGCTGGCTTGTGATTTTAGTTTTAGCATATTTAAGCAGAGTGCATTTTAAATGAATCCTTACACTGAATCCATTGGTAAATGACAATCCCTGCATTAATAAAAAGTATTCAGAAAAGAGGCAGAATGAATAGTTAATATAGGAAGACAGCTTTTATGAATATATTCTCATCTATATTTCATATATACTGCATTTACATTTATCTAAATATAATTCTTTTCCATATAGAAAATCATTAACAAAATTTGAAACTATTGCTTTTCAGTGTTATCTTCTAGCTCATTTGGACCTGGAGATTTATATAATTTGAGTATTCCCATTCAAGTGCGCCCAAACAAGTTGATGGATTTTAGTCAAAAATGGTCATATCTTACAACGCTAAACCTTGATGTTGCCCTCAACCAGTTGTTAAATAGATGATGACTCCAATGAAAAGCCTTGATCAATTTAGAAGATTAATAATCAGAAAATTGGGACAACCTTCAATTGGGCATGTCTTCAGCACCCGATCGGCTGATCTGCTCTCCTGTTGAGTGCGGTTTCTTGTTGGGAGTGATAACTCTTAAAATTTAGCCCATGTTGTGAATACCTTTTATGGTGGAGAGACTGACAGAATTTATAAATTTCTCAGTCACAGTGTCACAGAAGCAAATTTCTGTGTCACATTTAACAAAGAAGTATAAAACATGACAAAGAAAGTCAATAATTTTCAATGTGCAGAGAAACCTCTCACCAACAGAAAATATCTTTTAGTTGATTTCAGTGGTTACAATTAAAAATAATTAAAAAAAGAAAATTGTTTAGATTTCAAATTCACTTGAAGATCTGCTAAGGCTATTGAACCTCTAACAGACTTCAGGAAGGCAGAGCCCATCAAGTCATATACAATAGCACATTAGCAGTATTATATAGATTAATGCTCCTGTCCATATAAAACACCATTTGGCAAATTTTCTTCTTCACCAACTGGGCAGTAACCTGGCAAAGCAGATCACCCACCCGTTGTAGAACCTGTCTGATTTTCATTCTGACAGATGACAATGTATGCCCATATCCTCTGGCCTACCATGAGCAGAACCAAAGGAGATGTTTCTGTATTTTTGAAAACCTGTTTCGTGTGTAAATAGATTGTGGTGAGTGATCATGGAATACAGGAAATATTCCCTGATGATTTGACTGCATAAACCATTAACAACAAGGATATAATTGGGTTATGATGCCATAGAATCGTACGCCACAGAAGGCAGCCATTCAGCCCATCATGCTTGTGCCAGATCCTCAAAAGAGCTATCCAATTAGTCCCACACCCTGCTCTTTTTTCCATAACCCTGCAAATTTTTCCTTTTCAAGTATATGTCCAATTCCTATTTGAAAATTACAATTGAATCTGCTTCCACCATCAGTTCATGCAGTGCACTCCAGATCATAATACCTTGCTACGTAAAAAAAAAATCTCCGCATCTCCTCCCTGATTCTTTTATCTTAAATCTGTGTCCTCTGGATTCTGACCCTCCAGCCGGTGGAAACCGTCGCTCCCTATCTACTCTGTCAAAGGCCTTTATAATTTTGAACACATCTATTAGATCTCCTCTTAAGCTTCTCTGCTCTAAGGTGAAAAACCCCAACTTCCCCAGTCTATGGACAAAACTGAAGGTTCTTCATTGCAGGTATTTTCTAGTAAATCTTGTCTGCAACCTCTCCAAGGCCTTGACAAGTGGTTGAATTATCACAACATATTTGTTACTATATTCTGTGCTCGCCTGCTACGTACAGCAGTTACACAAAAGAAATGGTACAAGATCATAATCCTTGGGACATTTTCAACTTTAATTTACTTATTTTTGTTGAGTACTTAGTTTTATGCAAATAAGTTTTGCTCAAGATTATCAATAAAGTCAATACTTTCTATATGGAGTCAGACACCTGCTATTGTTGTACTGCATCACCAGAACCCAAGTAGAATTAAAACATGTCTTACTCTTAGAGTGAATTGTTTGGCCTCAAATCTCCCCTTGTGGTATCATATTCAATATGTTTGGTAGTTTGCGTATTTTCGATAATTCATTTAAGATGTTTTTTCCACTATATACAAGCTGCTAAAGGTATTTCAATTCTGTCAACTATCCTATGACATACGGGGGAGAAATTCACTATCACTCTGTTTGGGGGGCTAATCTTAAAAGTTTGAAAAGTGCAAGGCGCTAACGATTTCAAACTTTTGAAAAATTTGCCGTTTGCGCTCCAAGCAGGAAGTGGAGTGCTAAATCAAGCGCTCCACTTCCTTCTTGGAGCACAATCGACAGCAGGCGGGGCGGAGACTTCAGCAGTGCTGCACACTGGGCCGTGCAGCGCTGCCACGTTGAAAGGCTCCTTCCCTCCCTTAAAGGGAAGAGCCATCGCTGCAGGCTCTGCGATATAAAAAGTACCTACCTGAACCACCAAGGCAGCCATGATCCAGTGCGATCAAGCAGAGTGCCGGGCTGATCGATCGCGGGCAGGAACCCGCGAAAAAAACTGTAACAAGAAAGGTAAGTTTTCTTTTTACTTACCTTGGCTGTAAAGTCTGTAGGTTGTGCAGTAAATAACTTCAGAGACTTTAGAAGTACAAACAAAACAGGTCTTTACTATTCAGAGGTCTGGGCGATTTCTGCCCTAGTTAACGTATTCCAACCCTTATATACTGGTGTGGTCACTATCGGTATTACAGTATACATGAGCCAATAAATAGTGCCACCCTAAAGTAGTGCTCTTAAAGGCGAACGGTTACATTCTATAGTTCCCTTAAAGGTAAACGGTTACATACACAACACTCCTCCCTTTCTAGCTTATTACTTACAGAATCCCGTTAAACATACAATCTTCAACTTATATAGACAGTTGCAGATATACTCTCGATGGAGTCAACGTCATATAACAATTTACAGATATACTCTCGATGGAGTCAACGTCATATAACTTCATGTTTAACATAACATAATAACATATATAACTTCATGTCAAAACAGATCACAGATTCAGTCTCCGTAGGAACAGTTGCAACATACTCTTAGTGGAAACAGTTTACAGGTTCAGTCTCTGTGGAGGTTTCCGGATTCTGTCCAGATAACGCCGCAGTGGTGTCGTCATTCCCAGCGGTCCAGTAGGTGTCTCTGGTAAAGTCGATTCAGCTGGAACAACAGTGTCAGGTTTATCTGATTCTAGTATTACTAGATCAGAAGTAGGTGTTCTGGGTACTTCAGTTTCAACATTACTTGGGTAAGGTGGTGAAGTCGGCTGCTCATTTGTGGCGGACCCTATGATCTGGTCAACATGGCGCCTTATTACCTTGTCCCCAATGTCCACCGTGTACATCAACGGTCCTAGCCTTTTTTTAATAGTTCCAGGCTGCCATTTCTCCGTACGGTAGTCCCGGGCCAAAACTTGTTGCCCCATCTGGAAAGATCTGGTGGCCCTTTCATTCATGCCCTGGAATTGCCGGTTCTCTACGTCCCTTCTTACGTTTGGTTTGAGCAAATCCAGCCGGCATCTTAGGCGTCTATTGCAAAACATCATTGCGGGAGTTTGATTCGTGACCGCATGTGTTGCATTTCGATAGGCCAACAAAAAGCTATCCACCTTATGCTGTAAACTTATGTCTTCATTACTCATGGCCTTTATGGCCTTCTTGAAGGTCTGGACAAATCTTTCAGCCAGTCCATTGGAGGCGGGATGGTATGGGGCTGATGTGTAATGTTTAACCCCATTGCTTTTTAGAAATTTCTTAAATTCCTCAGACACAAATTGCGGCCCATTATCGGAACAGACCTGTTCTGGCAGACCATTCCGTGCAAACATTGTCCTTAGCACCGTAATGGTTTTTTCCGTCGTGGTGGTGGTCATCTTAATTACTTCCGGCCACTTGGAGTGGGCATCTACCGCTATTAAGAACATCGAGTCCATGAAAGGGCCCGCAAAGTCGATGTGTACTCTTTGCCAGGGAGATGAGGGCCACTCCCATGGGTGCAGAGGAGCCTGTGGTGGCGCGTTCTGAACCCTCTGACATCCTAGGCAATTCTTCGTTATCTCCTCTATGTCCCCATCGATGCCTGGCCACCACACAAACGCCCTAGCTAGGTTCTTCATCTTTACGCCCCCCAGGTGTCCTTCGTGCAGCTCCTTGAGTATTTTCTTTTGGAGTTTGGGTGGAATCACCACTCTAGACCCACACATCAGGGTTCCTCGACACACAGACAGTTGTTCTTTCCTCTGTGCGAATGCTTGCAGTGTTGGTTCGCACTGCGCTGGCCATCCCTCCACCGTTAAGTCATAGACTCGTGAAAGGGTCGGGTCATTCCTTGTCTCATTTTCGATCATTGAGTTCGTGATCGGCAAACACTCCACTATTGATGAGTGGAACAACTCTACTGGGTCTACTGTCCTCGCTTCTTCTACCATTGGCAATGGCAAGCGTGATAGCCCATCAGCGTTTCCATGTTGCTTGGACCGTTTGTATTCAATATCATACTGGTGTGCCCCAAGTAAGACTGACCATCTTTGTAGCCTTTGTGCTGTCATGTTGGACACGGCCTTGTTCGGGTTAAATATGGACACCAACGGCTGGTGGTCTGTCAGCAATGTGAACCTCTTACATTGCAAGTAATGGTTGAATTTCTTCACGCCCCACACAAGACTGAGGGCCTCCCTGTCTATCTGGGCGTAATTTCGCTCCGCGGGTGTCAAAGATCGGGACGCAAAAGCCACTGGCCTTTCCGAGCCATTTGGTAGCCTGTGCGAAAGTACTGCTCCAATTCCGTACGGTGAAGCATCACACGCCAGCCGAAGGGGTAATGCTGGGTTGAAATGAGCCAACACTTCTTCAGAGGTAATCAACTCCTTGCTTCTGCGAAAAGCCTTTTTGCACTCCTCACTCCACTTCCATGGTGTCTCCTTTCGCAACAGCTCATTCAGTGGATGCAGCACCGTGGACAAATTTGGTAGGAACTTGTGGTAGTAATTGATTAACCCCAAGAATGATCTTAACTGTGACACGTTCCCTGGAGCGGGAGCCTTCACGACTGCTTCTATCTTCTCCGGTGATTTATGTAGTCCCTCGCGGTCAATGATATGACCGCAGTATGAGATTCGTTTTTGGAAAAACTCACACTTATTGCGGTTAACCCTAAGGCCATACTCCTTTAACCTGGTGAGTACCAGTTTCAAATTCGTGAGGTGTTCCTCTTCATCCATTCCCGTGATTAGGATATCATCCAAATAGCACTGCGTGCTTGGAATTCCTTGTAACACCTGTTCCATGGCCCTCTGCCAAATTGCTGGTGCCGAAGCCACTCCAAAGACCAGTCTGTTATAACGGTACAACCCTCTGTGGGTATTGATAGTTAGGTATTGGCGTGACTCTTCCTCAACCTCCATCTGTAAATATGCCTGAGCTAGGTCTATCTTCGTGAAGTGTTTTCCTCCAGCCAACGAAGCGAAAATATCTTCAATCCTTGGCAGCGGGTATTGTACCGACTGAAGCATCGGGTTCACTGTGATCTTGAAATCCCCGCAGATACGGACCTTCCCCGGTCCCCCTGGCTTACTACTTGGTGAGGATTTCATGACGGGTACAATGGCCGTGGCCCACTCACTGTGGTCTACTTTTGACAGAACCCCTGATCGTTCAAGTTCTTCTAGTTCTGCCTCCACTGCTGGTCGTATTGCATACGGTACCGACCTGGCCTTACAAAACTTTGGGCTTGCATGTTCTGCAATCTTGACCTTTGCTTTAATACCTCGTAGCTTTCCCAGTCCTTGCTGGAATACCTCTTTAGCTTCGTCTAATATTCTGGCCAACCGTTCAGGTTTGACGTCCTCTTTTTCGGGCTCCACCGTCATGGTGTTTAGTGCATGCCAATCCATCTTTATTTTCCGGATCCACTCCCGTTCCAGAAGTGGTGGGCCTCCCTCAGACAACACATACAGCTCCAACCGGTGGTGAACTTTATCTTTGTATTTCACCTTGACCTCTATCTTCCCGATGGGGAATACTTTTTGCCCCGTGTATGTCTTCAGTATCAGATCCGCATTCCGTAGTGGAATATGCTTGAAAAACTTTTGATAGTCATGCTTATTCATGACCGTCAACGCCGATCCGGTGTCCACTTCCATTTTTACTGGGACCTTTTCAATCGGTAGCGTTATCCAAATAGTTTGACGGTCGGCTTCATTGCTCACGTTGTGAATTCTTAGACCGTCCAGTCCTCTGCCTTTGGCGTGTGTGTCCGACTTCTGTTCCTTCAGACTCTTCCTATTTGCGTCATGTACCTTTCTGTCCCATTTTTGTGAGGACTCATTATTGTTGCACGTCGTTCCTGACTGGCACACTTTAGCTATGTGCCCGATCTTGCCACATTTCCAGCATTCCTGGTTTTTACCCCAGCATTGCTTTTGGTCGTGTGTTGACTTCCCACAACGATAGCATTTGGTGATATTACCTCGTTTAGGCATCTTCTTCTCTTCTCGAGTACAACACAAGTATTTCTTTACTTACTTTAAATTTTTGAAAATTCTTAATAATTTCCAAGATGGCGGTTTCCCGCTTCCGTCTTCTTCTTCTTCAGCGGTTTCCCCGCGAAAATGGTGGCTTTCCCGCGCTTCTCGCTCTCCCCGCCCACTTCAATGGCGGTTTTCCCGCGCTTGGCGGTCTTCACCCGGTCCCCCGACGCCGTCTGTCAGCCCGAGTGTGGTCCTTATCTATAATGCGATCGCTGGATCGCGAAGCGGCTGCCGGCCCTTATCTGTAGATCCGATCGCTCTCGCGGCTCTCGGCCCTTATCTGGAGATGCGATCGCTGGCTTGCAACGCTTCCCGCTCGGCTCTGGCTCCCCCGCTCGCGCGGCTCTCAGCTCTGACACTCCCGCGCCTACTCGCAGGCTCAGCGCTTCGTGGCAGCGGTTGCTGCACGGCTTCTCACATTGCCCGCGGTCCGGCTGTCACCCGACGCCGTTGGACCCGAATGCTTTGCCCTTCTCCTCCAAATACTTCTACCCCGTTTTTTTTTTTTAAATTTATTTGTTTTAACTACTCACAGTCTCTTCAGCCGCCTTGTTTTAGGCTGATTGGCTCGCTCAAGATGTGGTAGCAGGGTAATCTGTGCCTGTTGCTGCCGCAGCTTTGCTGTTAATCTTCCAGCTTCCAGTAAGTACTATACTTTTAGTAGACGGAGCCTCGTGTTTTCTTTTTGAAGCTCTCTGCTACTGGTTAGTCTTGCCGCAGGGTACGATCGGACTCGTCGCCACTGTAAAGTCTGTAGGTTGTGCAGTAAATAACTTCAGAGACTTTAGAAGTACAAACAAAACAGGTCTTTACTATTCAGAGGTCTGGGCGATTTCTGCCCTAGTTAACGTATTCCAACCCTTATATACTGGTGTGGTCACTATCGGTATTACAGTATACATGAGCCAATAAATAGTGCCACCCTAAAGTAGTGCTCTTAAAGGCGAACGGTTACATTCTATAGTTCCCTTAAAGGTAAACGGTTACATACACAACATTGGCCACATCGTCTTTAATCATCGAAGTGAACGGCTGCCCGATGCACACCTCCTGCAGCTGTCGGTGTTTTCAACCGGTGCTGCTGCAGGGGACAGAAGTCAATTTCGGGTCCGGGGCGATGCGCACAGCGATGACGTCACGATCTCCAGGTGAAGGAGATCGGGGCACAACGCCGTAGCGCCACCGCAAAACTCTCGCCGAATATGGCGTGGTATCGATGTCAGCACCACGCTCAGTCACAAAGCCATTTGCACCCCATTAGCGCCCCTCAGGGGTGCTAACGGGAGGCACCCAATTTCGCCGCTTGAAGTTTGATATCAGAGTTTAAAACAAATGATAAACAAAAGAAGTACCTTTGCAGGCCAAATGTTACATTGCAAGAAGTTTTCACATACTTCATAGTATACCTGGTTTTCCAGAAATAAATTTAGTCTTTAGTAGACTATTACAATAACAAATAATTATAATAAACATTAAATTAGGTAAAATAATAAGGACATTGCAAAAGAGACATTTTCTTTTTAAGTCAGCTACATTGGAACAGGTGAAAGTAAGTTGTGATGCACAGTAAATGAGATGCTTAGGTTCCAAAGGGATTAAAGGATTAAGATAATTAGGTGAAAGGTCAAAGTTAATGTAATCATCAGGTCTCATTATACTAATGGGCCCTATTCAAATGCATAAATTGTGTAATTAAGAGGCTACTTAATGTTCTGTTCACATGATAATGTAATCAGCTAACTATTCTTTGTACTGTGGGTATTGCCAGGCTAGGTATGAACATGTTGAGATGCTTTACAAAATCTTAAATGTAGAAACATTGGAGCTAACTGATGAATTGAATCTAGAAAAAATAAGGCTAGCAAAAGACGTGACATTTTAATAACGTAGAAATTATATAGAGGGGAATGACTACAAGTCAGCAATCTTACCTACAGATTCAGGTGAGACCTAACAACACAAGAATGAAATATGGCCTGCAGCTCTCAGAGACTCCTTTTCCATCCCAGCTTCCATTACTTATGTTTCCCCCATCCATTTGCTCTCATCGTGTCCCCTACCCCTTTGACTTTCCGTGCCCCTCCTTTCTTACCACCTCTTGACACCTATTGCTAACCCTTTTCACTCCCATTGCTGCCCCTTTGATCTATTCACTCAACTACTGTATCCTCCCCTTCCCTTCATCCCATGATTACTCACTTCTTAGCTTTCCATCTGCTGTCCCTTACTCCCACTTGCTTCCCCCAGAAGTGGTTGGCAAGAGATCACAGGCCCTCTCACCCTTACCTTCTCTTCTCCTCCTAACCTTGCCTCCTACGTTTCCCTAACATAGGATTTGTTTGCTTTGAAAGTTCACTTTAGTTGTTTTCTTTTAAAGCAATCCAATTAGGAAAAGGAAAGACACTGTCATTCTGCCTTTCTCTATCTGTGGCTGTCTCTGCTTCTCTCTCTCTCTCTGTTATACAGACGTGGGTAATATATAGGCTAACTGCAACCAAAAACACAGGTGATAATTAGAGGCTCTCTGTTTGCTTCAAAATTCAACTCATCTTTTTTCAGAAAAATAAATTCAAATTAGGAGGAAAGACACTCAAGCCTAAATTGCTGTAGTCCTGTACCCAAGCAATGTAGTAACTGGGACCAGGGGGGCGATTTTCTGCCGTCGGAGGAGGCGGGTTTGGAGGCAGGAAAGGCGGGAAAATCAGATTCAATGAGGGCGGGTTCGGAACCCGCCTCCAACCCACCTATGCAGGATTTTGCCAGTGCTGGTTTTGGAGGTCGAGAAATGGTCCCGCCTCCAGCTGACGATAGCGATACTTGTGATCCTTAAATGCTCGTTAAGAGCCTCTCTAATCCTATTTTGAGAGGCCCTCGTGATTTTTTGAGGATTTCCGCGTGCTCCACGCACCTCCTGAACCACGCCAGGTAAATCTGGTGGGTTAACTCATGGGTGGCCTCCTCACAGCTGCAGGTCTAACAAGACATCATTTGTTGCAGCAAGGATTACTTGCAGGTGCCAGACCTTGGCTTTAAAAGGTCTTTGAGCACTTTTAGAAGGCCTTCTGAAGTCGGAGGTGCTGCAGCTTGAATCTATCAACTGTGGGACCTCCTTGGAAGACCCTCTGCCCGCTTGCAATGAGTGCTTCCCCAAAGGAGGCATCTGTAAGCAGCTTGGGAACCATTTGTTTTCTTTCTGCATGGACCTCAATGAGGAGGAGGAGGAGGCTGAGGAGGAGGAAGAGGATCTGGAGGAGGAGGAGCAGGAGGAGGAGAAGGAGCAGGAGAAGGTCAGAGCGCCGGTGTATCGATCAACGGCAGTGGCAGCACACGAGCACATGGCTGCCCGGGATGCAAGGGATGAACTTATCCTGGCCAGATTTGCATAGGTTGCCCAAGTTGGCACATGTCCTTGGCTCCATCCTTGGACATCATTGACAATAGAGATGACTCTCTGGCCTCCTTCCACTCAGGCCACCAGCCTGACAATGCAAGTGTGGTGGAGCCCGCAATGTGGAGCTGCCTAAGGCGAAAGAACAGATGCCATAACGCCAACATTTTGGCTTCAAATCATTTTAATGCTTTCCAACAGGGATAGCATTTCATCAATACACAGAAACAGTGTCCCAATCTGCACACAGATCTGGAGGTTATATCCCTTGCCAGCTGTACCCACAGAGGTTTCTTTGGCAGGCCTCTTCCTCCCAGATGAGTGGAAGAGCACCTCCATGCTAGCTGCCACCCCCTCAAACAACATTTGCAGCGCCTCATCCGAGAACCCTTGCCTTGGAATTGGACATAGTGGTTTCTCAAAATATGTTGCAGGTGGTGCAGCATAGGTAGAAATCCTGTGGAATGAGCCAAGAGGGCAAGAAGCCATAAAATCAGACTGGAAAAGTGATGTCAGCAGAGGCGAGTTTCAGTCCCAAAACACTAATTGACCAAGGCATCCCACACCTCTGAAATCAAGTGGCCAATCAGGGGAAAATCGCAATTTTTTGAAAATTATTAGTGGAGGTGAGTTTCAAACCCACCCAAACTGAAACCTGCCTCCATCTCGCCTCCAGTGGGAAAATTGCCCCCCTATATGTCAGAATGATGGGGGGTGGTCATGTTTGTAAATGCCTGGCTCCAAAGATCGTTATGTCAACAACAGGATATTCACTGAATCTTCACCTGGAAATGTGAGAGTTATCTTTAACTTCCCAGACCATGAACAGTAAGAGCAGTTTAGGAAAAAGCAGGCAAACATATTGTGGCAATAATTGATTTAGCCACGGATGGGGAATTATAATATGAACTCTTTTTTAATGCAAAGACTCAGATTAATCATCTATTTGGCATTCTCCAGACAGCACTGTGGTTATCGCCCCCTAACCCATCCTGTGGTGTCAACTGGAAATGTGTTCTTTCATTGCTTAACTAGTTTTCCTCATTTAAACCCTCTTCCCAACAGAATATCACTTTCAGTAGCGAGCAGTTTTATGCAAACTTTCAGTTTCCATTCATTATCCTAGCTACAATGGGCATAACTGTCCAATCGGTATCATCAAAAAGCAGTACTGAACAGTTTGCAAAATTGTCAAGAGAATGCTGTACACTTTCTTTGTGCCTGACCTGATTCTTGACTGCCCGTGAAATGCTGAGGCTTATCGATCATCATTGATTTTTCTCCCCAGCTACCTCAGTGCAATACCTGGTATCAATACACAGACACCCCCTGAACAAGGAACATTTTCCTGACAATCTTTCAAACAGGCGTTTACTAAGGGAACTGTCACATAATATTAGGTGCTAACCCATTGTAGTCAATTAGTCACATAACATTATGATCACAATATTGTACCTTTGGAACCCTGAAACCAGTCATAGTTTTTATATATAATTGATAGATATATCTGCACTATATATATATTAAGGTTTTGCACATAGTGTGCACTTACTGTAACACTTTCCATGTCAAACTTTGGTGAGAACACCCTTATTGTTATAAAATGCCGTATCTTCCAATTTATCATGAGCAATGCCATGGGAGACCTGTTAATACCTATACTATGGAGGTGAATTGAGAAATGTCATTGCATTTCTTTATCACTGACAGCAGGGTTTATATCAGGGCCAGGACGCTCCATGCATTACAATTAATATATGATAGCATACTCACAAATAGATTACCAGGATGATGAGATTCAGTATATATCATGTGACTCTGATGCTTAAAATGATTCATACTTGAATTTAAGGCTGAACAATTGAGATAAATAACTTCCAGTTCTATAGTATAGCCTTGTGTGTTCTTTATATTTAAATCCTGAATACAGAGATCACCCTTTCAGTTTTAAAATACAGAAGAACTCCAACTATCATGCGATTACCATTAAAATAAAATGAATACAGTGTTACTATCAAGTTGAGTGAAGAAGTTCACCAATTCTCAATTTGTGAGATTAAGGCATGATCAGCTACAGTACTTGACAAGCCTCAATAAACTATTGATCACATAAGAACATAAGAAATAGGAGCAGGAGTAAGCCATTTGGCCCTTCGAGCCTGCTCCGCCATTTAATGAGATCATGGCTGATCTGATCTTGGGCTCAGCTCCGTTTCCCTGCCCACTCCCCATAACTCATCACTCCCTTATTGTTCAAAAATCTGTCTATCTCCACCTTAAATATATTAAATGACCCAGCCTCCACAGCTCTCTGGGGCAGAGAATTCCACAGATTTACAACCCTCTGAGAGAAGAAATTCCTCCTCATCTTAGTTTTAAATGGGTGAACCTTTATTCTGAGAATGTGCCCCCTAGTTCTAGATTCCCCCATGAGGGGAAACATCGTCTCTGCATCTACCTTGTCAAGCCCCCTCAGTATCTTATATGTTTCAATAAGATCACCTCTCATTCTTCTAAACTCCAATGAGTATAAGCCCAACCTGCTCAACCTTTCTTCATAAGTCAACCCCTTCATCTCAGGAATCAACCTCGTGAACCTTCTCTGAACTGCCTCCAATGCAAGTATATTCCTCCTTAAATAAGGAGACCAAAACTGTATGCAGTACTCCAGATGTGGTCTCACCAACACCCAGTACAGTTGTAGCAGGACTTCCCTGCTTTTATATTCCAGCCGCCTTGCAATAAAGGCCAACATTCCATTTGCCTTCCTGATTACTTGCTGCACCTGCATCCTAACGTTTTGTGTTTCATGCACAAGGACCCCCAGGTCCCTCTGTACTGCAGCATTTTGTAATCTCTCTCCATTTAAATAATAATTTGCTTTTCTTTTTTTCTTACCAAAGTGGATAACCTCACACTTTCCCACATTATACTCCATCTGCCAAATGTTTGCCCACTCACTTAGTCTGTCTATATCCCTTTGCAGATTCTTTGGGCAGGATTTTCATTGAGCCATGGAGGCGGGATTAGAGGCATGTGTGGGGGTTAAAATCGCAAAAACTGGTGTGCAGGAGCCCCCCACCCCGCCGGCCTGGTTCCCGACTCTGAGCAATTTTAACTCAGTCGTGTCTGATGGTCCCGACTCCGTCCTGCATCCAACAGGCGGGACTGGCCGTTAAGGCCCTTAACAAGCACTAAATGGCCTCTATAATCCTATTTTAAAAGGCCCTTGCGATTTTAACCCTTTTCCCACATGAAACACACCTGGTGGGAAACTCGAATGTGAAACCTGGCGGGAGCACTATTGGATTGCTGACTATCAACTGCAGGTCAACCATTAAAGAGGAGATTTGATCAGCCATGATTTGCAGGTGGCAGGACTTAGTGGTCTCAGGTCTGGGGCAACTTTTAGAAGGCTTAACCACACCAGGAATGGGCTGCCTGAACAGATTTGCTCTGACAATGGACCATAGTTTGTGTCTGAAGAGTTCCGGAGGTTCTTAAGGAACAATGGTGTTAAGCATTACACACCCGCCCCATATCATCCAGCCACTAATGGATTGGCCGAGAGGTTCGTTCAAACATTCAAGAAGGCTATCAAGGCAATGTGTAATGAAGATATACCCCTACAACACAAGGTGGATAACTTCTTGTTTGCCTACCGGAATGCGACACATGCGGTTACCAACCAAACTCCAGCCATGATGTTCTTCAATCGAAGACTACGATGCCGCTTGGATTTGGTTAAGCCAAACGTCAGAAGAGATGTGGAGAACAGGCAGTTTCAGAATATGAATGAAAGGCCGACCAGGAGTTTTAAGATAGGTCAACCAGTTTTGGCCCGGGACTACCGCACAGAGAAATGGCAGCCAGGAACGATCTGTACACGGCAAGGACCTCTAATGTATACAGTGGACGTTGGAGAGAGCATTGTAAGACGCCATGCTGACCAGATTCTAGAGTCACTGGAAAACGTCAACTCCACACCACGATGATGGGTGAAACTAGAACTAGGGGGCATAGTCTTAGAATAAGGGGCTGCTCTTTCAAAACTGAGATGAGGAGGAACTACTTCACTCAGAGGGTAGTAGGTCCATGGAATATGCTGCCCCAAAAAGCTGTAGAAGCTACATCATTACATAAATTTAAAACAGAAATAGACAGTTTCCTAGAAGTAAAGGGAATTAAGGGTTACGGGGAGCAGGCAGGAATTTGGACATGAGTCTAGGTTCGGATCGGTCATGGCCTTGTGGGTAGTGGAGCGAGCCCAGGGGCCGTGTAGCCTGATCCTGCTCCTATTTCGTGTGTCTAATTCTGTTAGATTCAGGAGATGGTTCTGTGATAGTGGATTGGCGGTTAGGATCAGATCAGCCATGATGATATTGAATGACGGAGCAGGCTCGAGGGGCCGATTGGCCTACTCCTGCTCCTATTCCTTATGTTCTTATGTTCTTATGATACACCTGGCGATGAAACCGAAGTACCAATTGCATCTACCGCAGAATCGGTGATATTGGAAGCAGACGAACCAAACAACGACATTGATCCCGACGCAACCTTGCCAGAAGAACCTGATATCCCAAAGAGGCGTTATCCAGAAGCCTCCTCAAAGACTGAACTTATAATTGCTTAACTTTAACCAATGTATCTAGCAACCGTAATTGTAATTGTAATTAGTTATTATTTAGTTGTTAAATGAATGTTATGTACTGTTTATCTAAAAGGGGAGGAATTGTTGTGTATGTACCTTTAAGGGAATAACTGGTCTCAGACTGCCGTGCCGGCAGTGACCACCCCTGTATAAAAGGCCCTAGCAGGCTTCTGTAGTTTCAGTTTCCAGGTTGTCTCCATTCAGTAAAGACTTGTTATAATCAACTCCTGCAGTCCGTGTCTCAATTATACATGGACATAATACTGGCGACGAGTAAGAAACAAACTTACCTGCAACTCGGCAGCACCTCAGACGACGTTATTGAAGGTCGAAGCCAGAAGAAACAAAAAAAAAAATCCAAAGAAACTTGAGAAACGGGCGTCGACCGTGGGCAACCGCCCTCCAAATCATCGAATTGAAAAGTGCAGGAGAGACTGTCGAGAGCCAGGCTTGGTTCTCCAGTCTGTGGTTTCCCAGCTAATCAGGCTGGTGGCAGGTAGTGCACTGATCCTTCCTGGGCTGCGGCGGGCTAGAGCTCGATCGGGTGGCTCTGCAACGGGGCCAGGCAGCGAGTCGGGAAGCAAAGAGAGAGAGAGGGTGGAGCACACAGGGCGCGGCTGGTGCTTCGAAGCCGGGCAGCGTTCGGACCGAAGAAGAGGGAGGGAAGTGTCCCAGAGGGTTCGCTCCATGACGGGAATGGTTCTTCAATTAACGGAGCAAATATTGAAGCACGATAGAAAAATAAAAATACCGCGGAGAGCGGCATTGGCAGCAGCGATCGGGGAGGCGCGAAGACCATAGGGCGTCACCATTACAGGATAGTAAAATAAATATAATCGCCAGCAACAGCGTTGGCAGCAGCGGCAGCGGTGGGAAAGCGCGGGAGGTGCCATCTTAACTCGGCGGGGAAGAAGGAAAAGCGCGGGAGGCGCCATTTTGATCCATTGGGGACGAAGGCAAAGTGCGGGAGGTGCCATCTTAGATTTTCAAGATGCCAAAGACTGGCGATATCACTGCCATCGATAAAGCAATAGAAGACTGGACCACGTATGTGGAAAGAGTCGAGGTATATTGCAAGGCAAACGAAATAGCCGATGAGAAAAAGGCATCGGTATTGCTAAATGTAATGGGCGCAAGAACGTACGGCCTATTGCGGGACCTGATTACTCCAGCCAAACCGAAGGCGAAGAGTTTTAATGAAATTGTTGCTATCCTACAGGAACACCTAAATCCTACACCGCTGCTGATAGCAGAAAGATTTAAATTCCACAGGAGAAATCAGCATAAAAATGAGAGCAATGCTGATTACCTTACGGAACTATGCAAGCTATCAAAGCACTGCCAGTTCAGAGCAGGACTGGCAGATACCTTACGGGACAAATTTGTCTGTGGACTCCTGAGTGAAGGAACCCAGAAGAGGTTACTCTCAGAGAAAGAGCTGACACTAGATAAGGCTTTCAGCGTGGCAGTATCATACGAAGCAGCAGCAAGGGGAGCTGCGGAAATACAACAAAAGGCACAGGAATACGGCACCAACGAAATGACACGGGGATTTGCAAAATGTTATCGCTGCGGCAGAACAAACCATGACCAGAAGGACTGCTGGTCCAAGGACAAAATATGCAGGCAATGCGGAAAGATGGGACACATTGCACGAGTTTGCAGGTCTGGGAAGAAGACCAATGACAACAAAAAGGCTACTAAGGAACCGTACAGGAAAGTACAAAAGATGACGGACAGTAGTTCCGAAGACCAGATGAGCGATAGTGAATCTGGGAACAAGAGACTAAGCTGTCTCAAACTTCACAACGTAATCGCAAAAGAGGATCACCGAACCATTTGGGTCACCCTCACGATAGCAGGGTCCCAAGTCAAAATGGAATTGGATACAGGATCAGCTCTAACCGTCATGAATCGACGAGACTACGAGCGGCTATTCTCACACACACCCTTGAGAGAGACATCCATTGTCTTAAGGACGTATACGGGGCAAAAAGTATACCCCAGAGGAAAAATAAGGGTGCCTGTCGAATACAACGGCAAGAAAATACGGAATTTGTATCTCTACATTCTGCAAGATGGTGGACCACCGTTATTGGGATGTGAATGGATCAGAAAGATAAGTTTAGACTGGCACTCCATTCAGGCACTGACGGTGGCTGGTAAAAAGGATGACGACGTCACTCCTGGACGATTGTCAACAATCTTAGCTGACGCCAAAGAGGTATTTCAACAAGAACTGGGCACTCTTAAAGGCGTAACCGCCTCGATAAAAATAGAGGAGAATGCAATTCCCAAGTTTTTCAAAGCAAGACCGGTACCATATGCAATTCGCCCAGCCGTCGAGGCAGGGCTAGAGAATCTGGAGAATGCAGGCGTGTTATCTAAGGTAGACTGTAGTGAGTGGGCGACACCCATCGTTCCTGTCATGAAGAAAACGTTAAACAATAAGTCTGAGGAGCCAAGGGAGGTTCGCATCTGTGGGGCTTCAAGGTGGCGGTGAACCCAATCCTTCACACAGTACAATATCCTCTTCCGAGGATAGAAGATATCTTCGCCTCATTATCTGGAGGGAAGCGTTTTACAAAAATTGACCTAGCACAAGCATATTTGCAGATGGAGGTTGAAGAATCCTCCAGGAAGTATCTCACGATAAACACTCACAAAGGTTTTTACCAGTATCATCGACTGGTATTCGGAGTAGCATCAGCTCCGGCGATATGGCAAAGAGCGATGGAACAAGTCCTGCAAGGGATTCCGGGGACTCAGTGTTACTTGGACGACATCCTAGTGACAGGTGAAGATGACAGTGAACACCTTGCCAACCGAGAGCAGGTGCTCACTAGACTACGTGAACATGGGCTACGAGACAATTGCCCCAAGTGCGAGTTTTTTAAGAAACAGATATCGTATTGTGGCCACGTGATTGATGAAGAGGGGTTGCATAAGTCCCCTGACAAAATTGAAGCGGTAGTTAAGGCTCCAGCGCCTGAAAATGTGCCACAACTGAGGTCATTCCTCGGATTGGTGAATTACTACCATAAGTTTTTGCCGAATTTGTCCACAATTCTGCATCCACTGAACGCCCTACTACGAACGGGAGTAGCTTGGAAATGGAGCGATGGATGTAAGCGGGCCTTTCAGAAGAGTAAGGACCTAATCACTTCAAGAGAAGCATTGGCTCACTACAACCCATCACTACCGATAAGGCTGGCGTGTGATGAGTCTCCCTACGGCATTGGGGTGGTACTGTCACATAAATTCCTTGATGGTTCAGAGAGGCCGATAGCTTTTGCGTCACGCTCGTTAACTTCAGCCGAGCGTAACTACGCCCAGATTGACAGAGAGGCCCTTAGCCTGATGTGGGGGGTGAAGAAGTTCAATCACTACCTGCACGGTCAGAAATTTACTCTACTAACTGATCATCAACCTCTCGTCTCCATTTTCAACCCTCAGAAGAGCGTACCGATAATGATGGCACAACGGCTACAGAGGTGGTCCCTTTTCCTAGGGGCACACCAATATGACATTGAGTACAAAGGAACTAAACAGCATGGGAATGCTGATGGATTGTCGCGCCTACCGTTGCCGACGGTGGAAGAAGAACTGGCAGTGGATCCAGTGGAGTTATTCCACTCGACTATAGTCGAATGTCTCCCTGTGACGAATGCAAACATAGAAAAGGAAACACGAAATGACCCGACACTCTCCTGGGTCTATGATTTAACGGTGAAGGGATGGCCAGCACATGGCGAACCACTGCTGCCAGCATTCTCACCGAGAAGAGAACAGCTGTCAGTGTGCAGAGGAACCTTGATGTGTGGATCCAGAGTAGTAATTCCACTCAAATTGAAGGATAGAGTGCTCAATGAGCTTCATGAGGGTCATCTGGGAGGGGTAAAAATGAAGAACTTAGCCAGAGCGTTTGTGTGGTGGCCGGGAATCGATAGAGAAATCGAAGAGATGACCAAGAGCTGTACAGGATGCCAGAAGGTCCAAAACGCCCCACCACAAGCCCCTCTACATCCATGGGAGTGGCCCTCATCTCCATGGCAAAGGGTGCACATTGATTTTGCTGGTCCCTTTATGGACTCGATGTTTTTAATTGCGGTGGATGCACATTCAAAGTGGCCAGAGGTAATAAAAATGTCCTCAACCACCACAGAAAAAACTATCACAGTCTTACGAACCATATTCACCAGGAATGGGCTGCCTGAACAGATTTGCTCTGACAATGGACCATAGTTTGTGTCTGAAGAGTTCCGGAGGTTCTTAAGGAACAATGGTGTTAAGCATTACACACCCGCCCCATATCATCCAGCCACTAATGGATTGGCCGAGAGGTTCGTTCAAACATTCAAGAAGGCTATCAAGGCAATGTGTAATGAAGATATACCCCTACAACACAAGGTGGATAACTTCTTGTTTGCCTACCGGAATGCGACACATGCGGTTACCAACCAAACTCCAGCCATGATGTTCTTCAATCGAAGACTACGATGCCGCTTGGATTTGGTTAAGCCAAACGTCAGAAGAGATGTGGAGAACAGGCAGTTTCAGAATATGAATGAAAGGCCGACCAGGAGTTTTAAGATAGGTCAACCAGTTTTGGCCCGGGACTACCGCACAGAGAAATGGCAGCCAGGAACGATCTGTACACGGCAAGGACCTCTAATGTATACAGTGGACGTTGGAGAGAGCATTGTAAGACGCCATGCTGACCAGATTCTAGAGTCACTGGAAAACGTCAACTCCACACCACGATGATGGGTGAAACTAGAACTAGGGGGCATAGTCTTAGAATAAGGGGCTGCTCTTTCAAAACTGAGATGAGGAGGAATTACTTCACTCAGAGGGTAGTAGGTCCATGGAATATGCTGCCCCAAAAAGCTGTAGAAGCTACATCATTACATAAATTTAAAACAGAAATAGACAGTTTCCTAGAAGTAAAGGGAATTAAGGGTTACGGGGAGCGGGCAGGAATTTGGACATGAGTCTAGGTTCGGATCGGTCATGGCCTTGTGGGTAGTGGAGCGAGCCCAGGGGCCGTGTAGCCTGATCCTGCTCCTATTTCGTGTGTCTAATTCTGTTAGATTCAGGAGATGGTTCTGTGATA
Organism: Somniosus microcephalus; assembly: GCF_052327205.1. Lineage (NCBI taxonomy): Eukaryota > Metazoa > Chordata > Chondrichthyes > Squaliformes > Somniosidae > Somniosus > Somniosus microcephalus. The sequence goes on from NC_140987.1 coordinate 199,434,942, forward strand.
GTGGATTGGCGGTTAGGATCAGATCAGCCATGATGATATTGAATGACGGAGCAGGCTCGAGGGGCCGATTGGCCTACTCCTGCTCCTATTCCTTATGTTCTTATGTTCTTATGATACACCTGGCGATGAAACCGAAGTACCAATTGCATCTACCGCAGAATCGGTGATATTGGAAGCAGACGAACCAAACAACGACATTGATCCCGACGCAACCTTGCCAGAAGAACCTGATATCCCAAAGAGGCGTTATCCAGAAGCCTCCTCAAAGACTGAACTTATAATTGCTTAACTTTAACCAATGTATCTAGCAACCGTAATTGTAATTGTAATTAGTTATTATTTAGTTGTTAAATGAATGTTATGTACTGTTTATCTAAAAGGGGAGGAATTGTTGTGTATGTACCTTTAAGGGAATAACTGGTCTCAGACTGCCGTGCCGGCAGTGACCACCCCTGTATAAAAGGCCCTAGCAGGCTTCTGTAGTTTCAGTTTCCAGGTTGTCTCCATTCAGTAAAGACTTGTTATAATCAACTCCTGCAGTCCGTGTCTCAATTATACATGGACATAATACTGGCGACGAGTAAGAAACAAACTTACCTGCAACTCGGCAGCACCTCAGACGACGTTATTGAAGGTCGAAGCCAGAAGAAACAAAAAAAAAAATCCAAAGAAACTTGAGAAACGGGCGTCGACCGTGGGCAACCGCCCTCCAAATCATCGAATTGAAAAGTGCAGGAGAGACTGTCGAGAGCCAGGCTTGGTTCTCCAGTCTGTGGTTTCCCAGCTAATCAGGCTGGTGGCAGGTAGTGCACTGATCCTTCCTGGGCTGCGGCGGGCTAGAGCTCGATCGGGTGGCTCTGCAACGGGGCCAGGCAGCGAGTCGGGAAGCAAAGAGAGAGAGAGGGTGGAGCACACAGGGCGCGGCTGGTGCTTCGAAGCCGGGCAGCGTTCGGACCGAAGAAGAGGGAGGGAAGTGTCCCAGAGGGTTCGCTCCATGACGGGAATGGTTCTTCAATTAACGGAGCAAATATGGAAGCACGATAGAAAAATAAAAATACCGCGGAGAGCGGCATTGGCAGCAGCGATCGGGGAGGCGCGAAGACCATAGGGCGTCACCATTACAGGATAGTAAAATAAATATAATCGCCAGCAACAGCGTTGGCAGCAGCGGCAGCGGTGGGAAAGCGCGGGAGGTGCCATCTTAACTCGGCGGGGAAGAAGGAAAAGCGCGGGAGGCGCCATTTTGATCCATTGGGGACGAAGGCAAAGTGCGGGAGGTGCCATCTTAGATTTTCAAGATGCCAAAGACTGGCGATATCACTGCCATCGATAAAGCAATAGAAGACTGGACCACGTATGTGGAAAGAGTCGAGGTATATTGCAAGGCAAACGAAATAGCCGATGAGAAAAAGGCATCGGTATTGCTAAATGTAATGGGCGCAAGAACGTACGGCCTATTGCGGGACCTGATTACTCCAGCCAAACCGAAGGCGAAGAGTTTTAATGAAATTGTTGCTATCCTACAGGAACACCTAAATCCTACACCGCTGCTGATAGCAGAAAGATTTAAATTCCACAGGAGAAATCAGCATAAAAATGAGAGCAATGCTGATTACCTTACGGAACTATGCAAGCTATCAAAGCACTGCCAGTTCAGAGCAGGACTGGCAGATACCTTACGGGACAAATTTGTCTGTGGACTCCTGAGTGAAGGAACCCAGAAGAGGTTACTCTCAGAGAAAGAGCTGACACTAGATAAGGCTTTCAGCGTGGCAGTATCATACGAAGCAGCAGCAAGGGGAGCTGCGGAAATACAACAAAAGGCACAGGAATACGGCACCAACGAAATGACACGGGGATTTGCAAAATGTTATCGCTGCGGCAGAACAAACCATGACCAGAAGGACTGCTGGTCCAAGGACAAAATATGCAGGCAATGCGGAAAGATGGGACACATTGCACGAGTTTGCAGGTCTGGGAAGAAGACCAATGACAACAAAAAGGCTACTAAGGAACCGTACAGGAAAGTACAAAAGATGACGGACAGTAGTTCCGAAGACCAGATGAGCGATAGTGAATCTGGGAACAAGAGACTAAGCTGTCTCAAACTTCACAACGTAATCGCAAAAGAGGATCACCGAACCATTTGGGTCACCCTCACGATAGCAGGGTCCCAAGTCAAAATGGAATTGGATACAGGATCAGCTCTAACCGTCATGAATCGACGAGACTACGAGCGGCTATTCTCACACACACCCTTGAGAGAGACATCCATTGTCTTAAGGACGTATACGGGGCAAAAAGTATACCCCAGAGGAAAAATAAGGGTGCCTGTCGAATACAACGGCAAGAAAATACGGAATTTGTATCTCTACATTCTGCAAGATGGTGGACCACCGTTATTGGGATGTGAATGGATCAGAAAGATAAGTTTAGACTGGCACTCCATTCAGGCACTGACGGTGGCTGGTAAAAAGGATGACGACGTCACTCCTGGACGATTGTCAACAATCTTAGCTGACGCCAAAGAGGTATTTCAACAAGAACTGGGCACTCTTAAAGGCGTAACCGCCTCGATAAAAATAGAGGAGAATGCAATTCCCAAGTTTTTCAAAGCAAGACCGGTACCATATGCAATTCGCCCAGCCGTCGAGGCAGGGCTAGAGAATCTGGAGAATGCAGGCGTGTTATCTAAGGTAGACTGTAGTGAGTGGGCGACACCCATCGTTCCTGTCATGAAGAAAACGTTAAACAATAAGTCTGAGGAGCCAAGGGAGGTTCGCATCTGTGGGGCTTCAAGGTGGCGGTGAACCCAATCCTTCACACAGTACAATATCCTCTTCCGAGGATAGAAGATATCTTCGCCTCATTATCTGGAGGGAAGCGTTTTACAAAAATTGACCTAGCACAAGCATATTTGCAGATGGAGGTTGAAGAATCCTCCAGGAAGTATCTCACGATAAACACTCACAAAGGTTTTTACCAGTATCATCGACTGGTATTCGGAGTAGCATCAGCTCCGGCGATATGGCAAAGAGCGATGGAACAAGTCCTGCAAGGGATTCCGGGGACTCAGTGTTACTTGGACGACATCCTAGTGACAGGTGAAGATGACAGTGAACACCTTGCCAACCGAGAGCAGGTGCTCACTAGACTACGTGAACATGGGCTACGAGACAATTGCCCCAAGTGCGAGTTTTTTAAGAAACAGATATCGTATTGTGGCCACGTGATTGATGAAGAGGGGTTGCATAAGTCCCCTGACAAAATTGAAGCGGTAGTTAAGGCTCCAGCGCCTGAAAATGTGCCACAACTGAGGTCATTCCTCGGATTGGTGAATTACTACCATAAGTTTTTGCCGAATTTGTCCACAATTCTGCATCCACTGAACGCCCTACTACGAACGGGAGTAGCTTGGAAATGGAGCGATGGATGTAAGCGGGCCTTTCAGAAGAGTAAGGACCTAATCACTTCAAGAGAAGCATTGGCTCACTACAACCCATCACTACCGATAAGGCTGGCGTGTGATGAGTCTCCCTACGGCATTGGGGTGGTACTGTCACATAAATTCCTTGATGGTTCAGAGAGGCCGATAGCTTTTGCGTCACGCTCGTTAACTTCAGCCGAGCGTAACTACGCCCAGATTGACAGAGAGGCCCTTAGCCTGATGTGGGGGGTGAAGAAGTTCAATCACTACCTGCACGGTCAGAAATTTACTCTACTAACTGATCATCAACCTCTCGTCTCCATTTTCAACCCTCAGAAGAGCGTACCGATAATGATGGCACAACGGCTACAGAGGTGGTCCCTTTTCCTAGGGGCACACCAATATGACATTGAGTACAAAGGAACTAAACAGCATGGGAATGCTGATGGATTGTCGCGCCTACCGTTGCCGACGGTGGAAGAAGAACTGGCAGTGGATCCAGTGGAGTTATTCCACTCGACTATAGTCGAATGTCTCCCTGTGACGAATGCAAACATAGAAAAGGAAACACGAAATGACCCGACACTCTCCTGGGTCTATGATTTAACGGTGAAGGGATGGCCAGCACATGGCGAACCACTGCTGCCAGCATTCTCACCGAGAAGAGAACAGCTGTCAGTGTGCAGAGGAACCTTGATGTGTGGATCCAGAGTAGTAATTCCACTCAAATTGAAGGATAGAGTGCTCAATGAGCTTCATGAGGGTCATCTGGGAGGGGTAAAAATGAAGAACTTAGCCAGAGCGTTTGTGTGGTGGCCGGGAATCGATAGAGAAATCGAAGAGATGACCAAGAGCTGTACAGGATGCCAGAAGGTCCAAAACGCCCCACCACAAGCCCCTCTACATCCATGGGAGTGGCCCTCATCTCCATGGCAAAGGGTGCACATTGATTTTGCTGGTCCCTTTATGGACTCGATGTTTTTAATTGCGGTGGATGCACATTCAAAGTGGCCAGAGGTAATAAAAATGTCCTCAACCACCACAGAAAAAACTATCACAGTCTTACGAACCATATTCACCAGGAATGGGCTGCCTGAACAGATTTGCTCTGACAATGGACCATAGTTTGTGTCTGAAGAGTTCCGGAGGTTCTTAAGGAACAATGGTGTTAAGCATTACACACCCGCCCCATATCATCCAGCCACTAATGGATTGGCCGAGAGGTTCGTTCAAACATTCAAGAAGGCTATCAAGGCAATGTGTAATGAAGATATACCCCTACAACACAAGGTGGATAACTTCTTGTTTGCCTACCGGAATGCGACACATGCGGTTACCAACCAAACTCCAGCCATGATGTTCTTCAATCGAAGACTACGATGCCGCTTGGATTTGGTTAAGCCAAACGTCAGAAGAGATGTGGAGAACAGGCAGTTTCAGAATATGAATGAAAGGCCGACCAGGAGTTTTAAGATAGGTCAACCAGTTTTGGCCCGGGACTACCGCACAGAGAAATGGCAGCCAGGAACGATCTGTACACGGCAAGGACCTCTAATGTATACAGTGGACGTTGGAGAGAGCATTGTAAGACGCCATGCTGACCAGATTCTAGAGTCACTGGAAAACGTCAACTCCACACCACGATGATGGGTGAAACTAGAACTAGGGGGCATAGTCTTAGAATAAGGGGCTGCTCTTTCAAAACTGAGATGAGGAGGAATTACTTCACTCAGAGGGTAGTAGGTCCATGGAATATGCTGCCCCAAAAAGCTGTAGAAGCTACATCATTACATAAATTTAAAACAGAAATAGACAGTTTCCTAGAAGTAAAGGGAATTAAGGGTTACGGGGAGCGGGCAGGAATTTGGACATGAGTCTAGGTTCGGATCGGTCATGGCCTTGTGGGTAGTGGAGCGAGCCCAGGGGCCGTGTAGCCTGATCCTGCTCCTATTTCGTGTGTCTAATTCTGTTAGATTCAGGAGATGGTTCTGTGATAGTGGATTGGCGGTTAGGATCAGATCAGCCATGATGATATTGAATGACGGAGCAGGCTCGAGGGGCCGATTGGCCTACTCCTGCTCCTATTCCTTATGTTCTTATGTTCTTATGATACACCTGGCGATGAAACCGAAGTACCAATTGCATCTACCGCAGAATCGGTGATATTGGAAGCAGACGAACCAAACAACGACATTGATCCCGACGCAACCTTGCCAGAAGAACCTGATATCCCAAAGAGGCGTTATCCAGAAGCCTCCTCAAAGACTGAACTTATAATTGCTTAACTTTAACCAATGTATCTAGCAACCGTAATTGTAATTGTAATTAGTTATTATTTAGTTGTTAAATGAATGTTATGTACTGTTTATCTAAAAGGGGAGGAATTGTTGTGTATGTACCTTTAAGGGAATAACTGGTCTCAGACTGCCGTGCCGGCAGTGACCACCCCTGTATAAAAGGCCCTAGCAGGCTTCTGTAGTTTCAGTTTCCAGGTTGTCTCCATTCAGTAAAGACTTGTTATAATCAACTCCTGCAGTCCGTGTCTCAATTATACATGGACATAATACTGGCGACGAGTAAGAAACAAACTTACCTGCAACTCGGCAGCACCTCAGACGACGTTATTGAAGGTCGAAGCCAGAAGAAACAAAAAAAAAAATCCAAAGAAACTTGAGAAACGGGCGTCGACCGTGGGCAACCGCCCTCCAAATCATCGAATTGAAAAGTGCAGGAGAGACTGTCGAGAGCCAGGCTTGGTTCTCCAGTCTGTGGTTTCCCAGCTAATCAGGCTGGTGGCAGGTAGTGCACTGATCCTTCCTGGGCTGCGGCGGGCTAGAGCTCGATCGGGTGGCTCTGCAACGGGGCCAGGCAGCGAGTCGGGAAGCAAAGAGAGAGAGAGGGTGGAGCACACAGGGCGCGGCTGGTGCTTCGAAGCCGGGCAGCGTTCGGACCGAAGAAGAGGGAGGGAAGTGTCCCAGAGGGTTCGCTCCATGACGGGAATGGTTCTTCAATTAACGGAGCAAATATTGAAGCACGATAGAAAAATAAAAATACCGCGGAGAGCGGCATTGGCAGCAGCGATCGGGGAGGCGCGAAGACCATAGGGCGTCACCATTACAGGATAGTAAAATAAATATAATCGCCAGCAACAGCGTTGGCAGCAGCGGCAGCGGTGGGAAAGCGCGGGAGGTGCCATCTTAACTCGGCGGGGAAGAAGGAAAAGCGCGGGAGGCGCCATTTTGATCCATTGGGGACGAAGGCAAAGTGCGGGAGGTGCCATCTTAGATTTTCAAGATGCCAAAGACTGGCGATATCACTGCCATCGATAAAGCAATAGAAGACTGGACCACGTATGTGGAAAGAGTCGAGGTATATTGCAAGGCAAACGAAATAGCCGATGAGAAAAAGGCATCGGTATTGCTAAATGTAATGGGCGCAAGAACGTACGGCCTATTGCGGGACCTGATTACTCCAGCCAAACCGAAGGCGAAGAGTTTTAATGAAATTGTTGCTATCCTACAGGAACACCTAAATCCTACACCGCTGCTGATAGCAGAAAGATTTAAATTCCACAGGAGAAATCAGCATAAAAATGAGAGCAATGCTGATTACCTTACGGAACTATGCAAGCTATCAAAGCACTGCCAGTTCAGAGCAGGACTGGCAGATACCTTACGGGACAAATTTGTCTGTGGACTCCTGAGTGAAGGAACCCAGAAGAGGTTACTCTCAGAGAAAGAGCTGACACTAGATAAGGCTTTCAGCGTGGCAGTATCATACGAAGCAGCAGCAAGGGGAGCTGCGGAAATACAACAAAAGGCACAGGAATACGGCACCAACGAAATGACACGGGGATTTGCAAAATGTTATCGCTGCGGCAGAACAAACCATGACCAGAAGGACTGCTGGTCCAAGGACAAAATATGCAGGCAATGCGGAAAGATGGGACACATTGCACGAGTTTGCAGGTCTGGGAAGAAGACCAATGACAACAAAAAGGCTACTAAGGAACCGTACAGGAAAGTACAAAAGATGACGGACAGTAGTTCCGAAGACCAGATGAGCGATAGTGAATCTGGGAACAAGAGACTAAGCTGTCTCAAACTTCACAACGTAATCGCAAAAGAGGATCACCGAACCATTTGGGTCACCCTCACGATAGCAGGGTCCCAAGTCAAAATGGAATTGGATACAGGATCAGCTCTAACCGTCATGAATCGACGAGACTACGAGCGGCTATTCTCACACACACCCTTGAGAGAGACATCCATTGTCTTAAGGACGTATACGGGGCAAAAAGTATACCCCAGAGGAAAAATAAGGGTGCCTGTCGAATACAACGGCAAGAAAATACGGAATTTGTATCTCTACATTCTGCAAGATGGTGGACCACCGTTATTGGGATGTGAATGGATCAGAAAGATAAGTTTAGACTGGCACTCCATTCAGGCACTGACGGTGGCTGGTAAAAAGGATGACGACGTCACTCCTGGACGATTGTCAACAATCTTAGCTGACGCCAAAGAGGTATTTCAACAAGAACTGGGCACTCTTAAAGGCGTAACCGCCTCGATAAAAATAGAGGAGAATGCAATTCCCAAGTTTTTCAAAGCAAGACCGGTACCATATGCAATTCGCCCAGCCGTCGAGGCAGGGCTAGAGAATCTGGAGAATGCAGGCGTGTTATCTAAGGTAGACTGTAGTGAGTGGGCGACACCCATCGTTCCTGTCATGAAGAAAACGTTAAACAATAAGTCTGAGGAGCCAAGGGAGGTTCGCATCTGTGGGGCTTCAAGGTGGCGGTGAACCCAATCCTTCACACAGTACAATATCCTCTTCCGAGGATAGAAGATATCTTCGCCTCATTATCTGGAGGGAAGCGTTTTACAAAAATTGACCTAGCACAAGCATATTTGCAGATGGAGGTTGAAGAATCCTCCAGGAAGTATCTCACGATAAACACTCACAAAGGTTTTTACCAGTATCATCGACTGGTATTCGGAGTAGCATCAGCTCCGGCGATATGGCAAAGAGCGATGGAACAAGTCCTGCAAGGGATTCCGGGGACTCAGTGTTACTTGGACGACATCCTAGTGACAGGTGAAGATGACAGTGAACACCTTGCCAACCGAGAGCAGGTGCTCACTAGACTACGTGAACATGGGCTACGAGACAATTGCCCCAAGTGCGAGTTTTTTAAGAAACAGATATCGTATTGTGGCCACGTGATTGATGAAGAGGGGTTGCATAAGTCCCCTGACAAAATTGAAGCGGTAGTTAAGGCTCCAGCGCCTGAAAATGTGCCACAACTGAGGTCATTCCTCGGATTGGTGAATTACTACCATAAGTTTTTGCCGAATTTGTCCACAATTCTGCATCCACTGAACGCCCTACTACGAACGGGAGTAGCTTGGAAATGGAGCGATGGATGTAAGCGGGCCTTTCAGAAGAGTAAGGACCTAATCACTTCAAGAGAAGCATTGGCTCACTACAACCCATCACTACCGATAAGGCTGGCGTGTGATGAGTCTCCCTACGGCATTGGGGTGGTACTGTCACATAAATTCCTTGATGGTTCAGAGAGGCCGATAGCTTTTGCGTCACGCTCGTTAACTTCAGCCGAGCGTAACTACGCCCAGATTGACAGAGAGGCCCTTAGCCTGATGTGGGGGGTGAAGAAGTTCAATCACTACCTGCACGGTCAGAAATTTACTCTACTAACTGATCATCAACCTCTCGTCTCCATTTTCAACCCTCAGAAGAGCGTACCGATAATGATGGCACAACGGCTACAGAGGTGGTCCCTTTTCCTAGGGGCACACCAATATGACATTGAGTACAAAGGAACTAAACAGCATGGGAATGCTGATGGATTGTCGCGCCTACCGTTGCCGACGGTGGAAGAAGAACTGGCAGTGGATCCAGTGGAGTTATTCCACTCGACTATAGTCGAATGTCTCCCTGTGACGAATGCAAACATAGAAAAGGAAACACGAAATGACCCGACACTCTCCTGGGTCTATGATTTAACGGTGAAGGGATGGCCAGCACATGGCGAACCACTGCTGCCAGCATTCTCACCGAGAAGAGAACAGCTGTCAGTGTGCAGAGGAACCTTGATGTGTGGATCCAGAGTAGTAATTCCACTCAAATTGAAGGATAGAGTGCTCAATGAGCTTCATGAGGGTCATCTGGGAGGGGTAAAAATGAAGAACTTAGCCAGAGCGTTTGTGTGGTGGCCGGGAATCGATAGAGAAATCGAAGAGATGACCAAGAGCTGTACAGGATGCCAGAAGGTCCAAAACGCCCCACCACAAGCCCCTCTACATCCATGGGAGTGGCCCTCATCTCCATGGCAAAGGGTGCACATTGATTTTGCTGGTCCCTTTATGGACTCGATGTTTTTAATTGCGGTGGATGCACATTCAAAGTGGCCAGAGGTAATAAAAATGTCCTCAACCACCACAGAAAAAACTATCACAGTCTTACGAACCATATTCACCAGGAATGGGCTGCCTGAACAGATTTGCTCTGACAATGGACCATAGTTTGTGTCTGAAGAGTTCCGGAGGTTCTTAAGGAACAATGGTGTTAAGCATTACACACCCGCCCCATATCATCCAGCCACTAATGGATTGGCCGAGAGGTTCGTTCAAACATTCAAGAAGGCTATCAAGGCAATGTGTAATGAAGATATACCCCTACAACACAAGGTGGATAACTTCTTGTTTGCCTACCGGAATGCGACACATGCGGTTACCAACCAAACTCCAGCCATGATGTTCTTCAATCGAAGACTACGATGCCGCTTGGATTTGGTTAAGCCAAACGTCAGAAGAGATGTGGAGAACAGGCAGTTTCAGAATATGAATGAAAGGCCGACCAGGAGTTTTAAGATAGGTCAACCAGTTTTGGCCCGGGACTACCGCACAGAGAAATGGCAGCCAGGAACGATCTGTACACGGCAAGGACCTCTAATGTATACAGTGGACGTTGGAGAGAGCATTGTAAGACGCCATGCTGACCAGATTCTAGAGTCACTGGAAAACGTCAACTCCACACCACGATGATGGGTGAAACTAGAACTAGGGGGCATAGTCTTAGAATAAGGGGCTGCTCTTTCAAAACTGAGATGAGGAGGAATTACTTCACTCAGAGGGTAGTAGGTCCATGGAATATGCTGCCCCAAAAAGCTGTAGAAGCTACATCATTACATAAATTTAAAACAGAAATAGACAGTTTCCTAGAAGTAAAGGGAATTAAGGGTTACGGGGAGCGGGCAGGAATTTGGACATGAGTCTAGGTTCGGATCGGTCATGGCCTTGTGGGTAGTGGAGCGAGCCCAGGGGCCGTGTAGCCTGATCCTGCTCCTATTTCGTGTGTCTAATTCTGTTAGATTCAGGAGATGGTTCTGTGATAGTGGATTGGCGGTTAGGATCAGATCAGCCATGATGATATTGAATGACGGAGCAGGCTCGAGGGGCCGATTGGCCTACTCCTGCTCCTATTCCTTATGTTCTTATGTTCTTATGATACACCTGGCGATGAAACCGAAGTACCAATTGCATCTACCGCAGAATCGGTGATATTGGAAGCAGACGAACCAAACAACGACATTGATCCCGACGCAACCTTGCCAGAAGAACCTGATATCCCAAAGAGGCGTTATCCAGAAGCCTCCTCAAAGACTGAACTTATAATTGCTTAACTTTAACCAATGTATCTAGCAACCGTAATTGTAATTGTAATTAGTTATTATTTAGTTGTTAAATGAATGTTATGTACTGTTTATCTAAAAGGGGAGGAATTGTTGTGTATGTACCTTTAAGGGAATAACTGGTCTCAGACTGCAGTGCCGGCAGTGACCACCCCTGTATAAAAGGCCCTAGCAGGCTTCTGTAGTTTCAGTTTCCAGTTTGTCTCCATTCAGTAAAGACTTGTTATAATCAACTCCTGCAGTCCGTGTCTCAATTATACACGGACATAATAGCCTGGAAGCCCGTCGGCACAGGAGATACCCCCAAACAGGGTCTACAGACACAGGGTCAGCTATCTCATCATGTCTGAGCGGCAGTGCCAAAGGCAGCTTCGACTTTTGCGAGAGGTAGTGACTGACATCTGCGCAATGCTACAGCAAGACCTGCTGCCCAGAGGACCAGGTGGACAAGCATTACCAGTGGCTGTCAAAGTCACCACCGCACTCAACTTTTTTGCCTCAGACTCATTCCAGGGATCAGCAGCAGACATCAGTGGCATCTCCCAGTCGGCTGCACACACTTGCATCATGCAGGTAACCGATGCCCTCTTTGCCCTCGCGCACAATCACATCCATTTCACCAAGGATCGAGCAAGTGTCACAGCGCGAGCGGTTGGATTAGCTCATCTGGCAGGCTTTCCAAGGGTGCAGGGCATCGTTGACTGCACCCATGTGGCCCTTAAGGCACCCCATTGCAATCCAGATATTTTTGTCAACCGCAAGGGCTTCCACTCCCTTAACGTTTAGCTGGTGTGTGACCACAAGAAGGAAATTTTGCATGTTTGTGCCAAGTACCCTGGCAGTTGCCATGACTCCTTCATACTGCGCCAGTCTAGTGTACCTCCGCTCTTCAGTCCGCCAGACCAATTTAACGGATGGCTACTTGGAGACGAGGGCTATCCCCTGAGGACGTGGCTAATGACACCGTTGAGGAGACCATCCAACGAAGCTGAGGAGAGCTACAACTCCAGCCACATGTCCACCAGAGCCATAATCGAGCAAACCATCAGATGCCTGGATAGATCAGGTGGAGCCCTGCAGTACTCAGCAGCCAAGGTCTCCAGAGTCGTCGTGGTTTGCTGTGCACTTCACAACATGGCACAGTGTTGTGGCTTGCAGATTCCTGAGGACCAAGTGGCTCCTCACATATCCTCCTCAGATGAGGAGGAGGAGGAGGAGGAGGAGGAGGAGGAGTGCAAAAATGAACATCCTGCAGAGGCCCATCAACCAGCGGGAGCATTACACGAGAACATTGCTGCCCGGGATGCAAGGAACGCACTCATCCTGGCCAGATTTGCTTAGCCTAGTCCATCAAACACTTTTGTCTCGCAGCTTCTTACCAGAGCATTGACAATGGCCAAGAACCAGAGGATTCCTAGCATTCTGACCACCATACTGACAATTGCAAGTATTCCTAAGCCCTCAATGTGGAAGTCCCAATAGTGAAATGACAGACGCCACAACTGCAACATTTGCCATCAGAATTTTTATGGACAATAACGAAGTGATGGCATTTTTACAGTAAATACAAAATTGCACCCAAGTGACTACCCTTGTGACTATTTGTGCAGAATTTTCCTCTTACGCATGCTCCTACGTGGTGCCTCCCCTGTGGCTTCAGCAGATGTGGAAGCCCCTTGCGCACTTTGCTGCTGCTCCTGTCTCGATACCTTTGGTGGGCGTCCTCTGGGGTTGTGAGCCTGTGAGGGCTCGTCAACAGTCTGCTGCTCCTGCAGCTGTGCAGGGGTTGAGACGCCGATCTCAGTTGGGTGTGGACTCTGGTGGAGCTCTGACCGAGGGCTCTGCAGTGGCATGGAAGTGTGAGCGCTTGGAGAGGAGCCCCCACTTCCTTGAAGTCTGCCACCAACCTCCCTCTCATGGGTCAGGTCCCCGTCAGCGCCTGCAAGTGGCTGGAGAGCACCTTGCTGCACATCAGGGGGGCCATGGGGACCCTTATCTGCAATGGCAGTCCTACTCAGAAGGACTTCCATGAAGGTCTGGTTTCTCTGTTCAATAGATGTCCATCGCTCCTCAAGCGATGTCATTCTATTCTGAACAATGACCATGTTTACCATACCCTGGCGACTAAGCTCCCCCATGGCTGTAGCAACCCTCTCCTCTATGGTAGCCATCCTTTCCATGGAGGTAGCCATCCATTCCATGGTGATGCGTTCATGCGTCAATGACTCCACAAAGGCTCTGGTCATGTTCACTATGGACTCCTCCATTCCCTCCACACTCGCAGCAACCCTAGAGACAAAACCTGCCAGGGACTCCTGCATCTGTGCCTGGAGTTCCATCGCTGCTGATCTCATGGATGGACCCAGAGGAAGAGGTTCGACATGCTGCTGAGCCAAGCTGGCAGAGTCCTGCGCCCTCCGACTAGGACTCTCCACTGCTGTCCCTGTCTCCACAACCTGCTGATGCTCACTTGTGAGCTGCAATACACCAGGTGACAACACTACTCTGTGTTCCGAAGGTCCTACCGAGGTGTGAGTGTCTGCGCTGGTGCTGGGTGCGCAGATTTCTGGTGACACTACGCCCTCAGAGTTGCAGCTTTCTCTGAGGAGTCTGGCTGCTCAGCCTCTTCTTCCTGGCTAGGGGGGATGGATGCTTGTGATGGTCCTGTGGGGGAGTAAAGGAAAGAGTCAGAGATGTGATGCCAAGGCTACATGCACATTGCTTTTTGCAGATGCTCATAAGTCCATCTGTTACAGCTTCACAATCATTATCAGCGACTCATGCAATGTCAAAGAGAGAGACGGGAAACTTTTCTGTCACCAGCTTGCTGTGTTGCACCAGACTGTCCGTCCCCCATGTGCGCATCATCCTCCATTCCCACTATTTCCAGTACCACCTCCTCCCAAGGGGCCAGGTGGGCTATTGAGGCTCTCCCTCCTCCTGTCCTCTCTCGCTCTCTTTTGTTGTGAGCTCTTTTCCTGCAATGAGGGAGACAAGTGGAGGTTGAGTGAGAATGAAGGAGAGAGTGTAGAGATTGCATAGCATAGATACTTAGAAGGAGACAAAGATGGAGTGAGGTTGCAAGTCCAAGGGCCCTCCCTGTGTGTTGTCAGTTGTGTTCAAAACATCACAGTGATAGGGAGTGTGAGGGCTGCATGGTCGAATAGTTATGTGAATGTGAGCATAGAGAGAGAGGGAATGGGTAAGGGTGCATGGATGTCAGTATCAAGTGGGATGTGGAGGAAGAGATTGCTGAAGCTGAGTGCTGGTGAGGAAAGGCAATGGAGATCAGATTGATGCTGATGGGAAATTCATACTCACTTTTCCAGTGCGCTGAAGGTCATGAAATCTTTTCCGGCACTGAATCCAGGTTCTTCGTGTGACTCCCAAGGAGTTGACCTCATCAGCCACCTGCAACCACACTGCCTTAGTCTGCTTGGGAGACCTCTTCCTCCCTGATGAAGGGAAGATCACCTCCCTGATGGCCCTAGCCCCATCCACCAATGCCTGCAGGGCTACCTCGTCGAAGCGAGGAGCTGATCTGGGCCTCCCGCTTGTCACTTTTCCTCTCTCGCACCAAATGGAGAAAGCTTGGCAGCCTGCAGAAGAAGCAAGGCTTGCTGTAGACCTTAAATGCAGCAGCAATGATGACGTCATCGGAGGCGACTTTCAGTCAGGAAAAACCCATTTGCCAAGGGTTCCCACATGTTGGAAATCAATTGGACAATGAAGTTAAAATTGCATCAATCTCCCACATCCATGTAGATTTGAGTGGATAACACGAAATGCGGATAACATGACACCATTCCGCACCTGAGTTAAAATCCTGCCCTTTGTGTCCTCTTCACAACTTGCTTTCCCACCTATCTTTGTATCATCAGCAAATTTGGCTACATTACACTCGGTCCCTTCATCCAAGTCATTAATATAGATTGTAAATAGTTGAGGCCCCAACACTGATCCCTGTGGCACCCCACTAGTTACCGTTTGCCAACCGGAAAATGACCCATTTATACCGACTCTCTGCTTTCTGTTAGTTAGCCAATCATCTATCCATGCTAATATATTACTCCCAACCCCATGAGCTCTTATCTTGTGCAGTAACCTTTTATGACACCTTATCGAATGCCTTCTGGCAATCCAAATACACCACATCCACTGGTTCCCCTTTATCCATCCTGCTTGTTACATCCTCAAAGAATTCCAACAAATTTGTCAAACATGATTTCCCTTTCATAAAACCATGCTGACTCTGCTTGACTGTATTATGATTTTCTAAATGTCCTGCTACTGCTTCCTTAATAGTGGACTCCAGCATTTTCCCAATGACAGATGTTAGGCTAACTGGTCCATAGTTTCCTGCTTTCTGTCTCCCTCCCTTCTTAAATAGGGGCGTTACTTTGCGGTTTTCCAATCCGCTGGGATCACTACTCAACCTGCTTGTTAATGAAAGCCCAGATCTTCCTGGAGTTTAATCATAACGTGCCTTGTCAATGAACAAATAATTGTTCTCTATTTTGAAAGCCTGTGGTCATTCATTACACTATTAAACAGTATGTCAAGTGGAATCCACAGTACATGCCTGTTACTGCAGGTTGTAAATTGATGAGCAACATAGTAATTAAGAATGTGTTAAAGGCTATCACTCAGATGTTCATCTCCGTTTGATCCAAAATTATCAAACACATTTAACTCAAAGCAGAACTGAACAAAACAAATAAAATGACAAATAAATCTATTTCGAAACCAATAGGGAAAAAGTAGAAATGTGCCACATAACATTGTAGCAGTGTATTGCTTAAAAAAGGTCTTACCAGCTGCCCATGATTACAATTTAAATAAAATGGACACAGTGTTATGATACGGTGAAAAAAGCTACACCAGTTCTTAATTTGTGGAATTATGGTATGATCAGCTACAAGCCTCATTAAACTATTGATCACTACTCAGGCTCTTCCCAGAGTTTGATTGCAACATACTTTGTAAAGGAACAAGAATTATGCTACATATGGTAAATGTGGTGCTGCTGAAAAGGAGTAACTTGTGTAGTTAGTGGTTAGTTGTTTGGCACATCAACTAAGGGATTCCTACTTCATAAATCTCTACTACTAAAGAGACTTTGATGTAATTCCTATGAACTCACCATAAGTGGGAACCCGTCTAGCCAGCTAGTAAATGAATACTAGCTTACCAGCAGCTCAGTAGAGTGATATAATGTATGACTGTGAAACAGAGATGGGCACTTCCCCCCTTAGGTGACTTTTGATTAAGGATTGACTCTTGGAAAATTTGGAGAGACATCACACTGTCCAATTTTATTAAGCACATGTGTTAAAATATTTGCATAAAATGCTTCTGTCCACTATTTTAGCAAAAGTGTTAACTCAGTTAAAACAAAATAAATGGAATATCACCTTTGTTAAAATAGTGGGCATAGGAATTTTGAACACATTAACATAATGGTTGCTAATATCACACAGCGTGATTTCAATTCATTTGATGTTTTGAGCATGAAACGTTAAAGCTGTTACTGGAGTTATGCAGAAACATTTGTTACATCTTCAGTGGCATGACTAGGTAATGTATTGATCAGTAATGCAAATAGACTATAGGCTAGGTGCCAGTGGGATGTGTGCAAAGGTAAAAATAAGAATAAGAGAAGTAGCTTGGAAAATACAGTTTGCACAACAGAAGGTACAAGATGTAATTGAGAGATAAAAATGCGCAAAACCAGAACAGGAAGAGAATGGAAGAAAAAGTTTGATTTTTGAGGAATTTGGCATCTAAATTTTGAAAATGGAGTCAGATTTCAGGTTTGACCGGGGCAGGTCAGGCTGCTCTTTCAAAGTTAGGAAGAAATTACTTTGGATCCTTGTTCACCTTCCCTCTACTAAGAAAAAGAAAGACAACAGCATTGCTTTAATAGTATGATACTTTAATAACCTAATATCCTAATTATACCCGAGTTTAACTGTGAATTATTCAATTGCAGAGAAGTAAAAAGCTCACATGGCAGTTCAGCCCATTATTGTTTTTCAAGAATGTTTCAAAAGCAAATACAAAGGGAGGGTTGCTGGTATGAAAAACAGTTGTACTTATGATCTCACATATCTAGTTGAAGTCATATGCATTCATTTCAGTTCAATGATGCTTAAAAGTGTACATCTGTGCTGCTGTCTTTCTCAAGCAACTCACAGAACAACATTAGTATAGGCACATTTAATAATAAGTGTGAATAATATGTTGTAATGGAGTATACTTTACTGATGACACTAATTTAACTGTTCAGTTACCCAGCCAAGTGAGATAGTGCTCAAAAGTAAGTAATGGGTCCCTTGGGCACAACCAGTTAGAAGGTTACACATTTAATAGGTTGTTATTTTTCCACTCGCCTCCAGTTTATTGACAATAATCCTATTTTATTAATGTAAGCTATTATGCCATTCCAGCAACTTTGTAAAGGATAATAATATGTTACGTTATGGTAAAGATTTATGAAAATCTGCTCTGATGAAACTTTCAGATTTGAATGACCATTGATGGTGTTTACGTAGGTGGCGATCAGTCAGCTATACCGACTGTAGTAGAAGTAGATAACAAAATCGTTTTTTATTTTGCATATATACAACTCAAATCATACTGTGATTGTATAAATTAATGAAATTGATGAATTTAGACAACTGCCTGATGGACAAAATAAGCAAAACTGCAGAGTTATAAGAGACAATGGGGGAAAAATTCGGTTGGTTAGCACCGCCCGTTAGCACCTCCCGGGGGGGCGCTAACGGAGCGCTAATGACTTACCACCTGTGCGCGGCGATTTTAATGCCACCCGCGAAATTGACCAGGTAGTTTGCGGTGGCACTAAACACTACTGCCACGATCTCCTGCACCTGGAGATCGTGACGTCATTGCCCCGGTAGCGCCCCAGACAGGAAATTGATTCTCGCCCCCTGCCTCAGCGCCTGCCGCTAGGAATGACAGGTAGAGGAGGACGGTTTAAGTCAGCTGGGAGCTGGGGCAGCACTATTTAAAGGCATGCGCTTCCTGTTTTTTTCCTGTCGGCAATCGATTCTGCATATGCAGGTTGAGAGAGGCGTCTGGAGACATTTAACACTAGCCTACTTGAAGGGGTTTTGGTCGTCAGCAAGACTTTTCAGGTTTCCATTTCTGTAACCTTTATTACTACCACATTTAGAAGAGTTAATGGGGGCTGTACTGATACAGGGCCTCATCCTCCAGCATCACCATCGGAGGCAGAGAGAGAGAGTGGAAAACGTGGCCAGAGGGAGAAGGGGCAACAGGACTCTGCACAGGAGACTTTACCCTGCCAGGGTATTCCGAGAGCACTTCTCCTACATTCATTTGTCCGAGAGCAGTGTTTTAGAAGGCTCCACTTCAGCAAGGAGGTGGTCACAGAGCTCTGCAACCTCCTGCAACCAGAGCTCCAGCCTCAGCTCAGGACCAGGACGTCTCTGTCGGTGGCAATGAAGGTGACAGTGGCTTTCAATTTCTATGCCAGCGGCTCCTTCCAGGCTTCAACAGGGAATATTGTGAACATCTCCCAGTTTGCTGTCCATTGCTGCAACCAGGAGGTCAGAAATGCAAGAGGAGAAGGGAGTACATCTCTTTCCTCATGACCCAAGAGAAACAGAGTGAATGCGCATGTGGCTTCCCCATGGTTCAGGGCGCCATGTGGCATTGCGGGCACCTCATAGAAACATAGAAACATAGAAGATAGGAGCAGGAGTAGGCCATTCGGCCCCTCGAGCCTGCTCCGCCATTCAATGAGATCATGGCTGATCATCCAAATTCAGTACCCAGTCCCTGCTTTCTCCCCATACCCCTTGATCCCTTTAGCCTTAAGAAATATATCTAACTCCTTCTTGAATATATTTAATGAATTGGCCTCTACTGCCTTCTGTTGTAGAGAATTCCACAGGTTCACCACTCTCTGGGTGAAGAAATTCCTCCTCATTTCTGTCCTAAATGGCTTACCCCTTATCCTTAGACTGTGACCCCTGGTTCTGGACTCCCCGACTATCAGGAACATCCTTCCTGCATCTAGTCTGTCCAGTCCTGTCAGAATTTTATAAGTTTCAATGAGATCCTCTCTCATTCTTCTAAACTCCAGCGAGTACAAGCCCAATCGACCCAATCTCTCCTCATACGTCATTCCTGCCATCCCAGGTATCAGCCTGGTGAATCTTCACTGAACTCCTTCCATGACAAGAAGACTAAAAGACTCCTTGGCACTATTTTGAAGAGGAGCAGGGGAATTTTCCCTGGGTGTCCTGGTCATAGTACAGATGTTTTAAGGTTTTAGAAACATAGAAACTCAGGTCGTCTACAAATAATTTAGCACCAGGTCCCCCACGAACATGCTATCCGTAAACAAGAGAGAGGCGGCACCCATCCGTCCGCACTCCAGCCCCGAAACGAGCGGCACTACACACCGACCGGAGTCGGCTATCCCAGGCCAACCAGTGATCCGCGGCGCTAGGGTATCGTTCCGTTTAGGGGGGATTCTGACTTAGAGGCATTCAGTCATAATCCCACAGATGGTAGCTTCGCACCATTGGCTCCTCAGCCAAGCACATACACCAAATGTCTGAATCTGCGGTTTCTCTCGTACCGAGCAGGATTGCTATTGCAACAACACATCATCAGTAGGGTAAAACTAATCTGTCTCACGACGGTCATGAAAATGCAGAGGTTTTCCGCAACCACAAAGGCTTCCCTCTCTGAACGTGCAGTTGGTGTGTGACCACAGACAGCGCATCCTTGCCGTCAGTGCCCGCTATCCTGGCAGCAACCACGATGCATTCATCCTGCATCAGACTGGTGTCCCAGACCTCTTCCAACCACCGCATCAAGCTCGTGGCTGGCTCCCCGGGGACAAGGGTTATCCACTCTGCACCTGGCTGATGACACCGCTCCGTAACCCCAGCACTCCTGCTGAGCTCACATACAATGAGAGCCATAGCGCCACCAGGAACCTCATTGAACAGACGATCGGCATGCTGAAGCAATAGTTCTGGTATCTTGACCACTCTGGGGGAGCCCTGTATTTGCATTTACTAAACAGGTGAATTTTATTTCACCTCAGTTATTCATTGGAACCAATCTGAATTTCAACTGTTTTTCAAGTCCAGCAGGCACTTTTTTTATTACTACTAACATTGGGTAAAGACTTCCTCTGTGTGTTATATGTAACAAAATTGTAAACCAATTCTCCATAAATGGCTCTGCAATTGTAGAACACATAGCACATAGAGGAAATCTCCCCGTGTTGGGCTTGTCTTTTGACTGCCATGCGCCATATATCATAACATTTGGCAATCTGGAGGGAACCTGCATCATAATTCTATGTTTCTCATCACTCTTGTTATAAATTAGATCCAATTTTAAAACTGCCCTATAGAATTATCTCACAACCTGTAAAATTTTAAATATAATTCAGGATCTACAATGTGACAGTGACTCATTCTTCGGGAGTTTGGGATGGTGTGAAATGTAACTGTTACTGTCTTACAATCTAAATACAAAAAACATACTTACATTAAAAAAAGTACTGGAGGCTGCCTTGCTTTTGTTTTCTATCAAGAATATTGATAGCTCTCATTTTCATGATAGTAGCTTGATTTGGCCAAACATTATGCAGATTCTCAATCTCCATTCAAAGTAACAGAAACATAACTGATATGCAATTTTAAATTTGAATTTAAATCATGGATAAATTTGCATGCTGATCAAGATGAAGTATGAAAATGCTGCGGAATGGAACAGTACACTAAATTCAGTGATGCTAAGCTCCTGCTATGGAGCCTTGTTCAACAGGAGTGGTGATTGCAGATTAGCCCCTCCAGTGTTTAGTGACCTATCTGTGTTCTGTGCTTCGGTCGAGTATGAATCTGCACTGGAAGTACAGCCTTGTTAAATTTACCCTACTTTTCCAATTTTTATCAAAGTTGATTAGTTCTAATCTTAGCATCAAGCATTACCTAGTCAGATATAGTATAGGCCAGATGCAGAGCAAAGGTCCTCTAAATCTGCTCTAATAATGTGCCTTACGCCTCGCTTCAGAAGAGAACCTTCTACTACACCACACCAGCCATCCTTACCGCTTCTCTGACTGAAATTAACAACTTGGTGCCAAATTGAAAGTAGTTTTGTTCTGTGGGCCTATGCCCACTAGGAATTGGGTTGTGACTGCCCAAAACATATTTAATGTATAACCCTCACAGCTAATAGAAAAGAGTAGGGGAGAGGGAGAGAGAGAGAGAGAGAGAGAAACTTTATAGCATCAATTTGCTCTGAATATAACTGTATTCCTACAAGTGAAATGACATTGCACTGTGATTTCTCCCACTGTGAAGAAGGAACATTGGAAGGAAGTGTCATTAATGAACAATCTCTATGCCTCTTGATGGGCAGCTACATAGAATATTGGTGGCAATAACAAATTCAAAAGCAACAACAGCTGGCATTTATACAGCGCTTTTAACATAGAAAAACACCCTAAGGTGCTTCACAGAGCAGAACCCGATCCTTAATGGAAGAGTTAGGGGCAGTGAACAAAAGCTTCTCAGAAATTAATAGGTTTTGATAAGCTTTTTAAAGGTGATAAGGGAGGTACAGAGGTATTGGGGTTTAGGGAGAGAGTTCTCAAGAGTAGGGCCAAAGCAGCTGAAAGTTCTGCCATCAATACTGAAGCCAAATGAGGGAGAATCCACAGAAGGCCGCAATCTGAGGACTGGGAAGGCACAGGAAGGGACATAAGGCTGGAGGAAATTGCAGAGATAGGGTAGGCCGAGGCCATGAAGGGACTTGTGGATGAGGATGTAGGTTTTAGTTTCAATTCATTGTAGGAGTAGTAGGCAGTGTTGGTCAGAGGAGGAGGGTGATGGGCAAGCAACATTTAGTACCAGTCAGGATGTGGGTGGCAGAGTTCTGGACAGGTTAGAGTTTATGGAGAGTGAAGATTGGAAAATCAGTGAAGAGGGTGTTAAGGAAATCAAATCTAAAGATAACAAAAATCCGAATAAGGGTTTTTGCTGTAGCTGGGGTGAGGTACGGACAGAGATAGGCAAAGGTGTCTCAACAATTGATAGGATATGGGTTTGAAGCTCCGCTCTGGATCAAACAAGATGCTAAGGGTATGTACATTCTGATTCAGTCTGAGAGGGCAGCCAAGAAGGAACTTTAAGTGTGTTTCCAAAGTAGTGACACTTCCCCACTATTTATTGGTTCACTCATGATGATTATATTTTTCCCCATGCTGCAATAAGACCATGGACATGCCCCATTTGCCTCATGGCAGGTCTGCACAGGGAAACCGTCTATTAATAGTTATCGTGGTTGAGCATAAAATGAGTTACTGCTTACAAGAGCATACTTTGAAACATGCCTACTTGAGGCAGGGTACTTGGCATGATAAACTGTACTTTAACCCTGCCTTAGATGGTTTCTCAAGATTTGCAATCTTCCTCCTCACATCTCTCTAGTTCCACTGGGATTTGGAGACTGCATTCACCCTCTGTGCTATTTGTTGCACCTGGTGGTTCTGGGGAAGATGCCTATCAGTTCGGTACAGTATTCCCCATCTATTCCTTACTTCCTATATCAGTGCTTCCTTTGCCTAACTCTTGTGAGCGCTGAACACCTGCATTTTACAGCAGTATCGCTGAGTGATCCCCTTGTCTGATTTCCCGTGCACAAATCCAGGGGTTTAAATGTCTGCTCAATCTTGTTATTAGTCCTACCCTTCTATTTCTCAGCTTGCTCTGTGGGCGTTATAGCACATGATTTACTCCTGTTACGGAAACAAGCAGCTGTTAATTCTCTTAGAATTTTTTAATTAACCTACAGGTAACCCATGCTAACAGCAATTTCTCGGACATATTGCCTGATCCTGTGTATCAGGAAGCCACAAGACGAAATACCGAGCTTAGTAATGGTAAGTGTCCCTGACAGCATACAGAAAATGGAAGTTGCAGCACCTCAAGGTGATAACCAACATAATATGTTTAAGTTTGAAATGATTTGGATTTCAACACTGCCTGGGACCAACACCCTGGTGTACAATTTTAAAAAGACCAACTACAAAGTACAATCTGAACCAGCTGGGCTGAAGGAAGTTATTTATTAACACCTAAGTAAAGGATAAATGAAATACCTTCAAAAGCATACTTCAGAACATGCAGGACAAATATATACCTAAAATTATCAAGTGCAGGCACAAAAATAATGACCCTAAATGGCTCAATAAGACAATTATGTGAAATAAGGAAGAAAAATAGGCTGTGAATTTCCAGGGGCCCAGCAGCATTGTCCCTGTGTCAGTCTGCAAAAGCAAGCAAATCACATGCCCTCATGAGGAGGAGCAAATGGTGGTGGTGCATGAGAAGCTGGCACTCACCTCTGTTGCAGTGCCCTGGGTATCCTCACAGGATATGCTCATAAATGGAGATTGTTGTGTGAGCAGGATTGTCTGCATGAGTCACTTATATGTGCAAAATGCCCTGCAAGGCTCAGTGAGCACTACCCATAAAGTGTTTGGAAACACCTGTTGCCTCTACAATGGAGTCCTCACAGCAGGGGTATCCCCCATGAGTGCTCAAATTGCTGAGCAGAGACCCTCTTCTCTGGCTTCAACATTCTGGGTGATTGGATTAAGAGAACCTTGAGGCACGATTTGACAGATCTCATTGTTGCACAGAGTTCTCCCTACCACCCCCTCAGGTAGAGCAGTGGACATGCTGAGAGATTATTTACCAGCAGTGCCTGGACTAAACAGAGATGAGAATGCTGTGTCGTCACTAGATCCATCCCTGTACACGTGACAGTCGATATGGCAAAAAAACAAGAGGAACAGGCAGCTGCAGCAGTAACATAGCTGACTTAGTTGCAGAACCATCTCAGAAACCATCACAAGGAGGTATAGGGCCACCTGCATCTCTCCCAGCTGCCACTGAAACCATGCAGCTGGCCAGCATATTCTAAAATGGAATCACTTAGAAGAAGTAATAGATTAGGTGTTAGATATGCACAAATCCATCAACATGAAAGCACTGCGGTAAAACACATTGACATCACTCAGTGTTCTGTTTTTATTTATGCTAGATATTTACCACAGGTTCAGTGTCACCAACCACTCTCTTAAATAAACCTAGCATTCTGATGATATATCAGAACAAAATACATTAACAAACCAGCTTTTTTAATTACATTGATTGGTTGAAGTGTTCAATCACAAGAAAGAAGTAAGAACTTGCCTTTATATAACGCCTTTCACAATCTCAGGATATACCAGAGTGCTTCACAGCCAATGAAGGACTTTAAAGTGTAGTCACTGTTGTAATGTAGGGAAATGCAGCAAGCAATTTGCTCAAAGCAAAGTCCCAGCCTTTGGCATTTCTGGCAACCCTTCTTTGGTCCTGTTCTTCCTCTTCTGCTAAGTCAAGTGCTAGGGGAATATTCAACTTAATTTCCAACGTAGTGAACATTCTGGAGATTCAGAAATCCAACAGGTGAGTAATTGGCTCAGCTGCAAACCCAATTCAGATTGGCGGTAGGAGCATGTTGCACTTTAGATGCATGGAGACCATGGGCTGGATTTTCATTGAGGAGGCGTGTAGGAGGCGGGACTACAACTTCCATCGAGTTGTGGCCAACCCACGCGACTTTCACTTAAGGGCCACCCGGCAACAGGTGACATCACAGACAGACATTTCATCTGTCAAGAGCTTTTGACAGATGAAATATTAGCGTTTCACAGCTGTTTGAAGCTGTCAAACACTGACAATCTGTACTCTAAGTTAATTCCTTCCTCTCAGGCTGATTTAGAGTTCTCTCCAGAACAGAAAGCAGAATGCTGCAGATTTTGACAGATCGCAGCCATTCTGCTTTCTGTGCTGGTGAGATGAGGGACTCCCGAGACCCGAAGGAAGGAAGACTGTAAAGGTAATGTAATGTATACAACATTGAAGGGACTACTTTGTTTTGCAGATGTACATCCTTAGTTGCGAGCGTATATAACAGACGCGTATCGATTTGTACAGTCAGTGCCGAAGTTCCAGTTACCCAGTAAAGATCACTTGAAGTTACTCTCAGTCTCTGCTGCTTTGTTATTTTATGTAGTTGTGTGTAGCGGTACAAACACAACAAATTGGCGACGAGAATTATGAACCAACGTCTTCCTATTCTGGCATCGCATCCAGAGGACACCGAAACTTGGAAGAAAGGAAACATAGAAACATAGAAACATAGAAGATAGGAGCAGGAGTAGGCCATTCGGCCCTTCGAGCCTGCTCCGCCATTCAATGAGATCATGGCTGATCATCCAAATTCAGTACCCTGTCCCTGCTTTCTCCCCATATCCCTTGATCCCTTTAGCCTTAAGAAATATATCCAACTCTTTCTTGAATATATTTAATGAATTGGCCTCCACCGCCCTCTGTGACAGAGAATTCCACAGGTTCACCACTCTCTGGGTGAAGAAATTCCTCCTCATTTCGGTCCTAAATGGCTTACCCCTTATCCTTAGACTGTGACCCCTGGTTCTGGACTCCCCGGCCATCAGAAACATCCTTCCTGCATCTAGTCTGTCCAGGCCTGACAGAATTTTATAGGTTTCAATGAGATCCCCTCTCAATCTTCTAAACTCCAGTGAGTATAAGCCCAATAGACACAATCTCTCCTCATACGTCATTCCTGCCATCCCAGGTATCAGCCTGGTGAATCTTCGCTGCAGTCCTTCCATGGCAAGAACGTCCTTCCTCATGTAAGGCGACCAAAACTGCACACAGTACTCAAGGTGCGGTCTCACCAAGGCCCTGTACAACTGTAGCAAGACATCATTGTTCCTGTACTCGAACCCTCTTGCTACGAAGGGCAACATACCATTTGCCTTCTTAACCACCTGCTGCACCTGCATGCTTACCTTCAGCGACTGGTGCACAAAAACACCCAGGTCTCTTTGCACTTCCCCTTCTCCCAATCTATTGCCATTCAAATAATAATCTGCCTTCCTGTTTTTGCCACCAAAGTGGATAATCTCAAATTTATCCACATTATAGTGCATTTGCCATTTTTCTGCTCAGTCACCCAACCTGTCCAAATCGTACTGGAGTTTCACGACATCCTCCTCACAGCTTACCCTCCCACCCAGCTTTGTGCCGTCTGCAAATTTGGAGATATTACATCCAATTCCCTCGTCCAGATCATTAATATATATTGTGAACAGCTGGGGTCCTAGGACCGATCCTTGCGGTACCCCACTAGTCACTGCCTGCCACTCAGAAAACGACCCGTTTATTCCAACTCTTTGCTTTCTGTCCGCCAACCAGTTCTCTATCCAAGTCAATACCTTGCCCCCAATCCCATGTGCCTTAATTTTGCATGCTAATCTCTTATGTGGGACCTTATCGAAAGTCTTCTGAAAGTCCAAATACACCACATCCACTGGTTCTCCCTTATCTATTTTACCAGTTACATCCTCAAAAAATTCCAGCAGATTAGTCAAGCATGATTTACCTTTTGTAAATCCATGTTGACTTTGTCCGATCCTGTCACTGCTTTCCAAGTGCTCTGCTATTACATCTTTTACAATGGACTCTAGCATTTTCCCCACTACCGATGTCAGGCTTACCGGTCTATAATTCCCTGCTTTTTCTCTACCACCTTTTTTGAATAGTGGGGTAACATTAGCTACCCTCCAATCCATGGGCACTGTTCCAGAGTCTATCGAGTTCTGGAAGATGACCAGCAATGCATCTACTATTTCTAGGGCCACTTCCTTAAGTACCCTGGGATGTAGATTATCAGGCCCTGGGGATTTATCGGCCTTCAGTCCCATCAATTTTCCTAACACCATTTCCCTACAAATACTGATTCCTTTCAGTTCCACCCTTTCATCAGACCCTATGTTCCCCGGCATCTCTGGGAGGTTATTTGTGTCCTCCTTTGTGAAGACAGAACCAAAGTGTGAATTTAGTTGGTCTGCCATTTCTTTGTTTCCCATTATAAATTCCCCTGATTCTGACTGCAAGGGACCTACACTTGACTTCACCAATCTTTTTCTCTTCACAAATCTATAAAAGCTTTTACAGTCAGTTTTTATGTTTCCTGCTAGCTTACTCTCATATTCTATTTTCCCTTTCTTAATTAATCCCTTTGTCCTCTTTTGTTGAATCCTAAACTGCTCCCAATCCTCAGGATTATTGCTTTTTCTGGCCAATTTATATGTTGTCTCCTTTGATCTTATGCTATCCCTAATTTCCCTTGTTAGCCACGGTTGAGTCGCCTTTTTTGTTTTATTTTTATGCCAAACTGGGATGAACAAATTCTGTAGCTCATCCATTCGGTCTTTGAATGTTTGCCATTGCCTATCCTCCATCAACCGTTTGAGAGCCATTCCCCAATCAATCCTACCCAACTCGCTCCTCAGACCATCATAGTTTCCTTTGTTTAAATTGAGGGCCCTTGTCTCTGAGTCAACTACTTCATTCGCCATCTTAATGAAGATCTCGAACATATTATGATCGCTCCGACCCAAGGGGCCTCGTACAACAAGATTGCTAATTAATCCTTTCTCGTTACATAATACCCAGTCTAAGATGGCCTGATCTCTGGTTGGTTCCTCGACATATTGGTCCAGGAAACCATCCCGTAAACACTCCAGGAAATCCTCCTCCACAGTATTGTTACTAATTTGGTTGGCCCAATCTATATGTAGATTAAAGTCACCCATGATGACTGCTGTGCCCTTATTGCACGCTTCTTTAATTTCCCTTTTAATGCCATCCCCAACCTCCACCTTACTGTTGGAGGTCTATATACCACTCCCACTAATGTTCTTTTCCCCTTCGTATTTCTCAATTCTACCCATACAGATTCCACATCATCAGAGCCAAGATCCTTCATTACAATTGTATTAATCCCTTCTTTAACCAGTAATGCTACCCCACCTCCCTTTCCTTTTTGCCTATCTTTCCTGAATATTGAATACCCCTGGATGTTGAGTTCCCAGTCTTGGCCATCCTTGAGCTGTGTTTCCGTAATCCCAACCAAATCATATTAATTTACCTCTATTTGCGCAGCCAATTCATCCACCTTATTACAAATGCTCCTCGCATTAAGACACAAGGGCCTAGAAATTCAGTTGCGTTCGCCAGCCGTTAACGCCATAAGAGGGGTAGATTTCTAGCGCTAGGCACTTAGCGCCCGGGCGCAGGTCGATCTGCGCCTACGCCCAACTTCAGTTGACATTTAGCACCGGCGCAAAGTGTTTGCGCCCGCTCAGCTGCGCGCGCAGCTTATGACGTCATTTCGTCGTGCAACGCTGTTTGTGCGCCCCAAACCGGAAATTCAGTGGCGCCCGCACAATGTGGGTGTGGCGCTGTTAAGAACTGTGAAGTGGAACGCAGCAGAGGCCCTGCGGGCCTCGGGGAGCGCTAATTAAAGGGCACTTACACTGAACTGTAAAGGCCAGCCATTTTGCTGCAATGACTTCAGTGCTTTGGATTTCTGTACAGAGACCAAGGAACAGACCTTACTGATTTGGGACAACATAGGAGAGGTATTTTTGGCTTCTGGCCAGAGCTTGGAAATTTGACTCTTGTGATTTCACTGTTTGCAAGTTTATTATGGGGGCTGCATGGGGTTCCAACCCTCAGTTCCAGCATTATGTGCGAAGGGCTCGCAGACGCTGTGTGAGAGGGGCAGCCATGCCTAGACGCAGAGGGGCCATCAGGCGTCGGCAACGTAGGCTTTACCCACTCAGGGAATACCGGCAGCAGGTGTCCTATCTCACCGTGACTGCCGCGCATTGTGTTAGGAGGCTGCGCTTCAGAAGGGAGGTGGTTGCAGAGATCTGCCAGCTGCTTCACAGAGATCTGCGTCCACAGCTGATGTGCAGGACCTCTCTGTCGGTGGAAGTGAAGGTCACGGTGGCTCTGAGCTTTTATGCAAGCGGCTCCTTCCAAGCCGCTGCTGGGGACATAGCGAACATCTCCCAGTTCGCCGTGCATCACTGCATCCGGCAGGTCACCGATGCCCTTTTCGCAAGGAGACACCAATTCATCTCCTTCCCCATGACCCTAGAGAGGCAGGAGCAGCGTGCAGTCGGATTTGCCAGGATCGCCGACTTCCCCATGGTGCAGGGCGCCATTGACTGCACGCATGTGGCTATGCGGGCACCTATCGACAATGCCGAGGATTACCGCAACCGGAAGGGCTACCATTCCCTCAATGTACAGCTGGTGTGTGACCACAGGCAGCGCATCCTAGCTGTCAATGCCCGCTTTCCAGGAAGCAGCCACGATGCATTTATCCTGCGCCAGACTACTGTGGCTGACATGTTCGAGGCACAGCCTCCACCAAGGGGATGGCTTATTGGGGACAAGGGCTACCCTTTGTGTACATGGCTCATGACCCCGCTCCGTGCGCCCAGGACCCCTGCGGAGGAGGCATACAACGAAAGCCATCAAGCCACAAGGAACATCATAGAGCAAACGATTGGCGTCCTCAAGCAACGGTTCCGCTGCCTGGATCGTTCCGGCGGATCTCTACAGTATTCGCCGGATAGAGTCTCCCAGTTCGTCGTCGTTTGCTGCATGCTGCACAACCTGGCTATCCGCAGGACTCAGGCACTGCCACCTCACGTTGGACCACCACCTCAGGAGGACGAGCAGGAGGACCATGAGGAGGAGGAGGAGGAGGAGGAGTACCAGCCCAGGAGGGAGCCACAAGGTCCAAGGGCCGTCCGCCGGCGGCTTATTGAACGGCACTTCTAGGCCCCCTGTCAGGGAATGGCTTGTGGCAATGAACGCACCTGAATGCAGCCGCTCCGGAAGCCCTCAGCCGGTTAACGCAACAACTACTTGAAACATGACACCTGGACAAGCTGAATAAATAAAAAGCTTTATTTAACAAACTCAGGGCAATTCCCACATGAAACAGAGAAACAGACAAGACCCCCAAAAAACAGTCAAAAACATCTCTCACTCCCAGAACCTGGGGAGGAATAACAAAACTTGTCAATAACATTTGCCTTCATCCTCGGCCTTCCCAAAATAAGCCCCCCCCCTCCAGAACACAGCCACCCCCATATAAAAAAACATTTGGCTTCATCTTCGGCCTTCCCAAAATAAGCCCCCCCCCCCCAGAACACAAACACCCCCATATAAAAAAAACAGTTGGCATCATCTTCGGCCTTCCCAAAATAAGCCCCCCCCGCCAGAACACAAACACCCCCATATAAAAAAAACAGTTGGCAACACACTCTACTTGGTGTGCCGAGAGGGCGAGTACTTGTGCAGGCTTCTCCGGCCCCTGCCCGACCTGTTGCTCCGCCTCAACCTGGGCCCTGTGGGTGTGGCAAGGCTGGGGGAAGGCTCCTGAGGGGCACACTGCGTGACGGCAGATGCCCTTGGGGGTCGGCCTAGACGAGGTCCGGCCCTGGAGGGGCCGGCTGCTGACTGCTGCAGCTGTGGCTGGGCAGCATCAGTCTCTGCATCAGCTCGTCGCACCTTGGCTGGGGGAGTGGCAGTGGCGGCTGCAGCAATGGGGGCAAGCTGGCTGATGCCAGGCGCTCGCTGGTCGCCAGAGACACTGGCACTCAGCCGGGCTGGCACTGCAGCAAGCGCAGCAATCTGGTGGAGGCCAGACCACTGTGCTGCAGCAGGGCGGCGGGTGCCCTGGCGATGCTTCCGTGACACCGCGAATGTGGCAGAAGTGAGTGCCCGAACTGCCCTGGTCTGTGCCCGCATCAGATCAGCCAGTGTCTGCACGGCACCACTCATGAACTCGCGACTCGCGTCCTGTGCTGCCGCGAGTTGGTCGACACCCCTGGCCTGTGCTGCCACGAGTTGGTCGACACCCCTGGCCTGTGAGTCCCCGAAAGCGGCCACACTATGAGCCAGGGACTCAATGGCCTGAGGCATCTGTCCCACAACCCCCATGAACTCGTTGTGGCGCCGCTCCGAGGCCGCGGACATTTCATCAAGGAGGCGCACCTCCTGGGCGAGGACCGTCTCCGGACTGGAGGGCGGGCTCTCCCTCTGGGGAGAAGGCCGCCGAGCTGCCCGACCCTTCCCGCGTGCCTGGACGCCACTGGGCCCAGCAACTGCCCTCCCCTGCAACACTTCCCCCCTCTGGGGAGAAGGCCGCCGTGCTGCCCGACCCTTCCCGCGTGCCTGGACGCCACTGGGCCCAGGAGCTACACCCCCCTGCAACACTTCCCCCCTCTGGGGAGAAGGCAGCCGTGCTGCCCGACGCTTCCCGCGTGCCTGGACGCCACTGGGCCCAGGAGCTACACCCCCCTGCAACACTTCCCCCTGGCTCTCCTCCAGGCAAGATGTCTCCCCTCCATTGCCATCCCCTGGCGCGGATGAGGGTTCCCCCGATGTGCCGCCTTCCTCTTGGTCCTCGTCGTCCTCCCCTTCCGAGGGACTGGCACTCTCAGCTTCATGGACCTCCTCCTCACCAGCTGAAAGCAGGAAGGCACAAGAGTAGCTTTAGAGTGTGGGCAGGGCGTCAGCGAGGGAGGCATGAGTGGTGGCATTATGCGCATTGGTGGGACAGTGGCAAAGGATGTAGATCTGAAGCGCAAGGGGAACGAGAGAGGTCCAAACGGTCATGTCCTTACCATTGGGGCCCAGCACAGGGTCCGCATCACCAATAGCAACGGGGCCAACCACCCGGCCACGCATGAGTTGAGCCACGCGCTCCTCCAGCTCACTGAGCTCCTGGAACTGGGCACGGCCTCCCCCGGTGACGTTCCGGCTCTTCATATTCTGGGCCAGCTTGGCCTGCAAGAGAAAGGACGGCCTCTAAGTACAGTGTGGTGCCCTGTTGTTGTGTGCACTGCCTCCCATGGTGGAATAGCTTGGCCAGTGTGGTGCCATGTTGTTGTGTGCACTGCCTCCCATGGTCGAATAGCTTGGCCGGTGTGTAAAGTGCAGAAAGTGCTATTGATGATCATGCCAGTGCCATAGCTGCGGGAGGAGGGATGGCCATTAGGCCTTTGAAGTCCCTTTGCCCATAATGTGAGGTGCACATGCAAGGATGAGGAGGACACTGGAAAGGCTACTCACCTTGACCAACCGAGTGAGGTCGTTGTACTTCTTGCGGCATTGGTCACCAGTCCTGGGGACATCGCTGGTGGCTGACACCCTGTGGGCAATTTCCCTCCAGGCTCTCCTGAACTGCCTCCTGGGAGCCTTCTTGCCACTGTCCGGGCACAAGATCTCTCTTCTCTTTTCCAAACCCTTAAGCAGCACCCACAAAGCAGGCTCTGAGAAGCGCTGCGCTCGTTCACGGGCCTTCTGCATGGCTTCAGGCGCTATTTGGGTCCACCAGCAGTGTTGAGGCCTAGCTGCAGGGCTCCACTATCCAGGGCGTGGCAGCAGACAAAGTCGACCCTTCCCCCTTTAAGAGCTGGCCGGCGTCAGAGTGTCTGCTGTCAATCAAAACATGACCGCACCTGCGCTGCGCCCGGCCTCGGCGTTATCAGTCCGCACCGTCGGCTTAGCGCCTAAAGATAGGAGTGCAACGCCAGTTTCAGCGCTCGCCCAAACTCCTTGGCCAAATCTACTGAATTTCGGCGAAGTGGCCTACACTTTCCGGCGGGTGCTAACTTTAGCGACCGCCCGACTTTAGCGCCCCAAAAGTGGCGCGACTGAATTTCTAGGCCAAAGCCTTCAGGCTTGTTTTTTTAATGCTTTTAGACCTATTAGAATTATTATTTACTGCGGTCATGTTTGATTTAAACCGTTGATTTCCCTGACTGCCACTTTTGCTTTTCTCCTTCCTATCTTTTGCTTTTATCCCTATTTCCCTTTCCTCTGTCTCCCTGCTCAGGTTCCCAAACCCCTGCCATTTTAGTTTAAACCCCCCCGAACAGTGCTAGCAAACCTCCCTGCAAGGATATTTGTCCCGTTCTGGTTCAGGTGCAACCCGTCCGACTTGTACAAGTCCCACCTTCTCCAGAAGCAGGCCCAGTGATCCAGGAAACTTAAGCCCTCCCTCCTGCACGAACTCTTTAGCCACGCATTCATCTGCTCTATCCTTCTATTCCTGTTGAGTCTGTGTTTTCAATTGCAGTTATACTGAATAACAGGACACAGACTACAGAAGTAAGTAAACAGGTCTTTAGTGATTGAGGGTCAGGGCTGAACTGAGATACACTTTGCTCCGCAGGGTTTATATACTGGTGTGGTCACCACCGGTACTACAATGTACAGGAGCCATCAAAAAGTAGTCCATCACCTTAAGGTATCCTCTTAAGGTGGTACAGGTTACATACACTACAATTCCTCCCCTTTTAGCTTTACAGTGTACACCCCAAATTAAACATTACATGGATAATACATATACAATTTACACACAAAACTGTTCAAAGATTCAGTCTCTGAGGAGGCCTCCTGATCCGGGCCGGATAACGCCTTTCAGGGGTCTCTGGTTCTCGTTGCTGGGGTGACTCATCCACTTGATCTCCTATGGATTAAACATCATCATGTACGTTCGAGTCTGAGGTAGATGCTACAGGCTCAATAAATTCTTCAACTGGCGTCTCTGCCGTAGACATGGGGTCGACCCTTGTTCTCGATTCCACAAGTTGGTCAGCATGACGTCGTATTACGTTCTCTCCAACGTCTATCGTGTACATCAAGGGTCCTTGTCGTGCACGAATTGTTCCAGGTTGCCATTTATCATCCCTATAGTCCCTGGCCAACACTGGTTATCCTATTTCAAAACTACGAGTGGCCTTGTTATTTACATGCTGGAATTGCTTGTTTTCGACTTCCCTTCGCACATTGGGTTTTAACAAATCCAACCGGGACCGCAACCTTCTGTTATAGAACATTATGGCAGGGCTTTGATTTGTCACTGCATGCATGGCATTTCGATACGCCATCAGGAAATTGTCCACCTTGTGTTGTAGTGGAATATGGTCTTCACTCATGGCCTTTATCGCCTTTTTGAACGTTTGTACAAATCTCTCGGCCAACCCATTTGTAGCCGGATGATATGGGGCAGATGTATAGTGTTTCATCCCATTCTTTTTCATGAATTTCTGGAATTCTTCTGACACGAACTGTTGTCCGTTGTCTGAACATATTTGCCCCGGCAACCCATTCCTTGCAAATATGGTTCTTAGAACTGCGATCGTCTTCTCAGAGGTAGTGGTCGACATCTTAATCACTTCTGGCCATTTAGAATGTGCGTCTACTGCTATCAAAAACATGGAATCCATGAATGGACCTGCAAAGTCGATATGCACATGTTGCCAGGGGGCTGAAGGCCATTCCCACGGATGCAGTGGTGCAATTGGAGGTGCATTTTGAACTTTTTGGCACCCTGAGCAGCTTTTAGTCAGATCCTCTATTTGTTTGTCGATAACTGGCCACCACACATAAGCCCTAGCAAGGCTTTTCATCTTGACTCCCCCCAGATGACCTTTGTGCAATTCTTTCAGAACTCTCTCTCTTAATTTCGGAGGAATAATCACCCTTGTTCCATACATCAATGTTCCTTGACATACGGACAGCTGTTCTCGTCTGGCTGAGAATGCTGGTAACAGTGGTTCGGCATGTGCTGGCCATCCCTTCACTGTCAAGTCGTAGACCCGAGACAGTGTCGGGTCATTTCGGGTCTCTCTCTCAATACCCGCATTGGTGACTGGTAAGCATTCGATGATGGTCGAGTGAAATATCTCGACAGGGTCAACTGCCGGTGCCTCTTCCGCTGTAGGTAGTGGCAGGCGTGACAGCCCATCAGCATTACTATGTTGCTTTGTACCTTTGAATTCAATATCATATTGATGTGCCCCTAGGAAAAGGGACCATCTCTGAAGCCTCTGCGCCGTCATTACCGGAACACCCTTCTTAGGGTTGAAAATGGAAACCAACGGCTGGTGATCTGTCAGCAGCGTAAACTTTTGGCCTTGCAGGTAATGGTTAAATTTCTTAACTCCCCACACGAGGCTGAGAGCCTCCCTATCTATCTGAGCATAGTTGCGCTCAGCGGAGGTCAATGATCTGGATGCGAAAGCGACTGGCCTTTCCGAGCCATCTGGAAACTTATGTGAGAGCACTGCCCCGATACCATATGGAGAAGCATCACAAGCTAAGCGAATAGGCAGCGTTGGGTTAAAGTGAGCCAACACTTCCTTAGAGGTGATCAGTGCCTTGCTCTTTTGAAAAGCCCGCTTACAATCATCGCTTCACTTCCATGGTATTCCCATTTGCAAAAGAGTGTTTAATGGGTGTAACACCATGGATAAATTTGGAAGAAACTTGTGGTAATAGTTAACCAACCCGAGGAACGACCTCAACTGGGATACATTTTCCGGTGCAGGAGCTTTTACAACAGCTTCGATCTTGTCAGGTGACTTATGGAGCCCCTCCCGGTCAATGACGTGGCCGCAGTACAAGATTCGCTTTTGAAAGAACTCACATTTCTGGCGATTAACTCTGAGCCCATATTCTTTCAATCTGATGAGCACCTGCTCCAAATTCGCGAGGTGATCCTTATCGTTATCTCCTGTAATCAGGATGTCATCCAGGTAGCATTGTGTGCCTGGGATTCCCTGCAATACCTGCTCCATGGCCCTTTGCCAAATCGCTGGAGCCGATGCCACTCCAAAAACCAGTATATTATACCGATATAAGCCCTTATGTGTGCAGGAAGTGTGTCCAGCTGCAGCTCCTAGCGGACCGCATGGCGGCGCTGGAGCTGCGAATGGACTCACTCTGGAGCATACGCGATGCTGAGGATCTTGTGGATAGCACATTCAGTGAGTTGGTCACACCGCAGGTAAAGGCTAGCTCAGACAGTAAATGGGTGACCAAAAGGCAGGGTAAAGGCAGGAAGGTAGTGCAGGAGTCGCCTGCGGTCATCTCCCTCCAAAACAGGTTTACCGTTTTGGGTACTGTTGGGGGAGATGACTTATCAGGGGAAGGCACCAGCAGCCAGGTTCAGGGCACCATGACTGGCTCTGCTGCACAGAAGGGTGGAAAAAAGAGGGATAGGGCTATAGTGATAGGGGATTCAATTGTAAGGGGGATAGATAGGAGTTTCTGCGGCCGAGACCGAGACTCCAAGATGGTATGTTGCCTCCCTGGTGCAAGGGTCAAGGATGTCTCGGAGCGGGTGCAGAGCATTCTGAAGGGGGAGGGGGATCAGCCAGTTGTCGTGGTACATGTAGGTACCAACGATGTAGGTAAAAAGAGGGAGGAGGTCCTACAAGCTGAATTTAGGGAGTTAGGTGCTAAATTGAAAAGTAGGACCTCAAAGGTAGTAATCTCTGGATTGCTACCAGTGCCACGAGCTAATAAGTTTAGAGAGAGTAAGATAGATAAGCTAAATACGTGGCTTGAGCAGTGGTGCAAGGGAGAGGGATTTAAATTCCTGAGGCATTGGAACCAGTTCTTGGGGAGGAGTGACCTGTACCAAGGGGACGGTCTACACCTGAACTGTGAGGGAGCCGATGTCCTCGGGGTAATATTTTCTAGGGCGGTTCGGGAGGATTTAAACTAATTTGGCAGGGGGATGGGAACCTAGGTAGTGGAAAAGAGGGAAGTCATATGAAGTCAGAAATAGATGGTAGAAAGGTGAGAAGCAATAAGCAAAGGAGAGAAACACAAAGGGCCAAACTAATTCATAATGAGAGTGTGAAAAAAGCAAGCCTGAAGGCTTTGTATCTTAATGCTAGAAGCATTAGGAACAAGGTGGATGAATTAGTTGTGGAAATAGAGGTAAACAAGTATGATTTGATTGGGATTACAGAAACGTGGCTGCAGGGTGGGCAAGGCTGGGAACTTAACATCCAGGGATATACAATATTTAGGAAGGATCGGCAAAAAGGTAGGGGAGGTGGGGTAGCATTGCTGGTAAAGGAGGGGATTAATGCAATGGAAAGGAAGGATATTAACTCGGATGAAACGGAATCTGTATGGGTAGAAATGAGAAATAGCAAGGGGAGGAAAACGTTAGTGGGTGTGATATATAGGCCTCCAAATAGTAATATGGAGGTGAGGGAAGGCATAAAAAGGGAAATTAGAGAAGCGTGCGATAAGAGCACAGCTGTCATCATGGGTGACTTTAATTTACATATTGATTGGACTACCCAAATTAGTAAAAATTCTGAGGAGGAGGAATTCCTGGAATGTTTTCGGGACGGTTATCTGGACCAATATGTCGAGGAGCCGACTCGAGATCAGGCCATTTTAGACTGGGTATTGTGCAATGAGAAGGGACTTATCAGCAATCTTCTTGTACGAGGCCCCTTGGGTCAGAGCGATCATAATATGATCGAGCTCTCAGTCGAGATGGAGAGTGAGGAAATTGAATCAGAGACTAAGGTCCAGAACTTAAATAAAGGGAATTACGAGGGTATGAGACGGGAATTGGGTAAGATTGATTGGGTGGTGTTTCTGGGGGGATTGACAGTGGATAGACAATGGCAAGCATTCAAAGATAGAATGGAAGAATTCCAGAACATGTTTATACCGGTTTGGCATAAAAATAAACCTAAAAAGGTGACTCAACCGTGGATAACGAGGGAAATTAGGGACAGCATAAAATCAAAAAAAGGGCATATCAACTGGCAAAAAAAAGCACCAGACCGGAAGATTGGGGGCAGTACAGGATACAGCAAAAGAGGACAAAGGGATTAATCAGGAAGGGGAAAATAGAATACGAAAGTAAACTTGCAGCAAACATAAAGACAGACTGCAAAAGCTTTTATCGGTATATCAGGAGGAAAAGACTGGTAAAATCCCAAGTCGGTCCCTTGCAGTCCGATTCGGGAGAATATATAATGGAGAATAAGGAAATGGCAGACCAATTAAACTCATACTTTGGTTCTGTATTCACAAAGGAGGACACAAATAACCTCCCAGGAATATCGGCAAACATAGGGACTAATGAGAGGGAGGAGCTGACAGAAATTAGTATCTCTAGGGATATGGTGTTGGGTAAGTTGAGGGGACTGAAGGCCGACAAATCCCCGGGGCCTGATAAACTACATCCTAGGGTACTTAAGGAGGTGGCCCTGGAGATAGCAGATGCTCTAAGGATCATCTTCCGGA
This sequence comes from Somniosus microcephalus, assembly GCF_052327205.1. Lineage (NCBI taxonomy): Eukaryota > Metazoa > Chordata > Chondrichthyes > Squaliformes > Somniosidae > Somniosus > Somniosus microcephalus. Next base: position 199,473,184 of record NC_140987.1, read on the forward strand.
ACTCCATTGACTCGGGAACAGTACCCGTGGATTGGAGGGTAGCTAATGTTACCCCAATATTTAAAAAGGGGGGTAGAGAGAAAGCAGGGAATTATAGACCAGTAAGCCTTACATCGGTTGTGGGCAAAATGCTAGAGTCCATTATTAAGGATAAAATAGCGGAGCACTTGACAAATGGGGAAAGGATCGGACAGAGTCAACATGGATTTACAAAGGGTAAATCGTGTTTGACTAATCTGCTGGAATTTTTTGAGGAGGTAACTGGTAGAATAGATGGGGGAGAGCCAGTGGATGTGGTGTACCTTGACTTCCAGAAAGCCTTCGATAAGGTTCCACACAAAAGATTATCATGCAAAATTAAGGCTCATGGGATTGGGGGCAAAGTATTAACGTGGATAGAGAACTGGCTGGCAGATAGAAAACAGAGAGTTGGAATAAACGGCTCGTTTTCGGAGTGGCAGGCAGTGACCAGCGGGGTGCCGCAAGGATCTGTCCTGGGACCCCAGCTGTTCACAATATATATAAATGATCTGGATCAGGGAATTGGATGCAATATTTCCAAATTCGCTGACGACACTAAACTAGGAGGAGGGGTGGGCTCTGATGAGGATGTCAGGAGGCTACAGTGCGATTTGGACAGGTTGGGGGAATGGGCGGATACGTGGCAGATGCACTATAATGTGGATAAATGCGAGGTTATCCACTTTGGGGGTAAAAACAGGAGGGTAGATTATTATCTAAATGGCAATAGATTGGGAGATGGGGAAGTGCAGAGGGACCTGGGTGTTCTTGTGCACCAGTCACTGAAGGAGAGCATGCAGGTGCAACAGGCGATTAAGAAGGCAAATGGTATGTTGGCCTTCATATCAAGGGGGTTCGAGTATAGGAATAGGGATACCTTACTACAGCTGTACAAGGTGCTGGTGAGACCGCATCTGGAGTATTGTGTACAGTTTTGGTCGCCCCATCTGCGGAAGGATGTTCTTGCCATGGAAAGAGTGCAACGGCGATTCACCAGGCTGATACCTGGAATGGCGGGAATGACCTACGAAGAGAGATTAAATAGTTTGGGCTTGTACTCACTGGAGTTTAGAAGATTGAGAGGGGATCTCATCGAAACATATAAAATTATGGCAGGCCTGGACAGTCTGAATTCAGAGAGAATGTTTCCAATGGCCGGGGAGCACAGAACCAGGGGCCACAGTCTAAAAATAGCGGGCAAATCATTTAAAACAGAGATGAGGAAGAATTTCTTCACTCAAAGAGTGGTGAGCCTGTGGAATTCCCTGCCACAGAGGGCTGTGAAGGCTAATTCAATAAATATTTTCAAGAGAGAATTGGATATATTTCTGAAGGCTAAGGGGATTAAGGGTTACGGAGAAAAGGCGGGGACGGGGTACTGAACTGGTAAGATCAGCTATGATCTCAGACGAAGATCAGCCATGATCTCATTGAATGGCGGAGCAGGCTCGAAGGGCCGAATGGCCTACTCCTGTTCCTATCTCTATGTATCTCTATGTATCTTATGCGTGTTGATCGTGAGATACTGACGTGACGCTTCATCAACTTCCATCTGTAGGTACGCCTGCGCCAGGTCTATCTTAGTGAAGTGTTTCCCGCCCGACAGCGAAGCGAAGATATCTTCAATCCGCGGAAGCGGATATTGCACCGTGTGAAGAACCGGATTAACAGTGATCTTGAAATCGCCACAGATGCGAACCTTCCCAGGTTCCCCCAGCTTGTTGCTCAACGAACGCTTCATGACAGGAACAATGGGTGTAGCCCATTCGCTCCAGTCCACCTTGGACAGTACCCCTGAACGTTCTAGCCCTTACAGCTCTGCTTCCACAGCAGGTCGTATCGCATAAGGCACCGGTCTGGCTTTGAAAAATTTTGGGTTTGCATGATCTTCAACCTTGATGGTTGCCGTAATTCCTTTCAGTGTTCCAAGTCCCTGTTGGAACACCTCCTTAGCATCGTCTAAGATTTTGGACAGTCATATAGGTTTGACGTCGTCCTACTTACAGGCATCTACAGTCAGTGCTTGTATGGAATGCCAGTCCACATTTATTCTCCGGATCCATTCCCGTCCCAGTAGTGGCGGACCTCCATCAGGTAACACATACAAGTCCATTTTCTGACTTTCTTTACCATTGTAGACCACGTTTACTTTTATCTTTCCTTTGGGCTATACTATTTGCCCCATGTATGTTTTCGATACAATCTCAGTATCCCTCAGGGGAATGTGCGAGAATAACCTTTTGTAATCTTGCTTATTCATGACCGTTAATGCCGACCCAGTGTCCAATTCCATCTTCACTTGGACTCCTGCTATCCGAAGCGTGACCCAGATAGTTTGGTGGTCTGCTGTGTTACCCACATTACGTATTTTCAGACAACCCAGTTGCTTACTGCTGGAGTCTGAATCCGTCTTCTGTTCATCCGAACTGTTCTCTGTCACCTTGTGTACTTTTTTGTACTTCTCCTGCGGTGACTTTTTGCTGCTGGTCTTCTTTCCTGACCGGCATACTCTCGCTATGTGACCAAGTTTGCCACATTGCCTGCATTCTTTATCTTTGAACCAGCACTGGTTCTGGTCATGCGTTGTCCTTCCACAACGATAGCACTTTACTGTGCCCAATGCCATTTCATTGGTGCTGAATTCCAATGGCCTTTGCTGTATCTTTGCAGCATCTCGTGCTGCTGCCTTGTGGGATGCTGCAATGCTGAAAGCTTTGTCCAGCATAAGGTCCTTTTCCTCTAGCAGTCGCTTCTGGGTTCCTTCCCTTAGGAGCCCACACACAAACTTATCTCTCAGTGTGTCTGCTAGTCCTGTTCCGAACTGGCAGTACTTTGATAACTTGCGCAGTTCTGTTAGGAATTCAGCGTTGCTTTCTTCTTTAAGTTGAATTCTTTTGTAGAATTTAAATCGTTCCGCTATCAGCAGCGGCGTGGGGTTTAAATGCTCCTGCAGGATAGTAACAATATCCGCGGAACTCTTCCCTACCAGTTTGTCTGGTGTTACAAGGTTCCTTAACAACCCATACGTCTTCACACCCATTGAGTTTAATAGGGTTAGTGCTTTCTTATCATCCGGTACCTCATTCGTTGTACAGTGAACTTCGATGCGTTCCACATAAGTGGCCCAATCTTCCACATCGTTATCAAAAGCAGTGATGTTACCCATTTTTGGCATCCTTGCTGAGTTTCTCCTTCCCCTTTGGATATTATTATTATTATTTTTTTTTTTTTAAGATGGCTGCTTTTCCCGCGCTTGGTGGCTTTTCCCGCGCTTGTCTTCTTCCCCCGCCGACTCAAAATGGCGATTCCCGCGCTGTTGCCGTCCACGCCTCCCAGCGGTCCTTTATTTTCCCCTGCATTGCTGCTCTTGTTCCCCCGCCGCTCCCACGGTCCTTGTGGCCATAAACGCTTTTCTGGCTGCTGCGCGTCTCTGCCCGATTGCAGTCCGGCCCCTGACATCGGCTGCGGTCGTGTTCTCCGCCCTTTTCGTCATTTTCCCTCCCCTTCTCCCACTGACAACTCGGCCGACTTTCCCCCCCGTGCCGCTCGATTGGGCTTACCCGCCGCTGTCGTAGAAGGGATGCTCACTGATGCTTGACTTCGTGGTCAGCAAACCAACCCGGGTTTCCGATGGCCTCCCGTGCGATGCAGGATGTTGAGGGCGGATGCCCTTTTTCGACGTCCGTGTCTGAGGACGAAGCTTCCTTTGATGCAAAACTGCCGCAAGGTAAGATCAGACTCGTCGCCACTGTTGAGTCTGTGTTTTCAATTGCAGTTATACTGAATAACAGGACACAGACTACAGAAGTTAGTAAACAGGTCTTTAGTGATTGAGGGTCAGGGCTGAACTGAGATATACTTTGCTCCGCAGGGTTTATATACCGGTGTGGTCACCACCAGTACTATAATGTACAGGAGCCATCAAAAAGTAGTCCATCACCTTAAGGTATCCTCTTAAGGTGGTACAGGTTACATACACTAGAATTCCTATACTCACTAGCAAGTGGCACCGGGAGTAATCCAGAGATTACAACCTTTGAGGTCCTGCTCTTTAATCTGCTACCTAGCTCCCTAAATTCTTGCTGCAGGACCTCATCCCTCTTCCTACCCATGTCATTGGTCCCAATGTGAACCACGACCTCTGACTGTTCACCCTCCCCCTTCAGAATGCCCTGCAGCCGTTCAGTGACATCCTTGACCCTGGCACCAGGGAGGCAACAAACCATCCTGGAGTCTCGTCTATGGCCACAGAAATGCCTAGCTGTTCCCCTTACGATGGAATCCCCTACCACTATTGCTCTCCCACTCTTTTTCCTCCCTTCCTGAGCAGCAGAAGCACCCCTGGTGCCAGGAAGTTGGCTGCTGCTGCCTTCCTCTGGTAAGTCACCCCCCTCAACAGTATCCAAATCGGTATACCTGTTTGAGAGGGGGTTGGCCACAGGGGTCCCCTGCACTACCTGCCTGCCTCTACTGCTCTGCCTGATGGTCACCCATTTCCCTTCTGCCTGTGCAGCCTTTACCTGCGGTATGACCAACTCACTATACGTGTTATCCACGACCCTCTCAGCATCGTGAATGCTCCAAAGCCCATCCATCCACAGCTCCAGTGCTGCAATGCGGTCTGCTAGTAGCTGCAGCTGGATTCATTTCTGGCACACATTGTCGTCAGGGACACCGGCAGTGTCCCTGAATTCCCACATAGAGCAAGAGGAGCATAACACGGGGCTGGGCTGGGCTGTCCTGACATGACTTACCCTTTAATTAATTTAAATTAGATCAATACCACCAATTTAATGATATACTCAAGGGCGCTTGCCTGCCAGCAGTCCCCGCTACACCACAGAGACCCTAGAAACTATAAACCACAGAATTTAAGTTTTGTAAAGAAGGAGAAAGAGTAAATACTTACCAACCAATCACTTACCTGCTTTCTGGTGACGTCACACTTGGATTACTTTTTACCTCTCTCCTTCCCTCGGACTTCGGCAATTGGAGATTGGTACGCCTTACCTGGTCTCGGAGCTGTTTTTGAACTCGCCGCCGCTCAGCCTCATTCTCTCGCAGGTCCGCCCACCTGCGAGAAGGCAGAGAAAACGGAGTACGCTTGCTAAGCTAGGCAGGGGATACGTAAGTCAAGTGAAAAGTGCACAGTGACTTGCATGATGCTAGCTAACTAGTAAAGAAAGAAAAACGGGTTTGGAAAAAAAAATGGCAATGATTGGCATTATTACAGCATTTGATAGCAGCATTGAAGACTGGGCAACTTACATTGAAAGAGTGGAGTTGTACTGTGAGGCTAACGGAGTGGAGGTAGAAAAGAAAGCCACTGTTTTGCTGACTGTTATGGACGCAAAGACATATGGCCTGCTACGTAGTTTATTAACCCCTGAAAAGCCAGCAAACAAAACATCCAAACAAATAGTGGACACACTCCAAGATCATTTAAGCCCCAAACCACTGCTCGCTTTAGAAATTCAACAAAAATCCCTGGAATATTCAACTAATAAAATGTCACTGAAACAAGAAAAGAAGTGTTATCGCTGTGGCAAAATGTCACATGAACACAATGGCCTAGAAATTCACTGGCCTTAGCGCCGCTTTTGAGGCGCTAGAGGGCCTAGCGCCGAAGTTATGGCCAGTTTAGAAATTGACAGGGGCCCTAAATCGGCGTTAGGCCGGTAGCGCTGCGCCGGCACCGATGACGTCATCGGTGTGCGCAGCGTCCCGGTTGCCATGGTAACCCGCCTGAACTCGGAAATTGAGTTGCGGCCGCCTCGCCCGTGGCAGCCGCAAGCAACGTTCTGGCCGAGGTGCCTTACAGAACTTTGCGCCGGCGCATTAAAGGCCCCGCGGCGGCCGGCCGCTTTCCCGCCGGCCGCCTGGCCGCAGCTCCCTCCCCGGACTTCCCCACCCCCCCCCCGGAACAGAAGCAAGCCCGGCACTTGTCCGAGGTGCCGGGCTCATTTTTAAAAAGATTATCGCGGGCCGCGGCCGGGTGCAGGCAGCTCCTCCTTAACGGAAGGAGGAGGCCTGCACTTCCCGAGCCTGCCGCACCGCAGCGGGCGCCGCAGCGCCGGAATAGCGCCGCAATGCGGCGCGTGGCGCCAGTTTTGAGGCGCTGAGACCCCTCAGTAGCGCCGGCAGCCGTTTGGGCGCGGCGCTACTGAATTTTTGGCGCGCGCAGGGGGACTTAGCGCCGGCACTAACTTCCGGCGCTAAAGCCCTCGCTGCGCCAAAACCGAATTTCTAGGCCAAAGACTGCAGACAATGTGGCAGACAAGGGCACATTAAAAGAGTCTGCAAAGCAAATAAGAAGCAGAAAACTGATACAATACAGAGTAACAAGAAGGTACATCAAGTGACTGAAAACAAGAAACCTTTCAAAGAAAGATACAAGAAGGTACACCACGTGACTTGAAACAGTTCAGATTTAAAAAAAAGTGACACAGAGGCAGAGGAAGAGGATTTGGCTTGTCTGAAACTATACAGTGTGAAAGAGACAGAGGATCACAGAATAATATGGATTACTCCAGAAGTGGCAGGAGTTAGGCTGAAAATGGAGTTGGACACAGGCTCAGCTTTAACAGTGATCTCTGTACATGACTACAAACGACTGTTTTCACACATACTGCTAAGGCCAACTAAAGTACTGTTAAAGACATACACAGGACAAAGAGTGTGCCCCAAAGGTAAAATAAAAGTGACAGTGACATACAAAGAAAAAAAAATACCGCAATTGAAACTCTATGTAGTGAAAAATGGAGGACCACCATTGCTGGGACGCAAATGGCTCAGGAAAATACAGTTGGATTGGCACACCATCCAAGCACTGTTTGTGTCAGCAAAGGAGGACAGCAATGCCACTCCTGAGAGACTGTCACAAATACTCTCTGACTCTCAGGAAGTGTTCAAGAAGGGAATAGGAACACTTAAGGGCATGAAAGCAAAAATTAAGATTGAGGAGAACGCAAATCCAAAGTTCCACAAGGCCAGACCAGTGCCTTATGCAATTCGCCCTTCAGTAGAAGCAGAGCTGGAGAACTTGGAGCAGTTAGGGGTCCTGTCCAAGGTGGATTGGAGTGAATGGGCCACACCTACCGTTCCAGTGATGAAGAAAACCTCCAGCACAAAACCAGGAAAGCCAAGAAAAGTGCGCATCTGCGGAGACTTTAAAGTGACTGTTAACCCAGTCCTCCACACAGTACAGTACCCATTGCCTCGCATTGAGGACATCTTTGTTTCCCTGTCAAGAGGGGAATGCTTCACAATGATTGACTTGGCCCAGGCCTATCTCCAAATGGAAATTGATGATGCATCAAAGAAGTGCCTGACAATAAATATGCACAAAGGCCTTTACCAGTACAATCGGCTGGTATTCGGAATAGCATCAGCTCCTGCAATCTGGCAAAGGGCAGTGGACCAAGTCCTGCAGGGGATCCCAGGTACTCAGTGTTATCTTGATGACATCATCATTACTGGCAAGAATGACAACAACCACCTTTCCAACCTCGAACAGGTGCTCATCAGGTTACGGGAGTATGGGCTCCGAGCGAACCGAGACAATTGTGAGTTTTTCAAAAAGGAAATCTCATACTGTGGACATGTGATTGACAAGGACGGTTTACACAAGTCTCCAGACAAGATTGAAGCTGTGATTAATGCACCAACACCTGAAAATGTGTCTCAGTTGAGATCATATCTTGGACTGGTGAACTACTATCACAAGTTCTTGCCCAACCTATCCACAGTGTTACATCCACTAAATGCACTGCTACAGACAGGGTCACAATGGAAGTGGAGTGACAGCTGTGAACAAGCTTTTCAAGAGAGTAAAAGACTCATTACTTCAGAAGAGGTGCTAGCACACTTTGACCCATCCTTACCTATTCGACTGGCATGTGATGCTTCACCCCATGGCATTGGTGCCGTGTTGCCACATAAGTTCCCAGACGGCTCAGAAAGACCAATAGCCTTTGCCTCAAGATCATTGACTACAGCTGAATGCAATTATGCACAGATTGACTGAGAGGCCCTCAGCCTTGTGTGGGGAGTCAAGAAATTCAACCACTACTTGTATGGTCAACAGTTTACACTGTTAACTGACCACCAGCCTCTCATTTCAATCTTCAACCCAAGGAAGGGCGTTCCAGTGATGACGGCACAACGGCTGCAGCGATGGTCACTCTTCCTAGGGGCTCACCTGTATGACATTGAATACAGGGGACCAAGCAACATGGCAACGCCAATGGTTTGTCACGTTTACCACTGCCGACCTCAGAGAGAACTACAACAGTTGACTCAGCAGAGGTATTTCACACAACAATAGTTGAGCAGCTACCAGTGACAAACTCCCTCATTGAAAGAGAAACACGCAATGACCCTACATTGTCAAAAGTTTATGACATCACGGTGAAGGGATGGCCAGCGCTTGGTGACTTATTGTTTCCAGTATTCTCAGCTAGGAGGGAGCAGTTATCAGTGTGTCGGGGAACACTGATGTGCGGCTCACGAGTTGTGATTCCTCCCAAGCTTCGTAACTGAGTCATAGAGTCATAGAGTTATACAGCACAGAAAGAGGTCCTTCGGCCCATCGCGTCCACGCCGGCCATCAAGCCCTATCTAATCTAATCCCATTTTCCAGCATTTGGTCCGTAGCCTTGTATGCTATGGCATTTCAAGTGCTCATCCAAATGCTTCTTGAATGTTGTGAGGGTTCCTGCCTCTACCACCCTTTCAGGCAGTGAGTTCCAGATTCCAACCACCCTCTGGGTGAAAAAGTTTTTCCTCAAATCCCCTCTAAACCTCCTGCCCCTAGATGCTAGATGAACTGCATGAAGGCCACTTAGGTACGGTAAATATGAAAAGCCTTGCCCATGGATACGTGTGGTGGCCGGGAATTGACAAACAGGTTGAGGACCTGACAAAGAGCTGCTCAGGATGTCAAAAGGTCCAGAACGCACCACCACAAGCCCCTCTCCATCCATGGGAATGGCCCTCATCACCATGGCAATGTGTGCACATCGACTTTGCTGGACCGTTCGTGGACTCCATGTTCTTGATTGCAGTCGATGCACATTCCAAATGGCCCAAGGTCATTAAAATGAAATTAACCACATCTGAAAAGACCATTTCAGTTCTGAGGACCATGTTCGTTAGAAATGGCCTATCAGAACAAATCTGCACAGACAATGGACAACAATTTGTCTCTGACGAATTCCAAGGTTTCATGAGGAAAAATGGAATCAAGCACTACACATCTGCCCCATACCATCCAGCTACAAATGGCTTGGCAGAAAGATTCGTACAGACTTTCAAGAAGGCCATCAAAGCAATGTACAGCGAGAATCTACCACCGCAACACAAGATAGACAATTTCCTCTTTGCTTATCGGAACGCAGTACATGCAGCCACTAATCAGACTCCAGCGATGATGTTTCTGAACAGGAACCTGAGATCTCGCATGGACCTTCTTAAACCGAATGTACGTCGTGATGTAGAGAACAAACAGTTCAAACATTTGAATGCTAAGCCAACAAGAAGCTTCAGTGTGGGACAGTCAGTTCTTGCTCGTGATTTCCGGATGGAAAAGTGGCAACCAAGGACAATATCCACAAGAGAGGGACCACTGATGTATACTGTGGATGTGGGAGAGAACGTTTTGAGACGTCATGTGGACCAGATTCTGGATGTTCAGGTGGAAAACACCCCTATACCTCGCCCAGACTCACCTGACATGGAAACAGACACTCCTGATTCATCAGCATCAGCACCAGCCTCATCCACAGCTGAGAGCTCTACCTGTGCTGATAGCTCACCTGATGCACCTGTACCTGTACAGTCTCATTCCCCAAAGCAAAAACGTCTGGAGAGACGTTACCCAGAGAGGCAGAGGAGGCCTCCCCAGAGACTTGACTTGTAAAAGGTACTGTTGACAAAATAAAATGTTATGTTGGAATTTGAATTTTGTTACTTTTAAGAAAACAAAAAGGTTACTATAAAGACAGGCTCTGTATGTTAATTATAGAAATTTTGCGTTAATATACTATTAAACTAAAGGGGGACGAAGTGTAATGTATACAACATTGAAGGGACTACTTTGTTTTGCGGATGTACATCCTTAGTTGCGAGCGTATATAACAGACGCGTATCGATTTGTATAGTCAGTGCCGAAGTTCCAGTTAACCAGTAAAGATCACTTGAAGTTACTCTCAGTCTCTGCTGCTTTATTATTTTATGTAGTTGTGTATAGCGGTACAAACACTACAGGTAAGTAAAGGTAAGTAAAACTTCTTTAAACACTTTACACACACCAAACACACTTACCTCTGTACTCATGCACCCATCACTCACCTGAACACTGGACATCTCGACCCCTCCAAGCCCTTCATCCCGACGGCCCGCCTCGTTAACTTGGCGTGGTTTGGAGCCGTCGGGAATCCCACACTTCACCAATAAAAATAGGGATTAGGCTAAAAATGCCTGTTAACTACCTGTTAACAGGCAGTTAATTGGCACTAAACCCCTTCCCGCCTCAGGGAGGCGGGTCCCAGCGCGGGTCGGGTATCCGCCTCCTTTGAAACTGGCATGGAGGCGGGTTGGGTCCGTGCCCCCTGATTTCAAGATTTTAACCCCCCACACGCCTCCAATCCTGCCTCCACGGCTGAATGAAAATCCTGCCACATGTCTTAGAAATTCATGACTGCCACAAAAGCTGCCGGTGCCATCACGGCTGGGTGTTAACGGCCGCCGAAAATGGTGGCACTAGCAGGACCAAAAAATTGGCGCTGAGAACTAATTAACATTAGCCCAGCGCCAAACTCACAGTGCAACACCGTCCGGGTGGCATTGGTCCCGGCAGCAGGCCCCAATGTAGCATTGTCAAAGCGTAGTTGCAGCTACAACAGCCTCTCTGAAAACAAGGCTGTCATTTCAAAAAGCATTGTTGGTTTCTTAAAGGGGCAATGCCTTCTGAAATGAAAAAAATAAAAATGATGTAAAAATATGTATCTTTTAGCCCTAACTCAACTGCCTTTTGAAAAAAAAATGAAAAAGAATTCCCAAATGGGAGTCTTCAGCTCTTAAAGCCGAATTCCCTTCCACACCTAAAAAAATGGGAACGGTGCTTCAGCACAAACACAAATGGCTCAGCAAGCCAGGGAAGGGGCACCCAGGGTCTTGCACGCAGCACTCCAGCTTTGTGCAGGGGGTCAACACTGCAAGAGAGTTCCTCTACCCACAGGGGCCCTCCAGAAAGAAGGATGTGGGACCAGATCACCGAGGTTGTCACTGCCAGCATTGTCACCCCCACCACCTGGTTCCAGTGCCCAATAAAGCTTCATGACCACGGACCAGTGGTCAAGATCAGTGAATGCATCTTCAAAAGCCATCTCCTACCAACTGCACCACTAGCCGCACACACTTTCTGTCAAGACGTTTTGACAGATGAAATATCAGTGTTTCACAGCTGATTGAAGCTGTCAAACACTGACAGTCTTACTTCTAACCTGAGTCCTTCTACACAGACTCAGTTAGAAATCTCTCCAGCACAGAAAGCTGCAGGCTGTCACTTTTGACAGTTCGCAGCTGTTCTGCTTTCTGTGCTGATTAGATGATGGACTCCCGAAACCTAGAGGAAGGAAGGCTAAAAAGGTAAGTACAGGTAATTTAAACTTCTTTACGCACTTTAAACACACCAAACACACTTACCTCATGCACCCATCACTCACCTGAACACCAACATCTTGACCCCTCCAAGTCCTTCAACCCGACGGCCCGACTCCTCTAACCTGCGTGGTTTGGAGCCGTCGGGAATCCCACACTTCAAGATTAAAAATAGGGATTAGGATAAAAACTGCCTGTTAACTACCTGTTAACAGGCAGTTAATTATCACTAATCCCTTCCTGCCTCGGGTAGGTAGGTCCCAGTGCATGGAGGCGGGTTTTGGGCGGGATGGTGTCGGGACCCCCGAATTCGGGACTTTAACCCCCCGCACGCCTCCAATCCCGACTCCACAGGTCAGTTAAAATCGAGGCCCTAGCCTCTGACCTGCTCTTGTTGCCACAGAATTTATGTGGCTGGTCCAGTTAATTTTCTGGTCAATGATGACCCCCCAGGATGTTGATGGTGGGGGATTCGGCAATGGTAATATCGTTGAATGTCAAGGGGTGGTGCTTAGACTCTCGCTTGTTGGAGATGGTCATGGCCTGGCACTTCTGTGGCAGGCAATGACTATCTCCAACCACACCAACTCCCCCCCTGCTTATTCATGTTAAAATTCCCTCCAATACTCCAGCTGGGGCTGAACTAGTGTTTTATATAGGTTTAGCATAACTTCCTGGCTTTTGCACTCTAAGGGCAGGATTTTCATTGGGCAGTGGAGGCATGTGGGGGGTTAAAATCCCAAAATCGGGAGGCACGAACCCATCCTGCACCCAACCCGCCTCCATGCCAGTTTCAAAGGAGGCGGGTACCTGACCCGCACTGGGACCCGCCTCCCTGAGGCGGGAAAGGGATTAGTGCCAATTAACTGCCTGTTAACAGGTAGTTAACAGGCAGTTTTTAGCCTAATCCCTATTTATAATGTTGAAGTGTGGGATTCCCGATGGCTCCAAACCACGCCAAGTTAGAGGAGGCAGGCCGTCGGGATGAAGGGCTTGGAGGGGTTGAAATGTCCAGTGTTCAGGTGAGTGATGGGTGCATGAGTGCCAAGGTAAGTGTGTTTGGTGTGTGTAAAGTGTTTAAATAAGTTTTACATACCTTTACTTACCTCTACAGCCTTCCTTCCTTCAGGTCTCGGGAGTCCCTCATCTCACCGGCACAGAAAGCAGAATGGCTGCGAGCTGTCAAAAATTGCAGCATTCAGCTTTCTGTTCCGGAGAGATCTCTAAATCATCCTGACAGGAAGGAATTAACTTGGAGTACAGATTGTCAGTATTTGACAGCTTCAAACAGCTGTGAAACACTGATATTTCATCTGTCAATAGGTCTTGACAGATGAAATGTCTGTCTGTGACGTCACCTGTTGCCGGGTGGCCCTTAATTGGCCTGCTGAGCCCGCTGGGCAGGCTCAACAAGGTCAATCAAGTCAAAATCGCGTGGGTTGGCTAGAACTCGATGGAGGTGGGACTACAACCCCGAAAGTTGTAGTCCCACCTCCTACCCGACTCCTCAATTAAAATCCAGCCCTAAGCTTCTGTTTTTAAAGCCCAGGACCCCATATGCTTTGCTAACTGCTTTGTTAACTTGTCTTGCCACCTTCAAAGATTTGTGCAGAAGTAGCCCCAGGTCTCTTTTTTCTTCCACCCCCTTTAACATTGTACCATTTAGCATGTATTGTCTCTCCTCATTCTTCCTACCAAAATGTATCACCTCACACCTTTCTGCATTGAATTTCATCTGCCATGTGTCCATCTTTTCCACCAGCCTGTGTATGTCTTCTTGAAGCCTATTACTATCTTCCTCACTGTACACTGCACTTCCAAGTTTTGTGTCATCAGCAAATTTCGAAATTGTGCCCTGTACACCCCAAGTCCAAGTCGTGTGACTAAACATGACTTGGACACTGGAAAGGTCCTACTTCAGATGACACAGAGCCCAATGTGATTAACCTTGTGAAATGCAGGCTGGCAGAAAGCAGGAAGAGTTGGCTGGGGAACCTTGGGGATGAAATCACTGACCACCATTAAATAATAAGTCACTGTTTTCCATATTTTCTCTCTTTATCTCCTCCTCCTCTTCCCACACTGGCACTGACTCTTCAGCAGGCAATTCTATCATGGTGGGTGTCACAACTGAGCCTGATTCTGTTCTTAGCTATTGTCGATACACCTGAACTTTCTAGTCAGGTGTCACAGGGAATAAACAGAAGCAGGAACTGTAGATTAATTTTCTGCTCCCCAGCCCAGATGAACTGTGGCCAGTTATGGTGCTCCAACTACTGCCCTGGCTGAGGTCAGCTAACTCTGCACAGACTGCAAATTGAATGTGCAATATGATCTGTATGGCTCAATGCTACATTAGGTGTGCTTTTTTTGCTTTGAAATATTAGAGGAGATATACAAAGTCACTTTCATTTTTTTCCATTATTTGCAGACCCAACATGAGGTAAAATGATCCAACAACAATTAATAGTGGAAAGTATCATCTTCCTATTCACCCCAAATATTGGAAAGATATCGGATGACACAACAACTCATGCATTTTGAGAAGTATCACATCAGATTCCTTTAGTCAACAACCACAACAGAATAGAAGTTTATTAGTTTTGGATGTCTTAGCCCTTTAAGCACAGTATATGAGTTTACTCATCGGGTCCATAAGTGATTGAAGATTTGATTAGTTTGGTACCCTTTTTCCTGGTTTGATGCGCAAAAATGCATCAAATATTAACCTTTGACATCTACAGAAGCAGGTCAATCATCCAAGTCCGGAGTTTGGGCTCTTGGCTGGTTGAAATTATTTTTCCTGTTTTTTTAACCCAGGAACAGTTTTACTGAACTTGCACCCACTGCTGAAATAAAGAGCAGCAATCAAAAAAGTTATGTAGAAGCTTTTAACCAAATTGTTTAGGGAAAAAAGGGTTAGGAATGATAAGATAGATTAAATTAGGATGCAAAAAAGTAAAATCAAAGTCAGAAAAAGTTAAAGAATGAGAAAGGAGGGAGCATACATCTATCTATATATATAAATGGATCGATCTGTCTGTCTGTCTGTCTATCTGTCTGTCTGTCTATCTGTCTGTCTGTCTGTCCTTCGGTGTGCGTCTGTCCGGCTATGCACTCGAAAGTTATAGAGCATACCTACACGTGCGTTACATCAAAAGAAAGCTTACAATTCCAAAACGGTCGTAAGCGTATTTATGTTTCGGCCGGACAAAAATTGCGCCCGCGGTATCCAAAAAACGTTCAAAATTCCGCTCATTAGCATCTCATTATCCACTCATTAGCAATAGAGTGACCTCGAGGTCAACCAATCGTACGCCGGGTTCCTGGCGCATGCGGGCGGGCCCTCCTACAGTCGAGTGACGGGACGATTGACCAATCCTACGCTTCGGTGACCTTACGGTCGACCAATCGGTGCGTGTGCGGGCGGGCCTTATCGTTCTGAACCGAGGTGAGTCGCCGCCATCTTGATTCCAAACTTTTCATTTCTTTTTCCCGCTTTCTGCGTGTTTCTTTTCAAATCTACATTTCCAGCAAAAAAAAAGTTGCTTTTAAAAGACAAATTGTTTTTTTTTAAAAGTTAATTAATTTGTAAATCTTTTGTCGAACCTCTATAATTTTCCTACCTTTCACCGTTTTACCAGGCCTCAAAGCCTGGGCGTCTGTTGACCAGCCACGCCCGAGCTAGGCACCTCCCGTCGCGATCGACAAAAGGCTAGCGATCGCCGCCATCTTTGTGAAGGCTGGAGGGGGTGGGCCTGAGCCGAGCATCGCCACCGCCGCCATCTTAGTAAAGGCGGGCGGGGCGGGAGTCAGCGTCCATGTCATCTTCTGCCCGGAGCGCGACTTGAGTCTGGCCGGGCCTCACGCAGTAGGTTGCGCGGCGGCATCTCTCTGGTCTTGAAGCCGGCTTGGGTGGGGAGCGGGGCTCCGGAGGGCGGGGGGCGGGGCTCGGGACATCGGGGGGCGAGGCTCGCGACATCTGGAGATCCAGGGGCGGGACACCGGGAGGTCGGGGGGCGGGACATCGGGAGATCGGGGGATGGGAGATCGGGGGGCGGGAGATCGGGAGATCGCGGGGCGGGCCATCGGGAGATCGCGGGGTGGGACATTGGGAGATTGGGGGGCGGGAGATCGGGGGGCGGGACATCAGGAGATCATGGGGCGGGACATCGGGAGACCCGGGGGCGGGACATCGGGAGATCGGGGGGCGGGACATCGGGAGATCAGGGGACGGGATATCGTGGGGCGGGACATCGGGAGATCGGGGGCGGGACTCGGGGACTCCCCTTCTCCCCCTCCTCTCCCCCTCCCCTCCCCCCCTCCTCCCCTTCCTCCCCCCCTCCCCCCTCCACCCCCCTCCCTTCTCCCCCCCTTCTCCCCCCACCCCCTCCCCCTCCCACTCCCCCCTCCCCCTCCCCCTCCTCCCCTCCCCCCCCTTCCCCCCTACCCTCCCCTCCCCCTTCACCCCATCCCCTCCCCCCAACTCCCCCCCTCCCTCCCTCCCCCCTCCCCTCCCCAACTCCCCCCTCTCCCTCCCCTCCCCTCCCCCCCTCCTCTTCCCCCCTTCCCCCCTCTTCCCCCTCTCCCCCCTTCCCCCCAGTCGCTCTCTCTCTCTCTTCCCCCAGCCACTCTCTCTCTCTTTCCCCCCAGTCGCTCTCTCTCTTCCCCCCAGTCGCTCCCTCTCTTCCCCCCAGTCGCTCTCTCTTCCCCCCAGTCGCTCTCTCTCTTCCCCCCAGTCGCTCTCTCTCTTCCCCCCCAGTCGCGCTCTCTCTTCCCCCACCAGTCCCGCTCTCTCTTCCCCCCCAGTCGCTCTCCCTCTTCCCCCCCAGTCGCTCTCTCTCTTCCCCCAGTCGCTCTCTCTCTTCACCCCAGTCGCTCTCTCTTCCCCCCAGTCGCTCTCTCTCTTCCCCCCCAGTCACTCTCTCTCTTCCCCCCCAGTCACTCTCTCTCTTCCCCCCCAGTCGTTCTCTCTCTTCCCCCCCATTCGTTCTCTCTCTTCCCCCACAGTCGCTCTCTCTCTTCCCCCCAGTCGCTCTCTCTCTTCCCCCCCAGTCGTTCTCTCACTTCGCCCCCCCCAGTCGCTCTCTCTCTTCCCCCCCAGTCGCTCTCTCTCTAACCCCCCAGTCGCTCTCTCTCTTCCCCCCCAGTCACTCTCTCTCTTCCCCCCCAGTCGCTCTCTCTCTTCCCCCCCAGTCGCTCTCTCTCTTCCCCCCGTCGCTCTCTCTCTTCCCCCCCAGTCGCTCTCTCTCTTCCCCCCCAGTCGATCTCTCCCTTCCCCCCCAGTCGCTCGCTCTCTTCCCCCTGAGTCACTCTCTCTCTTCCGCCCAGTCGCTCTCTCTCTCTCTTCCCCCCCGTCGCTCTCTCTCGCTCTTCCCCCCCAGTCACTCTCTCTCTCTTCCCCCCGAGTCGCTCTCTCTCTCTCTTCCCCCCCAGTCGCTCTCTCTCTCTTCCCCCCCAGTCACTCTCTCTCTCTCTTCCAACAACAACACGCCCTCGAAAAAGCCTCAGCACCGCCGGGCACTCCAGCTAGTATATATATAAAAGGATACATCTGTCTGTCTGTCTGTCTGTCCTTCGGTGTGTCTGTCCGGCTATACACTCTAAAATTATAGAGCGTGCCTACACGTGCGTTACATCAAAAGAAAGCTTATGATTCCGGAACGGTCATAAGCGTATTTACGTTTCGGCGAGACAAAAATTAACCCGCGGTATCCAAAAAACGTTCATAATTCCACTCAATAGCATCTCTTTATCCGCTCATTAGCATAGAGCACCGTCGAGGTCGACCAATCGTACGGTCGAGCGACCCGACGGTCGACCAATCGCTGCGTGGTGGGGGCAGGTTCCTGGCGCGTGCGGTCGGGCCCTCCTAGAGTCGAGTGACGGGACGATTGACCAGTCCTACACTTCGGTGACCTGACGGTCGACCAATCGGTGCATGTGTGGGCGGGCCTTATCGTTCTGAACTGAGGTGAGTCGCCGCCATCTTGATTCCAAACTTTTCATTTCTTTTTCCCGCTTTCTGCGTCTTTAATAAAAAAGTTGCTTTTAAAACACATATTGCATTAAAAAAATTAATTACTTTCTATATCTTTTATCTAATCTCAATAATTTTCCTACCTTTCCCCGTTTTTGCAGGCAGGCCTCGAAGCCTGGGCGTCTGTTGCCAGCCATGCTGGACCCTAGGCAATTGTTTTGTGGCAAGCTCCTCCCACCCCTCACCCACCACCCCCCCGCTGGGCCCGATTCCGAACCAGCGGCCAGCCATCTTTGTAAAGGCTGGCTGGGCTCACTGCAAGCTCCTCGCGCTTCATTCGGGGGGGGTGCGGGGCTCGGGAGGGGAGGGGGAGCGGAGAGGGTTACCCCGGCAACCGGGCTCGCCAGCTGCAATCGGCCGACTCAAGCCGCTCAGGCCCAGGCCCGGTCCCGGAGATCGGGAGGCGGAGAGGGGAGGAGGTTTACCAAGGCAACCGGGCCCGGCCAGCCACAATCGGCCGTCTCAGGCCCGGCCTCGGGAGGGCGGGGCTCGGGCTGACCGGTGCGCTGCGCTCGGCACGTCAGTGCGTGGGGCAGCACGGAGCTCAGCGGAGCCATCGCCGGCAGAGGTGAGAGGGCCTGCTGACTCCCCCACTCCCTTTCTCCCCCCGTCCTTCCCCCACCTCCCCCACCCCTCCCCTCTCCCCCTCCCCTCCTCTCCCACTCCCCTCTCCCCCTCCCCTCCCTCCCCCTCCCCCCTCCCCTCCCCTTCCCTCCCCTTCCCTCCCCGCCCACCCCTTCCCCCCCCTCCCCCCTCCCCCCCTCCGCCCCTTCCTAACCCCCTCCCATTCCGCCCCACCTTCCTCCCCCCCTCCCCTTCCTACCCCCATCCCCTTCCTCCCCCCTCCCCTTCCTCCCCCTCCCCCTCCTCCCCTTCCCACCCCCTCCCTCCCTCCCCCTCCCTCCCCCTCCCCCGTCCCCCTCCCCCCCCCCCCTCCCCCTCCCCCCCTCCCACCCTCCCTCTCCCCCACCCCCTCCCCCTCCCCCTCCCCCTCCCTTCCCCCCAGTCGCGCTCTCTCTCCCCCTCCTCCCCTTCCCCTTCCCCCCCTTCGCCCCTTCCCCCCCTTCCCCCCTTCCCCCCAGTCGCGCTCTCTCTTCCCCCCAGTCGCGCTCTCTCTTCCCCCCAGTCGCGCTCTCTCTTCCCCCCAGTCGCTCTCTCTCTTCCCCCCCAGTCGCTCTCTCTCTTCACCCCCAGTCGCTCTCTGTCTTCCCCCCCAGTCGCTCTCTCTCTTCCCCCCAGTCGCTCTCTCTCTTCCCCCCCAGTCGCTCTCTCTCTTCCCCCCCAGTCACTCTCTCTCTTCCCCCCCAGTCGCTCTGTCTTTCCCCCCCAGTCGCTCTCTCTCTTCCCCCCCAGTCGCACTCTCTCTTCCCCCCAGTCGCTCTCTCTCTTCCAACAACAACATGCCCTCGAAAAAGCCTCGGCACCGCCAGGCACTCCAGCTAGTCTATATATATAAATAAAGGGATATGTCTGTCTGTCTGGCTCTCTGTCTGTCTCTCTGTCCGGCTATACAATCAAAAGTTATAGAGCGTACCTACACGTGTGTTACATCAAAAGAAAGCTTACGATTCCAGAACGGTCGTAAGCATATTTACGTTTCGGTGAGACAAAAATTGTGCCCGCGGTATCCAAAAAACGTTCAAAATTCCGCTCATTATCTGCTCATTAGCATTGAGTGACGTCGAGGTCGACCAATCGTACGGTTGAGCAACCCGACGGTCGACCAATCACTACGTGGTGGGGGCGGGTTCCTGGCGTGTGCGGGTGGGCCCTCCTAGAGTCGAGTGACGGGACGATTGACCAATCCTACGCTTCGGTGACCTGACGGTCGACCAATCAGTGTGTGTGTGGGCGGGCCTTATCATTCTGAACCGAGGTGAGTCGCCGCCATCTTGATTCCAAACTTTTCATTTCTTTTTCCCGCTTTCTGCGTCTGTAAAAAAAAAGTTGCTTTTAAAACACATATTGTTTTTAAAAAAAGTTAATTATTTTCTAAATCTTTTATCTAATCTCATTAATTTTCCTACCTTACCCCGTTTTTGCAGGTAGGCCTCGAAGCCTGGGTGTCTGTTGCCAGCCATGCTGAACCCTAGGCAATTGTTTTGTGGCAAGCTCCTCCCACCCCTCACCCCCCACCCCCCCCGCTGGGCCTGATTCCGAACCAGCGGCCAGCCATCTTGGTAAAGGCTGGCTGGGCTCACTGCAAGCTCCTCGCGCTTCATTCGCGCTGGCGCTGCTCGGCGCACGCGCACCTCCACACAGAGCGTGGCCAGAGGGAAGCAAGCAGGTTAGCGGGGGGGGCGGGGCTCGGGAGGGGAAGGGGAGCGGAGCGGAGAGGGTTTCCCCGGCAAACGGGCTCGCCAGCCGCAATCGGCCGTCTCAAGCCGCTCAGGCCCAGGCCCGGTCCCGGAGATCGGGAGGCGGAGAGGGGAGGAGGGTTACCAAGGCAACCGGGCCCGGCCAGCTGCAATCGGCCATCTCAAGCCTCCTCAGGCCCGGCCTCAGGAGGGCGGGGCTCGGGCTGACCGGGGCATTGTGCTCGGCATATCAGTGCGTGGGGCGGCACGGATCTCAGCGGAGCCATCACCAGCAGAGGGGAGAGGGTCTGCTGGCTCCCCCTCCCTTTCTCCCCCCTCCCTTTCTCCCCCCTCCTCTTCTCCCCCCTCCTCTTCTCCCCCTCCCTTTCTCCCCCCTCCTCTCCCCCTCACCTCCCCCTCTCCCCCTCCCCTCCCCCTCCCCTCCCCCTCCCCCCCTTTCCCCCCCTTTCCCCCCTCCCCTCCCCTCCCTTTCCACCCTCCCCTTTCCCCCCTCCCCTTTCCCCCCTCCCCTTTCCCCCCTCCCCCTCCCCTCCCCTTCCCCCTCCCCTTTCCCCCTCCCCCCTCCCCTTCCCCCTCTCCTCTTCCCCCCCTTTCCCTCCCCCCCTCCCCTTTCCCCCCCTCCCCTTCCCCCTCCCCTTCCCTCCCCCCTCCCCTCCCCTTTCCCCTCCCCTCCCCGCCCATCCCCTTTCCCCCCTCCCCTTCCCCCCTCCCCTCCCCCTCCCCCCTCCCCTCCCCTTCCCCCCTCCCCTCCCCTCCCCCTCCCCTCCCCCTCCCCCCCTTTCCCCCCCTTTCCCCCCTCCCCTCCCCTCCCTTTCCACCCTCCCCTTTCCCCCCTCCCCTTTCCCCCCTCCCCTTTCCCCCCTCCCCCTCCCCTCCCCTTCCCCCTCCCCTTTCCCCCTCCCCCCTCCCCTTCCCCCTCTCCTCTTCCCCCCCTTTCCCTCCCCCCCTCCCCTTTCCCCCCCTCCCCTTCCCCCTCCCCTTCCCTCCCCCCTCCCCTCCCCTTTCCCCTCCCCTCCCCGCCCATCCCCTTTCCCCCCTCCCCTTCCCCCCTCCCCTCCCCCTCCCCCCTCCCCTCCCCTTCCCCCCTCCCCTCCCCTTCCCCCTCCCCTCCCCTTTCCCCCCTCCCCTTCCCCCCCTTTCCCACCCCCTCCCCCCCTTTCCCCCCAGTCGCGCTCTCTCTTCCCCCCAGTCGCTCTCTCTCTTCCCCCAGTCGCTCTCTCTCTTCCCCCCAGTCGCTCTCTCTCTTCCCCCCAGTCGCTCTCTCTCTCTCTTCCAACAACAACATGCCCTCAAAAGACCCTCGGCACCGCCGGGCACTTCAGCTAGTGATAAATAAATTGATCGGGCGAGCAAAATTAATATGGTTTTAAATGTTTGTTAAATGTTTTTAATGTTGATTTTAATAGCTATGGGTTACAGTAATAAATCTATACTTGATGGTTTCTTGCTTTATTAATGTAATATTAAGATTATTTTCAATATCAATGGGGGGACATTTTCAACTGGCAAAGTAATTGGGGTGACCGTGTTGTACGCCTAATGAATTCAGCGTGAGGCACGGACCCTTTTTGTGTTTGTGCCTCATTTAAATTTGACAGGCAAACTGTCAGTATGAATCGTGTTGGCAATTGGACATCCTGCTCATTGGGGGTTTTAGGCAGGCCAGACATCAGTTCCTGGTGGCCTCTCCCTCTTAAAGGGGCAGTACAATACTCAGTGTGGAGCTCCACTGAAGGCTGCTTGTGTATTGGAAGACAAAAAATACTGACTGGGATAATGCCTATATTCTCTGATAATGCCCTAGATGCTGTAGTGGAAGAAGTAAGGAAAATGTTGAATATCCTATTTCCACACTGCCAGGGAAGGATGATCGGTGGTGGCTGAACGTGTAAATTGCCATTGTATAGCCCCTTGGACCTGGAGCAGTGCAGAAAGAAGTTTAATGACCTGTCCCAGCCTGCTAAGTTAAAACTCCCATTCACAGTCTTGTTGTCATTGTCAGCATAGCCCGGCACCACTTTACTGTAACAGCATCAATGAAAATGTTGAATCTCCCCCACATCACATTTCTCTCATCCAGCACCCTTCAGTGGCCCTCCTCCTGGTGCCACTTCCAAACTTTGCTATTGCCACTGCTCTCACTATTAATGCCCTCTCTTGCATACACCTGATGCTTCTTCATAAAACCAGCCAAACTATTCAACCCTCATGCACAGATGTTCAAAACTATTCAGCACAGCACTCACTAACACACTCCCTTTCCTCTTGCAGGACAAACTCACTCACAATAGCCAGGATAGTGCCCACACAGGAGGAAGGACTCCTTTGTTTCACATGCTGTCATCTGCTGAAGAGACTGCTATGGATGTCGTGGGAAGAAAAGAGAGCCAGAGCTGTTGCAGAGGGCGAAGTAGGAGGAAGTGTGCCATAGGGTGCTTGACCCTATAACCATCCATTTCTCTTATCACTTAACTATCCCTTTCACTCAATCTGCATCACAGCCTGGTGGTTCATTGAGCAACCATGGTTTTGTGACAATATACTATTGCCTCGAGCTACTAACCATTTCCTCTATTCCTCTTTCTGTGTGCGGAATGGGTATGCAAGATCACAAACCGCCTTTCAGTGCTTTAGTGCTCATTCCTTGGTGGTAAAATGGGCATTCCCGAGTTAAAAGTCCCCATAATGTGTGTAATCGGAAAAGAAGTAAAACTAGTCAGCTCAGAAGTACATAAATCTTCCTAGACCTATTAGTAGGTCTTCAGCTGAATGCCTAATGGAAAAAGCCATGGGTGGTAAAGGAAATCTAATTCAAGATAATGCACAGGATGACTAGGTAAAGGCTGGCTGCAGGCCATCACCCATGGTGGCCTGAGAGACCTGGATCACATTAAACAACAAAATGATAGTGCTTTAGTCATGCTGAATCTAAAACCAAACAGATTTTTACAAGAAGATTATGATAAGATCGAAGGAGACTCTTCCTGACTCAAGTCATCTGCGTCTGGTACAACTGACATATCCTAGAGTAGGATCATGAAATTGATTGCTTGTCTCATTTAATGCTGCCCTACCAAGGGATTAGCATTAACTGCTACCACCATGGTCTTTTGGTGTTGGTGCAATGTGTAAGATTCGAAAATTTTCAGCAAAAATCACGCAAGAAAACTGGATAAAATAAGACTGTTTATTGACCAAAGTAAGCTTGCACAGAAAAACCTTTGATAAAAGGGCATACAAAATGGCCGCCAGGCCCCGTGATCAGTTTCTGAACCAGTTTATTTCTGTTACTGCAAGCTAGACAGGCTTGTGGATTGAAGACAGTAAACCCGCGAAAGCCAGTATCTGGGAACCGAAACTCAGAGCAACAGCATACATATTCAATGGATTATAAGTACAGGATGGGGCCCATCAAGATATGGGCGGACAATGTAAAAACACTTATACCCATTTATTGTACAAAGGAAAAAAACGTTTAGCAGCCATCAAGGAAAATGTCCGGACCGATCAATATGCGAACCGAGCCGCGGTGACAATGCAAAGGACATTAACAGACATTATCGGCCAGGAAGGCCAGTTCAAGTTATCACCGGCTCCGTTACAAGACAAAGCGCCCCTGCAGAGATCTCTGCCCGCCAAAATTAATACAAAGACAGGACTATGATTTGGCGGGAGATAAGACTGTCCCAAAAGAGTATAACTATGGATTGAAAGTCCATCTAAGTGACTTGGACAACTTCGAACTTCTTCACTGCTACGGCTTCTTGTTGGGCGACTTCAGGCTTCCATTTCTTCAAGAACTTTCTTCTACGAGGAACGAACGAAGGGCGGACGGTGCCCGGATCGGCGCCTCTTCCACTTCGGCAGATCGATGAAAACGTTTTCGTCTTTTTAAAGACGGACGGTTTCGGAAAAAGGACAACGTGGCCGGTGTTCAGCCAAACAAGGCTCGGCCACGACGAGAAGACGACAAGGGTGGCCCGGGTACTGGGGTCGGGAGATCATCGACGACCCAGGCCGACGGAGAAGAAACCCTCTGGAGAACCGGCGATCGATGCCACAAGATTCTCCCATGTGCATAACCTGCATCTAGGTCTACTCCATGAACCCAAATCCACGATTGTGGATCTCAACCTTGACGAGCGCTCATCGAGGCTGGGTCTACCCCACCGCCTCGAGGGAGGAGAGAATATCGACTGCGCCAGAAGCTTCCAATCCACGTGACGACGGGAAGCGGTGTCAAAAAGGCTGCGAACCCCTTTTCGCGATTTCGAGAGTGGTGAGCATGATCCCAAGTTCCCCAGGTCGAAACTTAGTTTAGGTATAGGGGAGGGAGTTAAGGGAAATCGTAATGTGTTTCCCCTTTTACGATGTGCCGTGTGTTCCCCATTTGCATAGAGTCAAGTTCATAAATTTGTGCATGATTGTAGTTACTTTAATCTGTGCCTATGACATGTATTTTGTAATGCTTCAAACTGTTTAAAAATAAAAGCATCCATTTCGTGCTATTCAGCCTGGTCTATTGTGTCCTTTTCTCTGCACTACTGTTCTCTGCATCTAAGTCCAAGGTCTAGAACCGTAGGGGGAGTGGGTCGAACCACTCAAGGGTAATTCTTGCACGAAGCCTGGCAGGGGGCCAGAACGGGCAAGAGAGCAGGAAAAAAAACCCTACAAATGCCTGAGGCACTTGATCAATGGGGAGTCCAGTTTTTTGCCCTTCCCACTACATTTAGATATTTGAATATGTAACCATTGATGCTAACTTTCCCAAAGGAGAATTAATGTGGAGTCCTCCTACTTTAACATGTTACAGAGTCAGACCAGCATTATCCTGGAACTGTGGAAACTGCTTTTCAGCAAAGCAGTAGTGTCAGTAACTGCATCTTTCACACAAGAGAAGCATCTCCAGAGTGAGAAAGGAGGTCATTATTGCAGGAGAAAGCAAAGCAGCTATCTCAATTATGTTCGAGGAATGCTAAATGAAAAAGGTCTTTAAAACGCCCCCTCTACTCTAATTAAGGAATGATTCCCATAATACACTGTTCTACATCTGTACACATCTAGTATGCATACCTATTCCAGAGTCTCAGCAATTTTCTGAGAAATAGACTGATTCCACGTGTAAGGAATTCTAGATGCTGATCACTGAATTTGGGTAATCAATCTGAAGCTTATAGAACACTTGGGTTGAACTTTCTTCAGTTAGATCAAGTCAAACTTGACCGTTCTCAGGAACAGCTTACTCTGGATGGGTAAACCTCAAATTGCAAGGTTGAAACTGCAAAATTGTTGCAGAGTCTCATCAGCCACAACTATAGTTATCCCCCAAATGTAAATTTGTTGTTACTGGTTAATTAGATCCCTTGTCTACAGCACAGTAAGAATATCATAGTGGGAATTGGCATAGAAGGCTTATAGCCTGTCACAGAGGACATTTATAGACCCTAATGTTGCCAGGAAGCCAAAGAGAGGGAACAGCAACAGTCATATATAAAAAGAATAAAAAATACTTTGAATGAAACTCATGTTTATGCATCACTGGTAGCGGAGGATAGAATCTAAAGCCATATATTGAGCAATTACAATTTGGAGGCCATACCAGGCTCTTCCCTGTGACCTAGTACCAGATAATTATCCATGTCTGACATATACAAAGCTTGACTGGGTGACAGACCTATCCAGATGATCAGGTAGAAAAAAAATCAGCCTAAGATAAAATCTTGCCTAAGTGTTCTATTAAAAAATTATACTACCTACAACTCGATAGATTCCGCTTCAAGATTATATGGTTGAAATCTTTCATAACTTGTGGTGTGGCGAAGGAAGTTTAATAAATGACATGGGGCCCTTTATTTCAAGTGTCAGTATTTTTTATATAGTTCAGGTATTAAGTTTACTTTAGGCTGTGTAATGGATCCATGTTCCTTGCTTCACTTATCATGAAATATTCCATTATCGGGCCTTTTCATATAACTTTCTAAATAGACCTAGTATAACATATTGTAAATGATCTTCACCAGCGATTCTCTAGAGAAAATCTATTTTTTTTTAGCTGGAATATGTAGCAGATTGTTTAATTTGAAGCCCTAGCAGGCTTTGAATTCTTCTGGCCAAATTATGAATCCTTTGAAGGACAATGGTTATGTGATTTGTAGGTTCCAGTCAGACAGGTGTTGGAGAATGCAAGCTTGCAGATGTAGTTGGTACCTCTATGGTTGAAACATCAGAACATAAACTTTGTTTTACAGGATACTGTTTTGATTTGCAAATCAGTCAAGCTAGAGAGAGCTGTTTTCAGGGTTAGTTCGATTATGCCTCATCAAAACATTAATTGGATGTGCAAAATCGGTCTGAGATCTGAACCATTGTTCATCTATTAGAACCATATTCATGATGCTCCATTATGTCTTTGTTCTAGCCTAGTGCTCAGAGCTCTCTCAACCTGCAAGATTTCACTATGTTGTGGAGGAGCCACAAGAGACTCAGTGTACTTTAGTATAATCCCCTTAATTGTATTATAGTGCAGCCGGGGACTGCGCCTTTAAACTGATTGTTACCTTTACAGTGTGTGTTTGCCTTTATCCTGCGTGGTGATGTCATGATGCCGATCACGTGACCGCCAGTGGCGCGAAGAACGTGGGGACGTCATAACGTCAGCTTAGAGAACTTTCTAGCAGTCTTCGACTACCTGGCATCTTGAACGAACGTGTTTTGATTTCCTCCTTGTAACATCCAGCAAACTTCGTTGTTATTAAATTCCAGTCTTTTAATCCATCGAGTTGAGCTGAATTATTTAGTTAGGAACCTCCGTTCCTACAATGTCATCCATTCAGTCAGTCTAAGTATTTGCATTTGATGGCGGTGAGCTGGAATTCTATAGTGGCAAAGGTGCACTCCATGGAAAATCATCAAAAGGCTCAGTTTAAGCACTGTAAGAACTTAAATGCCTTGTTATTTTATTTCCAGAAAATGGTTTAAAGAATATATTCAAGTTAAATATATCTGCAGGTTTATCTGTCCTCTATAAAATTAATTTGTAGGATTAGTCTGAGTTTAGAAGAATGAGAGGTGATCTTATTGAAACATATAAGATTCTGAGGGGGATTGACAGGGTGGATGCTGAGAGGATGTTTCCCCTGGTGGAGGTATCTAGAACGAGGGGGCATAGTTTCAGAATAAGGGGTCGCCCATTTAAGATGGAGATGAGGAGGAATTTCTTCTCTCAGAGGGTTGTGAATCTTTGGAATTCTCTACCCCAGAGAGCTGTGGAGGCGGAGTTATTGGATATATTCAAGGCGGAGATTGACAGACATTCGAACAACAAGGGATCAAGGGGTATGGGGAGAGAGCGGGAAAGTGGTGTTGAGGCCAAGATTGGATCAGCCATGATCTTATTGAATGGCAGAGAAAGCTCGAGGGGCCGACTGGCCTACTCCTGCTTCTTATGTTCTTATGACACGGTCAGGTAACCTGTGTTTTTCTGTCTATCAGAGCAATAAGGAGGGAACAGTAGGCATCATGTATATTTTATAGTGCATAAACCAGCAGCACAAAGGTATATTGTTAGTGCTGACATGCAATATTCCCATTTGCTATATATTTTAAACTGTACATTCCAGTTCATAGGAAATGTGAGTTGACCTATGGAAACTGCAAGTACCTGTGAACATGAATAGAGTTCAGATGGGGTTGAATCATAACAGGCAGTGTCATTGTTAGTTTGTAAATTCCATTGGCAGTTTAACACAGCAGTAAATGTTTTACAGCAATGAACTAAGGGCCCAAAATTCTGATGAGGCCATCCACTTGTAGAAATTCAGTGGAGCGTATCCTCAGTGCACTGAAGTTAGACATCGAAGGCCCCATTTTAACTCCCCCTGCCTGGCGCCGTGCTTTTTTTGGCTGCAAAAGTTTTGGGCCTTTCCTGGGGCCTCAGTAGGACTCATGCCAGCTCTCAGCCTGAACCAGGTTGTACTCATGTAGGATAGGGTGTACCTGTATGATTAGTAAACATTTTTGTATAACTATAATATGTGAAATTGTATGTTAAAAGCCTAAAAGCCTGTATAAAATGGCGAATGGCTGAGAGAAAAGCAGGATGGGAAATTATGCCAACCTGCCTGAAACTGCTGTGTTTTCAATTACTGAAGTAATGGAATGTAATGCTAAGTTTATGGAGACTGTCAGGAATGTGGTATTCAGTAATGTGATGGAAAAGAGATAAGAGAAGAGAAGAGAGAGAGAAATTGAAGGCACCCCTTAGTGATACCACTGTAAAATGGACAGACTGTTTAGACAACATCTTGGGAAATGGACTTTGGAAAGAGAACATCTAAAGATAAAGGGCACTTTGACATGCACAAAGTGAGACCTAGTGGGATCAACAAGGTCATAAAACATGTACCAGGTGTCAGATAGCTGATTGTAGTCACTTGGGCAAAGGAAGGGAAAGTGTATAAAGATACAGATATTGAACACTGAAGGCAGTGCGAAACAAGAATCAGAGTTGAAGGAGCTTCAGTCAAGAGAAAACAGCAAGAGAATAAAGAGTTTGCGCCACAGTCACTCGGAAGGAATGCCGAGGCTCAAACGAACAAGACTGTGACTATCTCCTTGTTAAGTATTGGGCCAGAAATTCGTGAACGGGGCTTGCCGCGCATGCAAGCCCCGTATATGCACTTACCCGACGCTCCTGCCGATCACCGCCAGGGACGCCTGGAATTGGTGTTTCAAAAAGAAGAATCCCGGGCAGCGTATGACGTCACGCCGCCCAGGAGTGCAGCCAGCGCGAAGCCTGGAGCGTGCAGTGCAAGTGAGACACGCCCCTTAAGGTCTCATTGTAGTAGGACACGCCCCCAATCTCTCCAAGCAGCTGCAGAGGACTTTGTAGTTACACAGCTGCAGGGAAAGTAAGTTATCTGCTATTTTATGAATGTTTTGTGAACTTTTATAAAATTTTAAAAACGTTTACATTATTTTGAAGAATCTGAAGTAGTTTTAAACAGAATTAAAGCAATTTAAAGACTTTTAAAAGCCCTAAAAGAATTTTTTTAATTCCATGTATTTATTTAGCAATGTCGTCGTCATACGTGTCTTCACACTGTTCCCTTTGGGGAACTGTATGAAGTGGTGGAAGGATTTATGGCCATGATTAACGCTCATTCCGTGACCGTAACCATCTTTGAACCAGCCATTAGGGCGGTTAGTCCAATGGCGGGAGGGTTTTACGGGCTCCCACAAGCTATACAAGGAGGGGGGCCACCCACACCCACGGACGCAAATATTCCACTGGATGTCAACCCAGAATTTAGAGCCGGAGCTCCGACTCCACTTGCCGGGACTGTCTGGAGCGGGGTTCGAAACCCTACCCTGATCTGGCCCAGCGGCGGGGATCCTACCGCTATGCCAAAGGCCCAATCCGATTAGCAACGTGAAATGGCTGGAATGAGCACAATTCACGGCATTAAAAGAACTCACAATTGAACTGATGATGACCTCAGCAATCTCCTCAAGGAGGTGGAGGCGCAGCGCCTGCTCATCATTGGTAATGAGAAGTCAAAGGCGCCGCAAAAAGGGCAGATGATAGCTTGGTCTTTCAAGTGGCAGCATAGGGCTCCAGTCACGGGGAGGGAAAAGGCGCAGGAAACGTATGGGTGTCACCTTTTGTGCGGAGTGGGCCTTTTGCGTAGCAGTAAGCATCCCCGCCGCTGGGCCAGAAGGAGTAGGGTTTCGAACCCCACTCCAGACAGTCCCGGCAAGTGGAGTCGGAGCTCCAACTATAAATTCTGAGTGGACATCCAGCGGGATACTTGCGTCCGTGGGTGTGGGTGGCCCCCCCCCTCAGATGGGTTGTGGGAGCCCGTAAAACCCTCACGCCATAGGACTAACCACCCTAATGGCTGGTTCAAAGATGGTTACGGTCACGGAATGAGCGTTAATCACGGCCATAAATCCTTCCACCACTTCATACAGTTCCCGAAAGGGAACAGTGTGAGGATATGTACGACGATGACCTCTTGCGCAATGCACCTCCTTGGACCCTCAGTCGCAGATGCGAGGGGGCAAATCGTGCAATTGTTAAATTTTTCATTTTTTTTACATGTAAAATGTTGGCCCAGTAATTCCCTTCCAAATGCGCAAGTACGGTCGGGGTACTTACGCGTCTGGCCGGAGGAAATGCCGGTTTTCAGCATGCACAGCGCATGCGGGGAAAACCGGCATTTCCTGTCCTCTGTCCTCAGCATGGTGGCATAGTGGTTAGCACTGTTGCCTCACAGCGCCAGAGACCCGGGTTCGAATCCGGCCTCGGGTGACTGTCTGTGTGGAGTTTGCACATTCGCCCTGTGTTTGCGTGGGTTTTCTCCGGGTGCTCCGGTTTCCTCCCACAGTCCAAAGATGTGCGGGTTAGGTTGATTGGCTATGATAAATTGACCCTTAGTGTTAGGGGGATTAAATACGTGGGGATAGGGTGGGATATGTGTTGGTGTAGGGGTTACGGGGATCGGGTGGGATATGTGTCGGTGCAGGCTCGATGGGCCGAAATGGCCTCTATCTGCACTGTGGGGTTTCTGTGATTCTGTGATTCTGTGAAAACGCTGTGCGCAGTAAAATTCGCCGCTTTCATTCATGATTTCAGTGAGGTCAAGTCCCTACAACTTACACATGAAAAAAGCATGGGTACAGTTGCTCCAGAGGCTGCGGAGGAAGATATTTCTTATCGTGGAGCTTCTGAAAGTATGTATGTCTGTATATATTCCTTTGCGTGTTATGTATATATTCCTTTACTTATGTGTATGAATGTACTATTTAATTATGACTTTCAGAGAAAGTAACTTATTGGAAAATCATAATTAAAAACATACATTCATACTCATTAGTAAAGGAATATAAAACATACATACATATACGTAAAGGAATATATGCGGACATACATACATAATTACTTATTACTGATGAAAAGTTTCTTTCTTAAAAGTGCTGGAAATGTTACATTACTCATTTTAGAACACTCATTTTCACATTCCATTCACACAGCCACAATTGCTCCTTCTACCTACTGTTCTGCAAACCCGTTTAAAAAAAAAAATTTAAACTTTAAAACTTACTTAAAATTTCTTAAAATAACTTCCCTCCCTTTCCCAAACAAAAATATTGCCTTTCGGAAGCTCCACGATAAAATATATCTTCCTCCGCAGCCTTGGAACAACTTTACACCTGCTTTTTTCAAGTGTAACTTGTAAGGACTTACCCTCACTGAATCCATGAATGAAATCTACGAAGTTCACTGCGCAAGCGCTGCCTGTGCAGTCGCACGCGCTGTGCCTATGAACCCCTTCGTTCCGAGGTCTGGAAATGCCGGCATTCCCCGCATGCGCTGTTCATGCTGAACGCCGGCATTTCCAACGGCCAGATGCGTGAGTACCCCGACCGTACTCACGCCTTTGGTCACGAATTTCTGGCCCACTACTTCTTTGTACTGGATGTTTAATACTTAAAAAACCTGTTTTACTTATACACAATATACCTGTACCCAGAGTGGTTTGTGTAGTCACGGACTGTTTTACTGATACACAATATACAGTACCTGTACCCAGAGTGGTTTGTGTAGTCACGGACTGTTTTACTTATACACAATATACCTGTACCCAGAGTGGTTTGTGTAGTCACGGACTGCTTTACTGATACACAATATACCTGTACCCAGAATGGTTTGTGTAGTCACAGACTGTTTTACTGATACACGATATACTTGTACCCAGGGTGGTTTGTGTAGTCACGGACTGATTTACTGATACACAATATACCTGGACCCAGAGTGGTTTGTGTAGTCACGGACTGTTTTACTGATACACAATATACCTGGACCCAGAGTGGTTTGTGTAGTCACGGACTGTTTTACTGATATACAATATACCTGTACCCAGAGTGGTTTGTGTGGTCACGGACTGTTTTACTGATACACAATATACCTGTACCCAGAGTGGTTTGTGTAGTCACGGACAAATTATTATAAGAGCTTTTGGAAGCTACACTCAATTTTCTGGCACCTGTCTGGCAATTCCTCCAGGGCAACATTTTAGGGCCTGATTAAAGTTGTGGGAGCAAACACTTAAACAAGTTATTGGTTGGGAGATTATTCAGCAGTTGATCCAATTAACTTAAGTCATGCTTTATAACTGAATTTTGAAATGGCATATAGCGCTACAACTAGTCATCTTTGACTGGGCTTCAACAGTACCAGTGAACTAAAAGAGAAGATGACAGACATAGCATTGGCAGTGATATTTACATATATCGCAACCATCTGTCTTGAAAAACCAATGCAGTTCAGTAATTTTGCCATGTTACAACATCGTGAGTGGCTAGAGTCCAATTCTCGAGTGACAGTCCTTGCTACAGATGGTGCAGGTCTAAATCACATTGCCAGATGATGAAGCCTGCACAATATTAGTTCTTGAAGCCTCTTTACTCTCTTCTCTTTCCTCTCTCTCAGTCACCTCTCTTTGGCTCCCCAATGCAGCACAGCCCTCCAGTGTGGCCTGTTATTAGTCACATCTTGCATTGCTGCTCTTGTCCTTCTCGGTGGTAGAGGTTACAGAGGAGAGAGGTGCTGTCAAAGTGGCCTTGGCAAATTGCTGTAGTGCATTCTGTAAATTGTACATACTGCAGCCACAGTGCACCAGTAATGGAGAGGGTCTATATTGAATCCAATGGTAAGTGCCCCAATCAAACAACCTGCTCTCTCTTGGATGGTGTTGACCTTGAGCTTTGTTGTGGTTGTATGATCCAGGCGAATGGTGAGTATTCCATCAAAGTCCTGGTATGAGCCTTATAGATGATGGAGATGGAAAGGTTTTGAGGGGTCAGGAAGTGAGCAATTCATTGCAGTGTAACCAGCCTCTGCCCTGTCACAGTTTTGATATGCCAGGTCCAGTTAACCTTGTGGGCAATGGTGATCCCCCAATATGTTGTCTATTGGCAGTATGAAGATGACTTACCTTATCACTGGTGATAATAAAGCTGTTAGCATTAGATAGGGCAATTCTGCAAAATCGTGCTCCCAGTATGGTGCCTTGTTCACCAGGAACACACTTCAAAAACTCAAGTACACTATTATGAACAGAAATTCATGGGGAGCATGCACCCAAATTCTCGGTATGTGCTCTGGTAGCTCACGAGTTGATTCTATAATGCAAGTTAAAATGCAATGCTCATGGCTGGACAATGGGCCAAAAATTCGGGTCGGGGGCTTCCCGCGGGTGCAAGCCCCCGATCTGCACTCACCCTGCGCGCTGACATCTGAAGCCCGGGCCTGCTTGCATTTCCTGTGACAGGCACGGTTCAGATGTCAGCGCGCAGTGCTTACCTGATCCAGCGGCGTAGTTAGTGCGATGTGCCGGCTGGGATCAGGTGAGCACTGTACAACCAATCAGGGGAGGGGAAGGTTCATTCATGAGTTTGAGAGTAAGAACTGTCAAACTCATGAAAACTACGGGGGCCCAAAACACTATTTAAACTTTACATAAAAATTTAAAAAACATCCCAATCATTAAATTAAGTATAAATAAGTTTTAAAAAATAATTTAAACAATAACTTTTTTTTTTGAAAAAATAAATTTTTAATTAAAAGGGTCTAAAACTAAACTTACCTTATTGTAGATTCTATAAAATAATAAACCTGTGGGAAAAAAAAATCTAAATTACACTAAAACACCACTTACCTGTAAAAATAAATACTTACGTGTGCTTTTTACAAGCGTAAAGACCAGAGGCCTTTACACATGCGCAAATCCCCCAAAACAGAGGAAATCCAAGACGCACACGCTGCCCCCTACAGCGCACGTGCTAGCCTCTTCAACTCTTGGGTTAGAGGGGAGGAAATGCCGGTTTTCAGCGCATGCGCTGTGCATGCTGAAAACCGGCATTTCCTCCGGCCAGACGCGTGAGTACCCCTTCCGTACTCACGCGTTTGGGGAGGAATTTCTGCCCCAATATGTGCATGCACCTTATGCCACAAAATTGTGTAAAAGACTTTATGCTAATGATTCTGACTATAGACTCATTGGCAAGGGGACATAGTAACATATTAACAGTTGCAGGCAAGAGAAGACATTGGTCCATCTAGACTATAGTATTCCCTTGGTGCCTTTCTAATAACCCATTGTAGCATTTCAGGGTCTTTGGAAATGGTGTGGGAACGTATGGAAGCCTGCTATCGTGTTTTAGGTTGTAAACAGTCTTGTAGGCTACAATGTGGTAGTCCCATCCATAAGGTCACCATTGATGGGCTGGATTTTACCAGCCCTGAGGAAGCGGGTCTGGAGGCGGGACTGCTGGGAAAATCCCCCAAAATGGGAGCGCGTCCCAAACCTGCTCCCAACCTGTCTCCAACCAATCTTCCCATGAGTCGGGTCCCCAATTTGCGCAGGGCCCTGAGTCCTAGAGGTGGGAAGAGGATTACAGCCACTTAACTGCCTGTTAACAGGTAGTTAACAGGCAGTTAAGAGGCTTTTTCCCATTTTCCACTGCTGCTGCGGGCTCCCCGACGTCGGGGAACCCCGCCAGGGTAAGTGAGGCATGATGTGGGCCTACTGTAATTTTTGTGTATATATGACAGTTGCAGAAGTGGTTTAAAGGATGCAATTGGACAATGGTGAGTATCAGAGGTAAAGAAAAGTTATGAAAGTAATGTTTAATGTGTTTAGATGTCTCTGTAGGTGACAAGCTGTGAAGTGTTTGTGTAGGCTCATCTCATCGGGAGAAGTGACCGATGGCTTCTGCAATCTCAGCTGCAGCTGCCATCTGTTTTATCCTAAGGAGAGAGTAATTGGAGAGCCTGGGTGAAAGGGCTCACCTTTGGACAGTGATTGTCAGTGTTTGACAGCACCTTAATGCTGTCAAACACTGTCAAATCACCTGTCAAACAAGTGTGGTGCATATGTCTTTAAGAAAACCGGCCGATGAAGCGTCATCAACTGACGTCATCTGACACCGGCTTTCCCTTAAATGGCCAGCAAGCCCACAGGGCGGGCTTGACAAGGCCAATCAGGGGAAAATAGCATCAGCTCATCAGACGTCGCTTGGAATGGGACTGGAACTCGAAAACCAGCAGTCCCGCCTCGAGCTCGGCTTTCCAGGTAAGATTCCGCCCAATATATCCTATAATACTGAATGATGAGGCAAAAGAATATTTCAGTCTAAGACAATTCACTAATCTGTGCATATTCCATCAAGGTTTCAGAGTCAAGAGCAATATCAACTATCCTAGTTGAATAATTAATTAGTAGATGTAGAATACCATCCCTGTTCCATGGTGATGAAGAGTGATAGTTTAAGACAGCTCTTATCAAAGAAATGTGCAGCTTGATTAAGATTAAAAAGCCCCTGAATGAGTTTCCAGCTTTCTCTGCCAGGTGACATGGTTGAATGTTTCAAGTAAACTGTTTTTTCAAGGCTTATTTAAATGAACAAAATCAACTGGGGCTTGTTATGTTCATTAATAACTAATCGTTTTTATTAAGAACAGCCAGCTTTTACTAGACACTTTATTGAGCACATGTGGACTAGGTACAGTATCTGTAGAGGCCTCCATCTTGACTGCTGCCTTGTGGGTAGCCTAGTGCATCATGGGTAGCCCACTCTTATATACATACAGCACCATTCCAGAATGACAGGTTACTGATCATTACATCCCCTTTCTTTGAGGTTAAACAAAATCAGTATCAATCAATATCAATCAATAACAACATAAACATCTTCAATAGTCAATACATTTTCAATGTAGTTTTCTTTGTACTCAAAGATTAAGTCTATCAGGCTTTTTTACTTCACGTGTGGATCTTCTCAGCACAGGTAAGTCTGATGTGTTTTCATGAGAGCCTGTATGTGTATTTGTGCTAGATTGTTCTGGTGGTGAGTGACAAGATTCAGATACGGCATTGTCATCGATTTGCTCTTCGATAGTCTCTTGTGTTTTTAGGAGGGAACGGCGGTTCCTCCTGAGAACCTGTCCTTCCTCAGTTCTAACAGTGTTGGTACCGTACCCGATGGCAGCAATGTAGAGTTCAAATTGTTGTTTAAAAGTCTGCCAATTGTAGTCGACATTTCCTGTGAGTTTCAAGCGCTCTGGTGGCTTCAAATTCTCCATGTCACATTGCACAATATTCAGCAGATCTTACCAATCCTGGTACCATGTTATATTCATTAATAACTAGTCGTTTTTATTAAGAACAGCTAGCTTTTGCTAGACACTTTATTGAGCACATGTGGACTAGGTACAGTATCTGTAGAGGCCTCCATCTTGACTGCTGCCTTGTGGGTAGCCTAGTGCATCGTGGGTAGCCCACTCTTATATTCATACAGCACCACCTAGTGTACCATTCCAGAATGACAGGTTACTGATCATTACAGGGCTGTCATGTCCTACCAATAATGATGACCTACTGATCAGCATGTTAAGAATTCCAAATGAAAACATAAGAAAGTAAAAGTCAGGGATGGAAAAAGACAACTCAGCTTATTAAAGCTCACCACTCCGATACATTACCTTTCCCATTATGGCATCTAATTGTGTTTTAAATAACCCCAATGTTTCTGCTTCTATTCCATTGCCTGGCATATTATTCCAAATATTAATCTTGTTTGAGTAGCTAAATATTTCCTGATATCTGTTTTAAATGTACTTTTCATTAATTTCTATTGATGCCCTCTGGTCATATTTAGCTAACCTGAAAATAATAATCACAACTATGGATTCTCTTCATCTCTATCCCAGTCCTCACCAGAAACTTTTGAGACCCACCTCCTGTTTCCTTGGCACCCTCCTGATTCAACTTCTGACCACACAACCACTGAGCCTCGGCCCAATGCTTGCCATCATTGTTAACGGCTCGCTCCCCTCCAGCATTGTTCTGCCCCCTTTCAAAACTGCCATAATCACCGCTTCTTAAAAAGTCTACTTTCGACCCTTCCATCCTTTCTAGCTATCACTCTTTCTCCAATCTCCTTTAGCTCTCAGATATTTCCAGATAGATGTGCTTGGACAATAGATCTAATACATTGCATACTGGCAGAATCTGACAATTTTCCTTGCATGCCATCATCGGAAGTCCATTTCTACTTCTGCTTGTCTTTCTCAGCCAAATGCAGGGCTGGAGAAACACTGAGGGCTAAAAATTCGATTTACCCTGAAAACAGGCTGGGATTGCAATGTGCGACCAACCCACACCCATTCCTTCCAATGCAGGCAGCATGCAAATTTCATGTTGCCTGGTAATTTACATGATTGCAGTGTGCAGCCCAGCGCTGAACGCACTGCTGAGTGGCTGCAAGCTCAGCAGGGGGCCCAGGTTCGTGTGAGGCTAGCACAAATTATAGCTAGCCTGCACTTCTTAAAGCCAGCCTGCACCTCTTAAAGGGGAGGTGCAGTTTGGAATGGGCAGGTGCTGGAAGTCATTCCAGAAGTGAGTTTTACCTGGGAAAGAAACAGGAATGGCACAACATGCCAAAGAACATAAGAACATAAGAATTCATAACAAAAGAGCGGGATCCAAGGTTCTCCGACGCAGCACTGAAGGCTTTAGTGCAGGAGGTGGATAGGAGGAGAGAGGTCCTGTATCTGCAGGGAACCAGTAGGCCCTCCAGACAGACACTGCGAAGGCAGTCGGAGCAGGTAGCCGTGGAGGTCAATGTTGCCCCGAGGACCTGGATGCAGTGCCGAAAGAAGTTCAATGACCTCACTTGAGTGGTCAAGGTCAGTGAATGCATCTTCAAATGTCATATCCCACCAACTGCACCACAAGCCTCACACACGCTCAATGCACCATACCTCCATCACTTAACTACCAACAATCTCTAACAATCATAACTCATACCTCACATTCATAGGCTCCACTTCACCTTCACACACTTACCATTCCTGCAAGCCTCACACCCACATCTCACAGCATGCACACACTGCCAGCTATTCAAGCATGACAGCCACATCAACCAAACACATTGCACCACACTCACTGACACACTTCCCTCAATTTTACAGGAGAAGGTGGTGTACAACCGCAACCAGCAGCAGCTAACCGGAGGGGGACAGGCACTCTGGCATATCCTAACACAGATGGAAGAGACAGTATTTGGCATTATTGAAGTGGCCGTGACTGAGGCTGTGGCCAGCGGCGGGGCTGAAACCATTGAAAATGACGGTATGCTCATACCTAATCCTCCTTCTCGCATCCCCCTTCCCCCTCATCCCACAATCTCTTCTGATTTACAAGCTGCACATGGTGTAAGCATGCACCTCTTCCTTACCCCCCTACTCTCACTACAACCCTACCCTTGTGTATTTCTCCTTTCAGACACCCAAGAACTTCAACCTGGGCAGGCAGTGGTGAAAGAGGAAGAAGACACTGATGAAGAAGAAACATCATTCAATTTCACACTTGCAGCCGCCAGCTCAGATGCTGGCACTATGCGTACTTTAGAGGGTAGCATAGAGGAGGGATCTGCACATGGTGAGTCACTGGGCATGAGTGGGCTGCAGCCTGGGCAGGGGGAAGGGTAGCACAGGTGGCTACACCCCGGAGGGCAAGGTCGCACATGAGTTCTGCTGCACAGGACTCAGGTGAGGATTTCGATGGCGCAGCCTTCAGAATAAGGCTGATGGGTATGCACAATGCCAGAAAGCCTGCGTGCAATGTCAAGGAGCATAGAGGAGTCTGGTACCAAACTTGCACCGGGCTTTGCACAGAGCTTGGAACCCATCCTTTCCAGCACGGAATTGATGGGCAACTCCATTAGCACACTTGTGGACCCAACCATGATGCAGCTTCTGATGGCTGATGTCTCAGCTTCCATTGCAACACAAGCAGAAGCCACCAAATGTCTGAGAGCCGCAGTGGAAGTTCAGACTGAGGTCATGCAAGCTCAACTTGCTGCCACACAAGCACAGACTGCTGCCATCATGGTTGAAAGGGGCTTGTAGGCTGTCACAGCAGTCCAGTAATCTGTCATTCAACAGATTACTAGGACTGCTGAGGCGCTGCCCCGGGGAGTGGCAGTGGCTCCGTGGAGGCCGACCCTGCTGTCTTCTCTCAGGATGACAGCATTCATCCTCCCACCACTGCCACTCGCCAGTGCCCTTGCTGTTGCCTGTCAGCCAACCAGCCCAGACTGCTGCCGCCCACGCTAAGGTGGTGCAGTCTGAAGCCGGGCCAGCTAGGCCCAGAGCTGTTTGAAGTCATCCTGCAAGGTCACCTGCAGTCTCCCCACTGAGAAATAGCAGCCTTCCAACAACCATGTTGCAGTCACTGGGGTAGCACTGTGTAGGAGCACGAAGACAGGCACTAAGGGAATCCCCAAGAGTGATTAGTTGATTTTTGTATGAAATATTGAAATGTTTTGATTTATAAATTTGGTTCGGAATACTTGTTTTGTGGTGGCTTTTATTGTAACATTGTGGCCATTGGACACTGTGATGGTCAGTAACAGAGGGAAGGTAAAGTGTGGGACAGGTGGTGAATGGGGAATTGGGGTTGCGTTCCCGGTACTGCAGTCGGATGAGTTGATCACGGACAGCCTGGGCAGAAGGGGGCTGTGCTGGATGTCTCCTCCATTCCTCCTCATCCTCTTCCTCCTCAGCTTGTCACTGTATGCCTGGTAGCAAGAGCTGTGCCCTCATAATGGCAAGGTTATGGAGGATGCAGCAGACCACGATAAATTTTGAGATGCGCTCTGGCGAGTAGTGCAGGACTCCTCCAGAGTGGTCCAGGCAGCAGAAGTGTTGGTTCAGCACGCCAATGGTCTGCTCGATCACATTCCATGTGGCGGCATGGCTTTCATTATATGCATGCTGACTACGTGGTCAGCAGATAGCCCTTGTTGCCCAGGAGCCACCCTCGGGTTTGTTGTGGTGGCTCAAATGCAGGTGGTACAGCGGACTGCTGCAGTATGAAGGCATCATGGCTGCTGCCAGGGTACCGAACATCGACCTGCATGATACTCGCACACCAGCTGGGCATTGAGGGAGTGGAATCCATTCTGGTTGCAGTTCATCTCTGAGTTCATACACAGCACCCGCAAAGCGACGTGTGTGCAGTCAATGGCACCCTGCACCATGGGGAAGCCTGCTATCCTGGTGAAGCTGCATGCTCACTCTGAAATATATTCACCCCTCTTTGCAGACAGAGCCTCAGGGACCTCCGTTATGCTACGGTGAATGGCAAACTGTGAGATGTTGCAAATGTCCAGGCTGGAAGGACCCCAGCACGTTAAAATTCATGGCCTCGCTCACCTCACAGCCACTGGCAATGCTAACCTTGCCCTGCTCCAAGGCTGAAGGTCTGCCTGCAACAGATGGTAGATTTCAGTGAGCACCTCCTTAGTGAAGTGGAGACTTCGCATGCACTGTTCCTCGCTGAGGTTGAGGTCGGAGAATTGCTCCTGCTCCTCCCTCTTCAAGCAGCTTGTCCACCTCTGTGTCGCCTCTGCTCATTCTCCCTATCATGCTGTAGGCCAAGGGGTTACAAACTACAGCACCCATGTCTGAAAGTAATTCACCTGAGCAGAAGCTTTGAAGTAACCTGATACACCACTCCCTTGAGACTTCAGCAACTTCAAATAAGACACCAAACCAAGAAACCCCACTACAAACTCACCAAGAGCCAGTAGAAATCAATCTGCAACTGACCTGAAAGCAGGTGATGATCTCTTTAAATAGCGCTGGTGGGGGATCCTTCCTGCTGCTGAATGCATGTTCAATCGTGGGAGGTTAAGAGACGGCATTAGCTCCAGCATTAAGGTTGAAAATGGCAGCGTGGCGCCAAATCAGTGTTGCATGCTGATTGACGTCATGATCTGCGCACTCTGCATACTTCTGGCCACACGCTCCCTGCGCTGATGCAAATTACCTCACCAAAATGGCATCCGGCGAGACCTGCACCAGAAGTGTGCACGCGGATGTCATTTTCAAGACAAAACCCACCCATTGCGCCAAAAAACCGGGTGTAATGGAGCCAAACTTCTAGGCCTGAATCTATTACCAATTTTAGAATTCTCCAGCTTCCAGGTCAACGATGCAGCAGTTCACCTGTCAAGTGTAAGCTCCTGCTGTAACAGTAGTTTCATATGAAGGAAAGCAATGCACTGCAGGGCTAATTTCATCTGCCTATCACCCCATTTGTTGGCATGAACGGGATGGTAGAGGGACAAAAATTTGATGGAAAGAAGTAGGGCAGGATTTTCATTGGGCCGTGGAGGCAGGATTGGAGGCGTGTGGGGGTTAAAATCTTGAAATCGGGGGGGCACAAACCCATCCCGCCCCCAAACCGCCTCCATGTCAGTTTCAAAGGGGGCGGATACCCGACCTGTGCTGGGACCCGCCTCCCCGAGGCGGGAAGGGGATTAGTGCCAATTATCTGCCTGTTAACAGCTTCAAACAGCTGACAAACGCTGATATTTCATCTGTCAAAAGCTTTTGACAGATGAAATGTCAATCTGTGACGTCACCTGTTGCCGGGTTGCCCTTAATTGGCCTGCTGAGCCTGCTGGGTGGGCTCAACAAGGTCAATCAAGTGAAAATCACGTGGGTTGGCCACAACCCTGGAAGTTGTAGTCCCGCCTCCTCAATCAAAATCCAGCCCGTAGTGTCTCCGATAAAGATTTACCTGTTGCAATTTTTTAAGCTGGCCCTGAATTAGGCAGCCAGTGCTTCACCGGAAACAAAAGGGAGCCTAATAAATAAATTTATAAGGACCTGGACCTATTTTTGTGTGAATCAGCACCACCATCGCCTCCCAAAAACACCCACAGTCATAGTCAATACAGGATGGAAAATAGCCAGTGCCAGCAGGATTTAAAGGAGCATTCACCTGTTCTAATTTAAATCACTGTACGTGTTTGTATTTTATCCTGCTACCTGCTCAGTGTGGTTATTTGAATTTTCTGATCCTTCTTCAGACTGTAATGCCCAGAGTTCTTTGTTGTTGTTGCAATTGGCTGATTTTGACCCATTGGCCAATAGATTTACCTTATTTTTGATTTTATGAGTATAGAAGAATGAAACAAACACATGCCATGACAGAGAGAGAATAAAAGAAAGCATGAGTTAGAAGATTTCAGTTACCTTTTGTTACTTAACCTGCTACAGAAAAATGATCAAATATCCCTGTGGAGTTACCTAAGTTAATATCCAACATATGCCCAACAACATAGCACTTTAATTCTACATTCGCCCATTTTCAGTTCTTGTAATTATCACAGTCACTTGAAAATGTCAGCAGAAATGGCACCTCCTCTAAAAAGATAGGTCACTTTGCTGAATATGAAGGCTTCATTTGCAAAGCAGCTGTTCTGCTTATTTCTCCAAAATAATTACTGTTCAAGAAAGACATCACTGATTTGCTAAAGTTACAGTTCGAGAGTTATGCATTCAGAATATTCATGAAGTATTTCTATACTGTTGAAAAGATCACTTCATGTGGCCCATTTCTTCAAATTTTCTCTTTTTCTCCCTTGTCCCAGTTCTTGGCTGAGCGAGTGGATAAGCAGTATTACTCTGAAACTAGCCACCAAATGAAAGCACTATCATGCGATTTAACATATGCACATTTCCGCTGTGGAGTTTTCCCTGTCAGGTGCATATTAGGAAATCCTGGCCTACTCCTCACAATTTCCCCATCTGCAGTGCCAGCAGACAAGGCTCCTTGCTAAGAGCACACATTCATAAAATTGGTCCTATGAATTGCCACTTGATTTTCTCAGTCTGCATACTGGGTGGCATCTCATTTTCACCCAGTGGGTAATCAATGGAATGAAAATTGAGTGGGTTCTACAATGGGCTGGCAATCCACTCCACTGGGTTACTGCCCACACAGTGAAGATACAAATTTATCTCGATGCAGGGTTTTGCCATGCTGAGAATTGTGGACACAAATCCATTTCCTACCATTGGGGATTAATATACATTCAGGTAAATTCAGACTTCAGGTTCAGGTTTGTCCTCCGAATGTTTAAAATTCAGAACTAAAATGCAAATTTAAACGAATACTATATTCATGAAAATTAGTTTGGTCAATCTTTTTCAAATGATGGTAAAGGCTTATATGTGTGTGACATCATTGTGAAAAAAAATGACAGCAGGGCTGCTACAATGTGGGGGGCAGATATTGTAGCATTGTGTCTCTGTTCATCCCTTATTACTTTCAGACAGACAGACATCCACTGAGTCAGTTGATGGCTACTTTGAGAGAAATGACGGGGCATTACCCAGAGGCACATAGTTGATGTTCCACTCAATCATGAGGGTGATTCTGTAGAGCACATCTCCATTGGAGATTCTTCCTGAAGCTCCTCAGACGGTTATATATGAAATCAGGAAAAAAAAATTAAAAATTGTACATAATGCAATTAGATTTATTTACCTCACTGTTCTTGTTATGCAGTTACAAATAAAATTCTACATTTTTAACCTTAGTTTATAGTCATTCATTGGTCGTATTTTAGAATCTTAAAGAAATGTTTCTACATTCATGTACCTATTTAAATTACTCCAACATGTTCTGAGGGGTGACTTTAACATTGGACATTAAAATGAACCAGCTTACTTACCTGCTAGGAGCTGACCGGTTTGTACCTGTTGCACTGTGCAGGCGGCAAGGACACCCAGCGCAAGGCCAAAGGATTCCTTTTTAAAACATGCTTCACAAGGAAAGCTTAGGCCTCCCCTGATGCAGCCCAGCCCACACCATCCCAATTGCGAGATAACCCTGGCAGCTGATTGAGCCACATACCTGCTGTTGTTGCCTAACCTCCGCACCAAACAATTTTCCGCCGACTTCCCACCCAGAAGGGATCGGAATTCCATCGGTGGGACTTATATGAGGCACAGGAGTTAAAATACTCCGGGCCTCTTTTCTGGAACATTGGGTGAGTTTCTAACTCACATTGCTTCTCACCAACCAAAAACAGGTCAGGAGTTAAAATCAGGCCGTACGAATACCAG
This sequence comes from Somniosus microcephalus, assembly GCF_052327205.1. Lineage (NCBI taxonomy): Eukaryota > Metazoa > Chordata > Chondrichthyes > Squaliformes > Somniosidae > Somniosus > Somniosus microcephalus. Next base: position 199,517,216 of record NC_140987.1, read on the forward strand.
CCATGTAGTCAATACCTTAATTTAACTCTCAGTATATTTTATCTTTTTTACCATACATTTTTTCTATATTGTTTGAGTAACAATAAAGCATTATCGGGTCCTGCTTTCGTCTGCCAAAATTGCTCACTATTCCAGAATCATTCTGGAATGCAAAGATAAACCCCGGCTTCTATTCTCTACTGCTAACCATCGTTTTAAACCCCTATCCCCTGTCTCCTCCACCCTCACCTCCAACAACAAGTCTGAGGGGCTCATGGACTTCTTTGTCTCTAAGATTGAGACCATCCATTCAGCTGCCTCTGACACTTCCCTTCCTTCCCCTAGCCCACTGGGCCAAACTTCCTCTAAGGTTCCCCCCTGCCCTATCCCTGAACTCACATTTTTCTCCAGTTTCTCTCCGATCTCCCCTCATGACCCCTCTGTGCTCATCTTGTCCATGAGACCCACTTCCTGCTCAACCCTATTCCCACCAAACTGTTGACCACCCACCTTCCTTTTCTGGCTCCCATGTTAGCTGACATTGTTAACAGTTTTCTCTCCTCAGGTACTGTCCCCCTTTCCCTCAAATCTGCCGTCATCACCCCTCTCCTCAAAAAACCAACCCTTGACCCCTCCGTCCTTGCAAACTACCACCCCATCTCCAACCTCCCTTTCCTCTCCAAAGTCCTTGAACGTGTTGTCGCCTCCCAAATCCATGCCCATCTTTTCCACAATTCCAAGTTTGAATCCCTCCAATCAGGTTTCCGCCCTTGCCACAGTATCAAAACCGCTCTCATCAAAATCACAAATGACAGCCTTTGTGACTGTAACAAAGGTAAACTATCCCTCCTCGTCCTTCTTGACTTGTCTGCAGCCTTTGACACGGTTGACCACTCCATCCTTCTCTAACGCCTCCCCACCGTCGTCCAGCTGGGTGGGACTGCACTCGCCTGGTTCCATTCTTATCTATCTAATCGTAGCCAGAGAATCACCTGCAACAGCTTCTCTTCCTGCTCCCGCATCATTATCTCTGGTGTCCCCCAAGGATCTATCCTTGGTCCCCTTCTATTTCTCATCTACATATTGCCGCTTGGCGACATCATCTGAAAACACAGCGTCAGTTTCCACATGTATGCTGATGACACCCAGCTCTACTTCAGTATGATTTCTCTCAACCCCTCCACAGTCTCTAAATTGTCTGACTGCTTGTCCAACATCCAGTTCTGGATGAGTAGAAATTTTCTCCAATTTAATATTACGAAGACCGAAGCCATTGTTTTCAGTCCTTGCCATAAACTCCCTTCCCTAGCCAATGACTCCATCCCTCTCCCTAACATCTGCCTGAGGCTGAACCACACTGTTTGCAACCTTGGTGTCATATTTGACCCTGAGATGAGCTTCCGACCACATATCCGCAGCATAACTAAGACCGCCTATTTCCACCTCCGTAACATTGCCTGTCTCCACCCTTGCCTCAGCTCATCTACTGCTGAAACCCTCATCCATGCCTTTGTTATCTCTAGACTTGACTATTCCAATGCACTCCTGGCTGGCCTCCCACATTCTACCCTACGTAAACTTGAGGTCATCCAAAACACAGCTGTGTCCAAACTCGCACCAAGTCCCGTTCACCCATCACCCCTGTGCTCGCTGACCTACATTGGCTCCCAGAAAAGCAATGCCTCAATTTCAAAATTCTCATCCTTGTTTTCAAATCCCTCCATGGCCTTGCCCCTCCCTATCTCTAATCTCTTCCAGCCCCACAACCCCCCGAGATATCTGCGCTCCTCTAATTTATGCCCTCGAGCACCTCTGATTATAATCGCTCAACCATTGGTGGCCGTGCCTTCTGTTGCCAAGGCCCTAAGCTCTGGAATTCCCTGCCTAAACCTCTCCGCCTTGCTACCTCTCTTTCCTCCTTTAAGACGCTCCTTAAAACCTACCTCTTTGACCAAACTTTTGGCCATCGGCCGTAATTTCTCCTTATGTGACTCGGTGTCAAATATTTTGTCTTATAATACTCCTGTGAAGTGCCTTGGGACGTTTTACTACATTAAAGGTGCTATATAAATACAAGTTGTTGTTGTAACGATTTGTATGAACCGCGTCTTTCCAAATGTATCTTTTTTCGTGTTTATAATGGATTTTCCTTCATATTTATTTGAAATAGCATTATGCAAGCCCAAGCTTATCAGTGAACCCAAGGTGTGGTTCCTGAAGAGCTTCTGGAAACATTTGACTGATGTAGTTCTCTTTTATTCTGTGGGTCCTCCTTCCATGTGCATATTAATATACCATGTGGCTTAGACTGAGCCATTTCACAAAAAGCAAAAGATCATAGGGGTAATTACTTAAATCCACAAACTGATTATTAATATGTGGGTCTTTATTCTTTTGGGGCCTCCCTGGACAAGCAGTTGGGGAGGCGGTGGCGTCGTGGTTATGTCACTAGACTAATAAGCCAGAGGCTCAGTCAAATGCTCTGAGGATATGGGTTCAAATCCCACCACGGCAGCTGGTGGAATTTAAATTCAATTCAATTTAATTCCGGAATTAAATGTTAGTCTTAGTAATGGCGACCATGATACCATTGCCGATTGTTGCAAAAACCCATCTGGTTCACTAATGTCCTTTAGGGAAGGAAATCTGCTGTCCTTACCTGGTCTGGCCTACATATGACTCCAGACCCACAGCAATGTGGTTGACTCTTAATGCCCTCTGAAATGGCCTAGCAAGCCACTCAGTTGTAAACAACTGCTACGAAAAACAATAAGAATAAAACCGAACGGACCACCCGGCATCGACCTCGCCACCGGAAACAACAACGACAACAGCAAACCCAGCCCTGTCAACCCTGCAAAGTCCTCCTTACCAACATCTGGGGGCTTGTGCCAAAATTGGGAGTGCTGTCCCACAGACTAGTCAAGCAACAGCCTGACATAGTCATAATTACCGAATCATACCTTACAACCAATGTCCCAGACACCACCATCACCATCCCTGGGTATGTCCTGTCCCACCGGCAGGACAGACCCACCAGAGGTGGTGGCACCGTGGTATACAGTCGGGTGGGAGTAGCCCTGGGAGTCCTCAACATTGATTCAGGACCCCATGAGGTCTCATGGCATCAAGTCAAACATGGGCAAGGAAACCTCCTGCTGATTACCACCTACCGCCCTCCCTCAGCTGATGAATCAGTACTCCTTCATGTTGAACACCAATTGGAAGAAGCACTGAGAGTAGCAAGGGCACAAAATGTCCTCTGGGTGGGGGACTTCAATGTCCATCACCAAGAGTGGCTCGGTAGCACCACAACTGACCGAGCTGGCCGAGTCCTAAAGGACATAGCTGCCAGACTGGGTCTGCGACAGTTGGTGAGGGAACCAACAAGAGGGAAAAACCTACTTGATCTCGTCCTCACCAATCTACCTGTTGCAGATGCATCTGTCCATGACAGCATTGGTGGAAGTGAGCACCACACAGTCCTTGTGGAGACAAAGTCCCGTCTTCATGTTGAGGATACCCTCCACCGTGTTGTGTGGCACTACCACCGTGCTAAATGGGACAGATTTTGAACAGATCTGGCAACTCAAAACTAAGCATCCATGAGGCGCTGCGGACCATCAGCAGCAGCAGAATTGTATTCAACCACAATCTGTAACCTCATGGCCCGGCATATCCCACACTCTACCATTACCATCAAGCCGGGAGATCAACCCTGGTTTAACGAAGAGTGCAGGAGAGCATACCGGGAACAGCACCAGGCATACCGAAAAATGAGGTGTCAACCTGGTGAGGCTACAACACAGGACTACTTGCACGTCAAACAACGGAAGCAACATGTGATAGACAGAGCTAAGCGATCTCACAACCATCGGATCAAATCAAAGCTCTGCAGTCCTGCCACATCCAGTCGTGAGTGGTGGTGGACAATTAAACAGTTAACAGGAGGAGGAGGCTCCAAAAATATCCCCATTCTCAATGATGGTGGAGCCCAGCACGTGAGTGCAAAAGACAAGGCTGAAGCATTTGCAACTATCTTCAGCCAGAAGTGCCGAGTGGATGATCCATCTCGGCCTCCTCCTGAGGTCCCCAGCATCACAGATGCCAGTCTTCAGCCCATTCAATTCACTCCACGTGATGTCAAGAAATGGCTGAAGACACTGGATACTGCAAAGGCTATGGGCCCTGACAACATTCCGGCAATAGTACTGAAGACTTGTGCTCCAGAACTAGCTGCGCCCCTAGCCAAGCTGTTCCAGTACAGCTACAACACTGGCACGTACCCGGCAATGTGGAAAATTGCCCAAGTATGTCCTGTCTACAAAAAGCAGGACAAATCCGACCCGGCCAATTACCGTCCCATCAGTCTACTCTCAATCATCAGCAAAGTGATGGAAGGTGTCGTCGACAGTGCTATCAAGCGGCACTTACTCAGCAATAACCTGCTAATTGACGCCCAGTTTGGGTTCCGCCAGGGCCACTCAGCTCCTGACCTCATTACAGCCTTGGTTCAAACATGGACAAAAGAGCTGAACTCAAGAGGTGAGGTGAGAGTGACTGCCCTTGACATCAAGGCAGCATTTGATCGAGTGTGGCATCAAGGAGCCCTAGCAAAACTGAAGTCAATGGGAATCAAGGGGAAAACTCTCCATTGGTTGGAATCATACCTAGCACAAAGGAAGTTGGCTGTGGTTGTTGGAGGTCATTCATCTCAATCACATGACATCACTGCAGGAGTTCCTCAGGGCAGTGTCCTAGGCCCAACCATCTTCAGCTGTTTCATCAATGACCTTCCCTCCATCATAAGGTCAGAAGTGGGGATGTTCGCTGATGATTGCACACTGTTCAGTGCCATTCGAGACTCGTCAGATACTGACGCAGTCCGTGTCCATATGCAGCAAGACCTGGACAACATTCAGACTTGGGCTGACAAGTGGCAAGTAACATTCGCACCACACAAGTGCCAGGCAATGACCATCTCCAACAAGCGAGACTCTAACCATCTCCCCTTGACATTCAATGGCATTACCATCGCTGAATCCCCCACTATCAACATCCTGGGGGTTACCATTGATCAGAAACTGAACTGGACCAGCCATATAAATAATGTGGCTACAAGAGCAGGCCAGAGGCTGGGAATTCTGCGGCGAGTGTCTCACCTCCTGACTCCCCAAAGCCTTTCCACCATCTACAAGGCACAAGTCAGGAGTGTGATGGAATACTCTCCACTTGCCTGGATGAGTGCAGCTCCAACAACACTCAAGAAGCTCTACACCATTCAGGATAAAGCAGCCCGCTTGATTGGCACTCTATCCACCACCTTCAACATTCACTCCCTCCACCACCGACGCACTGTGGCTGCAGTGTGTACCATCTACAAGATGCACTGCAGCAACTCGCCAAAGCTCCTTCAACAGCACCTTCCAAACCCACGACCTCTACCACTTAGAAGGACAAGGGCAGCAGACGCATGGGAACATCACCACCTACAAGTTCCCCTCCAAGCCACACACCATCCTGACTTGGACCTGTATCGCCGTTCCTTCACTGTCGCTGGGCCAAAATCCTGGAACTCCCTTCCTAACAGCACTGTGGGTGTACCTACACCATATGGACTGCAGCGGTTCAAGAAGGCAGCTCACCACCATCTTCTCAAGGGCAATTAGGGATGGGTACTAAATGCAGGCCTAGCCAGCGACGCCCACATCCCGTCAATGAATTAAAAAAAAGCTTGACTCATGACTCCCTGTTCAGAGTTTGGCCTGTAGGGCTATTAATTAAACTGGCTACTGCCCTCCCAAAAGTAGGTCAACCAGGAGATTACTCCCCTTGAGGAGGCAGTACTGGTCATGATCGGGAGGGGAGTGGGAGACGCCATGGCCAGAGGCAAAGCAGGGTCTTATTGCCTAGAGTTAGAATCATAGAATGGTTACAGCATGGAAGCAGGCCATTCAGCCCGTCGAACCCGTGCAGGCTCTCTGCAAGAGCACTTCAGCTAGTCCCACTCCCCTGACCTTTCCCCGTAGTCCTGCAATTTTTTTTCCTTCAGGTACTTATCCAATTCCCTTTTGAAAGCCATGATTGAATCTACCTCCACCACCCTTTCAGGCATTACATTCCAGATCCTAACCACTCGCTGAGTAAAAAAATGTTTCCTCATGTTGCCTCTGGTTCTCAACCCTTCTTCCAATGGGAACAGTTTCTCCCTATCTACTCTGTCCAGAGCCCTCATGATTTTGAACACCTCTATCAGATCTCCTCTCAATCTTCTCTGTTCTAAGGAGAACAACCCCAGCTTCTCCAGTCTATCTACATAACTGAAGTCTCTCATCCCTGGAATCTTTCTTGTAAATCTTTTCTGTACCCTCTGTAAGGCATTCACATCCTTCCTAAAGTGCGGTGCCCAGAACTGGACACAATACTCCAGTTGAGGCCAAACTAGTGTTTATACAGGTTCATCATAATTTCCACGCTTTTCTCCTCTATACCTCTATCCAGGATCCCATAAGCTTTTTTAACTGCTTTCTCAACCTGCCCTGTCACCTTCAACGATTTGTGCACATATACCCCCAGATGTCTCTGTTCAAGCACCCCCTGCCAACTCCAGCTTCCTTACAGATGCACAACTATTCCTGATCTCTAATCACCCAAAGCTATCCTCACTCCAAACTCCATATAGTCGCATCATACGTATCCTCCTATAGTGGCCACACGTGCTGCACCCTAACCTTTTCAGCTTTATCATTGCAGGCTCCCAGAAGCAAAATCCTGACAGCTCAGACTGCTGAAGCCCATGCTGAGATGGTGCAGTCTGAGGTGGGGCTATCACGGCGCATGTCCTCTCGAGGGCATCTCAGGAGGACAGCTGAACGGCCTTCTACATTTATCTCAGCAGCCATCTACCTCGCCTGCTGCTGCCACAGGAGTTGCACTTCATAGAAGCACTCGATTAAGCAAGAGCACTTATAGATAGCCACTACGGGTAAGCACCAGGGTGAATAGTTTAATATGTGCAAGTGCTGCTGGTTGTGTCATGTTTACATTGTTTCTTTTTGATGTAGATAAAGAGTGATGATGGTAATTGGGTACTGGTGGAATCGGTGTTTTTTTTTATTGTGATCTTCATGAGGAAGGGTTTGAAAGGTTTGAGTGCAGATGGTGGACTGTCTGATGGATCGTAGGTCATGGAAGGTACATCATGTGGCAGCAGTGCTCTGGAGTCTGATGGTAGGGCACGTCTCTCAAAAGCGCTCTTTAATTAGATAACGGCGAGCGTCCCTCCCAGGTGTGGGCCATCTACCTGGGAGCCTCTAGTGCTCCCCTGGCCTCCCTCCTCTACCTCTTCCTTGTCGTCCTCTTACACCTTATCCTCTTCCTTCTCCTTCTCCTCAGCTTGACCCTCTGGCACAGTTGCTGGTGGTAACGGCTGGCCACTCATGATTGCCAGATTGTGGAGCAAGCAGAAAATCACCATGAATCTGGTCAACTCCTTGGCCGAGTACTGCAGGACACCTCCTGACCAGTCAAGGGATTAAAACCTTTGCTTCAGTAACGTAGTAGTCTGCTCAATGATATTCCTGGTGGCTGAGCGGCTCTCATTGTACGAGTGCTCAGGTGGTGTCTGGGGGTTTCTCAGGGGAGTCATGAGCTATGACATCAGAGGGTATCCCTTGTCACATTGCATTGGGGTTCAAAGATCTGGCAAGCTGCACTTTGAGGGAATGGAATCCTTTCCTGTTCCTGGGTAGATAGGGCCTCCAGCTGACAGCCCCCATCACCCTCCTATCCATCCTGTCCCTCTCTCTTGCAGCAGCTGGTGCTATATTGAGATAGAGAATCAGCCATGATCATAATTGAATGGCGGAGCAGGCTTGAAGGGCCGAATGGCCTACTCCTGCTCCTATTTTTCTGTGTTTCTATGTTAGTCTGGCCTCATCTCCTCCTCCAATTCCTCATGCAGAGCAAGGGGTACCCCGAGCAAGATGCCCATGGCCAAGCACTGCCTTTCTCCTGGTGACTCCTACAAGGTGTCCAATAAAGTAGAGTAGCACAGCACTCACTCTTTTTAGGTGAAGTCCAGAGAGAATTTCCAGGAAAAATATTGATAGCGTGTTGGTGAAGTCTTGACAAAATGTCCCAGAAAGTCTTCCGATGCGTCTCAAAAGTCCTCTTCAAACACAGTGTAGTCAGTCGGTCTCCAGCAGCAAGTGAGCATGGCTTTAAGTAGTGCACAAATTCCTCAGCAATGACTGGTTTACTCCTGTTCAGCTGGTTGCTGTCAGGATAGGTCGTTAAATGAAGTGTTACCCACCAAAATGGCGTGAAGCCTCTTCAATGAGCGCTAATAGGCAATTTAATTTTTAATCTACCCCTTAAAGATCCTCCAGGCGGCCATTCCTGGTACACGCTTCAAATCCTTTACCAATATGGCGTCCTGCACTAAACGCAGGCTTAATCGACGTTGCAGCTTAAGACTGTAGCCGGAAAATTGGACCTGTTTGCGCTGGCCATTAAGGCTGGTTTGGAAGAAAAAAATGGCGGCTGCCTCACTTCCGCCCACTTAGAGCAAGTCCTGGGGTGGCTACCTGTTTGGGCTGGTTGGCAGCACTGCTGTTGCCTGCGCTTGATGCAGAAATAGAAATCAGGTAGATCGTGACATCAATGAGTGCGCTACGCTGATTTGACGCACAATCTGCCATTTTGGTCACCAAAATTCTTTTTAACGCCCTCTCTAATTCACGACCAGCTGAACATGTGTTCAGCAGCAGGAAGGACCGTCCACCCCGCCCCCACCAGCGCTATTTAAAGGGATCATAAACAAGTTGCAGCGAACTTGTTTTTTCATTTTTACTGGCTCTCTAAGTTTGCGCAACTGCTTGGAGCTTTCCAGGGTTATTTTATGCTGCTGCGGTGACAGGGTGTGTTGCTGCAAGTGGCGAATGCCTTGCTTCTCATTTAAGGGTTCTGCTCACACCACTTGTTCCCAGTCATGGGGGCTCTACATACAATCCTCCTCGTGCTCAAGTATAACAGGGAGACGGAGCGAAGAAGAGGACAAAATGCTCGCAGAGGGAGGAGGAGGAGGGGCAGGAGTGCACTCAGCAGGAGGCCTCACACACCTAGGGTTTTCCGAGAGCACTTCTTCTACCTGCACTTCAGCCAGGAGGCTCCGCTTCACCAAGGAGGTGGTCACAGAACTCTGCCACCTCCTGCAACCAGACCTGCAGCCTCAGAGCAGGGCAACGTCAGTGCTGCCAGTGGCTCTCAAGGTCACCGTGGCCCTCAATCATTTCGCCATCGGATCCTTCCAGTCTGGAGCAGGAGACACAGCTAACATCTCCCAGTTCGCCGTCCATTGCTGTGTCTGGGAGGTCACAGAGGCCCTGTACTCTAGGAGAAGGGACTTCATTGTCTTCTCTCTGAACAGAGAGAAACAGCAGGTGTGTGCATGTGACTTTGCCAGGATATCGGGCTCAGCGCCATCGACTGCACACAAACGTGGCTTTGCGGACGCCACATACCAATCCTGAGATGTTCCGTAACCACAAAGGGTACCACGCTCTTAATGTGCAATTGGTGTGCGACTACTCCCAGCGCATCATGATGGTGAATGCCCGGTATCCTGACAGCAGTCATGATGCTTTCATCCCGCACGAGGCCTGTGTGCCAGCAATCTTCCAGCCACAACGTCAAACCCGAGGGTAGTTGCTAGGGCTATCCGCTCTGCACCTGATCAGCACTCATATATTGAGAGGCATGCTGGCATGAGGAACCTCATTGAGCAGACCAGCGGGGTGCTCGAGCAATGATTCCACTGCCTTGACCACTCGGGAGGAGCCCTCCAGTCTCTTGCCGTAGCAGGTGTCCCATTTCGTGGTGGTCTGCTGCATGCTCCACAACTTGGCCATCATGGGGGCACAGCCCTTGCCACCATGGATTTCGGAACCACCTCAGGAGGCGGAGGACGAGGTCGAGAAGGAGGAAAGGAGGAGGCAGGCAGCAATCCCCGTTACGGACGGGCTGTCCATGAATGCCTCATCAGGTTCCGATTCCAGTGAATGAAACCCCAGATCCCTATTGCTCACCACTTTCCCATCACTTCATCCCTCTGTCACGGAACATCACAGCATCCTCCTGGACACAAAGCTGAAATGGGAGCCACCACAAAACAAACATTCCAAACATAATTTATAAATTTATCAAATCCAAATCAAAATAACAACATCAACTTATCACTCTTGTGCGTTGTCTTAGTGTCTGCATCTTGTGTTCCTTTTCCTACTCTAGTACTCCTACAAAGTGCTCCCCCAGTGGCTGCAGCATGGCTGGTGGAAGGCTGCTGACTTTCAGTGGCGGAGGCTGCAGATGGGCTTGCAGGACGACCTCTAGCAGCTCTGGGCCAAGGCATGGGCGGCAGTAGTCTAGGCTGGCTGGCTGACAGGCAGGAGCAAAGGCACTGGGGGAGTGGCAGTGGTGGGAGTACAAATGCAGTCATTCTAAGAGAGGACAGCAGGTTCTTAATCCACAGAGCCACTGCCACTCCCCCGGGGCAGTGCCTCAGCATTCCTAGCCGCCTGTTGGAGGACAGATTGCTGGAGCACTATGAGACCCTGCAAGCCCCTTTCCAAACGTGTAAACCAGGCCTCTGTGGCAGCAGTCTGAGTTTCAACTCCAGCACTCAGACGTTGGTTCACGTCCGCCTGTGCTGCAATGGAAGCAACATCGCCCATCACATGCAGCAGCATGGTTGGGTCCACAAGGTCTCTCATGGAGTTGCCCATCATTTCCACCTTGGAAATCACGGCTCCAAGCTCCACACAAAGCCCTGTGCAATGTTGGAGCCATACTCCTCCATGCTCCTTGACACTGACAAGAGGTTCTCTAGCAGGCTTGCCATTGCACCAAGAATGTTTATGTGCTTGCCCATCACCCTTCTTCTGAAGGCCTCCTCATCATCTGAGTCCTGTGCAGCAGAACTCGTGCACGAACTCGCCCTATGAGGAGCTGGCACCTGAGCTACCCTTTCCCCTGGCCTGGCTGCAGCCCACTCGTGACTGGTGACTCACCACATACAGATCCCACCTCTATACTAACCTCTACAGTCTGCGCAGTGCCATTATCTGAGCTGGTGCCTGCGAGTGTCAGATGCAGTGACAGTGGGTCTTCTCTTTCACTCTCCTCCTCCATCACTTCGGGGACTGGCTGTGCTGGTGGGGCTTCATGGGCATCTGAAAGGAGAAAGGCACAAGGGTCGAATTGTGTTGAGGGGAGGGGGGGAAAGCAAGATATCCACGCATACACCATCAGAAGCTTTTAAGTGAGAAGAGATCGTGGGATGAGGGGGAAGTGAGATGTGAGAAGAAGGATTAAGTATGAGAATACCGCCATCATCAGCAATGCTTTCAATTTCCCCACTCGCCATGATTCTTTGACTGTCTCTCCAGTGATCTCCAGCACTGATCTGTCAGGTTCTGCAGACGGGCTTCCCCTCCACCTGTCTGCTGCTGCTCACAGCAGTTGTTGGCCACCTTTGCCTGCAAGAGAAAGGGAAGTGTGTCAGTGAGTGCGGTGCAATGCATTTGGGCAATGTGCCTGCCATGGTTGAATAGCTGGCAGTGTGTGCATGGTGTGAGATGTGGGTGTGAGTCTTGCAGCCGTGGTAAGTGTGTGAGGATGAAGTTAAGCTATGATTGTGAGGTATGAGTGATGATTGCTAGAGATTGTTGGTAGGCGAGTGATGGGGATGTGGTGCATTGAGCAGTGTGTGAGGCTAGTGGTGCAGTTGGTGGGATATGGCATTTGAAGGTGGACTCACTCACCCTGACCACTCGTGTGAGGTCATTAAACTTCTTGCGGCACTGGATCCAGGTCCTGGGGACAATACTTGTTGCACTGATGGCTTCAGTGATCTCCTCCCATAGACTTCTACTGTTCTGCCCTGAAGGCCTCCTGCCCCACTGTGGGCAGAGGACCTGACGGTGCCTTTGAACCCCCAGGACCAAGGCCTCTAGTGCCTCACCCTTTCTCTTGGCTGTTGGGCCACGGCTTTCTCCACAATGACAATGAGGTGGTTCTGCAACAAAGCGCCTCCCCTTTAAGTAGTGCAGAGAGCTGAAGCCAAACTTTATTGGCCAGTAGTCTGCACCCGATATTGGCCCCCCTGTTCAGTGCTAAGCCAATCAGCAGCGCGTTTAGCACTGAGATCAGCACTACAATCATTATAATGAGCAGGCAGCATGAATTTTGTATGCTGCCTGCACCACTTTGAACAGGTGCGGGCACATCGCGCTTTGCGCTGCCCGCGCCCGTTCTCGGACCTTATCCAATTTCTGGGCCCCCATCTTGGCCACCTCGGAGGTGCTTGAGTGTCTAAAGTACTTGACCAAAATCGCCCCCCACTATTTCTTCCACAATCTCATGCTACTGGAAGTGTCTGGATTGAGGAAACCTATTGCCCCAGATTGTTATGGATAACAGTTTCAATGATTGGTTTGCTATCTACTGGGTGTGCTCATTAATATTCCGATCCCCCTTTTTTGTCTCCATGGCATCAGTCTGTTGCTGGACCTTTGAGATTTAAACCATAAAAATGTTGAACCCACATTCATAGCATAAACATCCCTGCTAGGTCAAATAGCCAATAATCCCTAGTCATGATAGATGGCTCTGTATCTTTCCTCTCCTTGGAATGGAGAAATCTGCTGGCCTGCAGCACACCATCTAATGATCTACCAATTGACATTGAATTTGTGATGCTCTGGTTGGGTATCTCACTCCAGTGCTAGAGCTGCCCTCGAACAGATCACAAGAAATGTTAATTTTTTCACAAAGATCTATCAATCAATGTGGGATTTATCTTGGCACACCCCAACATATTAGATACCTTAACACATTACAACAGTTTCAATGAAAAGCTCATAAAATTACCAATTTGATAGAGATGTAGGAAGTCTGAGCTGAAATAAGCTGAAATAAAACATGACATGGGTCCCTGTAGGGGACTCACATTATCAGTTGGTGGAAATCACTTCACTTTTACAAATTGGATAATGTTTTATATATGGGATTTTGTTTTTCTCTGCAATTTATTGCTGATATTGTGAAACATTTATTTACTTAAAATGCCAGCCTTATAAGAATGTTCTCTCTGCACCATTTAGTGTTTGATTTTGCTCTGTATGGAAAAGGTTGTAAGCTGTAGAAAAATAAAACATTCTTTGCATTTGATGATTGAAAGAATAAGAACTCTTAGGTCAAGTACAATATAGATAAGTAGCAAAGCTAAGGGATGTCAATTTGGGCTGCTCACAATGAATAGGTAAATTTGATCATAGTAGCCTTTATAGTCATTAAGTTAATGATATTTCAATCCTTAAGCGCTCAAGTACCCATTACAGGTTAACTAGATCCTCTTAGCTCCAGCCATTAAGCAAAATGTACATTGTAACATTACACATGCAGTAATGAAAGAAAAAATGCAAGCTTGCTTCCTCAGCTTTTCTTTGAAGACAAGTGTTTGACTCTTTTGTGCAGTATTTTTTCAAATCACATTCATACTTTAAACAGGAACCCTTTTGGCTAGAGCCAGATCATTACCTGGAACATTATTTTAATACTAAATGTACCTGCTAGCCTCATCTTCGGCTGAACCTCCAGCTGATATTGGATGGTTTGTCCAGTGCTGTCCTAAAATTGCAATCGGTGTCCTATCTATGTCATAGGACCCTGATTTCCATATTGAAAGGATCTACTGCTCAACACAGCCGTGTGCTTTGGCTGCCCAATGGTAGGCCTTGAGGGAGATAAGGACAGCGACACTGTCAGCGGGAATGGGGCGGTAAGTTATTTCCTGCCATTGTCGGGATCTTACTGCTCTGGTTCAGCTGGACGGGGTGCTTCAAAATCGCACCTTTTTTTTGTTAATGTTAAGACTGTAATCTTATCGTTGGGTTTAGATTGTCATTATAAACCTTGGGTGAGAAATTCATGGCCTTAGCACCACTCCGTCGTGCCATTAAATGGTGCTAAAATGGCGGCAGCCGTTCTTTCGCCAACTGCTGGTGGTTCCTGTGGTGGCTGCCATTTTTGTCCTTACCTTTGTGCTGCCGGCAACTGGCAGTGCCATGCTGGACAAAATGGTGGCATTGTGACGTAAATTAGCTTGCAACTCCAACTTTACGCCACAAGCGCCATAGCCTGGCGTGCAAGCAGGCTGACAGTGGTGATGTCTGCACCTCTTAAAGGGTCACACACATTGTTCAGGTGAGTTTGGATTTAATGTTTTGAACTGTTTTTTTTTCCGATTTTACTGAAGTGGTGGCTTGCTGCAATCGAGGTTAAAAGTTTTTTAAGTGTGTAGAGAGTGCTGCTGGATGCTTGCAAAGGTTCAGATGGTAAATGAAGGTTTTTGAGAAGACAGAACATGCTGCAAATACTCAGCAGGTCACGTGGAGAGAAAAGTTCACGTCTCGGGTTGAGATATTGTCTGACCAGCTGAGTATTTCCTGCATTTTATGCTGTCATTCATCCGCTTGCAGAGGGAAGGGGAAGGCACAGAAGAGGAGGCAGCACCGTCTCCTCCAAAGGGGTAAGGTGAGGCTAGGAATGGGAGATGTGCCTTGTCATTGGTGCAGATTGTTGGTAGGTGAGTGATTGGGGGGGTTCATGCATTGAGCAGTGTGTGAGGCTAGTGGTGCAGTTGGTAGGGGACGGCTTTTGAAGATGCAATCACTGACCTTGACCAGTGATCTGAGGTCATGAAGCTTCTTTGGGCACTGGAACCAGGTGGTGGGGGCGACACTGCTGGCAGTGATGGCCTTGGTGGTGTGGTCCCACATTGTCCTGTCTGGAGGGCCTCCTGATCCCTGTGGATAGAGGGCCTGTTTTGCAGTGTTAACCCCCAGCACAAAGCTGGAGTGCTACATGCGAGACCATGGGTGCCCCATCCCTGGCTTGCTGAGCCATTTGTGTTCGTGCTGAGGCATTTTTCCCATTTTTTGAGGTTAGGAAGGGAATTCAGCTTTAAGAGCTGAATATTCACGTTTGGTAATTCTTTTTAGCATTAAATATTTTTTTAGAAGGCAGAAAGGGCTGAAAACTGCATTGTTGCACTTCATTCAAATTTGTATTGCTTCAGCGTGCATGGCCCCTTTAATTCTCAGACCTCTTCATTGCCCACAATTCCTTGCGAGCTCCACAACCTCACTTCCAGGGCTGTGGAAGCTGCAATGCCGCACCTGCACACAAACTTTGGGTGGAATGCCTCCAGCAACGCCACCAGGATGGCGTTTCATGGCAGGTAAGCACTGCACCAACAATCTCCACCCCCCCACTCCAGATGAATTTTGCTCCATTAGCATTGCGGCCATTTTCAGCAGCCATTAACTCCCGTTGTTGGTGACACCGGCAACTTTACTGGCAAACGTGAATTTCTCCCCCCCCCTTGAATTTTCACTTTTAGAGTTTAGAATTTAATACAGACCTGCCAATGAGATTATCACATTCTAATCATCCTTTGTCACCACTCTGCCTAATGAGCTGCAATCTTCCTGTACATTCTTGTTATCACATAATTATCACACTCACATAACCATATCCACCTCATACTGATGCTTATCTCTGGGATTCACAATGGAGCCACTCATTAACTCTCCATTGTAGCCATCAATTAAGCAGCTTCCAACAGAGAAGGCAACTAAAATGGTTGATTGCACTTGTGTGGAAATGTTTAAAATTGCAAATATTTCCATTGAAACAGCATTTTTCACACATTTCTTCTTGTCAGTGAGATGGGACAACTACTTTACACTGTAACTTTCTTCTATTCCAAATAAATGAAGATCTAGACGATAAGAACCACACCAGAAATGGCAGAATGCTCCAGAAACTGAAAGTTGAGACAATATGAACACCTAATAGCAAGTACTCATTAGGGATGATTCTATGATCCAGTGAGAAGCCACACTCAGAGGCAGTGTGGAATGAAGATAGGGCTGCAGCTAATGGCAATGCAAATTGGACGGTTTCTATAATGGGTGGACAATCTGCAATGTCAACTTTATGTCCGGGCGGCAAGTTGAAAATCTCCCCCCATATCTTATCCATTACCAAGACTCCGTACTTCCACTTACCAAGACTCCGTACTTCCACTTCCATACCTCTACCTTGCTTTTATCCACACTTTCATCACCTCTAGATTTGGTTTCCCCAACACCATCCTTGCTGGACTCCGAATCACCACCCTCTATATACACCAATTCATTCCTGCATCCTATCCTACACTAGTTTCACTCACCCATTACCCACTGGTTCTTGATTAGCTACACAGGTGCTCTGTCCCCTAATGCAATAAAATTATCATCCTCATTTTCAACTTCACATTCCTTCATGGTCTTGTCTCACCCTACCTTTGCAAGTTCCTCCTCTCTTACATCTCCCCTTGTGCTCTTCAGTCCTCTGATTCTGGCATCCCTATTGCTTCACCATTAGTGGCAGAATTTTCAGTAGCCTTGGCCTCGCTCTGTCAAACTCATTTCTAAACTCCTCTGCCTCCCCACTTCTCTCTTTGTCTTTAAAAACTTTTATAAAACTCATCTCTTGGACAAAACATTTGTTCACCTTTCCTAACAGTCCCAATATGGCTCGGTATTCATTCTTTTCTACGTTAAAGTTGCAAGATAAATGCAAGTTGTTAATGTTACCAGCGTAGCATTTAAAGCCATCCCAGCAACCCATTGGACTTATCCTCAAGAGAAACAATTGGTTGTTGTCACTAAGCTTATGGGAAAGTCCAGCCAATTTGTACAGTATGATGGAAAAATGTTCAGTTGGTATATACAGCTGGTGCAAGGTAATCTGCACAACATTCAAAGCCATTTTAGTAACCTGTCTTTACTGTGTATGTATAAGTAAAAGATCATAAACTCATAATGCAAAACAAAACCTTGTGAATACTTTCAGTTAAAAATAACATAATCAAATGTTACGTCAGTATTTGGAAAAAAAGATTGAAGTTGGAGCATTAATAGCAATCAAATCTTATCATTTTTTTTTACTGCTCACACCTTACGATTATTATTTGTAATTTTCTGTCTGGTTGTCATGTGACATGGGTTGTGGGGACACGCTCAACCTATTGTAGTTCCACTGGAGCAGGATGAAAGTTGTAACTCCCATGATGCATCCATCCCTGTCTCTCACATACAGTATCTGTCAATGATGATCAAAGGGATGCAGCATGGATTTGTGAAGGGCAGGGCACGTTTGATTAAACTAGTTTATTTTAATTTGTTCATGACATGTGGGCTTCGCTGGCAAGGCCAGCATTTATTGCCCATCCCTAAATGCCCTTGTAAAGGGGGTGGTGAGCCACCTTCTTGAACCGCTGCAGTCCGTGTGGTGAAGGTACTCCCATAATGCTGTTAGGTAGGGAGTTCCAGGATTTTGACCCAGCGATGATGAAGGATCAGTGATATACTTCTAAGTCAGGATAGTGTGTGACTTGGAGGGGAACTTGGAGGTGATGGTGTTCCCATGCGCCTGCTGCCCTTGTCCTTCTAGGTGGAAGAGGTTGCAGGTTTGGGAGGTGTTGCTGAAGAAGCCTTGGCAAGTTGCTGCAGTGCACCTTGTAGATGGTACACACTGCAACCAAGGTACAGCGGTGGTGGCGGGAGTGAATGTTTAAGGTGGTGGATGGGGTACCAATCAAGCGGGCTGCTTTGTCCTGGATTGTGTTGAGCTTCTTGAGTGTTGTTGGCGCTGCACTCATCCAGGCAAGTGAAGAGAATTCCATCACACTCCTCAATTATGCCTTGTAGATGGTGGAAAGGCTTAGGGGAGTCAGGAGGTGAGACACTCACCACTGAATACCTGCTCTTGTTGCCACAGTATTTATGTGGCTGGTCCAGTTAAGTTTCTGGTCAATGGTGACCCCCAGGATGTTGATGGTGGGGGATTTGGTGATGGTAATGCCATTGAATGTCAAGGGGTGGTGGTTGTTGGAGATAGTCATTGCCTGACACTTCTGTGGCACGAATGTTACCTGCCACTTATCAGCCCAAGCCTGAACGTCGTCCAGGTCTTGTTGCATGCGGGCATGGACGGCTTCATTATCTGAAGAGTTGTGAATGGCGCTGAACACTGTGCAGTCATCAGCGAACATCCCCATTTCTGACCTTATGTTGGAGGGAAGTTCATTGATGAAGCAGCTGAAGATGGTTGGGCCTAGGACACTGCCCTGAGGAACCCCTTCAGTGATGTTCTGGGGCTGTGATGATTGACCTTCAACCACCACAATCATCTTCCTTTGTGCTAGGTGTGACTCCAGCCAGTGGAGAGTTTTCCCCCGATTCCCATTGACTCCAGTTTTACTAGGGCTCCTTGATGCCACACTCGGTCAAATGCTTCCTTGATGTGAAGGGCAGTCACTCTCACCTCTGGAATTCAGCTCCTTTGTCCATGTTTGGACCAAGGCTGTAATGAGGTTGGGAGCCGAGTGGTCTTGGCGGAACCCAAATTGGGCATCTGTGAGCAGGTTATTGGTGAGTAAGTGCCGCTTGATAGCACTGTCGATGACACCTTCCATCACTTTGCTGATGATTGAGTGTAGACTGATGGGGCGGTAATTGGCCGGATTGGATTTGTCCTGCTTTTTGTGGACAGGACATACCTGGGCAGTTTTCCACATTGTTGGATAGATGCCAGTATTGCAGCTGTACTGGAACAGCTTGGCTAGAGGCGCAGCTAGTTCTGGAGCATAAGTATTCAGCACAATAGCTGAGATGTTGTCGGGGCCCATAGCCTTTTCTGTATCCAGAGCGCTCAGCCGTTTCTTGATATCACGTGGAGTGAATCAAATTGGCTGAAGATTGGCTTCTGTGATGGTGGGGACCTCAGGAGTAGGCCGAGATGGATTATCCACTCGGCACTTCTGGCTGAAGATGGTTGCAAACACTTCAGCCAGTTCTTTTGCACTCACGTGCTGGGCTCCACCATTATTGAGGATGGGGATATTCATGGGGCCTCCTCCTCCCGTTAGTTGTTTAATGGTCCACCACCATTCATGACTGGATGTGGCTGGACTGCAGAGCTTTGATCTGATCTGTTGATTGTGGGATCACTTAGCCCTGTCTATAGCATGCTGCTTCCACTTTTTAGCATGCATGTAGTCCTGTGTTGCAGCTTCCCCAGGTTGGCACCTCATTTTTAGGTACACCTGTTGCTGCTCCTGACATACTCTTCCACACTCCTTATTGAACCAGGGTTGGTCCCCTGGCTTGATGGTAATGGTAGGTGAGGGATATGCCGGGCCATGAGGTTATAGATTGTGGTGGAATACAATTCTGCTGCTGCTGATGGCCCACAGCACCTCATGGATGCCCAGTTTTGAGTTGCTAGATCTGTTCTGAATCTATCCCATTTAGCATGGTGGTAGTGCCACACAACACGATGGAGGGTGTCCTCAGTGTGAAGACAGGACTTTGTCTCCACAATGACTGTGCGGTGGTCACTGCTACCAATACTGTCATGGACAGATGCATCTCCGACAGGTAGATTGGTGAGGATGAGATCAAGTAGGTTTTTCGCTCATTTTGGTTCTCTCACCACCTGTTGCAGGCCCAGACTGGCAGCTATGTCCTTCAGGACTCAGCCAGCTCGGTCAGTAGTGGTGCTACTGAGCCACTCTTGGTGATGGACATTGAAGTCCCCCACCCAGAGTACATTCTGTGCCCTTGCTTCTTCTAAGTGCTGTTCAACATGGAGGAGCACTGATTCATCAGCTGAGGGAGGGCAGTAGGTGGTAATCAGCAATAAGTTTCCTTGCCCATGCTTTATCTGAAGCCATGAGACTTCATGGGGTCTGGAGTCAATGTTGAGGACTCCCAGGGCCACTCCTTCCCGACTGTATACCACTGCGCCGCCACTCCTGGTGGGTCTGTCCTGCTGGTGGGACAGGACATACCCAGGGATGGTAGATAGGTTAGTGTATATGGATGTTGTCTATATGGACTTCCAGAAGGTATTTGGTAAAGTTCCATACAGAGATTACAACAATAACAACAACAAATTGTATTTATATAGCACCTTTAATGTAGTAAAGTGTCCCAATGTGATTCACAGGAGCGTTATAAAACAGAATTTCACACCAAGACACATAAGGAGACATTAGGACAGGTGACCAAAAGCTTGGTCAAAGAGCGAGGTTTTAGGGAACATCTTAAATGAGGAGCATGAGGTAGAGAGGCGGAAAGGTTTATGGAGGGATTCCAGTGCTTAGGGCCTAGACCGCTGAAGGAACAGTCGGCAATGGTGGAACAATTAAAATCATGGAATGCGCAAGAGGCCAGAAATGGCGGAGCGCAGAGATCTCGGCGGGTTGTGGGGCTGGAGGGGATTACAGAGACAGGGTGGAGCAAAGCCATGGAGGGATTTGAAAACAAGGTTGAGAATTTTAAAATTGAGGCGTTGCCGCACTGGGGGGCCAATGTAGGTCATCGAGCACAGGGGTGATGGGTGAACAGGATTTGATACGAGTTAGGATATTACTAAGGCAGTGAGAGAGTCCAGCTAATTTGTACAGTATGACGGAAAAATGTTCTGTTGGTATGTACAGTTGGAGTGAGGTAATCTGCGTAGCATTCAAAGTAGTTTTAGTAACCTGTCTTTACTGTGTATATATAAGAAAAAGGTCATGAGCTCACTGTGATGCAAAACAAAATCTTGTGAATATTTTCAATTAAAAGTAACATAATCAAATGTAACATCAATGTTTGAGAAAAAAAGATTGAAGTTGGAGCATTAATATCAATCAAATCGATTAGCCTTTTTATTTTTGAATTATTTTACTGCTCACACTTTACAGTTATTATTTGTAATTTTCAGTCTGGTTGTCATGTGACATGGGTTGTGGGGACACGCTCAACCTATTGTAGTTCCACTGGAGCAGGATGAAAGTTGTAACTCCCATGATGCATCCATCCCTGTCTCTCGCATACAGTATCCGTCAATGATGATCAAAGGGATGCAGCATGGATTTGTGAAGGACTGGTCACATTTGACTAATCTAGTTTAATTTATTTGTGGAGGTTACTAACAGTGGATAGGGTAGTTATATGGTTTTTATCTATATGATCTTCCATAAGGCATTTGATAAAGTTCCGCACAGAGATTATTAGCAAGAATTAAAGCATTTGAATTGGAGGTAACCTTGTGACATGGGTTGGTACGAGATAGAGAGTAGGGATAAAGGGAACATTCTCTGATTGGCAGGAGGTAACAGTGGTGTTCCCCAGGAATCCGTACTGATGTCTCCGCTTTTCACCAATAGATTAATGACTTGGATGAAGGAATTAGCAGCAGATAATGTATCATTTGCATATTGAATTATCATTGGCCCGCAGGCATCTGTAAGGAATACCTATTATATTCACATGTGATCACATGCTGAGTTGTCATTGGCCTGCTGCTGCCGCCTCTTAAATCACCGCCACTCCAACCAGGTCTGCTGCCGCTGTGGGGCCTACCTATTATTATGACCGTTTTGAATCATATGTGATGCCCAAGACAAATACGATATTCGCTAGGTACAAGTTTCAGGAGAAAGTACAAGGAGCTAGTGAGTCGTTTGAACAGTTCGTGACTGAGTTAAAACTGCTGGTAAAAGACTGTGAATATGCAAATAAAGATGAGATGGTCAGAGACCGCATCGTGTTTGGAATACACTCAGCTAATGTGAGAGAGAAACTTTTGAATGTTGGGTCCGGGCTAACGCTGGACAAAGCTATGGACATAGCTAGATCGCACGAGATAGCCCAAGCACAGTTGAAAACCATAACTGGTGCCACGAGCAGTTCGCGTGAACAGACAGTGCATGCAGTTAATAGACACACACCAAAGAACACCGCCCAGAGAGCGTGTTTCAGAACAGAAAGAAAAGAGAGAGTTCTAAAAATGGGCGACACAGACATAAAACGCTTCAAAAACTGTGGATATTGTGGAAACAACTGGCATGGAGAAAAGGAGCAATGCCCTGCCAAAGGAAGGCAATTTGCTAAATGTGGTAAACGGAACCACTTTGCTAACGTTTGCAGGACTGTTATGGAAAAGCAGTACACACAGTGAGTGACAGCCAAATGCCAGATAGAGAGCCAAATGCAGAGGAACTGTTTATTGATTCTGTGTCACAGAAAAAACAGATTGCAGAGACTGAGCAAGCCTTTGCCAATATTGAGATAGGAAAACAGGGCACAGAGCTTAGGTTTAAACTAGACACTGGAGCTCAGGTTAATGTAATTCCTTTGAGTGAGTATCACAGCTTGAAGGATGAGTGTGAGCTACAGCCTACCTCACGCAGACTGACCAGCTATGGGGGTGAGCAGCTCATTGTAAAAGGCACATGCGTGATGAAATGCAAGTACAAAGAAAGCGACATGATGTTGGACTTCTACATTGTTGACACACGAGCACCTCCAGTGCTAGATCTAAAGGCATGTTTAGACATGGACCTCGTCAAGCTAGTGCTATCATTGACAGCACCAGTTGAGAAGCAGACAGTCATGGAGGAGTTTGTTGACATTTTCAAAGGAATCGGACTATTCCCAGGTGAATGCACTATTCACCTTGACCCAGCAGCAACCCCTGTGGTTTGCCCACCAAGAAGGATACCCCTTGTTCTACATAGTCGCTTGAAGGAGGAGCTGCAGAGCATGGAGAATACAGAAATCATCGTCCGGGAAACAGAACCGACAGAGTGGGTCAGCGCGTTAGTAGTGGTTGAGAAACCACATACAGGCAAGCTCAGAGTCTGTCTCGACCCCAGAGATTTGAACAAGGCTATCAAACGCCCTCACTACCCTCTACCAACACTAGATGACATCACACCCAAGCTAGTGGGAGCACGTTACTTCAGTGAAATGGACGCACGATCAGGATACTGGACTATCAAGCTCACGAAGAGTCATCTAAGCTAACAACGTTCAACACACCATTTGGACGCTACCGATTTCTGCGTTTACCATTTGGTCTTATCTCAGCTCAGGGTGATTTCCAGTGGAAGATCGACGAAACCTATGAAGGCCTCGACGGAGTAGTCGCAATCGTAGACGACATCCTCATCTATGGCAGGAATAGAGAGGAACATGACAGGAACCTCCGTGCGATGCTACAAAGATCACGGGAGAAATGTATCTGGCTCAACCCCGAGAAAAGCATAATCGGATCCACCGAGATCAGTTGTTTCGGGCATCGCCTCTCAACTGATGGCATTAAGCCGAATCCAGAGAAATCTCCGCCATCAAGAAGATGGAGCCGCCGAAGAACCGCGCAGAGCTAGAGACAGTACTAGGCATGGTTAACTACTTAGCCAAGTTTGCCCCGAGCCTTTCCAAAATCAACGCACCCATGCGTCAGTTGCTCAAACAATCCAATAAGTTCCTGTGGGACAAACAACATGACACAGCATTTCAGAAAATGAAAGACCTAATCACCAGAGAACCAGGACCAGTTCTTGCCTCCTTCGACCCCAACAAAGAGCTCAGACTACAAGTGGACGCGTCAAAGTACAGACTAGGCACAGTATTACTGCAAGAAGGAAAGCCCATCGACTACACTTCCAGATCTCTCTCAGACAGTGAAATCAACTATGCTCAAACCGAGAAAGAGTTATATGCAATTCTGTTTGGATGTAAGCGTTTCCACCAGTACGTCTATGGCCGACAAGTCATTGTGGAATCCGACCACAAGCCCCTCGAGTCAATCATGAGGAAACCACTAGCCGAAGCCCCACCAAGGCTACAGAGAATGATCCTTCAGCTGCAGAAGCATGACTTCACAATCATTCACCATCCAGGCAAATACATTCCTGTCACAGACACGCTCTCCAGAAAGTCTCTTAGCTACCAGGACAGCAGCCTCAGTGAAGGCATGGATGTGCAGGTGCACATGGTGTACAACAGTTTACCTGAGAGTGACTCAAAACTGAAGGAGATCTGAGCAGGAACAGAGAAAGATGCACAACTCACACTGCTGAGCAAAGTCATACATGAAGAATGGCCTGAGGAAAGGAGGAAATACCCTCAGAGCATATCTGAATTCTGGAACCACAGAGATGAACTGTCACAAAACAACAGAATAATCTTCAAAGGGGAGAAAATCATCATTCCTACCAGTCTCAGAGAAGAGATGATGACAAAAATTCATGCTGGACATATGGGCATGGAAAAATGCAAACAAAGAGCACGTGACATTATGTTTTGGCCCGGAATGTGCAAACACATTGAGGACATTGTCGGAAAATGTTCCATTTGTCTAGAACGCTGCCCATCAAATGTCAAAGAGCCCATGATACCTCACCGTATCCCAGACAGGCCCTGGCAGGTCGCGGCAACGGATCTGTTCACATGGAACAACGAGGACTACATAGTGACTGTTGATTACTACAGCAGATTTTTTGAACTGGACAAGCTTCACAGCACCACATCTGCAGCTGTGATCCACAAGCTAAAGGCAGCCTTTGCCAGGCATGGCATTGTAGAGACTTTAGTCTCAAACAATGGCCCTCAATACAAATCAAAAGAGTTCGAGTCGTTTGCCAAGGCATGGGATTTCACACATGTCACATCAAGCCCACATTACCCTCAAAGTAATGGTCTTGCTGAAAAAACTGTCCAGATTGCAAAAATCACTCATAGACAAAGCCAAAGCGGACAAAAGAGACCCCTACATCAGTCTCCTTGAGTACCACAACACTCCGGTTGACAACTTCAAGTCACCAGCACAGCTGTTGATGAGCCGCAGACTTCGCTCAATCCTTCCAAGCACCAACCAGCAGCTGCAGCCAGAGGTCATCAGCTGCAAGCAAGTGCATGCAAAACATGTACAGAGACAGCAACACCAAAAGAGATACTATGACAGGTCAGCTAGACTACTGCCGCCGCTGCACAATGGAGAATCCATCAGAATCCAGGAGCATGACTACTGGAAGCCAGCAGTCGTCATCCAGCCAGCTGACACTGAGCGATCGTATCATGTCCGGACCCCAGAAGGAGAGGTGTACTGCCGCAATTGCAGGCACCTCCTGAACACCAAGGAACAACACCGTCATTCCGACGAGAGGATCAGTTCAACAGAGTGTGATGAACAGAGCAATACACAAAACACATCATACTTACCTGAACCTGATTTGTTGACTGATTCAGGAGCATGCTCAGTTCCATACCACACAAGGTCGGGACAAGAGGTCAAGCCTAGAGTTATCCTTGGCGTGTGAACTGTCAAAGGGTGCAGGCGGATCGCTGCCCTAAAAAAAAACTGTACATCGTTATTGAAACATTGAGATGTTTTCAGTGCTAGTTAATTGTTGAGTTTACTTATATGTTTATGCTACCGAGAACATTATGTAGAAGAAAGGTTTAAAAGTAATGCATAACATTTTTCTTTTAAAATAAAGGGGATGTAACATTTGCATATTGAATTATCATTGGCCCACAGGCATCTGTAAGGAATACCTATTATATTCACATGTGATCACATGCTGAGTTGTCATTGGCCTGCAGGCATCTGTAAGGACTGCTATTGTTTTGAAGACCTAGGCTAGGGGTCCCAACTCCATCTTGTCCCCACTGTGCTGTATGAGTAAGTTCACAGACCTATGGCTTAAATAAAGAGTTAAACTGTAATACTCCGTTGTCCTGCAATTTCTTATTTTTGTACAAAGTGTGCAAAACAAGACAGATAACACTAAGTTAGGAGACACAGTAAGTTGCGTAGATGGCAGAAGGAGGTTACAAAGAGACACAGGCAGACTAAATGAATGGGTAAAATGAGGACATTTGGAGTTCAAAGTGGGGAAGTATGCGATCAACTACTTTAGATCTGAGAAAGACAAATCTTAATGGTGAGAGACCAGGAGCTGTGGAGGAGCAGAGGGATTTAGGTGTCCATGTACAGAAATCACTAAAAGCTAGTGCACAGGTACAAAAATTTATCAAAAAGACTAATGGAATGTTGGCCTTTATCTCAAGGTAGCTGGAATACACCTTAGAAGTGATGATTCCTTTGTGTAGAGCCTTGGTCAGATCCCATCTGGAGTACTATGTTCAGGTATGGGCACCGAACCTCAGGAAAGATATATTGGCCCTGGGGCTGGGTACATCGCAGATTTACCAGAATGATACCGAGGCTTAAAGGGTTAAATTATGAGGGTAGGTTGCTTGGTTTGTATTCCCTTGAGTTTAGATGAGCGAGCGGTGATCTAATCAGGTTGTTTAAAATGATAGAGGGATTTGATCGGGTAGATAGAGAGAAACTATTTCCTCTTAGAACAAGAGGAAATAAAATTAGAGCTAGGCCATTTAAGAGTGACTTATTCACACAAGGGGTCGTGAAAATCTGGAACTCTCCGCAAAAGGCTGTAGATGCTGGGTCAATTGAAATTTTCAAGACTGAGATTGGCAGATTTTTATTGGGTTAGGGTATCCAGGGATATGAAGTAAACGCATAGAGATCAGCCATGAGCTAATTGAATGGCGGGAGAAGCTTGAGCAGCTGAATGACATACTCCCGTTCGTATTAACTTAACAGGCAGTGCTGATTTCAACAATGGCTATTCTTTACTCTACACACACTTTGAAGCATGATGGATACTTTGAGATCTGGTGCCCTACTGATGCAGGCGAAAAGGAATATTTTTACACAGAAAGCGAGCCAGCCCAAGTTAAACATCCTAATAGTCAATCAGTAAATTAATTCATCTGAGTTTTGTACAAATGATCTGATAACCGTTGCAATGATATGCTCCTAAGCTATTTTATGACTAAGGACAATAGAGAATCATGGATACTATTTTTCTACAGATCCCATTGAAAGTTACTGCCTTGGAATTTACTCCATGTACGCAATGCAGAAGTTAGACATGAAAATGTGCCTATTCCCGTACCCATTCTGCCGATGTCAAATTACGCTCAAATTTCCTGTGAATCTCATTAGAATACATCTGAATGTAAAACGGCTGTAATCAACGTAAACAATCGGGGCCTGAGGTAATTGTGGAATGCACACCCTATATTTTGTTCTGTAAGCATTAAAATTAGTGTAGTAACTCATTTAGCCATCAGTCATGCACATTAGGCATGCATTTTTAAAAACTTACCATCGGGGAGGCTTTTCCATTTTTAATGTGACTTATACTGATGCCATAAAAATGCATTCAAAGAAACAGAAAATACAGTGAAAGGTCCCAATGCGGATTATTTCTTTAATAAGGCTCAAAAAAAATCGCAATAAAAACACCATAAGAATGATTTTGATTCCTGCTGTGCCTGAAAATCTGGTCACAATTTGAAGAAACCCTCACAAAAGCACAAATGCAGGAAACACGCATTTGAAACTTGGGGGCCTGGCCAGTTTAATGGGTGGAGGTGTGTTCAGCCAAAGGGATCGCCGTAAAAGAGCGAGGAGATTTGGGTGTATTGTACTTACGCATAACTCACTCACGGCCAAAATTCCGCGATCTTTTATTGTGTGTGTCTCTGGCCACAAATGCGCACAAATTTCCAGGCTATTATTTTCAATATCGCTGGAAAATCTACGATTTCCAAGCAAAGGAATAGATTTATCATTTAAATTCTGTGTCCCATTTACCTTTCTCACATCTGTGGGTAAGGAAGAGCAGTCGATCAGCACTTTTGCTGAAGAATCATCTCAAATCCAAGGTTAGATCTGGAAAGGGCCACAGAAGTGTAACTGTAAGGTAATGTTGATATCAGTTAGCAAAAGAAAGGTAAACATTTCCTTCAATAGCTTCATCTTAGAGAACCTATAACCCCAGATGGTAGGTGTTTGGGCTCTCAAAGCTTTATTCAAGGAATTGGTTGTTCCCTAGGCTCATCTATTTAATTGCCCCAGTCATCACATTTAAATGGAAAGTAGAAAATATTGTGTCTATCTATTTTACATATATATATATATATAACTCAAGCATCAAGGACATATTCTTCAGTTCAGCCATCACACACCAGACAGCATACTCCAGAAATCACACTCAACAAGCACACAATCATAAAAAAAGGCAATGAGTTTTTCTAACCCAGATCCAGAAATTTTGTAGCAGTTGCCCTCCGATTGACTTCAGCATTTACAAATAGCTGGGATTATTTTGGATTTGCCTATTTAGACCACCAGGAAGTACTTGAGAAATAGTTTTAAAGGGACAGGCTAAGTTAACAGCTAAGCAACAAGTGTATTCTAAACCCTTGGTTGCCCATGAGCAATGCCATGGGAGATCTATAAGATCCCTGATAATGCTTATTGCTGATTGTGTAGAAGCTCGTTGATCATAATGAACGCAAAGTGGTAGCAATATTTTAGTCATAACAAATTGCTGTCTGCGTAGCATTTTGGTTTCAGATGAAACCAATAAACCTCTGAGGTTGGCAATGTATCAGTGCCAACTTTCAGGTACAAAGGCGGCAATGCAGCTGCAATGCATGTCAAAACTCGGAAACCAGAGACCAGCTTGAAATTGGGCCTTGGGGCTTATTTAACGTTGCGCCTGGTTCGAATTTCGGGCCGCCTGCCTCACTGGGAGGGCGGAGGAGAACGGGAGGGGGGTGATCATGTGTCAGAAGTAGCTGCTCCTCACTCCACAAGAAAGTTCTTTAAAAATTAAAAAAAACTCACCCTTGGTTGGTGGGTGTTGTTTAGGCTGTAGCAGCCGCTGAAGAATCCTGAGCAGGGCAGACCTGAATTCTGCCCCGCTTATCACAGACTAATTTCAGTGATGTGACCCAATACAAATGTTAGGCCTGTTTCAGGCGGCTGCCAGGAATGCCTGAAAAATGGTCCAACTCAATTTCGGGTCAGATGTTTTTCAAGCATCCTTGGGGCACAGGACATTGGTTCGATAGTGGCAAAGGATGCTGGTGTGTGGCACAAGTGGAAGGAGAGAGGTCAAAAAGTTGATCACCTTACCATTGCTGTCCAGAACAGGGTCAGCATCTCCAGTGGCGACGGGGCCAATCATCCGGCCTGCCATACTCCGCTGGACTCGCTGCTTCATATTGGTGAGGGCTTGAAGGTGAGGCCGGCCTCCCCCGGTCCGTTGCTGCTGCCTCTTGTTATGGGCCAGCTTGCCCTGCAAGAGAAAGGATGGGCTCTGAGTACAGTGTGAAGCCCTGATCTTGGCTGCACTGCCTCCCATGGTGGAATAGCCCTTACAGTGTGTAAAGTGCTGAATGTGCGTGTAAGTTTCATGAAAGGCCCATAGGTGTTGGATGAGGACTGGGCATTGGGGCTTTCAGGACCCTTTGGCCATAAAGTGAGGTGGACATACAGGGATGAAGAGCATACTGAAAAGGGTACTCACCCTGACGACCCGAGTGAGGTCGTTGAACTTCTTCCTGCATTGCACAGGGGTCCTAGGCACCATGCTGCTGGAGGTCACTCTGTGAGCCACCTCCCTCCAAGCTTTGCGATAGTCATTGGGCAGCGGCCTCCTGCCACTGTCCGGGAACAGGATAGATCGCCTGCGCTCCACCATGCCAACCAGAACCTGCAAGGCCCCCTCACTGAACCGCTGCGCTCACTCCCTGGCCCTCTCCATGGTCCTAGGCGTAAGAATGTGGCAGCAGGCCTGTCCAGGCCGAGAATCAGGGCTCCGATGCGCAGGGTGTGGCTGCAATCCAAGATTGAACCTCCCGTTTAAGAGCTGACCGGCGCCAGCGTGTCTGCGTGCAATTGCTAACTGGCCACACCTCAGTGGTAGTGCCTCGCTTCTCCGGCTTAGCACCTTAAGACAGTTGTGCGGCGCCTGTTTTAGCGCTCCAAGCACCTCCTGGAGCAAAGCAGGTCAATTTAGCAGTAGGTGGCGATAATTTGCGCCGGGCGCTAAATTTCGCGCCCGCTCGAGTATTACGCCCCAAACGTGGCGATACTGAATTTCTCCCCGAGTGCCCCCGCTTCCACCACTTCCATCGGCAGCGAATTCTAGGTCATCACCACTCGCTGTGTAAAAAGGTTTTTCTCACGTCCCCCCTGTATCTTTTACCCAAAACCTTAAATCTGTTTCCTCTAGTCCTTGTACCATCAAGTAGTGGGAACAGCCTTTCCCTGTCTAGCCTATCCAAACCTGTCATAATCTTGTACACCTCTATCAAATCACCCCTCAACCTCCTTTGCTCTAATGAAAACACATCCAGCTTCCCCAACCTGTCCTTGTAGCTAAGATCCCCCATCCCTGGAACCATTCTGGTAAATCTCCTCTGCACCCTTTCAAGGGCCTTCACATCCTTCCTAAAGTGTAGTGACCAGAACTGGATGCAATACTCCAGTTGTGGCCTAACCAGTGCTTTATAAAGGTTCAGCATAACTTCTCTACTTTTGTACTCAATGGCCCCGATTTTCGGCTTGTGTGGGAAATGGTCGGGTTTCCCCAAATGTGGGGTTTCTGACACACATAAAAAAGTGTCAGCCAGCTCCACGCAATTTTCCCTCAAATGGCCAATTAATTCCCAGCATGTGGGAAGCCTTGCTAATTGTCCAATTCGAGTCAGAAATCCCCACAGTATGATGTCATCATTCGTGGTGCTTTCAAGGTCCATAGCAAGCACTGCATCCTCTGAAAGCTTCCAAATGAACCATACAGGATGGCAGAGGAGCCTGCAGCAGCTGTGGCCAGTGCCAGACCCTGAGCTGCCTTCAAATTCGATGAGGCTTCACTGCAGGCATTATTGGATGGGGTTAGGGCCCACAGGGAGGTCCTCTTCCCTAGGTCAGGGAGGAAGAGGCCTCCCACTGAGACCAATGCTGCATGGATGCAGGTGTCAGCAGATGCCAACTCGCTGGGAGTCACCAGAAGAACCTTGGCATTACATCTCTAACTCCTTCCTTTACTCCCCCACAGTACCATCCAGAGCCCCCGTCCTCACTGTGGAGGAGGAAGAGGCTGTGCAGCCAGACTCCTCAGAGGAAGCTCCAACCTCTGAGGATGCAGCGTCAGCAGAAATAAGCGCACCCAGCACCAGCGCAGACACTCACACCTCGGGGAGACCTTCGGGACATAGAGTAGTGTTGTCACCTGGTGTTTCACAGCTCACAAGTGAGCCTCAGCAGATTCTGGAGACAGGGACAGCAGTGGAGAGTCCGCGTCGGAAGGCGCAGGACTCTGCCAGCTCAGCTGCGCTGTATGTCGACCCTTTGCCTCTGGGTCCATCCGCAAGAGAAGAGGTGATGGATCTCCATGCACAGATGCAGGAGTCTCTGGCAGGTTTTGTCTCCAGGGTCGCTGCGAGTGTGGAGCGAATGGAGGAGTCCATAGCGACCATGAGCAGAGCCTTTGTGGAGTCATTGGTGCATGAACGCATCATCATGGAAAGGTTCACAACCTCCATGGAGGAGATAACTCGCCAGGGTATGGAAAACATGGTGAGTGCTCATAAGAGATTGACATCTCTTGAGGAGCATTGGCCATCTGTTGAACAGAGAAACCAAATCTTCATGGAAGTCCTTCTGAGTAGGACTGCCAGTGCAGAAACGGGTCCCCATGGCCGCCTAAAGCGCAGGAAGGTGCTCTCAAGCCACTTCCAAGCGCTGGCCCCTTCTGGCCTGTGCAGCTTCAGGTGAGTGAGCAGCAGCCTGGTGCTCCTGGTGCTCATCCTGCTGTTCCTGGTTCTGCTGCTGCTGCCTCTGCTGCTGGAGATCCTGTAATGGCAAGAAGGGAAGGAAAAAAAGGCGTCCCATGCTTCTCGCAGATACCTCCACTGAGGAAGCGCTAAGTGAGGGTGGCGAGAGGGGCTTCCCAGGAGATCACATTGGAGAAGTGTGTGAGGCTCCAACCTTCCACAGCTGTGCCTAAGCCTTGAAGAAGTAGCCCCAAACCTGCAACAACAAGGGCCTTCAACATACAAGTGCTGTCCCTTTAAATCGCAGCTTTCCCTGACCTGCAGCTGACAGCTAGCAAGCCGGCAAGCTTCACGCTAGGTCTCATCAGTGGGGTTCCCCGCAGGCGTGTTTGATGTGGGGAAAGCCCCAAAGTCGCAACGGCCCAGGAAAATCTTCTTCAACAAGGTAATTATTGGTCATTAGTGTGCCGACGACCAGTCCCGCCAGCGGCGGCCGGGACTGAAGCGGGTCACGGGGAAACAGCGGTCCGAAATTCGGACGGGGCGGGGAATCAGGCGGGGGGGGTCCCAACCCATTTTTTCGATGATTTTCAGCCCCCAGCCGCCTGAAAAGCCGCCTAACGGCGGCCAGAAAATTGACCCCAATATGTCTATTTATGAAGCCCAAGATCCCATATGCTTTGTTAACCACTCTCCCAATATGTCCTGCCACCTTCAGGGACCTATGCACATTAACTCCCAGATCCCTCTGTCCCTGCACACTCTTTAAAACTGTGTCTTTAAGTATATATTGCCTCTCCCTGTTCCTTCTGCCAAAATGCATAACCTCACACTTCTCTGTATTAAATTCCATTTGCCACTTGTCTGCCCATTCTGCTAGCCTTTCTATGTCTTGTTGCAGTCGATTGATATCATCATCACTGTTTGCCACACCCCCAAGTTTGGAGTCATCGGCAAATTTAGAAATTCTACTCTGTATTCCAATATCCAGGTCATTTATATATATCAAAAAAAGCAGTGGCCCCAGCACTGACCCTTGGGGAACACCACTGTCTACCATCCTCCAGTCTGAAACACAGCCATTTACCACAACTCGCTGGTTTTTGTCCTTAAGCCAATTCCTTATCCAAGCTGCCACTGACCCACCTATTCCATGAGCTTCAATTTTGTTAGCCAGCCTTCTATGTGGTACTTTGTCAAACGCCTTCTGAAAATCCATGTAGACAACATCCATTGCATCCCTTCATCAATTCTCTCTGTTACTTCATCAAAAAATTCAATTAGATTAGTCAAACACGATCTTCGTTTTACAAACCTACATTGGCTCTCCTTAATTAGTTTAAACCTCTCCAAATGTCCTTTAATTTTTTTCTTGATTATTGTTTCTAAAACTTTACCCACCACTGATGTTAAACTGACCGACCTGTAGTTACTAGAATTGTCCTTAGCACCTCCCCCGCATCTAGGGAAATGGGAAAATGATGGCAAGCCCTTCCGTTATCTCCTCCCCCAATTCCCTTAGCAACCTGGGATGCAAGCCATCTGGACCAGGTGTCTTGTCCACTCTAAGCATACCCAGCCTTTCTAGTACATCCTGTCTATCAATTTTCACCCCTTCCATTGCTTCTACCTTTTCCACTTCTACCGATATTTTGTCAGCATCCATCTCCTTAGTAAACACCGATACAAAGTACTCATTGAGTATTCTAGCCTTGCCCTGCACCTCTAAGCATATATCTCTTTCCTTGTCTCTAATAGGCCCCACCCCTCCTCTTACTACCCGCTTACTGTTTACATGCTGGTAGAAGATTTTTGGGTTCCCTTTTATGTTAACCGCCATTCTGCTCTCATATTCTCTCTTTGCCAATCTTATTTTCATCTTCACATCCCCTCTCAACTTATTGTATTTGGTCTGGTTCTCCCTTGAAGAATTCACCTGACATGCATCATACACCCTCTTTTTTTGTTTCATCATCTTCTCTATCTCCCTCATCATCCAAGGAGCCCTTGCTTTGGTTCCCTTACGCTTCCCTCTTGTTGGAATGTACCTAGCCTGTACTTGCAACATCTCCTCCTTAAAGATCACCCATTGTTCCATTACAGTTTTTCCTGTCAGTCAATGGTTCCATTTTACCCTGGCTAGATCCTTTCGCATCCCATTGAAGTTAGCCCTATTCAAGTTTAGAAGTTCCACTCTAGATTGTTCCTTGCTCCTCTCCATTGCTAATCTAAATCTTATGATATGATGATCACTCGTACCCAAGTGTTTTCCCACAGACACTTGGTCGACCTGGCCCACCTCATTCCCCAGCACCAGATCCAGCAATGCCTCCTTCCTAGTTTGGCCAAGAACATATTGGTCAAGGAAATTCTCCTGAACACATTTCAGAAATTTCTCCCCCTCCTTTCCCTTTACCCTAGCATTATCCCAATCGATATTTGGGTAATTAAAGTCCCCTAATATCACCACTCTAAAGCTCTTGCATATCTCTGCGATTTCCCAGCCGATTTGCTCCTCTACTTCCCTCTCACTATTTGGAGGCCTATAGAATACCCCCAATAGCATGACCATACCCTTTTTGCTCCTCAACTCTAACCAAATGGATTCTGTCCTTGTCCCCTCAAGGACATCCTCCCTTTCCAACACTACAATGTCTTCCTTAATCAGCACTGCCAGCCCACCTCCCTTTTTTCCTTCCCTATCTTTTCTGAACACCTTGTACCCTTGAATATTAAGTGCCCAGCCACATTTCTGTTATTGACACATCATATTACCACACAGATAATTGTGCTTGTAGCTCACCATCCTTATTCACCACACTTTGTGCATTTATGTACATGCATTCTAAACCTACTTTTTAATTTTCCATAGTCTTTCTTGGTCTGCACCTATCTAATATGGTACTACTACCACCTCTAGTACTATCTTCTCTAGTACTATCCAACACACTCACTCTTTTACGCACCTCTTTTCTACTCCTATACGCTGGTGCCCATCCCCTGCCAAGTTAGTTTCAACCCTCCCCAACAGCACTAACAAACCTCCCGCGAGAATATTGGTCCCGGCTCTGTTAAGTTTGAACCCATCCAGCTTGCACAGGTCCCACCTTCCCCAGAAATGGTCCCAATACCTCAGAAATCTAAAGCCCTCCCTCCTGCACCATCTCTCCAGCCACGCATTCATCTGTTCTATCCTCCTATTTCTGTACTCACACTAGCACGTGGCACCGAGAGTAATCCGGAGATTACTACCTTTGAGGTCCTGCTTTTTAATCTCTCTCCTAGCTCCCTAAACTCTGCCTGCAGGACCTCATCCCTCTTTCTGCCTATGTCGTTGGTACCAATATGGACAACAACCTCTGGCTGTTTACCCTCCCCCCTCAGAGTGTCCTGCAGCTGCTCAGTAACATCCTTGACCCTGGCACCAAGGAGGCAACATACCATCCTGGCGTCACGTCTACATCCACAGAAATGCCTGCCTGCTCCCCTAACTATTGAATCCCCTGCCACTATTGCTCTTCCACTCTTTTTCCTCCCCCCCCACTCACCCCCGCCGCCCCCCACCCCCCCCCCCGTGCAGCTGAGCCACCCATGGTGCTGTGGACTTGATTCTGGCTGCACATCCCCGAGGAACCATCGCCATAACCAGTGCTCAGAACAGAATACTGGTTGGAGAGCGCGATGCACTCCGGGGATATCTGCACTACCTGCCTGGTCCTCCTTTACTGTCTGGCGGTCACCCATTCCCTCTCTGCCTGCATACTCTTAAGCTGTGGGTTGACCACCTCTCGAACCATGTTATCCACGTAACTCTTAGCCTCGCGGATGCACCGCAGTGACTCCAGCCATTGCTCAAGCTCTGAAATCCAGAGCTCGAGTTGCTGTAGCTGGCTACACTTCCCACACATGTGGTAGTCCAGGCTTTGCGAAGCATCCAGGACTTCCCACATGGCACAGGATGTGCACTCCATGGGACTGAGCTGCCCTGCCATACCTCTATTTAATGGACTATGAACTAACCCAGCAGAAGTAAATTTAAAACTTAACAAAAAATACTCACCAATCAGTTCCTTCCCTTGTGCCAATCTCACTTCTTTTACTCTGACGTCACTTTTTCAAAAACTGCCTCTGTTGAGTTGCTGCCGCTCCTTAAAATTGCT
The DNA here is from genome assembly GCF_052327205.1 of Somniosus microcephalus. Classification (NCBI taxonomy): domain Eukaryota; kingdom Metazoa; phylum Chordata; class Chondrichthyes; order Squaliformes; family Somniosidae; genus Somniosus; species Somniosus microcephalus. The sequence continues at coordinate 199,552,971 of NC_140987.1, forward strand.
CCGCTCTCGTTGTGCTCCCTCCAGGTCCGCTTCTTCCGGTCTCAGGCTCCTGCCCCTCGGGACTGCTCCTTTTCACTGCTCCGCTCTCGCTGTGCTCCCTCCAGGTCCGCTCCTTCCGGTCTCAGGCTCCTGCCCCTCGGGACTGCTCCTTTTAATTGCTCCGCTCTCGCTGTGCTCCCCCCAGGTCCGCTCCTTCTGGTCTCAGGCTCCTGCCCCTCGGGACTGCTCCTTTTAACTGCTCCGCTCTCGCTGTGCTCCCTCCAGGTCCGCTCCTTCCGGTCTCAGGCTCCTCCGCTCGGGACTGCTCCTTTTCACTGCTCCGCTCTCGCTGTGCTCCCTCCAGGTCCACTCCTCTCGGTCTCCACCTTGGTTGAATGTTTCAAGTAGCAGTTTAACTGATTAGCGCAAGTTCTCTGCATTTCTGTAAGTTTTCAAATTCCTTGCTATAAAAACTTTGATTTTGTAAATACTTGTGACTCCTCAAGGCCATTTGGTTACACAATTAAATTACAAATTGACCTTGTAGAAATATTAGATGTTGCTAAGACATACTTTTAAAACATGTGACTATGTTTATGTAAGTGTCCTACAAATTCTCTGTAAGGAAAGACTCGAGGCATTTTCTGATGAAAAATCTGACCTTGGTTCTTGGTGCTGCACTGATTACCTAACATGCTGTTTTTACCAGTTTCATTCACTGCTCTCCTACAAGCAGTACTCATGCTGGAGAAAGGTTCCATGGATTCCTGCAGCCACCAACATCGCCATTCTTCATGTGTGAACTAAGGGAATGCTAATCAACCTCTGAGTGATCAATCCTGTCCCGGCCCAATGTCTACACAAATGCACTTTAATGCGTTTTATTATATTGTAGGAATGGAGGTTCCTATCAAAAAGACTGAGTTCGACTCAGGCAATTATAACAATGAACTTTAATGAAACGAAACAAGTTTAAACTGGAAACTGCTGGAATACATCAACTACAGGTCTACTCTCCTTGAGGGCTCCACGAGGACTGATCCTCTGGTCAGAAGACTGACGTCATCACGTCATCACGTTCTTCCCGCCATTGGGGCATCATGTGACTAACGGCATGACGTCATCACGTTGAAACCGTGCTGTATAGGTAACTAGACATTGTACAGTCAAACAGTGTAATTAAAGGTACAGGCACAGACAGTAACTACATTGCTGTTAAAGGAATTATGTACAACTGCTCTGAGTCCTTTGGTGGCTCCGCCACATGCGCCCCCACAGAATTGTCTTTAACAGAAAAAGTGAGGCGAGGAGGAGGCCTGACAAGCCTGTCCGATCGACTTCGATACCCTGGTAGAGGAAGTTGACAACCGGTGGTCGAGTTGGCAGTCGGTTGTGGTTGAGCAGGCACGGCGAGTGCGGTCGAGTTGGCAGGTGGCTTTGGTTGATCAGATGCGGCAGCTGCGGGCGGTCGGCCATGTTTGGGTGGTTGAGCGACTACGACATGGTGGTCCAGGTCCAGGTGAGCCGGCTTCAAGCGGTCCACCGAGATGTGATCCGGCTTCCCTCCGACGTCGACCGAAAAGGATTTGTCTCCTGGTTCGATGACGTGGAAAGGACCAGTGTAAGGGGGCTTGAGCGGATCCCGGTGAGCGTCGTGGCGGATGAATACATACTCCGCATTCTTCAGTCCTGGTGGCATGTAGGAGTTCTGCAAACCGTGATTGGATGTAGGTATCGGAGCGAAGCATCTGGCCGCTTCCTGGTGGCGAACGAGTTGCTGGGAGGCAGACCATGGCTCCGTGGGAGAGGGGAGGAAATCCCCTGGTACACGGAGTGGCTGGCCATAGACGAGTTCAGCTGAAGACGATTGTAGGTCGTCTTTGGGCGCCGTACGAAGACCCAAAAGGACCCATGGGAGTCTGTCCACCCATCCTGCACCTTGAAGACTGGCCTGAAGAGAGGCTTTAAGCGACCTGTGGAATCACTCGCAAAGACCGTTTGCCCGTGGATGATAGGCGGTGGTGCGATGAAGTTTGGTACCAAGCCCCTGAGCCATAGCGTTCCAAAGATCCGAGGAAAATTGTGGCCCGCGGTCAGAAGAGATGTCCACTGGTACCCCGAAATGAGAAACCCAACAGGAGATGAAAGCTCTAGCGACGTCTGCCGAAGTGGTGGAAACCAAAGGAATTGCCTCTGGCCACCTAGTGGTGCGGTCCACTATGGTGAGGAGATGAGTATAACCCTGAGAAGGCGGAAGCGGCCCCACGAGGTCCATATGCACGTGGTCGAAACGAAGCTCCAGAACAGTGAACGCAGCCACTGGAGCCTTGACATGATGCTGGACTTTGGCCTTCTGGCATACGACGCAGGTATTAGCCCAGTCACGGACATCGATGTGCATACCTTTCCAGATGAACTTAGCCGACATAAGCCATTGCAAAGCCTTCATCCCCGGGTGCGACAACCCGTGTATGGCATCAAAAACCTTCCGGCGCCATGCGACTGGCACGATAGGTCGATGCAATCCCATGGAGACGTCGCAAAGGAGCGTGGCACCTGCGGCCTAGAAGATGACGTCGGTCGCTTGGAAGCTAGAGGGAACAGTTCTATATGATTGGACCTCCGAGTCTGAGGCCTGATCTGCAGCCATGAGGGCGTAGTCGATCCCCAGGTGCACCGCGTGGACCGTCGCACGGGAGAGGCAATCTGCCACCAGGTTGTCCTTACCAGACACATGTTGAATGTCCATGGTAAATTCGGAAATGAACATCAAGTGATGTTGCTGACGAGCGGACCACGGTTCGGCGGTCTTGGCCATGGCGAACGTAAGAGGTTTGTGGTCAACAAAAGCCGTGAAGGGACACCCCTCCAATAAAAACCGAAAATGACGAATGGCGAGGAAAAGGGCCAGTAGCTGTACTTTTTTTCATTCTTCCGTAGTTGACAGCTGAAAAACGCCAGCGGTTGCCACGTGCCGTTGACCCACTGTTCTTGCACTGCACCGATGGCGTAGTCTGACGCGTCGGTGGTAAGGGCGATGGTAGCACCTGGAAGTGGGTGCGCCAGCATGGTTGCGTTGGCCAAAGCGTTCTTGGTGTTGCCGAACGCCTGGACCATCTCGGCTGTCCAGCTGATTGGATCTTTACCGGACTTGCCCTTGAGGGCCCTGAACAAAGGTTGCATGATTTGAGCCGCCTTGGGGACAAAACGGTGGTAGAAGTTGACCATCCCCAGGAACTCCTGCAAGGCCTTGACTGTCGACGGCTGCGGGAAAGACTGCTTCAACCTTCATCGACAAAGGGACGGCGCCGTCCGATGTTATGCGATGTCCCAGGAAATCGGTCTGTTGCAGGCCGAACTGGCACTTGGCCGGGTTGATGATTAAACCGTGTTGGCTGAGGCGCGTAAAGAGGGAACGCAAATGGGAGATGTGCTCCTCCTTGCTGGCACTGGCAATGAGAATGTTGTCAAGGTAGACGAAGATGAAATGCAGGTCTCGAAGAACGGAGTCCATTAAACGCTGGAACGCCTGTGCTGCATTCTTTAAGCCAAACGGCATTCGCAGGAACTCAAAGAGGCCAAAAGGGGTGATGACTGCAGTTTTCGGGACATCTTGTGGGTGCACTGGAACCTGGTGATATCCACGGGCGAGGTCGACTTTAGAGACGATAGAATTTCCCGCCAAATGGGCCGAGTAATCCTGGATATGCGGGATCAGGTACCGATCCGGAGTGGTGGCGTCGGTAGTCACCTCATGGCCACCAGCCGCCACCTGGTTTCGGCACAATGTGGAGAGGCGAGGACCAGGGACTCTTGGATCGCCGAATGATCCCGAGCCACTCCATCGTGTCGAACTCCGCCTTCGCAGCTGCGAGCTTGCCGGGTTCGAGCCTTCTAGCCCGCACATAAACCGGGGAGCAGTAGTGGTGATGTGATGTTCAACACCATGTTTCATCGCCGAAGAGGAGAAGGTGGGCCTTGTCAGCTCCGGAAACTCCCCGAGGAGCCGCATGAAGTCATCCGGAGGAGGGAAAGCACAGGCAATGGAGCGCGCCATGGAGGTACCGTGGTAGCGCGGAATCGAGTGGAAGGTGGCCGCGTTGATCAGTCGGCGGTGCCAGACATCGACAAGTAGGCTGTTGGCACACAGAAAATCCGCCCCTAGGATAGTCTGTGAGACTGTGGCTGTGACGAATTCCCAAAAGAAGCGCTGACCGCCGAAACAGACTTCGACCCGCTGCTTTCGGAACGTTCGAATTGCTGCGCCATTAGCCGCTATGAGGGAAAAACCGAGGTTCCCAGTCTGCATGTCCAGCTTCGACGCAGGTAGAATGCTACACTGCGCCCCGGTGTCACAAAGAAAACGGCGGCCCGAGAGGGAATCGGTGATATAGAGGAGTTTCCCCGTAGAACCGATGGCCATCACCACCGCGGAACGCCCGTTAGACTTGGTCATCCGTCGCCAGGGATGCCGCCTGCGCTTTCTTGGGTTTTTTTTGGGCGAAAAACTGCAGGGGGAACGGCAGCATCATGCTTTTGCGCCAAAGTGGGTGTGGTAGGAGCACCAGCCCACTGTAGGAGAAGCTGGAACCGCGTCTGTGGGGGATGGGCGCCTCATGGCCATGCAGCACTGCTGGGTAACCGTGAATATCTTATCGGCTTCGGCCGCAAGCTCGGCGCAGTCTGTAATGTCGGATCTGGCTAGGGCAGCCTGAACCTGTTCAGGCAGTTGATAGAGGAAAAGCTCCCGGAAGAGGAAACATTCCAATTCAGCACCCAAGAGCGTGAGCATTTGGCTCATGAGCTCAGACGGTTTGGAGTCCCCGAGGCCGGGCAGCGGGATGAGCCGGCGAGCACGCTCCGACTTTGAGAGCCCGACAACCTGAAGCAACCGCGCCTTAATTGCATCATACTTGCTGTCAGTAGGAGGACTACCGATGAGGCTGATGATCCGTGATGCAGTTGTGCTGTCGAGGGCGGAGACCACGTAATAATAAAGGGTCTGATCCGTGACGATGTTCCTAATGGCGAACTGGGCTTCAGCCTGGATAAACCAGGCGTCTGGTTGTTGCTCCCAGAACTGTGGCAGTTTCAGCGTGACGGCGTTCGTGTCCATGTCGAATCTTCCACGAAAATCATTCGTAGAAGTCGGGGTCACCAATGTAGGAATGGAGGTTCCTATCAGAAAGACTGAGTTCGACTCAGGCAATTAAAACAATGAACTTTAATGAAACAAAACGAGTTTAAACTGGAAACTGCTAGAACACATCAATAACAGGCCTACTCTCCTTGAGGGCTCCACGAGGACTGATCCTCTGGTCAGAAGACTGACGTCATGATGTCATCGCGTTCTTCCCGCCATTGGGGCATCACGTGACCAACGGCATGACGTCATCACGTTGAAACTGCGCTGTAAAGGTAACTAGACATTGTACAGTCAAACAGTGTAATTAAAGGTACAAGCACAGACAGTAACTACATTGCTGTTAAAGGAATTATGTACAACTGCTCTGAGTCCTTTGGTGGCTCCTGTATTGATTTCTTTGTGGGTTCAATGACGAGGCATTTATGAAAGAGATTGTCTTTTAATCTAAAGCTTGTTCAACTCTTTATACAGCTTTACAGGAGACACGATGCTTGTGATGCATCTAGAACGAAACTGAAACTAAACTCACTGCCTTGCTTCTCTCGGTCACATGCCCTCTGCTGGTCAGGCACAAGCAATCAATACATGCAAACTTGCTATTAAGGCATCATAATCGAACAGGTAAATACCATCTCTATTTGCTGATATCATTACATCTCCTTTTCTTAAAACAAAAGTATTTTACTTTTAACTAACAACATGTTTTCTTTGTATTGATCTGCATTTTAACTGTAACACTTAATGAACTTACATTATCATTATCATGATCAAGGTTTTTTAACCTTGCTTTGTGTGTTCACATGAAATATGTCAATACACTAGAACTTGAAGAAAGAATAAGATAACATTACTTCCTTCTATAACAATAGTCCTTAAATTTGCTCAATGAGTCCCTCAGGAGGCTTCACATGTCTTGAGGATTTTCTGATTGATTGTCCTTGAATCTGAGTTGTTACCTCAGATGATGTGTTCTCAGCTGTGTGATCAGGTTGTTCAACAGTATCAGTCTCTTGACCTGCTGTGGCTGGTCCCATGAGAAGATCTCGACGATTTCTTCTCAGAACAGCACCCTCATCTGTCTGAATGGTGTATGATCTTGGTTGAACTTCACTCAGGACAGTTCCCTTCTGAGTCCATGTGTTTGTTTTGTCTTTGAACCTTACTTGGTCACCAGTGTGGAGTTCAGGTAGGTTTTGTGTTCCTCTGTCATAGTAATACTTTTGCTTTTCTTTCTGTTGCTCTTTGAACTTCCTCACTTTCTCCCCCTCTTTTGTTTTCAGGAGGTTCTCCGGGATGGGTAGGTTTGACCTTAGCCGACGTCCCATCAGGAGTTGGGCTGGTGACATACCACACTCGAGCGGCGTTGTGCGGTATACAAGCATGCTTTGGTAGAAGTCAGTTCCATTGTCTTTTGCCTTGTACTTCAGTCTTTTCACTGTGTTTGCGGGCTCTCCTGGGTCAACAGCTCTGGACAACGTGTCTGCTGTATACATCAGCTTACCCGGTGTGTACGCAACATTCAGTTCATCATGGACTGTCTCTCCTTCGCTTTCCACAACGAGGACTCTCTTTACCAGGTTCAGTCTCTCACAGGCTTTTAAACCTAGTATGGCTTGCACATCCTTTGGCACCACGATTGATGCTAGCGTGTGCTCTCTGTCCTTGTGTGTTACTTTGACAATGCATCTTCCTTTCACTGGTATATCAGTACCTGAGTATCCTGTCACTTTCACTTTTATTCCATGTATCTTTGCTCTGGGTCTAATTTTCTTAAAATCAGTCTCTGATATCACATTAACTTGTGCTCCAGTATCCAATTTAAATGGAATGTATATGTCATTCACTTTTAGTGTCAACATCCAGTCTCTTTCTTCTTTTTTGTTTTCAGACACAACATTTACATAGAACTCCTCTATGTCGCTTTCATCTACTGCATGGACCTTGCTTTGTTGCATTTGATTCTTACAGCAACGGGCATAATGGTTGTTCTTGTTGCAACTATTGCATGTTTTACCATATGCTGGACACTTACTTGGTGGATCCTGTGTACCGCATCGACTACATGACTTTCGATTGTCCCTTTCATTTTTGTTCGCTGGCCACGCCTCTTTTTTCACATTGGCGCTCTTTTTGTTAAACGGTTTGTATCCGTTCTTTCTCACTGCATCCACGTTGCAGCTATTGTCACTGAACAGCTCCTTTGCCTGCGACTTCACAGTCTCTGTAGCCCTACACAGTGCTATGGCTTTTCCCAGGTCTAGATCTTGCTCTCTTAGCAGTCTTTCCCTTAGACCATTATCTGGAATACCACACACCAGTCTGTCTTTTATCAGCGAGTCTGTCAGTCCCCCAAATTCACATGATTTGCTTCTGTTTCTCAGTTCAGTCACATACTGATCAATAGTCTCACCCGTTTTCTGAACACATGTGAAAAATCTGTGCCTCTCAAACCTCACGTTACGTTTAGGTATGCAGTAGGCCTCAAACTGTTCCATTATTTTATCTAGCTTCATATTGTCTCCATTAGCAGCGAATGTGAAGTTATTATACACCTCCAGCGCTTCATCACCCACGACATGTAAGAACAGTGATGATTTCCTTTTATTACTTTTCTCGTCAGCTCCGATTGCTGATAAATACAACCCCACACGTTGTTTGAACCTTCTCCGATTTTCAGCCACATTACCTGTCAACTGAAGCGTCGCCGGTGGGAGTAAACCTTCCATTTTTCACTTCGTTAGCTATTCTCTAATGGTAAGCAACGATGTTCTCTTTTGGCTTGCTAATTTGTGGAGAGCTGATTTAACTTCACATTTTTTCTCTTCATCTCTTTCAATCACTTCTGACACCATGTATTGATTTCTTTGTGGGTTCAATGACGAGACATTTATGAAAGAGATTGGCCTAGAAATTGAGGTTGCGCTGCGCCGGGGCTTAACGCCGGAAATTTAGCGCCGGTGCTAAGTCGCGCTGTGCGCGCCAAAAATTCAGTAGCGCCGCGCCCAAACGGCTGCCGGCGCTACTGAAGGCTGTTTGCGCCTGAAAACTGGCGCTACGCGCCGCATTGCGGCGCTATTCCGGCGCTGCGGCGCCCGATGCGGTGCGGCAGGCTCGGGAAGTGCAGGCCTCCTCCTTCCGTTAAGGAGGAGCTGCCTGCACCCGGCCGCGGCCCGCGCAAATCTCTGCAAAAATGAGCCCGGCACCTCGGACAAGTGCCGGGCTTACATCTGTTCCGGGGGGGGGTGGGGGAAGAAGTCCGGGGAGGGAGCTGCGGGCAGGCGGCCGGCGGGAAAGCGGCCGGCCGCCGCGCCTCCTTAAAGCGCCGGTGCAGACTCCGGCAACACTCGTTTGCCGGAGTCTTAGTTGCGGCTGCCACTGGCGAGGCGGCCGCAACTGAATTTCGGCTTGGGGCCGGGTTACCACGGCAACCGGGACGCTGCGCACACCGATGACGTCATCGGTGCCGGCGCAGCGCTACCGGTCTACCGCCGCGGAAGGGCCCCAGGCAATTTAGGAACCGGCGCCAATTGCAGCGCTAGGCCCTCTAGCGCCGCAAAATCGGTGCTAAGGGCACTGAATTTCTAGGCCATTGTCTTTTAATCTAAAGCTTGTTCAACTCTTTATACAGTTTTACAGGAGACACGATGCTTGTGATGCATCTAGAACGAAACTGAAACTAAACTCACTGCCTTGCTTCTCTCGGTCACATGCCCTCTGCTGGTCAGGCACAAGCAATCAATACATGCAAACATGCTATTAAGGCATCATAATCGAACAGGCAAATACCATCTCTATTTGCTGATATCATTACAGCTCCGCCACAATATAACTCTTCTTTGCCAGTTATAGCGTGCAGTCTGTGTCAATGTGAAATGGTTTCATCTCTTTGCTTACAGCTGCCTGAAATGAGTTTAGGGAAGCATTTAAAGCCAATCCTGAGGCACCTTCCTCCAGGAGGCAGCCTCACACTCTACCAGTGCCATCAGCAAAGTGAAAATTAAAGTGTATTTAAAATTAATCAGTCTTTTAATGTTACCAGAGAGCCAGCAGGGCAGCTGGCAATTAAATGTGACCAGCATTCGGATGCTAGTGAGTGAAGCTTAGCACATGTACATAAGCATACGTGCACATAGTTCTATTTTTCCTGGACAGGCAGCAGTGTGAAGTTGGCAGTGTAATTTAGGTCCGTCAGCTCTATGTCATTCTGAGTCTGTACTGTTCTCAGCCTGGTTCTTGTAGGAAAACAATAACCTTATAGAACTTAAAGAAGCTTCTGGGAACAGTTGAAAATGTTTTGGACCAGCTTCTTTAGATTTCCAATAAAATCCAATCTTATATTGAAAGATCTGGAAAATAGTACAATGGTTTCATAGTACTTATTTACATTGCAATTCAGTTATCACAAGTCAAATTTTCAAGATCAGATAGCTTCCATAAGAAAGAGGTACAAAAGATAATACTGTAAATGGAGCTTTGCCAACATTTGGCACACTACAGTACGTACACTCAGGGCTGGATTATGCCAGGCACAAGGAGGCGGAAATGGAGGCCTGTGGGGTGTTAAAATTGCAAAAATGGCGGATGGGCCCGACCCCACCTCCATCCCGTCTCCAAGCAATTTTCCCAAATGCGTGGTTTCTGATCCCGTCTCCGTCCTGCCTCCAAAAGGCGGGATAGGCCCTTAACAACCACTGAATTGCCTCTATAATCCCATTTTGAGAGGCCTTTCTGAATTTAACACTTTTCCCACAGGATGCACACCTCCTCTGAAACACGAAGGTGAAACCTGATGGTAGCACAATTGGATTGCTGACTATCAGCTGCAGCTCCACCATTAAATAGGAGATTTGATCAGTCATCATTTGCAGGTGGCAGAACTTTGTTGTCTCAGGTCTGGAGGAAATTTTAGCAGGAATAACTATAGCTGTGGAAGTTTGGTGACTGACACCCATCTCCAGTGTGACCTCCTGGGAAACCCCTCTCTCCATCTTGACTGAGCGCTTCCTCAACTGAGGCATATACCAGAAGCATGGGAACCATTTATTTCCTTTCCTCCTGGACATCAGATTCAGACAAAGACCAGTCGCGGCAGCAGCAGAACCATGAACAACATAAGAACATAAGAAAATAAGAAGTAGGAGCAGGAGTAGGCCATACGGCCCCTCGGGCCTGCTCTGCCATTCAATAGGTTCATGGCTGATCCGAACCTAGACTCACGTCCACTTCCCTGCCCGCTCCCCGTAACCCCTAGTTCCCTTATCAGCTAGGTAACTGTCTATCTCCGTTTGAAATTTACTTAATGTCGCAGCTTCCACAGCTCTCTGAGGTAGCAAATTCCATAGATTTACTACCCTCTGAGTGAAGAAGTTTCTCCTCATCTCAGTTTTGAAAGGGCAGCCCCTTATTCTAAGATTATGACCCCTAGTTCTAGTCTCACCCATCAGTGGAAACATCCTCCCCGCATCCACCCAATCAAGCCCCCTCACAATCTTATATGTTTCGATAAGATCACCTCTCATTCTTCTGAATTTCAATGAGTAGAGGCCCAACCTACTCAACCTTTCCTCATACGTCAACCCCCACATCTCCGGAATCAACCGAGTGAACCTTCTCTGAACTGCCTCGAGAGCAAGTATATCTTTTCTTAAATGTGGAAACCAAAACGGTACGCAGTATTCCAGGTGTGGCCTCACCAGTACCCTGTATAACTGAAGCAAGACTTCCCTGCTTTTATACTCCATCCCCCTTGCAATAAAAGCCAAGATTCCATTGGCCTTCCTGATCACCTGCTGTACCTTCTGTGTTTCATGCACCAGGACCCCCAGATCCCTTTGTACTGTAGCACTTTGCAGCTTCTCTCCATTTAGATAATAACTTGCTCTTTGATTTTTTCTGCCAAAGTGCATAACCACACTTTCCAACATTATATTGCATCTGCCAAATTTCTGCCCACTCACTTAGCCTGTCTATGTCCTTTTTGCAGGTTTTTTATGTCCTCCTCACTCACTGCTTTCCCACCCATCTTTGTATCGTTGGCAAACTTGGATATGTTGCACTCGGTCCCATCCTCCAAATTGTTAATATAGATTATAAAGAGATGGGGTCCCAGCACTGACCCCTGCGGAACACCACTAGTTACTGATTGCCAACCCGAGAATGAACCATTTATCCCAACTCTCTGTTTTCTGTTAGATAGCCAATCTTCCACCCATGCCAGTATATTGCCCCCAATCCTGTGATTTTTTATCTTGTGTAGTAATCTTTTGTGTGGCACCTTGTCAAATGCCTTTTGGAAGTCCAAATATACCACATCCACTGGTTCCCCTTTATTCACCCTGTTTGTTACGTCCTCAAAGAATTCGAGCAAATTTGTCAAACATGACTTCCCCTTCATAAAACCATGCTGACTCTGTCCGATTAAATTATGCTTATCCAAATGTCCTGTTACTGCTTCCTTAATAATGGGCTCCAACATTTTACCAACCACAGATGTTAGGCTAACTGGTCTATAGTTTCCAGCCTTTTGTCTACCTCCCTTTTTAAATAAGGGCGTTACATTAGCAGTTTTCCAATCTGCTGGGACCTTTCCTGAATCCAGGGAGTTTTGGAAAATTACCACCAATGCATCCGCAATCCCTACCGCTACTTCTCTCAAGACCCTAGGATGTAAGCCATCAGGTCCAGGGGATTTATCCGCCTTAAGTCCCATTATCTTACCGAGTACCATCTCCTTAGTGATTTTAATCGTGTTTAGCTCCTCCCCCCTATAGCCCCCTGTTTGTCCAGTGTTGGGATATTTTTAGTGTCCTCTACTGTAAAGACTGATACAAAATATTTGTTCAGCGTTTTTGCCATCTCCATGTTCCCCACTACTAATTTCCCGGTCTTGTCCTCTAAGGGACCAACATTCACTTTAGCCACCCTTTTTCTTTTTATATAACTGTAGAAACTCTTGCTATCTGTTTTTATATTTTTTGCTAGTTTATTTTCATAATCTATCTTCCCTTTCTTAATTAATCTTTTAGTTATTCTTTGCTGGCTTTGAAATGCTTCCCAATCTTAAGAACATAAGAACATAAGAAATAGGAGCAGGAGTAGGCCAATTGGCCCCTCGAGCCTGCTCCGCCATTCAATAAGATCATGGCTGATCTGATCCTAACCGCCAATCCACTATGACAGGACTATCTCCTGAATCAAACAGCATTAGACACACGAAAACAGGAGCAGGATCAGGCTACACGGCCCCTGGGCCCGCTCCGCTACCCACAGGGCCATGACCTATCCGAACCTAGACTCATGTCCAAATTCCTGCCCGCTCCCCGTAACCCTTAATTCCCTTTTCTACTAGGAAACTGTCTATTTCTGTTTTAAATTTATGTAATGATGTAGCTTCGACAGCTTTTTGGGGCAGCATATTCCATGGACCTACCACCCTCTGAGTGAAGTAGTTCCTCCTCATCTCAGTTTTGAAAGAGCAGCCCCTTATTCTAAGACTATGCCCCCTAGTTCTAGTTTCACCCATCATCTGGAACATCCTCCCTGCATCCACCCGATCCAACCCCTTCATAATCTTATATGTTTCAATAAGATCGCCTCTCATTCTTCTGAACTCCAATGAGTAGAGTCCCAATCTACTCAACCTCTCCTCATATGTCCATCCCCTCATCCCCGGGATTAATCGAGTGAACCTTCTTTGTACTGACTCGAGAGCAAGTATGTCCTTTCTTAAGTATGGACACCAAAACTGTATGCAGTATTCCAGGTGCGGTCTCACCAATACTTTGTACAACTGAAGCAATACCTCCCTATTTTTATATTCTATCCCCCTAGCAATGAAAGCCAACATTCCATTGGCCTTCTTAATCACTTGCTGCACCTGCATACTAACCAGTTTTGGCTACTTTATATGCCCTTGTTTTCAGTCGGCAACAACAGCAGCAGCAACAACAGGAGCACCAAACTGCTGCTCCCACCTGAAGCTGCACAGGCCAGAAGACGCCAGCGCATGGAAGCCCGTCGGCGCAGGAGATACCCCCCAAACAGGGTCTACAGACAGAGGATCAGCTACCTCAACATAACTGAGTAGCAGTGCCAAAGGCGGCTCCAACTTTCGCGAGAGGTAGTGGGTGACATCTGCGCAATGGTGCAGCAAGAGCTGGAGCCCAGAGGAGCAGGTGAACACCCCTTACCGGTACCGGGCCATCAAAGTCACTACCGCACTCAACCTTTTTGCCTCAGGCTCATTCCAGGGATCAGCAACAGACATCAGTGGCATCTCCCAGGCGGCCGCACACACTTGCATCACACAGGTAACCGATGCCCTCTTTGCCATCGCGCACAATCACATCCATTTCTCCAAGGATCAAGCAAGTGTCACGGTGCGTGCGTAAGTCCAAAGATGTGCGGGTTAGGATGATTGGCTATGATAAATTGACCCTTAGTGTTAGGGGGATTAAATACGTGGGGTTACGGGGATAGGGTGGGATATGTGTTGGTGTAGGGGTACGGGGATCGGGTGGGATATGTGTTGGTGCAGGCTCGATGGGCCGAAATGGCCTCTATCTGCACTGTGGGGTTTCTGTGATTCTGTGCGTTTGGATTTGCTAATCTGGCAGGCTTTCCAAGGGTGCAGGGCGTTGTTGACTGCACACATGTGGCCCTTAAGGCACCCCATCACAATCCAGGTATTTTTGTCAACCGCAAGGGCTTCCACTCCCTCAACGTTCAGCTGGTGTGTGACCACAAGAAGGAAATTTTGCATGTTTGTGTCAAGTACACTGGCAGTTGCCATGACTCCTTCATACTGCACCAGTCTAGTGTGCCTCCTGTCTTCAGTCTGCTACAGCAATTTTTTGGATGGCTGCTTGGAGACAAGGGCTATCCCCTGAGGACTGGGCTAATGACACCGTTGAGGAGCCCATCCAACGAAGCTGAGGAGAGCTACAACTACAGCCACATTTCCACCAGATCCATAATCGAGGAAACCATCGGTTTGCTGAAGATGCGCTTCAGATGCCTGGATAGATCAGGTGGAGCCCTACAGTACTCAGCAGCCAGGGTCTCCAGAATCGTCGTGGTTTGCTGTGCACTTCACAACATGGCACAGCGTTGTGGCTTGCAGATTCCTGAGGACCAAGTGGCTCCTCACATATCCTCCTCAGATGAGGAGGAGGAGGAGGACAAGGAGGAGAGCAAAAACGAACATCTTGCAGAGGCCCATCAACCAGCGGCAGCATTAGGCGAGATCATTGCTGCCCGGGATGCAAGGAACGCACTCATCTTGGCCAGGTTTGCTTAGCCTAGCCAATCAAGCACTTTTGCCTCGCAGCTTCTTACCAGAGCATCGACAATGGCCAAGAACCAGCAGATTCCTAGCACTCTGACCACCATACTGACAATTGCAAGTAATTCTAAGCACTCAATGTGGAAGTCCCATTGACGAAATGACACACGCTACAACTGCAACAGTTGCCATCAGAATTTTTATTTACAATAACCAACTGATGGCTTTTCAACATTAAACATCATATTTCACGCAAGTGACTACCCTTGTGACTATTTTTGCAGTATCTTTCTCTTACGCATGCTCCTATGTGGTGCTTCCCCCTTGGCATCAGCAGATGTGGAGGCCCCTTGCTCACTTTCTTGCTGCTCGTGTCTCGACACCTTTGGCGGGCGTCCTCTGGGGTTGCGAACCTGTGAGGGCTCGTCAACAGTCTGCTGCTCCTGTGGCTGTGCAGGGGTTGATACACCAATCTCAGTTGGGTGGGGACTCTGGTGGGGCTTTGACCGAGGACTTGGCAGTGGCATGGCCGTGTGAGCGCTTGGAGAAGAGCCTCCACTTCCTTGTGCTCTGCCACCAACATCCCTCTCATGGGTCAGGTCCACCTCAGCGCTTGCAAGCGGCTTGAGAGCACCTTGCTGCACATCAGGAGGGCCATGGGGACCCGTATCTGCACTGGCAGTCCTACTCGGAAGGACTTCCAAGAAGGTCTGGTTTCTCTGTTCAATAGATGACCATCGCTCCTCCAGAGATGTCATTCTATTCTGAACACTCACCATGTTTTCTACACTCTGGCGACTTCGCTCTTCCATGGCTGTAGCCATTCTCTCATCTACTGTAGCCATCCTTTCCATGGAGGTTGCCATCCTTTTTGTGGTGCTGCATTCATGCGTCAACGCCTCCACAAAGGCTCTGCTCATGTTAGCGATGGACTCCTCCATTCGCTCCACACTCGCAGCTACCCTAGAGACAAAACCTGTCAGAGACTCCTGCACCTGTTCCTGGTGTTCCAGCACCGCAGTTCTTCTGGATGGACCCAGAGGCAGAGGGTCGACATGCAGCTGAGCCGAGCTTGGAGAGTCCTGTGCCCTCCGACTAGGACTCTCCACTGCTGTCCCTGTCTCCACAATATGCTGATGCTCACTTGTGAGCTGTGATACACCAGGTGACAACACTATTCTATCTCGCGATGGTCCCACCGAGGTGTAAGTGTCTGCGCTGGTGCTGGGTTGGCTGAATTCTGCTGACGCTGCGCCCTCAGAGGTTGCAGCTTCCTCTGAGGAATCTGGAGGCTCAGGCTGTTCCTCCTGGATAGTGGGGATGGGTGCTTGCGATGGTCCTGTGGGGAATAAAGTAAAAAGTCAGAGATGTGAGGTCAAGGTTACATGCACATTGCATATTGCAGATGATCATAATTCCATCTGTTAGAGCTTCAGAATCATTATCAGCGACTCATGCAATGTCAATGAGAGAGATGAAAAACTATTCTGCCACCAACTTTCTCTGATGCATCCGTCTGTCCATCCCCCACTTGCACATTGTCCTTGACTCCCACGATCTCCAGTACTGCCTCCTCCCAAGGGGTGAGTTGGGCTACTGAGGGTGGCCCTCCTCTCCTCGCTCTTTCCCTCTTATTGTGAGCTCTCTTTTCCTGCAATGAGGGAGACAAGTGGAGTTTGAGTGAGAATGAAGGAGTGAGTGTAGAGAATCCATAGCATAGATACTTAGAAGGAGACAAAGATGGAGTGAGGTGGCAAGACCAATGGTCCTCCCTGTGTTTTGTAAGTTGTTTTCATAGCATCACAGTGATAGGGAGTGTGAGGGCTGCATAGTCAAAGAGTTAGGTGAATGTGACCATAGAGAGAGAGGGAATGGGTAAGGGTGCAGGGATGTCAGTGTCAAGTGGGATGTGGAGGAAGAGGTTGTCAAAGCTGAGTGCTGGTGAGAAGAGGCAATGGGGATCAGGTTGAGGATGATGGGAAAGTCATACTCACTTTTCCAGTGCGCAGAAGGTCATGAAACCTCTTCCTGCACTGAAGCCAGCCTCTGCGGATCAGCGACAATGAGGTGACCTCCTGGGCCACCTGGATTCACACAGCCTTCGTCTGCTGGGGAGGCTTCTTCCTCCCTGAAGAAGGGAAGAGCACCTCCTTATTAACTCTTGCTCCCTCCACCAAAGCTTGCAGGGCGACGTCATAAAATTAGGTCTCCCACTGCTCATTTTGCCTCCAGTCTCCAGTTTCTGACTAGAGATTTTGCTTTGTTCAACTTTAATAACAATTCAAGTTTGCTTGGTGTGTAGGTGCATAGTGATAGACTTGTGCTTCAGATTTTAATAGTATTTTACAAAACACATAACTGCTTAGGACAGGCTGATGTTTAAACAACAGCACAAAAGTCTAATCTGATTAGGTCACTGTATGGCTTGTGCACACGCCACTTCTTGAAAATTTTAATCATTACTTTTAAGTTGAGCTGCTTCAATAAAGAAGGATAACTGACTCTTAACTATGTTGATTCTGGCCCACAATTTTCATACCTAAGTGTTTTCAACACATTCAGGAAGAATGTTGAGCCTCCATTATGCTTGTTCTGTAGCTAAAGGTCACGTGTTAATGTCATTATAATATGGTTCTGAGGGAAATGAAAAATAAACTTCAACAAACGTGCATGGAGTTTATTATTTGAGCATGTGTTGATGACAATCACCCTTCCATTTTACATCTTTGTTTAAAGTTGCAGCAGCCCATAATTACATTGTTTGCATATCAATAGATTGGAGCTGAAGAAATATGCCTACACTTATTTTTTTGAACAAAATTTTAATCATCACGTCATCTGATTTGAAACCAACTTTGCGGCAAGACTATTATGTGGCACTTTATCAAACAACTTTTGGAAGTCCATGTACACCACATCAACTGCATTGTGATCAGCAACCCTCTCTGTTACCTCATCTGATTGGCACTCCATCCACCACCTTCAACATTCACTCCCTCCACCACCAGCGCACTGTGGCTGCAGTGTGTACCATCTACAAGATGCACTGCAGCAACTCGCCAAAGCTCCTTCAACAGCACCTTCCAAACCCACGACCTCTACCACTTAGAAGGACAAGGGCAGCAGACGCATGGGAACATCACCACCTACAAGTTCCCCTCCAAGCCACACACCATCCTGACTTGGACCTGTATTGCCGTTCCTTCACTGTCGCTGGGCCAAAATCCTGGAACTCCCTTCCTAACAGCATTGTGGGTGTACCTACACCATATGGACTGCAGCGGTTCAAGAAGGCGGCTCACCACCATCTTCTCAAGGGCAATTAGGGATGGGCACTAAATGCAGGCCTAGCCAGCGACGCCCACATCCCATCAATGAATTAAAAAAAATTTTTTTTTAAACTCAATCAAGTTAGTTAAACACGATTTGCCTTGAACAAATCCATGCTGGCTTCCCTTAATTAATCCAAACGTGACCAAGTGACTGTTAATTTTGTCCCGGATTATCATTTCTAAAAGCTTCTCGGCCACTGAGGTTAAACTGACTGGCCTGTAGTTGCTGGGTTTAACCTTACACTCTTTTTTGAACAAGGGTAGAACATTTGCAATTCTCCAGTCTTCTGGCACCACCCCCTTATCTAAGGAGGATTGGAAGATTATGGCCACTACCTCTGTAATTTCCACCTTTACTTCCCTCAGCATTCTAGAATGCATCCCATCTGGTCCTGGTGACTTATTTACTTTAAGTACAGCTAGTCTTTCTAGTATCTCCTCCTTATCAACTTTTAGCCCATCCAGTATCTCAACTACCTCCTCTTTCATTATGACTTTGGCAGCATCTTCTTCCTTGGTAAAGACAGATGCAAAGTACTCATTTAGTACCTCAGCCATGTCGTCTGCCTCCATGCGTAGATCTCCTTTTAGGTCCCTAATTGGCCACACCCCTCCTCTTACTACCCATTTACTAGTTACATGCCTGCAGAAGACTTTTGGATTCCCTTTTATGTTAGCTGCCAGTCTATTCTCATACTCTCTCTTTGCCCCTCTTATTTCCTTTTCCACTTCCCCTCTGAACTTTCTATATTCAGCCTGGTTCGCACTTGTATTCTCAACCGGACATCTGTCATACACCCGCTTTTTTTGCTTAATCTTACTCTCTATCTCTTTCGTCAGCCAGGGAGCTTTGACTTTGGTTGCCCTACCTTTCCCCCTTGTGGGAATGTACCTCGACTGTACCCAAACCATCGCCTCTTTAAAGGTAGCCCATTGTTCGATTACAGTTTTGCCTGCCAATCTTTGATTCCAATTTACCCAGGCCAGATCCGTTCTCAATCCACTGAAATTGGCCCTCCTCCATTTAAGTATTTTTACACTAGATTGCTCCCTCTCCTTTTCCATAGCTAATCTAAGCCTTATGATACTATGATCACTGTTCCCTAAATGTTTCCCTACTGACACTTTCTCCACTTGATCCACCTCATTGCCCAGAACCAGATCCAGCAATGCCTCCTTCCTCGTTGGGCTGGAAATGTACAGATCTAGACATTTCTCCTGAACACACTTCAGAAATTCGTCCCTCTCTCTGCCCTTTACACTATTACTATCCTAGTCTATATTCGGATTATTGATGTCCTCCATTATCACCACTCTCTTGTATCTCTCTGTAATTTCCCTGCAAATTTGTTCCTCTATATCCTTCCCACTAGTTGGTAACCTATAGAATACACCTAGCAATGTAATGGCACCTCTATTGTTCCTTAACTCTAACCAAATAGATTCTGTCCTTGACCCCACCACGACCTCCTCTCTCTCCAGCATTGTAATAGTCTCTTAATCAATTCTGTCCCCTGTTACGTCCGTGTAATAATAAGAAAAGGACTGCAGAGAACGGTACAACAGGTGTTTACTCAACATGGTTCAAACTGCAACTGAAACAACAGATTACTACTCAGCGTTATATACAGGTGTGGTCACTGCCGGTACTACAGTATACATGAGCTGTAGAAAGTAGTTCCCCCCTTAAAGGTACATACATTACAATTCCTCCCCTTTTAGATTAACAGTACTATAACACTCATTTAACAATTAAATATCAAACTAATTACAATTAACACTTTTAACATGCAACATTAGCCGAAAATAGTCTATTTATAAATTCAGTCTTTGGGGAGGCTTCCTGATCCTTTCTGGATAGCGCCTTTCCTGAGTGTCTTGCTCTTGGTGCGGAGGTGATTCTGGCCCCCTGTCGTCGGTTGGTTCATCAGCTTCCGATGCTACTGTTTCTGGGGTAGATGCTACCTGTACATTGGGTTCATCACCAGGTACGTATGGGCGAGGCCTGGGGTTGACTTGTTCCTGTGACTCTAGGATCTGGTCAGCATGGCGTCTCATGATGCTCTTCCCAACGTCCACTGTGTACATTAGTGGGCCCTGCCGTGTGCATATCGTTCCTGGCTGCCATTTTTCTGTTCGGCAGTCGCGGGCCAAGACTGGTTGCCCTACATTGAAGCTCCTTGTTGGCTTCTCATGGATGTGCTGGAATTGCTTACTCTCAACATCTCTTCGTACATTTGGTCTGAGCAAATCCAGGCGAGATCTTAACCTTCGGTTAAAGAACATCATGGCTGGGGCCTGGTTGGTGACTGCATGTGTCGCATTCCGGTAGGCGAACAGGAAATTGTCCACCTTGTGCTGCAGCGAAATGTTGTCATTGTACATAGCCTTTATTGCCTTCTTAAAGGTTTGTACGAACCTCTCAACCAATCCATTTGTGGCTGGATGATACGGGGCGGATGTGTAATGCCTTACCCCATTCTTTTTCAAGAACCTCCGGAACTCTTCGGACACAAACTGTGGTCCGTTGTCGGAGCAAATCTGTTCTGGTAAGCCATTCCTGGCAAAAATGGTCCGTAGGACTGCAATAGTTTTCTCCGTGGTGGAGGACATTTTGATGACCTCAGGCCATTTCGAGTGCGCATCCACAGCTATTAAAAACATTGAGTCCATGAATGGACCAACAAAATCAATATGCACCCGTTGCCATGGAGATGAGGTCCACTCCTATGGGTGTAGAGGGGCCTGTGGTGGTGCATTTTGGACTTTCTGGCATCCGGAGCAGCTCTTGGTCAGGTCCTCGATTTGTTTATCAGTTCCCGGCCACCACACATAAGCCCTGGCTAGGCTTTTCATTTTTACCCCTCCCAGATGACCCTCATGAAGCTCATTGAGCACTCTCTCCCTTAACTTGGGTGGAATTACCACTCGGGATCCACACATCAAGGTCCCCCGGCACACTGACAGCTGTTCTCTCCTGATCGAGAATGCTGGCAACAGTGAGTCGCCATATGCTGGCCATCCCTTCACCATCAAATCATATACCCGAGACAGTGTCGGGTCATTTCGGGTTTCCTTTTTGATACAAGCATTAGTTACCGGTAGGTATTCAACGATAGTTGAATGGAATATTTCGACAGGATCCACTGCTGGTGCTTCCTCCGCAGTAGGCAGTGGCAGGCGTGATAGCCCATCAGCATTTCCATGCTGTTTCGTGCCCTTATATTCAATCTCATAGTGATGCGCCCCTAGAAAAAGTGACCATCTTTGTAGTCGTTGCTCTGTCATCACCGGAACGCCCTTCTTCGGATTAAAAATGGAGACAAGAGGCTGGTGATCAGTCAGCAAGGTGAATTTCTGCCCGTGCAGATAGTGATTGAACTTTTTCACTCCCCACACTAGGCTGAGCGCCTCCCTGTCAATCTGGGCGTAGTTACGCTCGGCTGAGTTTAGTGATCGTGACGCAAAGGCTTTTGGCCTCTCTGAACCGTCCGAGAATTTGTGCGACAGCACCGCTCCAATGCCGCAGGGTGACGCATCACAAGCCAACCGAATTGGTAACGCTGGGTTGTAATGGGCCAATACCTCTTTCGATGTGATTAGTGTTTTGATCTTCTGGAAAGCTCGTCTACATTCGTCATTCCACTTCCATGGCACCCCAGTTTGCAGTAGGGTGTTCAGTGGGTGTAGTATTGTAGACAAAAGAGTAGTTTACCAGCCCGAGGAACGACCTCAGTTGTGACACATTTTCCGGCGCTGGAGCCTTGACTACTGCCTCAATCTTCTCTGGGGACTTATGTAACCCCTCTTTATCGATAACGTGGCCACAATACTGTGGTGTATGTAACTTGTTCCACCTTAAGAGAACTTAAACGTGTTCCACCTTTAGAGATGTACTACTTTCTCTGGCTGCTGTATACGGTAATACCAGTGGTGACCACACCGGTATATAAGTGCTGTGTAGTAATTTGCTGGGTAGTACAGCCCTAACCTCCGAATAGTAAAAACCTATTAAAAAGTTATTCTTATAGTCTGTGTCAGTAATTGACCTTAAATATAACTGGAACACACAGACTTAACAGTGGCGATGAGTCCGATCTTACCCTGCGGCAGTTTACATCCACGGGAGCTTTGTCCTCAGAACGGGCGTCGAGAAGAGGCATCCACCCTCATCATCCTGCTGAACAGCACGTCGCACGGGAGGCATCGAGGACCCGGAGTGAAGAAGAGAAATTCTGAACTCGGAGCCCCCATCAGCAGCAGACAGCTATCTTCCTTCTACCACGGTGGTGGGTAAGCCAATCAGCGAAAGTCGGCCGCGTTGGCTGTAGCGAAGGGGAGGGAAGACGGAGGAAAGAGGGCGGTGAAATCGACCGCGGCCGGTGAAAAGGGCCGGGCCGCATTCGGGCCGAAAGGCGCAGCGACTGGGGTAGCTGAAGGCGCGAGAGCCGCGGTGAATTCGAACGCAGCGGGTGCACATAACCGGGCTGCAAGAAGGGCTGCGAGGCGCGACGGCAGGGAAGCGCGAATGCCCACGGGAACCGCGGTGGAGTAGAAGCAGCGTCGGGGGAGTTGTTAACCACTGGGGAGGTGAGACCGGCAGCAGCACAGCAATTGCCATTGCAGCCAGCGGGTGAAGAAGACGAGCGCGGGAAAGACCGCCAAGCGCGGGAAGCCGCCATTTTGGAAAAAAAAAATTGCAAAGATGCCTAAACATGGGAACATTAATACTTTTGATAGCGACATTGAAGATTGGACCACATATGTAGAACGCATAGAAGTTTATTGTAGAGCAAATAAGATACCAGATGGGGAGAAAGCACTAACCTTATTAAACTTAATGGGTGCGAAGACATACGGGCAATTGAAACACCTTCTATCACCAGAGAAACCGGCGGATAAGACTTTCGCGGATATTGTTACCGTCCTGAAAAATCATTTAAGCCCCACGCCGCTGATGCTAGCAAAATGATTTAAATTTTACAGCAGAAAGCAGCTGAAAGATGAAAGCAATGCTGAATTTTTAATTGAATTGCGTAAGCTAGCAAAGTACTGTCAGTTTGGAACAGGACTAACAGATGCGCTAAGAGATAAATTTGTGTGTGGATTGTTAAAAGAAGAGACACAAAAGCGACTGCTTGAGGAGAATGAGCTGACGCTTGATAAAGCTGTCGCTATGGCAGCATCGCACGAAGCCACAGCGAGAGGCACGGCGGTAATGCAGCTACGGTCACCGGAACTCAGCACAAATCAAATGGTCTTGGGTACAGTAAAATGTTATCATTGTGGAAAGACAACGCACGATCAGAACCAGTGCTGGTTCAAAAATAAGGAATGCAGAAAATGTGGCAGGCTTGGTCACATAGCTAAAGTATGCCAGTCAGGAGAGAAGACCAGCAACAAAAAGTCACCACAGGGAAAGTACAGAAAGGTACACAAGGTGACAGAGAACAGTTCGAATGAACAGAAGTCAGATTCAGATGCCAGCAGTAATGAACTGGGTAGCTTAAGAGTACACAACGTTGGTAAGGAAGCAGACCTCCAGACAATTTGGGTCACACTTCAGATAGCAGGAGTCCAAGTGAAGATGGAATTGGACACTGGATCGGCATTGACGGTCATGAATAAGAAAGATTACAAAAGGTTATTCCAACATATTCCCCTATGGGATACGGAGATTGTATTGAAAACATACACGGGGCAAAGAGTATACCCCATCGGAAAGATAGAGGTAAAGGTGGTCCACAAGGGCAAAGAAAGCTGAGGAATGGACTTATATGTGCTACCTGAAGGAGGTCCACCACTACTGGAATGGGAGTGGATTAGAAAAATGAATATGGACTGGCATTCCTTAAAAGCACTAACAGTAGATGCCAGGGAAACAGATGTCAAACCTAAACGATTGTCCAGAATATTGGACGATGCTAAAGAGGTGTTCCAGCAGGGACTGGGAACACTGAGAGGAATTACGGCAAACATCAAGATTGAAGAACATGCACAACCAAAATTTTTCAAAGCCAGACCGGTACCCTATGCGATACGACCTGCTGTGGAAGCGGAGCTGGAAGCGCTAGAACGTTCAGGAGTACTGTCTAAGGTAGACTGGAGTGAGTGGGCTACGCCCATTGTTCCCGTGATGAAACGTCCTTCGAGCAACAAGCCGGGAGAACCAGGGAAGGTTCGCATCTGTGGAGATTTCAAGATCACTGTTAATCCGGTGCTTCACACGGTGCAGTATCCGCTTCCGCGGATTGAGGATATCTTCGCTTCATTGTCGGGCGGGAAACACTTCACCAAGATAGACCTGGCACAGGCGTACTTACAGATGGAAGTTGAGGAAGAGTCACGCCAGTATCTCACGATCAACACGCATAGAGGCTTGTACCGGTATAATAGACTGGTTTTTGGAGTGGCATCGGCTCCAGCAATTTGGCAGAGGGCCATGGAGCAGGTATTACAGGGAATTCCAGGCACACAATGTTACCTGGACGATATTCTGATTACAGGAGATGGTGACGAGGAACACCTCGCAAATTTGGAACTGGTGCTCATCAGATTGAAAGAATATGGACTTCGAGTTAATCGGCAGAAATGTGAGTTCTTTTAGAAGCGGATCTCGTACTGTGGCCATGTCATTGACCAGGAGGGACTTCATAAGTCTCCTGACAAGACCGAAGCGGTTGTGAAGGCTCCCGCTCCAGTTAATGTATCTCAGTTGAGGTCGTTCCTAGGATTGATTAACTATTACCATAAGTTTCTGCCAAATTTATCCACGGTACTGCACCCGCTGAACGCTCTTTTGCAGAAGGGAGTACCATGGGAGTGGAGCGAGGACTGTAAGAAGGCCTTTCGCAAAAGCAAGGAATTGATAACCTCAGAGGAAGTGTTGGCTCACTTCAACCCAACACTGCCTATTCGTTTGGCTTGTGATGCTTCTCCATATGGTATTGGGGCAGTACTCTCACACAAGTTGCCAAATGGCACGGAGAGGCCAGTCGCGTTCGCATCCAGATCATTGACCTCCGCTGAGCGCAACTATGCTCAGATAGATAGGGAGGCTCTCAGCCTTGTGTGGGGAGTAAAGAAGTTTAATCATTACCTGCAGGGCCAAAAGTTTACGCTTCTGACAGACCATCAGCCGTTGGTATCCATTTTTAACCCTAAGAAGGGTGTGTCGGTGATGACAGCACGGAGACTCCAGAGATGGTCCCTTTTCCTAGGGGCACATCAATATCAGATAGTTACAAAGGTACAAAGCAGCATGGTAATGCTGATGGGCTGTCGCGCCTGCCACTACCTGAAGAAGAGGAGACAACGAAGGTTGACCCTGTTGAGTTATTTCACTCGACCCTCATCGAGTGTTTACCAGTCACCAATGCAAGTATTGAAAGAGAAACCAGGAACGACCCGACACTGTCCCGAGTCTACGAGGTGACAGTGAAGGGATGGCCAGCACATGGTGATTCTCTGTTACCGGCATTCTCGGCAAGATGAGACCAGCTGTCCGTCTGTCAAGGAACATTGATGTATGGAACGAGAGTGATTATTCCTCCTAAGTTAAGGGAAAGAGTTCTAAAGGAACTGCATGAAGGTCATCTGGGGGGAGTCAAGATGAAAAGCCTTGCTAGGGCTTATGTGTGGTGGCTGGATATCGACCAACAGATAGAGGAGCTGATGAAAAGCTGCTCAGGGTGCCAAAAAGTGCAAAATGCACCTCCGATTGCACCGCTGCATCCATGGGAATGGCCTTCAGCCCCATGGCAACGCGTACATATTGACTTTGCTGGTCCATTCATGGACTCCATGTTTCTAATTGCGGTAGACGCACATTCTAAATGGCCAGAAGTGATCAAGATGACTACCACTACTTCAGAAAAGACAATTGCGGTGTTAAGAACGATATTCGCAAGGAACGGATTGCCAGAACAAATATGTTCCGACAACGGACCACAGTTCGTGTCAGAAGAATTCCAAAAATTCTTAAAGAAGAATGGGGTGAAACATTATACCTCTGCCCCATATCATCCGGCTACAAATGGGTTGGCCGAGAGATTTGTACAAACATTCAAAAAGGCAATAAAGGCCATGAGCGAAGATCAGATTCCACTACAACATAAGGTGGACAAGTTTCTACCGGCATATCGAAACGCCGCTCATGCAGTGACAAACCAAAGTCCTGCCATGATGTTTTATAACAGGAGGTTGCGGTCCAGGTTGAACTTGTTAAAACCAAATGTGCGGAGGGAAGTTGAAAACAAACAGTTCCAGCATATAAATAACAAGACCACTCGGAGTTTCGAGGTAGGACAACCAGTGTTGGCCAGGGACTATGGAAACGAGAAATGGCAATCCGGAACAATTCGGGCCAGACAAGGACCCCTGATGTACACGGTAGATGTTGGTAAAAATGTAATACGGCGTCATGCTGACCAACTGGTAGAATCGAGAACAAGGGTCGAACCCATGGTTACGACAGAGACAACCGTGGAAGAAGTTAGTGAACCTGAAGCATCTACCTCGGCAGTGAATGTGCCTGATGATGATGTCCAAGACATAAGAGACCAACTAGAGGAGTCACCTCAGCAACAAGAATCAGAGACCCCTGAAAGGCGTTATCCAACTCGAATCAGGAGGCCTCCTGAGAGACTGAACCTTTGAACTGTTTCTACATGAAGTTGTATATGTATATATGTTATTATGTTATTTTAAATGGGGATATAACTGTTAAGCTAAAAAGGGAGGATTGTGGTGTATGTAACTTGTTCCACCTTAAGAGAACTTAAACCTGTTCCACCTTAAGAGATGTACTACTTTCTCTGGCTGCTGTATACGGTAATACCGGTGGTGACCACACCGGTATATAAGTGCTGTGTAGTAATTTGCTGGGTAGTACAGCCCTAACTTCCGAATAGTAAAGATCTATTGAAAAGTTATTCTTGTATTCTGTGTCAGTAATTGACCTTAAATATAACTGGAACACACAGACTTAACAAAAAGGAGATCTGTTTTCTAAAAAACTCGCATTTGGGGCAGTTAGCTCGGAGCCCATATTCCTGCAATCTAGTGAGCACCTGCTCCAGGTTGGCAAGGTGATCACTGTCATTTTCGCCCATGACCAGGATGTCGTCCAAATAACACTGGGTCCCTGGGATCCCTTGCAGGACTTGTTCCATTGCCCTCTGCCAAATAGCCGGAGCTGATGCTACCCCGAATACCAGCTGGTTGTATTGGTAGAGACCTTTATGGGTGTTGATTGTGAGGTAATTTTTTGATGCTTCTTCTACCTCCATTTGCAGATACGCCTGGGCCAGATCAATCTTAGTGAAGCGTTTCCCTCCAGATAGCGAGGCGAAAATATCTTCAATCCGCGGAAGTGGATATTGTACGGTGTGAAGGACCGAGTTCACTGTTACCTTAAAGTCCCCACAGATGCGAACCTTCCTTGGTTCCCCAGGCGTGCTGCTCAATGACTTTTTCATCACAGGGACGATGGGTGTAGCCCACTCATTCCAGTCTACCTTGGACAGTACACCTGAACGTTCCAGACTCTCCAGCTCTGCTTCGACGGCTGGGCGGATCGCATAAGGTACCGGTCTGGCCTTAAAAAATTTTGGGCTTGCGTTTTCTTCAATTTTAATCGTCGCTGTCATGTCTTTTAGTGTTCCGAGTCCTTGCTGGAACACTTCTTTCGCGTCAGTTAGGATCTTTGACAGTCGCCCAGGTGTGACGTCGTCATCCTTTTTGTCAGCCACAGTCAGTGCCTGTATGGAATGCCAAACTAGTTGTATTTTCCGGATCCATTCACGTCCCAGTAATGGTGGTCCTCCATCTTGCAATACATACAGGTCTAGTTTTGGTGTTTCCTTACCGTTATATATAACGGTCACCCTTATTTTTCCTTTGGGGTAGACTTTTTGCCCCGTGTACATCTTCAAAATAATTTTTGTGTCTCTCAAGGGTATGTGTGAGAATAGCCACTCGTAGTCCCGTCTGTTTATGACTGTTAGAGCTGATCCTGTGTCCAATTCCATCTTTACCTGGACTCCTGCTATCTTGAGTGACCCAAATGGTTCGGTGATCCTCTGTTGTGATCACATTAAGTAGTTTCAGACAACTCAGTTCCCTGCTTTCGGAGTCGTTATCACTCTTTTGTTCATGTGAACTATTCTCTGTTATCTTATGTACCTTCTTGTACTTCCCTTTGATCGGTTTCTTATTGCTGGTTTTCTTTCCCGACCTGCAGACTCGTGCTATGTGTCCTACTTTTCCACACTGTCTGCACACTTTGTCCTTGAACCAGCAATCATTATGGTCGTGTGTTGTTCTGCCGCAGCGATAGCACTTCACTGTTCCGTATGACATTTCATTTGTGCCATATTCTTGCGGTCTCCGTTGTATCTCTGCAGCGCCCCGTGCTGCTGCTTCGTGTGATACTGCAATGCTGAAAGCCTTGTCCAGCGTAAGATCCTTTTCTGATAGAAGCCATTTCTGGGTTCCTTCACTTTGAAGCCCACACACAAACTTGTCCCTTAAAGTATCTGCTAGTCCCGTTCCAAACTGGCAGTGTTTTGATAGCTTGCGCAGTTCCGTTAAATACTCAGCATTACTTTCATCTTTATGCTGGTTTCTTTTGTGAAACTTAAATCTTTCTGCTATCAGCAGCGGTGTGGGGTTTAAGTGGTCCTGTAGGATTGACACTATGTTTTCAAAATCCTTTTCTACTGGCTTCTCTGGGGTTACTTGGTTTTGTAGTAAGCCATATGTTTTTGCACCCATTGAATTCAACAATACCAGCGCTTTCTTGTCATCTGGCACTTCATTCGCCTTGCAGTATATTTCTATGCGTTCGACATATGTCGTCCAATCTTCGACTTCATTGTCGAACGCTGTGATACTGCCACTCTTTGGCATTTTTGGGTGTGGTTAGACTGGCTTAAAATGGCGTCTCCCGCGCTTTCCTTTCTTCCCCGCTGCGGCTTAAAATGGCATCTCCCGCGCTGCTGCCAATGCCGCTCTCGGCGGTCCTCGAGGCAAATGGCGACGCCCTGTGGGTTTCGTGCGCTGCTCCTGCGCTGCTGCCAACGCCGCTCTCTGCGGTCCTCATGGCAATGGCAGCGCCTCGCGTTTTCCTGCGCGCCTCTCTCCCCCGTTGACGCTGCTCGGCCCTTGACCACCGGCTGCGCTCTGCTCTCTCTCGCCTCTCTCCCCCATTGACGCTGCTCGGCCCTTGAACACCGGCTGTGCTCTGCTCTCTCTCTCTCCCCCGTCGACGCTGCTTGGCCTTTTTCTGTGCCGCTCGGTCGGGCTCTAGCCCGTCGCTGTCCGGGAAGTGTCTGCACAGTACCTGTTGCCAGCCCGTTTCGCTGGACCACCGTGACTGGAAAGCCAAGCCTGGCTCTCGACAGCCTCCCCTGCGATGCTCAAATCTCCGCTGGATGACTGGGCGGTTGCTTGTGGTCGACGCCCATGCTTCTGGACTCGACCTTCTTCCACTGTTCTCCAGGAGCGAATCCCTGGGAGGTGATGCAGAGTTGCAGGTAGGTTCGAACTTGCTCGTCACCACTGTTACGTCCATGTAATAATAAGAAAAGGACTGCAGAGAACGGTACAACAGGTGTTTACTCAACATGGTTCAAACTGCAACTGAAACAACAGATTACTACTCAGCGTTATATACAGGTGTGGTCATTGCTAGTACTACAGTATACATGAGCTGTAGAAAGTAGTTCACACCTTAAAGATACATACATTACATCACCCCACCTACTTTTTTTCCTTTCCTATCTTTCCTGAACACCTTGGGGGGGATTTTAACTCAGGTGCGGGATGCTGTTGTGTTATCCGAATTTTGTGTTTCCCACACGAATCTAAATTGATGTGGGAGATTGATGCAATTTTAACTGAATTGGCCAATTGATTTCCAAGGTGTGGGAAGCCTTTGCAAATGGGTTTTTCATGACTGAAAGTCCCCTCCGATGATGTCATCATTGTTGCTGCATTTAAGGTCCACAGCAAGCCTTGCTTTTTCTGCAGACTGCCAAGCTTCTTGACTGTGCAGTGTGAGGGAGCTGCAGCAAAAATGACAAGCGGGAGGACAAAATCAGCTCCTCGCTTTGATGAGGTGGCACTGCAGGCATTAGTCATTGGGGCTAGGGCCAGCAGGGAGGTGCTCTTCCATTCACCAGGGAGGAAGAGGCCTCCCGCTCAGACCAAGGCTGTGTGGATTCAGGTGGCTGAGGAGGTCAACTCCTTGGGAGTCACCTGCAGAACCTGGATACAGTGCAGGAAAAGATTTCATGACCTTCTGTGCACTGGTAAAGTGAGTATGAATTTCCCATCACCCTCAATCTGATCCCCATTGCCTTTCCTCACCAGCACTCAGCTTTAGCAATCTCTTCCTCCACATCCCACTTGACACTGATATCCATGCACCCTACCCATTCCCTCTCTCTCTATGCTCATATTCACATCACTATTCAACCATGCAGCCCTCACAGTCCCTATCACCCTGATGCTTTGAACACAACTGACAACACACAGGGAGGGCCCTTGGTCTTGCAACCTCACTCCATCTTTGCATAGCATAGATACTTAGAAGGAGACAATCTCTACACTCACTCCTTCATTCTCACTCAACCTCCACTTGCCTCCTTCATTGCTGGAAAAGAGAGCTCACAACAATAGGGAGCGAGCCAGGACAGGAGGAGGGACAGCCTCAATAGCCCACCTGACCCCCTGGGAGGAGGCCATCCTGGAAATTATGGGAATAGAGGATGATTTGCACGTGGGGGACTGTAAGGCTTGTAAAATTACAGAGTTCCCCCAAAGTAAGAAAGAAGAGATATTGGACTGTTTCAATTAATTTTGGGCCAAAGGGGCTTAAACATCAAAACCCCAGGAAGATTTGGCTAGTTTTAAAAAGCATGTTCAGGCCTGCGAAAACTGTGACAAAGGGGAGGTGGGATGGGCCCGGAAACTCAGACAGTTTGAGTATTGGGCCGTCTGCGAATGTTTTGGCCCTTCCCAACCTTTACATAAAGACAATAAAAACTGTTCCCGCCGAAACTTGCAGAGTCACCAAGTACATGAATAAAACAATGCATGCCAACAGTCAACAAAAGAAAGAACATGGCCCCAGCAGGAAACAACAATCAAACAGCAGTTTAAAACCAGAGAGATTTCCAAAACATTTTACACATTTTAAACTGGTTTCAAGGCAATCCTGAAACCAGTTACAAGCAAATTAAAAATAGATGGACCATCCCTAAGCTCATTAAAGATTTAAAACATATTAAAAACAACGAGCCCGCCAAAATTGACAAAGGAACCAGAGATTTGGTGGTCAGATAAGCCAGGCCTCAAACCAGTATAATTGAGGCCTGCTTGTTCAGTGAAACGGTAAGATCAGTGCACGTGTTCAGTACAGGCAACACGCTCACGTTCAGTACAGGAGAGACCAACATCACCGTTGCGACAACACTGGAGAACCGGAGACTTGAAGAAAGAAGATGAAACAGAAGGAAAAGAAAAGTCGCAGCAACCAAAGGCTTCAAGAAACCAACAACTACCAATACTACCACCAACCAGATAATATTGGGCCACCGCGACCAACAAGAAAACAACCACTGAAAATTCAAAAATCAAAAACTTGTTTCCACTCTACAGGCTAGTCTGACTTACCCCTGGATAAGATTTGACACAAAAGGCCCTAAAAACTTCACCTAACCAAAGAAAATTGGGTACTTACCCGATACATCCAACTACGCAGCTAACTGCATCAGCGGCCAAACCCAAACTGAAGACCGAATGCAGGTGCAGTCTTCAACCACGTCTGGGGTACGGCAGGCCCCAACCACCACAACTAAGGAGAACCCCAAAATCGCGAACCTCTACAATCTGTCAAGAAAGTCATTTGGTGAGCATTTCCTTGTCCTCTGGATTTCAACCTAGTTAGGATAGTGGGGTTGGGAGAGTAAGGGGTTTCTGTCTATTGTAATTCTCCCTCGCATATTCTGATTGTTCCCCACCCTTTTAGAGTATAAGATTTTATTGTATTGTATATTTTCCTGTCTCAAAATAAAGATCTCAATTCTTTTGACCAACCCAGGTGTCTGTTGCAATTTCATTACAACCCCCAAATAAGTCCAAAGTCTAGAACCAAAGGAGTGGGAACGATTCAAACCGCTCAGGGAGTCAGAGGTAAAGCTGACCACACACACCACCCCTTACAGAAATGGCAACCGTGGCAGGACTTTGGCAAAAGGGAAGTAATGCAATAGACCCTGTGTTTGATGAAAGAATGAAGATGGAAGAGAAGATTTCCTCTTACGTTTTTGAGAAGCTGAATATCACCAAGAAATGGGTAACCAGTCTGTTGCGTGCTGGGCATCCCATGGACGCTGCAGCCAAATGGACTGAGAGCAAGGATCATAAGTCGGTAGAGAAAGCCATCTGGTTGGTCTGCGCCCTACGACAGATCCAGCTTTTAGATCAGCATGTTAAAGCATTGACAGCAGATCTGCAGGAGGCAGCCAAACTGTCTCAGGCAAGAGCGATGGCAGGAGAAGAACTATTGCAAGAATTACAAGCCCAAAATCATGAGAAGTTACAGCTAGTAGAGAAACACAGGAACAGGCTTGAGTATTTTCGGTGTCAAGTCACCAAAGCAAAAAGCAATGAGCTAGTACTGAAAGAGGAGAACGCTTGCCTAACCAGACAGTTAAAAGAACAGGAGGAGAAGTACAGAGATGTGAAGGCAGCTTATAAAGTAGCAAGCACTAGGGATTTTGAAGCAGGAGATCACGGCCCCTGTCAGAAGCAGATAGACAGTTTAAAGCTTGCTCTGTCCAGGGCAAAAGGCATGGTATGCCTAGTAAACTCGGGTGCGGCCCGGGTAGACCTGGAAGTAGAAGTAGAAACTGTACAGACGTCACCTGTGGCACCGGGGAACAACTCGGTTGGGCAGCAGGAGTGACAAGCAATCTGTAGGGAAGACAGGGAGGAGTGCACATCACCACCACCTGTGGCACCGGGTTTTGACTTAGTTTGGCAGCAGGCAGAAGTGGGCAACAAATGCAGAATAGGTCGGAGCCGGGGCCGATGTGCCCAGCTCCACAGCAAAAGTTTGGCCCACCTGGGGTAGGTGGGGGCCAGGGGCCCCTTGAAAGCCAGTTGGTGATTCCCCATGGGACCCAACAGCTTAGGGCTATGGTAAGCCACCTGAGCAAGCTCACCCACAAGGGAGATCCCTCAGTCCACTTTATGGAAGTGGAACAAGCAGCAGGCATTAATGAGTGCGATGACTCAGAAATGGCCAAGATGCTTCTGTTCACCTTAGATGGCAAGCTGTACCAGTCCCTCTCTGCTGAGTGCAAGAAGGGACAGGGAGGGTACGCTGCCATCCGGGATCAAGTTCTGGAGGCGATGGGGATGAATGATGGTAGTCCTTTCTCCCGGGTGGAGAAGACTACACAGTTAGCAGGGGAGACCCCACAGGCTTTCGCAGACAGGCTGTGGCCTGTGTATAGGAGTGCCTGTAATGGGGATCTCAACCGGGCTAACTTGAACCAGGATGAGCTGGCTCACTGGCTCCGAAGTCTGGTGGCAAACAGCTTGCCACAGATCAGAGCCAAGGCCGAGCTGTGGTTCGACCCAAAGGGCCCCCAAGTCACCGAGGAGACAGTGGTCAGACAACTGACCCTGGCTTACCGTAACGGTAGGGGGATAGAAGAACCACACACACAAGGAAAGGTTCACGAGTTAAAACCTAGCCAGGGTAAGAAGGAATGGCACCAGGAAGGGGGTATCCCTTCCGATACGAGGCGTAACTGCTTCAGGTGTGGGAAAAGTGGGCATTGGAGAAGGGACTGCAGAAATCCTTGGAAGGATAGTGCAGGAAAGAATGCCCCAGCTCCTGCCCCAAAGACAGGAACATCGACCTCTCCCCCCACAGTTGATTCGTTAGTAGCTGCACTTCGAGTTTTGTTGGCTGGCCCAGGGCAGGTAGCCATAGCCACGGGTGCTTTAACTCCATCTGCCCCACCTAACACAGACTTATGACTAGAGCCAGCACAGCCTGTCTATCTGTGTCCCCTTGAGTACGATGTATGGAAAAGACCGCTTGTTAAGATGGAAGTGGAAAAGGTAAAAGGGACCTATCTGTTGGACACGGGAGCTTCGAGCACCATAGTCTACTCAGATAACCCCGTTGCCTCACCTCTGTCTAACGGGGTCCCATACAGCTTAGTGGGGTTCACAGGTAATGAGCAGGTTGGCTCGTTCACTATCCTGCTGTCCATTCATTTAGGAGCACTCCACACCAAGTGGACTTGTGTTTTAATGAAGTGGGAGCAGGCAGGGAAAGGGATCCTGGGGGCTGATTTTATTATAGGCCACAGGATTCTAGTGGATCTCAGGAACCACTGTCTGTGGGGAGCATGCACCGGCAAAGAGGGTGAAGTGGCAGTTATCCCAGGAAAACAGGGAAAGGGGACTTTGTGTACCCTAAAACCCAAGGAGGGTTACGACCTCGAGCAAATGGTCAGTAACACTCCAGTGGAGTGCCAGGCATTTGTGCGAGCACACCTCGGCGCATTTGCCACTCACAAGCATGATTGTGGGAGGGTGAACGGGGTCGAAGTAAGTGTAGATGGGGACCCCATGACCCGACCACAAAAGCAGTATAATTTCCCCAACGCGGTGGAGGCAGACATGGAAATGGCCATGACCTCTCTGGTCAAACAGTAGGTATTGAAACCAATAGCCACCCATGTAAACTCTCCGCTGTGGCCGGTTAGGAAACCGGACAATTCCTGGAGAGCCACAGTGGACTATCGGGTACTCAATAGGAACATCCCCGCCTGTGCACCCATGGTCGCAGCTGTCGCCGACCTCATTGGAAGTATTCCAGCCTCCGTGACCACCTTCACGGTGTTGGATATTTCCAACGGGTTTTGGTCCATCCCTCTGCGGAGAGAGGACCAGTACAAGTTCGCCTTCACGTTTAAAGGCCAACAGTACACCTGGAACTGCCTACCACAGGGGTTCCACAATAGCCCCAGTATCTTCCACCAGTGTATGGCAGATTGCGTAAAACGCTTCAGCCGACCCCGACAGTTAGTCCAGTATGTGGATGACCTGCTCCTATTCACCGATGAAGGAGAGGAACACGGTCCACTACTGGCTGAACTGCTGGAGTTGCTCAAGCAGGAAGGTTTTAAGGTAAACCCCAAGAAGGTACAGATCGGTCGACAGGAAGTAAAGTTCCTAGGGCTGGCTGTACGAGCAGGGGAAAGGGCCATAGATAAAGCCAGAAGGGAAGCAGTGCAGGAGTTACCAGCCCCCAATACAGTGACAGGAGTGAGATCTTTTCTAGGGCTGACAGCGTACTGCAGGGATTTTTATTGAGGATTACACAGCCACAGCAGCCCCTCTGCTCCGACTCCTACACAAGGGAGTGGAGTGGGTTTGGGATGAGGTTTGCGAGGCAGCATTTGTAAGCCTCAAGCAAAATCTGCAGACTGCACCAGCTCTAGGGGCCATTGATGGGGAGAAAGAGTTTTTCTTGGAGGTAGCAGCCAGCGGGGACAGTCTGAGTGCAGTGCTGCTCCAAGAGCGGCACAGTCAGCTGAGACCGGTGGTTTACTCCTCCAGGATACTCACGGATGTGGAAAAGGGCTATTCCAACTGTGAGAGGCACCTCCTCGCCACTCACTGGGCTGTGAAAAGATCATTGATCTTCACAGGCAGCTCGCCCATCACCCTCCTCACCCGTCACACGCCCACCCAGATGCTCCTAGATGGAAGAATTAAAGATGGGACAGTGAGCAGTGCCCGCATTGCTCACTGAACCCTGCTTCTCTCCCAGATGGACCTAAGGGTGAAAGGTCTCTGCGAGCCCAAGCTCGAAGCCAACATGATTTATCCAGGGATGGCCCACCGGTGTTCCATTGAAGGAATATGGGAAGTCAACATAGGTTTTCGGGCCGGGATACACCCCACAGGCCGCAAAATCTATGTAGACGGTTCGAGCATGGTATATGCTGGGAAATGACTCACAGGGTGTGGAGTTTATGACCCGGGGCAGACATTGCCCTGGCAATTAAACTCCCCAGCACCATGAGCGCCCAACAGGCTGAACTGTCCGTGGTAGTGTACGTGGTTACACACCCAGAGAAATTCCCTACCCCATACACGATTTGCTCGGACAGCATGTTCACGTACAGTTCATGTACAGAATACCTGGCCATCTGGTCCCATCGGGGATACACCTCCGCTGACGGGAGACCCCTGGCAATCAAGCCTCTGCTGGAGAAAATCATGACAGCCGTAGGGAAAGAAGGGAAGGTCTATATCGATAAGGTTAAGGCCCATTCGATGACAGAACCCATGAGGGAGGGTAACCAAAGGGCAGATGAATTGGCCAAGCAGGGAGCTAGGGAAGGAGAGTTTTGGGACCCCTATCAGACAGGTTCGGTAGCCGCAATCCGAGACAAGGGAGGTACACAAGGTGTAGCTTTGGTCCCGGACCTAAAGCAGGCTAAGGTATGGGATCCCATCTCCAGAGCTGTCCTGAATGTGCTCACAAAAGGGGAGAAAGTAGAGGGCCCATACAGTACAGCAGCCATCACCGTCAAGGAAGGCATGCTGTTCAGGGGGGAGCAATGGGTAGTGCTGCAGCAGCACCAAAGGGAATTCCTCCAACTGGCCCATGAGAGTCCAGGAGCAGGGCATCCCGGGCCTGAGGCCACCTGGCAGCGGGTGGAACAGGCAGGATGGCGGCCAGGACTGAGGGAACAGGTCCACGAGTTCGGTGCCAGCTGTCTGGTGTGTGCTGCCAATAACCCTGACCCCCAGAAAAGGAAGGTATCTTTGGGACACACCAGGAGGGTAGAGGGACCATGGCAGTCGATCCAGACCGATTACATCGGGCACCTACCCACCGCCCAGGGAGGCTACAAATATTGCCTAGTCCTGGTGGATGTGTTCTCATAGTGGGTAGAAGCTTTTCCCTGCCGTACAGCTACCGCATTGGGTACAGCCAAGATCCTGGTCAGGGAAGTGTTCACACGATGTGGACTCCCACAGTATGTGGAGTCTGACCAAGGGAGTCACTTTACCAGACAGGTCATGCAAGAGATCCTCATGGTACTCGGCATTGAAGGGAAATGGCACGTCGCCTACAACCCACAGTCATCGGGTCCTGTAGAGCGTTTAAACCGCACTATAAAGGAAAAGCTGCGCAAGGAGACGGGAGACTCGCTGGCAGGCTGCTAGTAACATGGGAAAGTAGCATCGGAGTAACCGATTGATGCTGGAACCCAACAGGCACCACGAGTGGGAGATAGGGGATCAAGTCATGGTAAGAAACTTTGCCCGGTTGGGAAGTTTCGAACCATTGTATATGGGGCTGTACGGCATTGTGGACAAGGCAAGCCCCATGGTGTATGCCATCAAGATGCCCCGCCGCACAAAGTGGTTCCACATTAATCAGTGCAAGCTGTTTAAGACTGAGAGTGGAGAATGGTCAGCAAGGGCGAACCGCACTAAAGCTAGAGAGCAGCAGCCTTCAGCTGTGACAGAGGTGGGGGCCATGACGTGTGTGACTGGAGAGGCCCTCCCACCAATTAACTGAGATTCAGGTACACCCCCAGTAGCCGGAGCCTTAAGAAGGTCTACTCGCATACCACAGCCTAGACTACCTTGGTCACCTGAGTATCACTTTAAACGATCCAGCCCCAGGAGAACCTTTAACAAAAGGGGAAAAACAAAGGTTCGGGACAAGTCTAAGGACACAGATCCCCAGCCTGCCGCCTCCAAAGGTGAGGGACTTACAGGAGAGGT
The DNA here is from genome assembly GCF_052327205.1 of Somniosus microcephalus. Lineage (NCBI taxonomy): Eukaryota > Metazoa > Chordata > Chondrichthyes > Squaliformes > Somniosidae > Somniosus > Somniosus microcephalus. Next base: position 199,590,553 of record NC_140987.1, read on the forward strand.
AGTGTTGGGCAGAGAGAGAGAGAGGGGACCCCAGCCTGCGGCATCAGGCTGCGGGGAACCCACAGGACAGGATAGGGACTCAGCAGCCACACAGAAAGGGGTAGTGTGCTGCAGCACAGAAAGACACACTCCCCCGATTAACTGGGATTCAGGGAAACTCCCAGTTGTTTTAAGGAGGACTCTCCGAGTCCGGTGGCACAGGTCACCTTACGCCCAGGCGTACAAGCTGCCCAGAGTCCACAAAAGGCAGAGGCCTAACAGAAATTAGCCTGGCCATCCAGAGACGGGCGGCGAATGTATATAGCTTCTGAAGTATTTTAAGTGTGTTTTTACAGTTTGGTAGTTTGGAATTTTTTTGTGGTTTAATTTTAGTTTAGGATAAGTTTAAGTTTTGAATTTTGATAACTGTGTCAGGCCAGAGAACCTTCTCAGGACATGGCTATTTTATTTGTGTGTCCCTACAGAGAGGAAATCGGGATGAGAAAGGTTCTGCTCCTGCTCGCCCTGGTAGGGGTGAGCATCGGTGATCGAGGAGACGTGGAGAACTCCCACATCTATGGAGAGAGAGCACCGATCATTACCGCAGTGGGTGGCGAACGGGGTGTGGAGGAGCTCGCCATTTACTTCCACAAGGGGAGGTGGCCAGGGTGGCTGGGGTCTAACTCGACCCAGTACTCCAGCCAGACCGGGTTCACGTACGGGGAGGCCTCCATCCCGTGCCCCAAGGTACAGATCGTTGCTACAAGGGTCAGTGTCACTGAGGGGAAACGTGTGTTTGACATGCAAGGGACAGACTCCTTTGGATAGGTGGTGGTGGCTCAGAAAGCTGAGCAAGGATATAGGAAACCCCGCAGTCGATTGGGAACGATTGGGGAACAATACCCATTGGACAATTATAGGGACCCGAGGGGGATTGAGTGTGTGTTGGGACAAGTGGTGGGAACCGGATCAAGGGATTTATGTTTGTATGTGGGGTTCAGAGAAGGTCTGCCCCACAGGCATATCCATCATCTTCCACCGGCAATGGCAAGATGCCGGGGAGGGGATGGAGTGGGATTCCAGCCTGCATGCGTGCGCGGTCCCACACTCACCGATCCCAGTCAACGCCACTGAACTTGTGGCCTGCCCCCGAAAACCCCTGCTCACGACCACAACATCACGAACTATAGTCCAGAGGTGTCCTACCACCACCAAGAGACCAGGGAATGGGTTAGTCCTAGTACCAACCGATAAGCTGCTGTACCAGGGGGTACGCTATTCAGTGGCCTCAGTGATCCTGAACCTGACCGAGGTGCACTTACCTGAATGGTGCCCTAAGGAGATAGAACAGTTGTACCAAGCCCTGTTGAAGGAAATGTTTAGATAGTTTTATGAATTCGACTTTGCCAGGGTAGACAAAGCGAAACTGTACAGTTTACATCCTGAGCATAATATGGGCGCAGGGAGACAAAGAAGGGGGACCTGGAATTATATTTTTACAGCTTATAGTACAGGATCCTCAGTGATAAACAGCCTAGATGATATAGAGTTACAAACTCAGATAAATGGTTTAAAGACCCAGTTAAGAAAAATCCTAACAGAGGAGAACACAGTGGTGGGCTCAGAGCTACACGAGGACCAGGCTATGATGGTCCATTTAAAAGAGATAATAGCTGAGCTGGAGAGACACGCCAAAACAGTAAATGCACTTATACGAGAGGACAGGAATGCTTCGGATCAAGCTGCACAGAATGAGGTGTGCGTGCTATACGGGGCATGGTTGCTGGGCGAGGGCCGCAGCAACCTGGAGGATTTAAAACAAGGTTTAGTCCCCTCCTGGATTAGCAACAAACACCTCGCAGCCCTCCACCCGTTTAGTAATTCGCTGAGCCTGTGTCAGCTCCGCCTAGCCTCTGAAGCCTACCCTGTCCCAGTGGATTGTGGCGTTCCAATCGCACTATCATGGGGATAGTAGTGAGGATGCCGGTCATGGGTGGGACAGCCCGACCCGCACCGGTATACAAGGTGGAGAACATTGGTATCATTCAAGGGGGTGCACATGTCCGTTTTGCAGAGGTCCCACCTTATGTCATAAAGTGGGAGCATGCTGTGAGAGGTACAGACCTCGCCGGGTGTCAGAGCCGGGGAGCACACATAATACTGTGTCCCCAGCACTTGAATGCCTATTCGAGACCACAGTGCGGGTTTAAAGCTGCTGGCGCACAACCTGTGAACTGTACCATGGAGGTAATGGAACAAGACCATGTTTCCCCTCAGGTAGCATTCATAGGGGGTGGGACATATTGTTTCACCACAAGTGCAGCCCACTACCGGCATGGACAGTACATCTGGTGAGTGACAGCAGTTTCTGTTTTAAACCCGAGGCAAATGTTCAAGTGGCCCAGGAATGGATTGTACCCATCCCTGAACCCTCAACTGTTTACCTCACTGTCAAGGAAAACATTACCAACCTGCAAAATTACATAACACATTTCGGCTATGAAATTCCCCCTCTACCAGAACATCTTACCGCCCTATTAAAAGTACTGGTCATCTCACAGAAACATTTCTATACATTAGAGCAGAAGACAGTTGAGATAGGGGCCAAAATCTTGGATATTGTAGTTCCACCCTGGTGGGACATTTTTGAAAATATAGAGGACCCTCTTGGATTAGGCTGGCTTCACACATTTTAGTGGTTTGCCAGCTCGGCATAGTTTTCTACCTGTTGTGTGCGGAGTGCAAAGGAAGGGACCAGATGCTCCGCTCTCAACATGAGGGAGCATGGGACAGGAATAGGGTCTGTGACCAGGTATAAAACCAACCTTGACTGTTATTGAAAATAAGGTTTGATGAGTGTGTGTCATTATTTTTCCTATGTGTGTAATTCTTCCAAGTGCTGCAGGGGTGTTGGACCCACTCCGTGCTTGGGTGTGAATGTAATAAAAGTTTTGTACCTTGTATATTTTGATAAACACTGTACCTAAAGGGAACGGGAGAGAGTGTTTTGTTTTGGGTATTTGTTTAGATAATACAGAGGAAGGTTGGCTCCCGAGGTTCAGAAAATTTTGCTCACAACTGCATGATACTATAGTAATAAAGTATCACAGGGGGGTGTATAAGGCTTGCAAAATTACACAGAGTTCCCCCAAAGTAAGAAAGAAGAAATATTGGACTGTTTCAATTAATTTTGGGCCAAAGGGGCTTAAAATCAAAACCCCAGGAAGATTTGGCTAGTTTTAAAAGGCATATTCAGGCCTGTGGAAAACTGTGACAAAGGGGAGGTGGGATGGGCCCCCGAAACACAGACAGTTTGAGTATTGGGCCATCTGGGAATGTTCTGGGCCACCCCAACCTTTACATAAAGACAATAAAAACTGTTCCGCCGAAACTTGCAGAGCCACCAAGTACATGAATAAAACAATACATGCCAACAGTCAACAAAAGAAAGAACATGGACTCAGCAGGAAACAACAATCAAACAGCAGTTTAAAACCAATCCGAGAGATTTCCAAAACGTTTTACACATTTTAAACTGGTTTCAAGGCAATCCCGAAACCAGACACAAGCCAATTAAAAATAGATGGACCATCCCCAAAGTTCGTTAAAGATTTAAAACATATTAAAAATAACGAGCCCGCCAAAATTGACAAAGGAACCAGAGATTTGGCGGTCAGATAAGCCAGGCCTCAAACCAGTATAATTGAGGCCTGCTTGTTCAGTGAAACGGTAAGATCAGTGCATGCGTTCAGTACAGGCAACACGCTCATGTTCAGTGCAGGAGAGACCAACATCACAGTTGCGACAGCACGGGAGAACCAGAGACTTGAAGAAAGAAGAAGAAACAGAAGGAAAAGAAAAGTCACGGCAACCAAAGGCTTCAAGAAACCAACAACTACCAATACTACCACCAACCAGGTAATATTGGGCCAACGCGACCAACAAGAAACCAACCACCGAAAATTCAAAAATCAAAAACTTGTTTCCACTCTACAGGCTAGTCTGACTTTCCCCTGGGTAAGATTTGACACAAAAGACCCTAAAAACTTCACCTAACCAAAGAAAATTGGGTACTTACCCAATACATTCAACTACGCAGCTAACCGCATCAGCGGCAAACCCAAACTGAAGACCCAATGCAGGTGCAGTCTTCTACCACGTCTGGGGTACGGCAGGCCCCAACCACCACAACTAAGGAGAACCCCGAAATCGCGAACCTCTACAATCTGTCAAGAAAGTCATTTGGTGAGCATTTCCTTGTCCTCTGGATTTCAACCTAGTTAGGATAGTGGAGTTGGGAGGGTAAGGGGTTTCTGTCTATTGTAATTCTCCCTCGCATATTCTGATTGTTCCCCACCCTTTTAGAGTATAAGATTTTATTGTATTGTATATTTTCCTGTCTCAAAATAAAGATCTCAATTCTTTTCACCAACCCAGGTGTCTGTTGCAATTTCATTACAACCCCCAAATAAGTCCAAAGTCTAGAACCAAAGGAGTGGTCCAATTCGAGTCAGAGGTAAAGCTGACCACAGACACCACCCCTTACAGGGACGGACAGACGGATGTAACACAGCAAGCTGGTGACATAAAAGTATCCCATCTCTCTCTTTGACATTGCATGAGTCGCTGATAATGATTGTGAAGCTGTAACAGATGGACTTATGAGCATCTGCAAAAAGCTATGTGCATGTAGCCTTTGCATCACATCTCTGACTCTATCCTTTACTCCCCCACAGGACCATCACAAGCATCCCTCCCCACTAGCCAGGAAGAAGAGGCTGAGCAGCCAGACTCTTCAGAGGAAGCTGCAACCTTTGAGGGCGCAGCGTCAGCAGAATTCAGTGCACACAGCACCAGCGCAGACACTCACACCTCGGTGGGACTTTCGGGACATAGAGTAGTGTTGTCACCTGGTGTATCACAGCTCACAAGTGAGCATCAGCAGATTGTGGAGACAGGGACAGCAGTGGAGAGTCCTAGTCGAAGGGCGCAGGAATCTGCTAGCTCGGCTCAGCAGCATGTCGATCCTCTGCCTCTGGGTCCATCCATAAGATCAGAGGTGATGGAACTCCAGGCACAGATGCAGGAGTCTCTGGCAGGTTTTGTCTCTCGGGTCGCTGCGAGTGCGGAGCGAATGGAGGAGTCCATAGCGAACATGAGCAGAGCCTTTGTGGAGTCATTGGCGCATGAACGCATCACCACGGAAAGGATGGCTACCTCCGTGGAAAGGATTGCTACCTCCATGGTAAGGCTAGCTACCGTAGTGTAGGGGGTGGCGTGTGGTGGTGTTTGGCGCATGCGCCCAGTCAGTTATGCCTCTGACTGTTTATGAGTGGTTTGAATTGCTCCCATGCCTCTGGGTTCTAGACACCGGACTTAGCTACAGGCAGCGATACAGAAAAGACTCGAGTAGACAGGTGGTTTGGATGTAAGCAAAACTCAAGATTTTATTAAACAGAAAAATAACACAGTCTTATGAGAAGTTACTAGTATAAAAAATTACAGGCAAATACAAATAACTATATTATACAGGGAATGGGGAACACACGGCACATCGAGGGAAAACAACTATCTTAACAATTCCCTTATCCTTATCCCACCCCCTATACCTAACTAGATTAAGCTATGAGGGGCCAGAATTTATGCTCACCAATCAAAAAGGTCTGCTGAACTCAAAACAGCGGTGGGGTTCGGGGTTCGCTCTTGGTGCTCTCTGGAGCCTGCCGTCATCACGTGGTCTCCGGGTGCTGCAAGGGCGTTGTCCAGGTATGAGTACCCCAAAGTTATTGGGCTGGATTTTGCTACGGGGGCGGGTTGGAGGTGGGAAACCCACATTCGGGCTTGTTGTCCCGCCTCCATGGAGATGTAGCCAATCCACTGGATTTTCCTCTGATTGACCTTGTTGAGCCCGCCCTGTGGGCTCAGCAGGCCAATTAAGGGCCACCCGGCAACAGGTGACGTCAGAGATTGACATTTCATCTGTCAAAAGCTTTTGGCAGATGAAAGATCAGTGTTTAGCAGCTGTTTGAAGCTGTCAAGCACTGAAAAACTGCTAATTCAGCCTCAGTCCTTTCTCAGGATAACTTTAAAATCATTTTGCTGCAGAAACCAAGAAGCTGATTTTTTTTTTTAAATCGGAGCTTCTGTGGTTCTTGCAGCCGACTCCCGACACCGGAATGCAGGACTCCTGTAAAGGTAAGTAAAAGTAAGTTAAACTTATTTAAACACTTTAAACACTTGCAAAACACTTACCTTTGTACTCCTGCACCCCTCACTCACCTGAACACTGGGCATCTCGACCCCTCCAAGACCTCAGACCCACGTCCCGCCTCGAAAACTTTTCGTGGCTTGGAGCTGTCGGGAAGCCCACAAACCAGCAATAAAAATCGCGAATAGGCAAAAAACTACCTGTTAACTACCTGTTAACCGGCAGTTTAATTGCCTTTAATCCCTTCCCGCCTCTGGGAGTCGGGTTACAGCACTTGTCGGCAACCCGACTCCTATGAAATTGACATGGAGGCGGGCTGGAGGCGGGATGGGGTCGGGACCCCCGGATCTCCGATTTTTATCGCCCGCACGCCTCCAACCCGACTCCAGGGGCTTAGGAAAATCCAGCCCATTGTCTCTGCTTAGGTACTTTACCTTGCAGGGATGACGGTTCCTCTTCCTCGGCCGACAGTTTGAGTTTGCGTGAAGATAGTCGCAGGTTGGCTGAGACTGAAGGCCCGATCATTCGAAGCTTGTCTTCAGTCATCTACCTCAGTTCGTCTCCTCAGTTCGTCTCCTCAGTTGGTCTTCCTCAGTTGGTCTTCCTCAGTTGTCTTGCCTCCTCGTCCCGCCTCGCCTGGGCTGGATTGTTCGTGTCTGCCCGATGCAGTGCCTGGGCGATTCCAGATGGAGTGGGGAAAAGGCACGGGCAAAGGCCAGGGGGTAAGTGCGGGACGGGGAAAGAGCAACAGCCACGAGGGCGAGGAGCAAGGAGAGGCCAGAGAGAAGAGAGAGATTGCTACCCGGGGTCTTCAATTATACTCCTTTCGAAAACCTTTATCTGCGCACCAAATCAGATTAGTTCTTTGTCTTAATCTTGGTGGGCTATTTTAAATAATGGTAACAATCTATACTAACTGTTTTTAGATGGCCAGTAATCGCATCTACTGGCCCGATAATTAACTTGTTTTGTTCTGAATGTTCCTTGATGGGCCTGTCCAGCCTCGATGGCGTCCTTAATCTGTTCCCGATTATTTATGCAAACTGCTTGATGGCCTTAACTATTGGCCTAACTATATTTTGATTTGTCTCCAATTTGATCTAATACATAATTCAAAGTCCTGTCTGGTTTTCAAAACACAAAGTCTCTCTTCACAGAAACTGCAGCTTTGGTTTCGATTTCTCCACAAGCTGCCTGCGTTGCAGAGTCCAAGTTTTAAAATCTCACAGGCTTTCTGCCACGAAGCATGGACACCATCTTGGGTACCCTTTTTGATTAAAAATGTCCATGCTGTGTCCCGTATATTAATAACAACCTTTGGGGAAATGCAGAAATTTTGCAAATCTTACATGGGTACGAATAATCCCTGGATATAAGGGCCTCACATGGAGGCGGGCTTGGAGGCGTGCGGGGCGTTAAAATCACAAAAACTGGCAGGCGGGAACCCCCCGCCTGGTTCCCGACTCCGAGCAATTTTAACTCAGTCATGTCTGATGGTCCCGACTCCATCCCGTATTCAACAGGTGGGACTGGTCATTAAGGCCCTCTATAATCCTATTTTGAAAGGCCCTTGCGAATTTAACCCTTTTCCCACATGAAACACGCCTGATGGGAAACACAAATATGAAACCTGGCGGGACCACTATTGGATTGCTGACTATCAACTGCAGGTCAACCATTAAAGAGGAGATTTGATCAGCCATGATTTGCAGGTGGCAGGACTTAGTGGTCTCAGGTCTGGGGCAACTTTTAGAAGGCTTAACCACACCTATGGAAGGTTGGAGCCTCACACCCATCTCTAGTGTGACCTCCTGGGAAACCCCTCTCGCCACCTTCACTCAGCGCTTCCTCAACGGAGGCATATACCAGAAGCATGGGAGCCATTTATTTCCTTCCCATCTGGGCATTGGAGGAGATCGAGCACCAGTCGCGGCAGCAGCAGCAACAGCAGCAGCAGCAGCAGGAGCACCAGGCTGCTGCTCACCCACCTGAAGCTGCACAGGCCAGAAGGGGCCAGCGCCTGAAAGCCCGTCGGCGCAGGAGATAGCCCCCAAACAGGGTCTACAGACGTAGGGTTAGGTACGTCAACATATCTGAGCAGCAGTGTCAAAGGCAGCTTCGACTTTTGCGAGAGGTAGTGACTGACATCTGCGCAATGCTACAGCAAGACCTGCTGCCCAGAGGACCAGGTAGACAAGCATTAACAGTGGCCATCAAAGTCACCACCGCAATCAACTTGTTTGCCTCAGGCTCATTCCAGGGATCAGCAGCTGACATCAGCGGCATCTCCCAGGCGGCCGCATACACTTGCATCACGCAGGTAACTGATGCCCTCTTTGCTCTCGCACACAATCACATCCATTTCACCAAGGATCGAGCAAGTGTCACGACGCGAGCGGTTGGATTAGCTAATCTGGCAGGCTTTCCAAGGATGCAGGGCGTCGTTGACTGCACACATGTGGCCCTTAGGGCACCCCATCGCAATCCAGGTATTTTTGTCAACCGCAAGGGCTTCCACTCCCTCAACGTTCAGCTGCTGTGTGACCACAAGAAGGAAATTTTGCATGTTTGTGCCATGTACCCTGGCAGTTGCCATGACTCCTTCATACTGCGCCAGTCTAGTGTGCCTCCGCTATTCAGTCCGCCAGACCAACTTAACGGATGGCTACTTGGAGACAAGGGCTATCCCCTGAGGACGTGGCTAATGACGCTGTTGAGGAGGCCAGCCAACGAAGCTGAGGAGCGCTACAACTCCAACCACATTTCCACCAGATCCGTTATTGAGCAAACCATCGGTTTGCTGAAGATGCGCTTCAGATGCCTGGATAGATCAGGTGGAGCCCTGCAGTACTCAGCAGCCAGGGTCTCCAGAATCATCGTGGTTTGCTGTGCATGGCACAGCGTTGTGGCTTGCAGATTACTGAGGACCAAGTGGCTCCTCACATGATGATGATGATGATGGAGGTGGAGGAAGAACAGGAGCAACAGGAACAGGTACAGGCCCATCAACCAGTGGCAGCATTACGCGAGAACATTGCTGCCCGTGATGCAAGGAACGCACTCACCCTGGCCAGATTTGCTTAGCCTAGTCAATCAAACACTTTTGCCTCGCAGCTTCTTACCAGAGCTTTGACAATGGCCAAGAACCAGAGGATTCCTAGCACTCTGACCACCATACTGACAGTTGCAAGTATTCCTAAGGCCTCAATGTGGAAGTCCCAATAGCGAAATGACAGATGCCACAATTGCAACATTTGCCATCAGAATTTTTATGTTCAATAACGACGTGATGGCATTTTTACATTAAACACAAAATTGTACCCAAGTGACTACCCTTGTGACTATTTGTGCAGAATTTTCCTCTTACGCGTGCTCCTACGTGGTGCCTCCCCTGTGGCTTCAGCACATGTGGAGGCCCCTTGCCCACTTTCCTACTGCTCCTGTCTCGACAATTTGGCGGGTGTCCTCTGGGGTTGTGAGCCTGTGAGGGCTCGTCAACAGTCTGCTGCTCCTGCGGCTGTGCAGGGTTGGGTATGGACTCCGGTGGGGCTCTGACTGAGGGCTCTGCAGTGGCATGGAAGTGTGAGTGCATGGAGAGGAGCCCCCACTTCCTTGAGGTCTGCCACCAACCTCCCTCTCATGGGTCAGGTCCCCCTCAGCGCCTGGAAGTGGCTGGAGTGCACCTTGCTGCACATCAGGGGGGCCATGGGGACCCGTATCTGCAATGGCAGTGCTACTCAGAAGGGCTTCCATGAAGGTCTGGTTTCTCTGTTCAATAGATGCCCATCGCTCCTCAAGAGATGTCATTCTATTCTGAACAATGACCGTGCTTTCCATACCCTGGCGACTAAGCTTCTCTATGGCCATAGCCATCCTCTCCTCTACCGTAGCTGTCCTTTCCTCTACTGTAAGATTTGCAAAATTACTACATTTCCCCGAAGGTTATTATTAATAAAAGGGACCCTGCGTGGACATTTTAAATCAAAAAGGGTACCCAAGATGGCATCCGCGCCTCGTGGCAGAAAGCCTGTGAGATTTTAAAAACTTGGACTCTGCGACGCAGGCAGCTCGTGGAGAAATCAAAACCAAAGCTGCAGTTTCTGTGAAGAGAGACTTTGTGTTTTGAAAACCAGACAGGACTTTGAATTATGTATTAGATCAAATTGGAGACAAATCAAAATCCAGTTAGGCCTATAGTTAAGGCCATCAAGCAGTTTGCATAAATAATCGGGAACAGATTAAGGACGCCATCGAGGCTGGACAGGCCTACCAAGGTGCATTCAGAACAAAACAAGTCAATTATCGGGCCAGTAGTTGTGATTACCGGCCATCTAAAAACAGTTAGTATAGATTGCTACCATTATTTAAAATAGCCCACCAAGATTAAGACAAAGAACTAACCTGATTTGGTGCGCAGATAAGGGTTTTCGAAAGGAGTATAATTGAAGACCCCGGATAGCAATCTCTCTCTTCTCTCTGACCTCTCATTGCTCCTCGCCCTCGTGGCTGTTGCTCTTTCCCCATCCCGCGCTTACCCCCTGGCCTTTGCCCGTGTCTTTTCCCCACTCCATCTGGAATCGCCCAGGCACTGCATCGAGCGGACACGGACAATCCAGGCCAGGCCAGGCGGGACGCGATGAGGCGAGGAGGCAAGACAAACTGAGGAGACGAACTGAGGAGATGAACTGAGGAGACGAATTGAGGAGACGAACTGAGGAGATGAACTGAGGAGACGAACTGAGGAGACGAATTGACGAGACGAACTGAGGAAGATGACTGAAGACAAGCTTCGAATGATCGGGCCTTCAGTCTCGCCAACCTGCGACTATCTTCACGCAAACTCAAACTGTCGGCCGAGGAAGAGGAACCGTCATCCCTGCAAGGTAAAGTACCCAAACAGTGACTTTAACTTTGGGTTACTCGAACCTGGACAATGCCCTTGCAGCACCCGGAGACCACGTGACGACGACAGGCTCCAGAGAGCACCAAGAGCGAACCCCACCGCTGTTTTGAGTTCAGCAGAGCTTTTTGATTAGTGAGCATAAATTCTGGCCCCTCATAGCTTAATCTAGTTAGGTATAGGGGGTGGGATAAGGATAAGGGGATTGTTAAGATAGTTGTTTTCCCTCGATGTGCCGTGTGTTCCCCATCCCCTGTATAAGTATATAGTTATTTGTATTTGCCTGTAATTTTTTATACTAGTAACTTCTCATAAGACTGTGTTATTTTTCTGTTTAATAAAATCTTGAGTTTTGCTTACATCCAAACCACCTGTCTACTCGAGTTGTTTCTGTATCGCTGCCTGTACCTAAGTCCGGTGTCTAGAACCCAGGGACGTGGGAGTGATTCTAACCGCTCATCAACAGTCAGAGGCATAACTGACTGGGCGCATGCGCCAAACACCACCACACGCCACCCCCTACAGAAATGGCAACCGCAGCAGGACACTGGCAACAGGGTTGCGATACAGTGGACAATGGTTCAGATGAGCAAACCATGATGGAGGAAAGGATTTCTGATTATGTGTTTGGCAAGGTCAATATCACTAAGAAGTGGATCACCACTCTGTTAAAGGCTGGGCGTCCGGTAGATGCAGCAGCTAAGTGGACAGAGGGATAGGAACACAAGAAGTCCTTAGAGAAGGCAGTTTGGCTGATGTGCTTTAAAAAGCAGGTCCAGCTTTTGGACAGGCTCGTTGTAGCACAGGCAGTCAAGTTAAGGGAGTCACCCCTGGAGATCCAAGATAAGGCTCTCGCAGGGGAGGAGTTATTAGTAGCTTTGCAGGCTTTGAACCTAGAAAGAGTGTATTTAGTGGGAGAACACAAGGCCCAGCTGGAATACCTACGGTGCCAAGTCACCGAGGCCAAGGAAAATGAGTTAAGGTTGCGGGAGAAGAACGCCCGCTTGGCAAGGCAGATTAGGGAACAGGAAGAGAAAGTACAGGAGGTAAAAGCCGCTTACAAGCTAGCGAGTGAACAGGGGTTTGAGGAGGCAGACCACGGCCCCTGTAGAGAGAGGATAGAAAATCTGAGCCAGGCCCTCCGGAAGGCAAAAGGCATGGTATGCCCCATAAGCCCAAAGGCAGGCCAGGCAGATTTTATGGGGAACGAGGGGAGGACAGTTCCAACGTCATCGGTAGTGCTTAGGGATGACCCGGTTGAGAGAGAGGAGACCTAACGGCCACCACCCGTAGCACCAAGTTTCAGCGAGGTTTGGCAGCAAGGGGGGGTGGAACCGGGGGTGGAACCCGGAGTGGAGCCAGAGGTGGAGGCGGAGGTAGAGCAAACCCCGCCCGAGAGGTCGGAGCCAGGACCGATGTGCCCAGCACGGCATCGGAGGTTCGGCGCACCCGCCAATGGCGACAATGAGGGACCCCTCCAAAACCAGTTCGTATTACCCTTTAACACCCAACAGCTTAGGGTTATGGTCAACCATATCCCGAAGCTTTTCGCAAAGGGAGACCCCTTGATCCACTTCAGGGAAATAGAGCAGACTGCCAGCGTCAACTACTGCGATGACGCTGAGAAGGCCAAGATGCTGCTATTCTCCCTGGAGAGTAATCTCCTCCAATCCCTCTCTGACAAGTGTAAAAGGGGGCAGAGCGGGTACGAGGGGCTTAGAGATGCGGTTCTGGAGGCCATGAGGATGGATGAGGAACGTCCTTTCTCCTGCGTGGAGAAGACGATCCAGCTCCCAGGGGAAACACCACAGGCTTTTGTGGACCGGCTGTGGCCGGTGTACCGAAAGGCTTGCCCGGGGACGCCGGACCGAGCGTTCCTGGACAGGGATTCCCTGGCCCATTGGCTCCGTTGCCTGGTGGCGAACAGCTTGCCACAGGTCCGGGCCAAGGCAGAAGCCTGGTTCGACCCCAAAGATCCCCAGACCACCGAACTTACGGTAATTAGGCAGCTCACTCTGGCCTACAAAAACGGTAGGGGAGCCGATGCACACCCACCCAAGGGAAAGGTGCATGAGATAAAACCCGGACCGGGTAGGAAAGAGTGGCACCAGGAAGGGAGTAACCCCCCCCAACACAAAGACCAATTGTTACGGGTGTGGGAAGGATGGTCACTGGCGGTAGGAGTGCAAAAACCCTTGGAAAGATAACAAGGGAAAGCATCCCACAGCCCCAGCCCAAAAGGCGGGGGTAGGGACCCCTTCCGCAGAGTTCGAGTCACTTTTGGACGCCATGAGGTCCTTACTGACTGGCCAGGGGAGAGTAGCAGCTGCTACCGGTGCTCTCACTTCGTCAGCCCCATCCAACCCACAGCCGTGACTAGAGCCAGCGCAGCCTGTTTACCTGTGTTCTCTCCAGTATGATGAGTGGAAAAGACCCATTTTGGAGATGGAGGTGGAGAAGGTGACGAGGACCTATCTGTTAGACACGGGGGCATCATGCACCATGGTCTACTCAGCTAACCCCATCATCTCACCTCTCTACAGCGGGGTCCCATATAATCTATCGGGGTTCATGGGTAGGGAACAGGCCAGCTCATTTTCCATCCCGCTCGCCATTCGGATAGGACCGCTCCGCTCCAAGTGGACGTGTGTCTTGATGAAATGGGACGTGGAGGGTGGAAGAGGGGTCCTGGGAGCCAACTTTATCGTGGGTCACGGGATCCTAGTGGATTTGAGGAATCACTGCCTTTGGGGGGCAGGTAAAGTAAAGAACGGTGAGATCGTAGTAATCCCGGGAAAGGAAGGGAAGGGGACCCTCTGCACCATGAAGCCCAAAGAGGATCATAACTTCGGGCTCATGGTCAGCAACACCCCACCAGTGTTCCAGGCATTTGTGCAGGCCCACCTGGCCACATTGGCCACTCACAAACACGACTGCGGGAGGGTCACAGGGTTTGAGGTCAGCGCAGGCGGAGACCCCATGGCCCGACCACAGAAACAGTATAACTTACCCAGGGAAGCAGAGCCGGACATGGAAGCAGCCATGTCCTCATTAGTGCAGCAGGGAGTTCTGAGACCGATAGCTACCCACGTGAATTCTCCGTTATGGCCGGTCAGAAAGCCGGACAATTCCTGGAGGGCCACGGTGGACTATCGGGTGCTCAATAGTAACATCCCAGCCTGCGCACCCACAGTAGCAGCAGTTGCTGACCTCATCGGGAGTATCCCAGCATCCGCGACCACTTTCACGGTGCTGGATATTTCAAATGGGTTTTGGTCCATCCCTGTAAGGAGGGAGGATCAGTACAAGTTTGCCTTTACGTTTAAAGGGCAACAGTACGCGTGGAACTGTTTGCCACAGGGCTTCCACAACAGCCCCAGCATTTTCCATCAGTGCATGGCCGACAGTTTGAAGGATTTTAGCCAGCCCAGATAGTTGGTTCAATATGTGGATGACCTGCTCCTGTTCACTGATTCAAAAGAGGAGAATGGCCCACTATTGGCCGAACTGCTGGAGCTGCTAGGACTGAAGGGTTTTAAGGTGAATCCCAAGCAAGCGCAGATCGGCCAGCAGGAGGTGAAATTCCTCGGTCTGACTGTGCGCGCTGGAGAAAGGGCCATAGATAAGGCTAGGAGGGAGGCAGTACAAGAACTACCCGTCCCTAACGCAGTAACGGGTGTGAGGTCATTTCTAGGGCTAACCGGGTACTGTAGAGACTTTATTGAAGACTATGCAGCCACCGCAGCCCCTCTGCTCCGACTCCTACACAAGGGAGTGGAGTGGCTTTGGGATGAGGGTTGCCAGGCAGCATTTGTCAGGCTCAAGAAAGACTTGCAGACCGCGCCAGCTCTAGGGGCCATAGATGGGGGGAAAGAGTTTTTCCTGGAGGTAGCAGCCAGCGGGGACAGCCTGAGTGCTGTGCTGCTCCAAGAGCGGCACGGCCGGCTGCAGCCGGTGGTCTACTCCTCCAGGATACTCACAGATGTGGAAAGGAGCTATTCCAACTGTGAGCGGCATCTTTTGGCCACACATTGGGCTGTGAAAAGATCACTGATCTTCACAGGCACCTCTCCCATCACCCTCCTCACCCATCACACACCCACCCAGATGCTTCTGGATGGGAGGATCACGGATGGGACAGTGAGCAGTGCCCGCATTGCCCGCTGGACCTTGCTCCTCTCACAGATGGATTTGAAGGTGAAGGGTCTCTGTGAGCCAAAGCTCGCAGTCAACATGGTATATCATGGAACCACCCACCAGTGTTCAATTGAAGGGGTTTGGGAGGTAAACATAGCTTTACGGGCCGGGGGTAGCGGCAAGCTGCAGTCTGACCAGGGATTAGCCTGGCCGCCCGGAGACTGGTGGCGGATGTATATAGTTTTATTTTAAGTTTTAGTTTAAGTAAAGTCTAATTATTTAGCTTAAGTTTGGGTGTTTTGATTTAAGTTAAATAAGGTGATGGGTAGTTTTAAGTTAAGTAGTCTGTTAAGAGTGTATATTTGGGTCGAGGTCGCGGGACCCGACCATGCCTCACCAAGCCAGGGAATCTCTAGGGGACCTGGCTGCATGTTTTTACATCTTATTACAGAAAGACTTTCGGGATGGAAGGGATCGTGATCCTATTCGCCCTGATTGGGATGAGCGCTGGGACTCCCACATCTACGGGTGTTCGGGAGACAGAGCGCCCCTAGCAATCGATGGGAGCGGTGAACGGGATGCGGAGGAGACCGCCGTTTACGTCCACGAGGGAAGGTGGCCAGGATGGCTGGGGTCCAATTCGTCTCAGGACTCCAGCCAAACCGGATTCATGTACAGGGAAGCCTCCCTCCGGTGCCCCAGGGTGCGGGTCGTTACCACAAGGGTCAGCGTCACCGTTGGAAAGCGAATATGTTTGACGTGTAAAGGACACATTCCACTGGATAGGTGGTGGTGGCTCAGAAAGTTGAGCAAGGACATGAGGAACCCCGAAGTCGAGTGGGAACGGTTGGGAAACAACACCCATCGGACGATTACAGGGACTCATGGAGGACTAAGCGTGTGTTGGGACAAGTGGTGGGAACCGGATCAAAGGATTTATATCTGTATTTGGGGGTCAGAGACGGCCTGCCCTGCAGGCATATCCATCGTTTTCCACCGGCAGTGGCAAGACGCCGGGGAGGGGATGAAGTGGGATACCAGCCTGAAGGTGTGTGCGGTCCCATACACCCCGATCCCAATCAATGCCACTGAGCTTGTGCCCTGCCCACGGCGCAGGTGGCGAGGTTATCCAGGGAAAGTTACCCCACCGCCACCAAGGGACCAGGGAATGGGTTGGTATTAGTCCCCACCGATCAGATGCTGTACCAGGGGGTACACTACGCGGTAGCCTCCGTGATTTTAAATCTCACCGAGGTACATTTACCGGAGTGGTGCCCCAAAGAAACAGAGCAGCTATACCCGGCCCTATTAAAGGACAAGTTCAAGAAGTTTTACAAGTTCGATTTTGCCCACGTGGACAAGACCGAACTGTACACCACACACCGAGATTTTTTGGGTAATGCAGGGAGGTAAAGAAGGGGAGGATGGAATGATGTTTTTACTGCGTTTAATACTGGGTCCTCTGTCATCAACAGTTTAGATGACATAGAGCCGCAGACCCAGATAAACAGTTTAAAAACACAGTTAAAGAAAATATTACTGGATGAGAACAAAGTAGTGGGCTCGGAGTTGCATGAGGACCAGGCCATGGTGGTCCATTTAAAGGAGATCATAGCCGCATTGGAAAAGCATGCAAAGACGTTAAATGCTCTCATAAGGGAGGACAAAAATGCTTCTGACCAGGCTGCGCAGAATGAGGTGTGTGTGTTATACGGGGCGTGGTTACTGGGCGAGGGCCGCAGTAATCTGGAGGATTTAAAACAGGGTTTGGTCCCCTCCTGGATTAGCAACAAGCACCTCACAGCCCTCCACCCTTTTGAGAATGCATTGAGCCCGTGCCAAATCCGGCTAGCCTCCGAAGCCTATCCAGTCCCCGTGGATTGTGGGCGGTCCAACCACACAATCATGGGAGTAGTAGTTAGAATGCCGGTCATGGGTAGGACAGCCTGACCCACGCCGGTATACAGGGTGGGGAACATTGGAGTCATTCAAGGGGGTGCAAACATTCGTTTCACAGTGGTCCCGCCTTACGTCATTAAGTGGGAGCACGCTATGACAGGTACTGACCTCTCAGGGTGCCGGAGCCGGGGAGCACACATACTCCTGTGTCCCCAGCACTTGAATGTCTATTCAAAACCGCAGTGTGGGTTCGGAGCTGCTGGCGCAAAACCTATAAATTGCACCATGGAGGCAATGGCACAAGGCCATGTTACCCCGTAGGTAGCATATATAGGAGGTGGGACATATTGTGTCACCACCGGCGAGTCCCACTACCAGCATGGACAGCATAGCTGGTGTCCGGTTAGTGACAGCAGTTTCTGTTTTAAACCCGAGGCAGACGTTCAAGTGGCCCAGGAGTGAATTGTCCCCATTCCTGAACCCTCCACTGTTCACCACATTGTGAAGGAGAATTTTACGAATTTGCAAAAGTACGTAGAGCACTTTGGCTACGAAATTCCCCCTCTCCCTGAACAGCTTACCAAAATACTCAAAGCCGTTATAGTTTTGCAGAAACATTTTTACACTCTCGAACAGAAAACAGTAGAGATAGGGACTAAGATATTGGATATTGTGATTCCACCCTGGTGGGACATTTTCAATAACATAGAGGTCCCTTCGTGGATCAGACTGGCTTCCCACATTCTCGTGGTTTGTCAGTTAGGGATAGTGTTGTATTTAGTTTGTATTCAGTGTAAGGGAAAAGGTCAGTGGTCAGAATTCCGAAACCAGAGGATCTGGAAGGAACACTATGTAAAGGTGGAGGGAGATACGCCGGTTTAAGTCTTTTTCCCTGTATTTCTGATTAAAGGATTGTTTCTTTGTGTTTGTTATTTTTAATAAAGGTTTTTCTTTTTTTTTTTGCGACACGGTTTAATAAAGATATGTGTACCAAGTGGTGCAGGGGTGTTTGACCCCCTCCATGCTTGGATGTGTGAAAAGTCTGTAATTTTATCCTATGTATGCTTATGTACACTACATTTTCACAGAATGGGAAGTGCAAGTGTCGTGGGTATAGTAGATAGGTAATTACAGGGGAAGGTTGACTATGGAGGGTCAGAAAAATTTTGCTCACCTTAAAAGTATGATACTTCACGCAAGTTTTAGTATCACAGGGGGGAGTGTAAGATTTGCAAAATTACTGCATTTCCCCAAAGGTTGTTATTAATAAACGGGACCCTGCGTGGACATTTTAAATCAAAATGGGTACCCAAGATGGCGTCCGTGCCTCGTGGCAGAAAGCCTGTGAGATTTTAAAACTTGGACTCTGCAATGCAGGCAGCTTGTGGAGAAATCAAAACCTATAGTTAAGGCCATCAAGCAGTTTACATAAATAATCGGTAACAGATTAAGGAAGCCATCGAGGCTGGACAGGCCCATCAAGGAACATTCATAACAAAACAAGTCAATTATCGGGTCGGTAGATGCGATTAGCGGCCATCTAAAAAACAGTTAGTATAGATTGCTACCATTATTTAAAATAGCCCGCCAAGATTAAGACAAAGAACTAACCTGATTTGGCGTGCAGATAAGGGTTTTCGAAAGGAGTATAATTGAAGGCCCCGGGTAGCAATCGCTCTCTCTCTCTCTCTCTGCTCTGCTCGCTCTGCTCTTCTCCTCCTTGCCCTCGTGGCTGTCACTCTTTCCCCGTCCCGCGCTTAGCCCTGGCCTTTGCCCGTGCCTTTTCCCACTCCATCTGGAAATCGCCCAGGCACTGCATCGGGCGGACACGGACAATTCAGGCCAGGCGAGGCAGGACGCGACGAGGTGAGGAGGCAAGACAACTGAGGAAGACCAACTGAGGAAGACCAACTGAGGAGACGAACTGAGGACAGGCTTCGAATCATCGGGCCTTCAGTCTCAGCCAACCTGCGACTATCTTCATATAAACTCAACCTGTCGGCCGAGGAAGAGGAACCATCATCCCTGCAAGGTAAAGTACCCAAACAGAGACTTTGGCCCTGATTTTCGGCTTGTGTGGGGAATGGTCGGATTTCCACGAATGTGGGGTTTCTGACACACGTAAAAAAGTGTCAGCCAGCTCCACGCAATTTTCCCTCAAGTGGCCAATTAATTCCCAGCAGGTGGGAAGCCTTGCTAATTGTCCAATTCGAGTCAGAAATCGCCACAGTATGATGTCATCATTCATGGTGCTTTCAAGGTCCATAGCAAGCAGTGCATCCTCTGAAGGCTTCCAAACGAACCATACAGGATGGCAGAGGAGCCTGCAGCAGCTGTGGCCAGTGCCAGACCCCAAGCTGCCTCCAAATTCGACGAGGCTTCACTGCAGGCATTATTGGATGGGGTTAGGGACCACAGGGAGGTCCTCTTCCCTAGGTCAGGTAGGAAGAGGCCTCCCACTGAGACCAATGCTGCATGGATGCAGGTGTCAGAAGATGCCAACTCGCTGGGAGTCACCAGAAGAACCTTGGCATTACATCTCTAACTCCTTCCTTTACTCCCCCACAGTACCATCCAGAGCCCCCGTCCTCACTGTGGAGGAGGAAGAGGCTGTGCAGCCAGACTCCTCAGAGGAAGCTCCAACCTCTGAGGGTGCAGCGTCAGCAGAAGTAAGCGCACCCAGCACCAGCGCAGACACTCACACCTCGGGGGGACCTTCGGGACATAGAGTAGTGTTGTCACCTGGTGTTTCACAGCTCACAAGTGAGCCTCAGCAGATTCTGGAGACAGGGACAGCAGTGGAGAGTCCTCGTCGGAGGGCGCAGGACTCTGCCAGCTCAGCTCTGCTGTGCTGCATGTTGACCCTCTGCCTCTGGGTCCATCCGCAAGAGAAGAGGTGATGGATCTCCATGCACAGATGCAGGAGTCTCTGGCAGGTTTTGTCTCCAGGGTCGCTGCGAGTGTGGAGCAAATGGAAGAGTCCATAGCGACCATGAGCAGAGCCTTTGTGGAGTCATTGGCGCATGAACGCATCACCATGGAAAGGTTGACAACCTCCATGCAGGAGATAACTCGCCAGGGTACGGAAAACATGGTGAGTGCTCATAAGAGAATTACATCTCTTGAGGAGCGTTGGCCATCTGTTGAACAGAGAAACCAAACCTTCATGGAAGTCCTTTTGAGTAGGACTGCCAGTGCAGAAATGGGTCCCACTGGCCCCCTAAAGGGCAGCAAGGTGCTCTCAAGCCACTTCCAAGCGCTGGCCCCTTCTGGCCTGTGCAGCTTCAGGTGAGTGCGCAGCAGCCTGGAGCTCCTGGTGCTCATCCTGCTGTTCCTGGTTCTGCTGCTACCGCCTCTGCTGTTGGAAATCCTCTAATGCCAGGAAGGGAAGGTACCAAAGGCCTCCCATGCTTCTGGCAGATGCCTCCGTTGAGGGGGCGCTGAGTTAGGGTGGTGAGAGGGGCTTCCCAGGAACTCACACTGGAGAAGTCTGTGAGGCTCCAACTTTCTACAGCTGCTCCTAAGGCTTCAAAAAGTTCCCCCAAGCCTTGATCAACAAGGTCCTGCAACCTGCAAATGTTGCCTATTTAAATCTCTTCAGCCCTCAGCGACCTGCTGCTGCAAGCAAGCAAGCCAGCTGTTTTCACGCCTGCTCTCATCGGCGGGGTTCCCCGCAGGTGTGTTTCATGTGGGGAAAGCCCCAAAGTCGCAACGGCCCCGAAAAATCTTCCTTAACAAGGTGATCATTGGTGATTAGTGCTCCGACGACCAGTCCCGCCAGCGGCGGCCGGGACTGAAGCGGGGCGTGTGGAAACGGTGGTCCGAAAGTCAGACGGGGTGGGGAATTAGGCGGGGTGGGGGGGGGTTCTGACCCGCTTTTTCGCCGATTTTCGGCCCCCGGCCACATGAAAAGCTGCCCAACGGCGGCCAGAAAATCGGGGCCTTTAACTTTGGGGTACTCGAACCTGGACAACGCCCCTGCAGCACCCGGAGACCACGTGACGATGGCAGGCTCCAGAGAGCACCAAGAGCGAACCCCGAACCCCACTGCTGTTTTGAGTCCAGCAGACCCTTTTGATTGGTGAGCATAAATTCTGGCCCCTCATAGCTTAATCTAGTTAGGTACAGGTGGTGGGATAAGGATAAGGGGATTGTTATTATAGTTGTTTTCCCTCGATGTGCTGTGTGTTCCCCATTTCCTGTATAAGTATAGTTATTTGTATTTGCCTGTAATTTTATATACTGGTAACTTCTCATAAGAATGTATTATTTTTTTTTCTGTTTAATAAAATCTTGAGTTTTGCTTACATCCAAACCACCTGTCTACTCGAGTCTTTTCTGTATCGTCGCCTGTACCTAAGTCCGGTAGCTAGAACCCAGGGGCATGGGAGCGATTCAAACCGCTCATAAACAGTCAGCGGCATAACTGACTGGGCGTACGCGCCAAACAACACCACCACACGCCACCCCCTACACCCAATCCTGTCCTTTTTTGAGCCAGGTCTCCATTATCGCCACAACATCATATTCCCATGTGGCTGCAGCTCACCAACCTTATTTACCACTCTTTGTGCGTTTACATACACACACTCTAAACTTATCTTAGACCTTCTTGTATTCTCTCTTAGTCTGACCCCACCTAATACCGTACTATTTCTTATTCTAGTGCTATTCTTCTTCTTTGTCATATTCTGCTTAAATATAAAATGCGTTCTGCACTCCAGATTCAGAATATATCTTTGGAATATTTTATGACATTTGTGCAAATCCTTTCATCAGTGGGTTTTCTTTCTCTTTCTTTAACAATCTACAGGATTTTAAAACCTAAACTCTTTCAGTTCTACAATCCTCACACCTAACTCTGTTCCTCTGACTGGCACTTGTGCAACCACCCTTCCCTTTGCTCCAGCATTGGTGGGTGTACCTTCAGCTGCCTGGGCTCCATGCTCTGTAATTCCCTGTCTAAGACCATTCTGCCTCTCTGCCTAGATAAACCTATTTTTTATCATTCATTTAGCATGTTTTCCTATATGGGGCATTTTTAGTTGTTTCTCATCCCTAACTTCTGTCTTTATGTGCTGCAGTGTGTCAAACTAAAACCCAGCCTGTCACCCCCAAATTGTACAGGAGCACAATGTACCACGAAAAAGAGAAAATGCTACCAGCCAGTCGCTATGTCGCCTATAAATATTGGACTGATTGTGTTACCCTTGCATATTTAGCCTTCATCAATACTTTTGTCTCCTTATGTGGAAAATTAACACTGGAAATAAAACACAAAGATCAAAAATCCATAACAACTGTTCACATAATAATCCATAGCAGGGTTCACATAACATCTGCAACTAAGTCTACTTATGGCTGTGTATCTGGCTTTGAAAAGCAGATCCCACCTTTTACACAAATCCTGTGAAGCTTGCTCATACTGCATTGTTGTGAATTGAATTTGCCTGCTATTAATCATAGTTATTTGCACGCAATGGGGGAGTACTTCATTTAGCTGGCCATAAATTGCAATTTTCTCAAAAGATGTGGTTCTGTTAACCTCTGCAAAAAAAAATTGGAAAAATATCTCTATTTGAAGCTAAAAGCAACCATGTAGTAGGATTTGTTATACTATTCCAGAAGCTGCATGCTATTATATTGGAGATGTTCACCATTTATTGCCTACTGTATATTATCTGAGCTACTAGGCAAAAGAATACCTACAACTATATCACCAGCAGGGCATACTATACTCTTAGAATGTGGGCCCCTCTGCTGTGGTCAGCATACACCCTACCTGAATGACAGTGCAAACACACAGAAGTTATATATGAGCAGTATAGTACCAGATGGGAAAAATTAGTAGCCTTTGCTTCTTGCATACTAGGTTAGCTTGGCTTGATTGTGCATTGTACCAACCTAGAAAACGAATAAAATTGACCAATAGCTTCAAAAAGTGACAGCTCAAAACAATTAATTGCACTGAAAATGCAGTGGGACACAGGGTTTGTAATTTAAGCTGTATGTAAATCCAACATTCCTTCACTTGTATTGGAGAGGAAAAAACACAAATACAGGAAAGTTTGAAGAGGATACAAATGTTGAAGGCACTAGATTCATTTTGTAGGGTAGTCCGGGGACACCTCATCCTAGAAAATTTAGATTTTTCACACTTTATTTGATGTATTCGGCCATAGTTTGGAGCCTACAATGAACATGAGCATTGCATTTTAAAATCTAAGTGCAGAAGGGAGGTTTGCTCAATTTTATTGAAAATGATTTCCTATTTGCCACTTGAAAGTTACTAATTTCATCTTTACATTTTGAAACTTATTTTTCACAGTGGCAGCAGAAAGATCTGTAAGTAGAAGAAAAAAAAGTACTTAAAAAAAAAACTTGTCCGCTGGTAAATTAAGGATTCAAACTCAGTCACAGCCATAAAGAGCAAATTTAGAATTGTCACAAATACTGTCCAAACTCCTATGCTCTTCCTTTCATGCCAACTTTAATACTTCATAATTGATAGATTGTTAATCTGAAAAAGTAGTAAAAATAAGTCTCATTCAACAGATCAATCATCACTTCTGAATAAAAACTACCTCAACACTCTCCCCATCCAACCCCCACCTTCAAAGTTCACAGACAACCTACCCACTTGAACTTACCCAGTACAAAGAAATATTTCACCCCCACTTGGTTCACAGAGACACTTTCCCTTGTCCAATCTTCCTAGTTCATGCTTGCTCTCTTCTCCCTTTCTTTCCTCAATTCACTCTGCTTGCTCCCCCTCCAGTTCAATCTGGTATTCTTCTTATACTGTAGACACTCTCCTTGCAACCCCAGTTAAAGCTGGCACTTTTATTTCCCCTTGTTGTCACTCTCCTTCCCCACACCATTTTATACCTGGTCTGTACTCCTCTCACCCTAAGCCACTCCAGATTTTCTCTTCACTCCCCCGCAGTGCCATCCTTGGGCTGCTATCCACTTCCTTTTATTGTTGCTGCTATAAGCCAACGCAATTAAATGCAGCTGCATAGTATGGGCAGGAGTTCAGAATTCCTGATCTCACAAGAAATCCCACCACAGTACGCAATTGTGATGAATCACTTTGGCTCATAGCAGCAACAACAACAGGATTGGGGAGGAGGCCTGAAGTGGCATTGGGGTAGGTGCGGGGGTGTAGTAGATGGGGTTGGTCCATGTGGATTTTTCATGCCCAAATGTGGACATGCGGATTAGGCCCCCAAAATGTTGACTGCCCACAGCAAATGTGGATGGTTGTCAAATATGCTTGCCTCTGGGTTAGGAAGTTGTGGTTTCAACCCCAATTTTGAGTACATAATCTAAACTGATACTCTAGTGCAGGAATGAGGAAGAGCTGCAATGTCAAAGGTGCTGCCTTTCAGATAGCACATTAACTAAGATTCTGACCGTCTCTTCAGGCAGATGTTAAAGATACCATGTCCTGGCCAACATTCCCCCTTCAATCAACATCAACAAAATACAGATTAACTGGTTAATCATTTTACTCTTGTGTATAAGCTCCTCCTGTATGCAAAATAGCTGCTACATTTGACTATGTAAATCACCATAATTAATTATATATGAAGTTCTTTGTGATGTGATAAGGTGCTCCATCAATGCAAGTCATTCATTCACTCCTTGAAGTTGAAACTAAATTCTACCAACTATTCAAGTACATTGCCCTTATTTGTGAGAAACAAGGCCTCGTGACATTTTATACTTAAATGATAGTATTCTGTCTATAACTGCTGTATGACTATAATGAAATATGTAGTACTGTAACCTTCACATGGTTCCTATTAACAAAATACAATTTAGATTTTATCAGTTAAAGTTTAATTATGATTTTGTGTAAATTATTACAGTTTGAGGGAGATTTGTGTATTTATGTGCATATCTGAATGAAATGTAATCTGGTTTTGTAATAAAATCATATTTGTTGTGATTGAAACAGTGGAGTTCACATTCCTCAAGTATTAATTGCAACAAATCATTTTAATATAACTTACAAATCATCTGCTGAAGACAAGAAAGCATTTTGGAATACTATAAACATACCAGAGTTTGGAATGCAAAACATGTGAAAACTCTGCGGGAGAGATTTTCTCCATGCACTAAGAGTACTGAAACTTCAAACATTTAATAAGAATGAATTTCTGATCTTAATACACCCAGTGCATAGAGAAAATCTGATAGTTATTTTCAATTCAAATAATTGTACTGATACAAGTTGATAACTGGGAGACATTCATCACATGTATACTGAAGATGTGCATATATTCTATAGTCCATAGTATAGGATACATTACATTATCTAGGAAGTTAACTATGTTGTACACAAATATACATACAGCAGAAAGGGCAAAATATAAGGACATTGTTATAATCCAGTATAAGCGTAAAGAAATGTGCGATTTGCAGAACCAAAGTATACTGCTAAGTCGTGCTTCACTTTTTACTTATGGACAACAGTTCACAAGTATACCAAATGCTAATTACATGTTAATGTTAGGAGAGTGCTGGCAGGACAGTTAGTTGGCTCTTGCTAATATTAAAAAGATTAAAATATAGTTTAAAGTGGATTTGACTGGGAACTTTTTAAGTGGAATTCCTGTGACTTCACAATTGAATTACAACACACAGCAAAGCCAATATAGCTTTACATTAAACACAAACTGTGTGATATAAATGGACTATAAGGCATTTTATATAAGGAGACAATTAGGTTGCATATTCATTACAAATATATATTGCAAATAGGGAGACACTTACAACACATACTGAAAATATACCTACATGAAATTATGAAATCCCGATCAGCTCTTTTCTCTTTCAGAAAACCCAACTTCTATTTTTTAATCTATTTTTAAATGCACTGATCAAAATAACCTATATTATAAATAGAGGATACTGAGTGGCAAGTGACTGAATTCAGAATGTGTTCTGTGAGCAAGGGGAACCAAATAACTGTCAGCGAGAGTGAAATGTGTGGGCTCCACTCACATGTTCTGTAATTATTGGGCTGTCATTTAGTATTTGTTTATACTGCAATGTGTTCTGTATCTACATTTCTGCTATGAACAGATTTATGCAATATAAATAATGACACACTTTAAAATTAATTTTGAGCCACTTTAAGTCCAGCTAATTCTGTTGGCAGCGGTAGCAGACCATTAATCTCTAGTTTTATAGAGGCTCAAGCTTCATATAAAATCAGAATCACATTGTTTTTAAAGTGCACAAGAGCTCATGCACCACTTCACGATTTTGCTTTTTACAAGTAAATAGACCTCAATTGTTTTCTGTATAAACAGTGCTTTATTCTAGTGTGAGTGGTTTTCTGTTGAAGTGTAACTTTTAAAGTAATTGATTTCATCCATGCATCCCATTGTTGGACAGTAATATAGTCAAGGGGTCTCATATTGGACACAAACTTTTACAAATTTAATTTATTAATAAAGCACAATTAATTTTAAAATTAAATTATAAAAGTTTGCTGTGTTTCATCTTTTGAAATCTCTGACGATTGTTACACACTGATGAAAGTTACACACATATAAAAACTGCACACTTTAGCACACTACACCTCCTGCTGAGTTTGTTTAAACCTTCATCTTCATACAATGAAATGTTGTATCCTGAGCCAATTATTTTTCATCTGACTCTCATGTTGATTTTTTTGAAATCTCATAGAGTCATTAAATGTTACAGCACAGAAGCAAGCCCATCAACCCATTAAGTCTGAACTGGTGTTTTATTTTCTGCAGGAGCCAATTAGTCCAATTCCATTCTTCTGTTTACTCCCCGTACCCTGTAATATTCCTCTTTTTCAAGCAACTATCTAATTCCCTTTTTAAAGTACTTATAGTCTTTGTTTCAACAGTAGATTGTGGCAGAGCATTGTGCATTTTAACCACCTTTGTGTAAAGCCATTTTTTCTAGCCTTTACTTTAATTAATCTTGTAATTATCTTAAATTTGTGGCCACTTGTTACCCTCGCCCCGCCAGTGGGAACAATCTATCACTATTTACCTTAGCGCTCTGAAGGGTTACAATATCAGATCCCCCCTCAACCTTCCTCAGTTCAAGTGAGGAAAAAGGCCTAAGTTCACAACTGTACTCCAGCCTGAATGAGGTCTTCTACAAATCGGAGGAAAAATATGCAGCTCCCTATGCGCCTGTTATGTTTCCCACTTAATTTTCCTCCATGTACTATGCCCAGATGATCCGATACACCAAGGAACAGAAAATTTGCCTCTATGTCACTAGATACAAAACTAAGGTTTCTGTTGCCCTTTTTTATACTTTATTCACATACACTGTCACCTTTAATGAACTGTGTATCTCCACACCAAGGTCCCTCTGCCCCTCTTCTCCATTTAAAATCTACCATTTAAGCTGTATTTCTTTTCCCTACTATTACTTCCAAAATATAATACTTCATGTTTTTCTACATTGAACTGAATCTGCCACTTATCCGCCCATCCTGCTAACCTAACTATGTCCTGCAATCTTTCACAATCCATGTCAGAATTTGTCATGCCTCCCAATTTGGTGTCATCAGCAAATTTCAATATTGTTCCCTCAATTTCTAAGTCCAGATCATTAATGCATCTAGTAAATAGGACTGGTCACCGTGAAACACTACAATTTTCCAGTCCAAGAAATGTCTCTTTGCTTTCTGCCCGCCAAGGACCTCTCTACCCATGTGGTCACATTCACCTTAATTCCATTTTACAGTTCCTTTAGCTTTCCTCTCGCTTATTCCACTCTGGTGTAATTGTGCAATTTACTCTCTCTTGGTAAATTTTAGTGGCACTGCAGCTGCTCAATTCCATGAAAATAATTTCAGCTGCGTTTGTGCCTTAAGGGGAAACTAGAAGGAGAAAGAAATAGAAGGATATATTGATAGGGTGAGATGAAGCAAATAGAGTGGGAGCAGGTGAATGTCGAGCATAAACACCGGCATTGGGCTAAACTGCCAGTTTCTGTGCTGTAGATTCTGTGTAATTCTATGGAGATTGTTTACTGTGCCATAAGACAAATAGATGCAACATTTGGTTAAAAAGGGTATGCTGCAGTTTTTGAACTGCATTAATTGAACAGTTGGCTCAAGAGACAAAACTGAATTCTGTAGGGGTGATGCAGCGTTCGTCTCAGGGTATTCCAGTTCGGTAACTCAACGGAGACCCGTCTCTGTGGTGTCTCTGCAACACTCACTTCAAAAATTTCAAAAAATGTGTGCTTATGCGACCTAATACTGACACAAATCCTTTTGTGAAGCATACCCCAGAGCAGCATTTGTACTTTGCAGCAACAGACCTTAGACCTACCAGGTGGGAGGGAGGAGGATAATAGAAATTTTAAAAATCATTCTAACAGAATTTGTTAAAGTAATGTTGGTGCTATTAAACGTTGACATTCTTTCAGAAGAGATGTAGACAACAATTAAATTCTTCCTTTATTTCACCAAAAGGCTCCACTAGCTTCCTGTACCTGTATACATCAACTTCAAGCCCATTGCCTTTACCTTCAAATGCCTTAGTTTCCTTGCCAGTGTCAGAGGAGCAAAGGGTACAAGTGGGAACAACCTATGTCACTTACACTGGTCTAATTCTTGATACCCTTCTCTTTCAGCCACCATAACCCTGGTCTCTGAAACTCCATCTACAAATTTTTCCACCTTACCTATTCACCTTCTCTCTTCAACTATTCTATCAGCCCTGCCGCAATTCTATTCTATCGTTTCTTTCATTCTCACTTGGTATCTACATTATTCTTTTCTCCATAAAGCATTCTGAGACTTACCCAAAATGTAACTTGTTGCTATGGCCTCAAATTTTCTCAGGGCTGGGGTGGAGTCCCAGTCTTAAAAGGGCAGGAGAGGACAGGCAGTGACAGGAATTGGGACGGGACCCAGTAATGCTGGGTCTCTGCCCTGAAGTGCAAGCTGCAGGAATTTCCTCTGTGGGTGGGGGTGGGGTGGTTGGTAGTTGGGTCTTTCCCCTTGCCACCTAATGGCTTGGAATTTGCAGTCAGCAGCGAAGTGACGTCGATCACCACTGACCTTGAAGAAAGCTGCCCACAAAGATCTTGCGATCTCTGTGGTGAAAACTTTAGCTTTCTTGACCTTAATTTGATTGTAGCGCTGTCAAAAGGGGATCCCCAGCGTAGGGCAGCAGTGATGCCATCAAACTGTCTAAGCAGCCAATCACATTGAAGAATTCTCACAGACAGCAAACCAGGAAATAAAAAGCAATAGTAAAATACTGCGGATGCTGGAAATCTGAAATGACAACAGAAAATGCTGGAAACATTCAGCAGGTCAGGCAGCATTGAGGATAGAGAAACAGTTAATGTTTCAGGTTGAGGACCCTTTGTCAGAACTGGAAAAGGTTAGAGAAGAGAGATTTTTAAGCAAGTGCAGTGGCAGGGACAGGGAGGAAGGTCTGTGATAGGCTGGAAGGCAGGAGAGATTGACTGACAAAAGGGATGATGGTGCAAGGCAAAAGGAGAGGAAATGGGACAAGTTAAGAAACAAAAGATGACTCTAGATGAGGTGTAAATGGCAATGGCAGACTCATCAACAGCTACCACGTGAGAGAAAAAAGGGAAAAAAATATAGGGGACAAGATTATAGTCTGAAATTGTTGAACTCAATGTTAAGTCCAGAAGGCTGTAAAGTGCCTAATCGAAAGATGAGGTGCAGTTCCTCGAGCTTACGTTGAGCTTTGTTGGAACAGTGTAAGAGGCCGAGGGCCGAGAGATCAGTGTGGGAGTGGAGCAGAGAATTACAGTGATAGGCGACCGGAAGTTTGGGGTCAAGCTTACGGACTGAACAAAGGTGTTCCACAAAGCGGTCACCCAATCTGCGTTTGGTCTCCCCAATGTAGAGAAGACCGCATCGTGAGCAGCGAATACAGTATACTAAATTGTAAGAAGTACAAGTAAATCGCTGTTTCACCTGGAAGGGTTGTTTGGGGCCCTGGACGTGGGAAGAGAGGAGGTAAAAGGGCAGGTGTTGCATCTCCTGCGCTTACACAGGAAGGCGCTGGACGAAGGTGAAGGAGTGTTCAGGGTGATAGAGGAGCGGACCAGTGTGTCACGGAGGGAATGGTCCCTTTGGAATGCTGAAGCGGGGGGGGGGGGGAAGCATTGATTATCAATTCACTTTTTTAAAGTTTTAGAGTGAAATAAAGAAGCTGAAATATCATAAATAAACTTCAAAACATCAAAAAAATTATTTTAAAAATCTAGTAATTTTTATCAATAATGGAGAAATTTGACATTCTACAAATATAAATGTAGTTTTTCAGGGCCAGAATGGTTGTTCAACAGTCAATACACCATTAAAACCCCAGTTACACCTATTCCAACAAGGCTTAACTTTGTTTAACAGTGATATTAGAGCGGAAAAGCTTAAGTTTTTGTCAGTTCAACTGATCTCACTGATTGCCAGCTCTGGGGAGTTCCACAGCAGGGAATTACTGACCACAACTTCAGGATTTCTGCGTTTACTTGCACATGTGCTAAATCCTTAAGTTACGGTCAGCTTCAGAGGGCTGAATGTTTCGCCATCATTACCACTACAAAATCTGGGCCAATATAACAAACAGCCGGGGCTGGCGGCATGGTGTCATCTGCCAGAATTCCGCCTGGTCTTAGGTCCACTGCCCAGAATATAATGAATGCCAGCAAGATACCAGCATTTAGTGCAGTGGCTTAAAGGGGGCTCACGGGGGTGTTCCGGGCTAGGGTATGGCCTGACTTTGGAAACTGTGGTAGGGTCAGGATTCCAGGCCATCGGCAGGACGCAATTTCCGTACCACCATAGTTACCGTGGCATAGCGAGATTTTGGTTTCTCAGCCCTATTGTAGAAATATCCTTTTCTCTTTTTTAAAGTAGCATAAAGAATGTATAGTGTTTGTAGCAGATTTTCTTTTATACTTTATTAAGGAGGTATAGAAAGAACTGTGTCTCATTGCAAATGGACTTCCAAACATTCTTTCAAACACAAAACCAAAGAACAGACGTACCATGGGACAGTGGATTTCAAATCACAATGTGGTTTTAATGTGCATATATTTACAATAGGTACTTTGAATGCAAATTAGTACTGAGATGCCAGTGAAGTATATCTCACATTTGCAGAATATATGTAGGAAAATACATAATTGTGAGAATGCATTGCATGTAGAAAAACAAATAGCTAGATTTGTATGATATATCAAAAAATATAGATATACATATAAAAACAGAAAATGTTGGAAATACTCAGCAGGTCAGGCAGCATCTGTGGAGAGAGAAACAGAGTTAGCGAGCCAGAATTTGCGGTGGGTATGACGGCGTACTCTCAGAGTAGGTACGCCACCGACCGCAATATCCAGGCCAACGTTTCAGGTCAATGACTTTTTGTCATCTATATATATTATTATAATATATATATGGATGTGTGTTACAAGGAAGTAAAACATTAACTGGAAGAGCAAAGTTTCAATAGTTTTTAAAATGTAATCAGAATCCTCTATGTATCTGTCTTTTTACATACTCCTATATGTTGCTGTTTTATTATATGTATAAATTACTATTTTACAAAGATGACTAATTTTCCAAATTGCACCTCACTCAGACTGAAGTGTTACTGTACCATGACTTATATAGCAGTGATATAAAGTTTTATTTCACCTAATGTTATGGGAAAATAGCACAAATTGTGTATTTTCTACTAAGATATTTTGATAAAACAATACAAGTTAAAAGATTCTGTCATTCTGATTAGCTATCCCTTGATGCTTGAGGATTACAAGTAGTACTATTGCAGCCTAATACATATTTTGTGGTAATGTAATAAAAGGGCATTTTATTGACTGAGAATACTATGGATTAAGTATAGAGTTACTGACTGAGAATCATAGGATATGGAAAATAATTTCTAGAGTGACGTTGAGAAAACATGAAGTACAAGCTCCAGAGGTGAATGGGTATCCATTTCTATCACACGCTTGTGTTGTATATGATGATAAAACAACACATTTTCCAATTAAAAGTATTGGCATTTGGGACAATGATTGGATTACTATAATTGGGTTGGGACAGGATAAATTACCAGGTTTCCCCCTCCTGATTTCTATATAATCACCCTTGGTTGAAGTGCTTGTGTGTGGATGTCAGGTGAGGACAGGACAGAGCTTGGTTGTGATGCACCCATTGTCAAAAAGCCTTTCCTGCGATCACAGTCTAGGCTCTTAAGTGAAGAATGGCCACTTGGAGAAGGCACCAGAGGATATTCAGTGTCCATAGAACCAAAACCCTGAAAAGAATCAAGGCTTTCAGGAGAGGAGAAGGGGAGGGAAGAACACTGAAACTAATAGGCTGGGTAAGTTGGTAATGGTTATGATTTCTGATGGTCTGAGGTCCTGGCATCAACATTGCTCCAGGTTGCAAAACAACAACTGACCAACCCATTGCAAGATCATCTGTGTGGCAGGAAAAAAATCTTCTGTGATTCTTTACTTTTTTTGAAATTCCACTTAAAAGAAAGTCCACCCATTCAGTAATTCCTAAATCACCACTGCTGCCTTCTGTGCTTTTCGTGTACTCTAATAAAAGTGATGGAATATTTGAGAAACCTGCAGCTTAGGTCATGACAGGCTCATGTCCCACTGCACATTCAATCTAATGCCTTAAGCTTGAATTCCTCAATTTGTTGTTGTGGGGGGGGTGGTGGAATTGGTTGAGTCCTGATGTAGGTGACTGGAATTTGGGGCAGGAGCCAGATATGCCAGAGTTATACCTGTTCTAAAACGCACGCTAAATTCCAGTAGAATTGGCTACTGCAGAAGATGCACCTTCCCCCAAAATGGTGCTTGAATGCAAATGGCAGGTTAATGAGGGCAAAGCGACTGTCCCAAAAATCTCACTATTTATGCCAGAAAAACACCTTATCCTTAATTTAAACCTATAGGAAAGAGGGGTAGTTACTTGCATGATTTGACAAACTGAGAAGTGGTTGAATTTGCAAGCTAAGTCCATAATCTGTGTGAAGTATCAACTTTGACTGGACCAATTAGAAAAATCAGAATGAATTCTGAAAATTGCAGTTGAGCGGTTTCTGGCAGAGAAATCTTTTTCCTCCCACCCTCTGTTATGGAGCCCTGAACATGGAATTTGCTATAGCTATTCGTATATATGTCCTTATCATGGCGGCAGAACAGGAGTAGGAGGGAGAGGGAATGCAAGAGGCACACGGGATAAGGCTACGCCAAAGAAGACCAATTGGGAAGTACCCTTCCACCAGAGTTTGCAAGCCATGCTGCACTCTCAAGAGTATTTCAGAAGAGATCTGCTTTAGGTAGTAGTGGTTCATTAAGAAGGCATAGAAAGAACTGTGTCTTATCAATGGACTTCCAAATATCTTCTCAAACACAAAAAAACAAAGAACAGACAGTGGTTTTAATGTGCTTATATATATGTACAGCAGGTGCTTTTATTTTTATCACTGTTCTTATCCCTGGTGCCTCTCTATGCTGTTCTGGAACCTATCCTGGTGCTGTGCTGAGGTGCTACCTGAGGAAGAGGGACACGAGTGGTGCTTGGCTGCCCTTTGGTTCCTCAACCTTTTGGGACTGAGATGATTTCATCTCAGGCCCTCTGAGTCCCGGGAGGACTCCTCAGCAGGCTGCATCACCACTGCAGGTGTGTGGCCAACCCGATCCTATATCCTGACACATACATGAGTGGACATCTGAAGGGGGTTGGCTACAAAAGTCACATGAGCTGCCATTAGGAGAGAGGGAACTTATCTCTTCTTTGGCAGCCTCCTGCAGTCTCTTTAAGGAGACGCGGAAAAACTGAATGGAGCAATTATCCAAAATTGGACCCCCTAACCCTGATTTTGCATCTAGAATTTTTACCCCTGCAGACTTAAGTCACAAGAACACTCAAGCATAAACTGTGCTTTAAAATGGAGAGGAAGCAGAGGGGAGTCATAATTCTGATCTTTTCCTGAGGGAACATTGATCATGACCCACATGGGCTCTGTGAAGGTTATATCTACAATAAGAATGAACACTTGTATGGAATTTTATCGGAAATACAGAAATGGATCTCAAATGTCCAGCAGAATAATATTTTAGGTAAATGCATTTACTCTTAAATGGGATTTGATCTTGCATAGTTGAATTTAATGCTTATATTTAATATTGCATTGAACGGAATCTTCTTTGAAACATGGAAAATATTAGTTTGGAAGTGAGCGTTTATCTTATCCGTTGAATTTAAGTGGGCTCCACTCTAATGGCTTTTAATGAACTTGGGACAAGAATGTTTATATTTCTTTGCTATATAAACACCATAATGCATTGATAATAGTGTCAATATTGAACAGACCTTTAGCTAGTTAGAAGCAGTTACTGATATAAATCAAAGACCCAATATCATTATTTGAGTAAAAGAATGCATTGTTGATACAGTAATTTAAATTTCCAATTTCCAACTAAATATTTGATCATTACAATAGTCAACCACACCATCATGAACGGGGAGACTCATTTATTAAAGTAACATTTAATGTTAATAAACCTCCCTAATATAATTTGCTATATATAACATTGCTATAATATTGTTACACAACTTTCAAAGAAACACATCAAATAAATCCTCCAAATATGACAGGAAGGTCTGGTATTTTGTATTTTTCCATCTAATTGATGAGCCACACAAATCTGCGTGCCTTGCGTCGGCAGAAATATGTAGGTTGACAATTGTTTGTAGCTTATACCTGCAGGCATATGAGTGACTATTTTGTGGAAAGAGAACTCAATAACCATTTTGTCTTTGGCACACCATGTCCTACCTCTGCCATACTGCTTTTTTCTCTACTACATCAGAGAGGCTTTGTGGACCAGCATGTTCTATAATATTGTTCTAGCTGGCACTGTAATGATAACATACAATACAGGACTAGAAATAGTCTGGTGAGGTATTAGTCCATGCTATTGTTTAGACATATGTCAGCCAGTAGTAATAATGCCAGTTGGAAAGAATGAATCATTCTCTGTTTTTGAGTAGCTACAGCTTTTGATGCTAATTCTGGGTCTTTCACTCTTCGAAATTAACCTTTTGATGTGTCTCCATAGGTCAGCAAATATCATTTCACTGATCCTGTGTGAGAGAATTTGGAGAGGTACAGGTATTTTTGTAGAATGATCATTTTAAGAATTTTACTAATACCTCACCAGACTATTTACAGTCCTGTATTGTATGTTATTATTGTACTGATTCTGCCTAGTAGGGAGTTTGAGGTGGAGGAGGGCGCCGTGTCCTCCTGGACCTAATTATTCCTGGGAAATTGGCTTTGTACAATGCATGGCACTCATAAGCAATGCTAACCTCCAGGTACTTCAGGAGCCATTTGAATGATAATGCTTTTTGATGGCTAAGGAGCATTGGGGATGCATACCAATACCTTGATGTTATTTATTTTATATCCTGATGAGACTTGCAAATTATTTAGTGTAGGCTGTAATTTGGGGGACTGAGGTGAGGGTGTCCTCTGCCTCTGGTGAGACTGATCCCTTGTATGTTTGGGTTGGTGCAAATTTCAATGGTAATTGGTTCTGTGGTGATAGTGTCCATCCCTGGGTAGAGATGGAGCAAGAGAGCTGCTAAACCCTATGCATTCTGCTTCTTACTTTTAACAATTCCGGGTCTGCTGTAGATATCTTCTCGGGTTCACTGACATTGGTATTTCTCGTAAATGGTCTTAGCATCTTACTTTTATGGGTTTTGACTCACCTCTACTTGCATGATAGCAGGACCTAATGATATAACAATGAAACCCCCTTATGATCTGGACTGCTCCTCCATGTCCTTCTTCAAATCTATCTAAAGACAGACTGAATTAACACTAGATGAGACTAGACTTGGTTTTGAATCGTTAAGTGACTTTATTCCACAGTACAATGAATACACAGAGCACAGGCAAAAGCACTTGGGAGGGAATATGAAGATTGGAGATGGGGTGGTAGCTCACAAGGGCAGAGGGGTCAAGGGTGTGTTTTTTGAGTACTGGGGTGATGATGGCAGTTTTGAAAGGGAGGACAGTACCTGAAGAGAGGGAAGCATTTACGATGTCAGCTAACATGGAGGCCAGGAAGGGAAGTTGGGTGGTCAGTAGTTTTGCAGTAATGGGGTCAAAGGAGAATTATGTGGGTCTCATGGACAAGACAAGCTTGGGGAAGACAAAGAGGGAGCTGAAGGAGAAGCTCAAGAGATATGCAGGTTCATGGCTAGGGCAAAGGAAAGCCTGGAGAGAGGTTTGTGGGCAAGGGGAAATGTGAAAGCAGCAGAGGCAGCTGAATTGATGGTCTCTATCTTGGTGACAAAAAGATCTCCCCACTCGATAGGAGAGAACCCTGCTCTTCTTTCAATAGTGTCATGGGATCTTTACACCAGCTATGAAGGCTGATGGGTCATCAGTTTAAAACCTCATCCAAAAGACAGTGCCTGCGACAGTACAGCACTCCCTCAGTACTGAACTGAATTATCAGCCTCGATTATGTGTGCAAGTCTCTGGAGTGGGATTTGAACCCACAACCTTCTGACTAAGAGGTAAGTCTGTTACCACTGATCCAAGGTTGACACTTATAACTGACACTCAGAGCAGATTCAGGAAGACTCACAGGATATGGCAGGGGTTTTAAATAGCTACTTCAGTCTCCACTACTGAACTGTGGCCTGTTTGTCATCATCATCTTCCTCATCATTACTGTCATTATCATCACATTTAACAAGGAAGTGCAGTGTTAAGGATTACTTGTGCTCCAGTTAAATTTAAACATTGAACTGTGTGTTGGTACTGATGATGCTCAAGGTTAAAAAGAAAGAATGGCCAAGTGTTACCTTGCCTGCCCTTGTCACATCATTATTTTTTTCTGGCACTGGTCTACAGTCCTGGGAGTGAGGGGCATGAAAGACATTTTTCTGCGATTTCCTCCCATGGCGCCCAGCAATCTTTCTCTCTTTTGCTGCATCTCAGCCAGGATTGTCTGAAGGTTGGTCTCATTGAAATTCTGTGCTCTTTTGTTTCTGCCTCCTTGCAATGCCCTGCTTCCTTCTTCCGGTGTTTCTGCCAGGTCGCCCACTTGATAACGTGCTTTGAAAGTGGTGCAAAATCACACATGGGCCACTCATTAGAGTTAGCTTGCAGCCAATTCCTTGAGCCAAACACTATCCTACTTACCTGCTGCTTGGCCAGTCTACTGCTGCAAGCTTAAGGTGGCCTTAACTTTTTAAAGGCTGGATTCTAATTTCCAAGTCCCAGCAGACTACTCTCATTTTAAATGGAATTTGCGCTAATAAACCACCAATGAACATGAAATGACACGGCAATTTACGGCAGGGTCAACATTGCACAACATCGGTGTCACATGTCCCGGCTCAGGACTACAATGTTAGTGTAAATGGCCTTGTGGAATTTCAGGGCCTCAGTCGCCTCAGGGGGAAACTTGTTTTGAGTTAACCACAAAAGAACCAAAGGCAACATGAGGGAAACCTTTTTTACGCAGCGAGTGGTTATGATCTGGAATGCACTGCCTGAAAGGGTGGTGGAGGCAGATTCAATCGTGGCTTTCAAAAGGGAATTAGATAAGTACCAGAAAGAAAAAAAATTGCGGGACTACGGGGAAAGGGCAGGGGAGTGGGACTAGCTGAAGTGCTCTTGCAGAGAGCTGGCATGGGCTCGACGGGCCGAATGACCTCCTTCTGTGCTGTAACCATTCTATGATTCCATGAAATCTCAATCTTAAACATTCCAAAGGGAAATATCAATACATTTACTGCTGCTTTTGCAATTAAGCAGAACCAACTGTAATGTGAAATGTTACGAACAGTATTTGCACATTTACTGGTGTTTCTCAGTTCTCATTCAATCCTGTATTTTACTCTTTTAAATTGTTGGCCAGAAGCAGCGTTAGAGCAGCCATTTTGTACACCGTTTCCTGAAAAGGAAAAGTGGACTTTGGTAATAGTCTATGAGTCATGATACCACGGCACAAAATGCCAGCTTCCATCATACCGTTGAACAACATTTTAAAGCATAAACCACAAGACTGAGCACTAAAGGGGTATGGTAGAAGAGTGGTTATGTTACTGGACTAGTAATCCAGAGGCCTGGACTAATAATCCAGATACGTGAGTTAAAATCCCACTATGGAGCCGGGGAATTTCAATTCAGTTAATTAAATTAGATTAGCGTTAAATTAAATGAAAATGAGGAAAGACGGGAGGTGGCTTGAGTGGAGCATAAACGCCGACATGGACTGGTTGGGTAAAATGGCCTGCTTCTGTGCTCTGTATCCTATGTAAATAAATCTGGAATATAAAGCTTGTATCCAAAATGGTGACCATGAAACTACAGGATTGTCATAAGAAACTATCTGGTTCACTAATGTCCTACATTACAGCAGTGACGACACTCCAAAAGTACTTAATTGGCTGTAATGCACTTTGAGACGTCTGGTGGTCGTGAAAGGCGCCATATAAATGCAAGTCTTTCTTTTTTTTAGGGAAGGTAACCTGCTGTCCTTACCTGGTCTGGCCTATATGTGACTCCAGACCCACAGCAATGTGGTTGACTCTTAACTGCCCTCTGGAATGGCCTAGCAAGCCACTCAATTGTAACAAACTGCTACGAAAAACAATAATAAGAATAAACCGGACGGACCACCCGGCATCGACCTAAGCACTGGCTTCAGACATGACAATGACACACCCAGCCCAGTCGACCCTGCAACGTCCTCCTCACTGACATCTGGGGAATTGTACCAAAATTGGGAGAGCTGTCCCACAGACTAGTCAAGCAACAGCCTGACATAGTCGTACTCACAGAACATTTCGGCCAACATCCCAGACTTCTCCATCACCATCCCTGGGTTTGTTCTGTCACACCGGTAGGACAGACCCACCAGAGGTGGTGGCACAGTGGTATACAGTCAGGAGCGAGTGGCCCTGGGTCCTCAACATTGACTCCAGACACCATGAAGTTTCATGGCATCAGGTCAAATGTGGGCAAGGAAACTTCCTGCTGATTACCACCTACCGCCTTCCCTCAGTTGATGACTCAGTTGAACACCACTTGGAAGAAGCACTGAGGGTAGGAAGGGCACAGAATGTACTCTGGGTGGGGGACTTCAATGTCCATTACCAAGAGTGGCTCAGTAGCACCACTATTGACCGAGTCCTGAAGGACATAGCTGCCAGACTGGGCCTGCGGCATGAGGGCAAAACCTACTTGACCTCGTTCTCACCAATCTACCTGTCGGAGATGCATCTGTCCATGACAGTATTGGTAGCAGGGACCACCGCACAGTCATTGTGGTGACGAAGTCCCGTCTTCACACTGAGGACACCCTCCATCTCAAAACTGGCCATCTATGAGGTGCTGTAGGCCATCAGCAGCCGGGGAGGCGCAATTTAAAGCCGAGGTGCGGGGCGGCCATTTTTGTTGCTGGCCACCTGCTAGCACCTGCCTACGCTCCCATCCCCAGCCTCCTGAACGGCCCCCCCACGGAGTGCCAGCTGCTCTCCGTGAGCCCGGCACTTCTCTTGAGTGCCGGGCACTTTTGCCGGCATGCCCAATCCCCGAGGGCCCAGCTGGGCCCCGGGTCATGCTGCGCAAGGCCCCTCCCCTTTAAGAAAGGGAGGAAGGCCTGCGATACTGTGGCACGTAGTGCCGCGATATTGACTCACAGCGCCCCAAAAGGGATGCGGAGTGCTTCCAGTAGCACCCAGCTTTCCTCTTGAGGCGCAACCACTCAAGTTCCGGCGCGGGGGCGCTAATTTTTCTGGGGCGCTGCGAAGTTAGCGCCTGGATCGCTAATCAACTTTTAGCCCAAGATATCTTACTGCAACTATATAGAGCCCTGGTGAGACCACACCTGGAGTACTGTGTACAGTTTTGGTCTCCTTACCTAAGAAAGGATACACTTGTCATAGAGGGAGTGCAACAAAGGTTCACCAGATTGGTTCCTGTGATGGGGTGTTTGTTCTATGAGGACAGATTGAGTAGACTAGGCCTATATTCTCTAGAGTATAGAAGAATGAGAGGTGATCTCATTGAAACATATAAAATTCATACAGGTCTTGACAGGGTAGATGCAGAGAGGATGTTTCCCCTGGCTGGGGAGTCTAGAACCAGGGGTCAGAGTCTCAGAATAAGGGGTCCGCCATTTGGGACTGAGATGAGGAGAAATTTCTTCATTCAGAGGGTGGTGAATCTTTGGAATTCTCTAGCCCAGACGGCTGTGGAGGCTCAGTCATTGAGTATATTCAAGACAGAGATCAATAGATTCTTGAATATTAATGGAATCAAGGGATATGGGGATAGTTCAGGATAGTGGAGATGAGGTAGAAGATCAGCCATGATCTTATTGAATGGCAGAGCAGGCTCGAAGGGCCAAATGGCCTACTCCTGCTCCTATTTCTTATATTCTTATGTTCTTATGTTATCTTCAGCCAGAAGTGCCGAGTGGATGATCCATCTCGGCCTCCTCCTGAAGTTCCTACCATCACAGAAGCCAGTCTTCAGCCAATTCGATTCACTCCACGTGATATCAAGAAAAAGCTGAGCACACTGGATACAGCAAAGGCTATGGGCCCTGATAACATCC
This sequence comes from Somniosus microcephalus, assembly GCF_052327205.1. Lineage (NCBI taxonomy): Eukaryota > Metazoa > Chordata > Chondrichthyes > Squaliformes > Somniosidae > Somniosus > Somniosus microcephalus. The sequence continues at coordinate 199,631,355 of NC_140987.1, forward strand.
CGGCTGTAATGCTTAGACTTGTGCTCCAGAACCAACCGCGCCTCTAGCCAAGCTGTTCCAGTACAGCTACAACACTGGCATCTATCCGGCAATGTGGAAAACTACCCAGGTATGTCCTGCCCACAAAAAGCAGGACAAATCCAATTTGGTCAATTACCACTCTGTCAGCTTACTCTCAATCATAAGCAGAGTGATGGAAGGTGTTGTCGACAGTGCTATCAAGTGGAACTTACTCACCAATAACCTGCTCACCGATGCTCAATTTGGGTTCCTCCAGGACCACTCGGCTCCAGACCTCATTACAGGCTTGGTCCAAACATGGACAAAGCAACTAAATTCCAGAGGTTAGGTGAGAGTTACTGCTCTTGACATCAAGGAAGCATTTGACTAAGTGTGGCATCAAGGAGCCCTAGTAAAATTGAAGTCAATGGGAATCAAGGGGAAAACTCTCCACTGGCTGGAGTCATACCTAGTGACGTAAGAAAACTACTAGGCACTTGGTCTAAGCGTTAAACAAAGCTATAATCAACTGTTTTACAACATGGAGATCTAGTTGTGTCCTTCACTAGTTCCTGTAAAAGATTGTCCTGAGCAAGCTGGACCCATGCCCGAGTATTTATACTCTCCCTGGACAGCGCCACCAGAAGGCCGCCCAGTATTATTTCATAAGTCATTTCCACATGAATGACAAGATTCATGTCACCTAGCACAAAGGAAGATGATTGTGGTTGTTGGAGGCTATTCATCTCAGCCCCAGAACATCACTGCAGGAGTTCCTCAGGGCAGTGTCCTAGGCCCAACCATCTTCGTCAATGACCTTCCCCCCCATCATAAGGTCAGAAGTGGGGATCTTCGCTGATGATTGCACAGTGTTCAGTTCCTCAGATAATGAAGCAGTCCGTGCCCGCACACAGCAAGACCTGGACGACATTCAGATTTGGACTGAAAAGTGGCAAATAACATTTGCGTCACACAAGTGCCAGGCAATGACTATCTTCAACAAGAGAGAGTCTAACCACCTCCCCTTGACATTCAATGGCATTACCATCGCCGAATCCCCCACCATCAACATCCTGGGTGGTCACCATTGGCCAGAAATTTAACTGGACCAGCCACATAAATACTGTGGCAACAAGAGCAGGTCAGAGGCTTGGTAATCTGCGGCGAGAGTTTCACCTCCTGACTCCCCAAAGCCTTTCTACCATCTACAAGGCACAAGTAAGGAGTGTGATGGAATACACTCCACTTGCCTGGATGAGTGCAGCTCCAGCAACACTCAAGAAGCTCGAAATCATCCAGGACAAAGCAGCCCGCTTGATTAGCACCCCATCCACCACCTTAAATATTCACTCCTTCCACCGCTGGCGTACCGTGGCTGCAGTGTGTACCATCTACAAGATGCACTGCAGCAACTCGCCAAGGCTTCTTCGGCAGCACCTCCCAAGTCTGCAACCTCTTCCGCCTAGAAGGACAAGGGCAGCAGGCGCATGGGAACACCACCAGCTCCAAGTTCCCCTCCAAGTCAAACACCATTCTGCCTTCGAAGTATATCGCCGATCCTTCATCGTCGCTGGGTCAAAATCCTGAAACTCCCTACCTAACAGCACTGTGGGAGTACCTTCACCACACGGACTGCAGCAGTTCAAGAAGGTGGCTCACCACCACCTTCTCAAGGGCAATTAGGGGTGGGCAATAAATGCTGGCCTTGCCAGCGACACTCACATCCCATAAACGAATAAAAAAATATACATGCAAGTCACTCATTTTCACATGGTCCATCTCTGACTCTTCCCTTCCCTTCCTCGATATCTCTGGGGATAGGCTATTGACAAACATTCACTATAAGCCCACTCACTCCCACAGCTACCTGGACAACGCTTCCTCCCACCCCGCTTCCTGTATGGACTCTATTCCATTCTCCCAGTTTCTCCATTTCCACCGCATCTGCTCTGACAACGCCACCTTCCATACCAGTGCTTCCGACATGTCTTCCTTTTCCCTCAACCGAGGATTCCCCTCTACTGTGGTTGACATGGCTCTTAACCGTGTCCGTTCTATTTCCCATACTTCTGCCCTCACCCCTGCCCCTCCCTCCCAGAACCATGATAGGGTTCCCCTTGTCCTCACCTTTCACCCCACCAGCCTCCACATTCAACGGGTCATCCTCCGCCATTTCCGCCACCTTCAGTGTGGTCCCACCACCAAACACATTTTCCCCTCACCTTCCCTTTCAGCATTCTGAAGGGACTGCTCCCTCTGTGACACCCTGGTCCACTCCTCTATCACCCCAACACCCCTTCCTCTTCGCCACCTTCCCGTGCAAGCGCAGGAGATGCAACACATGTCCTTTTACCTCCTCCCTTCCCACTGTCCAGGGCCCCAAATGCTCCTTCCAGGTGAAACAGCGATTTATTTGTACTTCTTGCAATTTAATATACTGTATTCACTGCTCACGATGTGGTCTCCACTACATTGGGGAGACCAAACGCAGATTGGGTGACCGCTTTGTGGAACACCTCCGTTCAGTCCGTAAGGGTGACCCCGAGCTTCCGGTCGCCTGTCACTTTAATTCTCCACTCCACTCCCACTCTGACCTCTCGGTCCTCGGCCTCTTACACTGTTCCAATGAAGCTCAACATAAGCTCGAGGAACAGCACCTCATCTTTCAATTAGGCACTTTACAGCCTTCTGGACTCAACATCGAGTTCAACAATTTCAGACCATAACCTCTGCCCCATCTTGTTCTTCTCTCTCTCTCACATGGCAGCTGTCGATCATCCTGCCATTTACACTTCATCTAGAGTCATCTTTTGTTCCTTAACTTGTCCCATTACCATCTCCTTTTGCCTTGCACCATCATCCCTTTTGTCTCTTAATCTCTCCTGCCTTCCATCCTACCACAGACCTTCCCTTTTGTTCTTTCCTCCCCTCTTCCCCTGCCCCTACACTTGCTTAAAAACCTGTTACATCTCCAACGTTTTCCAGTTCTGACAAAGGGTCATCGACCTGAAACGTTAACTGTTTCTCTCTCCACAGATGCTGCCTGACCTGCTGAGTATTTCTAACATTTTCTGTTTTTATTTCAGTTTCCGGCATCTGCAGTATTTTGCATTTGTACATGAAAGTTGCTGTATTGTTGAGGATAGTAACAGATTTCAGGAGGACATAGACAGACTGGTGAAATGGGCAGACACATGTCACATGAAATTTAACTCAGAGAAGTGTGAAGTGTTTCATTTTGGTAGGAAGAATGAGGAGAGGCAATATAAACTAGTGTCAGCTGTGGCTCAGTTGGTAGCACACTTGCCTCTGAGTCAGAAGGTTGTGGATTCAAGTCCCACTCCAGAGACTTAAACACATAAAGCTAGGCTGACACTCTAGTGCAGTGCTGAGGAAGTGCTGCACTGTCAGAGGTACCATCTTTCAGCTGAGATGTTAAACCGAGGCCCCATCTGATCTCTCAAGTGGACATAAAAGATCCCATGGCACTATTTCAAAGAAGAGCAGGGGAGTTATCTCCGGTGCCCTAGCCAATATTTATCCCTCAACCAACATTACAAAAACAGATTATCTGATCATTATCACTATGGCCCAGAAATTCGGGTCTCAACGGGTGAGTACGCACAGGGTACTCACCCATAGGCCCAATGGAAGTGCCGGTTTCCTGCATGCACTGCGCATGTGCGGGAAACCGGCACTTCCATTCTCCTGAAAGCAGGGGTTCAGAGGTCGAACGTGTGCGCGGGAGAGGGTGCGCATCGAAGTTTTTTTTTTTTTACAGGTTTTCCCGGGAGGGTAAGTCTCCAGAAGTTAGGCATGTAAAAAGCAGGCGTAAGGCTTGCTTTTTACAAGGTAACTGGTGAATTAATTAAAATTAAAACATTTTTTAAGAACATAAGAACATAAGAAGTAGGAGCAGGAGTAGGCTATATGGCCCCTCGGGCCTGCTCCGCCATTCAATAGCATCATGGCTGATCCGAATCTAGACTCATGTCCACTTCCCTGCCCTCTTCCCGTAACCCCTAATTCCCTTATCTGCTAGGAAACTGTCTATCTCCGTTTTAAATTTATTTAATGTTGCAGCTTCCACAGCTCTCTGGGGTAGCAAATTCCATAGAATTACTACCCTCTCAGTGAAGAAGTTTCTCCTCATCTCAGTTTTGAAAGGCAGCCCCTTATTCTAAGATTATGCCCCCTAGTTCTAGTCTCACCCATCAGTGGAAACATCCTCACCGCATCCACCCGATCAAGCCCCCTCACAATCTTATATGTTTCGATAAGATCGCCTCTCATTCTTCTGAACTCCAATGAGTAGAGGCCCAACCTACTCAACCTTTCCTCATAAGTCAACCCCCTCATCTCCGGAATCAACCGAGTGAACCTTCTCTGAACCGCCTCGAGAGCAAGTATATCTTTTCTTAAATATGGAAACAAAAACTGCACGCAGTATTCTAGGTGTGGCCTCACCAATACCCTGTATAACTGCAGCAAGACTTCCCTGTTTTTATACTCCATCACCCTTGCAATAAAAGCCAAGATTCCATTGGCCTTCCTGATCACCTGCTGCACCTGCACACTAACTTTTTGTGTTTCATGCACCAGGACCCCCAGATCCCTTTCTACTGTAGCACTTTGCAGTTTCTCTCCATTTAGATAATAACTTACTCTTTGATTTTTTTCTGCCAAAGTACATAACCTCACACTTTCCAATATTATATTCCATCTGCCAAATCTCTACCCACTCACTTAGCCTGTCTATGTCCTTTTGCAAGTTTTTTATGTCCTCCTCACTCACTGCTTCCCCTCCCATCTTTGTATCATCGGCAAACTTGGATATGTTGCACTTGGTCCCTTCCTCCAAATCGTTAATATAGATTGTAAAGAGTTGGGGTCCCAGCACTGACCCCTGCGGAACACCACTAGTTACTGATTGCCAGCCCGAGAATGAACCATTTATCCCAACTCTTTGTTTTCTGTTAGATAGCCAATCTTCCGCCCATGTCAGTATATTACCCCCAATCCCGTGATTTTTTATCTTGATCAGTAATCTTTTGTGTGGAACCTTGTCAAATGCCTTTTGGAAGTCCAAATACACTACATCCACTGGTTCCCCTTTATCCTCCCTCTATGTTACGTCCTCAAAGAATTTGAGCAAATTTGTCAAACATGACTTCCCCTTCATAAAACCATGCTGACTCTGTCCTATTAAATTATGTTTATCCAAATGCTCTGTTACTGTTTCCTTAATAATGGACTCCAACATTTTGCCAACCACAGATGTTAGGCTAACTGGTCTATAGTTTCCAGCCTTTTGTCTACCTCCCTTTTTAAATAAGGGCGTTACATTAGCAGTTTTCCAATCTGCCGGGACCTTTCCTGAGTCCAGGGAGTTTTGGAAAATAATCACCAATGCATCCACAATCCCTACCGCCACTTCTCTCAAGACCCTAGGATGTAGGCCATCAGGTCCGGGGGATTTATCTGCCTTAAGTCCGATTATTTTACTGAGTACCATCTCCTTAGTGATTTTAATCGTGTTTAGCTCCTCCCCCCCATTGCCCCTGTTTGTCCAGTGTTGGGATATTTTTAGTGTCCTCTACTGTAAAGACTGATGCAAAATATTTGTTCAGCGTCTTTGCCATCTCCATGTTCCCCACCATTAGTTTCCCAGTCTCATCCTCTAAGGGACCAACGTTCACTTTAGCCACCCTTTTTCTTTTTATATAGCTGTAGAAACTCTTGCTATCTGTTTTTATATTTTCTGCTAGTTTACTTTCATAATCTATCTTCCCTTTCTTAATTAATCTTTTAGTTATTCTTTGCTGGCTTTTAAATGCTTCCTAATCTTCTACCCTCCCACTAGATTTGGCTACTTTATATGCCCTTGTTTTCAGTTGGATACTATCCTTTATTACTTTACTAAGCCACGGATGGCTGTCTTTTCTTTTACTCCCCTTTTTCCTCAGTGGAATATATTTATCTTGAAAGATGTGAAATATCTCCTTGAATGTAGACCACTGCTCTTGTACCGTCTTACACTTTAATCTGTTTTCCCAGTCCACTTTAGTCAATTCTACTCTCATACCTTCATAGTCTCCTTTATTTAAGCTCAGTACGCTGGTTTGAGATCCAACTCTCTCACCCTCAAACTGAATTTGGAATTCAACCATATTATGGTCACTCATTCCAAGGGGATCCTTTACTAGGACATTTTTTTATTAATCCTGTCTCATTACACAGGACCAGATCTAAGATTGCCTGCCCTCTGGTTGGTTCAGTTACATACTGCTCAAGGAACCCATCCCTAATACACTCTATGAACTCTTCCTCAAGGCTGCCATGCCCAATTTGATTAGTCCAGTCAATATGAAAGTTAAAATCCCCCATGATTATAGCTGTTCCCTTATTACAAGCTCCAACTATTTCCTGATTTATACTCCGACCAACAGAGTTGCAACTGTTAGGAGGCCTATAACTACGCCCACTAGTGACTTTTTCCCCTTATTATTCCTTATCTCCACCCAACTGTTTCACTATCCTGATCCTTTGACCCAATATCATTTCTGACTATTGCAGTGATTCCATCCTTGATTAACATAGCAACCCCACCTCCCTTTCCTTCCTGTCTGTCCTTCCTAATTGTCAAATACCCTTGTATGTTTAGTTCCCAGTCATGATCATCTTGCAGCCATGTTTCCGTAATGGCCACCAGATCATACCCATGTGTAGTTATTTGTACCATCAACTCGTCAATTTTGTTACGAATGCTGCGTGCATTCAGATAAAGAACTTTCAAATATGTCTTCTGACAATTTATTCCTGCTTTTACCCCTTTTACTACTTTACCTTTATCATTATACATTCTGTCCCTTCCTGACACGCTCTGGTTTTCCACAGGTTTATTCTTTTTAAATACTTTAAAGAGAGGTAAGTTTATTTTTAGCCCCGTTAGAAAATAAAATTATTTTTTTCAAAAATTTAAATTATTGTTTAAAATATTTACTTCATGTAATTTACAGTTTATTTAAAAAGTGTGATTTAAAAAAAAAATTATTTGAAGATTTAGTGATGTTTTGGGGCCCGTAGTATTTCTAAGTTTGACAGCACTTCCTGTCAGACTTATGAATGGAGCATTCCCTGCTCTGATTGGCTCTCCATGGCCCACGTGATCCCAGGGGATGCATCGAACTAACTGCGCCCCTGGGATACGCAAGCACTGTGCACCGGCAGCTGGAGCAGGCCCAGGATCGGAATTCCATCGGGGCCCACAGCTCAACGGCCGGCGCGCAAGGTAAGTGCAGGTCAGGGGCTTACACCCGCGGGAAGCCCCCGACCCGAATTTCTGGGCCATTGTTGTTTGTGGGACCTTGCTGTGTGCAAATTGGCTGCCGTGTTTCCCACATTACAACAGTGACTCCACTTCAAAAGTACTTCATTGACTGTAAAGCACTTTGAGGCATCCGGTTGTGAAAGGTGCTATATAAATGCAAGTCTTTCTTTCTTTCTTTCTTTAAAGGGGATGCAGGAACAGAGAGACCTGAAGGTGTACATACGCAAGTATTTGAAGGTGGCAGGACAAGTTGAGAAGGCTGTTAAATGGCATACGATGTCCTTGGCTTTATAAATAGAGGCATAGAATACAAAAGCAAGGAAGTTCTGCCAAACCTTTATAAAACACTGGTTAGCCCGAACTGTGTATTGTGTCCAATTCTGGGCAACATACTTTAGTAAGGATGTCACGGTCTTGGAGAGGATGCAGAGGAGATTTACTAGAGTGGTACGAGGGATGAATGACTTCAGTTACGTGGAAATTCTAGAGAAAATGTTATTGTTCTCCTTAGAGCAGAGAAGGTTAAAGAGAGATTTAATAGAGGATTCAAAATCACGAAGGATTTTGATAGAGTAAATAAGGAGTAACTGTTTCCAGTGGAAGAAGCGTTTGTAACCAGAGCACACAGATTTAAGATAATTGGCAAAAGAACCAGTGGCGACATGAGGAAAAAAATATTTATGCAGCGAGTTGTTGTGATCTGGAATGCACTGCCTGAAAGGGTGGTGAAAGCAGATTCAATAATAACTTGTAAAAGGAAATTAGGTAAATGCTTGAAGGGTGAACATTTGCAGCGCTATGGGCAAAGAGCAGGGGAGTGGGACTAATTGGATATCCCTTGCAAAGAGCCAGCACAGGCATGATGGTCTGAATCGTCTCTTTCTGTGCTGCATTATTCTATGATTCTATTTGTGGATATTGATTGAAGATAGAATTAAGCTTAGCTGTGACTCCTCTTCACCTCTCCTACAGTCAAATAGCCTCTCGATATTCACTCTCTAATTCCAACATGAGCAATAGCCACTTGGGCTACATAACCAAAGGGCTGACGTGTCCGTGGAACTGTACCCAGCATGAGTTGGAGCCTCCAGGAGAGGTGAGGAAAAAATTAGGGAAAAAATTTCTAACGCGCAACTAAACTGAAAGTGCACTGAAATGTTTCAAAATCAAGACTCTCCATAACAAAAACTTATAAAAGGTGCAATAAGATAGCTGAATTACCTCAGGTGCATTATTTCATGTGGAATTTCAGTGTGCTTAAACGGAGAGAAACTTTAGGTACAGTTTTACATTCTATAATTCTATGATGTTTGGCTAGTTACAATTAATTCAGCCATTTCTCATGACTGTAGCTTTACACTGCAGTCGAGAAAAACAAAAATGCCAAGGTGAAGTGTGCAAGATACTGCCTGAAAATTTACATTGATTCAATGACAGGAACCCAGGAGGGGGCAGGAGATGGCTGCAACATGCTGGCACCATAGAGAAATGTAACCTAGTTGTTACATGATGCAAACCACACAGAAAATTGTTGCTTGCTGTCCTTTATGGAACTCGTGTTTCCACAGCCCTGCTGATGAACTTTTGTTATTGTTTTGTTGTTTTCCAGTAGAATAGTTGTATCTCATAGTATTTTCTATTACCTTAATGTCTGAAGATCTGTTCCCAATCTCTTACTTCAGTGGCACTTTCTCTGTTGTTTGAGAAAAGGCTCAGTGGATATATCTACTCACGCACACACTGTAATAAAGTTCTTTCGATACATTTATATGCTTCTTTCAAAATCGTGCATCTTTTAAACAGAGACGCTTTTAAATAGCAGTAAACAGAGGCTCTCAGTTGGAGCTAGGGGAAGTAAAAGAGGTGCTAACATTATAGTCAGAAAATTTTCACAGGGACATTGTGAAAGCAACAAGGCCAAAAGGGCACATTATGCATAGGGCGCACCACCCCTTCCAGATTCACTTCCCCAAAATGTAACAGTTTCAGTTAGAGAGTGCGAAACTTAGCAAACAGCCACCGGTACTGGTAATTGGCTAATTGCATTTTAATTTTCTTTTTAAATACACACATTAGGCATTTAACAGAAAGTCAATTTCAGCAAATTTACTTTTCACCTTATGTCATAGTTTCTGTTTTTAAAACCTTTAACTCATCGAGTTATATGCTTATTTTCAACTTTTGGTTTGTCCAGTATTTCAACTGAAAGAAATGTATTTGAAATGCCAGTCTGTTGCAAAATTTGACATAGTTACTCAGTGTAGTTGTCAGAGTGAAGGTGAAGGGCGAAGTAGTACATTTGCATCACTGTGGCTATCAGCACCAGGCTTTTAATTCTCAGATCCCCTAAATTTAAAGACTCCAAAGCCAAGACTGGAAATAGTAAGTATCTGAGAGTATTTAACTGAGCTTCAATACTGGAACACAAATTCATATAGAAATTATAATACGGAATGAGGCCATTTGGCCCAACCAGTCCATGTTGGTGCTTATATTATACACAAGCAATAGCCATAATCCCAGGTGCTGACCATGTTTCCATATGCCTTTTTCACACTTTCCTTCAACCACCTATGTATGAAGCAAATATCATTATTCATTCCATCAAACCATACTCCTTTCAACAGAGGATATTACAGTTTCCACTATCATGGACTCTCCACAACTTAGTTAACCTTCTGACAGAGGTAATTGATTCAGTGTGGATTTGTTAAGGGAAGGTCATGTCTGACTAACTTGACTGAACTGTTTGAGGAGGTGACGAGGAGGGTCGATGAGGGTAGTGCGTTTGATGTAGTCTACATGGATTTTTGCAAGGCTTTTGACAATATCCCACATGGCCGGTTGGTCAAAAAAGTAAAAGCACATGGGATCCAAGGGAAAGTGGCAAGTTGGATCCAAAATTGGCTCAGTGGCAGGAGGCAAAGGGTAATGGTCAACGGATGTTTTTGTGGACTGGAAGGCTGTTTCCAGTGGGGTTCCACAAGGCTCAGTACTAGGTCCCTTGCTTTTTGTGTTATATATCAATGATTTAGACTTCAACGTAGGGGACATGATGAAGAAGTTTGCAGCTGAAACAAAAATTGCCCATGTGGTTGATAGTGAGGAAGAAAGCTGTAGGCTGCAGGAAGATATCAATGGACTGGTCAGGTGGGCAGAAAAGTGTCAAATAGAATTCAATCCGGAGAATTGTGAGGTAATGCATTTGGGGAGGCCTAACAAGGCAAGGGAATACACAATAAATGGTAGGATACTGAGAAATATAGAGGAACAAAGGGACCTTGGAGCACATGTCCACAGATCCCTGAAGGTAGCAGGACAGATAGATAATGTGGTTAAGAAGTCATACGTGATACTTTCCTTTATTAGCTGAGGCATAGAATATAAGAGCAGAGAGGTTATGCTAGAACTGTATAAAACACTAGTTAGGCCACAGCTAGAGTACTGTGTACAGTTCTGGTCACCCTATTACAGGAAAGATGTGATTGCACTAGAGAGGGTACAGAGGAGATTTACGAGGATGTTGCCAGGACTGGAGAATTTTAGCTATGAGGAAAGATTGGATAGGCTGGGGTTGTTCTCTTTGGAACATAGGAGGCTGAGGGGAGACTTAATTGAGGGGGAAAAAATTATGAGGGGCCTAGATAGAGTGGATAGGAAGGACCTATTTCATTTAGCAGAGAGTTTAATAACCAGAGGAAATAGATTTAAAGTAATTGGTAGAAGTATTAGAGGGGAGTTGAGGAGAACATTTTTCACCCAGAGGGTGGTGGGGGTCTGGAACTCACTGCTTAAAATGGTGGTGGAGGCAGAAACCCTCATCACATTAAAAAAGTACTTGGATATGCACTTGAAGTGCCATAAACTGCAAGGCTCCGGACCAAGAGCTGGAAAGTGGGATGAGACTGGATAGCTCTTTTTTCAACCGGCGCAGACATGATGGGACGAATGGCTTCCTTCTGTGCCGTAAATTTCTATGATTCTATGATTCCAGGTTACACCTTTTGTTCTGCGAAAATCCCTCCAGCCCCTAAAGGTGAGACTCCAGGATGTCAATTTAAATTACAATGTACATTATTTAATCATGCGCCAGTATTTCCAGTCTTGGCTGTGGAGGCTTTAAATTTAGGGGATCTGAGAATTAGAAGCCTGGTTCTGATAGCCACAGGGATGCAAATGTACTACTTCACCCTTCACCTTCATTCTGACAACTACACTGCCTGTAACAATGATTGTGTATTCACCACTGGGCTGGCAGAGTTTACAGTACTTCCCTGACCGTTTTGATCACCAGAAAATATAAATGTTTAAGACCACTGAACAGTGAGGAATTTATACAGAAACCAACACTAACCGTTAGAAACCAATCCCTTGCCACTACACTGTAAGGATCAGTAATCTTTCCCCACCAGACCCACCAAAACTGTAAAGAACAGGCTCTTTTTTTAAATTCGTTTATGGGATGTGGGCATCACTGGCAAGGCCAACATTTATTGCCCATCCCTAATTGCCCTTGAGAAGGTGGTGTTGAGCCGCCTCTTGAACCGCTGCAGTCCGTGTGGTGAAAGTACTCCCATAGTGCTGTTAGGTAGGGAGTTCCAGGATTTTGACCCAGCGACGATGAAGGATCGGCGATATACTTCTAAGTCAGAATGGTGTGTGACTTGTAGGAGAACTTGGAGGTGGTGTTGTTCCCATGCGCCTGCTGCCCTTGTCCTTCTAGGTGGAAGAGGTCACGGGTTTGGGAGGTGCTGCCGAAGAAGCCTTTGTGAGTTGCTGCAGTGCATCTTGTAGATGGTACACACTGCAGCCACGGTACACCGGCTGTAAAAGTCAGCACCGCACTAAGCTTCTTTGCTTCTTCACCAGACTACCAAAATTGTAAGGATCAGACACCTTTCCCACCAGGAAGCTGGCAATGATAGGGCTAATAGTTGAATGAGACTTGGGCTGCGAATTTAATAGACCTCAGAGGACGGGTTTTGAGGCAGCAAAAATCTAAAAGATTGATGGCGGGTTGCGAACCTGTCACCATCCCGCCTCCACGCTACTTTGGTGAGTGTCGGGGCAACGATTCCTGATCTGACCCTACACGAAATGGCGGGAAAGGCACTTAAGGCAGTTAACCGTTTGTTAACTGCCTTGACAATCTTATTTTAACTTGCTGTTGTGATTTTGGAGCATTTTCTGCGTGTTGCCCATCGTCAGACAAACACGCCAGCTGCATTGAGCCGGGTTTAGAAAGGAGTTGAATTGTTGGCAGCTGCTGGAACAGCTTAAAAGCGATCCGGCAACATCTCTGAGTTTCAGATGCCACAACTTAGTGCTTTGAGGTTTTGGGACATTTTTGCAGCTCTACTTGTCTTGTGAGTGTTCAAGCTGAAATCCATCTGCAGTGTGACCTCCTTGGAATACTCTCTGGGCACTTTGTCTGAGTGCAAACAACCTCTATTCCTTGACTGAGATATATTCCAGCGGAATGGGAACCATTTATATCCTCTCATCCTGGTCGTCAGATTCGGAGGAAGAGCAGCCGCGGCAGCAGCATAACCAGGCACAACAGCAGCACCAACACCAGGAGCGCCAACCTTCTCCTCAGCCACCTGATGCTGCCCAGGGCAGAGGGCGTCAGCGCAGGGCTGCACCTCACCGCTGGAGATAACCCCAACACAGGGTTTACAGGCTGAGGATGAGCTTCCTCAACATGAGTGAGCAGCAGTGCCAAAGGAGGCAGAGACTTTCACGAGAGGTAGTCGCAGACATCTGCGCATTGCTGCACCAACACTTGGAGCCCAGAGGAGCGGGTGGCCACTCCTTACCAGTGGCTGTAAAAGTCAGCACCGCACTCAACTTCTTTGCTTCTGGCTCCTTCCAGGGACCAGCTGCAGACATCAGCGGCATCTCCCAGTCAGCCGCACACACCTGCTTCACACAGGCCACCGATGTCCTCTTTGCAAAGTCGCAAAATTACATCCACTTCTCTACGGATGAAGCAAGTGTGACCTCATGTGCGGTTGGCTTTGTAAATATGGCAGGTTTCCCAAGGGTGCAGGGCATCGTAGACTGCACACATGTGGCCATTAGGGCACCCCATCACAACCCAGCTGTATTTGTCAACCGCAAGGGATTCCATTCCTTTAACGCCCAGCTGGCGTGTAATCACAGGAAGATCATCATGCATGTTTGCACAAAGTACCCTGGCAGTTGCTCCTTCATCCTGCGGCAGTCTAATGTGCCTCAGCTCTTCAGTCCGCCAACCCAACTTTCCGGATGGCTACTTGGTGACAAAGGCTATTCCCTGAAAAAGTGGCTCATGACTCCAGTGAGGAGGCCATCAAACGAGGCTGAGGAGCAGCACAATGTGAGCCACATTTTGACCAGAAGCATCATAGAGCAAACCATCGGCTTGCTCAAAATGCGATTCAGATGCCTCGACAGATCTGGTGGAGCCTTACAGTATGCACCAACCAGGATGTCCAGAATCATCGTGGTCTGCTGTGCCCTGCATAACATCACACAGCAGCGTGGCTTAGCATTGCCTGAGGAACAAGTGGCTCAGTGCACAGCCTCCTTGGAAGAAGAGGAGGAGGATTAGGAGGACGAGTAGCCATGCCTTGTGGGGCCGGATGTGGCCAATCCAGCAGCACGCAACCACATTGCTGGCCGTCAAGCAAGGGATGCACTCATCCATGCCAGATTTACATTTTAACCACAGGTGGCTGGCAGATGGAGATGAATGTCAGGACGAGCTGCTTACCACGCCATACATCATCTGTCCAATAAACAGTGCTTTCCTATCACTCTTACCACCATCATTACAAATGCAAGTAGCCCTGAGCCCTCACTGTGCAGCTTCCATTTCTCAGCACACATAGGCCAATACTTCAAATCTTTGATGCAATCACAATCTGGATGACAAGCGCTACTTTTTCACGCAATAAAACTCCCAAGTGACTACCCTTGTGACTGTGTGTTAACTTCCTCTTACGCGTGCTTCTACGTGGTGCTTCCTCTGTGGCTTCAGCAGATGTAGAGGCGCCTTGCGCACTATGATGTTGCACCTGCTTAGATGCCTTTGACGGGCGTCCTCTGGGTTTGGGAGCCTGGGAGGGTTCCTCCACAGTCTGCTCTTCCTGCCGCTGTGCAGGGGCTGAGACGGCCATCTCATTTGGGTGCGGAATCTGGGGCTCTGACCGAGGGCTCCGCAGTGGCATGGGAGTGTGAGGACTTGGCGAGGAGCCCACACTTCCTTGTTGTCGACCACCAACATCCCTCTCATGGGTCACGTGCACTTCACTGCTAGCAAGTGGCTGGAGAGCACCTTGCTGCAAATCAGTGGAGCCATGAGGACCCATCTCTGTACTGACAGTCCTCATAACAGGGATGTCCAAGTACCTCTGGTATCTCTCCATAGCAGACCATCTATTTAGAAGAGTCACTATGCTCTGTTAAGTTTGGCGAGTTATGTCCTCCAAGGAGGTTGCCACCCTCCCCTTGGCATCACGTTCATGCGCCATTGCCTCCACCATGACAGTGCTCATGTTTGAGATGGACTCCTCCATTCTCTGTACACTCGCAGTTACCATGGATGCAAAACCTGTCAGAGACTCCTGCACTTGTTCCTGGAGTTCCAGCACCGCTCTCTTTCTGGATGGCCCCAGAGGCACAGGGTCGACATGCAGCTGAGCAGAGCTAGGAGAGTCCTGCAACCTCCGATGAGGACTCTCCACTGCTGTGGCTGTCTCCACCATCTGTTGATGCTCATTTGTGAGCTGTGATACACCAGGTGACAACACTACTCTATGTCGTGAAGGATTCACCGAGGTGTGCGTTTCTGCGCTTTTGCTGGGTGCGCTGAGTTCTGGTGATGCTGTTCCCTCAGAGGCTGCCGGTTCCTCTGATGATTCATCCAACTCTTCCTCCTGGACAGTGGGGAGGGGGGCTCTCGATGGTCCTGTGGGAGAGTAAAGGCATGAGTTAGAATTCTGATATTTAGGTAGCAGACACATCCTATTGTGCAGATGATCAAAAGTCAATCTCTATGAACATCATATGCCATTTCAGTCAATCATCATGAAATATAAAAGAGAGGTTTTAAAATGTATTCTGTCACCAGCTTCATCTAATGAGCCCACCTCTCCATCCCCCACTTCCAGCTCCTCGCCACCTCCAACTATCTCATGAGCACCCTCCTCAACGCTTGTCAGCGTCGCAAGGTATCGTGGCCCTCCTCCTGTCGTCGCTCTCTCCCTCTTATTGTGGGCTATCTTTTCCTGCAAGGAGGGACACAAGTTGAGTTTCATCGAGATTGATGGAGTGAGTGTGAAGAATCCATAACATAGAAGCTTAGAGGGAGACCAAAATGGAGTGAGTTGCCAAGAGGAAGGAGTTAGTTGTTAGTTGTTGTCATTGCATAACAGTGAGAGCGAGAATGAGGGGTGCATAGTAGGATGGTGAAGTGATTCAGTACAGAGACAGAGATGGATAGGTAAGGGTGCAAGGGAAGTAAGGGTAAGGTGGGATGTGGAGGAGCAGGCTGACAATGCAGAGTGCCAGTGATGAGAAGAGAAGGGAAGCAGATTGAAGTAAAGTGTGATGTAATACTCACATTGTATGTGTGCAGAAGATCATTGAAGCATTTTCGGCATTGCACCCAGGTGGGTGAGCATAAGGACCTTGCGCTGACCTCCTCAGCAATTCGCAGCCAGGCTGCCTTTGTTTGCTGAGGAGGCTTCCTCCAGCCGTCAGGAGGGAACAGAATGTTCCTGCGCCCTCTTACTCCCTCCATAAGATCTTGGAGGGAGTCTTCAGCAAATCTTGGCGAAGCCTTTGCCCTTGCAGTAGTCATCATGAGCTGGATGATTCCCAGAGCAGCAGAAACCAAATGAGAAGCTAGGGCTACTTGCAGCCCTTTAAAAACAACTGAACAAGTGACGTCAGCAGAGGCGAGCAGCAGATCCGCTCCCATTCATTGGCCCGGGTAGCGCACACGGCAGCCTTAATGAGGCCACTTAACTCAAAATCTATATTGGGGAGCGGCTAAAACTGGCAGCGTGACCGGAACCTGCCCAACAGACAACCCGACTCCAACCCGCCTCCTCCATTAAATTTGCGGCCTTGGTGTGGGGAAGGATACATGTGGAGGAATGTTTGTTGAGCTGGG
The DNA here is from genome assembly GCF_052327205.1 of Somniosus microcephalus. Lineage (NCBI taxonomy): Eukaryota > Metazoa > Chordata > Chondrichthyes > Squaliformes > Somniosidae > Somniosus > Somniosus microcephalus. Next base: position 199,647,848 of record NC_140987.1, read on the forward strand.
GCCTGTGGCTGGTGGAGCTCAGGAAGCCGATGGTGTGATGTCGTTGGAGAAATTAAGTCTGGAAGAGAATTTTCTACACAGGTAAAATAAGGTGATTTATTTTGGAACTTGAGGGTACACTCTTCTCTATTGAAATTATCTTACTTTTTAAAACATTGTTATCGCCTGTGCACAGTAGAATGCAGCAAGTAAAAAGTCTTGACATTCTATTAGTATATTAAATGCACATATTTTAAAAGGATTGAATTACATATTTGATGTGCATAATATGCTCTACTCACATCAATTATAGAAATGCACAACATTGTCTCTCCCTCTCTCTCACACTGTGCCTATGAATATAATTGCATAATGTCCACTTCTAATTAGTAATTTGTTTTGATTTTCTTCCCTCAATAATGTATGTAGCTGTTTGTTATGTGTTGTTTATGTTCACAACTGAACAAAAGAAATATAGCATTTCACCAACTAGAAGCATTTGATTTGAAAGCATGTTATTGGCGGACTAATATATTTGCTGTATGGCAAATAAATTAATTTATGGCACATTGTGAAAGTAGGGACAGCAACTGACTCAACACAGTATAGGCTCATCGCAAACAAACCAATTTTATTGCTTTAAAGATTTTATGCCCAATACAACCTCTACTCCCTCTATCCTCGAGTGTTGAGAGAGCATCCAAACAAAAACACGCACACAGACAAAGATACATACCTGTCCGTCTATCTCTCCAAATATATATTAAATCTTACTACCTATTAGAGTCAGGTATGCAATCATTTCAGAAAGGTCAGTATATTAATTTTACATTATTTAACCCACTGGCAGAAATGGTATTAATGATGCCTCGCCACATATTCATTTCTAACTTGATAAACCTCTGAAATTGTGACATGCCAATGCAAAGCCTCAGTCAAAATCCATTACAATTCAGTAATGTATGCTTATTTGGTAACACCTATAAAAAAAGAACAGTGTTTTGAAGCACTGCAAAGCAGGATGCATCAATGCCGTCGCCAACTCATAGTACAGAAATAAAATTTGTCCAGTGTTTGTAAAAGTAATGCCTATCAGATCAAATGGTTTAAGGAAAGATGAAAGTAGACCACATCGATTTGACTGTCTGATTGCATAGTAAGTTTTAACAATTACATGTTTCACAACTGGTAGTGCAGCACTCTGCAATGAAAAAAGCAGAAGTGCCAGGGTTTGGAAAAAAAAGACAAGTTTTACGGTTATGGTTGTGATCTGACTCTAGAGAGTCTCGGCATTATCTTCCTTTCCCCCTCTGATGGTACTCCAAGCTTAGGATCACATGACTTACAAGTTAGTTCGTGTTCTTCCAGAAATAGAATCAATGGAGAAGAGGCTAACCACATAACTGTCCGTTGTGAAGTCTTGCGGTTAAATCTGGGGTACCAGGCCTGCAAAGAGCTGCCAGAAAGTGAAGACAAACTATTTCAGTTCCCTTCTGTACATGTGTCACTTTGCTGATTTCTGGTGTCAAAAAGAGATCTGTTATCACAAGTTTGACAATCCATAAATTAAACAAGTTGGATACTAAATAGAATTTTCAGTTAACTAAAAAGAGAAGCACTGACAGCTTATTTCAAAGAGTCTTTTTTTTTACTGAAAAAAAAATTAAAGATCATTTGAATTTTATGATACTTTATCATCTTCGGTCACTGGATTCCCTTTACCCATCTAACTTCAAACATTAATGTTCTACTAAATGTAAAACAAATCCAAATTGGCAATTCCTGAGGGAAATGGGCACTTCTTACCATGGAGCACTGAATCTATGAGAAGCATGAACTTTAGGCTAACTTTGTATGAAATGTTTCAATTTCAATATATGAGAAGAAGTAAACTAATGTAACTAAAACTGTTCATGAATTAACATTCCAAAGTTGTTCTATTGTGACCATCTAAAAGGGCTTTGCCTATAGAGTCTCTTGTGAAACAATATAATTCCTTCATTCCACTGAGCCTTTCAGCTCCCCCAGTAGGGTTAACCAATGTGATGGTGGTGTCTGAAGCTCAAGAAAAAGGCAGCTTGTTCATGGAATCGCCTCAAGGAGTTGTTTTCAGATCATTACTTTTTATTGCAGAAATTGATATTTTTCTGTAGCTATTATGCACTCTCATTGAATGGGACTTGCCAATGTGTACACTAGATTTAAAAATTTTAAATTTTAAAACAGGACTTGTCCCCTCTTTAGGTTCTTTCCATTCTCCTACCTGTTACATATATTGTTCCCCAGGATGAATGAGTGGGCAGATGCCCCGCTCGCAGGTCAATACCAGTCTTTCTCTGTGACTAGCCACTAGAAGGTGCACAACAGCACCACACTTTTACTTACTTTCTAATTTACACTTCCTTCTCAGTAGGAAGCATCTTGTCTTTGCTTGGCATCTTTCCAATTGACATGCTGAGGTTGGAAAGCCCCAGTATGGGAAATCATGAACAGAAATCCTTTTTTAACTCACTTTTAACTTACAATCATTGAAATATTTCTCAGAAATATTCCTCAGAAAACACCCTCACTATTTTTATTTAAAGCAAAGGGAAGGCTGGAAGGTAGTATATGTAACACTTGTTGGTAAATATTTCTGTGTTTGCATGTTATTTTCAGTGTCAAAGAAGTCCATCATCTTGGGCATCTGCTTCTCCCCACAGCTATTCTGTCCTGTGTGTCTCAGGGAGAGTCCATGTATGCCCCAGAGCATGTGGGAGAGGAGCAGAGACTCCCAAGTGGAGCTAAAACTATCCTGTAAAAACAATGATAGGTACTAGATATCTTTGAACTTATATATTTTAGGTGAGATGAGAGAGTATTCTGTGCAAAAAGCACACTTCCCTTTTCTTCTTCTTTAAGATATACATTTTAGAAATAATTTATATAGTTCCACCTTTTAGAAAAGGGTATCCTTGTTAGGCAGCATTAGGAAATAATCATTGATATTTTCACCCAAAACCAAATTGCACATATGCTATAGACAACGTAGGGGGTACTTTTAACATAATCCGCCAGGCAGGAAACTGAAGTCAATAGAAAGTAAAATTGGGCGGGGTGTAAAACTGGTGGCCGATCCTATTCCATCAGTTTCCCATCAGATAGGTTAGATTAAAATTACCCCTATAGTCTTTGGCCTAGAAATTCGGTATGGCCCCGCCAGGTCTTTTGCGCCCGAAATTTTGTGCCCGCCAAGATTCCCGTAGCGCCCACCTAAAATTCAGTTGCGACGGGCCAAGACGGCGGCGGGCGCTATTGCAGGGTTTGGCCGCCTCGCTAGGGGCGATGAATGTCACTTTCAGGCATCCAGCTCCCGCTGCGGCACCCGATGCGGTGCGGCAGGCTGGGGTACTGCAGGCCTCCTCCTTCTCTTAAGGAGGAGCTGCCTGCAGCCGTCAGATCACCGGTGGATTCCCCCGGCAAATGAGCCCGGCACCACGGAGAAGTGCCGGGCTCACGGGACTCAGACATCAATGCCGCGGGGGGGTGGTGCAGGAGTCCGGGGAGGGAGGTGCGGGCAGGCGGCCGCCGGGAAAGCGGCCGGCCGCCGCTCCACCTTTATGCGCCGGCCTTTCGGAGCTGCAAGACCCCGTTTCACAAACGCTGTTTGCGGCTGCCACGGGCGAGGCGGCCGCAACTGAATTTGGCCATCGGGCCGGAATAGCATTGCAACCGGGGCGCTGCGCACACCGATGACGTCATCGGTGCCAGCGCGGCGCTACCGGCTAACGCCGATGTTAGGGTCCATCTGAACTTCGGGCGATAAAAAACTTCAGGCGCAAACCACTTTATAGCCAATAAGTGGGCGCAAACGCGACTGAATTTCTAGGCCTCTGTCTCTAGTCCTTTTTAGCCGAAGGCATTACAAATTTCAAGAATTAAACATTCCAAACATAATAAAGCACAATTTAACTTAAAGATTTGCACCGGGAATTTCCTTGGGGGTTTTCCCAATCGACTGTCGTAACTTCAATAGAAGATTAGCTGAAGCCCTAGGTACATGTGTAAACAGGATTTCTGCTGAAGTTATGGTGACTGATCGAGAAAAGCCCGAGGAAATTATAGTATTAACGAGACTCAATAGAAATTTTTTTTCAGTTTAAATTTGGCCCAGCTTTCCATCATTGTGGAAGTGAAACTATTGTCAGTACCAGCTGCACTGTGCCAGTTTTGCATGCTGGTTGTGAGGAATGAGAAATTACAATGTCAACAATTTCATAGAGATAAGAGAATACTCTGACGGTAAAAGTAAGAAAAGACAGCTCAGTGGTGCAGTATGGTGGATTGGTGTTCTTGCCATAGTGTGTTGGAATGGATATTATCACATGTGACTCACCACATAGCCACTTTTATTTTTTTCTCCCCAGTTTTTGACACTCTTGTTCCTTCACTCCTGATGGCATTGATTTATTGCTAGAGTACAGTTACACAAATGCTGGAAAGCGGTCTGGAAACCCGGGAGAACGGGTTTCCCACAGGCCCTGCCAAATTTAACGGCAGGGCCTGATTAGCATTTCAAAGCACTAATTCCTGCCCGCAGCCAGACAGATGGAAAGACTGGCTGGCTGTTGGGCGGGTAGGCCGGCGGCACCAGGCCGCAGAAAGGAGGGAGGGCAGGATCGGTGGGGCTGGAGGCAGCTGGAGGAGGATTGGGAACCAGAGAGAGGAGGTTGGAAGGAAATCGGGGGCCGGAGGGGGATCGGGGGCTGGGGATCGGAGGTGGCGGGGGGAAATCGGAGGCCTCGTGGGGGTAGGGTCGGGGGCCTCCTGGGACAGATCGGAGGCCTCGAGGGGGCAGATCGAAAGTGGCATGGGTGTGTACGATCACGGGGGTGTGGCAAGGCAGGGACGCTGGATCTTGCAGGTAAGTGGAAAGGCAATTACCTCCTGGACCCAGCAGTCCTCATCTCCCATTAGCTGGCAGGTTCCCCGAGGCCCGGGAAACCCGACCAGTCAGAGTTAAATTTAAAATGGTGGAGCATCATGAGGCATAGAGCCTCATTATAATATTTAAAGTGCCAACCCACCTCCTGGGAGCGGTTTGGCTGCCCGCCCCCTGTCCCGCCTCCATTAAAACTGGAAGTGGGCGGGTTGGAGGCGAGTTGGGGTCGTAATTCAGATTTTTAACTCTTTAACCTCCTACTGGATCCCAACCCACCCATTTTTGGGGGTTAAAGTTACCCCCTTCAGTCGATGACCTTTCATCAGAACTGGAAAATGTTACAGATGTAACATGACTTAAACAAGTACAGACAGGGAATGGGGATGGGGAGGAAAGAACAAAAGGGAAGGTCTGTGATAGGGTGGAAGGCAGAAGTGATTTAATGACAAAAGGGATGATGGTGCAATGCAAAAGGGAGATAAGTAAATTTTAAAAAATGGGTCTAGAGGAGCTATAAATGGCAGAATCATTACTTTTAGATCCGTGATTCTGAGAGTGGGCTGTTTTTCAATAACCACATGGATGCTGTAACTTAACGATAAACAGGTATTTACTGGAGGAGGGTAGTCTCAAGACTGGGGGTACAGAGGCATGCGCAAGGCTTATATACATGTGTGGTCACTGCCGGTACTACAGTATACAGGAGCTGTAAAAGTAGTTCTGTCTTAAAGGCACATACACTACAATTCCTCCCCTTTTAGATTAGTAGTACCCCTAATATTCAAATAACAATTAACACTTTAACATGTACATTAAACAACAATAGTCCATTTATAGATTCAGTCTTTGGGGCGGCTTCCTGACCCTTTCGGGATAGCGCCTTTCCTGAGGTTCTTGTTCTTGTTGCAGAGGCGATTCTGACCCCTTTTCATCGGGTAGTTCAGCGGGTTCCACTGCTACTGGTTCTGAGGTAGATGCTACCGGTATGTCGGGTTCATCCCCAGGTACTCGAGACATGGGGTTGACGCGTTCCTGTGACGCTAAGATCTGATCGACGTGGCGTCTCACAAGGTTCTCCCCGACATCCACTGTGTACATTAATGGCCCCTGCCTTGTGCATATCGTTCCGGGTTGCCATTTCTCTGTTCGATAGTCACGGGCCAAGACTGGTTGTCCTACATTGAAGCTCCTTGTCGGCTTCTCATTGATGTGCTGGAATTGTTTGTCCTCAACATTTCTTCACACATTTGGTCTGAGCAAGTCCAGACGAGATCTCAACCTTCGGTTAAAGAACATCATGGCCGGGGTCTGGTTGGTAACTGCATGTGTCGCGTTTCGGTAGGCTAATAAGAAATTGTCCATCTTATGCTGTAGTGGAATTTCATCGTCGCACATGGCTTTTATCGCCTTCTTAAAGGTTTGTACGAACCTCTCAGCCAATCCATTTGTGGCTGGATGATATGGGGCGGATGTGTAATGCCTTACCCCATTCCTTCTCATAAATTTTTGAAACTCTTCGGACACAAACTGTGGTCCATTATCAGAGCAAATCTGCTCTGGCAAACCGTTTCTGGCAAATATGGTCCGTAGGACTGCAATAGTTTTCTCTGTAGTGGTTGAGGACATTTTTATCACCTCAGGCCACTTCGAATGAGCATCCACTGCTATTAAGAATATTGAGTCCATGAATGGACCAGCAAAATCAATATGCACCCGTTGCCATGGAGAGGAGGGCCACTCCCATGAGTGTAGAGGGGCATGTGGTGTTGCATTATGGAACTTCTGGCATCCTAAGCAGCTCTTAGTTAGGTCTTCGATTTGTTGATCGATTCCCGGCCACCACACATAAGCCCTAGCAAGGCTTTTCATTTTCACTCCCCCCAGATGACCTTCATGTAGCTCATTTAGCACTCTCTCCCTTAACTTGGGTGGAATCACCACTCTGGATCCACACATCACTGTCCCCTGGCATACTGACAGCTGTTCTCTTCTGGTTGAGAATGCTGGCAACAGTGAGTCGCCATGTGTTGGCCATCCCCTCACCATCAAATCATATACCCGAGACAGCATCGGATCATTGCGGGTCTCCTTCTCTATATCCGCGTTCGTTACTGGCAATCGTTCAATTATTGACGAATAAAATATCTCGATAGGGTCCACTGCTGGTGCTTCCTCCACAGTAGGCAGTGGCAGGCACGATAGCCCATCAGCGTTCCCATGCTGTTTCGTGCCTTTATATTCTATTTCATATTGATTCGCCCCTAGAAACAGGGACCATCTTTGTAACCGTTGTGCAGTCATTACTGGAACGCCCTTCTTAGGATTAAAGATGGAGACAAGTGGTTGGTGGTCAGTCAGCAAGGCGAACTTCTGTCCATGCAGATAGTGGTTGAATTTTTTTACTCCCCATACTAGGCTGAGGGCCTCCCTGTCAATCTGGGCATAGTTGCGTTCGGCTGAGGTTAGTGACTGAGATGCAAAGGCTACTGGCCTCTCCAACCCGTCTGGGAATTTGTGCAACAGCACCGCTCCAATACCATAGGGTGATACATCACATGCCAAACGAATTGGTAGTGCTGGGTTGAAATGGGCCAACACCTCTTTTGATGTGATCAATTCTTTACACTTCTGGAAAGCTCGTCTATGTTCGTCATTCCACTTCCATGGTACCCCTGTTTGCAGTAGGGTGTTCAGCGGGTGTAATACCGTGGACAAATTTGGTAAGAACTTGTGGTAATAGTTTACCAGCCCGAGGAACGACCTCAGTTGTGACACATTTTCTGGTGCTGGAGCCTTGACTACTGCCTCAATCTTTTCAGGGGACTTATGTAACCCCTCTTCATCGATGACGTGGCCACAATACGAGATCTGTTTCTGGAAAAACTTGCACTTGTGGCGATTAGCTCGTAGCCCTTACTCCTTTAATCTGGTGAGCACCTTCTCCAAGTTGGCAAGGTGATCACTGTCATTTTCGCCCGTGACCAAGATGTCGTCCAAATAACACTGGGTCCCTGGAATCCCTTGCAGGACTTGATCCATTGCCCTTTGCCAGATAGCCGGAGCCGAGGCTACCCCGAACACCAGCCAGTTGTATTGATAGAGGCCTTTATGAGTGTTAATCGTAAGGTATTGTTTCGAAGCTTCTTCTACCTCCATTTGCAAGTACGCCTGAGGTAGATCAATTTTGGTGAAGCATTTACCTCCAGATAGCGAGGCGAAAATATCCTCAATTCGTGGAAGCGGATATTGTACCGTGTGAAGGACTGGGTTCACTGTCACCTTAAAATCCCCACAGATGCGGACCTTCTTTGGTTCTCCAGGCGTATTACTCAACGACCTCTTCATTACAGGAACGATGGGTGTAGCCCACTCGCTCCAGTCCACTTTGGACAGTACTCCTGAACGTTCCAACCCTTCCAGCTCTGCTTCGACAGCTGGTCTGATCGCATAAGGCACTGGTCTGGCCTTAAGAAACTTTGGGCTTGCATTTTCCTCTATTTTAATTGTTGCTGTTATGCCTTTTAATGTTCCTAGTCCCTCCTGGAACACTTCTTTTGCGTCAGTTAGCATTTTTGACAGTCGTCCAGGTGTGACGTCGTCATCCTTTTTGGCCTCAATTTTCAGTGCCTGTATGGAATGCCAATCTAATTGTATCTTCCGGATCCATTCACGTCCTAGCAGTGGTGGTCCTCCATCTGGCAATACATATATATCCATTTTAGGTATTTCCTGGCATTTATATATTACTTTCACCCTTATTTTTCCTTTGGGGTAGACTTTTTGCCCCGTATACGTCTTCAAGACAATCTCTGTGTCTTTCAAGGGTATATGTGAAAATAGCCGCTTGTAGTCCCTTTGGTTTATGACTGTTAAGGCTGATCCTGTATCCAATTCCATTTTCACTTGGACTCCGCCTATCTTGAGTGTAACCCAGATAGTCTGGTGATCCTCCATTTTGGTTACCTTACGTAGTTTCAGGCAACCCAGCTCCTTGCTTCCGGAGTCTGTGTCACTTTTCTGTTCGTCTGAACCACTGTCCATCACCTGGTGTACATTTTTGTAGTTCTCCTGTGGAGATTTCTTACTGTTGGTTTTCTTCCCAGACCTGCAGACTCTTGCTATGTGTCCTGCTTTTCCACACTGTCTGCACACTTGGTCCTTGAACCAACAATCCTTCTGGTCATGTGTTGTTCTGCCGCAGCGATAGCACTTCCCTGTTTCATAGGACATTTCATTGGTGCCATATTCTTGCAGTCTCTGTTGTATCTCTGCAGCTCCCCTTGCGGCTGCTTCGTGTGATACTGCCATACTGAAAGCCTTGTCCAGCGTAAGATCCTTTTCTGATAGAAGCCATTTCTGGGTTCCTTCACTTTGTAGCCCACACACAAACTTGTCCCTTAACGTATCTGCTACTCCCGCTCCAAACTGGCAGTGTTTCGATAGCTTGCGCAGTTCCGTTAGGTACTCAGCATTGCTTTCGTCTTTGTGTTGGTTCCTTTTATGGAACTTAAATCGTTCTGCTATCAGCAGCGGTGTGGGGTTTAAGTGGTCCTGTAGGATTTCTACTATGCTTTCGAAATTCTTGTTCACCGGCTTCTCTGGGGTTATTAGATTTCACAGTAACCCATAAGCTTTTGCATCCATGGAATTTAACAAAACCAGTGCTTTACTAGCATCTGGCACTTCATTCACCCTGCAGTACACCTCAATACCTTCCACATATGTCGCCCAATCTTCGACTTCATTGTCGAATTTAGAGATACTGCCACTCTTCGGCATCCTTGGGTGTGAGTTAACTGTCAAAAATGGCATCTCCCGCGCTTCCCCTTCTTCTCCGCTGGCACAAAATGGCGTCTCCCGTGCTTTCCTTCCTTCCCGCGCTCGCCCTTCTTCTCTGCTGCGGCTTCTAAAAATGGCGTCTCCCGCGCTCTTCCTTCTTCTCCGCGGCTCAATGATGTCTCCCGCGCTCTCCGGTTTGTTTTTGTTATTTTTCTCGACGCCGCTCGATTTTCAACCCCCGGCTGCGCCCTGTGTGCTTCACCCTCTGTCTTACCCCGTCGACGCTGCTCGGCTTTCTCTCCGCCGTCGGTCGGCTCCAGCCGCCGCTGTCCGGGAAGGTTCTGCGCTGGACCTGTCGTCAGTCTCTTGCTGATCGTTGTGGCTGGGGAACCAAGCCTGGCTCTCCACAGCCTCCCCTGCGATGTTCACTCTCTGCCGGACGACTGGGAGGTTGCTCGTGGTCGACGCCCGTGTTCCTGGCCTCGACTTTTTTTTTTTTTACACCGCCCTCCCGGAGCGAATCCTCGAAGGGAAATGCAGAGTTGCAGGTAGATTCGAATCGACACTCGTCGCCACTGTTAGATCCGTGATTCTGAAAGTAGGCTGTTTTTCAATAACCACACGGATGCTATAACTTTACGATAAACAGGTATTTACTGGAGGAGGGTAGTCTCAAGACTGGGGGTACAGAGGCATGCGCAAGGCTTATATACAGGTGTGGTCACTGCCGGTACTACAGTATACAGGAGCTGTAAAAGTAGTTCTGTCTTAAAGGCACATACACTACAATTACCAGCATCTTCTGTCCAAAAAAATGGGAGCAGAGGTTATGGTCTGAAATTGTTGAACTCGATGTTGAGTCCAGAAGGCTGCAAAGTGCCCAATCGAAAGATGAGGTGCTGTTCCTCGAGCTTACGTTGAGCTGCATTGGAACAGTGTAAGAGGCCGTGGACGGAGAGGTCTGAGTGGGAGTGGAGTGGAGAATTAAAATGGCAAGTGACCGGAAGCTTAGGGTCCTGCTAATAGCCTGAACAGAGGCATTCAGCAAAGTGATCACCTAATCTGCATTTGGTTTCCTCAATGTAGAGGAGACCGCAATGTGAGCAGCGAACAGAATACATTAAATTGAAAGAAGTAAACCACTGTTTCACCTGGAAGGAGTGTTTGGGCCCCTTGGCGGTGGGGAAGGAAGAGATGAAAGGACAGGTGCCGGGGGAAGAGGAGCAGGTATTGGGGGTGATGGAAGTGTGGGCCAGGGTGTCGCAGAGGGAACTGTCGCTTCAGAATGCTGAAATGGGAGGGGAGGGGAAGATGTGTTTGGTGGTGGCATCGCGCTGGAGGTAGCAGAAATGGTGGAGGATGATCCATTGAATATGGAGGCTGGTGGAGTGGAAGGCGAGGACAAGGGAACCCTATCATGGTTCTGGGTGGGAAGTGAAATGTGAGGGCAGAAATGCGGGCAATAGAACCAACATGATCGAGGGCTGTGTCAACCACGGTGGAGGGGAATCGTTGGTTGAGGAAAAAGGAAGACATATCAGAAGCACTGGTGTAGAAGGTGGGATCATCAGGACAGAACAGATGCGACGAGATGGAAAAATTGGGAGAATGGAATAGAGTCCTTACATGAAGCAGGGTGGGAGGAAGTGTAGTCCAGGTATCTGTGGGAATCAGTGGGCTTATAGTAAATACAAAAGCAAAATACTGCAGATGCTGGAAATCTAAAATAAAAACAGAAAATGCTGGAAATATTCAGCAGGTCAGGCAGCATCTGTGGAGAGAGAAACAGAGATAACGTTTCAGGTTGATGACCCTTCGTCAGAACTGGAAAACGTTAGAGATGTAACAGGTTTTAAGTAAGTGCAGGGGCAGGGAAAGGGGGGAGGGGAGGAAAGAACAAAAGGGAAGGTCTGTAATAGGGTGGAAGGCAGGAGAGATTAAGAGACAAAAGGGATGATGGTGCAAGGCAAAAGGAGATGGTAATGGAACAAGTTAAGAAACAAAAGATGGCTCTAGATGAAGTGTAAATGGCAATGGCAGAATGAAAGACAGCTGCCATGTGAGAGAGAGACAAAAAAATGAAAAAAAAAATAGGGGCAGAGGTTATGGTCTGAAATTGTTGAACTCTATGTTGAGTCCAGAAGGCTGTAAAGCGCCTAATCAAAAGATGAGGTGCTGTTCATCAAGCTTACATTGAGCTTCATTGGAACAGTGTAAGAGGCCGAGGACGAAGAGGTCTGAGTGGGAGTGGAGCGAAATATTAAAGTGACAGGCAACCGGAAGTTCGGGGTCACCCTTACGGACTGAACGGAGGTGTTCCGCAAAGCGGTCACCCAATCTGCGTTTGGTCGGTATACTAAATTGCAAGAAGTACAAGTAAATCGCTGTTTCACCTGGAAGGAGTGCTTGGGGCTCTGGACAGTGGGAAGGGGGGAGGGAAAAGGGCATGTGTTGTATTTCCTGCGCTTGCATGGGCAGGTGCCGAGCGAAGGGGAAGAGGTGTTGGGGGTGATAGAGGAGTGGACCAGAGTGTCGTGGAGGGTGTGGTCCCTTCGGAATGCTGAAAGGAGAGGTGAGGGGAAGATGTGTTTGGTGGTGGGATCACGCTGGAGGTGGCAGAAATGGCGGAGGATGATCCGTTGAATGTGGAGGCTGGTGGGGTGAAAGGTGAGGACAAGGGGAACCCTATCGTGGTTCTGGGAGGGAGGGGAAGGGGTGAGAGTAGAAGTGCTGGAAATAGAATGGACACGGTCAAGGGCCATGTCAACCACAGTTGAGGGGAATCCTCAGTTGAGGAAAAAGGAAGACATGTCGGAAGCACTAGTATGGAAGGTGGCATCATCAGAGCAGATGCGGTGGAGAAACTGGGAGAATGGAATATTGGCCTTACAGGAAGCGGGGTGGGAGGATGTGTAGTCCAGGTAGCTGTGGGAGTCAGTGGGCTTGTATTGAATGTTTGTCAATAGCCTATCTCCAGAGATGGAGACAGAGAAGTCGAGAAAGGGAACGGAAGGGAAGAGTCGGAGATGGACCATGTGAAGGTGAGGGAAGGGTGGAAATTGGAAGCCAAGTGAATGAAATTTCTAGTTCAGGGCGAGAGCAGGAAACAGCACCGATACAGTCATCAATGTACCACAAAAAGAGGTGAGGGAGGGGACCTGAGTAGGACTGGAACAAAGAATGTTCCACATATCCCATGAAAAGGCAGGCATAGCTAGGACCCATGCGGGTTCCCATAGCAACACCTTTAATTTGGAGGAAGTGAGTGGATTCAAAGGAGATGTTGTTCAATGTGAGAACAAGTTCAGCCAGGCAGAGGAAGGTGGTGGTGGATGGGGACTGGTTGGGCCTCTGTTGAAGGAAGAAATGGAGCGCCCTCAGGCCATCCTGGTGGGAGATGGAGGTGTAAAGGGATTGGACGTCCATAGTGAAATGGAGACGGTTGGGGCCAGGAAACTGGAAACTGTTAAAGTGGCGGAGGGTGTCGGAAGAGTCGCAGATGTAGGTGGGAAGAGACTGGACAAGGGCTTATAGTAAATATTGGTTGACAGCCTATCCACAGAAATGGAGATAGAGAAGTCGAGGAAAGAAAGGGAAGAGTCCCAGATGGACCATGTGAAGGTGAGTAAATTTAAAGCAAAGTTGATGAAATTTCCCAGTTCAGGGCAGGAACAGGAAGCGGCACCGATACAGTCATCAATGTACCAGAAAAAGAGGAGGGGGAGGGGACCTGAGTAGGACTGGAACAAAGAATGTTCCACATATCTCATGAAAAGGCAGGCATAGCCAGAGCCCATATGGGTTCCCATCGTGACACCTTTTATATGGAGGAAGTGAAAGGGTTCAAAGAAGAAGTTGTTCATTATAAAAACAAGTTCAGCCAGGCCTATATGTGACTCCAAGTCCACACGAACATGGTTGACTCTTTACCACCCTTTGAAGTGGGTCTAGAAAACCACTCAGTTCAAGGATGGGCAATAAATACCAACTTTGCCAGTGATGCCCATATCCTGAGAATGAATAAAAATGTTAAAATTATCGTGCAGCATTAAAGCCAAATTAAAGTACAACATCATTTTAGTTTTACAGTGAGTGAGGCAAACTACTTCCTGTCATCGTGTTTCCCCGATGCACAGATGTGCTTTACTAACACCTTTCTTGCAGCTGAGTCAAGGTGCCGTGTGCGGGCCAGTGTCATGAGAGATGGTTGGCTGCTGCTCAGGTTTAAAATGCTCTTGTGTCTGAGGTGTCCCTCGGCTCAAGACAGCTGAGTCCTGGGAAGCACCCGCTGTGGGCAGAATATCTTGTGCAATTACCTAGTCAGCTTGGCCCTGCTTCTTATGTGTTATTTGAATAGGCCATTAAGCGAGAGGCCTGGCATGTGCTGTTGAATGATTTCTGTCACATTGCTGACACTGGGCTTCGAGGTAGCAGGATGGCAGATCTAATGTTTTCCAGTGGATCCCGAAAAGCCCCGAGAGTATGTATCCTGTAACCCAGTTGCAGTGTCTCAAGGCTGGAATGCAGGGTTCTCTCAAGCCTGTCTTCCAGGGCCTCCAGGGCTTCAAAAACAGCAACAGCTTGCATTTAAAGGTGTAAGTTGTTGTTAATGACCCCTGTTATACATCACACATCCTGGTGAAAGCAACTTTGGTACCTACACATAGTCTCTTCCTTTAAGACTTTCCTTAAAACAGGCTTCCTTTGGACACCCCTCCTAATATCTTCTTCCTCGCCTCAGCATCCATTTTGCCTCATACCTTTGTGAAGTGCCTTGAGGCATTTTTTTTTACATTAAAAGCACTATATGAATGTCAGTTGTTGTTGTTGTATACAGTGTGACTGACACTCTTCCTCTCATGTCCTAGCTTAGATCTAACCATCCCGGGGGATTCAGAACATTAGCTAGAGTTGGGTGCATGGGTGAGATGCACATCATAAATGAGCAGGAGCAGCTGGTGGAGGCACAGGAGGAGGAGGAACTTGCTGACCAGAGGACCAACTCCTGGTGAAACCCAGCTGAAAAACCTGGGGAATGGGGATCTCATGGGCCCTGCTTTTAAAAGGAGAATGCTTTCTGAGCATAAAGTCCTGATGTAGGATTGGGGCCTTGCCAAGCAGTGTGCTGAAGATGGTGGATTGGGTTGAGGAGTTCAGTACCTACATGAGCAGTACCATACTGGAAGGCTTCACAACACTCCAGCCCACCAAGGAGCATGTGGCAACTCCAGGATATCTGGAGTGGAATGCCTATGCCAGACACCCGACGGGCCATTGTTGCTTCCCCCAAACCTGCTCAGATTGCTGCATCCGCTCACTTGTGTCATAGTTCCGTGGCGGCTTCTTTAGTGAATTGAAGCCTCTCCAAGCACTGGTCTTTGGACAAGTAAAGTATGTGTGCCTCTGCCTATATCTTCTAGTATGGGGGTGCCAGCAGCTGAGTGTCAATCGCAGTAGGTGCAGTGTGGCATGCCTGGATCTTCCTCTTCTCACTCCAAAAAGCATAGTAAAAGAGGAATTCCTCGTGGGAAAGCCATTGTGGCAGCAGGAGTAGAAAATTGTAGCACCACCGCAATAGGCACAAGAGTCTTCAAACACATCAATGATAAAAGGAGAAAAATAAAACAAGAAAAAAGCTAGCACTGCCGTAATCTCAAGATTGATAACTGATATCCATATGGTGCTTGGCATTGCGCGACCATGAATGTCCAATTTATAAAGGTAGATAAAGGAAACAATATGAAACGTATGGAAATGTGGAAAGTCATGTGTAAGAGCTTGATGTCATGATGCACTCATTTATATAGTCCACGCACAATTTGACAGGACCTTCCTGCATCAGTTCAAAACATGACTGGAGAATCGCACCAAGGGAAACATGGATAGAGATCAGGTGTAACACATCTGTCTAATGTTTCAATCAGGAATGCTAATTTTAGGGTTTGTTCCTGGTATAATGCATATTGTGTAACTCTCCAGCTCAAATCACAACAGTAAATGCTTACTTAAATGGCATAACTGGTAATTATCACTCAGTTTATATCTCTGCTGTTAAATCCGTGAATCTTGAGGTATGGTGTTCTTCAATAAATAGACGGAGACTGCAGATTAACAATCAACAGGTGTTTACTGGATGAGGGTATTCTAAAAACTAACAGTACAGATCCTTACTCAGGGTTTATATACAGGTGTGGTCACTGCCGGTACTACAATATACAGGAGCTGCAACAGTAGTTCTCCTCTTAAAGGTACATACACTACAATTCCTCCCCTTTTAGATTAACAGTACCATAACATTCATTTAACAGTTAACACTTTTAACATGCACATTAACTGAAATAGTCCATTTATAAATTCAGTCTTTGGGGCGGCTTCCTGATCCTTTCTGGATAGCGCCTTTCCTGAGTGTCTTGCTCTTGGTGCGGAGGCGATTCTGGCCCCCTGTCGTCGGTTAGTTCATCAGCTTCCGCTGCTACTGCTTCTGGGGTAGATGCTATCGGTATGTCAGGTTCATCACCAGGTACGCGAGACATGGGGTTGACTCGTTCCTGTGACGTTAGGATCTGATCGACATGGCGTCTCACAATGTTCTTCCCAACATCCACTGTGTACATTAGTGGCCCCTGCCTTGTGCATATCGTTCCAGGTTGCCATTTCTCTGTTCGGTAGTCACGGGCCAAGACTGGTTGTCCTACGTTGAAGCTCCTTGTCGGCTTCTCATTGATGTGCTGGAATTGCTTATTCTCAACATTTCTTCGTACATTTGGTCTGAGCAAATCCAGACGAGATCTCAACCTTCGGTTAAAGAACATCATGGCCGGGGTCTGGTTGGTAACTGCATGTGTCGCATTTCTGTAGGCTAACAGGAAATTGTCCACCTTATGCTGCAGTGGAATGTCGTCATTGCACATGGCCCTTACTGCCTTTTTAAAGGTTTGTACGAACCTCTCAGCCAATCCATTTGTGGCTGGATGATACGGGGCGGATGTGTAATGCCTTACCCCATTCCATCTCATAAATTTCCGCGTTAGTTACTGGCAAGCGTTCAATTATAGTTGAATAAAATATTTCGACAGGGTCCACTGCTGGTACTTCCTCCGCAGTAGGCAGTGGCAGGCGTGATAGCCCATCAGCGTTTCCATGCTATTTCGTGCCCTTATACTCGATTTCATATTGGTTCACCCCTAGAAAAAGGGACCATCTTTGTAGCCGTTGCGCAGTCATCACCGGCACGCCCTTCTTTGGATTAAAGATGGAGACAAGTGGTTGGTGGTCAGTCAGCAAGGTGAACTTCTGCCCGTGCAGATAGTGGTTGAACTTTTTCACTCCCCACACTAGGCTGAGGGCCTCCCTGTCAATCTGGGTGTAGTTGCGCTCGGCTGAGGTTAGTGACCGAGACGCAAAGGCTACTGGCCTCTCCAAGCCGTCCGGGAATTTGTGCGACAGCACCGCTCCAATACCATAGGGTGATGCATCACACGCCAACCGAGTTGATAGTGCTGGGTTGAAATGAGCCAACACCTCTTTTGATGTGAGCAATTCTTTGCACTTCTGGAAAGCTCGTTTACATTCGTCATTCCACTTCCATGGTACCCCCGTTTGCAGTAGGGTGTTCAGTGGGTATAGTACGGTGGACAAATTCGGCAAGAACTTATGGTAGTAGTTCACCAGCCCGAGGAACGACCTCAGTTGTGACACATTTTCCGGTGCTGGAGCCTTGACTACTGCCTCAATCTTTTCAGGGGACTTATGTAACCCCTCTTCATCAATAATGTGGCCACAGTACGAGATCTGCTTCTGGAAAAACTCGCATTTGTGGCGATTTGCTCGGAGCCCATATTCCTTCAATCTAGTGAGCACCTGCTCCAGGTTGGCAAGGCGAGTACTGTCATTTTCGCCCATGACCAGGATGCCGTCCAAATAACACTGGGTCCCTGGAATCCCTTGCAGGACTTGATCCATTGCCCTTTGCCAAATAGCCGGAGCTGATGCTACCCCGAACACCAGCTGGTTGTATTGGTAGAGACCTTTATGAGTGTTGATCGTGAGGTACTGTTTCAAGGCTTCTTCTACCTCCATTTGCAGGTACGCCTGGGCCAGGTCAATCTTAGTGAAGCGTTTCCCTCCAGATAGCGAGGCGAAAATATCTTCAATCTGTGGAAGCGGATATTGTACCGTGTGAAGGACTGAGTTCACTGTCACCTTAAAGTCCCCACAGATGCGAACCTTCTTTGGTTCCCCAGGCGTATTACTCAACGACCTCTTCATTACAGGAACGATGGGTGTAGCCCACTCGCTCCAGTCCACTTTGGACAGTACTCCTGAACGTTCCAAACCTTCCAGCTCTGCTTCGATGGCTGGGCGGATCACATAAGACACCGGTCTGGCCTTAAAAAACTTTGGGCTTGCATTTTCCTCTATTTTAATCGTCGCTGTTATGCCTTTTAGTGTTCCGAGTCCCTCCTGGAACACTTCTTTTGCGTCAGTTAGCATTTTTGACAGTCGTCCAGGTGTGACGTCGTCATCCTTTTTGGCCTCTACCGTCAGTGCCTGTATGGAATGCCAATCT
The DNA here is from genome assembly GCF_052327205.1 of Somniosus microcephalus. NCBI lineage: Eukaryota > Metazoa > Chordata > Chondrichthyes > Squaliformes > Somniosidae > Somniosus > Somniosus microcephalus. Next base: position 199,666,096 of record NC_140987.1, read on the forward strand.
AATTGTATCTTCCGGATCCATTCACGTCCTAGTAGTGGTGGTCCTCCATCTGGCAATACATATAGGTCCATTTTTGGTGTTTCCTTGCCGTTGAATATCACATTCACCCTTATTTTTCCTTTGGGGTAGACTTTTTGCCCCGTGTACATCTTCAGGACAATCTCTGTATCTCTCAAGTGTATATGTGAGAATAGCCGCTTGTAGTCCCTTCAGTTTATGACTGTTAGGGCTGATTCTGTGTCCAATTCCATTTTCACTTGGACTCCGTCTATCTTGAGCGTGACCCAGATAGCCTGGTGATCCTCCATTTTGATTACATTATGTAGTTTCAGACAACCCAGCTCCTTGCTTCTGGAGTCTGTATCACTTTTCTGTTCGTCTGAACTACACTCCGTCACCTTATGTACCTTTTTGTACTTCTCCTGTGGAGATTTCTTGCTGCTGGTTTTCTTTCCCGACCTGCAGACTCTTGCTATATGTCCTGCTTTTCCACACTGTCTGCACACTTGGTCCTTGAACCAACAACCCTTCTGGTCGTGTGTTGTTCTGCCGCAGCGATAACACTTCACTGCTCCATATGACATTTCATTTGTGCCATATTCTTGCGGTCTCCATTGTATCTCTGCAGCGCCCCGTGCGGCTGCTTCGTGTGATACTGTCATGCTGAAAGCCTTTTCTGATAGAAGCCGTTTCTGGGTTCCTTCACTTTGAAGCCCACACACAAACTTGTCCCTTAACGTATCTGCTAGTCCCGTTCCAAACTGGCAGTGTTTTGATAGCTTGCGCAGTTCCGTTAAATACTCAGCATTACTTTCGTCTTTATGCTGGTTCCTTTTGTGAAACTTAAATCTTTCTGCTATCAGCAGCGGTGTGGGGTTTAAGTGGTCCTGTAGGATTGCCACTATGCTTTCAAAATCCTTATCCACTGGCTTCTCTGGGGTTACTAGGTTTTGCAGTAAGCCATACGTTTTTGCACCCATGGAATTCAACAATGCCAGTGCTTTCCTGGCATCTGGGACTTCATTCGCCTTGCAGTACACTTCAATGCGTTCTACATATGTCGCCCAATCTTCGACTTCATTGTCGAACACTGTGACACTGCCACTCTTCGGCATCCCTGGGTGTAGTTAGACTGGCTAAAAATGGCGTCTCCCGCGCTCTCCCTTCTTCTCCGCTGGCTCAAAATGGCATCTCCCGCACTTCCCTTTCTTCCCGCGCTCGCCCTTCTTCTCTGCTGCGGCTTCAAAAATGGCATCTCCCGCGCTCTCCCTTCTTCTCCGCTGCGGCTCAAATGGTGTCTCCCGCACTTCCTTTCTTCCCCGTGGATGCTGCTCAGCCTTTGAGCACTGGCTGCGCTCTGCGCGTTTTCCTGCGCGCCTCTCTCGTTGACACCGCTCGGTCCTGAACCCCAGCTGCGCTTTACCCTCTCTCTCTTTTTGTTTTCTGTCGACGCCGCTCGGTCTTCAACCCCCAGCTGCGCCCTGTGCGCTTCACCCTCTCTCTTACCCCGTCGACGCTGCTCGGCCTTTTCTGTGCCATCGGTCGGCTCCAGCCGCCGCTGTCCGGGAAGGGTCTGCGCCGTACCTGTTGCCAGCCTGTTGCGCTGGATCGTCGTGACTGGAGAACCAAGCCCAGCTCTCAACAGCCTCCCCTGCGATGCTCAATCTCTGCTGGATGACTGGGCGGTTGCTCGTGGTCGACGCCCGTGCTTCTGGCCTCGACTTTCTTCCACTGTTCTCCAGGAGCGAATCCCTGGGAGGAAATGCAGAGTTGCAGGTAGGTTCGAATCTGCCTCGTCGCCACTGTTAAATCCGTGAATCTTGAGGTATGGTGTTCTTCAATAAATAGACGGAGACTGCAGATTAACAATCAACAGGTGTTTACTGGATGAGGGTATTCTAAAAACTAACAGTACAGATCCCTACTCAGGGTTTATATACAGGTGTGGTCACTGCCGGTACTACAGTATACAGGAGCTGTAAAAGTAGTTCTCCTCTTAAAGGTTCATACACTACATCTGCTCTTCAAGTTTAGTCATTATATTTTGATGATAGACTCTCCCCTCCCCCATTTCACAATCAAACAGTCACATTTGATTGCCCATCTTAATTACTGGTTATTTAATGGCTTCAAAATTGAATCTAAATCCATTAATATTACTCTGCTAATTGGCTGTTTATTATTGCAGTAATATGGCAAAGACAAACTTTCCTCAAATATACTGGGTGGCACATTTGAAAATAATTGAGCTTAGTCACAGAGCCACATTCTTCTCTGGATTGCTAAGAAACTGAAAGAATTAGGGTTCTGAGCCCTAATATAGCCTTAGATTCTAGTAAGATTGATTTTGTTACAGACATTGAACATTAAACAATGGAGAGACTAATGCCATTGGCCTAGAAATTAGTCTCGGGCGGTGGCACAAAACGGGCGGTATCGGATCAGCCGCCTGTTATACACAGCGCCGGATATTCAGCTCCATTGTAGTCAATGCCCCTGCCACAGGACCGAAACGGCTCTTACCAAGGTCACAAATGATATCCTAATTGACTGCGACAAAGGTAATCTATCCCTTCTCGTCCTTCTGGACCTGTCTGCAGCCTTTGACACGGTTGACCACAAAATTCTGCTCCTGCTTCTCCACCATCGTCCAGCTGGGTGGGACTGCACTCACCTAGTTTCATTTCTATCTTTCCAGTCGAACCATAGAATCACCTGCAATGACTTCTCTTCCCGATCCCACAACGTCACCTCTGGTGTACCCCATCTATCCTTGGCCCCCTCCTATTTCGCATCTACTTGCTGGCCTGACATCATCCAGTGACACAAAGTGAGTTTTCACATGTACGCTAATGTTACCTAGCTCTATCCACCTCTCTCGAACCCTCCACAGTCTCTATACTATCAAACTGCTTGCCCAACATCCAACACTGGATGAGTAGAAATTTCCTCCAATTAAATATTGGGAAGACCAAAGCCATTTTCTCCAGTTCACGCCACAAACTCCTTTCCCTTTCCACTAATTCCATCTCTCTCCCCGGCAACTGTCTAAGGCTGACCATGTTTGTTCGGAACTTTGGTGTCATATTTGATCACGAATTGGATTTCCTACCTCATATCCGTTCTATCACTAAGACCTCCCATTTCCACCTTCGTAATCTCGACCGTCTCTGCCCTTACCTCAACTTATCTGCTGCCAAAATCCTCATCCATGCCTATTGCCTATATCACCTCTAGACTTGACTATTCCAATGCACTCCTGGCCGGCCTCCTTAGTTCTACTCTTCATAAACTTGAGGTCATCCAAAACTCTACTGCCTGTGTGCTAACTCGCACCAAGTCCCAATTTGAGCTGTAACTTGATTCAGCCGCGTATCCACCTAGTTCTAGACTCTCCAGCCAGGGGAAACAACCTCTCAGCACCTACCCTGTCAAGCCCTCTATGAATTTTATACATTTCAATATGATCACCTCTCATTCTTCTAAACTCCAGCGAATATAGGCCCATTCAACTCAAACTCTCATAGAAACATAGAAGATAGAAGCAGGAGTAGGCCATTCGGCCCTTCGAGCCTGCTCCGCCATTCAATGCGATCATGGCTGATCATCCAAATTCAGTACCCGGTCCCTACTTTCTCCCCATACCCCTTGATCCCTTTAGCCTTAAGAAATATATCCAACTCCTTCTTGAATATATTTAATGAACTGGCCTCCACCGCCTTCTGTGGTAGAGAGTTCCACAGGTTCACCACTCTCTGGGTGAAGAAATTCCTCCTAATTTCTGTCCTAAATGGCCTACCCTTCATCCTTAGACTGTATCCCCTGGTTCTGGACTCCCCGACCATCGGGAACATCCTTCCTGCATCTAGTCTGTCCAGTCCTGTCAGAATTTTATAAGTTTCAATGAGATCACCTCTCATTCTTCTAAACTCCAGCGAGTACAAGCCCAATCGACCCAATCTCTCCTCATACGTCATTCCTGCCATCCCAAGTATCAGCCTGGTGAATCGTCGCTGAACTCTTTCCATGGCAAGAACATCCTTCCTCAGATAAGGCGACCAAAACTGCATACATTACTCAAGATGTGGTCTCACCAAGGCCCTGTACAACTGCAGCAAGACATCCTTGTTCTTGTACTCAAACCCTCTCACTACGAAGGCCAACATACCATTTGCCTTCTTAACCACCTGCTGCACCCGCATGCTTACCTTCAACGACTGGTGCACAAGGACACCCAGGTCTCGTTGCACTTCCCCTTCTCCCAATCTATTGCCATTTAGATAATAATCTGCCTTCCTGTTTTTGCCACCAAAGTGGACAACCTCACATTTATCCATATTATATTGCATCTGCCATGTTTCTGCCCAATCACCCAACATGTCCAAATCATCCTGGAGTTTCTCGACATCCTCCTCACAGCACACACGCCCACCCAGCTTTGTGTCATCTGCAAATTTGGAGATATTACATCTAGTTCCCTTGTCTGTATCATTAATATATATTGTGAATAGCTGGGGTCCAAGGACCGATCCCTGCGGTACCCCACTAGTCACTGCCACTCGGAAAAAGACCCGTTTATTCCAACTCTTTGCTTTCTGTTTGCCAACCAGTTTTCTATCCAAGTCAATACCTTGCCCCCAATCCCATGTGCCTTAACTTTACACGCTAATCTCTTATGCGGGACGTTATCGAAGGCCTTCTGAAAGTCCAGATAAACCACATCCACTGGTTCTCCCTTATCTATTTTACCAGTTACATCCTCAAAAAATTCCAGTAGATTAGTCAAGCAAGATTTACCATTTGTGAATCCATGTTGACTTTGTCCGATCCTGTCACTGTTTTCCAAGTGCTCTGCTATTACATCTTTTATAATGGACTCTAGCATTTTCCCCACTACCGATGTCAGGCTTACCGGTCTGCAATTCCCCATTTTCTCTCTACCACCTTTTTTGAATAGTGGGGTAACATTAGCTACCCTCCAATCCATGGGTACTGTTCCAGATTCCATCGAATGTTGGAAGATGATCAGCAATGCATCCATTATTTCTAGGGCCACTTCCTTAAGTGCCCTAGGATGTAGATCATCAGGCCCTGGGGATTTATCGGCCTTCAATACCATCAATTTCCCTAACTCCATTTCCCTACAAATACTGATTTCTTTCAGTTCCTCCCTTTCATCAGACCCTATGTTCCCCGGCATCTCTGGAAGGTTATTTGTGTCCTCCTTTGTGAAGACAGAACCAAAATATGTATTTAGTTGGTCTGCCATTTCTTTGTTCCCCATTATACATTCCCTTGATTCTGACTGCAAGGGACCTACGCTTGACTTCACCAATCTTTTTCTCTTCACATATCTATAAAAGCTTTTACAGTCAGCTTTATGTTCCCTGAAAGCTTACTCTCATATTCTATTTTCCCCTTCTTAATTAATCCCTTTGTCCTCCTTTGTTGAATCCTAAATTGCTCCCAATCCTCAGGATTATTGCTTTTTCTGGCCAATTTATATGTCCTCTCCTTGGATCTTATGCTATCCCTAATTTCCCTTGTTAGCCACGGTTGAGTCACCTTTTTTGTTTTATTTTTATGCCAAACTGGGATGAACAAATTCTGTAGTTCATCCATGCGGTCTTTGAATGTTTGCCATTGCGTATCCACCATCAACCCTTTGAGTGACATTCCCCAATTAATCCTACCCAACTCGTGCCTCAGACCATCATAGTTTCCTTTATTTAAATTTAGGACCCTAGTCTCTGAGTCAACTATTTCATTCTCCATCTTAATGAAGAATTCGATCATATAATGATCGCTCCGACCCAAGGGGCTTCGTACAACAAGATTGCTAATTAATCCTTTCTTTTTACATAATACCCAGTCTAAGATGGCCTGATCTCTGGTTGGTTCCTTGACATATTGGTCCAGGAAACCATCCCATAAACACTCCAGGAATTCCTCCTCCACAGTATTGTTACTAATTTGGTTAGCCCAATCTATATGTAGATTAAAGTCACCCATGATGACTGCTGTGCCCTTATTGCACGCTTCTTTAATTTCCCTTTTAATGCCATCCCCAACCTCCGCCTTACTGTTTGGAGGTCTATATACCACTCCCACTAACGTTTTCTGCCCCTTGGTATTTCTCAATTCTACCCATACAGATTCCACATCATCAGAGCTAATATCCTTCCTTACAATTGTGTTAATCCCTTCTTTAACCAGTAATGCTACCCCACCTCCCTTTCCTTTTTGCCTATCTTTCCTGAATATCGAATACCCCTGGATGTTGAGTTCCCAGCCTTGGCCATCCTTGAGCCACGTTTCCGTAATTCCCACCAAATCATATTCATTTACCTCTATTTGCGCAGCCAATTCAGCCACCTTATTATGAATGCTCTCCTCATAAGACAGCCCTCTCATCCCAGGAATCAATCTAGTGAACCTTCGTTGCACCCCATCCAAGACAAATATATCCTTCCTTAGGTAAGGAGACCAAAACTGTGCGCAGTACTCCAGGTGTGGTGTCACCAAAGCACTGTATGATTTATCATGATGCATGTGACATTCTAAGTTCAGCTATTGTCTATATTCCGTACTTGTATTAATACTAATATTTTGGGGCTGATTTTAACTTTTGGCAATGGTGGAAACAGGCAGTAGCAGATTAGCCTTCAAATGGAAAAGACAATTGGATGGGATGTGTTACAGGAAGCTGATCTGCTACCATCTATTCACGGGCTCGATGGGCTGAATGGCCTCCTTCTGTGCTGTAACAATTGTATGGCTGAAATTTTACTAGCGCTAAGAGGACAGGATTAGAGGCAGGTCAGCTGTGAAATTTGAAATGATTGACAGTGGGTTGGAAACCCGCTGTCAAGCGCCTCCACGCTAGTCTCCCAGGTGTTGGGTCTGTCAGTGCTGAACAGACCTGACACCAAGCGGTGGGGGAGGCAATTTATATCATTAGCTGGATTGTTAAGAGGCAATGAAGTATTATTTTAATCTTACCTTTAGATTTTTGGAGTTTGCCAATGGCTTCCCACTGCTCGGGGATCACGTCAGTTAAGGAGGTCAGGTGTTGTGTCAGCATGGGATGATTTACTAATTTGACAGCTACAAATGGTCTATGAAAACTCTCATTTCATAGGTCTTCACTTTCCAAGCTTAGAAGCTGTTGCTTACTGCATTTGGAAGACAGATTGACCTTTATGCAGTTAGCAAGTATTTGGAGCAATCTCTCTATCCAATGTCACCTCATTGGAACAACCTCTCTCACCATTGACAGATCACTTCTGTCATTTCAACCTCATCTGCCATCTATTCCATCAGCATCAGTGTCCTTGAAAAAATCTCACCTTGGTCCTCAGAATCCCACCACGATTAGCCCCAAAACTAGCAGCACCGGGCACACCAGCAGCACCAACATCAACACCAACCGCCTCTGCAATCAACTGGTGCTGCACAGGGCACAGGGCATCAGCACCACATTGCTGCCCAGGATGCCAGGGATGGCATCACCATGGCCAGATTTACTTCACTTGATGCTGTACACTCTGGCTGCCACATAATATGCCAGGTTGGCATCACCCCACACCAACACCATAAAGCATCCCTATAATGCCCAAGCCATTCCTTTCACACTCAACGCCATTGTGGGGATACCATTATGTCGCACCATTCACTGCAACTCATTAAGCCACTTCCAAAGGTGCACACAAATCTGTTGAAAATAAAGATTTCAATGTTTGACAACACCCTAACAGAAACTTTACATGAACATTGGCGAAAACACACAAGTGCCTACCCTTGTGTGCTGTTAGTTGGTATGCTTGCGCTAGGATGAGTGTGAATATGAGGGGTGGCTAGTGAGATGGGGAAGTGAGAAAGTAGATAGAGAGGGATGGGTGGAGGTGCAAGGTAAGTTGGTGTGAGTAAGGATGTGCAGGAGTAGAGTAGGGAAGGCAAAGTGATGGGGATGTGATGAGTGGCACAGCAGGATGAGGTTGAATGTGGCTTTGCAGTAACATTTTGTGATCTACTGAGATCATTGAAAGGTTTGTGCCACTGCAGCCTGGTCCTCCTGGCGATATCCCTGCTTGTGCCCGATTGTGCAATGTGCAACCAGGCTGCGTTGATCCCCTGGGGAGGTCTCTTCTGCCCATTGAAAGGGAAGAGGATCTCCCTGCGTGTTGTGACTCCCTCCATATGCTTATGGAGGGAGTCATGGGAGAGCCTGGGTGCAGCCGTGCACCTTCGTGCAGTGTTTGTCAGTGTTTGCAGCACCTCAATGCTGTAGAACACTGACAGCAGAACTGTCAAAGTTAATTTGAACATGGCCCCTTTAAGGAAACCAGCTGATGACGTGTCATCAAATGACATCATCAGACCCGCTTCCTTTTAATTGACCAGTAACCTCGCAGGGCAGGCTTAACAAGCCCAATCATCGAGCCTGCCTCGGTAGGCGAAATCGCGGCCTATGATTCTATGATTCACCCATCAACAATATGGGGCATATTGACATAGCAGCATCTGTACTGAGAGCTAACCAGGGGCCGTGTAGCCTGGTTCTGTTCCTACTTCTTGTGTTCTAATTCTGTGTTAGATTTCAGGAGATGGTTTTATTCCTGTTCCTGGCTGGGGTGGAGATCGCCTTTACAGAAGGTAAGTACTGTAGAAAATATAGGGACAGAGTGATCTCCTGGAAGAGTTTTGATCGCCTAGATGGGTCGGAGAGGAATTTCCCAGATTTTTTCTCCCAAATTGGCCATTGGGTTTTTTATCTGGTTTTTCGCCTCTCCCGGGAGATCACATGGGTTCGAGTGGGATGGAGAGTGATAGAAGATTTGAGATTAGGATCAGATCAGCCATGATCTTATTGAATGGTGGAGCAGGCTCGAGGGGCCGATTGGTCTACTCCTGCCCCTATTTCTTATGTTCTTATGTTCTTATGAAAGGAACCTGAATATAATCACAGGAGTAAATTTGCTGTTACACCATCATCAGAGACCCTACAGGGCACAATTTCGAAGTTTGCATATGACATAAAACTTGGAAGTGTAGTAAATAGTGAGGGAGATAGTAATAGATTTGAAGAAGACATAAACAGGCTGGTGGAATTGGCGGACACATGGCAGATGAAATTTAATGCAGAGAAGTGTGAGGTGATACATTTTGGTAGGAAGAATGAAGAGAGACCATACACACTAAATGGTACAGTTTTGAAGGGGGTGCAAGAACAGAGAGACCTGGGGGTGCTTGTGCACAAATCTTTGAAGGTGGCAGGACAGGATAATAATGCAATTAATAAAGCTTACGGGATCCTGGGCTTTATAAATAGAGGCATAGGGCAGGATTTTCATTGGGCCGTGGAGGCGGGATTGGAGGTGTGTGGGGTTTAAAACCGCAAAATCGGGGGGGCACAAACCCATCCCGCCCCCAACCCGCCTCCAACCCGCCTCCATGCCAGTTTCAAAGGAGGCGGATACCCGACCTGTGCTGGGAGCCGCCTCCCCGAGGCGGGAAGGAGATTAGTGCCAATTAACTGCCTGTTAACAGGTAGTTAACAGGTAGTTTTTAGCCTAATCCCTATTTTTATCCCTGAAGTGTGGGATTCCTGACTGCTCCAAACCACACCAAGTTAACGAGGCGGACCGTCGGGCTGAAGGACTTGAAGGGTTCGCGATGTCCGGTGTTCAGGTGAGTGATGGGTGCATGAGTGCAGAGGTAAGTGTGTTTGGTGTGTGTAAAGTGTTTAAAGAAGTTTTATTTACCTTTACTTACCTTTACAGCCTTCCTTCCTTCAGGTCTCGGGAGTCCCTCATCTCACCGGCACAGAAAGCAGAATGGCCGCGAGCTGTCAAAATCTGCAGCATTCTGCTTTCTGTTCTGGAGAGATCTCTAAATCAGCCTGAGAGGAAGGAATTAACTTGGAGTACAGATTGTCAGTGTTTGACAGCTTCAAACAGCTGTCAAACGCTGATATTTCATCTGTCAAAAGGCCTTGACAGATGAAATGTCAATCTGTGACATCACCTGTTGCTGGGTGGCCCTTAATTGGCCTGCTGAGCCCACTGGGCGGGCTCAACAAGGTCAATCAAGTGAAAATCAAGTGGGTTGGCCACAACTCAATGGAGGCGGGGCTACAACTCCAAAAGTTGTAGTCCCGCCTCCTACATGCCTCCAGTATCAAAATCCAGCCCTATGAGTACAAAAGCCAGGAAGTTATGCTAAACCTATATAAAACACTAGTTCGGCCCCAGCTGGAGTATTGTGTCCAATTCTGGGCACCACACTTTAGGAAGGAAGTGAAGGCTTTGGAGAGGGTACAGAAGAGATTTACTAGAATGGTTCCAGGGAAGAGGGAATACAGTTACATGGATAGACTGGAGAAGCTGGGGTTGTTCTTCTTGGGGCAGAGAAGGCTAAGAGGAGATTTGATAGAGGTGTTTAAAATCATGAAGGATTTAGATAGAGTAAATAAAGATAAACTGTTTCCAATGGCTGAAGGGTCAATAACAAGAGGGCACAGAGTTAAGGTGATTGGCAAAAGAACCAGAGATGACATGAGGAAAAGCTTTTTTACTCAATGAGTGGTTAGGATTTGGAATGCACTGCCTGATAGGGTGGTGGATACTGAATCAATAGTAGCCTTCAAAAGGAAAATGGAGAAATACTTGAAGGAGAAAAAATTGCAGGTATATGGGGAAAGAGCGGGGGAGTGGGACTGACTGGATTGCTCATCGAAAGAGCCGGCGCAGACTCAATGGGCCCTTCTGTTCTGCACTAATCTATGATTCTATAATCCTATGATCTGAACGCTTCCCCCAACATGATTTCTACCCAGGTATTTATCATTTCATATCCCAATAAGAGACACGATCCAATGTCGTGTCATATCATTACCTTCAAATCCTGGTTAAAAATAGTCAACAGAAATAATTCAGTGCATCTCAGACCCTATATGTGGAATATAAAACAATAATTCTTGATGTTCAATTCAGAGATCAGAATAATTGAAGCTGGCTCGAAATATAATTCCAAGACTTGTGGTCGCAAAAATTGCATTTGATTTGGCAACAGCAGGCACCATTTTGCGCTGCTGAATATTACTCAGGGGGGAGTTTTCACTTTTACCACCAGGCTGTAGCAGATAGGCTGTTCATTTCACACCCCGCCTGATTTTCATTTGGTGTGTAAAACGGGCGGTCGATCAGCTACCGCCCGCTGTTTGCTCTGTTTTCCGCCTGGCGATAAAAGCGAAACTGCACCACACAGAGTTTAATTTAAATGACTTCTGGTGGATCTATGCTGGTGGGATGGAATTCCATCACCACAGCAGGGAAGAAACAGTACTGCTCTGGATTTTTAAAAATTCTATCTTTAAATTTTAATTAGATTTCTAAAGGCATCCAAATTAATAATAAATAATATAAAAACAAGGTTACATGTACATGTAAATTATTTAAATTAGTTACCTCAGCAAGATTGAATGCCACATGACCTCTCAGTCCTTTGAAGCATGGCCAAATTAAACATAAATGGAACAAGCAGCGATGTATACTCAATACAGATATTCAACATGCGGCTCAAATACCCATCATCAAACCTAATGGGAAGAAGGAATGCTGCAAAGTAGAAGGTTAGTGTTGGTGTTCTATCCGCTAGAATCGTGAGCCAGTCTGAAATTTGAGGAATCAGTGACTGAAACAGCTGCAAAGGGAAGGAATGAAGACAGGCTGTAGGAGGATAGATCTCTTCTCAACTCCCTCCTTTCTCTCTTTTAATCATCTTAACTGACACTTGCTCAGTCATGTCTGTCCACCATTTTCTAATTGGGATGAAGCTGGTCCATTTCCAATTTTGAAACACAATATCATGGTGCGGCCAGTAATGAGCTGACATTTCACTAGTGATATCACCCTTGGGTTCAATGGAGTCACTGTTTTTATGATTTGGGACTTGTGAAATAGCCCATCCATTCTGAAGAACCTGACTTTGGGGCACTCTTGGAATGTGGGCAGCAGCTTGCTTATGTTTTCCCTACACTGATAATAGTCCACTGAGGTGGCTTCGAGTTGCATTAGGGGAAAGGCACAAATACAATATCCTGAAATTAATTAAAGAAATAACCAAGGATAACCTTTCCATTGACCTTGCATTCAATTGAAAAATACAGCACTATCTTTATCCTATTTCTGCTGACAGCTTCAAGGCTTTCTCCTGGGCTGACTTGTTTTCAGCTCACGTGCTTGATGCTTCAAGGAACACTAATATTAACAGTAATAAAGGTACTCAAAATGTCAGTAGTAGGTTTATTGCTGTATTGTTAGCCCTAAACTCCAAAAATAAGACTTATAATGCAATCTATATTATTAAAGTATTATGTCTGTAAGAATTAATGGTTGGGATTTTATGTGAGGCGGCTCCAATGCTATAAATGTAGCACAGCAGGCTGTCCACCTGTTCATTTGATTCAGCGCGGACATTGGTGGGCTTCCGAGGTTTGGTCTAATTATTATATCTGCAGTGGGCTCCTGGTAGTATTCCCACCTTTGCATGGGAGCCCACCTTAGGCGTGAACAAAATGGTTTCTGCCAGACTTGGGTGCCTGCAACAGTGGAGTGAAGCTGGCTGCCTGTGACCCAGCTGAACAGAATTCTGCTTCTTAAGCACATGAGGGAGAAAGGAATAGATATGTTGAAAGGGTGAGATGAAGTAAGGTGGGAGGAGGCTCTTGTGGAGCATAAACACTGGCATCGACCTATTGGGATGAATGGCCTGTTTCTGTGCTGTAATCTCTATGTAAAATTTAAATGTTATTTAGGAGGTCCCTTGGGGATCCTGGAATGCAATTCGTCCCCTGCGTCCCACGGTGCTCTTGTGGGAATAATTGGGAATAGGCCCTATGCATCATCCTGTCACTACTTTCTACTCTGAAAACGTCCACCCATATTTGCGCTGAGTCAGTCAGCATGCTTGCGGCAGAGAGTCCTAGAGGTGGCATCGGTGGGAAATTGGTGAAACAACACTCCAGCCAATTTTCTGTCCTGGCCCAACCCAGATCCACAACTAAACTGGTGTAAGGCAAGAACAAAATCCTTCCAATTTTATCAGCCGGATGTTAGACATTAATGGGGCAGTCGAGGTGCTCCCCAATTTTCAATTTCTGGCCGCCTGTTTTTCAGGCTAGAAACTTGTGGCCGGCAGTTGAAATCGCCCCCCTGGAATTAATTAAGAACTAATTGAATGCTGCAATGCGGGGACTTTAGGATCTTTCTAGATGAATAATCTAAGAGGGGCCAAATGGCCTTCCAAATTCGTAATTATTTTGGTTGTGACTTCATTTGAACCCCATGATTGTGTTACTGGCTTGTAGCATCCACCCTATTTTTCTACATATAGTATAATACGAGGCATAGATTTATCAGCTGGAACCAACATGAGTCAAAGAAAATGCTCCCTCATAAGCTGTAAGATATTTTGCAAAGTTTATAAACTTTTCCATCACAATAAGTATTTTAACTTCTCCAGTTTGTGTTATGATCAGAAATTCTAAAAGTGCTCAATATTAGTATGTTGGTATCTAGACTGCAGGAGATGTTAATTATTTTCTGTATTTTCCTATTTCAGATGCTAATCCAAATGGAGGAAATGGTAAACCCAGGATAAAAACAGATAAAGTTGCTGTTTGGAAATAATCAGAAAGTTGTCCACTGAACACAAATTGTGGTCAGCGAGCAATTTATTTTATTAAAAAACTGCTATCCCTCCAGCTCTAAGTTGATGAATGTGCTGTACAAAAAGCAGAAGAAATCATGGAGTCACTACCTCATTTCTGAACAGTTGTCAAGGCATCAGTGATTAATGAGACCGTGATAATGTTACCATGGTAACTATATCAGAGTGATACTGCTAATGACTGTGAGGAGAGTATCAGAAATAGGTGAGAACAGCACAAGACAAACTGGTGACTTTGGCGAGAACTTAACAAAACAGACAACATCCACCAGAGACAAAATCCAACTATTCTAATGAGCAGCCTTTTATTAAAACTTCTCTTAAATCTCTAAGGTATTTGCTTCAGTAACATTTCTGCATCTTGTCACTAAATGTAGAAAAGCTGCTATTTTCTAGTTTGTGAGGAGAATTCAATTAGATGAGGAACATTTGTGTTTATCTTGATAATTTTCACAGCATTTTAAAAGCACAGTTGTTATTCCTGGTATGTGAAAGCTGAAGTGATGTTGATGGGATGTTATCCTGTTAAAAGAAAAAGAAATGTAACAAATACTGAGATGGTGAGTTGGTATATTCTGTTAAGTGCTGTCACGATGTACTATGCATGGAGCTTTAAATCTAGGAAATCTTTTCTTTCAATATTATCTTGGTAATGCAATAATTCAATACTGGCATTGTGACATTCCTGACCTCAGCTGTGCCATCATGTGGATTTACCAGTTGGAGGTTAGACACAAGGAAGGAGGGAAAATTGGAAGGGCAGTAACTTTGAACAACGTGCCCCCCTCCGCCCCACCTCTAAATGGACAGTTATAGAGCAGCCTTGGCATAAATCTGATGTGAAGTCATTTGATCACTCTCTCACATGATGTGAGGAGATCTCGACAGCGGAAGTATAGGGAACAACAAAGTACTTTACCAAAAATGACTAAAGCTAATACAATAATATTACAATACTTCTTTATTTGTGGAGTGATGTATTCACTTTAACATACTCTAGTAAAGCTTAGACTAAGGCTAGATTAATCAATTATACCCTATGTCAATGCCAGGGCTGGAAAATGTACCCTGTAGCCATTTAATAGTAATTGCAGTAGATGTGCAACCATCCAATTCCGAGTAGTCAAGTGGGAAGGGCATTCAGACTAGTGATAGAAACTACCCTGTTCTAATCCTGATTCACCAGTGCTAATGAGACCATTGTCAATGCGCAACTGAAAATGACTGGGAATCTATAATATAATGAAACAATCTTGGTGCATCAAATTACCTTTGTTCCATTCTTGTGAAGGGTTGTTTTTACAAGATATGGATGCATATTTGGCAGTTCTCCAATTCTGAGAACTTGCCATTCATCAAGAAATCAGACACAATAAAAATTCCTACTGGTGTTAAGTAAGATATTCAATGAGATTTAAACTGGAATTATTGATAACTAATACCTGTGATGAATGGATGAGCCACAGTTATTCCTCCAACTCAACATCATTTTTCGGTTCCAGTCATAAACCTTGCTTCCTTGCCAACAATTCCATTCCCTCTCCTCTAACAATCACTTAAGCTGAACCAGACCATGTGAAAACTTTGCCGGCACTCAGGGGTCGGGTTTGGAGGCGGGACTGCTGGCAAAATCAAAAAGATTGGCAGCGAGTCCCGAACCCGCTTCCAACCCACCTTCAATCAATCTTCCCGAGAGTCATGTCCCCGATTTGCACAGGGACCCGACTCCTAGCAGCGGGAAGAGGATTATAGTCGCTTAACTGCTTGTTAACAGGTAGTTAACAGGCAGTTAAGAGGCTTTTTCCAATTTGGCCAGGTCGACTGTGGGCTTCCCGACGTCCGGACTCCACAGCAGGTAAGTGTAGCGTGTTGTGAGTCTACTGTAATGTTTCTTCATTGATGACAGCTGCAGAAGTGGTGTGAAGGATCCAGTGGTACACTGGTGAGTTTCAGAGGTAAGGAAATGCTGGAAAAATAATATTTTATGTTTTTAGACTTTTCTGTAGGTAATAAGTTTTGAAGTGTTTGTGTAGTCCCAGCTCATTGGGAGAACCTCTCTCACCAGTGACAGATCGCTTCTGTAACCCCACCTGCAGCTGCCATCTGTTTTATCCTAAGGAGAGAATCTCTGGAGAGCCTGGGTGCAAGGGCTTACCTTTGTACAGTGATTGTCAGTGTTTGCAGCACCTCAATATTGTCAAACACTGAAAAATCATCTGTCAAACAAAAATGAGTGTGTCCCCTTTAAGAAAACCGGCAGATGACACACCATCAACTGATGTCATCTGACACCGGCTTTCTCTTAATTGGCCGGCAAGCCTGCAGGGTGGCCAATTGACGCAAAATAGCGTCTGTGTGTCGGACGTCGCTGAGGGCTGGACTAGAACCTGGAAGGCAGCAGTCCCGCCCCCAACGCGCCTCTTCAGATAAGATCATGGCCTTGGTGATTTATTCGTCCTTGGGTTGAGCTTTATACGCCACATCCCATTTATTAGCAAAACCCCTATCTTCACTGGTGCAGCATTGCTCGCTTCTGCTGCTTAAAGCACTTGTACAAGCTTTTTTTAACCTCTAGAATTGATTATTGCAATATCCACTTTTCATAAGCTTGAACTTGTCCGAAAGCAGCCGCCTATACCCTGTCCTGTACTGAGTCCCTCTTGCTCATCAGCCCTGTACTTGCTCACCTACACTGCCTCCCCATTCTCCACAATGTATTAAATTAAAATTCCTTATCCATGTCCTTACATAGGATTACATAGGATATACACCACAGCAACAGGCCATTTGGCCCAACCAGTCCATGCCAGCATTTATGCTCCACTCAAGCCTCCTCCCATCTTTCCTCATCTAACTCTATCAGCATAACCTTCTAGTCCCTTCTCCTTCATGTGCTTATCTAACAGCCCCTTAAATGCATCTATACTATTCGCTTCAACTAATTCCTGTGGTAGCGATTTCCACATGTCCTTGCCACACTTAGAGGCATTTTCACCCCACCCATAGTCAGTTAAAATTGCCCGTGGGACTTAACTGCCGAGGTTTTGCTTTTTTCACTCGATGATGTGCCTTGGGGGCTTTTCTGCATTACGAACACTATACAAATCCAATCACAGAAAACACTGGAGATACTCAGCAAGTCAGGAAGCATCTATTGAAAGAATACGTGATTCTTCTGTCTGAACCCCCACCCCACATCAAAGGGACGTGTCGCAGGGAGTTCTCAGGCTACTCCATGAATTCCACCCAGTATGCGTTCAGCAAGCTTTAGCTGAATTCTCGCCACCTGAGAAGTATTATGAGTCCCACTGAGGCCACATTGAAAGGGCCCAGAACTCTTGCAAATGTCCCCAACCCTGTAAGTTGGAACAGTGCCCGGGGCTTCTGACTTAGGTGGACATAGTGATGATGTGACAACCAAGCTCCATTAGTTTATGAAGTGAAACATCTCATGGCATTGCTAGTGATGGCCCCTTGAAATAAATGATTGTCTAAGGCATCATTCTATTCAATTTCCACAGGAAAGTTTATAGCCAGGAAGACTCTTAAAAGCCCCAAATCAAAGAATAGCCCCTCAACCTAAAGTAGTGATTTTGATTGACAGAGAATTTTAAGACTTTCAAAGAAAGCGTCAGGCCCTTGATTGTCTGGAATCTGGAGTTTTTGGGCTGGATTTCCTTATTCACACCCCTACAGGACTTCCTGGCTGGGGTGGAGATCGCCTTTACAGAAGGTAAGTACTGTAGAAAATATAGGGACAGAGTGATCTCCTGGAAGAATTTCGATCGCCTAGATGGGTCGGAGAGGAATTTCCCAGATTTTTTTCTCCCAAATTGGCCATTGGGTCTTTATCTGGTTTTTCGCCTCTCCCGGGAGATCACATGGGTTCGGGTGGATGCAGAGTGATAGAAGATTTGAGGTTAGGATCAGATCAGCCATGATCTTATTGAATGGTGGAGCAGGCTCGAGGGGCCGATTGGCCTACTCCTGCTCCTATTTCTTATGTTCTTATGTTCTTATGTTCCATACAGCACCGGAAGAAGTGGGAGCCACATTAAAGGGGCAGAAAAGCCCTGAAGACTTCAACAGATCCTCTGCTGAAGGCTTTAGTCAAGATCGAGGCCTTCACTAGATACATGCTGGAAGCAGAAATGGGAGAGACAGCCACTAAAAGCCGCACTCCCTCAATCAGAGGACTTTGGAACCTTCCCACGACTACCCTGATACGACTGCCAGGTTTCATCAGGGAGAAGTAGGAACGGGGCGGGTAAGGTGACATGGATCAAGAACCCAGGCCTCGTCCCACTTCACCCACCGGGATTTGCAAATGGCAGGTTAGCAATGAGAAGCCAGCAGAGGTACAAGGAGGGAAATTCAGATTGGGCGGCGAGAGACCTTGTTTCCCAATTTTGCCCTCTTTTCCATCATTATTGAGCCTGAATTTTGATGGGAGGCAAATTCAGGCGTTCACCTCAGTGACTTATATGGGCAGTTCACAAAGAGCAGCTCAGTCGCACAGTTGTGTGGATTTCATAACCAGTATCCAAAAGCTGTCTGTACTTCAAAATCAGAGCCACTAAGCCTTGAAGGATTAAGTTAATGTATGTAGTCTTCTGCTTTAGTGGCCTTGTTTAAAGAGAAAGCAAGTCGTGTATTTTACTGCTTTCATATATCAATGCATGGAGGGGGTTATATATTCTCACTGTGAAAACTGTATATGATTAGTTCATATATCTGATGTAAATAAACCACTTAGTGATTCAAAGGCTGTACCTCCTCCCAATAGAGAGATATTCAGGTTGCCTTCTGTAAAAAGAGAATTCACGTTATGGCACATGTTGACCTAGAAATTTGCCTCGGGCGGTGGCACAAAATGGGCAGTATTGGGTATTGACTGGAATGAAACTGAGGCGTTGTGTATAATGGGCGGCCGATCCGATACCGCCCGTTTTGCACCACCGTCCGAAACGAATTTCTAGACCTTTATATTTCAGTAGCACGTGTACAGAGCAAGGATCCTCTATTACAATCCCTAGGTCACACTATTGTTTTACCTGATATTGGGCAGAAAAAAAGTCATAGGTGGCGTGATGCCCACTTATGAGAGTGGCTGGTGAAGTTGAATGCGAGGAAATATCTAGTGCAAAAACCTAAAACTGTGACATCTTCTTGTTCTGTGCCTAGGCAATCCATTGTTTCCACTGCTTTTCCATCCAGCGGATCGTGTTCTGGGCTATTTCCCTAACCCCCTACCAGGAGACACAATGGGGGTCACCACTCCCCACCATTTGGACACAAGTATCCTGCTGGATGTCAACCTAGTATTCAGAGACTGGAACTCTAATCTTCACCTTTCTGGCACGACGATGGGGGAGAGGGGGATGGAGAACTCTCTTATGTTCATTAATAAATAGACATTCTTATTATGAACACAGCTAGCTTTTGCTAGTTACTTTATTGAGCACATGTGGACTGGTACAGTATCTGTAGAGGCTTCCATCTTGACTGTTGCCTTGTGGGTAGCCTAGTGCCTCATGGGTAATGTAGTCTTAATATATATATACAGCTGGGTAGTGTAGTCTTATATACAGCTCTACACAGCTCTACGGCTCCATCTAGTGTCCACTATAGAATGACATGTTATTGATCATTACATCCCCCTTTCTTTGAGGTTTAACAAAATCAATATCAATCAACTTTCAAGAAAACAATAAAGATAATATCAGCAACACTTTTGTTAGTGCTCTATAAACATAAACATTTTCAAAACAGTCAACACATTTTCAAAGCTTTACATTGTACTCAAAGATTAAGTCTATCAGGCTCTTTTACTTCACGTGTGGATCTTCTCAACACGGGTAAGTCTGATGTGTCTTCATGAGATTGTTCTGGCGGTGAATGACAAGATGCAGTTGCGGCATTGTCATCAATCTGCTCTTGTATAGATCGAGGTCTCCTTGCGATCTTTGCTTGGAGAGGGTTTCAGTGTTTCCTTCACTCTTCATGCCATAGCTCTCAATGTAGTCAATGCACTCTCGAAAAACTGCTGGCAGCTGGATCCCATCATACAGCATAGTCCTCTCAGCAGCCTCAGCTAATGGAACACCAAAGATTGGCCTGAGGGAAGAAGGAGTATCCACCGGAACTGCTTCCTGCTCTGGTGCAGGCTTCTTCTTTTTCTTTTTCTCTTTCCACTGCTTAACAACATCTGCTGTGGTTATATCTTTGGACTTTTTCTCCTTGTGTTTTTCCTCTTTGTGCTTTTCTTCCTTTGGCTTCTCTTTGACCTTAAAGTCTTTTTCTTTCTTCTTGGAGAAACTAGGCTTTTTGAAGACATTGATGCCCTTTGGCCTTTTCATCCTTGATGGGCTCTCTGCTTCATCACCTGAGTCATCTGGTCTGCTTATGGCACAGTTTATACGGTAGACTCTTTTGACCAGTTCTAAGTCCTCACAAGCTTTGTCACCCAGTAGTGAATCAAGCCTTTCAGCCACAACAGAAAACATGAGATGATGCACTTTGTCTTTGACTGTCACTTTAAGTCTGCATACACCTAAGCTATCTATTTTTTGTCCATTATAGCTCTTCAGTAGTACTGACTTTTTCTGTATTTTGGGCTTTTCTTTCATATTTTTTATGTCACTCATACTGATTAAGTTTGCTTTTGCCCCAGTGTCCAGTTTCAATGTAACTAATGCTCCATTTATCTGCAGTGGGATCATCCATTTGTCCACTTTTACTGCATTGACTTTATGTTCAGCATTGTCCATTTCTGAGGGCTGCACATTTTCTGTATCTTTTTTGATATCGTCACATGACACCATTCCTACAAAAAATGTCTCACTTAAATCAGTGTCCTTAATCACATTAACTTGTTGCCCTTTCGTTGTTTTTACTTTTGAAAAGCATTGTTTGGCAAAGTGATTCTTTCCATTACACTTTGTGCACATTTTTCCAAACGCTGGGCATTGTCTTAACTGGTGTTTGTAACCACAGCGTTTACAATTTAAAATTTCATCCTCCGATTGCTTTTCATTCTGTTCTGCCCACGTTTCTTCCCCTTGTAGGACACATCACCGACAGCAGCATTTTCACTCATTACAATCGCATCATTATTGATTTCACTGAAAGTCTTTGCGTGCTTTCGAGCTAGCTCGCTGGCTTGGCATATTTTCACTGCATTTTCCAAATTTAGTTCGGTTTCTCTCAACAGACGTTCCCTGACTTTTTTTATCATGAATACCAAACACAATCTGGTCACGAATCATGGAGGCTTTGAGCTCAGAGAAATTACATGTCTGTGCTTTCCGTTTCAGATCAGTTATAAAGCTATCAAAAGTCTTATTTTACTGCTGTGTCCGAGAACAGAAGATGTATCTTTCATAGGTCTCATTCTTTTTGGGAGAGCAATGTGCATCAAATTTTTTTAGCACATCTTCTAATTTTTCTCTGTTCTCCACTGGATTAAATACAAATGTATTAAATACCTCTATCGCCTGTGGGCCTGCAACCGTAAGCAGCAATGCTATCTTCCTTGCATCTGGCTTCGTACCGAATCCGATGGCTGCAATGTAGAGTTCGAATTGTTGTTTAAGAGTCTGCCAATTGTAGTCGATGTTTCCTGTGAGTTTCAAACGCTCTGGTGGCTTCAAATTCTCCATGTCGCTTTTCACAATTTTCAGCAGATCTTCACCACTCCTGGTACCATCTTATGTTCATTAATAAATAGACATTCTTATTATGAACACAGCTAGCCTTTGCTAGTTACTTTATTGAGCACATGTGGACTGGTACAGTATCTGTAGAGGCTTCCATCTTGACTGTTGCCTTGTGGGTAGCCTAGTGCCTCATGGGTAATGTAGTCTTAATATATATATACAGCTGGGTAGTGTAGTCTTATATACAGCTCTACACAGTTCTACGGCTCCACCTAGTGTCCACTATAGAATGACATGTTATTGATCATTACAAACTCCACTCACATTGGACACAATGAGCTGGATTTTGTCAATGGGGACGTGATGGAGGCGGGACTCCCACTTTTTGGGTTGTAGTCCCGCCTCCATCGATTTGTGCGCAACCCACACGATTTTCCCTTGATTGACCTTGTTGAGCCCACCCAGCGGGCTCAGCAGGCCAATTAAGGGTCACCCGGTTACAGGTGATGTCAGGGATTTACATTTCATCTGTCAAGAGATTTTGACAGATGAAATATCAGCGTTTGACAGCTCTGTGAAGCTGTCAAACACTGACAATCTGACTTCTAACTTGAGTCCTTCTTGAGACTCAGTTAGAAATCTCTCCAGAACAGAAAGCAGAATGCTGCAACTTTTGACAGCTCGCGGCCATTCTGCTTTCTGTGCTGGTGAGATGAGGGACTCCCGAGACCTGAAGGAAGGAAGCCTGCATTAGTAAGTAAAGGTAAGTAAAACTTATTTAAACACTTTACACACACCAAACACACTTACCTCTGCACTCATGCACCCATCACTCACCTGAACACCGGACATCTCGAACCCTCCAAGTCCTTCAGCCCGACGGTCCGCCTTGCTAACTTGCCGTGGTTTGGAGCCGTCAGGCAGCCCACACTTCATGGCTTGTAGGATTCGCAAAATTGTACTTTATATTATAAAGGGTCGAATGGCAGAAGAGACGATGATTTTAAAGACTATTTTTAAAAGAAGCCCAGAAAAAGGGGCATTCAAAATGGCCGCCGGACCCCGTGATCAGCTTATTGGGACACTTTAAAATGGTTCCTGCAAATACTCAGACAGCTTTGTGGATTCAGCCCAAAGTAAGTTCTGGAAGCCGTTTCTGAGAGAACGAAACCAGACACCCACATATACATATAGATTGGATACAGATCCAGTCAAGATCGGCCTGTAGATAAAGGCCATCTAAATGTTGACCCAGACAAAAGGGAACAGTTTCATATTCATGAGAAGAGCATCAAGGGCCTGTTAAGGACATCACCAGGACATTAAAAACAATGAAGGTCATTCCAGACCAGAGATGGGCCGTTACCGGCCATCCAAGAACAGTTTAAAATATAATAACTACCCCGTTGTGCAACAAGCCCGCCAAAAGTTAAACAAAGACTAACTTGATTTGGCGCGAGATAAGGGCTTCTGCAAAAGAAGTATAATTGTGAGAACACACGGGTAGGGGTAGAGACAAGGAGACCAGGAGACCAGAAGAACAGGAGAAGGAGATGGAGAAACAATCATCAGCTTTCCAGCTTGCAGGCCTGTCCAGCTTTTGAGCTGGGTAAAGAGGAGTCGCTTCGGGAGAAGATCAGCGGGACTCCTCTCCATCGACGGAGAGGAAGGAGAAGAAGACCAAACCGCCATCAAGAAGACCGTTCGAGCCGGCGTCCCGCCCCGGGGTAAAACATCGGGAGATCATCGACCAACCCCGGGCCGTTGACGAAACAAGAGGCCCTCTCCAGGCTCGGGTGAAAAGACAAAATAAAACTACAGAAAGAACCTGACCGGGGTCGAGCCGATGATCCCCGACCCCGCCGACATCTAGGCCAGCCGGTGTCCTGCCGCCCCCGACCCCCACCTCCGGAGAGAGGTGAGGCACAGCTCGCTGGGGCTCCATGATCCACGTGGAGACGGGACGCCTGAAAGGACCAAACGCAGACTGGTTCAAAACCTTGCACTTCCTAGTTGGATTGGTGAGCATGTTTCTGGCCCTCCATAATCAGATCTAGATAGGTTTAAGGGGGTGGATATTTAAGGGTATAATTAACATGAGTTGTTATCCCTCGATGTTCCGTGTGTTTCCCTATTTCATGATGATTTTTGTAGAGTATAATATGCCTGTATTTACCTTAGTTAGTATTGTGTCGTTATGATTTGTTTGTGTTTTTCCCTCCCATGTACTCTCTTATTTGCTTGCATTTGATTTGTGTTTCCATATGCAATAACATTTCATTTCGTTTCATCAAACTTGGTCTATAAGAGTTTCTCTACATTGTAGTTCCTGCCCCAAAGTCCAGAGTATAGAATCTAAGGGGCGAGTGGGTCGAACCACTCAAGGTTTTACTGTGCAAGAGAGAGAGGCCTCTAGAGAGAGAAACCTCTGCGATCTAAAACCCCTTACAGCTAAAAATAGGGATTAGGCCAAAAGCTGCCTGTTAACTACCTGTTAATAGGCAGTTAATTGGCACTAATCCTCTTCCCGCCTCGGGGAGGTGGCTCCCAGCACAGGTCGGGGAAATGGGCATGGAGGCGGGTTGGGGGCGGGACGGGTTCGTGCCCCCTGATTCTGCAATTTTCCCCCCACTCCCGCCTCCAAACCCGCCTCCACGGGGCTTGGAAATTTGAGCTCAATGACTTGGACTTGGGAGTACAGGGTACAATTTCAAAATTTGCAGATGACACAAAACTTAGAAGTATAGTGAACAGCGAGGAGGATAGTGATAGACTTCAAGAAGACATAGACAAGCTGGTGAAATGGGCGGACTCGTGGCAGATGAAATTTAATGCAGAGAAGTGCGAAGTGATACATTTTGGCAGGAAGAACGAGGAGAGGCAATATAAACTAAAGGGTACAATTCTAAAGGGGGTGCATAAACAGAGAGACCTAGGGGTATATGTGCACAAATCGTTGAAGGTGGCAGGGCAGGCTGAGAAAGCAGTTAAAAAAACATGGGATACTGGGCTTCATAAATAGAGGCATGGGGCTGGATTTTGTCAATGGGGAGCTTTTGGAGGCGGGACTCCCACTTGTTGGGTTTTAGTCCCGCCTCCATCGACTTGTGGCCACCCCATGCTATTTTCCCTTGATTGACCTTGTTAAGCCCGCCCAGCAGGCTTAGCAGGCCAATTAAGGGAAAGCCAGTTACAGGTGACATCAGCGAATGCCGTTTCATCTGTCAAGAGCTTTTGACAGGTGAAATGTCATCGTTTAACAACTCTGTGAAGCTGTCAAATGCTCACAATCTGTCTTCTAAGTTGTGTCTTTACTCAAGACTCAGTTAGAAAGCCTTCTTGACCAGAAAGCAGAAGGCTGCTGCTTTTGATAGTTCAGCGGCCATTCTGCTTTCTGTGCCGGTGAGCTGAGGGACTCCCGAGGCCTGAAGGGAGGAAGCCTGCAGGAAGAAGTAAAGGTAAGTAAAACTTATTAAAACACTTTACACACACCTCATACTCTTACCTCTGCACACATGCACCCATTACTCACCTGCACACCGAACATCTCGGCCCCTCCTGCCCCTGCAGACCGACGGCCCGCCTCGCTGACCCTGGCGAGGTTCAGAGCCATCGGGAAGCCCACACTTCAGGGCTCAAAATAGGGATTAGCCAAAAAACTGCCTGTTAACTACCTGTTAACAGGCAGTTAATTGGCATTAATCCCCTTCCCGCCTCGAGGAGGCGGGACCCGGCGCGGGTCGGATACCCGCCTCCTGGCAAGATGGCATGGAGGCGGGTTGGGGGCGGTTTGGGCACCTGCACCCAAATTCTGCCATTTTTCCGGCAGTCCCGCCTCCAAACTCGCCTCCCCAGGGCTGGCAAAATCCAGCCCATAGAGTACAAAAGCAAGGAAGTTATGATGAACCTTTATAAAACACTGGTACGACCTCAACTGGAGTATTGTCCAATTCTGGGCACCGCACTTTATGAAGGATGTGAGGGCCTTGGAGAGGGTGCAGAAAAGATTTACGAGAATGATTCCAGGGATGAAAGACTTCAGTTACGTGGATGGACTAGAGAAGCTGGGGTTGCTCTCCTTAGAGCAGAGAAGATTGAGAGGAGATTTAATAGAGGTGTTCAAAATCATGAGGGGCCTGGACAGAGTAGAGAGAGAGAAACTGTTCCCATTGGCAGAAGGGTCGAGAACCAAAGAACACAGATTTAAGGTGATTGGCAAAAGAACCGAAGGCGATATGAGGAAAAACGTCTTTATGCAGCGAGTGGTTAGGATCTGGAATGCACTGCCTGAAAGGGTGGTGGTGGCAGACTCAATCATGGCTTTCAAAAGGGAGTTGGATAAGTACCTGAAGGAAAAAAATTTGCAGGGCTGTAGGGAAAGGGACTAGCTGAAGTGCTCTTGCAGAGAGCCGGCACGGGCTCGACGGGCTGAATGGCAATAATGTTATATGACGTATTCCCATCATTCTCACCTCACTTTACTGTAACCATTCTATGATTCTATGACAAGGACCCATCTGGATAGCAACATAGAAACATAGAAACATAGAACATAGAAAAATAGGAGCAGGAGTAGGCCAATCGGCCCTTCGAGTCTGCTCCGTCATTCAATATGATCATGGCTGATCCTCTATCTCAATACCATATTCCCGCTCTCTCCCCATACCCCTTGATGCCTTTTGTGTCTAGAAATCTATCGATCTCCTTCTTAAATATAGTCAGTGACTTGGCCTCCACAGCCTTCTGTGGTAGAGAATACCACAGGTTCACCACCCTCTGAGAGAAGACATTTCTCCTCATCTCAGACCTAAATGTTCTACCCCGTATCCTGAGACTGTGACCCCTCGTTCTAGACACCCCCACAGCCAAGGGAAACATCCTCCCTGCATCCAGTCAGTCTAGCAGTCAGAATTTTATACGTTTCAATGAGATCCCCTCTCATTCTTCTAAACATTCAACCCAGTGTTGAAACTCTCATTTTCACTTGCTGGGGCTGTCTGGAGTGGGGCTTGAGCCTCTATGCTTCTTGATTCATAGGCAGGTATGCTACCACTGAGCCAAGTCTCACACTAAATCTATGACAAAGGGTTTTACAATTTAAATCATCCACTCTGCATGCCATAGCAACACTGTACAACAGGAATGCAAGAAGCTCCTAGCATTCAGTGTTGCTATGGCACACATGATGGGAAATAATGTTATATGACGTATTCCCATCATTCTCACCTCACTTTACTAAGGCCTTCCCTTATCTTGGTGAATATACCGAATGCCTGCCGTCACTTATGGTGTAACAACTCCACATCTGATTTTCTGCCGCCCCTCCACTTGAGTTAAATCTCCAGAGGAAAGTCTACCCCATGTCTTTTCTTTGGTCAGGGTGATGTATATATTAGTGATCCCAACATTGACCGTGCGGAGCACATCTCCATAAAGGTTCGCACCAAAGCACGTCAAGACAGTATGAATGTACAAAATCAAAACGTATCTAATATTATTGCAATCTGACAGGCACAATGTTCTCGAAAATCTACGTTAAAATTAAGGTTATACATTTATGTGTATAGTCTGTACTTTTGACTTTAGTATTTCACTGATTTACACAGTATTATTTTACCATCTTCAATTTATGTCACCACATTCAGGTATTTCTTGTTAAAATTAATTTCTACTTTAAGGTTAAAAGCTGTGCATTGAATACAAATTAATTTGATTTTAATGCATTTATAATCTAGACTTTTTTCATTTACAATAAGTGTTTTGATAGTTGCTGAAAAATACATTTCTTGATCATTTCTTTGTCCCTATCTCCTTCATATTTAATGCAAATTTGGAACTTGAACCCCAACTTGATAGTGCAATTTGACTATGATTATTAAACAGGGTCTGGAATCATCTTTCTCATATGATCCTGTTTAACACTCTGGATCCAGCTTTTATTTACATATTAACATATTGGTAGAGTTTGGACTGTATCATTTTACATTCTTGGCATAACTGTAAGTTTTCACAAGCACATTATGCAAAGATGCAGTTTCCATGTAATGGTATTAATACTAAAAAGATTTATGTTATAAATTTTTTCCTCAGTAATAAATGCCAGAATCTTTGGGCCAGAATTTCCTGGAGACGTGCCATTGGCAACTACAGCTTTAGGTTTGCTTTACACTGTTAAAGTCCTGGGAAATTATGGCATAGGTGAGTTACGCCATTATTATGCCACACCATAATTTCCTGGGAGTTTTGTGCTACTTCATCAAGACCCTCGCCGAAACCCTGCAAACTCCAGTCAAGTCAATGGCAAATTTCCTGGATTTACGCCAGATTTCTTGATGCAGCCACATAGACTGAAAAATAAATGTGCAAGCGAATGAATAGAAACTCATGAGTTTAAAATAATCCATTAATGTAAAATAAAACCTCTGCTCTTTCTTGATACTTTTAATGATTAGCTAAAACCCATCATAACTTCTTTTTCATCATTAGTGTACATTGTGTGCACGGTGTAAGGTACTGAAGTGCCTGCACATCCCATTAATGAAAGTGAGAATGGGGAGAAATTCTTTTAGGTCCATTTTTGGGCCCGAAATGGGCGACATGCTAGCAGTGTATGCCAAAAACAAAGTGTTAGATCCGTGATTCTTTAAATAGGATGTTTCCCCAAGAACTACACGGATGCTGTAGCTTAACAATCAACAGGTGTTTACTGGAGTAGGGTAGTCTCAAGACTGGGGTACAGAGGCATGCGCAAGGCTTATATACAGGTGTGGTCACTGCCGGTACTACAGTATACAGGAGCTGTAAAAGTAGTTCTCTCTTAAAGGTACATACACTACAATTCCTCCCCTTTTAGATTAGTAGTACCCAAAATATTCAAATAACAATTAACACTTTAACATGTACATTAAACGACAATAGTCCATTTATAGATTCAATCTTTGGGGCGGCTTCCTGATCCTTTCGGGATAGCGCCTTTCCTGAGGTTCTTGTTCTTGGTGCAGGGGCGATTCTGGCCCCTTTTCATCGGTTAGTTCATCGGGTTCCACTGCTACTGGTTCTGAGGTAGATGCTACCGGTATGTCGGGTTCATCCCCAGGTACACAAGACATGGGGTTGACTCGTTCCTGTGACGCTAAGATCTGATCAACGTGGTGTCTCACAATGTTCTCCCCGACATCCACTGTGTACATTAATGGCCTGCCTTGTGCATATCGTTCCGGGTTGCCATTTCTCTGTTCGGTAGTCACGGGCCAAGACTGGTTGTCCTACGTTGAAGCTCCTTGTCGGCTTCTCACTGATGTGCTGGAATTGTTTATCCTCAATATTTCTTCGCACATTTGGTCTGAGCAACTCCAGACGAGATCTCAACCTTCGGTTAAAGAACATCATGGCCGGGGTCTGGTTGGTAACTGCATGTGTCACGTTTCGGTAGGCTAATAAGAAATTGTCCACCTTATGCTGTAGTGGAATTTCATCATCGCACATGGCCTTTATCGCCTTCTTAAAGGTTTGTATGAACCTCTCAGCCAATCCATTTGTGGCTGGATGATACGGGGCGGGTGTGTAATGCCTTACCCCATTCCTTCTCATAAATTTTCGAAACTCTTCGGACACAAACTGTGGTCCATTATCAGAGCAAATCTGCTCTGGCAAGCCGTTTCTGGCAAATATGGTCCGTAGGACTGCAATCGTTTTCTCTGTAGTGGTTGAGGACATTTTTATCACCTCAGGCCACTTCGAATGAGCATCCACTGCTATTAAGAACATTGAGTCCATGAATGGACCAGCAAAATCAATATGCACCCATTGCCATGGAGAGGAGGGCCACTCCCATGGGTGTAGAGGGCCTGTGGTGGTGCATTTTGGACCTTCTGGCATCCTGAGCAGCTCTTGGTTAGGTCTTTGATTTGTTGATCGATTCCCGGCCACCACACATAAGCCCTAGCAAGGCTTTTCATTTTCACTCCCCCCAGATGACCTTCATGTAGCTCATTTAGCACTCTCTCCCTTAACCCCCATAATCATAATCATAATCAACTTTATTGTCATTGTTAGTGCACAAGTGCAGTACAACGAAATGTAGGCTTGCGGCTCCCAAGAGTGTACATTTAGATTAAGACATTTAAACAGTCAACGTTCATTTGGCTTGTAATACATTAACATAAACATAACCATAATAAAGTGCATTGGCAGATGTGCAGGCTTTAGAGTTTATT
Source organism: Somniosus microcephalus (assembly GCF_052327205.1). NCBI lineage: Eukaryota > Metazoa > Chordata > Chondrichthyes > Squaliformes > Somniosidae > Somniosus > Somniosus microcephalus. Next base: position 199,695,701 of record NC_140987.1, read on the forward strand.
TGTGGAGTTCAGTAGGATGACAGCCCTGGGAAAGAAGCTGTTCCTAAATCTGGTCGTTCGGGTGCGAATGCATCTGTAGCGTCTCCCAGATGGCAGGAGGGCGAACAGACTGTGGCTGGGGTGGGTAGGGTCTTTGATGATGGTCCGTGACCTCCGTAAACAACGTTTCTGGTACATGTGCTCTATGGTCGGTAGCCGGGTGCCGGTAATGCGTTGGGCAGTTTTGACTACCCGCTGCAGGGCTTTCCGGTCATAGTAGCTACAGCTGCCATACCATACTGTGATACAGTTCGTCAGGATGCTCTCTATTGTGCAGTGGTAAAAGTTAGAGAGGATCAGGGGTGACAGGTAACATCTCTTCAGCCTCCTTAGGAAATATAGGCGCTGCTGGGCCTTCTTCACCAGGGAGGAGGTATTGAGGGACCAGGAGAGGTCTTCCGTGATGTGGACTCCGAGGTGGAACTTGGGTGGAATCACCACTCTGGATCCACACATCACTGTCCCCTGGCATACTGACAGCTGTTCTCTTCTGGATGAGAATGTTGGCAACAGTGAGTCGCCATGTGTTGGCCATCCCCTCACTGTCAAATCATATACCCAAGACAGCGTCGGATCATTGCGGGTCTCCTTCTCTATATCCGCGTTCGTTACTGGCAATCGTTCAATTATTGACGAATAAAATATCTCAATAGGGTCCACTGCTGGTGCTTCCTCCACAGTAGGCAGTGGCAGGCGCGATAGCCCATCAGCGTTCCCATACTGTTTCGTGCCTTTATATTCTATTTCATATTGATTCGCCCCTAGAAACAGGGACCATCTTTGTAACCGTTGTGCAGTCATTACTGGAACGCCCTTCTTAGGATTAAAGATGGAGACAAGTGGTTGGTGGTCAGTCAGCAAGGTGAACTTCTGCCCATGCAGATAGTGGTTGTATTTTTTTACTCCCCATACTAGGCTGAGGGCCTCCCTGTCAATCTGGGCGTAGTTGCGCTCGGCTGAGGTTAGTGACTGAGACGCAAATGCTACTGGCCTCTCCAACCCGTCTGGAAATTTGTGCAACAGCACCGCTCTAATACCATAGGGTGATACATCACATGCCAAACGAATTGGTAGTGCTGGGTTGAAATGGGCCAACACCTCTTTTGATGTGATCAATTCTTTACACTTCTGGAAAGCTCGTCTATGTTCGTCATTCCACTTCCATGGTACCCCTGTTTGCAGTAGGGTGTTCAGTGGGTGTAATACTGTGGACAAATTTGGTAAGAACTTATGGTAGTAGTTTACCAGCCTGAGGAACGACCTCAGTTGTGACACATTTTCCGGTGCTGGAGCCTTGACTACTGCCTCAATCTTTTCAGGGGACTTATGTAACCCCTCTTCATCGATGACGTGGCCACAATACGAGATCTGCTTCTGGAAAAACTCGCACATGTGGCGATTAGCTCGTAGCCCATATTCCTTTAATCTGGTGAGCACCTTCTCCAAGTTGGCGAGGTGATCACTGTCATTTTCGCCCGTGACCAGGATGTCGTCCAAATAACACTGGGTCCCTGGAATCCCTTTGCCCTTTGCCAAAAAGCCGGAGCTGATGCTACCCCGAACACCAGCTGGTTGTATTGATAGAGACCTTTATGAGTGTTAATCGTAAGGTATTGTTTCGAGGCTTCTTTTACCTCCATTTGCAAGTACGCCTGGGCTAGATCAATTTTGGTGAAGCATTTACCTCCAGATAGCGAGGCGAAAATATCCTCAATTCGTGAAAGCGGATATTGTACCGTGTGAAGGACTGGGTTCACTGTCACCTCAAAATGCGGACCTTCTTTGGTTCCCCAGGCGTATTACTCAACGACCTCTTCATTACAGGAATGATGGGTGTATCTCACTCGCTCCAGTCTACTTTGGACAGTACTCCTGAACGTTCCAACCCTTCCAGCTCTGCTTCGACAGCTGGTCTGATCGCATAAGGCACTGGTCTGGCCTTAAGAAACTTTGGGCTTGCATTTTCCTCTATTTTAATCGTTGCTGTTATGCCTTTTCGTGTTCCGAGTCCCTCCTGGAACACTTCTTGTGCGTCAGTTAGCATTTTTGACAGTCGTCCAGGTGTGACGTCGTCATCCTTTTTGGCCTCAACCTTCAGTGCCTGTATGGAATGCCAATCTAATTGTATCTTCCGGATCCATTCACGTCCTAGCAGTGGTGGTCCTCCATCTGGCAATACATATATGTCCATTTGAGGTATTTCCTGGCCTTTATATATCACTTTCACCCTTATTTTTCCTTTGGGGTAGACTTTTTGCCCCGTGTACATCTTCAAGACAATCTCTGTAGCTTTCAAGGGTATATGTGAAAATAGCTGCTTGTAGTCCCTTTGGTTTATGAGTGTTAGGGCTGATCCTGTGTCCAATTCCATTTTCACTTGGACTCCGTCTATCTTGAGTGTAACCTAGATAGTCTGGTGATCCTCCATTTTGGTTACCTTATGTAGTTTCAGACATAGATACATAGATACATAGAAGATAGGAGCAGGAGTAGGCCATTCGGCCCTTCGTGCCTGCTCCGCCATTCGATGAGATCATGGCTGATCCTTTAATTCAGTATCCCGTCCCCGCCTTCTCTCCGTAACCCTTAACCCCTTTTGCCCGTAGAAATATATCTAATTCCCTCTTAAATATATTTAATGAGCTGGCGTACACTGCCCTCTGTGGCAATGAGTTCCACAGGTTCACCACTCTCTGAGTGAAGAAATTCCCCCTCATCTCTGTCCTAAATGGTTTAGCCCTTATCCTTAAATTATGTCCTCTAGTTCTGTTCTCACCCGCCAAGGGAAACATTCCTTCTGCATCCAGTCTGTCTAGACCTGTCAGAATTTTATACACTTCTATGAGGTCCCCTCTCAATCTTCTAAACTCCAGTGTGTACATCCCTAAACTACATAGTCTCTCCTCATAGGTCATTCCCGCCATTCCTGGTATCAGCCTGGTGAATCGCCGCTGCACCCCCTCCATGGCAAGAACATCCTTCCTCAGATGAGGCGACCAAAACTGTACACAGTACTCGAGGTGTGGTCTCACCAGTGCCCTGTACAGCTGCAGCAAGGTATCCCTGTTCCTGTATTCTAACCCTTTTGCTATGAAGGCCAGCATACCGTTTGCCTTCTTGACCGCCTGTTGCACCTGCATGCTCGCCTTCAGTGACTGGTGTGCAAGAACACCCAGGTCTCTCTGTACTTCCCCCTCTCCCAATCTATTGCCATTTAAATAATAATTTGCCCTCCCGTTCCTGCACCCAAGGTGGATAACTTCGCACTTGTCCACATTATAGTGCATCTGCCATTTATCCGCCCAATCGCCCAGTCTGTCCAAATCGCTCTGGAGCTTCCTGGTCTCTTCCTCTGAGCCCACCCCCCCTCCTAGTTTAGTGTCGTCTGCAAATTTGGAAATGCTGCATCCGACTCCCTGATCCAGGTCATTAATGTAAATTGTGAACAGCTGGGGGCCCAGGACAGATCCCTGTGGTACCCCACTTGTTACTGCCTGCCATTCAGAAAATGAGCCGTTTATTCCAACTCTCTGTTTTCTATCTGACAGCCAGTTCCCTATCCACGCCAAAACTTTCCCCTTTATCCCATGAGCCTCAATTTTCCATGCTAATCTTTTATGTGGGACCTTATCGAAGGCCTTTTGGAAGTCCAGGTACACCACATCTACTGGCTCTCCCCCATCTATTCTACCAGTTACTCCCTCAAAAAATTCCAATAGATTAGTCAAGCACGATTTACCCTTTGTAAATCCATGTTGACTCTGTCCTATCCTGTCCCCATTTGCTAAGTGCTCCGCTATTTCATCCTTAATGATGGACTCCAGCATTTTGCCCACAACTGATGTAAGGCTTACAGGTCTGTAATTACCTGCTTTTTCCCTACCCCCCTTTTTGAATAGTGGGGTAACGTTAGCTACCCTCCAATCCATCGGTACTGTTCCCGAGTCTAATGAATTCTGAAAAATCATCCTTAGTGCATCCGCTATCTCTAGGGCCACCTCCTTCAGTACCCTAGGATGCATGTTATCAGGCCCTGACAACCCAGCTCCTTGCTTCCGGAGTCTGTGTCACTTTTCTGTTCGTCTGAACTACTGTCCATCACCTTGTGTACCTTTTTGTACTTCTCCTGTGGAGATTTCTTACTGTGGGTTTTCTTCCCAGACCTGCAGACTCTTGCTTTGTGTCCTGCTTTTCCACACTGTCTGCACACTTGGTCCTTGAACCAACAATCCTTCTGGTCGTGTGTTGTTCTGCCGCAGCGATAGCACTTCCCTGTTCCATAGGGCATTTCATTGGTGCCATATTCTTGCGGTCTCCGTTGTATCTCTGCAGCGCCCCTTGCGGCTGCTTCGTGTGATACTGCCATACTGAAAGCCTTGTCCAGCGTAAGATCCTTTTCTGATAGAAGCCGTTTCTGGGTTCCCTCACTTTGCAGCCCACACACAAACTTGTCGCTTAACGTATCTGCTAGTCCCACTCCAAACTGGCAGTGTTTCGATAGCTTGCGCAGTTCCGTTAAGTACTCAGCATTGCTTTCGTCTTTGTGTTGGTTCCTTTTATGGAACTTAAATTGTTCTGCTATCAGCAGCGGTGTGGGGTTTAAGTGGTCCTGTAGGATTTCTACTATGCTTTCGAGATTCTTGTTCACAGGCTTCTCTGGGGTTATTAGGTTTCGCAGTAACCCATAAGTTTTTGCACCCATGGAATTTAACAAAAGCAGTGCTTTCCTAGCATCTGGCACTTCATTCGCCCTGCAGCACACCTAAATACGTTCCACATATGTCGCCCAACCTTCGACTTCATTGTCGAACGTAGAGATACTGCCACTCTTCGGCATCCCTGGGTGTGATTTAACTGTCAAATATGGCGTCTCCCGCGTTTCCCCTTCTTCTCCGCTGGCACAAAATGGCATCTCCCGTGCTTTCCTTCCTTCCCGCGCTCGCCCTTCTTCTCCACTGCAGCTTCTAAAAATGGCATCTCCTGCGCTCTTCCTTCTTCTCCGCGGCTCAATGGCGTCTCTTGCGCTCTCCCTTCTTCTCCCCACGGACACTGTTCAGCCCTTGAGCCCTGGCTGTGCTCTGCGTGTTTTGTTTTTTTCTTTCTGTGCGCCTTTCCCGTTTCCGCCGCTCGGTCCTGAACCCGGCTGCTGCTTTACCCTCTCTCTCTCCGTTTTGTTTTTCCTCGATGCCGCTCGGTTTTCAACCCCCAGTTGCGCCCTGTGCGCTTCACCCTCTATCTTACCCCGTCGATGCTGCTCGGCTTTTTCTCCGCCGTCGGTCGGCTCCAGCCGCCGCTGTTCGGGAAGGGTCTGCGCTGTACCTGTCGTCAGTCTGTTGCTGATCGTCGTGGCTGGGGAACCAAGCCCGGCTCTCCACAGCCTCCCCTGTGATGTTCACTCTCTGCCGGACGACTGGGCGGTTGCTCGTGGTCGACGCCCGTGCTTCTGGCCTCGACTTTCTTCCACCGCCCTCCCGGAGCGAATCCTCGAAGGGAAATGCAGAGTTGCAGGTAGATTCGAATCGACACTCTTCGCCACTGTTAGATCCGTGATTCTTTAAATAGGATGTTTCCCCAAGAACTACACGGATGCTGTAACTTAACAATCAACAGGTACTTACTGGAGTAGAGTAGTCTCAAGACTGGGGTACAGAGGCATGCTCAAGGCTTATATACAGGTGTGGTCACTGCCGGTACTACAGTATACAGGAGCTGTAAAAGTAGTTCTCTCTTAAAGGTACATACACTACACAAAGGCCTGTTCAAAATTGGGCTCGGGCCTCACCTGCATAATCCTGGCGAGCTGTGAGTGCCTATCAGGGCTCTTGAGGCAGCTTGCTGGCTACCTCTGGACAGTTTTAGCCATCAACGGCCATCAGGTTGGTCCCTCGAGGCAGGTGAGGCAGACGGGAGAGGCCCGCAGTAGTGCTATGGAGCCAGAAGGAGCACTCCTGCTTTTCCTGGCTTCATATTAAGGTAAGTTAAAAAGAAAAAACTTTGGGGGAGAAATTTAGCCCTGTTTGGGTGCGGTAACATTTGAAAGCTGGGAAACTTAGCGCCAGGCGCTAATGATACCCAGCTTTTAAAAAGTTGGGTTTTAGCACTCCAGGAAGGGAGTGAAGTGCTAAATCAAGCACTTTACTTCCTTCCTGGAGCGCAACAGGCAGCAGGTGGTGCGGTAGATGAGCATAGCTGCACCATGGGCCGTGCAGCACTGCCGCGTTGGAAGGCTCCATCCCTCCCTTAAAGGGAAGGGGCATTGCTGCAGGCTCTGCAAGGGAAAGCAACTTAGCTGGTCCCCGATGGCAGTCATGATCCGGCCCGATCAGCCCAATGCACTGCAGCAGAGTGCTGGGCTGATCCATCGCTGGCGAAGACAAAGGGGGAAAAAAGAGAAAGAGCATTTCAGAATTTTTATTACTTACCTCGGCCACCTCGCCTTTAAGTATCGCCCCCGAAGCACCTGGCCTCCCGATGTACGCCACCTGCAGCTGCCGCTATTTTCGCCCGGCGATGCTGCAGGGGGCGGAACCGAAGTTCGGGTCCGGAGTGCTACCAGGTCGCTGCGCAGCCGGATGATGTCACGATCTCTGGGCACAGGAGATCAAGCTGCTAGGGGTTACCGTTGCTGCAAACCACCAGGTGAATTTTGCAGGCGACGGTAACATCATCGCGCCCGGGCGGTAATCCGTTAGTGCCCCATTATCACCCCCCGGAGACACTAACGGGAGGCGCTAACCAATTGAATTTCTCCCCCTTTACCTTTATTTTGGTGGAAAAGGAAAACCTGAGCAGAGCAAGTCCAATGCACATCCTGCTCCGTTCCTGACCAATTTCGAAGATGGGTCAACTGTGGCTCAGTTGGTAGCACCCTTGTAGGGGGTGGGTGTCATGCCCAGCCAGCTTCGCCTTTTGAGCGGTTCGAATCGCTCCCACACCCCTGGGTTCTAGACACCGGACTTAGGTACAGGCGGCGATACAGAAAATCGAGTAGGCAAGTGGTTTGGTGCAAGAAAACCAAAGTTTTATTAAAAGCAGAATAAAACAATCTTATGAAAATTACTGGTATGAAAATTACAGGCATAAACAATTACACTTATATGGGAATGGGGAACACACGGCACACTGAGAGAAAACAACTACATTAAACAATCCCCTTAACCTTATCCCACCCCCTATACCTAACTAGATTAAGCTATGAGGGGCCAGGAATTCATGCTCACCAATCCAAAACCTGTTGCTTAAACGGTTGTGAGTTTTGAGGTCCGCTCCCGCTGTCCTTTGGGGTACATCGTCGCCATATGGTCTCAGGGCGTGGCGCTGAAGTTGTTGATGCGAAGCACCCTCCTTTTTCCTCAGCTACCGTCGTCGTCACGTCGCGATGGGTTTTCTTCTTCTTCTCCCTCGGGCGGTCGTCGGCGGTAATGTTACGGTTGGGGTCGATTGGCAGTCTTTATCGGCTAAAAGATTTTACTACCCATGCTTCGAACACTAGTTTATTCATCATGGGCGCTGCCACCCGCTCTTTGAATGCCTGCTTATTCGCACTGTTCATGCATGCAACGCCAACTTATTCACCAAACGCCAGCTTATAACTAGGCGTTTGGTTTTTCCCAATGCGTCTTTCGCTGCCCTTCTCTGCGCTTATCGGTTTACCTTCTTCTTCGTCTCATCTTGTCTTGTCTGCCCGTTTGTGGCCTGTGTGTCCTGTGTGGTTTTGAACTCAGGCCTCGTTCTCCTCCCGCGTTTGGCCCCGGTGTAATGGGCATCCTTGGTTGTTGAGCAGCGCAGTGAGCGAGAAGAGAGCCCGCCACGAGGCCAGGGCAGGAGTACGAGCGGCAGCAGGCCGTGGCCACAAGCAAGAGATCAGAGAGCTAAATGCCAATTACCACTGATGGGCCTACAATTATACCCGTTCTTCAACTCCTTATCTGCGCGCCAAATCAGGTCAGCCCATTGTTTAACTTTTGGCGGGCTTGTTTAAATGATTACAACCATTTACTTTAACGACTTTTGGAGTGGTTGTCTCCGGGTCTAATGGCCCCGATGTCCTGGTTGTTTGTCATGGATAAGACTTAATTGTCCCCATCCTGACTTGATGGCTACTGTGAGCTGTTACCGATTAAATATGCAGAAGCCTAATGGCCTCGATTCTAGGCCCATTCTAGCTTGATTTGTTTCAAGTCGAATGAATGCGTATTCTGTGTTTACTTTGTCTGGCTGGCTCCAGAGAGTCCTTTTTCACAGATTCCTGCATTTTAGGTTTCGTCTCCGGGCCTGCTTGTCTGCAGAGCCCTGTTTTAAAAATCCTGTCGGTTTGGTCACGAGGTTACAGAAGCCATTTTGGGTACCCTGTTTTTAATAACTTGTCCAAACAGGGCCCCTTGATCCATAATTTCGGGGAATGTGGGAATTTTGAGAACCCTACACCCTCGCCTCTGAGTCAGAAGGTTGTGGGTTCAAGTTCCACTTTAGAGACTTGAGCACAAAAATCTAGGCTGACACTTTAGTGCAGTACTGAGGGAGAGCTGCACTGTCGGAAGGGCCATCTTTTGGATGAGACGTTAAACTGAGGCACCGTCTGCACTCTCAGGTGGATGTTTTTGTAACTTTGTCAAATTTATCTATCTTTCTTTTATCAGTGTATAAGAAGTGGGGCAGAATTCCCCGGATCTGGGGTTCCCAACCGGGGGTATGCGAGACATCTCCAGGGGTACATGGGAAAAATTGTCTAATGGTGGATTTTATTTGTTAATTATTTTACTTATTTATTGCATTTTTGTAATGGGCTACTAAGACAAAGCGTTAAACTCTGTGGGAATTTATTATATAAAGTAGTTAATTTACTTCAAGATGTACCAATGAAAACACAGATACACAGAGACGATGACATACAGAGCACTAAGCTCCAATCACCATACACTACAGCTTGGTTTCAGTTGCCCAGCAACTGTCCAGTCTAACTGAGCTCGGAACTAAGTCGGGTTTCCTTTTCAGTTGTATACGTTGCACTATAACTTTATCTGCCGGGACGTAACAGTGAAAAATGGATAGATGGCTAAAGACAGGCAGTGTTAAGAAGAACAAGCAAAGTATCAGTGATGAGAAGCAAAGTAATGTAAATTATCTGGTCAATACCAGTGAATTTGCTGAAATCGTGACTCAACATGCGTATCTCAGCCTGTGAAGTGAAACGTTGACACCAGGCACAAAACAGGATCCATATCAAAGAGACATAAATATAACAAAAAGTACATCAAAGTGGGATTTACTTGGACTGGAGCTGGTGAATACCCTCAGCCACAGTGTGTGTTATGTGGTGAAGTCCTGCCGAATAACAGCCTAAAACCATCTCTTCTATGCAGACACTTGGAAACAACACATGAACACAAGGACAAACTGCCAAAAAATTTTAAGCGGACACAGGCGCAGCTAATGGCGAGCACGACAGTTTTGCGTTTTGCTGCTGCTATTGACAATATTAAGGCCCTTGAAGCCTCATACTTAGTGAGTTACAGAGTGGCGAAGTCAGGAAAACCTCACACCATAGCCAAGGAACTAATACAACCTGCAGCTGCAGACATGGTAAGCACTCTGCTTGGAGAGAAAGCCCAAAAATGAATTCAGTTAGTGCCATTATCAACCAACACAGTGTCACGTCGAATTAATGGCGTGGCCAATGATGTCCTAACTCAATTAGTGAACCATGTCAGTAGCAGGCAGTACTTTCCTCTGCAGCTGGACCAATCCACAGACGTGGCAGGCTTAGCTCACCTTCTGGTGTACGTGCGGTACAATTACGAAGGTGCAATACAGGAGGACATTACGTTTTGCTAGTCGCTGCCTATCAGAACAACAGCGGAGGAGATTTTCCAGTTGCTTGTCAGCTTCATAAATCAACATGATATTGTCTGGTCACAATGTATTGGCATCTGCAGCAATGGAGCAAAAGCCAATGACTTGTAGGCATAGTGGAGTAGTGATGTGTATCAGAGCAGTCGTTCCCAATGCAATGTGGGTGCATTGCAGTATACATAGGGAAGCACTCGCTGCCTAGCAACTTGAAGGAGGTGCTGGACAATGCTGTGAAGATGGTGAACTTTATAAAAGCTCAACACTTGAATTCCAGAATATTTCCCGCTCTATGTAATGAGATGGGAAGCAAGCATGTCAATCTATTGCTCCACACAGAGGTTCGATGGCTGTCACATGGCAAGGTCTCAACACGTTTCTTTGAACTTCACTCCGAGGTCAAGTCATTCTTTGCAGACCACCCATTCCCACTTTCTCACTGTTTGCATGACAAGGCCTAGCTCTCACAGCTGGGCTACTTGTCAGATATACTGTCTTGCCTGAATGAGTTAAATCTAGGAATTCAAGGGCAAAGTGCAACCATCTTCAATGCCAGGACAAAATTGAGTCAAAGATAAAAAATCTGGAATTCTGGACTCGCTTTGTGGAGGAAAACAACTGAAATTTTTCCAAACATGCAAGAATTCCTGACAATGAATGAACAACAGTTGCAGGACAGTGATAAAGGTGACATCAAGCAACATCTCGCTGAACTGGCGAGACAATTATATGAGTACTTTCTCTCAATGGGAAACTGTTGTATCCGTGTATTAATGGAGACACGGAATGCAGGAGTTGGTTTAACAGGTGTTTACTGAAAAAAAGTCTGGAGGTGAACTAAAAGGTACAAGACACTATACAGGCTTATATACCTGAGTGGTCACTACCGATATTACAGTACACAGGGGCTCTTAAAGGTACATACACTACAATTCCTCCCCTTTTAGATAATTAGTACATAACATTTTAAGTAATCATTAATTAACATGTTTACAAGAACAATAATCTACACATTTGCTGCAGTTAATCAATTATAAGTCAGTCGCTCTGGAGGCTTCCTGACTCGGTCCGGATAACGCCTCGGTGGTGTAGCAGTTTTCGGTGGTGTAGTAGGTTCTTTTGGCAAGGTCGATTCGGCTTGATTGCCAGTGTCGGGTTCATCTGGCTCCAGTATCACCGGATCGAAGGTAGATACTATGGGTATCTCTGCTTCATCATTAGGCGTATAGAGTTGTGGTGTAGGTTGTCCCTTTTCGGATGACTCTATGATCTGGTCAGCATGGCGCCTTATCATGCTTTCTCCAATGTCCACGGTATACATCAGAGGTCCTAGTCATGTGCAAATAGTTCCAGGCTGCCATTTCTCGGTACGGTAGTCCCGGGCCAAACTTGTTGACCTATCTGGAAGGTTCTAGTTGGCCTTTCATTCATGCCTTGAAATTGTCGGTTATCTATGTCCCTTCTGATGTTTCGCTTGATCAAATCCAGCCGGCATCTTAGTCTTCTATTGAAAAACATCATGGCGGGAGTTTGGTTTGTAACCACATGTGTTGCATTCCTGTACGCAAACAAGAAGTTATCTACCTTATGTTGTAGATTTATGTCTTCATTACCCATGGCCTTTATGGCCTTCTTGAAGGTCTGGAAAAACCTTTCAGCTAATCCATTGGTGGCGGGATGGTATGGGGCGGACGTGTAGTGCTTAACCCCATTGTTTTTTACGAACTTCCTGAATTCTTCGGACACAAATTGCGGTCCATTATCAGAACAGATCTGTTCAGGCAGCCCATTCCTGGCAAATATGGTCCTTAATACTGTGATGGTTTTTTCCGTGGTGGTGGAGGACATCTTTATTACCTCCGCCCACTTGGAGTGTGCATCAACCGCGATTAAGAACATTGAGTCCATAAATGGACCAGCAAAGTCGATATGTACCCTTTGCCATGGAGATGAGGGCCACTCCCATGGATGTAGAGGGGCTTGTGGTGGGGCGTTTTGGACCTTCTGGCATCCTAGACAGCTCTTGGTCATTTCTGTGATGTCTCCATCGATACCTGGCCACCACACAAACGCTCTGGCTAGGTTCTTCATTTTCACTCAACCCAGATGCCCCTCGTGAAGCTCCTTTAGCACTTTATCCTGGAGTTTGGGTGGAATCACCACTCTGGATCCACACATCAAGGTTCCTCGGCACACTGACAGCTGTTCTCTTCTTTGCGAGAATGCTGGCAACAGTGGTTCGCCATGTGCTGGCCATCCCTTCACCATTAAGTCGTAGACTCATGAGAGAGTCGGGTCATTTCTCGTTTCCTTTTCAATGGTAGAATTTGTTACCGGTAGACATTCCACTATGGTTGAGAGGAACATCTCCACTGGGTCCACTGTAGGTGCCTCTTCTACCATTGGCAACGGTAGGCGCGATAAACCGTCAGCATTCCCATGCTGTTTTGATCCTTTGTATTCTATGTCATATTGGTGTGCCCCTAGGAAAAGGGACCACCTCTGTAGCCTTTGCACTGTCATAATGGGAACGCCCTTTTTAGGGTTGAATATGGAGACGAGGGGTTGATGGTCAGTCAACAAGGTAAATTTTTGTCCGTGTAGGTAATGGTTGAATTTCTTCACTCCCCACACCAGGCTGAGTGCTTCCCTGTCGATCTGGGCGTAGTTACGCTCAGCTGAGTTCAATGAGCGTGACGCAAAAGCTATCGGCCGCTCCGAGCCATCAGGGAATCTATGCGATAATACCGCTCCTACGCCGTAAGGGGATGCATCGCACGCCAGTCTGATTGGCAGTGATGGGTTGTAATGAGCCAAAACTTCCTTGGACGTGATCAAGCCTTTGCATTTATGGAAGGCACCTTTACAGTCTTCGCTCCATTTCCAAATTACTCCCGTTTGTAGCAGTGCGTTAAGAGGGTGCAGAACAGTTGACAAGTTCAGTAAAAATTTATGATAGTAATTTATCAATCCCAGGAACGACCTTAATTGTGAGACATTTTCAGGTGCTGAGGCTTTTATGACCGCTTCAATTTTTTTCAGGTGACTTATGCAACCCTTCTTCGTTAATTATATGGCCACAATATGATATTTGTTTCTGGAAAAATTCGCACTTGGGGCGATTTGCTCGTAGGCCCCGTTCTCTCAGTCTAGTGAGCACCTGCTCCAAATTGGCAAGGTGCTCGTTGTTGTTTTCTCCTGTTACAAGGATGTCGTCTAGGTAGCATTGAGTCCCCGGAATCCCTTGCAGGACTTGCTCCATAGCTATTTGCCAGATAGCTGGAGCTGATGCTACTCCGAAAACCAGTCGATTGTACTGGTACAGGCCTTTGTGTGTGCTTATCATGAGATACTTTTTAGAGGCCTCTTCAACCTCCATCTGTAGATATGCCTGTGCCAAGTCAATTTTGGTGAAACGTTTCCCTCCGGATAGTGAGGCGAAAATATCTTCTATCCTCGGAAGAGGATACTGTACCGTGTGAAGGACCGGGTTTACAGTCACCTTGAAGTCCCCACAGATGCGAATTTTTCTCTGTTCTTCAGATTTATCATTATTCAACGTTTTCTTCATGACCGGGACGATGGGTGTTGCCCACTCGCTCCAATCTACCTTGGATAACATGCCTGCCTTTTCCAAATTCTCCAGCTCTGCCTCAACTGCTGGACGAATTGCGTATGGCACCGGCCTTGCCTTAAAAACCTTGGGAATTGCCGCATCTTCCACTTTTTTTGAGGCGGTGACGCCTTTCAAGGTTCCTAGTTCCTGTTGAAACACTTCTTTGGCGTTGGCCAAGATGTCTTTTAATCGTTCAGGTATGACGTCATCATCATTTTTTTTCTTACTGGTCACCGTCAGTGCCTGAATGGAGTGCCAGTCTAAACGTATCTTCCTGATCCATTCACGTCCCAACAGCGGTGGACCACCATCTTGCAGAACGTATAAATACAACTTCTGTATTTCCTTGCTGTTGTATACAACAGGCACCCTTATTTTCCCTCTGGGGTATACTTTCTGCCCCGTATATGTCTTCAAGATAATGGATGTGTCTTTCAAAGGTATATGCGGAAATAGCCGCTCGTAATCCCGTCGACTTATGACGGTCAGAGCTGATCCTGTATCTAGCTCCATTTTAGCTGGGGACCCCGCTATCGTGAGGGTAACCCAAATGGTCTGGTAATCTTCTTTGGCAATTACATTATGTAATTTGAGACAGCTTAGTCTCTTGTTTCCGGAGTCGCTATCGCTCTTCTGGTCTTCGGAGCTACTGTCCGTCATCATTTGTACCTTTCTGTACTTTCCCTTATTGACTTTTTTTCTGTCAGTGGATTTTTTGTTTCCAGATCTGCATACACGTGCAACGTGTCCCATCTTTCCGCATTGCCTGCATGCTTTGTCCTTGAACCAGCAGTCCCTCTGGTCATGGGTGGATCTGCCGCAGCAATAACATCTCTCGAAACCCCGTGTCATTTCATGGGTGCTGAAGTCCTGTGGCTTTTGCTGTATCTCTGCAGCTCCTCTTGCTGCTGCTTCGTATGATACAGCCACACTGAAAGCCTTGTCCAGTGTCAAATCTTTCTCAGAAAGTAGCCTTTTCTGTGTTCCTTCACTTCGGAGACCGCAGACAAATTTGTCTCGTAGAGAATCTGCCAGTCCTGCCCCCGAATTGGCAATGCTTTGACAGCTTTCTTAATTCGGTGAGGTAATCAGCGTTACTTTCATTCTTGTGCTGATTCCTCCTGAAGAATTTGAATCGTTCCGCTATCAGCAGCGGTGTTGGGTTTAAGTGCTCCTGCAGGATATGAACAGTCTCCTTAAAATTCTTGTCCATCGGTTTGGCTGGAGTGATTAAGTTTCGTAACAGCCCGTATGTCCTTGCGCCCATCAGATTTAGAAGTACCGATGCCTTTTTATCATCCTCTACTTCATTCGCTGTGCAATAAACCTCCACTCGTTCCACATATGTGGTCCAATCCTCTATATTACTATCGAAAGCAGTAATATTGCCAGTCTTAGGCATCCTGAAAATCAAAAATGGCGCCTCCCGCGCTTTCCTTTCTTCCCTGCTGAGAAAAAATGGCGCCTCCCGCGCTTTCCCGCCGCTGCCACTGCTGACAACGCTGTTCTCCGCGTTTTTTATTTACACAGATATTTTTAATAGCTGGAGACTCGTTCCCGCCGGACTCTCTGGGATTTTTCCCTCCCTCTGCTTGGTCCGAACGCCGACCTGCTTTGCAGCGCTGGCCGTCTCCCGAGTGCTCCACCCTCCGTCTCTGTTTGCCTCCGCCTTCCGACTCGCTGCTTGGCCCCGCTGCAGAGCCACCCGATCGAGCCCCAGCCCGCCGTCCAGGAAGGATTAGTGCAGTACCTGCCACCAGCCCGGCTAGCTGGTGAAACCACAGTTTTTTTTTCTTCGACCTTCATCTGAGGAATCGATGTCCTTAATGTGCTGCCGAATTGCAGGTAAGTCCGTTTCCAATTCGTCGCCACTGTTGTATCCGTGTATTAATGGAGACACGGAATGCAGGAGTTGGTTTAACAGGTGTTTACTGAACAAAGTCTGGAGGTGAACTAAAAGATACAAGACACTATACAGGCTTATATACCCGAGTGGTCACTACCGGTATTACAGTACACAGGGGCTCTTAAAGGTACATACACTACAGAAACACAAACAGTTGGGCCCACTACCCTTTTAGAAATTTTTCTTCAGGACCCATGCTTCAAGACTTGTCAATAAAGGAACAAGAGAACCTCCTGGACATCTCAACTGATGGTGGACTCAAGATTGAGTTCCAACAAAAGCAGTTGGCTGAGTTTTGTATGCTGTATGCTGGTAGAGGTACACGGACAGCTGGTAGATCTAGAAGGGAGTACGCAATAGAATTATAGAATCATAGAATGGTTACAGCACAGAGGGAGGCCATTTGGCCCGTTGAGCCCGTGCCGGCTCTCTGCAAGAGCACTTCAGCTAGTCCCACTCCACCGCCCTTTCTCCATAGCCCTGCAAATTTTTTTCCTTCAGGTACTTATCCAATTCCCTTTTGAAAGTCACAATTGAATCTGCCTCCACCACCCTTCCAGGCAGTGAATTCCAGAGCCTAACCACTCGCTGTGTAAAAAAGTTTTTCCTCATGTCGCCTTTGGTTCCTCTGTCAATCACGTTAATTCTGTGTCCTCTGGTTCTCGACCCTTCTGCCAATTGGAACAGTTCCTTTCTATCTACTTTGTCTAGACTCCTCATGATTTTGAACACCTCTATCAAATCTCCTCTCAACCTTCTCTACTCTAAGGAGAACAACCCCAGCTTCTCCAGTCTATCCACGTAACTGAAGTCCTTCATCCCTGGAATCATTCTTGAAAATCTTTTCTGCACCCTCTCTAAGGCCTTCACATCCTTCCTAAAGTGCGGAACCCAGAATTGGACACAATACTCCAGTTGAGGCCGAACCAGTATTTTATAAAGGTTCATCATAACTTCCTTGCTTTTGTACTCATAGGGCTGGATTTTCATTGAGGAGGTGGGTAGGAGGCGGGACTACAACTTTCGGGGTTGTAGTCCCGCCTCCATTGAGTTCTAGCCAACCCACGCGATTTTGACTTGATTGACCTTGTTGAGCCCGCCCAGCGGGCTCAGCAGGTCAATTAAGGGCCACCCGGCAACAGGTGATGTCACAGATTGATATTTCATCTGTCAAGACCTTTTGACAGATGAAATATCAGCATTTCACAGCTGTTTGAAGCTGTCAAACACTGACAATCTGTACTCCAAGTTAATTCCTTCCTCTCAGGATGATTTAGAGATCTCCCTGGAACAGAAAGCTGAATGCTGCAATTTTTGACAGACCGTGGCCATTCTGCTTTCTGTGCTGGTGAGATCAGGTACTCCCGAGTCCTGAAGGAAGGAAGGCTGTAAAGGTAAGAAAAGGTAAGTAAAACTTCTTTAAACACTTTACACACACCAAACACACTTACCTCTTCACTCATGCACCCATCACTCACCTGAACACGGGACATCTCGACCCCTCCAAGCCCTTCATCCCGACGGCCAACCTCGCTAACTTGGCATGGTTTGGAGCTGTCGGGAATCCCACATTTCACCAATGAAAATAGGGATTAGGTTAAAAACTGCCTGTTAACTACCTGTTAATTGGCACTAATCCCCTTCCCGCCTCGGGGAGGCGGGTCCCAGTGCGGGTCGGGTACCCGCCTCCTTTGAAACTGGCATGGAGGCGGTTTGGGTGCGGGATGGGTTCGTGCCCCCCCAATTTCAGGATTTTAACCCCCCACACCCCTCCAATCCTGCCTCTACGGCCCAATGAAAATCCTGCCCTATGCCTCTATTTATGAAGCCCAGGATCCCGTAAGCTTTTTTAACTGCTTTCTCAACCTGCCCTGCCACCTTCAACGATTTGTGCACATATACCCCAGGTCTCCCTGTTCACACATCCCCTTTAGAATTGTACCCTTTAGTTTATATTGCCTCTCCTTGTTCTTCCTACTAAAATGTATCACTTCGGAATTTTCTACGTTAAATTTCATCTGCCATGTGTCTGCCCATTCCACCAGCCTATCTATGTCTTCTTGAAGTCTATCACTATCCTCCTCACTGTTCACTATTCTTCCAAGTTTTGTGTCATCTGCAAATTTTGAAATTGTGCCCTGAACACCACATCGACCACATTACCCTCATCAACCCTCTCTGTTACCTCATCAAAAAACTCAATCTCATTAGTTAAACACGATTTGCCTTTAATAAATCCGTGCAGACTTTCCTTAATTAATCCATACTTGTGCAAGTGACTGTTAATTTTGTCCCGGATTATTGTTTCTAAAAGCTTCCTCACGACCGAGGTTAGACTGACTGGCCTGTAGTTGCTGGGTTTATACTTACACCCTTTTTTGAACAAGGGTGTAACATTTGCAATTCTCCAGTCCTCTAGCACCACTCCTGTATCTAAGGAGGATTGGAAGATTATGGCCAGTACTTCCACAATTTCCACCTTTCCTTCCCTCAGCATCCTAGAATGCATCCCATCCCTGGTGATGTAATTACTTTAAGTACAGCCAACCTTTCTAGTACAGGTAGACTATCCTTTATCCGAAAACCTCGGGACCAGCCGTGTTTCGGTTTTCGGAAAATTTCGGATTTCAGAAGGTGGGTCGGCGGGGGTCCGCGGGGGGGTCGGCGGGGGTCCGCGGGGGGGTCCGCGGGGGTCGGGGTTGGCGGGGGTCCACGGGGGGGTCGGCGGGGGTTGGGGTCGGCGGGGGTCCGCGGGAGGGTCGGCGTCGGCGGGGGTCCGCGGGGGGGTCCGCAGTCGTGGCTTGTCCATCGCTGCTAGCCTGGAATGCAATGAAGTTCCGCATTTCCACCAACAGGTCGTCGTGCTCGGTCGGAACAGGGGCCGGCACCGCCATGGGCTCAGAGCTCTCGTTGCTTTTGAGCCTTTGGAAGAGAGTCAGGTGGTTCCGCGGGGGGGTCGGCGGGGGGTCGGGCGCACGACTTACGCTGACCCTCTGCTCAGCGTAAGTTGGTGGGGGTCGGGGTCGGCGGGGGTCCGCGGGGGGGTCGGCGGGGGTCCGCGGGGGTGTCCGCGGGGGTCGGGGTCGGCGGGGGGGTCGGCGGGGGTCCGCGGGGGGGTCCGCGGGGGGTCGTGCGCACGACTTTCGCTGACCCTCTGCTCAGCGTAAGTCGTGCGCCACTCTGGTCATGTCGTGCGCACGACTTACGCTGACCGAAAAAACCTTCGGTTTTTAGAGGGTTTCGGTTTTCGGAAGTTCGGATAAAGGGTAGTCTACCTGTACTGCCTGTTTATCAATTTTTATCCCATCCAGTATCTCCACTACCTCCTCTTTCACTATCACTTTGGCAGCACAAAAACGGGGAACTACAGACCTGTTAGCCTCACATCAGTAGTTGGGAAAATGCTGGAATCTATAATAAAGGATGCAATAACTGGGCACTTGGAAACTAATAGTAAGATTGGGCAGAGTCAACATGGATTTATGAAAGGGAAATCCTGTTTAACAAACCTATTGGAGTTCTTTGAGGATGTAACTAGTGGAGTAGACAAAGGGGAACCGGTAGATGTGGTGTATTTGGAATTTCAGAAGGCCTTCGATAAGGTCCCACACAAGAGGTTGGTGAACAAAATTAGGGCACATGGAATTGGGGGGAATATACTAGCATGGATTGAGAATTGGTTAACAGACAGAAAACAAAGTGTAGGGATAAATGAGTCTTTTTCAGGATGGCAGGCTGTGACTAGTGGGTACCGCAAGGATCGGTGTTTGGGCCCCAGCTCTTCACAATCTATATCAATGATTTGGATGAGGGGACTAAATGTTACATTTCCAAATTTGCTGATGATACAAAGCTAGGTGGCAGTGTCAGTTGTGAAGAGGATGTGAAGAGGCTTCAAGGAGATGTCGACAGGCTCAGTGAGTGGGCAAGAACATGGCAGATGGAATATAACGTGGATAAATGTGAAGTTATCCACTTTGGTCGAAAAAACAGAAAGGCAGAGTATTTCCTAAATGGTGAAAGATTGGGGAATGCAGATGCTCAAAGGGACCTGGGTGTCCTTGTACATGAGTCACTGAAAGTGAATGTGCAGGTGCAGCAAGCCATTAGGAAGGCAAATGGTATGCTGGCCTTCGTTACAAGAGGATTTGAGTACAGGAGTAAAGAAGTCTTACACCAATTATATAGGGCCTTGGTGAGACCACACCTGGAGTACTGTGTACAATTTTGATCTCCTTACCTAAGGAAAGATATACTTGCCATAGAGGGAGTGCAACGAAGGTTCACGAGATTGATTCCTGGGATGGCGGGACTGTCGTATGTAAAGAGATTGAGTAAACTAGCCCTGTATTCTCTTGAATTCAGAAGAATGGGTGGGGATCTCATTGAAGCATACAAAATTATTACAGGACTTGATAGGGTGGATGCTGGGAGAATGTTTCCCTTGGCTGGGGAGTCTAGAACCAGGGGCCACAGCCTCAGGATAAAGGGTAGGCCATTCAGGACTGAGATGAGAAGAAATTTCTTCACACAGAGGGTGGTGAATCTTTGGAATTCTCTACCCCAGAGGGCTGTGGAAGCTCGGTCATTGGGTATATTCAAAACAGAAGTCGATAGATTTCTGACTAGCAAGGGCATCAAGGGATATGGCGATAGGGCCAGTGAATGGAGTTGAGGCAGAAGATCAGCCATGATCTCATTGAATGGTGGAGCAGGCTTGAAGGGCCGAATGGCCTACTCCTGCTCCTATTTCTTATGTTCTTATGTTCTTAAATGTCGTTTAAGGAGGCCAATGGTCTGCTGTATCAGATTTCGTGTGGCAGCTTGGCTTTCATTATATGCATGCTGCCCACATGTGTGTGGGTATCGCAGCAGAGTCATGAACCAGGTGCTCAGTGGATAGCCCTTGTCATCCAGTAGTCACCCTCTGGTTTGTCGTGGTGGCTCAAAGACTGAGGGAACAGTGGACTGGTGCAGAATGAAAGCATCATGACTGCTGTCATCATGATGTGGTGAGCATGGTCGCACACCAATTGCACATTCAGCAAGTGGAAACCTTTACGGTTGTGGTACATCTCAGCATTTAGATGTGGCGCCCACAAAACCACATGCATGTAGCTGATGGCGTCCTGCACCAGGGGAAGCCTGCTATCCTGGCAAAGCCATATGCACGCTCTGTCTGCTTCTCTCTGGTCAGAGAGTAGACAATGAAGTCCCCTCTCCTGACTTAAAGAACTTCTGTCACCTCTCTTATGCAGCAGTGGACGACAAACTGGGAGATGTTACAGATGTCACCTGCTCCAGACTGGAAGAATCATGGCCACCTTCACAGCCACTGGCAGCGCTGTCCTTGCCCTGGAATGAGGCTGCAGGTCTGGTTGCAAGAGGCGGCAGAGTTCCGTGAGCACCTCCTTCATAAAGCGCAGATGCCTCAGACACTGCTCCTGGCACAGGTTGAGGTAAGAGAATTTCTCTCGGAAGACCCTAGATGGGTAAGGCCACCTTCTGAGAGCCCTTTTCCCCCTCCTCCTCCTCCTTCTGCGAGCAGCTTGTCCTCTTCTTTGCTGCCTCTGCTCCATCTCCCTGTCATGCTGCAGGTCAAGCGGGATGACAACTAAAGCACACATGACTGGGACCAAGTGGTGTGACCAGAACGCTGGAAGTCAGAACCAAGGCCTTCTCCACTTGCAGCACCACTCCCTGTCACCTCACCAACTTTAAACTTCTCTGGAAAGCTCCAATCACTTCCACGAACTTACACAGAGCCAGTAGAAATTAATCAGCAACTAAATTGAGAGTGGTTGCTGATGCCTTTAAATATCGCTGGTGGGGGGTCATTGCTGCTGCTGAATGCATGTTCAGCTGTGCGAGGTTAGGAGAGGGCATTAGCTCCATTGAGGATGAAAATGGCAGCGCTGGCGTCAAATCAACATTGCACACTGATTGACGTCACGATCTGCCCACTCAACATACTTCTGGTGCACGCTCCTAATGCCCGCCCTACCACCCTCACCAGAATGGCGTCCAGCACGGCCCACACCAGAAGTGTGCGCATGCGGACAGCATTTTGGACACAAAATGGCACCCATAGTGCTGAAAAATCGGGCGTTACGGAGCCGAATTTCTAGCCAACAATCTTTTGAAAATTCGAACCAAGTGTTATCTTTCATATCCAAGTGATGTAGAATAAGAAAATATTCAGTGAATTTAAAGCAGATGGAAACCAATTACCTGTTTGGTTCAAAAAGATTGCTGCTCCGAATGTGAGATAATAAAGGATGCCCGATCTCTGCTGAACTACAGGGACTTTTTAAGTGTTTGTGAAGCCAGCTACTTTAGTACCTAAAACCTATAGAAATTAGCTCGCTGGAAGGTGCAGCTGAACTCAAAGGCCAATGAAACGTCTCCTTAAATAACAAATTGAAAGTGATCACCTTGGAGTTAGGATGTGCCTTCAGTACACAAAAGATGAAATTGCCAATTGTTAGGAGAGGGGAATTGATTTTTTAAATTGCAAAACAGAGGACCAGGGGTCAACAGCACTATTATAATAGTTGCAGAATCATAAAATGATAGAAATTTGTGGCACAGAAGGAGGCCATTCAGCCGATCGGGTCTGTGCCGGCCGAAAAGAGCTATCCAGCCTAATCCCACTTTCCAGCTCTTGGTCCGTAGCTTTTCAGGTTACGGTACTTCAAGTGCATATCCAAGTACTTTTTAAATATGATGAGGGTTTCTGCCTCTACCACCCTTTCAGGCAGTGAGTTCCAGACTCCCACCCTCTGGGTGAAAACATTTCTCAACTCAGCTCTAATCCTTCTACCAATCTGGAAATAAAAATCTTTTATCAGTAAAAGTGACCATGAAGCTATCGGATTGTTGTAAAAACCTAACTGGTTAATTAATGTCCTTTAGGGAAGTAAACTTGCTGTCCTTACCCGGTCTGGCCAAAATGTGACTCTGAACAACCCTCTGAAATGGCCTAGGAAGCCACTAATTTACCTTCTCGAGGAGAACTAGGGATGGACAATTAATGCCAGCTTTGCCAGCGACGCCCACATCCCGAGAATAAAAATAAAGTGCGTCTCTCACAACGATCCACTGGCTGGTATAAGGGCTTAGCAAACCTACAACAACAAAACTAATTTGTCTTTTCTCCCGGGGGTGGAAAACACAATTGACACTTGCACTCCCACACATCATTTAAGAATCAAGGCATTTTTTCCCATAAGTGCAGCCTTTTGTTGTGTAATTGAAATGCTCTTTTGGCTACTGAGCGCCAAGGTTTCTTTTCATAGACCAGCCAATGAAGTTTTTGGAGCATTGTAAGTATTTAGCCTACCTGTATAAAGTGATAGCCTATTCATCATTGTTATAGCAATACAAAAATGGTACTTATATTAACTTGAATCAGCATTAACAAGACAAAATGTGAATTTGAAAGCATAATCTGAGACACTGGGACAGGTTTGGTTGTTTGTCATCAGCAAATGTCACCAGAGCTACATACAATGGAAACCGTCAATAGGCACTGATGTCTAGAAAAATTATGACAGTTCAAAAGTTTATGGAACTTTATAACTGGTGCAGATTCTGACCCAGCAGCGCTCTTGAATATCTGCAGGAAAAGACATTGAGAGGAAGTTGGGACCTCAGAAGGAAACCACCTTCCAATATTTCAAATATGCAATCAAATGGATTCTGTATTTCCTTTGACTTTCTGCAATTAGAGACTAGCAATATGAAAATGGGTTAGTGCTGTTCCCGAAAAAGATTTCTTATGTGGTATAATGCCGCTCAGACACCAATTAAGCATATAATGTTAAAGAAGAGGGTAGGATAGTTCATTTAATTGCCAACTATAACACTACCTATAATTATGGCATAGAAATAAAAGGCGACTATGGTAAGCAGATGGTTTAGGCTCTGCTACTTTGCCAACTGTGACCTAATAGTGGAGCATGGGCCAAACAAGCTGAACCAAGCTGCACATCTCTGTGGTAATACAATCAATTCCACTTTAATAAAAGCCCAGTAACTGAATGTGTCTAACAAGTAAATAAAAATTTCAAAAGCATATTGTACATCTGCCTTTCAGCTGAATGTCCTTTTGAGGGGAAGTATATTCTGAATAAATAGCTCAAAAATCCCTAAATGTTGTGAAAAAGAATAAATGGCTGTACCTGGAAAACTAGCAGAAGGTGAACAACAATTTAAAAAAAACTGGAGGAGGACAGGAGGGAACACAATGTTAACTTTTGTCAGAAAATGCTGACATGCTGACCTAGACCCCACGAAGCATGAAATGCTTGATTGCTGCCATCTTGCATTTTTATTTTAAAGCTATTCAAGGCTACGGGGAGAGAACGGAGCAGTAACAGTGTCTTGCATTACTCTAGTAAAGAGCCGGGACAGATTGGTCTAAAGGACTCCTTCTGTGCTTTAATCTTTTAAAGTTCTACTGAATGCAGCTTGGGAGTAGAAATTTTGTCCCCTGATGTGTCGTGGCAAAAATCTGCTCGAGTGAAATTATGAATGAGCCTATTCATTAAACTGGCACTTCATGATGTCACATGGGGAGTGAATGGTTGTCCAAAACAAGCTCCGACCAAGCAAACCTGACCCTAAAGGGAACAACAAATAAATGAGAACTGAGATAAAGAGGAAAATGGCCTGACAAATCATGCAAGGAGAAAAGCATGAGCAACATCCCCTCTCCAAATATAACCCAAGTCTAATCAATTGTTTATATAAGGTGGAAGTCTAGAAAGTCTAAATGGGCCTGTGGAAACAAAACCCCATGGATAGATGGAATTTATCCCAGAGTGCTGTGAGAGACTAAGGGGTGGATTTGTGATGCACTGTGTGGTGTATGTGCCTTTAAGAGCAATTGTGGTGTATGTGCCCTTAAGAGCCCCAGGTGTGCGTAATGCCGGTAATTGCCACTTGGGCTATATAAGCCTGTGTATTGTGTATATCCTTTAGAACCCCCCCCAGACTTGCTTAGTAAATACCTATGAACCAACTCCTGTCTTCAGTGTCTTTATCTACACACGGACACTACAGTGGCGACGAAGTGGAAACGGACTTACCTGCAATTCGGCAGCACCTCAAGGACATCGATTCCTCCAGCGTCCAGAAGACTCAAGGAAGTAATAGAAACTGTGGTTTCACCAGCTAGCCAAGCTGGTGGCAGGTACTGCGCTAATCCTTCCTGGGCGTCAGGCTGGGGCTCCAGCGGCAGGCTCTACAGCTGAGACAGGCAGCAAAATCAGAGGCACGCAATAACGGACTGGGAGGGTACACTCGGGAGACGGCCGGCGCGGCAAGCAGGTCAGCGTTTAGACCTCCGTCGGGAACGAGTCTCCAACAGTGAATAAACGGAAACCACAGTAAAACAGCGTTGTTATCGGTAGCAGCGGCGGGAAAGCGCAGGAAGCGCCATATCGTTGCTACAGAGGGAGAAAAAAAAAAAGCGCGGGAGGCGCCATATCTTTTTTGAAATGCCTAAGTCTGGCAATATTGATGTTTTTGATAACGAAACAGAGCCTAACTTTGGCAATATTGATGTTTTTGATAACAAGATAGAGGACTGGACCACATATGTAGAAAGAGTGGAGGTGTTTTGCACCGCAAATGGAATAGAAGATGAAAAAAAAGCTTCAGTGCTTCTGGATCTAATGGGCGCAGAAACATACAAGCTGTTACGCAACTTAATCACTCCAGCCGAACCGATGGACAAGAATTTTGAGGAGATTGTTGATACCCTACACTGCCAATTCGAGGCAGGACTGGCAGATTCTCTGCAAGACAAATTCATCTGCGATCCCCTAAGTGTAGAAACACAAAAAAAGGTATCTTCTGGAAAAGATTTAACACTGGACAAGGCTTTCAGTGCAATAGGAGCGGCAAAGATACAGCAAAGGCCACAGGACTTCGGCACCCATGAAATGACACGGGGTTTCGAGAGATGTTATCGCTGCGGCAGATCCAACCATGACCAGAGGGATTGCTGGTTCAAAGAAAAAGCATGCAGGCGATGCGGAAAGAGGGGACACATTCCACGTGTATGCCGATCTGAAAATAAAAAATCCACTAACGAGAAAAGAATCAATAAGGAAAAGCACAGAAAGGTACAAATGATGACGGACAGTAGCTCCAAAGACCAGAAGAGCGATAGCGACTCCGGGAACAAGAGACTAAGCTCTCTCAAATTACATAATGTAATTGCCAATGAAGATTACCAGACCATTTGGGTTACCCTCATAATAGCAGGGTCCCCAGTTAAAATGGAGCTAGATACAGGATCAGCTCTAACCGTAATAAATCGACGAGATTACGAGAGGCTATTTTCGCATATACCTCTAAAAGACACATCCATTATCTTAAAAACATATACGGGGCAGAAAGTATACCCCAAAGGAAAAATAAAGGTGCCTATGGTATACAACGGCAAAGAAATACAAAAGTTGTATTTATACATTCTACAAGATGGTGGTCCACCGTTGTTGGGACGTGAATGGATAAGGAAGATATGTTTAGACTGGCACTCCATTCAGGCACTGACGGTGACCAGTAAGGAAAAAAACAATGAGGACATCATACCTAAACGATTAAAAGACATCTTGGCCAACGCCAAAGAAGTGTTTCAAGAGAAACTAGGAACCTTGAAAGGCATCACCGCCTCAATAAAAGTGGAAGATGCAGCAATTCCAAAAATTTTTAAGGCAAGACCGGTGCCATACGCAATATGTCCGGCAGTCGAGGCAGAGCTGGAGAATTTGGAAAAGGCAGGCGTATTATCCAAAATAGATTGGAGCGAATGGGCAACACCCATCGTTCCAGTCATGAAAAAAGCATTGAAAAATAACTTTGAGGAACAGAGAAAAATTCGCATCTGTGGGGACTTTAAGGTGACTGTAAACCCGATCCTTCACATGGTACAATATCCTCTTCCGAGGATAGAAGATATTTTCACCTCACTATCCGGAGGAAAACGTTTCACAAAAATTGACTTGGCACAGGCATATCTACAGATGGAGGTTGAGGAGACCTCTAAAAAGTATCTCACAATAAACACACACAAAGGCCTGTACCAGTACAATCGACTGGTTTTTGGAGTAGCATCAGCTCCAGCTATCTGGCAAAGAGCTATGGAGCAAGTCCTGCAAGGGATTCCGGGGACTCAGTGTTACCTAGACGACATCCTTATAACAGGAGAAAACGACAACGAGCACCTTGCCAATTTGGAGCAGGTGCTCACTAGGCTGAAAGAACGGGGCCTACAAGCAAATCGCCCCAAGTGCGAATTTTTCCAGAAACAAATATCATATTGTGGCCACATAATTAATAAGGAAGGGTTGCATAAGTCACCTGAAAAAATTGAAGCAGTTATAAAAGTCCCAGCACCTGAAAATGTTTCACAATTGAGGTCATTCCTGGGATTAATAAATTACTATCATAAATTTTTACCGAACTTATCAACTATTCTACACCCTCTTAATGATCTTCTACACACAGGAGTGATTTGGAAATGGAACGAAGACTGTAAACGTGCCTTCCATAAATGTAAAGACTTAATCACATCCGAGAAAGTTTTGGCTCATTACAACCCATCACTACCAATCAGACTGGCGTGCGATGCATCCCCTTACGGCATAGGAGCGGTATTGTCCCATAGATTCCCTGATGGCTCGGAACGGCCGATAGCTTTTGCGTCACGCTCATTGAACTCAGCTGAGCGTAACTATTCCCAGGTAGACAGGGAAGCACTCAGCCTGGTATGGGGAGTGAAGAAATTCAACCATTACCTACACGGACAAAAATTTACCTTGCTGACTGACCATCAACCCCTCATCTCCATATTCAACCCTAAGAAAGGTGTCCCCATTATGACGGCACAAAGACTACAGAGGTGGTCCCTTTTTCTAGGGGCACACCAATACAACATTGAATACAAAGGGTCAAAACAGCATGGGAATGCTGACGGTTTATCGCGCCTGCCGTTGCCAACGATAGAAGAGGCACCTACAGTAGACCCAGTAGAGATATTCCACTCTACCATAGTGGAATGTCTACCGGTGACAAATTCTGCCATTGAAAGGGAGACCAGAAATGACCCTACTCTCTCACGGGTCTACGATTTAACAATGAAGGGATGGCCAGCACATGGCGAACCACTGTTGCCAGCATTCTCGCAAAGAAGAGAACAGCTGTCGGTGTGCCGAGGAACCTTGATGTGTGGATCCAGAGTGGTGATTCCACCCAAACTCCAGGATAAAGTGCTAAAGGAGCTTCACGAGGGGCATCTGGGTGGAGTGAAAATGAAGAACCTAGCTAGGGCGTTTGTATGGTGGCCAGGTATCGATGGAGACATCGAAGACATGACCAAGAGCTGCCTAGGATGCCAGAAGGTCCAAAATGCTCCGCCACAGGCCCCTCTACATCCATGGGAGTGGCCCTCATCTCCCTGGCAAAGGGTGCACATCGACTTTGCTGGTCCATTTATGGACTCAATGTTCTTAATCGCAGTTGATGCACACTCCAAGTGGCCGGAGGTAATAAAGATGCCCTCCACCACCACGGAAAAAACCATCACAGTATTAAGGACCATATTTGCCAGGAATGGGCTGCCGGAACAGATATGTTCTGATAATGGACCGCAATTTGTGTCCGAAGAATTCAGAAAGTTCTTAAAGAACAATGGGGTAAAGCACTACACGTCCGCCCCAT
The DNA here is from genome assembly GCF_052327205.1 of Somniosus microcephalus. Lineage (NCBI taxonomy): Eukaryota > Metazoa > Chordata > Chondrichthyes > Squaliformes > Somniosidae > Somniosus > Somniosus microcephalus. The sequence continues at coordinate 199,723,843 of NC_140987.1, forward strand.
ACCATCCCGCCACCAATGGATTGGCTGAAAGGTTTGTCCAGACCTTTAAGAAGGCCATAAAGGCCATGGGTAATGAAGACATAAAACTTCAGCACAAGGTGGATAACTTCTTATTTGCATATAGGAATGCAACACATATGGTTACAAACCAAACTCCCGCCATGATGTTCGACAATAGAAACCTAAGATGCCGGCTGGATTTGGTCAAGCCCAACATCCGAAGGGACGTGGAGAACCGGCAGTTTCAGGGCATGAATGAAAGGCCAACTAGGGCCTTCCAGACTACCGTACCGAGAAATGGCAGCCTGGAACTATCTGCACACGACTAGGACCACTAATGTATACCGTGGACATCGGAGAAAGCATAATAAGGCGCCATGCTGACCAAATCATCAAGTCATCCGAAAAGGGACAACCTACACCACCACGCTATACATCTAACGATGAAGTAGAGATACCCATATCTACCTCCGATCCGGTGATACTGGAACCCGATGAACCCGACACTGGCCTTCAAGCCGAATCAGCCTTGCCAGAAGAACCTACTACACCACCAGAAACTACTACACCCCCGAGGCGTTATCCGGACCGAGTCAGGAAGCCTCCTGAGAGACTAACTTATAATTAATTAATACAGCAATGTATATTATTTTGCATATAACATGTAATTAATAATTACTTAAAATATGATGTACTAGTTAGCTAGAAGGGGAGGAATTGTGGTGTATGTGCCTTTAAGAGCAATTGTGGTGTATGTGCCTTTAAGAGCCCCAGGTGTGCGTAATGCCGGTAATTGCCACTTGGGCTATATAAGCCTGTGTATTGTGTATATCCTTTAGAACCCCCCCCAGACTTGCTTAGTAAATACCTATGAACCAACTCCTGTCTTCAGTGTCTTAATCTACACACGGACACTACACACTGCTCATGATAATGAGAAGTCAATAGATATTGGGGAGGTACCTGCAGATTGGACACATGTTAATGTGGTGCCCATATTCAAAAAAGATGACAAAACAAACACAAGCAACTACAAACCCATTAGTCTTACTTCTATTGCATGTAAAATAATGGAATGGATCATCAGAAGTAAGCTTGAGGGTCAGCTGATTTGCAATTGGGACGGGCTTCACTTGGCCAGTGCTGGGACTAGAGTCCTGGCGGATCATATAACTAGGGCTGTAGAGAGGGGGGGAGGATCCTCGAGAGCAAATAATAATAATGACAACAGAGAAGGTCATAGACTTAGGTAGCAGTGGGGAAATTAAAAACCAGAGCGTGTCAGGAAGGGGCAGAAGGTATGGAGTAAAAGGTAAAGTAATAAAAAGGGCAAAAGCAGGAACTAAGTGTCACAAAACATATTTGAAAGTTCTCTATCTGAATGCACGTAGCATTCGTAACAAAATAGACGAGTTAATGGCACAAATAACTACATATGGGCATGATCTTGTGGCCATTACAGAAACATGGCTGCAGGGTGACAATGCCTGGGAATTAAACATACCAGGTTATTTAACGATCAGGAAGGACAGGCAGGAAGGAAGGGGAGGTGGGGTGGCTATGTTAATAAAGGAAGGAATCACTGTAATACAGAGAAATGATATTGGGTCAAAAGATCAGAATAATGAAACAGTTTGGGTGGAGGTAAGGAATAATAAGGGGAAAAAAACACTAGTGGGCGTAGTCTATAGGCCTCCGAACAGTGGCAACTCTTTTGGATGGAGTATCAATCAGGAAATAGTTGAGGCTTGTAATAAGGGAACATCTATAATTATGGGGGATTTTAACTATCATATTAATTGAACAAATCAAATTGGGCAGGGCTGCCTTGAGGATGAGTTCATTGAGTGTATTAGGGATGGGTTTCTTGAGCAGTATGTAACTGAACCGACCAGGGGGCAAGCAACCTTAGATCTGGTCCTGTGTAACGAGACAGGATTAATTAAAAATGACCTAGTAAAGGATCCCCTTGGAATGAGTGACCATAACATGGTTGAATTCCATATTCAATTAGAGGGTGAGAAGGTTGGATCTCAAACAAGCGTGCTAAGCTTGAATAAAGGAAACTATGAAGGTATGAGAGCGGAATTGAGTAGAGTGGATTGGGAAAATAGATTAAAGGGTAAGACGATACATGATCAGTGGTGTACATTTAAGGAGTTATTTTACAACTTCCAAAAAAGTATATTCCACTGAGAAGAAAAGTGTGTAAAAGAAAAGACAGCCATCCGTGGCTAAGTAAAGAAATTAAGGATAGTATTCGGCTAAAAACAAGGGCATATAAGGTAGCCAAATCTAGTGGGAGGATAGAGGATTGGGAAAACTTTAAAAGACAGCAAAAAGTAACAAAAAGATTGATTAAGAAAGGGAAGATAGATTATGAAAGTAAATTAGCAAAAAATATAAAAACAGATAGTAAGAGTTTTTATAGTTATATAGAAAGAAAAAGGGTGGCTAAAGTAAATGTTGGTCCCTTAGAGGATGAGACCAGGAAATTAATGGTGGGAAATATGGAGATTGCAAAAACACTGAATGAATATTTTATATCAGTCTTTACAGTAGAAGACACTAAGAATATCCCAACACTGGACAAACAGGGGGCTAAAGGTGGGGGAGGAGCTAAACACGATCAAAATCACTAAGGAAGTGGTACTTGGTAAAATAATGGGACTCAAGGTGGATAAATCACATGGACCTGATGGCTTACATCCTAGGGTCTTGAGGGAAGTGGCGGTAGGGATTGTGGATGCATTGGTAATAATTTTCCAAAACTCCCTGGACTCAGCAATGGTCCCGGCAGACTGGAAAACTGCTAATGTAGCATCCTTATTTAAAAAGGGCAGTAGACAGAAGGCTGGAAACTAGACTGGTTAGCCTAACATCTGTGGTAGGTAAAATTTTGGAGTCCATTATTAAGGAGACAGTAACAGGACATTTGGATAATCATAATTTAATAGGACAAAGTCAGCATGGTTTTATGAAGGGGAAGTCATGTTTGACAAATTTGCTGGAGTTCTTTGAGGAAGTAACATATAGGGTGGATAAAGGGGAACCAGTGAACGTAGTGTATTTAGACTTCCAAAAGGCATTTGACAAGGTGCCACACAAAAGATTATTGCTTAAGATAAAAAATCACGGGATTGGGGGTAATATTCTGGCATGGATAGAGGATTGGCTATCTAACAGAAGGCAGAGAGTTGGGATAAATGGTTCATTCTCAGACTGGCAATCAGTAACTAGTGGTGTTCCGCATGGCGTCAGTGCTGGGTCCCCAACTCTTTACAATCTATATTAACGATTTGGAGGAGGGGACCGAGTGTAACATATCAAAGTTTGCAGATGATGCTAAGATGGGAGGGAAAGTAGTGAGTGAGGAGGACATAAAAAACCTGCAAGGGGACATAGACAGGCTAAGTAAGTGGGCAGAGATTTGGCAGATGGAATACAATACTGGAAAGTGTGAGGTTATGCACTTTGGCAGGAAAAATCGTAGAGCAAGTTATTATCTTAATGGCAAGAAACTGGAAAGTACTGAAGTACAAAGGGATCTGGGGGTCCTGGTGCACGAAACTCAAAAGGTTAGTATGCAGGTGCAGCAAGTGATTAAAAAGGCCAATGGAATGTTGGCTTTCATTGCTAGGGGGATAGAATATAAAAATAGGGAGGTATTGCTTCAGTTGTACAAGGTATTGGTGAGACCGCACCTGGAATACTGCGTACAGTTCTGGTGTCCATACTTAAGAAAGGACATACTTGCTCTCGAGTCAGTACAAAGAAGGTTCACTCGGTTAATCCCGGGGATGAGGGGATGGACATATGAGGGGAGGTTGAGTAGATTGGGACTCTACTCATTGGAGTTCAGAAGAATGAGAGGCGATCTTATTGAAACATATAAGATTGTGAAGGGGTTGGATCGGGTGGATGCGGGGAGGATGTTCCTGATGATGGGTAAAACTAGAACTAGGGGGCATAGTCTTAGAATAAGGGGCTGCTCTTTCAAAACTGAGATGAGGAGGAACTACTTTACTCAGAGGGTGGTTGGTCCATGGAATATGCTGCCCCAAAAAGCTGTAGAAGCTACATCATTACATAAATTTAAAACAGAAATTGACAGTTTCCTGGAAGTAAAGGGAATTAAGGGTTACGGGGAGCGGGCAGGAATTTGGACATGAGTCTAGGTCCGGATCGGTCATGGCCCTGTGGGTAGCGGAGCGGGCCCAGGGGCCGTGTAGCCTGATCCTGCTCCTATTTCATGTGTCTAATTCTGTTAGATTCAGGAGATGGTTCTGTGATAGTGGATTGGCGGTTAGGATCAGATCAGCCATGATCTTATTGAATGGCGGAGCAGGCTCGAGGGGCCGATTGGCCTACTCCTGCTCCTATTTCGTCTGTTCTTATGTTCTTTCAGCAGTCAGCATGGATTCAAAAATGGGAGCTCCTACCTGACCAACCTCCTCAAATTCTTTGAGGAAATGAGAACCCAAGTAAACTGTGGTGAGCCCTGTGACATGGTATACCTTGATTTCCAACAGGCTTTTGATAAAGTTCTATAATTAAACTCAAAGTTGCAATGATTCAGGATAAATTCTACAAATGGATAAGAAAATGGCTGATGAGCAGGAAACAACAAGTACTCATTAGAGGAGTTATGTTGAAAAAGAAAAGAAAGACTTGCATTTATATAGCGCCTTTCATGACCACCGGACGTCCCAAAGCGCTTTACATGAAGTACTTTTTTGAAGTGTAGTCACTTCATGTAGGAAATGCAGCATCCAATTTGCGCACAGCAAGCTCCCACAAACAGCAATGGGATAATGACCAGATACTCTGGGCTGGATTTTGTTAATGGGGGTGCGTTGGGGATGGGACTGCTGGTTGTCGGGTTTCAGTCCCACCCCCATCGACGTCCGGCCAACCCATGCTATTTTCCCTTGATTTACCTTGTTAAGCCTGCCCTGCGGGTTTAGCCGGCCAATTAAGGGAAAGCCAGTGACAGAGGACATCAACGTATGACGTTTCATCTGTCAATAATTTTCGACAGGTGAATTGTCAGCGTTTGACAACTTTGAGAAGCTGTCAAACACTGACAATCCCTGTTCTAAGGTAAGCCCTTGCACAAAGACTCACCAAAACCTCTTTCCTCAGCAGAAATCAGATGGCTGCTGCATCTGAGAATGCAGCAGCTATTCTGTCATCTCTGCCGTTGAGATGAGGCACCTTCGGATCCCCAAGGGTTGAAGCCTGCAGGAAGAAGCAAAGGTAAGTAAACTTTTTCTAACACTTTACACTCTCTGGATGGATCTCTAAGCTGGGCCCAATGGCCTTCTTCATCTGTAAAATTTAAAGACTGGAAAGCCTGTGCATTGATCACAAGGCAAGCGATTGCATGGGCTTTGAAATCATTTTCAAATATTTTTTAAAAAATTATGTTCGGCTGGCAGCACAGCAGCAACTGCCCATGATATACCGCAGCAAGTATCTGAGGACTACCACAGCCAATAACCCACCACCCACCATTTAAGTTGACTCCCCGGTAAAGGGCCAGGAATGCCACCAAAATGATGTTGAGGCCGAATTGTTGGCTGGGGTCAGGGGTGTATCTTTATGTCGGACAGAAATGCCGCCAACCAAAGGTATGTTCCAATTCCATGACAGTGGGAAATATAACTTAGCAAAGAATAATACACATCCCCTCTAAGCAAATTATTTGCTTTTCCTCCAGATTAGCCATTGGCATTTTACTAGATAAATACACACAGTAACATTTTGGATCAGAGTTGGAAATTCCCACTTACCAGCTAGTCTGGGGCAAGTTACTTTCCAGTTTTATCGATTTGAATGCAAAGCAGATATGCATTTTATTTATTTTTAATCGAGTTCTTATTTAATTAAAATCAAAAACATTTTACTGTGATTGAAAAGCTAATTCAGTGAGTTCAAAAAAGTCTTATTGAGTAACTATTCTGTAATGTTTCCATGATTTATTTATGCTGTATTTTTGTACTATCCCGCCAGTTATAAAGAACTTACTGTTGTAACAATTAAAATTTTAGAAACACCTTTGTCACAATCAAATTACTTTAAACAAGGCAATTTACAATAAAACACACGTTACATGATTGTTCCTGATACATGAATAAGATCAGTAGATAATGAAATAGATATTCAGAACCACAAATAGCTCTTATATAGTTGGTCCATATAATTATCATAAGCAAGCAATCCAAAACCATGGTATGAAGGAGGTAAAAATCTATTTGTAGAGATTAGATGAGAAAGGGATTGGATGAGAAAATATAACCAAATACCATTTATTAAACTTATAATAAATCACCAGAAATTGTAAACCATGAGCTAATTTTTCAATGCTGCATTGTTGTATGAGCCAGTTCTCTGTGTGTAATTGTATTATCTAGGTTACTGCTGTAGGTTTTGTGTGACCCAAGAGTAGTAAGAGTAAACACAGTGGCTGTGAAATTCGGCCCGTTAGTGCTGGCTGATAACACCAGTTTGGGTGAAAAAAAGATGGCCGCCTCGCTTACGCCCACTTCAGGCGTGGAACACAGCGGCCGCCATTTTGGGCAGGTCAGCAGCGCTGCCGTTGCTTGCGCTCGCTCCAGATATGGAAATAAGTCAGGTTGTGACGTCAATCAGCGTGTAACATTGAAATTGAATCACGACCTGCTATTTCAGAGGTTGACACTCCTTTTAACGCCCTCTCCAAAGCACGCATAGCAGAACATGGGCTCAGCTATACAACAGACGCCCTACCAGCGCTTCTTAAAGGGGCACATGCAACTTTCAGGTAACTTTAGATTTTTGCTTCTCTACTGGTTTCTTTATATTTTAGTGGAGCAGTGGCTTGGTGTAAGACATTTAAAGGTATGTTAAAGTGTGAAGGGAGTGCAGGGAGTGCTGCTGGATATTTGCAAGGCTTTGGCTCTTAAAGGAAGGCCTCTGAGAACACCACTTGCTCCCAATTCTGGGGGCTCTAGTTGCAGACCTCCTTGGGCTGCAACATGACATGGAGATGGAGCAGAGGCAGCAAAGGAGGCAAGAGGGAGGAAGAGGCGGAGGAAGAGGAAGAATCAAAAGAGGAAGAAGCTGAAGAGGAGGAAGCAGAAAAGGAGGAAGCGGAAGGAAGGAGGCAACCCAGACACCCCTTTCTGGCTGGGATATCCGGGATCGAATCATCTGCTTGTGGTACCAGTGAACACAACCCCAATTCACCTTTCAACATTTGTCCTGCACCTTACCTTCCCTCTGTTACTGACCATCACAGCATCCTCTTGGCCACAATACTAAAATAAAAGCCACCACAAAGCAAATGTATCTATATATGCATCCAATATTGCATCAAAATGTTAACTAATCACTCTTGTGCATTCACTTAGTGAGTGTCTTGCATGTGCCTTTGCCTATCCTAGTACTGTTATGCAGTGCTACCCCAGTGGCTGCAGCATGGCTGGTGGAAGGCTGCTGACATTCAGTGGGGGAGTCTGCATATGGCCTTGCAGGATGACCTTGAGGAGCTGGTGGCTGGGAGTGTGAAATCGAGTGATGGTGTTTCTTCTTCTTCTTCTTCACACTTTTCTCCCTCTTCTTGACCAACCTCTGCCTGGGCATGCTAGATTTCTTGGGTGTCTGAAATGAGGAAAGCACAAGGGTGGTGTTATGGTGATGGGAGGGGGATAAAGCAAGAGCTGCATGCTTACACAATTTGTAGCTTGTAAATCAGAAGATGTTGTGGGATGAGGTGAAAGTGGGATGTGAGAAGGAGGCTAATGTATAAGGATACCGGCATCTTGTAATCTTTAAGCCCCGCCGCTGGCCAAGGGCTCAGCCATGTCTCTGCCAAGAATGGCCAGCACCATCTCCTCCAAGGGGGTAAGGTGAAGCTGGGAATGTGAGGTGTGCCTCATGTTTGGTAGAGTATTTTGGTAGGTGAGTGATGGGGGTGTGATACATTGAGCAGTGTGTGAGGCAAGTGGTGCAGTTGGTAGGAGACGGCTTTTGAAGATGCATTCACTGATCTTGACCACTTGTCTGAGGTCGTGAAACTTCTTTGGGCACTGGAGCCAGGTCCCGGGAGTGACACTGCCTTGGTGATCTGATCCCACATCCTTCTTTCTGGAGAGTCTCCTGGCCCCCTGTGGGTAGAGATCCTGTCTGCCAGTGTTCACCCCATGCACAAAGCTGGCCTGTTGAGCCATTTGGGTTAGTGCTGAAGCACTTTTAACATTTTTGATTAGCAGAAGGCAGCTCACCTTTAAGAGGTGCAGACTGCCTTTAAGAGGCGCAGGCTAGCTCGCAAAAACATCGAGAATTTGGACCACTGCTGAGCACACAGCCGGTCAGCAGCACATTCTGCGCTGGGCTGTGTGCTACAATCATTATTATTAGCAGGCAACACAAAGTTGACATGCTGCCTGAAATCCTTGAACGGGTGTGGGCATGTCATGCATTGCTGTGCCCGTGCCCGTTTTTCAGCACTATGGAATTTCACCCCCAGTAAGATTTTTACAGTATTGTTTGTCTCCCTAAGGTCCTGGTGGAAATGATTGTACACATGTTCAACTATGCACCACTTCACTGAATTAAAACATTTACCACAGCATAAAAGGATTTCATTTGGTGAACATACAGTTTGTGGTGCTAGGAATATTAACACACATCTGTTTTTTTGTGTCTTGCATCCTATCATCACTCAGTCATTTGCAGCAGTCCTCTTTTCACAGAAGCTTTCAGGCAGACGCAAGCATTTATGGTTGACTAGCGGGGTAGCACTGGTTATAAACAGAAACTATAGATTCTTCCTCCATTCCTTTACTGAGCAAAGATACATAAAACACACAACACCACAAGCCGCATAATAGACAGCGAGTTTGGCACATTGAAGATGCAGCACAGAAACCTGAACTAAACATTTGGGGGTGGCGGGGGTTGGGGGGTGGGGGGGGTAGGCTCAGAAGCTGTGCCAGATCTTTGTGGCATATTGTGTTCGACACAATATTGCTGCTCAATGTGTCATTGTGGTATACATTCCAGAGGGGAATTAAATACTTATGGACAAGAAGACAAATAGTTCCATGTGCCTACTAATGATGGGTGCTGCAATGGATAGGGTCAGGGCAATTAGGTGCGTGCAAATCAGTAGAGCCATCACTTCAACTAAAAGTAAGATTCACAAAGCCCAGTAATTATTTTTAAATGGTTTAATTGTTTTCAAAATCATATTTGTGTATTATATGAATGGTAATATGGAGGATAAATCTGCTGTTAGTGTGTTACCAAAATAATTATTTTTCATTTGTGTTCTTGATTATTTTGAAAGAGTTTTTTTGTCCATGACTGTTTCAGTTATCATTTGGAGATTTACTATTGGCTTCATGAAAGCTCTTTCTAATTAAGGTTATGGGTTCAAGTACCACTGCAGAGACTTGAGCACAAAAATCTAGGCTGACACTTTAGTGCAGTGCTGAGGGAGTGCTGCGCTATGGAGATGCTGTTTTTCGGATGAGATGCTAAACCGAGGCTCCATCTGCTCTCTCAGGTGGACGTAAAGGATCCCATGGCACTATTTCGGAGAAGATTAAGGGAGTTGTTCCCGGTGACCTGGCCGATATTTATCTCTCAATCAACATCACTAAAATAGATTATCTGGTCATTATCACATTGCTGTTTGCGGAAGCTTGCTGTGCACAATTGGCTGCCATGTTTCCTACATTACAACAGTGACTACACTTCAAAAGTACTTCATTGGCTGTAAAACACTTTGGAACGTCCTGAGGTTGTGAAAGCAAGTCTTTATAAATGCAAGTATTTTTTTCTTTCATCGTGTCACCATTCTCTCCAGTATGAATATCTCTAACCTTTAGTAAGTGGTCAAATTATATTCCAACAAAAAAAAACACCGTTTGTTTAAAAAGTGTCTCATTTTCTTAAGTTTTATCTTACTTTACTTTACCCTGTTGGTTTTTGGAATTTTTTTTGATTATCTGTTATTAATTTCAGGATACAATTACTTTTCTGTATTCTTGCAGTATCTTTCTCATATCTTTGAATGGTATAAATATATTTCTCATTGTTTGGTTGGCAGATGTCACCAACGTGTGCACAATTTGACCCTGAGCTACTAATATTCCTGGCAGACCCTCATGAGCACCAATCACAGCAACATTGGTGAAGGCTGACTGGGCAGGAGAAATCTAGAGAGTCTGAGTTAGTAATTGCACCAGAGAAGTTACAAGGTGATTCAATCCTGCTGCTTTGCTCTTGAAATCAGCCAAGCTATTTTGGCTAAAGCTTGCTGCTCATTCATGTCACCCTGAACTATGTACGATTATGAACATAAGAAGGCATGAAGGAAGGAAAGGCCTTTTATCTCATTGAGCCTTGCTATATTCAACCATTCACATACAATTGCCATTGTAATAGAAATGCCTCAATTTACTTTGACTTTTGAGAGAGGTTAATAACCACAGATAACATTTCCAGAAAGATTTAACTGTAAAATATCCTGACCCCTGAAAATAATGGTGCAAAAATTCCTGATATTACTCTAACATTACAGATAAATTATTCACCATAACTATCTGCATTCTGCTAATAAAGATGTCATAGTGCCACCTAGATAATTTTATCATCTCTGCTTGTACTTATCCCTATCATCTTCTATCCCATTAATCATATATTCATCCTGCTCCTTTTTAAATGAATAAATACATAGCTTTAACCACTTTTGATGTGACTATATTCCACATATCTACTTCTCCACGGGCAGAGTGCAATCTATTTGGCCTACAAATCAGTCTTGATTGTAACATTCAGTTGGTTCAGTGCATTTTAGATTAATTGACAACTCTATGGGGGCTGCTTTTGATGTCTGTTACACCCCAAAAGCAAGTGCAGTTGAGATGTAACAGGCTGTAAACTGGGTGGACTTTACTACCACATGATTTCCACCCATTGTGCTGGATTTCCAATGGAGTCTGGGTGAGGGGCAGGAGTGGAAGATCCAACCCAATCAGACAGGAGCTTCACAAGTATATTCCAATAAGGTCAATGTGAGATCATTAGGATATTGGTGCCTTTTTGCTTCCTTTATGACCTCACAACACTAGTTTCTCTTCAAGTTCACGAACCTTGGGTTTTGAAAGAAGTAGATTCAAATGGGACATATTTAAAGTGCCCAGTAGCTGATAGTAGGTACTACCTGAAATTGTTTCTTTTTGCAGCAGAACACTATTTGTGATCGTTCGAGGAAGTCTGTGTGTGAAAGAGGTTTGCAGAAGTGATTCTAGTGTGGGCATTGTTGCAGAGAGCCTAACTTTTTCACTATGTGAGTCCACTGTGAATCGTGGTTACAAAATTTATATACTTGACATAATGGAGATAGAGGAAAGAATCGGTGATATTACTCAAGGCGTAGGGCATCGGAGATGGACTGCTCAAAACCCTATGCCAATCGATTATACAGGCCTTGGCAAACATTCTTACACTTAACAGAACGGAAATGCATCAGGACATTATGTTTAACCACAGAGGCAGTAACATAATTTTGTCACTTGCTGCAAAAAGGCTTACAACCACACTCCAGGGCAAGCACAGCACTGACAGTTGCAATAAAGGTTACTGCAGACCTGATCTTCTTTGCCTTTCGCTCCTTCCAAGCGGCTGTCAGTAATATAAGCCAATCTGCATTCCATAGAAATATAAAGAAGGTATCTGACATAATGCTCGCCACAGAAAGCATTTTCCCAATTTCCCCATGGACAGCAGGAAAGGCTTGGATTTGCTCAATTGCCATATTTTCCAGTTGTCTGAGATTGCAGATATGTTGCTCTGCACACTCCTGGCCACAATAGTGCACTTTGCATGAGTCTCAAAGGTTTCCATTCCATTAATGAGCAGCTAATTTGTGAGCAGATTCGTTCTGACGAAAGGTCACCAGCCTGAAACATTAATTCTGTTTTTCTTTCTACCTGGGTTGCTGAGTATTTCCAATACTTTCTATTTATATATGAGTAGATTAGTTGCACATCATGCAGGATTATGCAGGTCAGGGCCCATAGCACTTTTATCTTATACCAGTCCTGCATTGTTTGACCCTTGACAGACAAAGACTACCCACTGCAGGCCTGGCTTATGCCTCCTGCACAACATTTACATGCAATTACTGAACAGAAGTTCAATGAGTGCCATACGTCTACCAGAGCCATCATCAACCACACCATAGGAATCTTGTAACCATTATTCTAATACCCTGACAGCTTTTGGGGCTTACTCAAGTACAGTCCAGCCAGAGTGTCATGCATCACCGTGTTTTATTACATGCTGAAAGACTTTGCTTCTGCATGATGTGATCTGTAGACAATGGAGTCAGCTTCAATAAGTATGCTGGCGACATTCAGCTCTACCACTTCAGTATTTCCAACTGTGCTGTCAGATTCTCTATCTGTCATTATGTCATGGATGAGCCAGAATTTCCTGAACTTCAGGAAGACTGAAGCTATCATTTTCTATCCCTGTTAAAAACTCCTTGCCACTGTCTTCATCTTCCTCCATGGCTGCCCATTTAGGTTGGACTTGACTGCATGTAATCTTGATGTTCTGTTCAGAGTCAAGCTTCAAAGATATCGGGCAGGATTTTCATTGGGCCGTGAAGGCGGGATTGGGGGCATGTGGGGGGTTAAAATCTCGAAATCGGGGGGGCACGAACCCATCCCGCCCCCAACCCGCCTCCATGTCAGTTTCAAAGGAGGCGGATACCCGACCTGTGCTGGGAGCCGCCTCCCCGAGGCGGGAAGGGGTTAGTGCCAATTAACTGCCTGTTAACAGGTAGTTAACAGGCAGTTTTTAGCCTAATCCCTATTTTTTTCCTGAAGTGTGGGATTCCCGACAGCTCCAAACCACGCAAGTTAGCAAGGCGGGCCATCGGGCTGAAGGACTTGGAGGGTTCGAGATGTCTGGTGTTCAGGTGAGTGATGGGTGCATGAGTGAAGAGGTAAGTGTGTTTGGTGTATGTAAAGTGTTTAAAGAAGTTTTACTTACCTTTACAGCCTTCCTTCCTTCAGGTCTTGGAAGTACCTCATCTCACCGGCACAGAAAGCAGAATGGCCGTGAGCTGTCAAATGTTGCAGCATTCAGCTTTCTGTTCTGGAGAGATCTCTAAATCAGCCTGAGAGGAAGGAATTAACTTAGTGTACAGATTGTCAGCATTTGACAGCTTCAAAGAGCTGTCAAATGCTGATATTTCATCTGTCAAAAGCTCTTGACAGATGAAATGTCAACCTGTGATGTCACCTGTTGCCGGGTGGCCCTTAATTGGCCTGCTGAGCCCGCTGGGTGGGCTCAACAAGGTCAATCAAGTGAAAATCGCGTGGGTTGGCCACAACTCAATGGAGGCGGGACTACAACCCCGAAAGTTGTAGTCCCGCCTCCTACATGCCTCCAGAATCAAAATCCAGCCCTTACTATCCATATCTTATCTACTATCAAGATCACTTGTACCTCAGCAGCACTTCTCACCTCTGCCCATGACTTACCCCTACTGAACCAAAAGCCTTATCCATGCCTTTGTCACCTCTAGACTTGAGTTTTCCAATGCTTTTCTTACAGGTCTCCTGTTCTCGACTCTCCATACACTCCAAATCATCCAAAAACTCTGCCTCTTGCATCCTATCCCATGCTAAGCCACATTTTCTCACCACCCCATCTTAGTTCACCTACATTGTCTCCCCATCCCGCAACAGAACAAATTTAAAATCCTCATCTTCATCTACAAATTCATCCATGTCCTCACTCCACCTACCTCTGCAACCTTCTCCAGCCTTGCCACATCCTCCAGTCTTCTGACTTGGGTCTGCTGTGCATCCTCATCCCTCTGCACCATCTTTGATGGCAGAGCCTTCAGCCACCTCATCCTACCCCCCTTCACCTTTAAATGCCTTTTCAAAAATATATTTCTTTACCCAAACTTTCACTCACCTCTCCTACCCCTCCTAATGCTCAGTACTCAATCCTGGGGGCGGGAGGACAGGAGAATATCATGGCTACTGAAAGTTGTTGGGCTATACCTTGCAGATATATATCACATCCTAGCATCTCAGAGGCTACAACATGTGGAAATGGAAGGATAGAATTAGTTGATTTTAAGGATGCCACCCTCTGTTCCTCATATATATTGTTTTCTATTTTTTTTATTTGTGTGGGCATTATTAATGCACAATAGACACCTATGCCATCCATTTTACGTCCAGTAGGTTGCATTAATTTTAGCAGCAATCTCTTTCCAGGACATTTTACACACTGTTGTCTTGGAGCACTTAATGACAGTATCAAAGGTTTTCATTTGTTCCTGAAAAATCTTCAATTGAGAAATCCTCTCCAACCTATTTTACACTGCACTGCCTATTTCCATTTTGTCCGACCCATCATTTTAGACTGCTGTCAGTCGAGTAAAATGCACAAGAAATACTGGGGGTGTTTTCATCATTTTTGGGGGGTTTCTAAGTCTATTCCACCAAAGTTACAACAGTCAAGTGGGAGAACCCCATGAAATTTCACCCCCATTTAACTTTTTCTCATGCATAATATGCATATAATTCTCCATGCAAAACATTGGAGCCCCAAATTTCCTCAGGGTTTGTAGTGAACTGGGTGCATTATCACGGTGGGCGGAAGTTAGTTGGTGGGAGATTTAAAGCCAGGTCGCTGCCCCCGTTTTGATGCGCCAGTGCTTCCTGGGGTGAAGGGAGGGCACAGGCTGACATTAGAGACATCAGAGAAGGAGGTGGGACTAGCAGGATGACACGACCCAGCAGAATTCCTGCTAGTTCTGCCTCTGATGCTTTAATTAGTACTGTCAGGTGGCAGAAGTGGAGCCCAGCAAATTTGGAAAGGCCAGTTTTCTTACGGCAGCTTTTCAGAAAGCAATCACCTTCCCTAAGAGTACTGGCCTTTCTGGAAAAGGACCAAGCTTTTTTCAAACAATCCTTTATGGAACCTGCCAGCACTCCTCCCAAGTGGATTGCCTCAAATCACCAGTTTCCTACCCGCCTCCACCCCCCACCCCACCCCACTCCCCTCACCATGAAGGCACCCTACAAATTTAAGGAAATGACTGGGTCTGGGGCACCTGAAGCCAGCAGACACAGTTATGCTACCCCGCAGTTATGGCAGCTTAGCAGCAACTCGAACTTTCAGGCCAGGGTTTCAGCTAAGGGTTTGACTGGCCAATGTTAATCTGCACTGGTAGAATTTGCTCTGTCTTAGAGAAAAAAATTCTCTACCTGCACCACAAAGTACTAACACAACAATTTCACTTGCATTTGTCCCAAGAATTGTAATTGATATTTTTCAGTCAAATGTTTGTACATCCCAACTGCCATATCGAGATGTGCGTGACATGGCAGTAAAAGGGAAATTATGTAATGTTATGACAAAGTATGCAGAAAAATTCTATTATAAACACTAGGTAAACTAAAATTACATTAAAAAAACTGTGTATTTTTAAAATGTGATACTACACAGGGGAAATTTTCCAATTGGCGCATGCTAGACATATTGCTGGCAGAAAATGGATCTATCTATTTTCTGGTCTCAGTGATAAAAGTCTCACATGAATATCCAGATTTATCACTGCTAGTATTGCACTGTTGTAACTGTATCAAGTTTTCATCTAAAATATTGAGAGCAGACAGTAATTACTTGTGTTCTACTCATGTGAGTGCCGAATCCAAAATGGCAGGGATCTGGTGATGTTATTAAAAAGCTGGACTGCATCAATACAGCCATTTTGAAAATAGGATCCACAGGGGTAGATTTTCCTCTAGTGCAGACTTCGGGCAGCCAGCCAGCGGAGTGCACCAGTCGGTCACCTGATAATCCTGGTGGGAGGCCCGGTCCACTTTGAGGGCTCGGCCTCATTAGCATTTGACTGGCGAGCTGCTGGCAGAAAATTTGTGCCCTGAGGCAGCTAGCCAGTTCCAGGGTGCTGTAATATTGGGCAGCACAGCCAGCCTCCTGGCCGGAAGAGGGTAGGTCCGATCTCGGGAGGGGGAAGGACCTGGCGTGGTAGAGGCCCTGGCTGATTTTGTGGAGTTTGCATGAGCAGTCTTGCTCCTCTGGGCCCCATAGAAATATAGTAAAACTTACCTTTGCGCTCCTCTTCAGCTGGACCTCCAGCTAATACTGGACAGAGTGTGTGCTGCACACACTCCACCCACTGCTGTCCTAAAATGGAAAACCAGGTCCAATGTACATCATAGGACCTTGATTTTCAAATTAAAAGGCCCTACTACCTGACTCAGGTAGGTGTTCAGGCCACTCAGCGGTAGGTGTGAGGAAAGATTGCGGTGGCCACAGCGATGGCGGGAACGGGGCAGTAAGTCATTCCCTACAAGTATTGGGCCACTGCCGCACCATTTCTGCCATGCGAGGGACCTCAAAATCTCCCTCACAATATCTTACAGGCTTCAGTGTGAAATATTTTCAAGCTGGAGGGTCAGTCATTCTCCATGAGTAACCTAAGGGTGCATACCACTACAAGTTCAGCTTTTCACTGACACTAAACTAGTTTAGTGCTATATAGGTGCTCAGGCCCAAACTGAATCCAGAGAAAAGTGGAATAAGAAGCCTTCCTCAAGGAAGTCTCTGTTTCATTCCGGTGACAAGTTCCTGAATCCCTGACTCTGGATTCAGGCTGCATTTGCACTATTACTGCAGGGTCAATGCAAAGCTAAACCACTTCACACCGGTGCTACTGGTGCAATGTAAACACAACCTAAATTATGGTCCATACAATAGAATGACAGTAATTCCATAGGTGAATATACCAGGCCCATTAACTGCACACAGTTGACCCATGTCAAGTACCAGGACCAGTGCGTGTCTCCGCTAACAGCTTTTGTAGATATACACCATAAACTGGATAATTTGTACATCTTCAACAGTAGAAGAGCTGATATTTGAAAGCAACACTATGTTAGTGATGACAGAGTCAGTATCCAAGTAATACATTAGTTGTACAAATGGAGAACTTCTCCCACACACATTGACGTACGTCTTCTGTTAAAAAAATGGTGCAAGGCTCCCAGACAATACACATGTCATACCAGTCTTACTCTTTACACTGTGTAGGTGGCAATTAGATGAAACTTATTCTATGCTTCAAAAGGAGGTACCAAGACTGGTTATTGCTGTTAGACAAAGTTACTAAGTGGGTGGAATTATATCTCTTTGAGAAACTAACTTTAAAAACTGAGCAAATGATGACAAAAAGTTGTTGGTCACTTGTAAGGATGGATTTGCACAGCTGTTCTATTTTATAATCTCTTCAGAGATGCACAGTCTGAGCCTGCTGATCTTATTTCACATTGTGAAGGTTGGTGTAGAAATGCTAAATGTGATCATGAACCACAACTTTGTACACTATTTTAAAGGAAGATGTAACCCATTTTGAATAGGGACAAAGGAATCGTATATGAACATGTTAAGCATTCAAATTCTATTCTTCACACATCATTATTTCTAGATCAAACTTTTTTTATATATTAACCTTACATCTCTGAGCAAATTTGATTGAAGAAGTGGACAGGAAAAAAGTAAACTTACTGGTCATTATATACAAAGTAGTAATAATTTTTTGATTGAAGACATAATCCATAAAATAACACAAACATGTTTCCGACACTCCACACCACTGACAGGACCAAGCATGCAACAGGTGGGTTATTGGAAAATCCATTTTCCCAATAAATGGCCAGCTACATGTGAAGCCCAGCGATGGTGCAGAGTCTCAGGTGATTTTGGCAGCCTCCCTTCAGGATTTCTGCCTGCGCCGCAAAGCCCACCAGCAGAGTGGCAGGAAACGAGGCAACACACACTTACATCTGCTAACAGCAGTGGCAGAGATGTATCAAAGATAGATGTCTAAGGAATTGGCCTTCTAACTGGGCACTATCTTTTTGATTTCCCTGCTTGCAATATTTATCTTAGCAATGGTAACTGAGGCACAAAAATAAAGAGGCAAAATGCTGTGGAGCATTTACTTGAGCTTGAAACAAGCTAATTGAGATGTTAACCTGCAGAGCATTGTAACACAGGAATATGTTTCCTACACCACTCGAGACACCACATGGAAGGAGGATTGAGATTAACTGATTGTCAGACAAGGAAAGAAGAACATTGAGAAGCACCATATGCCCAATAGTGATGGAAAAAATGTCAGTGGTGATACAAGATATGGGCATGCAGTGCTCAAAGATGTCACTGATACTGCTAGAAGGCCGGGGTGGATTAGATAAGATTAGTGTGGAGTCAGATCCAGTCTAGGAGACATCAATGATATCTGGGATTTTGTGCACTGGAATTAAATGGCGTGAAGAAATTATAAAAATATTCTGCACACATATGTCAATGAACAGGTAATACAATGTGTGCCGATAGACAGCAATATTCTAATTGCCTTATTATGCAACACAGTTCTGCATTATCTAGAATTAAAAGTACAAAAAATAAAATCACTTTCATGCTTAATGATTTAAAATGATGTTTTCATCTCCATTTCAGACATAAGAGCACATGCTGCTGCCTTGTATCTTTTGAAGTATTTTATCTGTTTATACACGGGGATGGATAAAATGAACCTGTTGCTATGGCAATCAGCCTTCCCTTTCTTTTCTACCACTAATCGCTGTATCATTACTATCTTGTCTACCCCTCTTTTGAATGCTTAATGGCCATCTAGGAAATATGCACTTGTTTCATTTATCTCAGTTCTGGCTCTCTTGTACTCTTGTATTCATTTAAAGTTTGAGTAGCATAATATAAAGGCTTAAGCAAAGCACTTAATTAGAATAATTTTCTAGAAAATCTGTAAATACAGCCTTCAGCTGGCAATCTACTTGGCTAAAAATATATAAAAGGGGACGAAAATCCACAGTCTTTCTGGTGCACACTCAGCGAAAATCTGGTGGATGCGTGACAGACGGGGAAGGGAATTAGACCAGGACCCTGCATATCCAAGTCACAGCCTTCTCTTCTCATTACCATAGGGGCTTGTTTAAGCCAAAGTCTTCGTCCATCCCAAAACATTAGAGGGGACATTCCCAAGCCGGTTCCTTGCTTCCGACCTGGTGGAACAACAGAGCCTAGTAGACCAATGAAAGGAGGTGCACCAGATGTCACAGGGGCAGGCCTGGGTTGTGGCCTCGACCCCAAAAGATTTTGACATTTTTGAAGATTTTTTGAGCTCCTGATGGGCATCTTTGTGGGATGAAAATTGGAACCCCAACAATCCCCGCTCCTCCAGACTGGGCAGCCTGAGCCACATTTTACACTCTCCCCAACTGGTGGGCTCCTGAGGTCGGTCATCTGCCAGGATTATTAAAATGAGGGAACCTCCTCCTCAAATTGAAAAGATTTTCAGTGCCAATGGCAGCAGTTCCCAGTAGATAAAAGGTCGGTGGGTTTTCTGCCCCAATGTTTTGCTTCCATCATCCAGCACACTGGTCTTAATAAAGTGCATTAATATAAATACATTCAAAAATGACAGTTTTGGAGGGAGAAAATTTTTAGTGAGTGAGAACTTAAGGCCTGAATACATAAGTACATTATCAAGTCAGCATATAGAGCATTTGATGGGAAATAAATTACTTCCCTTGAAGGAATTCTCTGCATAAAATCCATATCAAACACATTTACTTATAAAACACAGTTTGAAGTAACATATTCATGTACAAGAGGAATGTCTTCATTAAGCATTAATAAACAGCTTTGTAATTTATTGGAGGAAGATATTTATCTTAAATAGTAGCATAATTCCTGTAATATATCCGAAAACAGAATATTTTTTGCATCAGGGAAACTTGTCCTTATTTTTGTTTCAAAAAATTACATCACTTTATCATTATTGAAGACATTGTAGGCATAATGAAAATGAAAAGCATTGACAGTTTTGATTTTTTAATAACTTACCAATAAAGGAGCCTGAGACCGGAAGGAGCGGACCTGGAGGGAGCACAGCGAGAGCGGAGCAGTGAAAAGGAGCAGTCCCGAGGGGCAGGAGCCTGAGACCGGAAGGAGCGGACCTGGAGGGAGCACAGTGAGAGCGGAGCAGTGAAAAGGAGCAGTCCCGAGGGGCAGGAGCCTGAGTCCGGAAAGAGCGGACCTGGAGGGAGCACAGCGAGAGCGGAGCAGTTAAAAGGAGCAGTCCCGAGCGGAGGAGCCTGAGACCGGAAGGAGTGGACCTGGAGGGAGCACAGCGAGAGCGGAGCAGTTAAAAGGAGCAGTCCCGAGCGGCAGGAGCCTGAGACAGGAAGGAGCGGACCTGGAGGGAGCACAGCGAGAGCGGAGCAGTTAAAAGGAGCAGTCCCGAGCGGCAGGAGTCTGAGACCGGAAGGAGCGGACCTGGAGGGAGCACAGCGAGAGCGGAGCAGTTAAAAGGAGCAGTCCCGAGCGGCAGGAGCCTGAGACAGGAAGGAGCGGAACTGGAGGGAGCACAGCGAGAGCGGAGCAGTTAAAAGGAGCAGTCCCGAGCGGCAGGAGCCTGAGACCGGAAGGAGCGGACCTGGAGGGAGCACAGCGAGAGCGGAGCAGTTAAAAGGAGCAGTCCCAAGGGGCAGGAGCCGGAGACGGACAGGAGCGGACCTGGAGGGAGCACAGCGAGAGCGGAGCAGTTAAAAGGAGCAGTCCCGAGCGGCAGGAGCCTGAGACAGGAAGGAGCGGACCTGGAGGGAGCACAGCGAGAGCGGAGTAGTGAAAAGGAGCAGTCCCGAGCGGAGGAGACTGAGACCGGAAGGAGCGGACCTGGAGGAGCACAGCGAGAGCGGAGCAGTGAAAAGGAGCAGTCCCGAGCGGAGGAGCCTGAGACCGGAAGGAGCGGACCTGGAGGAGCACAGCGAGAGCGGAGCAGTTAAAAGGAGCAGTCCCGAGCGGCAGGAGCCTGAGACCGGAAGGAGCGGACCTGGGGGGAGCACAGCGAGAGCGGAGCAGTTAAAAGGAGCAGTCCCGAGCGGCAGAAGCCTGAGACCGGAAGGAGCGGACCTGGAGGGAGCACAGCGAGAGCGGAGCAGTTAAAAGGAGCAGTCCCGAGGGGCAGGAGCCTGAGACAGGAAGGAGCGGACCTGGAGGGAGCACAGCGAGAGCGGAGCAGTGAAAAGGAGCAGTCCCGAGCGGAGGAGACTGAGACCGAGAGGAGCGGACCTGGAGGGAGCACAGCGAGAGCGTAGCAGTTAAAAGGAGCAGTCTCGAGCGGAGGAGCCTGAGACTGGAAGGAGCGGACCTGGGGGGAGCACAGCGAGAGCGGAGCAGTTAAAAGGAGCAGTCCCGAGGGGCAGGAGCCTGAGACCAGAAGGAGCGGACCTGGAGGGAGCACAGCGAGAGCGGAGCAGTGAAAAGGAGCAGTCCCGAGGGGCAGGAGCCTGAGACAGGAAGGAGCGGACCTGGAGGGAGCACAGCGAGAGTGGAGCAGTTAAAAGGAGCAGTCCCGAGGGGCAGGAGTCTGAGACCGGAAGGAGCGGACCTGGAGGGAGCACAGCGAGAGCGGAGCAGTTAAAAGGAGCAGTCCCGAGGGGCAGGAGTCTGAGACAGGAAGGAGCGGACCTGGAGGGAGCACAGCGAGAGCGGAGCAGTTAAAAGGAGCAGTCCCGAGGGGCAGGAGCGTGAGACCGGAAGGAGCGGACCTGGAGGGAGCACATCGAGAGCGGAGCAGTGAAAAGGAGCAGTCCCGAGGGGCAGGAGCCTGAGACCGGAAGGAGCGGACCTGGAGGGAGCACAGCGAGAGCGGAGCAGTGAAAAGGAGCAGTCCCAAGCGGCAGGAGCCTGAGACCGGAAGGAGCGGACCTGGAGGGAGCACAGCGAGAGCGGAGCAGTGAAAAGGAGCAGTCCCGAGGGGCAGGAGCCGGAGACAGGAAGGAGCGGACCTGGAGGAGCACAGCGAGAGCGGAGCAGTTAAAAGGAGCAGTCCCGAGCGGAGAAGCCTGAGACCGGAAGGAGCGGACCTGAAGGGAGCACAGCGAGAGCGGAGCACTGAATAGGAGCAGCCCCGAGCGGCAGGAGCCTGAGACCGGAAGGAGCGGACCTGGAGGGAGCACATCGAGAGCGGAGCAGTTAAAAGGAGCAGTCCTGAGGGGCAGGAGCCTGAGACCGTAAGGAGCGGACCTGGAGGGAGCACATCGAGAGCGGAGCAGTTAAAAGGAGCAGTCCCGAGGGGCAGGAGCCGGAGACAGAGAGGAGCGGACCTGGGAGGAGCACAGCGAGAGCGCAGCAGTTAAAAGGAGCAGTCCCGAGCGGCAGGAGCCTGAGACCGGAAGGAGCGGACCTGGAGGGAGCACAGCGAGAGCGGAGCAGTTAAAAGGAGCAGTCCCGAGCGGAGGAGCCTGAGACCGGAAGGAGTGCACATGGAGGGAGCACAGCGAGAGCGGAGCAGTTAAAAGGAGCAGTCCCAAGGGGCAGGAGCCTGAGACCGGAAGGAGCGGACCTGGAGGGAGCACAGCGAGAGCGGAGCAGTTAAAAGGAGCAGTCCCGAGGGGCAGGAGCCTGAGACAGGAAGGAGCGGACCTGGAGGGAGCACAGCGAGAGCGGAGCAGTTAAAAGGAGCAGTCCCGAGCGGCAGGAGCCTGACACCGGAAGGAGCGGACCTGGGGGGAGCACAGCGAGAGCGGAGCAGTGAAAAGGAGCAGTCCCGAGGGGCAGGAGCCTGAGACCGGAAGGAGCGGAACTGGAGGGAGCACAGCGCGAGCGGAGCAGTTAAATGGAGCAGTCCCGAGCGGAGGAGCCTGAGACCGGAAGGAGCGGACCTGGAGGAGCACAGCGAGAGCGGAGCAGTTAAAAGGGGCAGTCCCGAGCGGAGGAGCCTGAGACCGGAAGGAGCGGACCTGGAGGGAGCACAGCGAGAGCGGAGCAGTTAAAAGGAGCAGTCCCGAGGGGCAGGAGCCTGAGACCGGAAGGAGCGGAACTGGAGGAGCACAGCGAGAGCGGAGCAGTTAAAAGGAGCAGTCCCGAGGGGCAGGAGCCTGAGACCGGAAGGAGCGGACTTCGAGGGAGGACAGCGAGAGCGGAGCAGTTAAAAGGAGCAGTCCCGAGGGGCAGGAGCCTGAGACCGGAAGGAGCGGACCTGGAGGGAGCACAGAGAGAGCGGAGCAGTTAAAAGGAGCAGTCCCGAAGGGCAGGAGCCTGAAACCGGAAGGAGCAGACCTGGAGGAGCACAGCGAGAGCGGAGCAGTGAAAAGGAGCAGTCCCGAGGGGCAGGAGCCTGAGACCGGACGGAGCGGACCTGGAGGAGCACAGCGAGAGCGGAGCAGTGAAAAGGAGCAGTCCCGAGGGGCAGGAGCCTGAGACCAGACGGAGCGGAACTGGAGGAGCAAAGCGAGAGCGGAGCAGTGAAAAGGAGCAGTCCCGATGGGCAGGAGCCTGAGACAGGAACGAGCGGACCTGGAGGGAGCACAGCGAGAGCGGAGCAGTTAAAAGGAGCAGTCCCGAGGGGCAGGAGCCTGAGACCGGAAGGAGCGGACCTCGAGGGAGCACAGCGAGAGCGGAGCAGTTAAAAGGAGCAGTCCCGAGGGGCAGGAGCCTGAGACCGGAAGGAGCGGACCTGGAGGGAGCACAGAGAGAGCGGAGCAGTTAAAAGGAGCAGTCCCGAAGGGCAGGAGCCTGAGACCGGAAGGAGCAGACCTGGAGGAGCACAGCGAGAGCGGAGCAGTGAAAAGGAGCAGTCCCGAGCGGAGGAGCCTGAGACCGGAAGGAGCGGACCTGGAGGAGCACAGCGAGAGCGGAGCAGTTAAAAGGAGCAGTCCCGAGCGGCAGAAGCCTGAGAGCGGAAGGAGTGGACCTGGGGGGAGCACAGCGAGAGCGGTGCAGTTAAAAGGAGCAGTCCCGAGCGGCAGGAGCCTGAGACCGGAAGGAGCGGACCTGGGGGGAGCACAGCGAGAGCGGAGCAGTTAAAAGGAGCATTCTCGAGGGGCAGGAGCCTGAGACAGGAAGGAGCGGACCTGGAGGGAGCACAGCGAGAACGGAGCAGTTAAAAGGAGCAGTCCCGAGGGGCAGGAGCCTGAGACCGGAAGGAGCGGACCTGGGGGGAGCACAGCGAGAGCGGAGCAGTGAAAAGGAGCAGTCCCGAGCGGAGGAGCCTGAGACCAGACGGAGCGGACCTGGAAGAGCACAGCGAGAGCGGAGCAGTGAAAAGGAGCAGTCCCGAGGGGCAGGAGCCTGAGACCAGACGGAGCGGAACTGGAGGAGCACAGCGAGAGCGGAGCAGTGAAAAGGAGCAGTCCCGATGGGCAGGAGCCTGAGACAGGAACGAGCGGACCTGGAGGGAGCACAGCGAGAGCGGAGCAGTTAAAAGGAGCAGTCCCGAGGGGCAGGAGCCTGAGACCGGAAGGAGCGGACCTCGAGGGAGCACTGCGAGAGCGGAGCAGTTAAAAGGAGCAGTCCCGAGGGGCAGGAGCCTGAGACCGGAAGGAGCGGACCTGGAGGGAGCACAGAGAGAGCGGAGCAGTTAAAAGGAGCAGTTCCGAGGGGCAGGAGCGTGAGACCGGAAGGAGCGGACCTGGAGGGAGCACAGCGAGAGCGGAGCAGTTAAAAGGAGCAGTCCCGAGGGGCAGGAGCCTGAGACCGGAAGGAGCGGACCTGGAGGAGCACAGCGAGAGCGGAGCAGTGAACTGGAGCAGTCCCGAGGGGCAGGAGCCTGAGACAGGAAGGAGCGGTCTTGGAGGGAGCAGAGCGAGAGCGGAGCAGTAAAAAGGAGCAGTCCTGAGCGGAGGAGCCTGAGACCGGAAGGAGCGGACCTGGAGGGAGCACAGCGAGAGCGGAGCAGTTAAAAGGAGCAGTCCCGAGCGGAGGAGCCTGAGACCGGAAGGAGCGGACCTGGGGGGAGCACAGCGAGAGCGGAGCAGTGAAAAGGAGCAGTCCCGAGGGGCAGGAGCCTGAGACCGGAAGGAGCGGACCTGGAGGGAGCACAGCGAGAGCGGAGCAGTTAAAAGGAGCAGTCCCGAGCGGCAGGAGCCTGAGACCGGAAGGAGCGGACCTGGAGGGAGCACAGCGAGAGCGGAGCAGTTAAAAGGAGCAGTCCCGAGGGGCAGGAGCCTGAGACCGGAAGGAGTGCACATGGAGGGAGCACAGCGAGAGCGGAGCAGTTAAAAGGAGCGGTCCCGAGCGGAGGAGCCTGAGACCGGAAGGAGCGGACCTGGAGGGAGCACAGCGAGAGCGGAGCAGTTAAAAGGAGCAGTCCCGAACGGCAGGAGCCTGAGACCGGAAGGAGCGGACCTGGGGGGAGCACAGCGAGAGCGGAGCAGTGAATAGGAGCAGCCCCGAGCGGCAGGAGCCTGAGACCGGAAGGAGCGGACCTGGAGGGAGCACAGCGAGAGCGGAGCAGTTAAAAGGAGCAGTCCCGAGCGGCAGGAGCCTGAGACCGGAAGGAGCGGACCTGGGGGGAGCATAGCGAGAGCGGAGCAGTTAAAAGGAGCAGTCCCGAGGGGCAGGAGCCTGAGACCGGAAGGAGCGGACCTGGAGGGAGTACATTGAGAGCGGAGCAGTTAAAAGTAGCAGTCCCGAGGGGCAGGAGCCGGAGACGGAGAGGAGCGGACCTGGGAGGAGCACAGCGAGAGCGGAGCAGTTAAAAGGAGCAGTCCCGAGCGGAGGAGCCTGAGACCGGAAGGAGCTGACCTGGAGGGAGCACAGCGAGAGCGGAGCAGTGAAAAGGAGCAGTCCCGAGCGGAGGAGCCTGAGACCGGAAGGAGCGGACCTGGAGGGAGCACAGCGAGAGCGGAGCAGTGAAAAGGAGCAGTCCCGAGCGGCAGGAGCGTGAGACCGGAAGGAGCGGACCTGGAGGGAGCACAGCGAGAGCGGAGCAGTTAAAAGGAGCAGTCCCGAGCGGAGGAGACTGAGACCGGAAGGAGCGGACCTGGGGGGAGCACAGCGAGAGTGGTGCAGTTAAAAGGAGCAGTCCCGAGCGGCAGGAGCCTGAGACCGGAAGGAGCGGACCTGGAGGAGCACAGCGAGAGCGGAGCAGTTAAAAGGAGCAGTCCCGAGCGGAGGAGCCTGAGACAGGAAGCAGCGGACCTGGAGGGAGCACAGCGAGAGCGGAGCAGTTAAAAGGAGCAGTCCCAAACGGCAGGAGCCTGAGACAGGAAGGAGCGGACCTGGAGGGAGCACAGCGAGAGCGGAGCAGTGAAAAGGAGCAGTCCCGAGGGGCAGGAGCCTGAGACCGGAAGGAGCGGATCTGGAGGGAGCACAGCGAGAGCGGAGCAGTTAAAAGTTGCAGTCCCGAGCGGAGGAGCCTGAGACCGGAAGGAGCGGATCTGGAGGGAGCACAGCGAGAGCGGAGCAGTTAAAAGGAGCAGTCCCGAGCGGAGGAGCCTGAGACCGGAAGGAGCGGACCTGGAGGGAGCACAGCGAGAGCGCAGCAGTTAAAAGGAGCAGTCCCGAGTGGCAGGAGCCTGAGACAGGAAGGAGCGGACCTGGAGGGAGCACAGCGAGAGCGGAGCAGTTAAAAGGAGCAGTCCCGAGGGGCAGGAGCCTGAGACCGGAAGCAGCGGACCTGGGGGTAGCACAGCGAGAGCGGAGCTGTTAAAAGGAGCAGTCCCGAGTGGCAGGAGCCTGAGACAGGAAGGAGCGGACCTGGAGGGAGCACAGCGAGAGCGGAGCAGTTAAAAGGAGCAGTCCCGAGCGGAGGAGCCTGAGACTCGAAGGAGCGGACCTGGAGGGAGCACAGCGAGAGCGGAGCAGTTAAAAGGAGCAGTCCCGAGCGGAGGAGCCTGAGACCGGAAGGAGCGGACCTGGAGGGAGCACAGGGAGAGCGGAGCAGTTAAAAGGAGCAGTCCCGAGCGGAGGAGCCTGAGACCGGAAGGAGCGGACCTGGAAGGAGCACAGCGAGATCGTATCAGTTAAAAGGAGCAGTCCCGAGGGGCAGGAGCCTGAGACCGGAAGCAGCGGACCTGGGGGTAGCACAGCGAGAGCGGAGCAGTTAAAAGGAGCAGTCCCGAGTGGCAGGAGCCTGAGAGAGGAAGGAGCGGACCTGGAGGGAGCAAAGCGAGAGCGGAGCAGTTAAAAGGAGCAGTCCCGAGCGGAGGAGCCTGAGACCCGAAGGAGCGGACCTGGAGGGAGCACAGCGAGAGCGGAGCAGTTAAAAGGAGCAGTCCCGAGCGGAGGAGCCTGAGACCGGAAGGAGCGGACCTGGAGGGAGCACAGGGAGAGCGGAGCAGTTAAAAGGAGCAGTCCCGAGCGGAGGAGCCTGAGACCGGAAGGAGCGGACCTGGAAGGAGCACAGCGAGAGCGTAGCAGTTAAAAGGAGCAGTCCCGAGGGGCAGGAGCCTGAGACCGGAAGGAGCGGACCTGGAGGAGCACAGCGAGAGCAGAGCAGTTAAAAGGAGCAGTCCCGAGGGGCAGGAGCCGGAGACGGAGAGGAGCGGACCTGGGGGAGCACAGCGAGAGCGGAGCAGTTAAAAGGAGCAGTCCCGAGTGGCAGGAGCCTGAGACCGGAAGGAGCGGACCTGGGGGGAGCACAGCGAGAGTGGAGCAGTTAAAAGGAGCAGTCCTGAGCGGAGGAACCTGAGACCGGAAGGAGTGGACATGGAGGGAGCACAGCGAGAGCGGAGCAGTTAAAAGGAGCAGTCCCGAGGGGCAGGAGCCTGAGACAGGAAGGAGCGGACCTGGGGGGAGCACAGCGAGAGCGGAGCAGTTAAAAGGAGCAGTCCCGAGTGGCAGGAGCCTGAGACAGGAAGGAGCGGACCTGGAGGGAGCACAGCGAGAGCGGCACAGTTAAAAGGAGCAGTCCCGAGCGGCAGAAGCCTGAGACCAGAAGCAGCGGACCTGGGAGGAGCACAGCGAGAGCGGAGCAATGAAAAGGAGCAGTCCCGAGGGGCAGGAGCCTGAGACCAGAAGGAGCGGACCTGGAAGAGCACAGCGAGAGCGGAGCAGTTAAAAGGAGCAGTCCCGAGTGGCAGGAGCCTGAGACAGGAAGGAGCGGACCTGGGGGGAGCACAGCGAGAGCGGAGCAGCTAAAAGGAGCAGTCCCGAGCGGAGGAGCCTGAGACAGGAAGCAGCGGACCTGGAGGGAGCACAGCGAGAGCGGAGCAGTTTAAAGGAGCAGTCCCGAACGGCAGGAGCCTGAGACAGGAAGGAGCGGACCTGGAGGGAGCACAGCGAGAGCGGAGCAGTGAAAAGGAGCTGTCCCGAGGGGCAGGAGCCTGAGACCGGAAGGAGCGGATCTGGAGGGAGCACAGCGAGAGCGGAGCAGTTAAAAGTTGCAGGCCCGAGCGGAGGAGCCTGAGACCGGAAGGAGCGGACCTGGAGGGAGCACAGCGAGAGCGGAGCAGTTAAAAGGAGCAGTCCCGAGCGGAGGAGCCTGAGACCGGAAGGAGCGGACCTGGAGGGAGAACAGCGAGAGCGGAGCAGTTAAAAGGAGCAGTCCCGAGGGGCAGGAGCCTGAGAGCGGAAGGAGCGGACCTGGAGGGAGCACAGCGAGAGCGGAGCAGTTAAAAGGAGCAGTCCCGAGTGGCAGGAGCCTGAGACAGGAAGGAGCGGACCTGGAGGGAGCACAGCGAGAGCGGAGCAGTTAAAAGGAGCAGTCCCGAGGGGCAGGAGCCTGAGACCGGAAGGAGCGGACCTGGGGGTAGCACAGCGAGAGCGGAGCAGTTAAAAGGAGCAGTCCCGAGTGGCAGGAGCCTGAGACAGGAAGGAGCGGACCTGGAGGGAGCACAGCGAGAGCGGAGCAGTTAAAAGGAGCAGTCCCGAGAGGCAGGAGCCTGAGACCGGAAGCAGCGGACCTGGGGGTAGCACAGCGAGAGCGGAGCAGTTAAAAGGAGCAGTCCCGAGTGGCAGGAGCCTGAGACAGGAAGGAGCGGACCTGGAGGGAGCACAGCGAGAGCGGAGCAGTTAAAAGGTGCAGTCCCGAGCGGAGGAGCCTGAGACCCGAAGGAGCGGACCTGGAGGGAGCACAGCGAGAGCGGAGCAGTTAAAAGGAGCAGTCCCGAGTGGCAGGAGCCTGAGACCGGAAGGAGCGGACCTGGGGGGAGCACAGCGAGAGCGGAGCAGTTAAAAGGAGCAGTCCTGAGCGGAGGAACCTGAGACCGGAAGGAGCGGACATGGAGGGAGCACAGCGAGAGCGGAGCAGTTAAAAGGAGCAGTCCCGAGGGGCAGGAGCCTGAGACAGGAAGGAGCGGACCTGGGGGGAGCACAGCGAGAGCGGAGCAGTTAAAAGGGCAGTCCCGAGTGGCAGGAGCCTGAGACAGGAAGGAGCGGACCTGGAGGGAGCCCATCGAGAGCGGCACAGTTAAAAGGAGCAGTCCCGAGCGGCAGAAGCCTGAGACCAGAAGCAGCGGACCTGGGGGGAGCACAGCGAGAGCGGAGCAATGAAAAGGAGCAGTCCCGAGGGGCAGGAGCCTGAGACCAGAAGGAGCGGACCTGGAAGAGCACAGCGAGAGCGGAGCAGTTAAAAGGAGCAGTCCCGAGTGGCAGGAGCCTGAGACAGGAAGGAGCGGACCTGGGGGGAGCACAGCGAGAGCGGAGCAGCTAAAAGGAGCAGTCCCGAGCGGTGGAGCCTGAGACCGGAAGGAGCGGACCTGGAGGGAGCACAGCGAGAGCGGAGCAGCTAAAAGGAGCAGTCCCGAGCGGTGGAGCCTGAGACCGGAGGAGCGGACCTTGATGGAGCACAGCGAGAGCGGAGCAATTAAAAGGAGCAGTCCCGAGAGGCAGGAGCCTGAGACCGGAAGGAGCGGACCTGGAGGAGCACAGCGAGAGCGGAGCAGTTAAAAGGAGCAGTCCCGAGGGGCAGGAGCCTGAGACCGGAAATAGTGGACCTGGAGGGAGCACAGCGAGAGCGGAGCAGTTAAAAGGAGCAGTCCCGAGCGGAGGAGCCTGAGACCGGAAGGAGCGGACCTGGAGGGAGCACAGCGAGAGCGGAGCAGTTAAAAGGAGCAGTCCCGAGAGGCAGGAGCCTGAGACAGGAAGGAGCGGACCTGGAGGGAGCACAGCGAGAGCGGAGCAGTTAAAAGGAGCATTCCCGAGTGGCAGGAGCCTGAGACAGGAAGGAGCGGACCTGGAGGGAGCACAGCGAGAGCGCAGCAGTTAAAAGGAGCAGTCCCGAGCGGCAGGAGCCTGAGACAGGAAGAGCGGACCTGGGGGGAGCACAGCGAGAGCGGAGCAGTTAAAAGGAGCAGTCCCGAGCGGCAGGAGCCTGAGACAGGAAGGAGCGGACCTGGATGGAGCACAGCGAGAGCGGAGCAGTGAAAAGGAGCAGTCCCGAGGGGCAGGAGCCTGAGACCGGAAGGAGCGGACCTGGAGGGAGCACAGCGAGAGCGGAGCAGTTAAAAGGAGCAGTCCCGAGGGGCAGGAGCCTGAGACCGGAAGGAGCGGACCTGGAGGGAGCACAGCGAGAGCGGAGCAGTTAAAAGGAGCAGTCCCGAGGGGCAGGAGCCTGAGACCGGAAGGAGCGGACCTGGAGGAGCACAGCGAGAGCGGAGCAGTTAAAAGGAGCAGTCCCGAGCGGCAGGAGCCTGAGACCGGAAGGAGCGGACCTGGAGGGAGCACAGCGAGAGCGGAGCAGTTAAAAGGAGCAGTCCCGAGGGGCAGGAGCCTGAGACCGGAAGGAGTGGACCTGGGGGGAGCACAGCGAGAGCGGAGCAGTTCAAAGGAGCAGTTCCAAGCGGAGGAGCCTGAGACCGGAAGGAGTGCACCTGGAGGGAGCACAGCGAGAGCGGAGCCGTGAAAAGGAGCAGTCTCGAGTGGCAGGAGCTTGAGACCAGAAGGAGCGTACCTGGAGGGAGCACAGCGAGAGCGGAGCAGTTAAAAGGAGCAGTTCCAAGCGGAGAAGCCTGAGACAGGAAGGAGCGGACCTCGAGGGAGCACAGCGAGAGCGGAGCAGTTAAAAGGAGCAGTCCCGAGGGACAGGAGCCTGAGACAGGAAGGAGCGGACCTGGAGGGAGCACAGCGAGAGCGGAGCAGTGAAATGGAGCAGTCCCGAGGGGCAGGAGCCTGAGACCAGAAGGAGCGGACCTGGAGGGAGCACAGCGAGATTGGAGCAGTGAAAAGGAGCAGTCCCGAGTGGCAGGAGCCTGAGACCAGAAGGAGCGGACCTGGAGGAGCACAGTGAGAGCGGAGCAGTGAAAAGGAGCAGTCCCGAGGGGCAGGAGCCTGAGACCAGAAGGAGCGGACCTGGAGGAGCACAGCGAGAGCGGAGCAGTTAAAAGGAGCAGTCCCGAGCGGCAGGAGCCTGAGACCGGAAGGTGCGGACCTGGAGGAGCACAGCGAGAGCGGAGCAGTTAAAAGGAGCAGTCCCGAGCGGAGGAGCCTGAGACAGGAAGGAGCGGACCTGGAGGGAGCACAGCGAGAGCGGAGCAGTTAAAAGGAGCGGCAGCAACTCAACAGAGGCAGTTTTTGAAAAAGTGATGTCAGAGTAAAAGAAATGACAGCGGCACAAGGGAAGGAGCTGATTGGTGAATAGCTGGTGAGTGTATTTTTTTAAGTTAATAAGTTTATTTCTGCTAAGTTAGTTAATATCCTATTAAATAGAGGGAAAGAGCTGATTGGTGAGTAGCTGGGGAGTGTTTTTTGTTAAGTTTTAAGTTTACTTCTGCTGGGCTAGTTCTTAGTCTATTAAATAGAGGCATGGCAGGGCAGCTCAGTCCCATGGAGTGCACATCCTGTGCCATGTGGGAAGTCCTGGATGTTTCACGTAGCCTGGATGGCCACATGTGTGGGAAGTGTCACCAGCTACAGCAACTCGAGCTCTGGGTTTCGGAGATGGAGCGGTGGCTGGAGTCACTGCTGTGCATCCGTGAAGCTAAGAGTTACGTGGATAGCACGGTTCAGGAGGTGGTCATCCTGCAGCTTAAGAGTATGCAGGCAGAGAAGGAATGGGTGACCGCCAGACAGAAGAGGAGGACCAGGCAGGTAGTGCAGGTGTCCCCGGAGTGCATCGCGCTCTGTGACCAGTATTCTGTTCTGAGTACAGGTGACGGCGATGTTGGGGGACTTTAATTACCCAAATATCGATTGGGATAATACTAGGGTAAAGGGAAAGGAGGGGGCGGAATTTCTGAAATGTGTTCCGGAGAATTTCCTTGACCAATATGTTTGTGGCCAAACTAGGAAGGAGGCATTGCTGAACCTAGTGCTCGGGAATGAGGTGGGCCAGGTCGACCAAGTATCTGTGGGAGAACACATGGTTACGAGTAATCATCATATCATAAGATTTAGATTAGCAATGGAGAGGAGCAAGGAACAATCTAGAGTGGAACTTCTAAACTGGAGTAGGACTAACTTCAATGGGATGCAAAGGGATCTAGCCAGGGTAAAGTGGAACCAAAGACTGACAGGAAAAACTGTAATGGAACAATGGGTGATCTTTAAGGAGGAGATGTTCCATGTACAGGCTAGGTACATTCCAACAAGAGGGAAGAGTAAGGGAACCAAAGCAAGGGCTCCTTGGATGATGAGGGAGATAGAGAAGACGAGGAAACAAAAAAAGAGGGTGTATGATGCATGTCAGGTGAATTTTTCAAGGGATAACCTATACAATAAGTTGAGAGGGGATGTGGGGTTGAAAATAAGATTGGCAAAGAGAGAATATGAAAGTAGAATGGCAGTTAACATAAAAGGGAACCCAAAAATCTTCTACCGGCATGTAAACAGTAAGCGGGTAGTAAGAGGTGGGATGGGGCCCAATAGAGACAAAGAAGGTAATATATGCTTAGAGGTGCAGGGCAAGGCTAGAATATTCAATGAATACTTTGTATCGATGTTTACTAAGGAGGTGGATACTGACAAAATATCGGTAGAAGTGGAAAAGGTAGAAGCAATGGAAGGGGTGAAAATTGATAGACAGGATGTACTAGAAAGGCTGGGTATGCTTAGAATGGAGAAGTTGCCTGGTCCAGATGGCTTGCATCCCAGGTTGCTAAGGGAATTGGGGGAGGAGATAGCGGAAGGGCTTGCCATAATTTTCCAATCTTCCCTAGATGTGGGGAGGTGCCTGAGGATTGGAAAGTGGCAAATATGAAACCATTTTTCAAGAAAGGGTGTAAGGACAAACCTAGTAACTACAGGCCGGTCAGTTTAACATCAATGGTGGGTAAAGTTTTGAAACAATAATTAAGGAAAAAATTAACAGGCATTTGGAGAGGTTTAAGCTAATTAAGGAGAACCAACACGGGTTTGTAAAAAGCAGATCGTGTTAGACTAATCTAATTACATTTTTTGATGAAGCAACAGAGGATTGATGAAGGGAATGCAATGGATGTTGTCTACATCGATTTTCAGAAGGTGTTTGACAAAGTACGACATAGAAGGCTTATGGAATAGGTGGGTCAGTGGCAGCTTGGATAAGGAATTGTCTTAAGGACATAAAACAGCGAGTTGTGGTAAATGGCTGTTTTTCAGACTGGAGGATGGTAGACCGTGGTGTTCCCCAAGGCTCAGTGCTGGGGCCACTGCTTTTTTTGATATATGTAAATGACCTGGATATTGGAATAAAGAGTAGAACTTCTAAATTTGCCGATGACACCAAACTTGGGTGTGTGGCAAACAGTTATTATGATATCAATCGACGGCAACAGGGTAGACAGGCTAGCAGAATGGGCAGAAAAGTGGCAGATGGAATTTAATACAGAGAAGTGTGAGGTGATGCATTTTGGCAGAAGGAACAGGGAGAGGCAATATACAATTAATGGCACCATTTTAAAGAGTGTGCAGGGACAGAGGGACCTGGGAGTTAATGTGCATAGGTCCCTGAAGGTGGCAGGACATATTGAGAGAGTGGTTAACAAAGCATATGGGGTCTTGGGCTTCATAAATAGAGGTATTGAGTACAAAAATAGAGAAGTTATGCTGAACATTTATAAAGCATTTGTTAGGCCACAACTGGAGTATTGCGTCCAGTTCTGGCCACCACACTTTAGGAAGGATGTGAAGGCCCTTGAGAGGGTGCAGAGGAGATTTACCAAAATGGTTCCAGGGATGGAGGATCTTAGCTACAAGGACAGGTTGGAGAAGCTGGATTTGTTTTCATTAGAGCAAAGGAGGTTGAGGGGTGATTTGATAGAGGTGTACAAGATTATGGCGGGTTTGGATAGGCTAGACGGGGAAAGGCTGTTCCCACTAGTTGATGGTACAATGACTAGGGGAAACAGATTTAAGGTTTTGGACAAGAGATACAGGGGGGACGTGAGGAAAAACTTTTTTACGCAGCAAGTGGTGAGGACCTGGAACTCGCTGCCGACGGAAGTGGTGGAAGTGGACACACTCAATGTTTTCAAGGGGAGACTGTAATGTATATACCTTTAAGGGGGGAACTACTTTTACAGCTCATGTATACTGTAGTACCGGCAGTGACCACACCTGTATATAGCACTGAGTAGTAATCTGTAAAGTCAGTTCCAGAGTGAGCCACGTTGAGTAAACACCTGTTGTACCATTCTCCTGCAGTCTGTGTCTTACTACTGATGGACACAACATTGGCGCCGAGGCAAATTCGATCCTACCTGCAACTCTGCATCACCTCCCAGGGATTCGTTCCTGGAGACCAGTAGATTGGAGGTCAAGGCCAGAGACACGGGCGTCGACCACGGGCAACCGCCCAGTCATCCAGCAGAGACTCGAGAATTGCGGGGGAGGCTGTTGAGAGCCAGGCTTGGCTTTCCAGTCGCGGTGGTCCAGCGAAACGGGCTGGCAACAGGTAGTGCGCAGACTCTTCCCGGACAGCGGCGGGCTAGAGCCCGACCGAGCAGCACAGCAAAGGGCCGAGCAGCGTTGACGGGAGAGAGAGAGAGAGGGCAGAGCGCATAGGGTGCAGCCGGTGTTCAGGGGCCGAGCAGCGTCGAGGGGAGGGAGAGAGACGCGCAGAAACCCGTGAGGCGCTGCCATTGCCACAAGGACCGCCGAGGGCGGCGTTGGCAGCAGCGCAGCAGAAGCATGCGAAACCTACAGGGCACCGCCATTGCCACGTGGACCGCCGAGAGCGGCATTGGCAGCAGCGGGGGAGGAAGGAAAGCGTGGGAAACGCCATTTTAAGCCATTGTAAACCACACCCAAAATGCCGAAAAGTGGCAGTATCACCGCATTTGACAATGAAGTCAAAGATTGGACTACATATGTCGAACGAATAGAGGTATACTGCAAGGCAAATGAGGTGTCAGATGACAAGAAAGCGCCGGTATTGTTAAATTTAATGGGTGCAAAGACGTATGGCTTATTATGAAATCTAGTAACCCCAGCGAAGCCAGTGGAAAAGAGTTTTGGAGACATAGTGACGATACTACTGGAACATTGAAACCCCACACCGTTGCTGATAGCAGAAAGATTCAAGTTTCACAAACGGAACCAGCATAAGGATGAAAGCAATGCTGAATATTTAACAGAACTGCACAAACTATCGAAACACTGCCAGTTTGGAACGGGACTGGCAGATATCTTAAGGGACAAGTTTGTGTGTGGGCTTCAAAGTGAAGGAACCCAGAAACGGCTTTTATCTGAAAAGGACCTTACGCTGGACAAGGCTTTCAGCATTGCGGTATCATATGAAGCAGCAGCACGGGGCACTGCAGAGATACAACAGAGACCGCAAGAATATGGCACAAATGAAATGTCATACAGAACAGAGAAGTGCTATCGCTGCGGCAGAACAACACACGACCACAATGATTGCTGGTTCAAAGACAAAGTGTGCAGACAGTGTGGAAAAGTAGGACACATAGCACGAGTCTGCAGGTCGGGAAAGAAAGCCAGCAATAAGAAATCTCCAAAAGAAAAGTACAAGAAGATACATAAGGTGACGGAGAATAGTTCAGACGAACAAAAGAGTGATACCGACTCCGAAAACAGGGAGCTGAGTTGTCTGAAACTACATAATGTGATCAAAACGGAGGATCACCGAAGCACTTGGGTCATTCTCAAGATAGCAGGAGTCCAGGTAAAAATGGAATTGGACACAGGATCAGCCCTAACAGTCATAAACCGACGGGACTACGAGCGGCTATTCTCACACATACCCTTGAGAGACACAAAAATTATTTTGAAGACGTACACGGGGCAAAAAGTCTACCCCAAAGGAAAAATAAGGGTGACCGTTA
Organism: Somniosus microcephalus; assembly: GCF_052327205.1. Classification (NCBI taxonomy): domain Eukaryota; kingdom Metazoa; phylum Chordata; class Chondrichthyes; order Squaliformes; family Somniosidae; genus Somniosus; species Somniosus microcephalus. The sequence continues at coordinate 199,759,908 of NC_140987.1, forward strand.
TATATAACGGTAAGGAAACACCAAAACTAGACCTATACGTATTGCAAGATGGAGGACCACCATTACTGGGATGTGAATGGATCCGGAAAATGCAGCTGGATTGGCATTCCATACAAGCACTGACTGTGGCTGCCAAAAATGATGATGACGTCACACCTGGGCGACTGTCAAAGATCCTAACCGACGCGCAAGAAGTGTTCCAGCAAGGACTCGGAACACTAAAAGGCATGACAGCAACAATTAAAATTGAAGAAAACGCAAGCCAAAATTTTTTAAGGCCAGACCGGTGTCTTATGCGATCCGCCCAGCTGTCGAAGCAGAGTTGGAGAGTTTGGTACATTCAGGAGTACTGTCCAAGGTAGATTGGAGCGAGTGGGCTACACCCATCGTCCCTGTGATGAAAAAGTCGTTGAGCAGCATGCCTGGGGAACCAAGGAAGGTTCGCATCTGTGGGGAATTTAAGGTAACAGTGAACCCAATCCTTCACACTGTGCAATATCCACTTCCGCGGATTGAAGATATTTTTGCCTCGCTATCTGGAGGGAAACGCTTCACTAAGATTGATCTGGCCCAGGCGTATCTGCAAATGGAGGTAGAAGAAGCATCAAAAAAATACCTCACAATCAACACCCATAAAGGTCTCTACCAATACAACCAGCTGGTATTCGGGGTAGCATCAGCTCCGGCTATTTGGCAAAGGGCAATGGAACAAGTCCTGCAAGGGATCCCAGGGAACCAGTGTTATTTGGACGACATCCTGGTCACGGGCGAAAATGACAGTGATCACCTTGCCAACCTGGAGCAGGTGCTCACTAGATTGAAGGACTATGGGCTCCGAGCTAACCGCCCCAAATGCGAGTTTTTAAAAAAACAGATCTCGTATTGTGGCCACGTTATCGATAAAGAGGGGTTACATAAGTCCCCAGAAAAGATTGAGGCAGTAGTCAAGGCTCCAGCACTGGAAAACGTGTCACAACTGAGGTCGTTCCTCGGGCTGGTAGACTACTACCATAAGTTCTTGCCAAATTTGTCTACAATACTACACCCACTGAACACCCTACTGCAAACTGGAGTGCCATGGAAGTGGAGTGATGAATGTAAATGAGCTTTCCAGAAGAGCAAAACACTAATCACACCGAAAGAGGTATTGGCCCATTTCAACCCAGCACTACCAATTCGGTTGGCGTGTGATGCGTCACCCTACGGCATTGGAGCGGTGCAGAAATTCACCTTGCTGACCGACCGCCAGCCTCTTGTCTCCATTTTTAATCCGAAGAAGGGCGTTCCGGTGATGACTGCGCAACGACTACAAAGATGGTCACTCTTTCTAGGGGTGCACCACTATGAGATTGCATATAAGGGCACGAAACAGCATGGAAATGCTGATGGGCTATTACGCCTGCCACTGCCTACTGCGGAGGAAGCACCAGTCTGTGTCTTACTACTGACGGACACAACAGAGACTAGATAGGCACTTGAGGGAAATAAATTTGCAGGGCTACAGGGATAGAGCAGGGGAATGGGTCTGACTGGATTGCTCTACAGAGAGCCGGCACAGACTCGATGGGCCAAATAGCCTCCTTCTGTGCAGTTATGACTCCATGATCGCGATCTTGCCAGCCCTGGGGAGGCGGGTTTGGAGGTGAGACTGCTGGGAAAATGGCATAATCTGGGTGCGGGTACCCATCCTGCCCCCAACCCACCTCTGTGCCATCTTCCTGCAACGCGGGTAGCCAACCCGCGCCAGATCCCGTCTCCTTGGAGGCGGGACAGGGGTTACAGCCACTTAACTGCCTGTTAACAGGTAGTTAACTGGCAGTTAAGAGGATTATTCCCATTTTTCCAGCTGAGGTGCGGGCTTCCTGACATCGGGAAACCCCGCCAGGGTCACTGAGTTGAGCAGTGGGTCTGCGCGGGTCAGAGGGGGTCAAAAGTGCGATGTAGAGGTGAGTGATGGGTGTAAGTGTGGAGAGGTAAGTATGAAAGGTGAGTGAAAAGTGATAGAAAATGTTTACTTACCTTTGTTTCCTCCTGCAGGCTTCAACCGTTGGGGATGCGGACACTCCCCACATCGGACCGGCAGAGATGACAGATAATTGCTGCATTCGCCAATGCAACAACCATCTAATTTCTGCTCACAAAAGAGGTTTGATGAGCCTTGGATACAAGAACTCATCAAACTACAGAGAATGTCAGTGTTTGACAGCTTCACAGTGTTTCATCTGTCAGAAATTTTTGACAGATGAAACGTCATACGCTGACGTTCTCTGTAACCAGCTTTCCCTTAATTGGCCTGCTAAGCCTGCTGGGTGGGCTTAACAAGGTCAAAGGAAAATAGCGTGGGTTGGCCATAAGTCGATGGAGGCGGGACTAAAACCTGACAAGCAGCCGTCCCACCTCCAACGCGCCCCCATTGGCAAAATCGCCCCCTTTGACTCTATTTCCCCAATAGTATTTATGCTTGTGATGACTTGGCCTATGTCCAAAGGCACATAGAAAACAAACACAGGCAATATACCATTTAGATCATGCAGCTGTTTCCTTACAAATTATAGGATAAAGCAGTACATGTGGTACAAACACAATATGGATAGAATGCAAAAAACATCTCTGTGCAAAGAAACCTTGACACTTAAAAATCCTGAGGCAGGAAGACTGATTATTTATTAGTACATCATTCAATAAAGAAAAATAGATGGATAGGAAGTGATTACAAGTTTAGATGATATGACTTGCACCTCTCATTCGTGTAATATGTCAAGCAGTTTTCAATGTTAAAAATTAAATCTGACCCCGTTCTGTTTTTATTATAAAACCCCCTTTGTACATGGTCAGTTGGAGTAAGGAAATCGTTCACAAAGTGCATTGATATGAACAGCCGTTGCCTCCCCAGACAGAAGCACAACTGTTCCAGCCAGTAAACTGATGGTCGTGGATCGGCCGCCCATCGTACACCTCACCCAACTTTCCTCTCCATTGAATTTAATGGCCGATTAACAACCGTCCATTTCTGCTCCTGCCAAAAGTGAAAATGACCCCCCATTTCTTTTATTATAAATAACATTTAATATTCAAATAAATGGGTGTAACTGTTTGCAGCAACATTTTCTTATCTCAGTGTTTAGATAACAAATTGCTTAGTTTTACTTTTGTGGTTTATGATATCATCTGGACTCCTGTGTGAAATTATTGTCTTGTGTTTGCTCCCACCCATTAGCTATAAAAGAAATCGATGGGTGTAACCAGTGTGCCACTCATTTTATATGTAGTTTATAAAAACGGGTGCTGATTTAATGAAAATAATCTAATTTCAGGTTGAAATGAGAATGCATTGCTATAGAATTGTTCTTGTGGTGTACGAGCCCTATGTGAGATTATGCTGCTGTAATTGCTCCCATCCGCCCAGTAGTCTCAGTTTGACTGTGCCAGAATTTTTACAAGAACTTGTTACCGACTTTGTCAAAAATGAATGGAAGCCAGTTCCCAGAATTCCAGTAAATTTGACTGCACCGTGACAAGTGACCATGTTGTACCTTGTGACCACAGCAAGTGGTCAATTGTAATAAAACAAAGGCTATTGAAAGTTTAGAGAAAGAATATCTATCCCCTCAAAAGTCACACGTAACACCCCAACTTCAATTTTGAAGAATGATTTTGATGTTAACAACAGGGTCAAAATAATTTGTTAAATTCTTCAGCACATGCTACAGAAGTAAAAAGATGTGAAGTGTTGAATTCAAAAATTAAGTTAATATTTAACAATCTGATGTAGAGAATTTCAAAAATGCCTCAGATATAAAATACTTGGGAAAGATTTTTTGAATTAATTGTAATATGATGAATAGAAAACAGTAAAAGGGACTGAATTTTTGCAAATGAGTTTTAGGTTTAATCATTTTAGGTCTTCAGTACCAAAATAATGGAAAGACAGTTCTAGTGATATCTCGACACCCACAACCTCCTCCCCCCACAACACAGTATGTATCTCACTTCCCCAGGCTCCAATACTTGTATCTACAGAAGAGAGAATCACCATTTCCCTAGGTCACAAGGCCAAAGCTGTCACTCCAACACCTGCTAGTCATTACAAATGACATGAGATGAAAAGCAGGCTATGATAGATGGATCCTGACCATACTTTTAATCCTTTTCACAGTAAAGTGTCAAATAAGCATTTTCTTTGTCACATCAGAACTACCTCATTTGCACGAATGCAATGAATTCAATAGGAATTATGTTATCCAACTTCACATTTATATTACATGTATGTAAGTTGACTCAAAGTTGACACCTCGAATTTCAGAACAGATGTGCACAATATGAGAATGTGACATTGTATGCATTCAAGTGTCATGACATTACAAAGGTCACTGGTATCCATGGTAAAGCCTAGGAAAGGAGCTTCTTGAAGCTGCCTGACAGATATGACTTAGGTCCACCCGACATCCTGAATGCTGACTCTGCTGTAGTTTCCAGAGTCATTTTAATAATATGGTCGAGCTTCTAGCATTGTGCACCCTCTCATCTGTTTGGAGTTGGAAATAGTATGCTGCTATACCTTTTAAAGGCCTGCACAACTTAAAGAGCACAGCTGGCACTCTGCGGGGGGGGGGGGTTGGAGGCTGCAGAGGAGGCCGGGGACGGCAGAGGGGACAGGTGCTGGCAGGCGGCCAGCAACAAAAATGGCCGCCCGGCACCCCTTAGCGCCACCCCGTCCGCAGATAGGCCCCTCTGACCCTGTCGGACACAGCGTCCAGTGGTAAGTCAGGGGGCGCTACCGAAGATCGCGGCCAGGGCGCAAGCGGGGCGCTGCACATGGCGATGACGTCATCGACGGCGGCACAGTGTAGCGGGGCGCTAACGGTTACCACCGCCGCTAACCTCCCGCTGAATTTCGCAGGAGGCGTTGGTGGTGCCGTGCCCAGGTGCTAGTTGCTTTGTGCCCCGTTAGCGCCCTCCGCTAATGGGAGGTGCAAAGCAACCAAATTTTTAGGCCTAGATGTTTACAGCTCAGAAGGAGAACATTCAGCCCATCGCTTCTGTCTGGTTCTTTGCTAGAGCAATCCAAATCTAATCCCATTGCCCCAGTCTCTCTCATCACTTCCCTGGGAGGCACTGCTTGGGATGGTCAGACAAAGTGCCCTGAGGAAAGCAGCTCAAGGCCAGTGGAGGGAAGTGGCCAGGGCAGTCAGCTCATGCATTTCCACTTAAAGTAGGAAAAAATGTATTGACCTCGTCAGATCAAACAAAGTAAAAAGTGTCAGCCACACCTTTCAAGAATGTAATATAATAAGCATGTCTGCCACTTACAATCACTTCCCCTCACACTGTGTCAAAGTGCTTGAATTGCTTACAATCAATGTCAATGAGGTAGTGCTGTGCCCTTTATAAGATTGCCTGAATGGAAATTAAGGAAGTTGTTGAGCTCAGAGAAGGGGCTGTAGATGATGGCCTATTTTCAAGGAAAAGCGTGAAAGTGTAAGCAGTTAGTGTAGTGTCCAGAAGTCAAGAGGAAGCCTTCGAAGTATATCGCCGATCCTTCATCGTCGCTGGGTCAAAATCCTGGAACTCCCTACCTAACAGCACTGTGGGAGTACCTTCACCACACGGACTGCAGCAGTTCAAGAAGGCGGCTCCCCACCACCTTCTCCAGGGCAACTAGGGATGGGCAATAAATGTTGGCCTTGCTAGTGACGCCCACCTCCCATAAACAAATAAAAAAAAGTTGCACTGCCCTGTCATGCTGCCACCAGTTGTCCACAGGGAACTTGCGTGCTCTGGCAAACAGTGAATAACCCCGTAGCATAAAGGTTCAGAGTTTGTGACATTTAGAAAAAAAATCACCCAAATTGTGTGGGAAATAAAGTTTTGGTAAAGCCTTGCAGTGTAGATGCTGGGCCTTTTAAATATACCACCACCTTTTCTGTAGTACCTAGTAACTGTGGACACCATTTTATCTGGGTCCAATTGAAGCAGTAATACCAGGAAATGGTATGTATGATGTCAGCATGTTATTACCTGCCAGAAATGATGGCAGTAAGGCAGACAGGCACTAAAGTGGGCAAAAATGTAACATAATGGATCTGTATCCCATTTTCCACCCCCGCTTGCTCAAATAACACCTGGAAATTGGTGGTAAGCTGAGGAAAATCCAGGCTTTGTTGCTTAATTTCACCATGGAATATTGTTTTAGGGTTGTAGATCACTCTTTGTTTTCTATTGATCCTGCCACCAATCAGACTTCAAAGCCAAAAGCAGAATGCAGCCAGTTACTCATGTGCAAGAATCGAATGGCAGTAGCAGGGAGTAAATATTTTCTACAACTTTGGAGTGGGTTATCCATAAATATCAGAAACTGTTCTACTGTTCTTTAGGCCCAGACTATCCATGAGCAACTAGAATGCTTCAAAGTTCTTGGGCTAGATTTTCAGTATAGACAGTTTTGGAGCGCTAACCTTAGCGCCCGCCCGAAGTTAGCACCCGCCCCAAAGTAGTGCCCCGTTGCCGCAAATTCAGTGGCTTCGCCCTAAGAGGTCGGTGGAGCGCTGAAAGAGGCGTTCCACTACTATCTTTAGGCGCTAAGCCGGCGGTGCAGAGCGCAGCGCCCGAGCTCGGGCGCAGCGCACGGCAGACACTCTGGTGCCAGTGAGCTCTTAAAGGGGAAGGGTGCATGTGTTTTTTACGGAGGATGATGATGATGATGATGATGATGATGATGATGAGGAGGAGGAGGAGCAGGAGGAGGAGGAGGAGGAGGAGGAGGAGGAGGAGGAGCTGGTGGTGGTGGTGGTGGTGGTGGTGGTGTTGGCCGGAAACATAAATACACCGTTCACAACAACACACTGGATCCTTCCACACAGCACATGCAGACTGCCGTTTATAGTGCAGGAGGAGTGCCCTTTAATTTGCGCTCCCCAGGGTGTGTTGCGTTCCATTTTACAAACGCTCTGGACGCCAGCCGCACAATGGGGCGGTCCGATTGAAGTTTGGATTCGGGGCGGCCAAAGGGCGTTGCACGAGGATGTGACGTCATTTTCTGTGCGCGCATCCGGGCGGCCGCTAAACTTTGCGCCGGCGCTAACGGGCAACTTAATTTGGGGCGGGGCGCAAACTGCGCTGCGCCCAGGCGCTACACGAATAGCGCCCGAAAATCACTTCTCTTAAGGCGCTAACTGCTGGCGCAAGCAACTGAAAATCTAGCCCCTTTAGTTTTATCACATTCACATTGAGTTCTAGGGCTCGACTCTACCCTGGGACATGGCAGTGAATTTGTTCATCATCACTTTTGCCAGTTGTAAATCTGCTTCCCCCAAGAACTTCAGGGGCAATTCAGTGATGATAAACTGCACCCATGCATTCGGAGAGTGTGCCTCACTGAACCCAGCTAGTGGGCCCAAATGGCAGATTTGTGAGGTACCGTATTCAATGTTGTAATAGAAAATCTATTTTCAAAGGACTTTAGAAGGAGCATGCAAGAGTTTCATTTAGCCTGCTTATTTACTTCAATCTTATGTAAAATGGTCTAACACTGATTGTTTTTCTTTCTCTGTCCTTGGCTGTAGGTGTGTGAAGGAATAAGCCATGTAACCTATTCAGAAAAATACACCATTCTATGAAAGAATTCTGGCCTTATTAAAACATGACAAACTGGGTCTGGAAATCGAGAAACCTAACGATGAAAAAGCTGTGAAAGCATTCTGGCTATTGAGATAAGATAGTTGTTGACACCGAATCAATAACCTTATTGAAACAGAAGGTTAAAGGCTCCTGACAGGCTAACCTTTGGGAACAAGACAATGGTTCACTCTGGTTAAGGAGTTCTAATTTACACTTTGTAAAGAAGCACATAAAATTAAGAAACATCTGCCTTCGTAAAAATGACATCAAGCAAAACGCACCTGCCGTTACAGTGTTTTTTATGGTAAACTTAGAACACCTAAAGAAGAAACATAATTCAGTAATGCTACCAGCTGAGGTAACTATAAGGGGCTAGATTTTCAGTTGCTTGCGCCAGCAGTTAGCGCCTTAAGAGAAGTGATTTTCGGGCGCTATGCGTGTAACGCCTGGGCGCAGCGCAGTTTGCGCCCCGCCCCAAATTAAGTTGCCCGGTAGCGCCGGTGCAAAGTTTAGCGGCCGCCCGGATGCGCGCGCAGAAAATGACGTCACATCCTCGTGCAACGCCCTTTGGCCGCCCCGAATCCAAACTTCAGTCGGACCGCCCCATTGTGCGGCTGGCGTCCAGAGCGTTTGTAAAATGGAACGCAACACACCCTGGGGAGCGCAAATTAAAGGGCACTCGTACAAAAGGCACTCTGCATGTGTTGTGTAGAAGTAAGCAGTGTGTTGTTGTGAACGGTGTATTTATGTTTCCGGGTACCACATCATTATTCCTCCTCCTCCTCCTCCTCCTCCTCCTCCTCCTCCTCCTCCTCCTCCTCCTCCTCCTCCTCCTCCAAAAACACATGGGGCTAGATTTTCAGTTGCTTGCGCCAGCAGTTAGCGCCTTAAGAGAAGTGATTTCCGGGCGCTATGCGTGTAGCGCCCGGGCGCAGCGCAGTTTGCGCCCCGCCCCAAATTAAGTTGCCCGTTAGCGCCGGCGCAAAGTTTAGCGCCCGCCCGGATGCGCGCGCAGAAAATGACGTCACATCCTCGTGCAACGCCCTTTGGCCGCCCCGATTGCAAACTTCAGTCGGACCGCCCCATTGTGCGGCGGGCGGCCGGAGCGTTTGGAAAAAGGAACGCAACACAACCAGCGCGGGCCCCGGGGGGCGCTAATTAAAGGGAACGTCCTCTCCAGTATAAAGGCCATCCATTATTTCAGAAAACAGTCTTGTGCAACGCATTTCTGGAGACACAACAAGGAGGATAGCTAACTGGTTTCAAGCAGCAAGAGCCAGGTATTTTTGGACTCAGGCAACAGCGCTGCAAGTGGCCATTTGGAAATTAGAGTGTTTGCCAGGATTTGATGGGGGTTGCATGGGGTGCCAACGCGGAGCTGCAGCTCCATGTCCGTAGGGCTCGCAGACGTATTGTGAGAGGGGCAGCCCTGGCTAGAGGCAGAGGGGGCTACAGGCGTCGGCCACGTAGGCCTTACCCAGTCAGGCTATACCGCCAGCAGCGCTCCTACCTAAACATGAGTGCCGCGCGATGTGTTAAAAGGCTCCGATTCCGGAAGGGGGTGATTGCAGAGATCTGCCACCTGCTTCGCCGAGATCTGCGGCCAAAGCTCAGGTGCAGGACGTCTCTGTCGGTGGAAGTGAAGGTGACAGTGGCATTGAACTTCTATGCCACCGGCTCCTTCCAATACGCTGCTGGGGACATAGCAAACATCTCCCAGTACGGCGCGCATCGCTGCATCCGCCAGGTGACCGAAGCACTGTTCAGAAGGAGAAGCCAATTCATCTCCTTCCCCATGGCCCTGGAGAGCCAGCATCAGCGCGCATTGGGATTTTCCAGACTCGGGGAATTCCCCTTGGTGCAGGGCGCCATTGACTGTACGCATGTGGCTTTGCGGGCCCCTCTGGAGCATGGCGAGCAGTATCGCAACAGGAAGGGCTACCATTCTCTGAATGTGCAGCTGGTCTGTGACCACAAGCAGCGCATCATGGCAGTCAATGCCAGCTTCCCAGGCAGCAGCCACGATGCCTTTATCCTGCGGCAGAGTACTGTGCATGACATGTTCCAGGCACAGCCTCCCCCAAGAGGATGGCTACTCGGGGACAAAGGCTATCCTTTGTGCACCTGGCTCATGACCCCGCTCCGCGCGCCCAGGACCGCTGCTGAAGAGGCCTACAACGAGAGCCATCAAACCACCCGCAACATCATCGAGCTAACTATTGGGGTCCTCAAGCAGCGGTTCCGCTGCCTTGATCGCTCCGGAGGAGCTCTCCAGTATTCGCCGGACCGGGTCTCCCAATTTGTGGTGGTTTGCTGCATGCTACACAACCTGGCTATCCGCAGGACTCAGGCACTGCCACCTGACGTTGGACCAGCACCTCAGGAGGAGGAGCAGGAGGAGCATGAGGAGGAGGAGGAGGAGGAGGAGGAGGAGCAGGAGTACGTTCCCAGGAGGGAGCGACCAGGGCCAAGGGCCGCACGACGCCACCTTATTACACGGTACTTCTAAGCCCCCTGTCAGGGAATGGCCAGGGGCCATGAGGGAAGATGAATGCAGCCGCTCCGCAAGCCCTCAGCCGGCGAAGCCAACAAACACTAAGAAGAACAACCATGGAGACTGCATGAATAAAGATAATTTTTTATTAAACAAAAATGAAAAGCCCTTCCCACATGAATCCCCAAAAACAATAAACGGGCCCCACAAAAAGCCCAACAAACGACTCACTCCCACAAACTGGGGAGGAGCCACTCCACCTTTATTGAAACCGGGCCTCAACGTCGGCCTAACGCAAAAAAAAAGCCCTCCAAAAGCACAACCATGGGCAAAATAAAGATGGCCACCGCCATATTAAAGGAAAGCTGGCCACACCCTCTACTGAGTGGCCCGCGAGGGCGAGACCTTGGCCAGCATTTTGCCTCCCCTGCCCTGCCTGCTGCTCCTTCGCAAGCTCTGCCCAGTGGCTGCTGCGAGGCTGGGGGAAGGCGCCTGAGGCTCAGATGCCCTTCCGCCAGATGCCGCTGGGGGGCGGCCTACACGGCGTTTGGGCCTCGAGGGGCCGTCTCCTGAGTGGCGCGCCTGAGCCTGGCCACCATCAGCTGCAGCCGCTTGCCCTTGACGCCCCAGAGGGGGAATGGCGGCGACGGATGGTGCAATGTGGGCCAGCTGGCGTCTGGGATGCGCTGGCTGGTGCTGTGGCGCGGTGGCACTCGGCCGGGCCCGCACTGCAGGATCCGCAGCAATCAGCCGACGGCCGGCTTGCTGGGATGGTCCAGCGCGGCGCCTGCCCTGGCGATGCCTGCCTGAGACAGCGCGTGTGGCAGCAGTGAGTGGCCCTCTGGTCCTGGTGTGCGCGCGCATCACATCCGCCAGGGTCTTGACGGCATCAGTTAGCATGCGGCCAGTCGCGGCAGTTGCTGCCCCGAACTCGCGCACACTGGTCGCCAGCGACTCGATGGCCTCAGGCATGCGCCCCACCACGCTCATGAGCTCCGTGTGGCGCCGGTCCGAGTCGTCGGCCATCTGATCGAGCTTCCGCACCTCCTCCGAAGTGAAGGTGTCCGGACTGGAGTCGCGACTCTCCCGCTGGGGAGGAGGGGGCCGAACTAGGGGACCCTTGCCGCGTTGGTGACGGCGAGTGTGCCGAGCAGCAGCACTCCCCTCTGATCCTTCCCCCCTTTGGGGGGAAGGCCGCGGGCCACGCGCACGGCTGCTGGGTGGCTGGACGCCACTGGTCCCAGAAGCTGCATTGCCCTGCGACAGTTCCTCCAGGCACTCGTCCAGTGAGGAGGTGTCGAGCATTTCCTCCTCTCCTGCGGGACGTGACTGTTCCCCCGAAGGTCCGGCTTGCTCCTCCTCCTCCTCCTGGTTGGAGGTGCTGTCACTGGCAGCCTCAGGGTCCTGGTCGTCACCAGCTGAAAGCAGGAATGCACAAGAGTAGCTTCAGAGTGAGGAGACGGCGTCAGCGAGGGAGTTAGGACTGGTGGGATTCAGCGCATTGGTGGGACAGTGGCAAAGGAGGTAGCTCGGATGGGCCAGTGCGACGCGAGAGGGCCAAAAGGCGAGGTCCTTACCATTGCCGGGCAGTGGAGGGTCGGATACACCGCACGCTGTGGGGACAATCACACGTGCTCCCATGAGCACACACACGCGCTCCTCCAGCCGAGTGAGCTTCTGCAGCTTGGCGCGGCCACCCCTGGCACGGGCCTGGCGATTAAACGCTACTTTAGCCTGCAAGAGAAAGGACGGGCTGTAAGGGCGCAGTGAAGCCCTGATGTAGTGTGCACTGCCTCCCATGGTGGAATAGCTTGGACAGAGTGAAGCCCTGATGTAGTGTGCACTGCCTCCCATGGTGGAATAGCTTGGACAGAGTGAAGCCCTGATGTAGTGTGCACTGCCTCCCATGGTGGAATAGCTTGGACAGAGTGAAGCCCTGATGTAGTGTGCACTGCCTCCCATGGTGGAATAGCTTGGACAGAGTGAAGCCCTGATGTAGTGTGCACTGCCTCCCATGGTGGAATAGCTTGGCCAAAGTGTAGAGTGCCGAATGGCCATTTGATGCTCATGACTGTCCCAATGCTGCTGGCTGAGGGCTGGCCAAAAGGACTTTCAGGTCCCTTTGCCCATCATGTCAGGTGTACATGCAAGAATGAGGAGGAGACTGGAAAGGCTACTCACCCTCACAATCCTGGTCAGATCGTTGTACTTCTTACGGCATTGTGTGTGGGTCCTGGGGGCCTCGCCGGTGAATGTCACCCTCTGGGCGATCTGCTTCCAGGCTTTGGTGTAGTCGTGGTGGGTTGGATTCCTCCCACTGTCTGGAAACAAGATCTTGCGCCTCACCTCCAGAGCTGTGAGCATGATGTCCAGATCACCCTCTGAGAAGCGCAGGGCACGCTGACGGGCCTTCTCTGGCGTTGCCATGACTCCCTGGGGCTGAGCAGTAGTGTTGAGGCCTCTTTGCAAGGCTGCAGTGTGCAGGGCGTGGCAGCAGACTAATTCGTCCCTTCCCCCTTTAAGAGCTGGTCGGCACCACGGGGTCTGCTGTCAGTGCAAAAATGACCGCACCCGTGCTGCGCCCCGCCTGGGCGCTATCCCTCTGGACCGCCGGCTTAGCGCCTAAAGAGAGTAGTGGAACGCCTCTTTTAGCGCTCCACCAACCTCTTAGGGCGAAGCCACTGAATTCCCGGCAACGGGGCGCTACTTTGGGGCGGGCGCTAACTTCGGGCGGGCGCTAAAGCTAGCGCCCCAAAACTGCCTATACTGAAAATCTAGCCCATGCACCCTTCCCCTTTAAGAGCTCACTGGCACCAGAGTGTCTGCCGTGCGCTGCGCCCGAGCTCGGGTGTTGCGCTCTCCACCGCCGGCTTAGCGCCTAAAAATACTAGTGGAACGCCTCTTTTAGCGCTCCACCAACCTCTTAGGGCGAAGCCACTGAATTTCCGGCAACGGGGCGCTACTTTGGGGCGGGCGATAACTTCGGGCGGGCGCTAAGCTTAGCGCCCCAAAACTGTCTATACTGAAAATCTAGCCCAAGAATTGCAGGGGTTAGCAGAAAAATGACCAGAGGTAATTAGCTTACATCAGCAGAAAACCTTAAAGGAACTACCACTGGAAAATGGTATAAATATTGAACTCTCAAATGGGATAGTAGATTTGCTTTAAAGGGGCAAAGCAATTCTCAGCTTCAGAGGCGGCTCTGTAAGTCTCCAACTCTTTGTACCTCGAGGATCAAAGGTATTTGATTTTGGTGGATATCCTGTAGAAAACTAAGAACTGTAAAACTGTAGCGAAGTTAAGATTTGAGACTAAGGTTCTCTGATAATAGAATTGTAAGCTTTCTCTTTTTGGAACTGTTAATGTTGCGATTGACTCACTAACTGTAAATTACATGTTGGTTCTTTAATAAATCTATATATTTTTAGAATTGTCTCACATAATACTTCTGTATCAAACTCGCGAACTCGATCTCTGTACACTCTTTGGTGAGGAGTTGTAGAATTCTGGGGGAGTTTTCTGGACCCTCACAATATCCAGAACGTTACAGTCTAGCTAAACTTATTAAAAGTGCTATCTGGAGGATGGTAACATTTTCAGGTTGTTCTTTTCCTTTAGGGACAGATAGTTCGGATCTTTAGACCCAATTAAGTGTCGTTAGGATTCGGCTACCTCAAACTTTAGTTGAAAGTGAATGTCTGAGGAATACGCCTGATCTGGGGTAGCCCTAAAGGGGCTAGGACTAGTAATTATCCCTTCAGGTGGACCTCCTCCTCCTCCACCTGCTCCACGTGCTTTCTGGATAGTAAATTTGTGTAGCTTGCAGCTGACTGTGATAATCTTCAAAATCCTAGTAGGGCTGTATTGTAGGATGCCCTGTTATCTGTCATTACAATCAATATTCCAGCAGCATTGCTTCAAGCTACTTAGGGCTAGAAATTCAGTAGCGCCCAGGAAGGGGCGCTAACTTTTGAGAAGTTGAAAGTTTAGCGCCAGGCGCTAATCAATCTCACTGCCCACTAAATTCAGTCTCAGCACTCAAAGAATGCAGGGGAGCGCTTAATCAGGCACTTCTACTTCTACCGCTGCACTATAGAGAGCATCCTGACAAACTGTATCACGGTATGGTACGGCGGCTGTAGCTCCCATGACCGGAAAGCCCTGCAGCGGGTAGTCAAAACTGCCCAACGCATTACCGGCACCCGGCTACCGACCATAGAACATATATATCAGAAACGCTGCCTACGGAGGGCACGGACCATCATCAAAGGCCCTGCCCACCCCAGCCACAGTCTGTTCACCCTCCTACCATCTGGAAGACGCTACAGATGCATTCGCACCCGTACGACCAGATTTAGGAACAGCTTCTTTCCCAGGGCTGTCATCCTACTGAACTCCACAAATAAACACTAAAGCCTGCACATCTGCCGATGCACTTTATTCACTTTATTATGGTCATATTTATGCTAATATATATGTACAAATGTATGTTGAAATGTTTAAGTGTCCTAATCCAAATTGTACACTCTCGGGAGCCGCAAGCCTACATTTCGTTGTACTGCACTTGTGCACTAACAATGACAATAAAAGTTGATTTGATTTGATTTGATTTGATTTGACTAATGGCATAGGTGAGTGGCATTAGGCTCTGAGCGATAACGAATATGAGGTGTTGTGTAATCGGGAGTGAGAATTGGTGAAGGCGCCTTCCCAGCCATTAAAGGGGAGGGTCACTGGAGTCTGTACACCAGCCCCCAATGATTCGGGGAGTGCAGAACGGCAATATGCTGTGGGATGAAATGCAAAGTCCTTTGATGGCCTGCAACACTCCGGGGACCAAGCAGCCTTTGTTTGGCTGCAGATACATCCTGCGCTCCCTGCCACTCATAACTGACCTTTGGAACGGAAGTTCCTTGTCATATGGGGAGCATCCCTATAAGTAGCGCCCTGCCAGCCGCCAGCTGGCTGGTTCATGCCTCCGCTCCCTGCCGCTGTTGGCACGAGGCAGTTAGGTGGGGGGTGCTACTGAAGTTTACAGGTTGGGCACCCAGTGAGCATTGCATGCTCGCTGACATCATGATCTGCATGGCGAAATGTGCCGAGGCGCTAACTGTTATCACCGGTGCTACACGACTGTCGGATTTGCCGTGCGGCGTGGGATTCACCGGCCGCGGCGCTACTGCCTGAGCCTTCCATTAGCGACCCTGCCAGGTGCTAACTGGGGGCGCTAATATGCCAAATTTCTTCCCCTTATTGTTTGTTCAATAATGATCCTGTTGGCTGCCTGTGGCCCATTGGCTCTTCACGCATAAGTGTTTCAATGGTGTCAGAAGCCAGGGCTCTAGCTCATAAAAATTATCCTTGCAGTCTGTCTTATCCTTCAAATAACACAGAGTAGATTGTTTTAAATTAAAGGTGTCATGACTATTGCCTGGGAAGGGGGCAATGGCCTGCATGATTCTGTGTTGTTGGTCACTGACACAATGATGGAGTGAAACTTCTTGCAGTTCATGAAGACTATGTAATTGCAGGACAAGTTCTGCAAGCCTGTGGTCCCTGAGCTAGATGGGAGTTCAAAGAATGGAACCATAATTGAGTCAGCTTGGCTCAGTTGCTAGAACTCTCACTTCTAAGTTAGAAAGTTCTGGGTTCAAGGCCCATTTCAGGACTTGGGCACACAACCTACTCTTCAGTGCAATACTGAGGGAGTATTGCATTAGTGGAGGTGCTAACTTTCGGAAAGGAGATTAAACCAAGGCCCTTTCTGCCTGTTCAGTTGGATATAAAGGATCCCATGGCATTATTCAGAGAAGAGCAGGGCTGTGCCAATGTTCCAACCAACATCAAATAAAACTTTTAACTGATCATTCATCTAATTTGCTATCTATGGGATCATGCTGTGTACAACATGATTTTCGTGTTTGCGTACAACAGCAGATGTGAAGTACTTCAG
This sequence comes from Somniosus microcephalus, assembly GCF_052327205.1. Classification (NCBI taxonomy): domain Eukaryota; kingdom Metazoa; phylum Chordata; class Chondrichthyes; order Squaliformes; family Somniosidae; genus Somniosus; species Somniosus microcephalus. The sequence continues at coordinate 199,775,972 of NC_140987.1, forward strand.
GACTTGCTGAGGCGTTACATTAAAGCTCGTTCTTTCTTTATAACCCTATTTCTGACTCACAGTCACATCTAGCAAGGCTCTACACCGCTAGTCCAAACTCACTGAAATTTTCCCTGTATTAAGGGGCCTGCATGTCCACACTGGTGCAATCAATAATGGTCTAGTCTTTGAATAATTATATGATGTGGAAATATGCCTCTCATTCTATGGGGAAAGTGACAAAGTTGTGTACCATGGTGACTACCATATCAATGACCTGCTTGACACTACTGTGCACTGTATATTGATTGATCCTATTGGTGACCCATGTGACAGCTTAGTCTGACCTTAAAGCATAAAAGTTTGGGGCTGTGATGACCTTGATATCCACTGACAATGGCGTTTCTGGTGGGGTGGCTGTCTGCAGGGCAGATTCCAGCAGACAACACCATCCCATCGCTGCCTGCCTGGTGAAGTGGACCCCGCAAGAAGTTTTCCTCGGATATTACCAGGTAGGTGTGTCTGGATCTGTACACATGGCTGATTGGGTAAGCAGTGGGTAAGGGCAGTCTGCTTCACGAGCAAGCAAAGATAACTCGTGTTCCTCCTTTCATTCTATCATTCCTCTTCTAAATAATTAAAAGAGAGAACTGCCCCAAAGAATTCCTATATCCAGGCTATAATTGTAGCAGTCAAAAACCTTGCTACCAAAAGCCCAGCTAAGAAAAAATACAGTGAACAAAATGCTGCAAATAGGAAATCAGAAATTGCACTTTCAAAAATCCAATGTTAATGTACACAATCAAAGCCAACCACAAGATCAGGCAAGGGCTCTGTGAAGGGGACGATCTGCTCAATCCCATGGCCTTTGCTTGCATGTTTTGTGTCCTGCTATGTCACCGGAGATTAATGAATGACTGTCCATGATGTTATATGAACTCTTAATGCACTTATAAAATTCCTCTCTCTGCTGTTTTAATGGAGGCATTAATCCATTTAAAATAAACAGGTTAGTGCCTTCAATTAAATAGCAGGAGTAGGTGGCAATCTTTATGACTATTTCTACTCTGATTTTGCACAAAATACATCCACATTGATTTTGCTAATTATTTTAAAACATTGAATCAATTACCTTTTTTTAATTCTAATAAGAGATGAAGATTTCGGATTCTATCAGGATGAGTATTCAAGAGGTCCACTTGGATGGTTTGTATGACCAAAGATCAGATCAAAATTCCAAATGTGGTGAAAGAAGTATGAGCACAGTTTAACAGGGAATTTGATAATATAGTAGTGCGTACACAACAGTATTGGTTGCAAATCTGAAGCTTAATGTAGATGGCAATTTAGCCAGCAGAGAAAGTATGTTTATAGCTACTGGACATTGTCATTGTAATTAAACAATACATTTAAATAGTGTAATGAGAGCAATAAATGGCTCACTTCATGACAAAATGCCCACTCCTAATTTTGTTGTTATACGTAGAAACATTCTCAAGTAAGCCAAGTGATGGGTGTCTTTACATTTACTGAAAAGCGTTGTCAGGTAAATGCCTTGGCTCCTCAGATAACATGTAAATATGAAAATGTAATCCTGCTCCCAAGTACCTCTTAACTCTTCTTTAAATTTAAGCAGCTAATTACCAAGCCAGTCTCATTAAAAAAACACTTTTTTTTAGTAAAAACACTGTTGCACCCACAGCAGTGCTAATTGGTGTAATGAGAAATCCAAGCTTTGGTGAGTGAGTGGGTGGATAGTTGATTGGATAACACATAAGCCTTAGGGGTAGCAAGAAATGAAAATTGGAATATATAAAATAACAAGTTGACTCTGCTGAGAAAACTTACAAGGGGGTTTACACAACATGAAGTGTATTTTTCTTTAAATTAGTTGGTATTTCAAAATTCCAGAGATAGGCGTTCATGCTGCCGTATACTACAGAAGTCTCAGAGAACCATTTGCTATGTTTAATGCAAGCTATTGCCACAGTGCTGGTGTGGATATACCTCATCAAATTTAATACGAAAAAAAAAAAATTCTTCAGCTATCTATTAAAGGAGAAGTAATAATTTTCACCTTATCTCTCCTTTTAATCATTAGACATTTTTCTCTGTAATTTTTCATTCAAACACTCTTGTCTACTTATTTAGGTCATCCAGGTGCTATGACATCTCTATTCCTATTAAAAATTTTGGGTAAGTATTATCATCTTGAAACATTACCCATACAGCCGATTTGCTGAGTTTCAGTGGGGAACCTCACTACAGGCGTCAGTCGCGGCTCAGTGATAGCTTCTCCCCTCAGAGTCAGAAGGTTGTGGGTTCAAGTCCCACTCCAGAGACTTGATGGCTGACACTCCAGTGCAGAACTGAGGGAGTGCTGCATTGTCAGAGGTGCCACCTTTGGGATGAGACATTAAACTGTGGTTCTGTCTGCCCACTCAAGTGGATGTACTATTTTGAAGAAGAGCAGAGGAGTTGTCCTTGGTGTCCTGGACAATATTTATCCCTCAACCAACATCACTAAAAACAGATTATCGGGTCATTTTCGCAGTGCTGTTTGTGGGAACTTTTGGCGTAAATTGGCTGCCGTGTTTCCTACATTACACCAGTGTCTACACTTCAAAAGCACTTCATTGGCTGTAAAGTGCTTTGGGACATCCTGAGGTTGTGAAAGGTGCTATATAAATGTAAGTCTTTCTTTGTATATTTCTTTCAGGTTGCGCATATCAGGAACCCAAGCGTGGCATGCCTGCAATTTTCTGGGACACCCAGCTGGTGGGGGCGGTTCCTTCCCAGTAATATGAACTCAGACATCAGCCCTTCCTAAGTCATCACTCTGATTTAAGTAAAGTCATAGTCAGCACGTCTTAACGGCAATTACATGACTTACACATAATTCTTAGAAGAAAACAAATTAAGGTACCTAAATTAAACAGTGCTAACTAGAAATAGCTGAAAATTATCACAATAATTTAATAATTAAAATGAGATGAAAATTGAATGATGTAATTACATTTTTTTTAAATGAAGCTTTGTTTCCTTTTGAGACATGTATACGGGTTATCTAAATCAAATATGAATAATTGAACAGTTGTGTAAAATGGGAGCCTAAAGATGCAACATATAAGGGGCAATATTATGTCTCTGAAATTTGGCTGTATGCTGTCCATAGTTTTCAATCATAGCCTACACACACTCAAATTTCCAATATATGCTGCTAGTGAGAGAGGCTCCCCACCAACAGCACAGATGTATAGTGCAGAATGGACAGAAGGGACAGAAGGGATATGGATGCAACACAAATCAAGATAACACATTTCAAAAAATTTATTGCCCCACAACAAACTAAATTAAGATCAGTTAACCTACATACCAAGGATCAAACTTGAGACATTCCTCGGGGTCCAGGGGGTGTGTTTATTCACTGAGCCATTCCCCTCCTTTGCCACTCCACATCCCGCTCATCTTTTCTAAAATTAATATTTTTACGTTTAAAAAGTCCAAGTTAAGTGCTACTCTGATAAAGGTAAATAATCATTCCATCTAATTCAGGAACTTATTTTTGAAAAGTAGAACTTTATATAATGACTGTCATTCTACTTTAAGAATGTTCTGGGATCATTGCATACTGGCTAGAAAGTAATTCAATGATTTGTTGAAATAAAGAACTGGAGAGAACAGGTACTGCCAGTTGTACAGTGAGTGCAGATCTCGATGAAGTAAAAGATTTAACCAGCCTAGTTTTGCAGCATAGGTTATGTCAAAGTTGCATACACATAATTATATTACACTACACATTATATAATGATTTCTACACTAGAAAATAGGCAGACTAAGCAATAATTTGTGGATGTGTATCATATGAATTTCACTGAATTACAGAGGTGCCATGTTGACTTTCTCTCAATCAAAAAAATCAGACAAAGTCCAATATAAAGCAACTAAGAGCAACAGAAACTCATTGGCATGATTTCTGAAACACAATAGTTAAACCTATTTATAGAAATACTGTCCTACATAACAACAGTCGCTATTCTTCAAAATAATTCATGATCTATGAAAAGCTTTAAGACATTCCTTTTACTGTAAAAAGGTTCACTTTACTCAACATCTTCTTCATAATATTTATAATTAACCAAATACTGCACATCAACCTCACATTGGCTATGGAATGAAAATCATATTTATGTACAGCAAGAACAAAAATAATTAAAGAGCTACTACGAGATGATATTTTATTCAAAAAGATGCATAAACACTTGCTTGGTTTTAATTTAACATGCTGAATATCTTTTGCACTTTTGAAAATACAGTACGCACTGTCAATTTTTTGTCAGCTATCTGCAGTTTTTTAGTTTGAATGCAGCAATGCTACTGCACTTCTCGCTGTTCAGCACTCAAGCAAAAGCAATGAATGATTATGTTGCTGTAGAAATTACACTTTCCCTTCTTAATTTCATCAGCTCTTCTGCTTTTTCCATATGTACTGGGGTTGGAACACAAATGGGGCATGAGATTCTTTTCAAGGGTAGGAAGTTACAACAAAAAACTGTCAGCATTTGTTCAGGAAAGATAAACAGCAAAACAAAAACGTTAATTGAAACCCATAGGCTGGTAAAGGAAAGTCAAATAATCACTATATTTGAAGTGTGGGTGACTGTACATTTACCAGCTAAGCTCTTATCTGTGGTACATGTCAAACCTTTAGTAGATATCATTTTCAATTGCTCGGGGAGGTGCACTAACCACTCAGCAATTGACTGACTTGTATCTAGGCAGATAACATTGACTGACTGCTGAGTCTTTACAGTGCACCACTGGTTAGTCCCATTAAAGCAATGAGCTGTTAAAATTTACCTTGGAAAAAATAAATGTTTTCCTTTGACTTCAAAGACATTGTCAATGACAGATTTATTTGTTCAGCTTTCACACCATTGTCCCCCTCCTGTCCTGAGGACAATGACACATGTTTGAGTACAATTTGTCCGATGCCTTGCTACTCACCAAGTGTGAGCCTGGACAGTGAATATCAGTTGGCTATTCATTCTCAGGGGTCACCACACCTGAGACTAACCCAATGCCCACACACACACACACACACACACACGCACGCACGCACGCACGCACACTCACACACACGCACGCACGCACGCACACACACACACACACACACTCACACACACTCACACACACACACACACTCCAGCAGTAGTCACTGGATAGTGATTATGAGATCAGTCTTCCCGAGTCTGAAGCGGCACTTGCTTCTGCCTGTCCCCTGACAACTGAAATGCCCTTCTGTTGACCTTGCCAAGTCCAGTGGGGTCAGAGCTGGAGGGCACTGCCAGGTGCAATCTCATGTAACTATCAGGATCATGACCCAGGGATTTTCAGAATCTATGTCTAAATGCAAAACTTCCCATCCAGACGTCCTCTCCTTACTTGACTGCTGCTACAATGCTTCTGGAATTGTTCTCCTTTAAGTTTAACCCTTTCTCTGTGGTTCTTGTTTTTGTGCTCTTTCTCAGATATACACAGATACACATAAACATAAGGAATTCATTTGCTGCAGCCACTCAGAACATACAAGAAAAACAAAACTTCAAATGCAAAGTTTAATTTGTCAGACTTCACTTTGGACGATATTGTAGCTTCTGCACTGTTAAGGGCCTTCTGGCATTGTGGTTGTTTTCTTCCAGGAATCCAATTCTGGGAGGAGGAAGAGGAGGAGCAGAATGAAGGACCAAACAGCTGCAGCTGCTAGGGAGCAAATAGAAAGAGACGTACCTGGAGGAATCCTTACCTTCCCAACAGAGGTTATAGGATCAGTACAGCATATCTGCAGTTCTCTGAAGCACAGTGCATAAGAAGGGATCTATTTTCTAGGGAGACAGTGACAAAGTTGGGTCACATCCTGCATTCAGTGTATAATTACTGCTAATTTCATACCGCTTAGCATTCTCTAATAATCCCAGTGTGATACCTTGTCAAAGGCTTTCCTAAAGTCCATGTACCCATTAGCTACCATATCTGTTGCCTCCTCAAAAAAATCTATGAAGTTTCTCAAGCATGATTTTCCCTTATGAAATTGGTACTGGCTACTTCTAACTATTGGCCCAGAACTTGGTGTCGGGGGCTTGCCGCGCGTGTAAGCCCCCGATGTGCACTTACCCGGCGCGCCGACATCTGAAACCTGGCCCGCAGTGGATTTCCTGTCAGTGGCCCGGTTCTGATGTCGGTGCGCTGTGCTAACCTGACCCAGCGGTGTAGTTAGTGCGATGTGCCGGCTGGGATCAGGTGAGCACTGTTCAGCCAATCAGGGGAGGGGAAACTTCATTCATAAGTTTGAGAGTAAGAACTGTCAAACTCATGAAAAGTACTGCACCCCAAAACACTACTTAAACTTTAAATAAAATTTTAAAAAACATCCCAATCATTAAATTAAGTATAAATAAGTTTAAAAAAATTTAAACAATAATTTCTTTTTTGAAAAAAATAAATTTTTAATAAAAAGGGTCTAAAACTAAACTTACCTTATTGTAGATTCTTTAAAATAATAAACCTGTGGGAAAAAATGTCTAAATTGCACTAAAACACCACTTACCTGTAAAAATAAATACTTACGTGTGCTTTTTACAAGCGTAAAGACCGGAGGCCTTTACACATGCACAAATCCCCCAAAACAGAGGAAATCCAAGACGCACACGCTGCCCCCTACAGTGCACGCGCTAGCCTCTTCACCTCTTGGGTTAGAGGAGAGGAAATGCCGGTTTTAAGCGCATGCGCTGTGCATGCTGAAAACCGGCATTTCCTCCGGCCAGACGCGTGAGTACCCCTTCCGTACTCACGCGTTTGGGGAGGAATTACTGCCCCATTATCTCTTTATCTAGATAAGTGGTAATTTCATCCTTAATTAAAGACTCTGAAATTTTCCCTACCACAGATGTTAAGCTAAATGGCTTGTAATTTTTCTTCTTCTTAGGCTGTCCCTCGGAACCGAGGATGACTTGCTTCCACATTAAAAATGAGTTCTCAGGTGCGTTGGTGCGATGACACAGCCTTGCTTGACCCCGGTCCGTATGTGAATTGTGTCTGTGGTGGAACCATTGGTCAGGATCACGGCTTGCATGTCATCGTGAAGCAGGTGGAGGATGGTGACAAACTTTTGAGGCCAGCCGAATTTGAGGAGGACACTCCATAATCCGTTATGGTTGACAATGTTGAATTACCTGGATTAACTCTGTCGCCCTTTTCAAAAATGGGTACTGCAGTGGCAATTCTCCAGCACACATCAACACCCTAGAGAACTGAAATACTGGCTGGGATTTTCCTTACCTTGGCGGGTCCCGACCCCGCTGCTGGCTCCATCCCGCTCTGTGAAATGAATTTCCGTTAATAGGGCTTGTTAAGCCCACCCAGCACGTTTCCCAGCCAATTAGAGGAAGCGGATCTGGTGATGTCATTTGATGACGCTTCATCAGCCGATTTCCTTAAAGGGATCATGTCCAAATTTATTTTGACATTTGTGCTATCAGTGTTCTACAGCATTGAGGTACTGCAAACATTGACAATGACAGCACAAAGACATAAGGCTGCACCCAGGCTCTCCCATGACTCCCTTATGGAGGGAGTCACAGCACAGAGGGAGATCCTCTTCCCTTCCCATGGGCAGAAGAGACCTCCCCTGGAGATCAACACATTGCACAGGAGGGCACAAGCAGGGATGTAGTCAGGAGGACCTGGGTGCAGTGCTGCAAATATTTCAATGATCTCAGTAGATCACGAAACATTAGTACAAAGCCGCACTCAACCTCATCCTGCTGTGCCTCTTATCACATTCCCATTACCTTGCCTTCCCTACCCTACTCCTGCACATCCTTACTCACACCAACTTACCTTGGACCTCCACCCATCCCTCTCAATCTATATTATCACATCCCCATCTCACTAGCCACCCTTCACACTCACCCTCATCCTAGTGCCATCATACCAACTGACAACACATAAGTGTAGGCACTTGGATGTTTTATGCAATGTTCATGTAAAGTTTCTGTTAATGTGGTGTCAAACATTGAAACCTTTATTTTCAACACTTTGTATTCTTGGACAGATTTGTGTGCACCTTTGGAAGTGGTTTAGTGAGTTGCAGTGAATGGTAGGATATAATGGTACCCCCTGCAATGGTGATGATGTGAAAGGAATGGCTTGGGCATTGTAGGGCTGCTTTATGGTGTTGGTGTGAGGTGGTGCCAACATGGCACATCATGTGGCAGCCAGGGTGTACAGCGTCAAGTGAAGTACATGTGGCCATAGTTAGGCCATCCGGGGCCTCCCGGGCAGCAATGTAGTCGGGTGATGATGCCCTGTGAAGCATCATTTGATTGCGGAGAAGGTTGGTGTTATTGTTGGTGCTGCTGGTGTGCCTGGTGCTGCTGATGTTGGGGCTGATCCTTGTGGGATTCTGAGCACCATGGTGAGAGAGTATAAAGGGTCCCAGATTGATGGAATAGATGGCAGGTGAAGTAGAGATGACAGACGCATTCTGTCAATGGTGAGGGAGTTCTTCCAATGAGGTGAGAGTAGTTGGAGAGTGGAAAGTGGAAAGCCTACAGAATGTGTGCTGGAAATGGAGTGAGAAGAAGCTTTTTTCTGAGGAAAGTGAATATCAGTCAGGTGGGAGCTTTTACTGTACATTTGAAGTTGTCAAGTAATCAGCTGGAGCAATGGCGACTGAACTCATGCCTCAGCTTAACAGCCGTGGTCTGCACACAACGGGTATCCCGTGGTCATGAAGTTAAAGACAAAAGGTAACTGAAAAAGGCTGTTAAACATCTGGCAACTAGGTGCTAATCATTTTAATTAGGTTCCCGCCGCTGCCTGTCGGGTCTGCTCAGCATTGACAGAACCGACATTGGGAAAGGTGCGTGGTGGCGGGTTCCTAACCCGCTGCCAAAAAAACACTTTCCCAGTCGACCCGCCACCGATCACACCCGCTGACCCCCTGGAAAATTCCGGCCATAATTTCAAGTTCTTGGCCTCCCTCATCTCCCTCAGGATCCGAGGCTTTATTCTATTGTTCTATGGCACCATGACTTCCTTTAGCTTAACTACCTTATCTAAAATTTTCTTTTAATCCATCATAATGGCCCAGATTTTGCTGAAAATATAATGTTATCTGACTGACACACACCATTATTAATGTGCAAATTGGCCAGTGAGGAAGAGATACCCCGTGAATTGCGAATTGTCCCAAGTTACTGGCCGATTTGCGATGCTCCAAAGTTAGCTTCATGAAAGTGGCATCTTGTTCTTAATCTGCCCATGATTTTCATGAAGTTGCTACATTTGCACATTAATTGCCCATTAAACTCGCCACAGAAAGTTAAGTCTAGTAATTAACGGCCTTCTAATGATGTGATAATTATTAATGACTGCCCATCAATCTCTCTTGCTCAAAAAGTGAACAATTATTAGTGTTGGGGTCTCATTTCTTCAGGTTGTGAATTGTTGGAGTTTTAAAAATGCCAAATTTTAAATGTTTTAATTTTTTTCTTATTCTCTCACTTAATCCAATCTTTCTTTCACTCTATTTTTCTTACTGTATCTCATTTGACATTGAACTCACCCACTCTAATTCACTCTCCTTCTCAGTCCTTCCTCGGTTTATTTCTCAATCCTTTAATCTCATTGGTTAAGAAGATACACTGTTTGTCCCATTGTTCATAGAAACATAGAAACATAGAAGATAGGAGCAGGAGCAGGCCATTCGGCCCCTTGAGCCTGCTCCGCCATTCAATGAGATCATGGCTGATCATCCAAATTCAGTACCCTGTCCCTGCCTTCTCCCCATATCCCTTGATCCCTTTAGCCTTAAGAAATATATCCAACTCCTTCTTGAATATATTTAATGAATTGGCCTCAACTGCTTTCTGTGGTAGAGAATTCCACAGGTTCACCACTCTCTGGGTGAAGAAATTCCTCCTCATCTCTGTCCTAAATGGCTTACCCCTTATCCTTAGACTATGACCCCTGGTTCTGGACGCCCCGGCCATCGGGAACATCCTTCCTGCATTTAGACTGTCTAGTCCTGTTTGAATTTTATAAGTTTCAATGAGATCCCCTCTCATTCTTCTAAACTCCAGCGAGTATAAGCCCAATCGACCCAATCTCTCCTCACACGTCATTCCTGCCATCCCAGGTATCAGTCTGGTGAATCTTCGCTGCACTCCCTCCATGGCAAGAACATCCTTCCTCAGATAAGGTGACCAAAACTGCACACAATACTCAAGATGTGGTCTCACCAAGGCCCTGTACAACTGTAGCAAGACATCCTTGTTCCTGTACTCGAACCCTCTCGCTACGAAGGCCAACATACCATTTGCCTTCTTAACCGCCTGCTGCACCTGCATGCTTACCTTCAGTGACTGGTGCACAAGGACACCCAGGTCTCGTTGCACTTCCCCTTCTCCCAACCTATTGCCATTCAGATAATAATCTGCCTTCCTGTTTTTGCCACCCATGTGGATAACCTCGCATTTATCCACATTATACTGCATCTGCCATGCATCTGCCCAATTACCCAACCTGTCCAAATCATACTGGAGTTTCTTGGCATCCTCCTCACAGCACACACGCCCACCTAGCTTTGTGTTGTCTGCAAACTTGGAGATATTTGATCTAGTTCCCTCGTCTAGATCATTAATATATATTGTGAATAGCTGGGGTCCTAGGACCGATCCCTGCGGTACCCCACTAGTCACTGCCTGCCACTCGGAAAAAGACCCGTTTATTCCAACTCTTTGCTTCCTGTCTGCCAACCAGTTCTCTATCCAAGTCAGTACCTTGCTCCCAATCCCATCTGCCTTAACGTTACACGCTAATCTCTTATGCGGGACTTTATCGAAAGGCTTTTGAAAGTCCAAATACACCACATCCACTGGTTCCCCCTTATCTATTTTACCAGTTATGGTCCTAGATGTCCTGTTGCTCTCGCTGCACCATTATCAGCTCACACTTCCAGCTACTTTGTGCGCAAACATTTTTACACCCAAAAAGGCAAAAACAGGTCTAACTAACATGGCACATGCCCCACTCCAGCAAAATCAGGGCCATGATCGCTAATCTCACTCTCAACCACTTGACATTTCACACCTGCTCTGATATCCTTTGAGTATTTATAGCATTTTCTGGTTTTGTTTCAGATTTCCAGCATGTACAATATTTACTTTTTGTTCATGTGAAAATTGGTATTTAAGCTAACTAACAATGCAAGATCACCAGCTACTACACCGCACACAAATTTCAAACAGCTTTGTGGCTTTACTGGTTTACAGAAAGGCCTACACACTATTTCTCACCCCAGTGTGAATCCTTAATGCCTGTTAAAGTGTTCTTTTACCTACTCTAGTGCTCGCCCAGTAGCTGCAACATGGGAGAAGGGAGCTCATTCAGAGGTTCAGGAGATGCTCGTGGTTGGCGATTGCTAGCAACTTAAACCTGAGAGAGATCAGCTGCAGATTGTAACAACTCAGCATCTGCCAGGGCAGGATGACCCAGCTTGCTTTCTGGCATTGGTTTAGGGGGTCATAAAGGTACAGAAGCTTTGTCATCATGAGATATGACATTATGTTCCATTCCCTTGCATGGCTGTCCCTGCTACCGGGCTGCATCTGCGGGTGAGCAGACTCTAGGTGATCAGTAATCTAAGTAAAGCCGCTATCAAAAAGGCATTCGATAAGGTGCCACATAAAAGATGCTTCGCAAGATAAGGGCTCATGGGGTTGGGGGTAATATATTAGCATGGATAGAGGATTGGTTAACGGAGAGAAAATGAAGAGTAGGGATAAATGGCTCATTTTCTGGTTGGCAGGCTGTAACTAGTGGGGTGCTGCAGGGATCAGTGTTGGGGCCTCAGCTATTTACAATCTATATTAATGACTTAGATGAAGGGAGCGAGTTCAATGTAAGTTTGCTGATGATTCAAAGCTAGGTGGGAAAGCAAGCTGTCAGGAGGACACAGAGATCCTGCAAAGGGATATAGAAGATTAAGTGAGTGGGCAATAAGGTGGCAGATGGAGTTTGATGTGGGGAAATGTGACGTTATTCACTTTGGTAGGAAGAATAGAAAAACAGAATATTTTTTAAATGATGAGCAACTATTAAATGTTGCTGTTCAGAAAGATTTTGGTGTCCTCATACAGGAAACACAGAAAGCTAGCATGCAGCTACAGCAAGCAATTAGGAAGTCAAAAGGCATGTTGACCTTTACTGCGAGGGGGTTGGAGTACAAGTTTAAGGCAGTCTCACTAGAATTATACAGGGCTTTGGTGAGACCACACCTGGAGTACTGTGCACAGTTTTGGTATCCTTATCTGAGAAAGGAAATACATGCCTTAGAGGTGGTGCAATGAAGATTCACTAGATTGATCCCTGGGGTGAGAGGGTTGCCCTATGAGGAGAGATTGAGTAGATTGGGCCTTTACTCTCTGGAGTTTAGAAGAATGAGAGGTGATCTCATTGAAACATGCAAGATTCTGAGGGGCATTGACAGGGTAGATGCTGAGAGGTTGTTTCCCCTGGCTGGAGAGTCTAGAACTAGGGGGCATAGTCTCAGGATAAGGGGTCGGCCATTTAGGACTGAGACGAGGAGGAATTTCTTCACTCAGAGGGTTGTGAATCTTTGGAATTCTCTACCCGAAAGGGCTGTGGATGCTGAATCGTTGAGAATATTCAAGGCTCAGATAGATAGATTTTTGGACTCGAGGGAAACCAAGGGAGAGGGGGATCGGGCAGGATAGTAGAGTTAGAATAGAATCATAGAATGATTACAGCACAGAAGGAGGCCATTCGGCCCGTTAAGCACGTGCCGGCTCTTTGCAAGAGCACTTTAGCTAGGCCCACTCCCCCGCCCTTTCTCCATAGCCCAGCAAATTATTTTCCTCCAGGTACTTATCCAATTCCATTTTGAAAGTCACAACTGAATCTGCCTCCACCACCTATTCAGGCAGAGAATTCCAGACCCTAACCACTCGCTGCGTAAAAAAGTTTTTCCTCATGTCACCTTTGGCTCTTCTGCCAATCACCTTAAATCTGTGTCCTCTGGTTCTTGACCCTTCAGCCAATGGGAACAGTTTCTCTTTATCTATTACTAGCTGGGGGGGGCTGGCGTTGCCAGGGCTTTTTTGGGCCACGCGGTTTACGGCCGGCCGCTGCCGCTCCCCCGCTCTGTGACTGGTAGGCTGGTCACTCTCCTCTCCCCTCCCTCCCCCTCTCCTCTCCCCTCCCTCCCCCTCTCCTCTCCCTCCCCCTACCCTTTCAGTCCCCCTCTCCTCTCCTCTCCCTCCCTGCCCTCTCCTCTACCTCCCCCTCTCCCTCCCTCCCTCCCCCTCTCTCTCTCCCCCTCTCTCTCTCCCTCTCCTCTCCCTCCCTCCCCCTCTCCTCTCCTCTCCCTCCCTCCCTCACCCTCTCCTCTCCCTCACTCCCCCTCTCTCTCTCCCTCTCCCTGCCTCCCCTCTTCCTCTCTAGCGCCTCAGGGCCGGCCGGACTCACCTCGGAGCAGAACGGAGTCAGTCCGACAACGGGAGGCCGGGTGCCCAGCGCTCCGAAGCGAGCCCGGGGTTCCTGATGGTTAATGTGGCGGGCCTTTGGACCCGGTTGGCCGGGCGGCAGACGAACGCCTTTCGCTGCGGACTCCCGTGTCCGATTGCGGTCGTGGACGGCTGATTGGAAAGCCCCGGTTTTGCCGGTCCCGCACTCACAGCAAGAGAGAGAGAGGGAAGAAGAGAGGGAAGAGGAGAGAGAGAGAGAGAGAAATTTTTTGAGCTTCAGGCCCGGCCGGTCTGTAATGGCCGTCACTCACCTGACTAACGGCAGTTTGAGGGGAAAAAATGGCGGCGAAGTTTCGGGAGGCTGCAGGATTAGGTCCCACCCGTGATGCACCGATTGGTCAACCATCAGGTCACTGAACTGTAGGATTGGTCAACCATCACATCACTCAACGCTAATGAGCGGTAGGATTGGTCAACTGCTAATGAGCGGATTTTTGAAAGTTTTTTGTATACTGTCAGAACAATTTTTGTCTGACCAAAAAGTAAATATGCCTATGACACTCCCCTGATCATAACCTTTCTTTTGATATAACATATGTGTAGGTACGCTCTATAACTTTTGAGTGTATAGCGGACAGACGGACAGACAGACAGACGGACAGACAGACAGACGGACAGCCAAACCAACCGCTTTATATTATATATATAGATAGATGTCTAGACCCCTCATGATTTTGAACACCTCTATCAAATCTTCTCTCAACCTTCTCTGCTCTAAGGGGAACAACCCCAGCTTGTCCAGTCTATCCACATAACTGAAGTCCCTCATCTCTGGAATCATTCTCGTAAATCTTTTCTGCGCCCACTCTAAGGCCTTCACATCCTTCCTAAAGTGCGGTGCCCAGAATTGGACACAATACTCCAGTTGAGGCCGAATCAGTGTTTTATAAAGGTTCATCATAACTACCTTGCTTTTGTACTCTATGCCTCTATTTATGAAGCCCAGGGTCCTGTATGCTTTGTTAACCGCTTTCTCAATCTGCCCTGCCACCTTCAACAATTTGTGCACATATACCCCCAGGTCTCTCTGTTCATGCACGCCCTTTAGGATTGTACCCTTTAGTTTATATTGCCTCTCCTCATTCTTCCTACCAAAATGTATCACTTTGCACTTTTCTGCGTTAAATTTCATCTGCCACGTGTCCGCCCATTCCACCAGTCTGTCTATGTTTTCTTGAAGCCTATCACTATCCTCCTTACTGTTCACTATACTTCCAAGTTTTGTATCACCTGCAAATTTTGAAATTGTGCCCTGTAAACCCAAGTCTAAATCATTAATATATATCAAGAAAAGCATATATCTAGTACTGACCTCTGGGGAAGACCACATTATATCTTCCTCCAGTCTGAAAAACAACCGTTCATCACTACTCTCTGTTTCCAGCCACTTAGCCAAGTTCATATCTGTGCTGCCACTGTCCCTTTTATTGCATGAACTTCAACTTTGCTGGCAAGCCTATTATGTGGCACTTTATCAAACGCCTTTTGGAAGTCCATGTACACCACATCAACTGCATTGCCCTTGTCAACTCTCTCTGTTACCTCATCAAAAAAACTCAATCAAGTTAGTTAAACACGATTTGCCTCTAACAAATCCGTGCTGGCTTTCCTTAATTAATCCATACTTGTCCAAGTGACTGTTAATTTTGTCCCGGATTATCATTTCTAAAAGCTTCCCCACCACCGAGGTTAAACTGACTGGCCTGTAATTGCTGGGTTTTTCATAACACCCTTTTTTGAACAAGGGTGTAACATTTGCAATTCTCCTGTCCTTTGTCACCACTCCTGTATCTAAGGAGGATTGGAAGATTATGGCCAGTACCTCCACGATTTCCATCTTTACTTTCCTCAGCATCCTAGAATGAATCCCATCTGGTCCTGTGTAAGTTGCAGGGTTCTCAAAATTCCTGCACTCTCCAAATTATGGATCAAGATACCCTGTTTTGGACAAGTTATTAAAACCAGGGTACCCAAAATGGCTTCTGTTACCTCGTGACCAAAACTGACAGGATTTTTAAAAGCAAGGTTCTGCAGACAAGCAGGCCCAGAGACGAAACTTAAAATGCAGGAATCTGTGAAACAGGACTCCCTGGAGCCAGCCAGACAAAGTAAACACAGAATATGCATTCATTCAACTTGAATCCAATCAAGCTAGAATGGGCCTATAATCGTGGCCATTAGGTTTCTGCATGTTTAATCGGTAACAGCTCACAGTAGCCATCAAGTTAGGATGGGGACAATTAAATCTTATCCACGACAAACAACCAGGACATCGGGGCCATTAAACCTGGAGACAACCACTCCAAAAGTCGTTAAAGTAAATGGTTGTAATCATTTAAACAAACCCGCCAAAAGTTAAACAATGGACTGACCTGATTTGGCGCGCAGATAAGGAGTTGAAGAATGGGTATAATTGCAGGCCCATCAGTCGCAATTGCTCTTATCGCTCTTGACTCTGACCTCTTGCCTGTGGCCTTGGCCTGCTGCCACTCGTACTCACGCCCTGGCCTCGTGGCGGGTTCTCTTCTCACTCCCCGCACCGCCCAACAACCAAGGACGCCCATTACACTGGGGCCAAACGCGGGAGGAGAACGAGACCCGAGTTCAAAGCCACACAGGACACACAGGCCACAAAGTGGCAGACGAGATGAGACGAGATGAGACGAAGAAGAAGGTAAACCGATAAGCGCAGAGAAGGGCAGCGAAAGACGCATTGGTGAAAACCCAAATGCCTAGTTATAAGCTGGCGTTTGGTGAAGAAATTGGCAATGCATGTATGGACAGTGAGAAAAAGTTGGCATTTGAACATTGCAAATAAGCAGGCATTCGAAGAGTTGGTGGCAGTGCCCGTGATGAATATACTGGCGTTCGAAGGATGGGTAGTAAAATCTTTTAGATGGTAAAGACCGCCAATCGACTATGACCGTAACATTACCGCCGACAACCGCCTGAGGGAGAAGAAGAAGAAAACCCATTGCGACGAGACGATGACGGTAGCTAAGGAAAAGGGAGGGTGCTTCGCATCAACAACTTCAGCGCCGCGCCCTGAGACCACATGGTGACGGGGTACCCCAAAGGACAGGGAGGACAGACCTCAAAATTCACAACCGTTAAAGCAACAGGTTTTGGATTGGTGAGCATGAATTCCTGGCCCCTCATAGCTTAATCTAGTTAGGTATAGCGGGTGGGATAAGAATAAGGGGATTGTTAATGTAGTTGTTTTCCCTCGATGTGCCGTGTGTTCCCCATTCCCATATAAGTGTAATTGTTTTTTATGCCTGTATTTTCATACCAGTAATTTTCATAAGATTGTTGTATTCTGCCTTTAATAAAATTTTGGTTTTCTTGCACCAAACCACTTGTCTACTCGATTTTCTGTATCACCGCCTGTACCTAAGTCCGGTGTCTAGAACCCAGGGGTGTGGGACCGATTCGAACCGCTCAAAAGGGGACAGTCAGAGGTGAAGCTGGCTGGGCACCACACACCACCCCCTACATCCTGGTGACTTATTTACTTTAAGTACAGCAACCTTTCTAGTACCTCCTCCTTATCAATTTTTATCCCATCCAGTATCTCAACTACCTCCTCTTTCACTATGACTTGGGCAGCATCTTCTTCCTTTGTAAAGACAGGTGCAAAGTACTCATTTAGTACCTCAGCCATGCCCTCTGGCTCCTTGTGTAAGCCTTCATGTTGGTCCCTAATCGGCCCCATCCCTCCACTTACTACCCATTTAATATTTATATGCCTATAGAAGACTTTTGGATTCCCTTTTATGTTAGCTGCCAATCTATTCTCATACTCTCTCTTTGCCCCTCTTATTTCATTTTTCACTTCCCCTCTGAACTTTCTATATTCAGCCTGGTTCTCATTTGTATTCTCAACCTGACATCTGTCATACGCCCCCTTTTTCTGCTTCATCTTACTCTCTATCTCTTTCGTCATCCGGGGAGCGCTGGCTTTGTTTGCCCTGCCTTTCCCCCTTGTGGGAATGTACCTCGACTATACCCAAACCATCTCCTCTTTAAAAGCCGCCCATTGTTCGATTACAGTTTTGCCTGCCAATCTTTGATTGCAATTTATCCGGGCCAGATCCATTCTCAACCCACTGAAATTGGCTTTCCTCTAATTAAGTATTTTTACTCTAGATTGCTCCCTGCCCTTTTCCTTAGCTAGTCTAAATCTTATGATACTGTGATCACTGTTCGTTAAATGTTCCCCTACTGACACTTGCTCTACTTAACTCACCTCATTCCCCAGAACCAAATCCAGCAATGCCTCCTTCCTCATTGAACTGAAAACATACTGATCAAGAAAGTTCTTCTGAACACACTTTAGAAATTCTTCCCCCTCTCTGCCCTTTACACTATTGCTATCCCAGTCTATATTAGGATAGTTGAAATCCCCCATTATCACTACTCTATAGTTCTTGCACCTCTCTGTAATTTCCCTGCAAATTTGCTCCTCTATATCCTTCCCACTAGCTGGCGGCCTATAGAATACACCTGGTAGTGGTGATGGCACCTCTATTGTTTCTCAACTCTAACCAAATAGATTCTGTCCTTGACCCCTCCCGGACATCTTCTCTCTCCAGCACTGTAACATTCTCCTTAATCAATACTGCCACCCCACCTCCTTTCTTTCCATCCTATCTTTCCTGAACATCTTATATCCAGGAATATTTAGTACCCAATCCTGCCCTTTTTGAGCCAGGTCTCCATTATCGACATAACATCATATTCCCATGTGTCTATTTATGCCTGCAGCTCACCAACCTTATTTACCACACTGCGTGCATTCACACACATGCACTGTAAATCTATCTTAGACCTTCTGTATTCTCTCTTAGACTGACCCCACTTAATACCGTATTATTTCTTATTCTAGTTCTATCTGTCTCTCCCAATCCTTTGTGTACCTTATTTCTCCTTTCTAATGCTACATCCTGGTGCCCATCCCCCTGCCAAATTAGTTTAAACCCTCCCCAACAGCACTAGCAAACCCCCTGCGAGGACATTTGTCCCAGCTCTGTTGAGGTGCAACCCGTCCGGCCTGCACAGGTCCCAACTCCCCCAGAACTGGTTCCAATGTCCCAGGAATCTAAAGCCCTCCCTCCTACACCACCTCTCCAACCACGCATTCATCTGCTCTATCCTCCTATTTCTATACTCACTAGCTCGTGGCACCAGGAGTAATCCAGAGTTTACTACTTTTGAAGTCCTGCTTTTTAATCTCTTTCCTAGCTCAGTAAAATTTGCCTGCAGGACCTCATCCCTCTTTCTACTATGTCGTTGATACCGATATGGACCCCGACCTCTGGCTGTTCACCCTCCTCCTTCAGACTGTTCTGCAGCTGCTCAGTGACATCCTTGACCCTGGCACCAAGGAGGCAACATACCATCTTGGAATTACATCTGCGACTGCAGAAACATCTGTCTGTTCCCCTAACTATCGAATCTCTGATCACTATTGCTTTCCCGATCTTCCTCCTGCCCCACGTACAGCTGAGCCACCCATGCTGCCATGAACTTGGCTCTGGCTGTACTCCCCAGAGGAACCATCGCCCTCACCAGTATTCACTGGTTAGAGAGTGAGATGAGCTCAGGGGGCTCCTGCACTACTTGCCTGGTGCTCCTTGTCTGTCTGACAGTCACCCATTCCCTCTCTGCCTGCACACTATTATGCTGCGGGGTGAACACCTCCTGAAATGTGCTATCCATGTAGCTCTCAACCTCATGGTTGCACCGCAGTGATGCCAGCTGCTGCTCAAGCTCTGTAATCTGGAGCTTAAGCTCCTCCAGCTGACGGCACTTCCTGCACATGTGGTTGTCCAGAACATTGGAAGCGTCCTGGAGTCCCCACATGGCACAAGATGTGCATTCCATGGGACTGAGGTGCCCTGCCCTGCCATGCCTCTACTTAATAGACTATTAAGTAACTTAACAGAAATAAACTTAAGACTTAAAAAAAACCAATCACCAACTACTCACCAATCAGCTCCTTCCCTTGTGCTGACGTCACTTACCTCACTCCCTGACAGTCGCGCTCCCTCCGGGCTCTTGGGCCTACCTTTATCCACGGCCGCACCTCTCACTCTCCCGCAGTTCCACTCTTGTGCCTATTACCTTCCTGACCTTGGGTTCTGTGGCTCCACTCCTCCTTTTCAGTCAGACATCTCCATCGCCTTCCTCCTCTCTACCGAATTCCTGCGCTCACAAAATTCCTCCACTCTGCTTGTGATTCACTCCGTTTGCGATCTCCAAGCTTTGTGCTGTGGTGAGGTCGAAGATCAGCCATGATGTTATTGAATGGTGGAGCAGGCTCGAAGGGCCGTATGTCCTACTCCTGCTCCTAATTCTTATGTTTTTATGTTCTTAGCCATTTGCCTGCCCCAGGTGGAGGAGAATGTTGATCCCAGAGTCTGCATGCCCCCAGCATGAGATTATTGAGAGATGCTATTAGTGGTGTCAGAGAATCTGTGCGGGGAGGGTGGGCTCAGTTGCAATATTCATTGAGGTGACCACAGGCTCCATGGTTGACTGCAGTGTTAGTGTGTGAGAATCACACACAATATGGTGGTGGATTCCACCATACTATCCAACATATTCTGACAAGCAGTCCAATATATTCAGCGATTGCTGGTGTATAAAATTCATCTTTCTTTTAAATGCTGGGCCCCTGAAGTCTGCATCTCTGTCTTCTTCAACAGAGCTAGAATATGAGCTGGCCCTCTGGTTAGCTCTTCCCTTGGCCTTCCTTGCCAAATCCACCTGCTCCTCCTCACTTGTGCTTGATGAATCCCACAATGCTGTTCCCTGTAAATCAGTATCTAAGTCACACAGGGTAACAGCAAATTATGGTGATAGCAAAATACTGCGGATGCTGGAAATCCGAAATAACAACAGAAAATGCTGGAAAAACTCAGCAGGCCAGGCAACATCCGTGGAGACAGAAACAGGGTCAACGTTTCGGGTCGAAACCCTTCGTCAGAACTGAGAAAAAAAGGCAGGAAATGAAAAGATGAAAAGGCAGTTTGGGGGCTGGGAAATGGGGGAGGGGATGAAAGAAGAGACATTGAGAGATATTCAAGGTGAGACGAGATAGTGATAGGACAGGTAAGGAAACAAACAATGGCTCTAGATGAACTGTGAAATGCGCTGGCAGAGTGAAAGACAGCTGTCATGTGGGAGAGAGAGAAAAAAAAGTAAAAGGCACAAACCAAAAGTGTGGATAAAAAATATAAAAATATAATAGGGGCCGAGGTTATGATCTGAAGTTGTTGAACTCAATATTGAGTCCGGAAGGCTGTAAAGTGCCTAATCGGAAGATGAGGTGCTGTTCCTCTAGTTTACGCTGAGCTTCCGGGGAACAATGCAAGAGGCCGCAGACGGTAAGGTCTGAGTGGGAATGGAACGGTGAATTGAAATGACAGGCGACCGGAAGCTCGGGGTCACCCTTACAGACTGAACGGAGGTCCCAGCCCCCAAACTGCCTTTTAATCTTTTCATTTCCTGCCTTTTTTTCTCAGTTCTGTAGAAGGGTTTCGACCCGAAACATTGACTCTGTTTCTCTCTCCACGGATGTTACCTGGCCTACTGAGTTTTTCCAGCATTTTCTGTTGTTATAGCAAATTATGGTGTACTGTTATCAGGGTTTTCTTCATCAGTTCTGTCAGCTTGGCTCAGTGGTACCACTCTTGCCTTTATATCAGAATATCAGGGGTTCAAGCCGTACTCTAGTACATAATCTAACCTGACTCCTCCAGTGCAGTACTGAGGTTGTGCTACGCTGTTGAAGGTGCTGTCTTTTGGATGAGATGTTAAACTGCCCTCTCAGATGAATGTAAAAGATCCCATTGTACTAGTCAAAGAAGAACAGGGGAGGTATCCTGGCCAACGTTTATTCCTCAACCAACATCATTGAAACAGATTATCTGGTCATTTTTTTCATTGATGTTTTGCAGGACCTTGCAGTTGCACAAATTTGCTGCGCGTTTCCTTACATTACAATAACTATATGTCAAAAGTACTTCATTGGCTGTGAAGCGATTTGGGATGTCCTGAGGTCATGAAGCTCAATGAATACAAATTCATTCTTTCTTTCAATCTGTCTGGCAATAAAGGCTAAATCTTCTGATTGACCTTGAAAAGGATAGAGGGACCAGGGCGAAAATGTAATTGCAAATGTAAGCACCAACAGATTATTGGTAGCGCAAATTCACACCAGATTCTCAGTGTGTGACTGAAAGAGTTAAATGGAAAGAGAAGAGGAAGGGAAGCCAGCAAACCTTGCTATGCCAGTCCTCCAGTAAAGCTCTAGAATATCTGTCTACTCTTATGTCGTACATTTTACATCCTTGACCAATTGCTTTTCATTGGAATGCCAAGGTCCTAGCAACTCAGAAGCATTCAATCATCTCAAATTATACTTACCCTTATAAACCCCAATCATGGTCTAATTAACACCATTAACTATTTTACCTATAAAAACTCTGTAGCAAACTGACTTGCTAAGGAGTACTTGCTTTTCAGGCCCTGTTTTGCTAAAACAAAAGTGAATGTATTATAACATTTATAAATTAGTTATACATGATAGAATTAATTTTGGATGCTTTAAATGATTGTACTTTTGTATAAAGCAATACCATATTTGACAATGTCATCTTAAAGACATCGAGTTGAAATAGTATAAGCTGCGTGATGACTGAGGTGGCCTTTTCTGCAGAGTGTGCCTCAGTGACATGTCATCAATCAAATCTAGATTTATTGTTACCATAATTTGAAGTGTTGCAATAAGAATGAACACAGCAAAAATGATAGACTCGGCAGGAAGTCTATCTATGGCGAAGTAGTTGCAGTGTAAGGAGAAGGAGCAAGCACACAAATGAAACATTTGTGTCAGAAAATAATCCGGCATATCCACCACGTTTTAGATTAGATCCAGCTGAGGAAAGAAAAAATTAATTTCATTTTTTTAAATAATTTAATTGACTGAAGTACCATTACATTTCCCTGGAGTGACAGGTTCCTACTCAGAGTAGAAACTGGATTTGATATTTGAACAATTGAATGGAAACTTCTGAAACAGATTTTAAACTTTGGTGTTGCAATGATATGCATAAAAACATCTTCAATTATTTATGGTGATTCTGTTAGCAATGCATTTGCAGACTGTCTTACTAATATGTTACCGCCCCCAACCCCCCCAACCCCCGCCCCCCACCACTCCCCACCCCCACCCCCGACCCCCGCCGGGCATTTTAGCTTCTATTGGCTAATGAAAAACACAAAACTCTGAAAATAGTCAAAATGTTGATTAAACCACCGCGTAGTTCCCAGAAGATGGAGGAAGTATACAGTGGTGTCCCCTAGGGATCCGTATTAGCATCCCTGCTATTTTTGATATATATTAATGATCTGGACTTGGGCATATAGGGCATAATTTCAAAGTTTGCAGACAACTTGGAGATTTAGTAAACAGTGAGGAGGATAGTAACAGACTTCAGGAGGACATCGACAGACTGATGAAATGGGCGAACACATGACAGATGAAGTTCAGTGCAGAACAGTGTGAAGTGATGCATTTTGGGAAGAACAGTGAGGAGAGGCAATATAAACTAAATGGTACAATTTTAAAGGGGTGCAGGAACTTGTAGTGTATGTAACCTGAAGAAGGAACTATATTCTGCAGCCCCTGTATACTGCAGTACCAGTAGTGACCGCCCCTGTATATAAGCCTGTGTAGTAACCTTGCATAGTAGTTCCAGTTTTGTCTCCGTTCAGCAAAAACCTGTTATCACCAACTCCTGCAGTCCGTGTCTCAATTACACACGGACGTTACACTGGCGACGAACAGATCTGAACTTACCTACAGTTCTGCACCACCTCACGGGGATCCATCCCTGAAACGAAGTTATTGGAGGCCGAGGCCAGAAGGAAGAAATCCAAAAAGAAAAAAAAACAGCAGAAACGGGCAGGAGAGGCTGTCGAGAGCGGGGCTTGGTTATCCAGTCTATGGTGTTCCAGCTAATCGGGCTGGTGGCAGGTACTACACTGATCCTTCCTGGGTTGCGGCAGGCTAGAGCTCGATCGGGTGGCTTTTCAATGGGGCCGAGCAGCGTTGTCGGGAAGAGGAGAGAGAGAGAGAGGGTGGAGCACACAGGGCGCGGCCGGTGCTATGAAGCCGGGCAGCGTACAGACCCGAGAAGAGGGAGGGAAGTGTCCCATAGGGTCTGCTCTGACGATGGGAACAGTAATTAAAATAAAAGAAATTAGAAGCGCAGAAAGCCGCGAGGAGCTGCAGTTTGCCACAGGGACCGTGGAGAGCGGCGTTGGCAGCAGCGCAGGGGGGAAGCGCGCGAAGACCATAGGGCGTCGCCATCAAGGCATAAAAACGCCAGCAACAGCGCTAGCAGCAGCGGGAAGGCAGAAAGCGCGGGAGGCGCCATCTTAATCCAGCGGGGAAGAAGGCAAAGCGCGGGAGGCGCCATTTTGTTCAATCGGGGAAGAAGGCAAAGCGCGGGAGGCGCCATCTTAGATCTCTAAGATGCTGAAGACTGGCAATATCACTGCCTTCGATAATGCAATAGAAGACTGGACTACGTATGTGGAAAGAGTCGAAGTATATTGCAAGGCAAATGAAGTAGCCGATGAGAAAAAGGCATCGGTACTACTAAACTTAATGGGCGCAAGAACGTACGGCCTATTGCGGAACCTGATCAATCCAGTCAAACCGATGGTGAAGAGTTTTAACAAAATTGTTGATATCCTACAGGAACACCTAAATCCTACACCGCTGCTGATAGCAGAAAGATTTAAATTCCACAAGAGAAATCAGCATAAAGATGAGAGCAATGCTGATTACCTTACGGAACTACGCGGGCTATCGAAGCACTGCCAGTTCGGAGCAGGACTGGCAGATACCCTACGGGACAAATTTGTCTGTGGACTCCTGAGTGAAGGAACCCAGAAGAGGTTACTCTCAGAGACAGAGCTGACGCTAGATAAGGCTTTCAGCGTGGCAGTATCATACGAAGCAGCAGCAAGGGGAGCTGCGGAAATACAGCAAAAGCCACAGGAATACAGCACCCATGAAATGACACGGGGATTTGAAAAATGTTATCACTGCGGCAGAACAACCCATGACCAGAAGGACTGCTGGTCCAAGGACAAAACATGCAGGCAATGCTGAAAGATGGGACACATTGCACGAGTTTGCAGGTCCGGGAAGAAGACTAACGACAACAAAAAGGCTACTAAGGAACAGTACAGGAAAGTACAAAAGATGACGGACAGTAGTTCCAAAGACCAGAAGAGCGATAGTGAATCCGGGAACAAGAGACTAAGCTGTCTCAAACTACACAACATAATCGCAAAAGAGGATCACCGAACCATTTGGGTCACCCTCATGATAGCAGGGTCCCAAGTCAAAATGGAATTGGATACAGGATCAGCCCTGACCGTCATGAATCGACAAGACTATGAGCGGCTATTCTCACACATACCCTTGAAAGACACATCCATTGTCTTGAAGACATATACGGGGCAAAAAGTATACCCCAGAGGGAAAATAAGGGTGCCTGTCGAATACAACGGCAAGGAAATACAGAAATTGTATCTGTACATACTGCAAGATGGTGGACCACCGTTATTGGGACGTGAATGGATCAGAAAGATAAGTTTAGACTGGCACTCCATTCAGGCACTGACTGTGGCTGGTAAAAAGGATGACGACATCACACCTGGATGATTGTCAAAAATCTTAGCTAACGCTAAAGAGGTATTTCAACAAGGACTGGGAACTCTTAAAGGCGTAACCGCCTCGATAAAAATAGAAGAGAATGCAATTCCCAAGCTTTTCAAAGCAAGACCGGTACCGTATGCAATTCGCCCAGCCGTCGAGGCAGAGCTGGAGAATCTGGAGAATGCAGGCGTGTTATCTAAGGTAGACTGGAGCGAGTGGGCAACACCCATCGTTCCTGTCATGAAGAAAATGTTAAACAATAAGTCTGAGGAGCCAAGGAAGGTTCGCATCTGTGGGGACTTCAAGGTGACTGTGAACCCAGTCCTTCACACAGTACAGTATCCTCTTCTGAGGATAGAAGATATTTTCGCCTCACTATCTGGAGGGAAGCGTTTTACAAAAATTGACCTAGCACAAGCATATTTGCAGATGGATGTTGAAGAATCCTCTAGGAAATATCTCACGATAAACACTCACAAAGGTCTTTACCAGTATAATCGACTGGTATTCGGAGTAGCATCAGCTCCGGCGATATGGCAAAGAGCGATGGAACAAGTCCTGCAAGGGATTTCGGGGACTCAGTGTTGCTTGGACGACATCCTAGTGACAGGTGAAAATGACAGTGAACACCTTGCCAACCTAGAGCAGGTGCTCACTAGACTAAGAGAACATGGGCTATGAGCCAATCACCCCAAGTGCGAGTTTTTTAAGAAACAGATATCGTATTGTGGCCACGTGATTGATGAAGAGCGGTTACATAAGTCCCCTGACAAAATTGAAGCGGTAGTTAAGGCTCCAGCGCCTGAAAATGTGTCGCAACTGAGGTCATTCCTCGGATTGGTGAATTACTACCATAAGTTTTTGCCGAATTTGTCCACAATTCTGCACCCACTGAACGCCCTACTACAAACTGGAATAGCATGGAAATGGAGCGATGAATGTAAGCGGGCCTTTCAGAAGTGTAAAGACCTGATAACTTCAAGAGAAGTATTGGCTCACTACAACCCATCACTACCGATAAGACTGGCGTGTGATGCGTCTCCCTACGGCATTGGGGCGGTACTGTCACATAAATTCCTTGATGGTTCAGAGAGGCCGATAGCTTTTGCGTCACGCTCGTTAGCTTCAGCCGAGCGTAACTATGCCCAGATTGACAGAGATGCCCTCAGCCTGGTGTGGGGGGTGAAGAAGTTCAATCACTACCTGCACGGACAGAAATTTACTCTACTAACTGATCATCAACCTCTTGTCTCCAATTTCAACCCTCAGAAGGGCATCCCGATAATGACAGCACAACGGCTACAGAGGTGGTCCTTTTTCCTAGGGGCACACCAATATGACATCGAGTACAAAGGAACTAAACAGCATGGGAATGCTGATGGATTGTCGCGCCTACCGTTGCCGATGGTGGAAGAAGCACCTGCAGTGGATCCTGTGGAGATATTCCACTCGACCATAGTCGAATGTCTACCTGTGACGAATGCAAACATAGAAAAGGAAACACGAAATGACCCGACACTCTCCAGGGTCTATGATTTAACGGTGAAGGGATGGCCAGCACATGGCGAACCACTGTTGCCAGCATTCTCGGCGAGAAGAGAACAGCTGTCAGTGTGCCGAGGAACCTTGATGTGTGGATCCAGAGTAGTAATTCCGCCCAAATTGAAGGATAGAGTGCTCAATGAGCTTCATGAGGGTCATCTGGGAGGGGTAAAAATGAAGAACTTAGCCAGAGCGTTTGTGTGGTGGCCGGGAATCGATAGAGAAATCGAAGAGATGACCAAGAGCTGTACAGGCTGCCAGAAGGTCCAAAATGCCCCACCACAAGCCCCTCTACATCCATGGGAGTGGCCCTCATCTCCACGGCAAAGGGTGCACATTGATTTTGCTGGTCCATTTATGGACTCGATGTTTTTAATTGCGGTGGATGCACATTCAAAGTGGCCAGAGGTAATAAAAATGTCCTCAACCACCACAGAAAAAACTATCACAGTCTTACGAACCATATTCGCCAGAAATGGGCTGCCTGAACAGATTTGCTCCGACAATGGGCCACAGTTTGTGTCTGAAGAGTTCCGGAGGTTCTTAAAGAACAATGGTGTTAAGCATTACACATCCACCCCATATCATCCAGCCACCAATGGATTGGCTGAGAGGATCGTTCAAACATTCAAGAAGGCTATCAAGGCAATGTGTAATGAAGACATACCCCTACAACACAAGGTGGATAACTTCTTGTTTGCCTACCGGAATGCGACACATGCGGTTACCAACCAAACTCCAGCCATGATGTTCTTCAATCGAAGACTACGATGCCGCTTGGATTTGGTTAAGCCAAACATCAGAAGAGATGTGGAGAACAGGCAGTTTCAGAATATGAATGAAAGGCCAACCAGGAGTTTCAAGATAGGTCAACCAGTTTTGGCCCGGGACTACTGCACAGAGAAATGGCAGCCAGGAATGATCTGCACACGGCAAGGACCTCTAATGTATACCATGGACGTTGGAGAGAGCATTGTAAGACGCCATGCTGACCAGATTCTAGAGTCACTGGAAAACGTCAAATCTGCACCGCGATCCTATACACCTGGTGATGAAACCGAAGTACCAATTGCATCTACCTCAGAATCGGTGATATTGGAAGCAGACGAACCAAACAACGACGTTGATCCCGAATCAACTTTGCTAGAAGAATCTGATACCCCAAAGAGGCGTTATCCGGACAGAATCAGGAAGCCTCCTCAAAGACTGAATTCATAATTGATTACCTTCAGCTAATGTATATGGCAACTGTAATTGTAAATATGTTATTTAATTATTAATCGAATGTTATGTACTGTTTAGCTAAAAGGGGAGGAATTGTAGTGTATGTACCTTGAAGAAGGAACTATATTCTGCAGCCCCTGTATACTGCAGTACCAGTAGTGACCACCCCTGTATATAAGCCTGTGTAGTAACCTTGCATAGTAGTTCCAGTTTTGTCTCCGTTCAGTAAACACCTGTTATCACCAACTCCTGCAGTCCATGTCTCAATTACACACGGACGTTACAGAACTGTGGCCGTGATTTCCCCTACCTCAGCTGATCGGTGTTGGGCGACGTCGGTGGTGGGTCCCAGCCTCGCTGCTGGCTCCAGCCCACTGTCCAAAATGATTTTACATTGATGAGGCTTGTTAAGACAGTCCAGCACATTTGAAGCACATTCCAATTGAAGGGAGTGGGTCTGATAACGTCATTTGATGATGCGTCATCAGTCGGTTTCCTTAAAGGGACCATGCGCCAATTTAGTTTGACAGTTGTGCTATCAGTGTTCGACAGCATTGAGGTGCTGCAAACACTGATAAGTACTGCACAGAGGTGCAGGGCTGTACCCAGGCTCTCCTATGACTCCCTCCATATGCTTATGGAGGGAGTCACAGCATACAGGGAGGTTCTCTTCACTTCCAATGGGCGGAAGAGACCTCCCAAGGAGACCAACGCAGCCTGGTTGCACATTGCACAGGAGGACACAAGGAGGGATGTCATAAGGAGGACCAGGCTGCAGTGGCGCAAACCTTTCAATGATCTCAGTAGTCATGAAATGTTACTGCAAAGCCACACTCAACCTCATCCTGCTGTGCCACTCATCACATCCCCATCACTCTGCCTACCCTATCCCACCCCTGCACATCCTTACTCACACCAACTTATCTTGCACCTCCACCCATCCCTCTCTCACTACTTTATCACTTCCTCATCTCACTAGCCACCCCTCACACTCACCCTCATCCTAGTGCAATCATACCAACTAATAACGCACAAGTGTAGGCACTTGAGTGTTTTATGCAATGTTCATGTGAAGTTTCTGTTAATGTGGTGTCAAACATTGAAACCTTTATTTTCAACACTTTGCGTTCTTGGACAGATTTGTGTGCACCTTTGGATGTGGTTTAGTGAGTTGCTATGGATGGTGGGACATAACGGTACCCACTGCAATGGTGATGAGTGTGAAAGGAATGGCTTGGGCATTGTAGGGATGCTTTATGGTGTTGGTGTGGGGTGGTGCCAACCTGGCACATCATGTGGCAGCCAGGGTGTACAGCATCAAGTGAAGTAAATCTGGTCATGTGAGGCCATCCCTGGCCTCCCAGGCAGCAATGTGGTCGGGTGCTGATGCCCCGTGTCCTGTGCAACATCAGTTGATTGCGGAGAAGGTTGGTGTTGTTGTTGGTGTTGCTGGTGTGCCTGGTGCTGCTGGTGTTGGGGCTGATTGTGGTGGGATTCTGAGGACGAAGTTGAGATAGTTTCAAGGACACCGATGCTGATGGAATAGATGGCAGGTGAGGTTGAGATGACAGAAGCGATGTCAATGGTGAGAGAGATTGGGGGAGAAATTCAGTATAGCCCCGTTTGGGGCGCTAACTTAGCGCCCCGGAAAAATTAGCGCCCCCGCACCGGAAATTGGTCGGTTGCGCCCCAGAGGGAAGCGGGGCGCTACTGGAGGTGCCCCGCCTCCCTCTTGGGGTGCTGCGAGTGAATATCGTGGCACTACGTGCCGCAGCGTCACACGCTGTGGCACGTCACGCTGCGGTATTGCAGGCCTTCCTCCCCTTCTTAAAGGGGAGGGGGCTTGTGCAGCGCGATCAGGGCCCAGCTGGGCCCCCAGGGATCGGGAGTGCAGGCAAAAGAGCCCGGCACCCAAGCGAAGTGCCGGGCTCTTGGAGCGCAGCCGGCACTCATCGGGAGGGTGGTTCCGGAGGCCAGGGACGTAAGCGCAGGCAGGTGCTGGCAGGCCAACAACAAAAATGGCCGCCCGCACCTCGCCTTTAATTTGCACCTCCCCGGCCGCAGGTGCGCCACCCTGACCCTGTCGGACATAGCGTCCGGCGGTAAATCAGGGGGCGCTCCCGAAGAGTGCGGCCGGGGCGTGAGCGGGGCGCTGCGCACACCGATGATGTCATCGCCAATGGCGCAGCGCTAACGGTTAGCGCGACCACTAACTGATGCGCCATCAATTACTCAAAAGACTGAGGTTAAGCGAGTAACAACCAGGCTTTTATTAACTAAAGAATGAAGGTCTAGTCTCGAGTGGTCGACCCGTCCAGAATACGAAGGGACTGGGAGGTAGTCACTTATTTACCTGGAATAGTGGGAGGAGTCAGCCGAGGCATGTCCAGACCTGTACCTAGTGGAATACACATACACATACAGACAGGTATAACAGTGGTTTACCACATTCACCCCTTGTTTAAAAATGAGTCCGGCGGGGTGAAGTGTATTTAAAAGTTCATGTATTGGAGTCTCTCCGGAGGTCTTGTCTGCCGCTGTGATCGACGTGGCGACGGCAGGGGTGGTGGAGCTTCCGGCGTCGCGTCCCGTGTAGGCTGGGGCACTGGAGTGTAGTCCTCGTGGGTGACGGTCCAAGGCGAGCCGGCTGCTGGGGTTGGATATCAGGTCGTGGGGGGGGCTGGTAATGGGTAGTGGGTTACAGCGGTCCCCGAGGGTGTCGTGGGGGGGTGTGGTAATGGGTAGTGGGTTACAGCGGTCCCCGAGGGTGCGAGGTCTCGTATGGAGACTGTGTCCTCCCGCCCGTCCAGGTACGCAATGTAAGCGTACTGGGGGTTGGCGTGGAGGAGGTCGACCCTCTCGACCAGGGGGTCCGTTTTATTGGTCCTCACGTGTCTTCTCAGCAGTACCGGCCCTGGGGACGTCAGCCATGGCGGTAACGCTGTCCCCGATGTGGACTTCCTTGGGAAGACAAACATTTTCCCGTGAGGGGTGGCATTGGTGGCAGTGCAGAGCAGTGACCGAATCGAGTGGAGCGCATCGGGGAGCACCTCCTGCCAGCGGGAGATCGGAAGGCCCCTAGACTTTAAGGCTAGTAGGGCGGCCTTCCAAACTGTTGCATTCTCTCTTTCCACCTGTCCGTTCCCCCGGGGGTTGTAACTGGTGGTCCTGCTTGTGGCTATACCCCTAGCGAGCAGGTACTGGTGGAGTTCGTCGCTCATATACGATGAGCCCCGGTCGCTATGGATATAGCTGGGGAAACCGAACAGGGTGAAGAGGCTGTTCAGACATTTAATGACCGTGGCACTGGTCATGTCCGGGCAGGGGATAGCGAACGGGAAACGGGAGTACTCGTCAATGATGTTGAGGAAGTACACATTGCGGCCGGAGGAGGGGAGAGGCCCTTTAAAATCGACGCTCAGGCGTTCGAAAGGGCGAGTGGCTTTTATCAGGTGGGCTCTGTCTGGTCTATAAAAGTGCGGTTTGCACTCAGCGCAGACTTGACAGTTCTTGGTCATGGTCCTGACCTCCTCAATGGAGTAAGGCAGGTTGCGGGCCTTGATGAAGTGGAAGAACCTGGTGACCCCCGGGTGGCAGAGGTCATTGTGGAGGGCCCTCAGCCTATCGATCTGCGCGCTGGCGCAGGTGCCACGTGATAGGGCATCTGGGGGTTCATTGAGCTTCCCAGGCCGGTACAAGATCTCGTAATTGTAGGTGGAAAGTTCGATTCTCCACCTCAAGATCTTGTCATTTTTGATTTTGCCCCTCTGCTTGTTGTTGAACATAAAAGCAACTGAACGCTGGTCAGTGAGCAGGGTAAATCGTTTTCCGGCCAGGTAGTGCCTCCAATGACGCACAGCCTCCACAGTAGCCTGGGCCTCCTTCTCGACCGCGGAGTGTCTGGTCTCCGGGCCCTGGAGGGTTCGTGAGAAGAATGCCACAGGTCTCCCCGCCTGATTAAGGGTGGCGGCCAGAGCGAAGTCGGACGCATCGCTTTCCACCTGGAAGGGGATGGATTCGTCCACTGCGTGCGTGGTGGCTTTGGCAATGTCCTTTTCCGGCCAGGTAGTGCCTGGCGTAAACTTCGTTCACAGGGCGCGTGTACTGGGTCTTGAGGAGCTGGAGGGCGGCTGTGTACGAGGTCGCGTCCCGGATGACTGAGTACACTCGGTGGTTCACCTTGGAGATCAGGACAGACAGTTTGTTCGCATCCATTACGACCGCAGTGGAGGCAGTCAGGAATGCCTCGAAGCACATGAGCCAGTGGGCAAACTTGGTGGAAGCGTCCGCTTCCCGACTGTCCAGGTCCAGGCATGCTGGTGTGAGGATCTTCTCCATTATAAAAAATTTAGTTAATAAAATTGATGCGCCATCAATTACTCAAAAGACTGAGGTTAAGCGAGTAACAACCAGGCTTTTATTAACTAAAGAATGAAGGTCTAGTCTCGAGTGGTCGACCCGTCCAGAATACTAAGGGACTGGGAGGTAGTCACTTATATACCTGGAATAGTGGGAGGAGTCAGCCGAGGCATGTCCAGACCTGTACCTAGTGGAATACACATACACATACAGACAGGTATAACAGTGGTTTACCACACTAACCTCCCGCTGAATTTGGCGGGAGGCGTGGGCAGTGCCGTGCCCGGGCGTTAGTTGGTTTGTGCCCCACTTAGTGCCCTCTTAATGCGCTAACGGGTGGAGAGTTTACTCCAAACACTTGCAACATGCATAAAGTTCAATCTGTCTTCCAAATGCAGTAACAGCTTCTGAGCTTGGAAAGTGAACAGTTGTGAGATGGGAGCTTTTATAGCACATTTGCAGCTGTCAAGTAATGAGATGATCCAATAGTCATAC
The DNA here is from genome assembly GCF_052327205.1 of Somniosus microcephalus. Taxonomy (NCBI): domain Eukaryota; kingdom Metazoa; phylum Chordata; class Chondrichthyes; order Squaliformes; family Somniosidae; genus Somniosus; species Somniosus microcephalus. The sequence continues at coordinate 199,808,924 of NC_140987.1, forward strand.
AACTCCCGACCTCTTTACCTGACTTGATCCCCGAGCAGCGTGGACCCCATGGGCGACCTCGTAAAATGATAAGGTGAGCTCAAAATATTTCTTAATGGGCTGTTAACAAGGCCATAATGACCTGAATTGCCTCTCCCGCTGCTGTGTGTTGGCTCTGTTCAGCACTAACAGACCTGACATCCGGTAAAGGCGCTTGGTGGCAGGTTGACAGTGGGGTCCCAACCCACCCAACCTGCCACCGAACGTGCCGGCTGACCCCCCGAAAAACTCCCCCCATAGAGTTCTGGGGTTCACATACACAAATCTTTGAAAATGGCAGACTAGCTTGATAAAGTTGGTAAAAAACATACAGGATCCTTGGCTTTATAAATAGTGGTATAGAGTACAAAAACAAGGAAGTTATGCTAAACCTTTATACATCAGCTGGAGTATTGTGTCCAATACTGAGCACCATACTTTAGAAAGGTTGTCCTGGTCTTGGAGAGGCTACAGAGGAGATTTGCCAGAATATTACCAGAGATGAGGGACTTCAGTTATGTGGAAAGACTAGAGAATCTGGGCTTGTTCTCTTTGGAACAGAGAAAGTTAAGGGGAGATTTAATAGAGGTGTTCAAAATTATGAATAGAGTAAACAAGAGGAGAAGCAGTTTCCACTGGTCAGTAACCAGAGGACACAGAATTATGGTAATTGGCCAAAGAACCAGAAGGGAGATGAGGCAAAATTCTTTTATGCAAAATGTTGTTATGATCTGAAATACACCACCTGAAGGGTGGTAGAAGCAGATTTAATAGTAACTTTCAAAAGGGAATTGGATATATACTTGAAAATAAATTTGGGGAAAGAGCAGTGGAGTGGAACTAATTCAATAGCTCTTTCAAAGAGCCGGATAGGCACAATGGGCCGAATAGTCTCCTTCTGTGCTGTAAGATTCTATGGGGGAAATTTTAACCCGCAAAAATGGGCAGGTTTGGGCTGGGTGGGAGGTTAAAGTGATAGAAATCTGAATCCCGACCCTAACCCGCCTCCAACCTGCCCACTTCCGGTTTTAACAGAGGTGGGACGGAAGCACCATTTTAAATTTAACTCTGGGTGGCCGTGTTTCCCAGCAGCTAAAGGAAGGTGAGGGCTGCTGGATCTAGGGGGTAAGTGCCTTTCCACTTAGCTCATGGATCCAGCGTCCCTGCCGCGCCAGCCCACCACGATCGGAAACCCCCAGACTCTACCGATCTCCCCCCGACCTCCGCCCCGAGGCCTCCGATCTCACCCACATGGCCTCCCACCCCCCGCCACTCCCACTCCTACCCCCCGCCACTCCCACCCCCCGCCACTCCCACTCCTACCCCCCGCCACTCCCACCCCCCGCCACTCCCACCCCCCGCCACTCCCAACCCCCGCCACTCCCACCCCACCGCCACTCCCACACACACCACTCCCACCCCCCAGCCACTCCCACCCCCGCCACTCCCACTCCTACCCCCCGCCACTCCCACCCCCCGCCACTCCCAACCCCAGCCACTCCCACCCCCGCCACTCCAAGACGCCCGCCACTCCCACCCCCCTGCCACTCCCACCCCCCCGCCACTCCCACTCCGCCACTCCTTTCAACCGCAACTCCCACCCCCCACACCACTCCCACCCCCGCCACTACCAACCCCCCGCCACTCCCACCCCCCCGCCACTCCCACCCCCGACATTCCCACCCCCCGCCACTCCTTACCCGCGCCACTCCCACCCCCCGCCACTCCCAACCCCCCGCCACTCCCACCCCCCATCACTCACACCCCCCGCCACTCCCACCCCCCCGCCACTCCCACCCCCGACATTCCCACCCCCCGCCACTCCTTACCCGCGCCACTCCCACCCCCCGCCACTCCCACCCCCCGCCACTCCAACCCCCCACCACTCCCACTCCCCCGCCACTCCCACCCCCGCCACTCCCACCCCCGCCACTCCCACCCACCACTCCCACCCCCGCCACCCCCACCCCCCGCCACTCCCACCCCCGCCACACCTACCCCCGCCACCCCCACCCCCCGCCACTCCCACCCCTGCCACTCCCACCCACCACTCCCACCCCCGCCACACCCACCCCCCGCCACACCCACCCCCCGCCACCCCCACCCCCCGCCACTCCCACCCACCACTCCCACCCCCCGCCAATCCCACCCCCCGCCACTCCCACCCCCCGCCACTCCCACCCCCCACCACTCCCACCCCCCACCACTCCCAACCCCCCACCACTCCCACCCCCGCCACTCCCACCCCCGCCACTCCCACCCACCACTCCCACCCCCGCCACTCCCACCCCCCCGCCACTCCCACCCCCCCGCCACTCCCAGTCCCCGCCACTCCCAATAATACAATACAATACAAATCGCTTTATTGGCATGATAAGGTACATCTTATGTTGCCAAAGCATCAAAATACATTTATGGTTGAACACATAAACGCGGTTCCATTCATACAGTGTATAAACAGGTATATCCCTGAGTTTATAAATATATTTTCACCTTGTTTATATATACTCTTGTCTTAGTTTACTGGTTGTCCCTCTGTTCATGGCAAGCTGTAACATAGTGTGCCGCCAGTGTTACACAGCTTCTCTCCTCCCCCAGTAGGAATGGGAGTTTTTGGTTGTCAGTCAGATTTCTGAATTCAGGGCATATTTGTGAGAATTTTTGATAGAAATTCTCTCTGATGCCCTGATATTTTCCACAGGCTGTGAGGAAGTGCATCTCTGTCTCAACTACTCCCTGACTGCAGTGAGAGCATATCCTGTCTTCTCTTGGCAGCCTGGTCTGCCTGTGTCTGCCTTTTTCGATCGCTAGGCTATGTTCGCTAAGTCTGTACCTTGTCAAGGTTCTTCTCAGTTTGTTATCCTTTACCATGGTCAGGTAATCAGCTATGTTGTATTGTCTGTTTAGGGCCAAGTAGCAATTGAGTTTGCTTTGGGTTTTTGTTGTTTCTGCCCAATATGACAGATATTTTTCCTTTTGCTTAGCGACGATTGTGTTGGGTCGAATTCTTTGTGTTACCCTGTCACTGTCCTGGGGCTGGTTATTGTTAGTATTGTTATTAGTTACTTTATTGAGTCCCAGGACTAGTTGACTGAGGGTATTCTTCTTTATGGTCAGCTCTTGGCATTTCAGGGCGTCGTAGTGATAGCATTGGGGGTTGCTCATTTGTAGGTGATTCCACCCCCCGCCACTTCCAACCCCCCGCCACTCCCATCCCCCGCCACCCCCACCCCCCGCCACACCCACCCCCCGCCACACCCACCCCCGCCACTCCCACCCCCGCCACTCCCACCCCCCGCCACCCCCAACCCCGCCACTCCCAACCCCCCGCCACTCCCACCACCTCGCCACTCCCACCCCCGACATTCCCACCCCCGCCACTCCTTACCCGCGCCACTCCCACCCCCCGCCACTCCCAACCCCCCGCCACTCCCACCCCCCGCCACTCCCAACCCCGCCACTCCTGCCACCCCGCCACTCCCACCCCCGCCACTCCCACCCCCCGCCGCTCCCCCTGCCAGTCCCACCCTCCCGCCACTCCCAGTCCCCGCCACTCCCAGCACCCACCACTGCCACCCCCCGCCACTCCCACCCCCCCGCCACTCCCAGTCCCCGCCACTCCCACCCCCCCGCCACACCCAGTCCCCGCCACTCCCACCCCCTGCCTCTCCCACCCCCCGCCACTCCCACCCACCGCCACTCCCCCTGCCACTCCCACTCCCCCACCACTCCCAACACCCGCCACTCCCACTCCCCCACCACTCCCACCCCCCGCCACTCCCACTCCCCCACCACTCCCAACCCCCGCCACTCCCACCCCACCGCCACTCCCACACCCACCACTCCCACCCCCCAGCCACTCCCACCCCCGCCACTCCAACACGCCCGCCACTCCCAACCCCCCCGCCACTCCCACCCCCCGCCACTCCCACCCCCGACATTCCCACCCCCGCCACTCTTTACCCGCGCCACTCCCACCCCCCGCCAATCCCAACCCCCCGCCACTCGCACCCCCCACCACTCCCACTCCCCCGCCACTCCCACCCCCGCCACTCCCACCCCCGACATTCCCACCCCCCGCCATTCCTTACCCGCGCCACTCCCAACCCCCCGCCACTCGCACCCCCCACCACTCCCACTCCCCCGCCACTCCCAGCCCCCCGCCACTCTCAACCCCCCGCCACTCGCACCCCCCACCACACCCACCCCCTGCCCCTCCCAGCCCCGCCACTCCCAGCCCCCACCACTGCCACCCCCCCGCCACTCCCACCCCCCGCCACTCCCACCCCCACCACTCCCACCCCCTGCCATTCCCACCCCCTGCCATTCCCACACCCCGCCACTCCCACCCCCCGCCACTCCCACCCCCTGCCATTCCCACACCCCGCCACTCCCACACCCCGCCACTCCCACCCCCGCCACTCCCACCCCCCGCCACTCCCACCCCCGCCACTCCCGCCCCCCGCCACTCCCACCCCCGCCACTCCCACCCCCCGCCACTCCCCCTGCCACTCCCACCCCCCGCCACTCCCACCCCCGCCACTCCCACCCCCGCCACTCCCCCTGCCACTCCCACCCCCGCCACTCCCCCTGCCACTCCCACCCCCCGCCACTCCCAGCCCCTGCCACTCCCACCCCCCGCCACTCCCACTCCCCCACCACTCCCAGCCCCCGCCACTCCCACCCCCCCGCCACTCCCACACCCCGCCACTCCCACCCCCCCGCCATGAGGCCTCCAATTGCTTCCTCCCCCAACAAGGCCTCCAATCTCTTATCCCCTCATTGCCATCCAACCCCCAGCATCTGACCACCCCCCTCCGGCCTTCGATCCCAGGCTCCTGACCCCCCATCCAGCCTCCGATCCCCAGCCCCGACCCCCCCCCCGCCTCCGGCCCACTGATCCTTGCCCTCCGACCCCCCCTCGAATCCCAGCCCACTGACCAGCCCCCCCCACCCCCCACAATCAATCCCAGCATTTCGACCCTCCCCGATCCCCCCCCCGATCCCGGCCTTCCGATTCCCCCCCATCCCCCCACCCCACTCCCGGCCTTCCAACACCCCGCCGATCTCCAACCTCCCCCCTCCAATCCTGGTCTTCTAACCAGCAGCCCCCTGTAATGATCAATAACATGTCATTCTATAGTGGACACTAGGTGGAGCCGTAGAGCTGTGTAGAGCTGTATATAAGACTACACTACCTAGCTGTATATATATTAAGACTACATTACCTATGAGGCACTAGGCTACCCACAAGGCAGCAGTCAAGATGGCAGCCTGCACACAGGAGCACACATGCTGCATCTCTACAGATACTGTACCTAGAGAACGTGTACTGAATAAATGACGAGCTAGAAGCTAGCTGTGTTCATAATAAGAATGTCTAGGTATTAATGAACATAAGATGGTACCAGGGTGGTGAAGATCTGCTGAAAATTGTGAAAAGCGACATGGAGAATTTGAAGCCACCAGAGCGTTTGAATCTCGAGGGAAATATCGACCACAATTGGCAGACTCTTAAACAACAATTCGAACTCTACATTGCAGCCATCGGATTCGGTACGAAGCCAGACGCAAGGAAGATAGCGTTGCTGCTCACGATTACCGGCCCACAGGCGATAGAGGTATTTAATACATTTGTATTTAATCCAGTGGAGAACAGAGAAAAATTAGAAGATGTGCTAAAAAAATTTGATGCACATTGCTCTCCCAAAAAGAATGAGACCTATGAAAGATACATCTTCTGTTCTTGGACACAGCAGCAAAATGAGACTTTTGATAGCTTTATAACTGATCTGAAACTGAAAGCACAGACATGTAATTTCTCTGAGCTCAAAGCATCCATGATTCGTGCCCAGATTTTGTTTGGTATTCATGATAAAAAAGTCAGGGAACGTCTGTTGAGAGAAACTGAACTAAATTTGGAAAATGCGGTGAAAATATGCCAAGCCAGCGAGCTAGCTCGAAAGCACGCGAAGACTTTCAGTGAAATCAATAATGATGTGATTGTAATGAGTGATAATGCTGCTGCCGGTGCTGTGTCCTATAAGGGGAAGAAACATGGGCAGAACAGAAATGAAAAGCAATCGGAGGATGAAATTTTTAATTGTAAATGCTGTGGTTACAAACACCAGTTAAGACAATGCCCAGCGTTTGGAAAAATGTGCACAAAGTGTAATGGAAAGAATCACTTTGCCAAACAATGCTTTTCAAAAGTACAAACTAAGAAAGGGCAACGAGTTAATGTAATTGAGGACACTGATTTAAGTGAGACATTTTTAGTAGGAATGGTGTCATGTGACAATATCAAAAAGGATACAGAAAATGTGCAGCCCTCAGAAATGGACAATGCTGAACATAAAGTTAATGCAGTAAAAGAGGACAAATGGATGATCCCACTGCAGGTAAATGGAGCATTAGTTACCTTGAAACTAGACACTGGGGCAAAAGCAAACTTAATCAGTATGAGTGACATTAACAATATGAAAGAAAAGCCCAAAATACAGAAAATGTCAATACTACTGAAGGACTATAATGGACAGAAAATAGATAGCTTAGGTGTATGCAGACTTAAAGTGACAGTCAAAGACAAAGTGCATCATCTCATGTTTTCTGTTGTGGCTGAAAGGCTTGATTCACTACTGGGTGACAAAGCTTGTGAGGACTTAGAACTGGTCAAAAGAGTCTACCGTATAAGCTGTGCCATAAGCAGACCAGATGACTCGATGGATTCTGTAGTGAATAATTTCCAGGATGTGTTCAAAGGATTTGGAGTTCTACCATTCACTTACAAGATCCAGCTAAAGCAGGATGCTCAGCCAGTGGTACATGCTCCACGAAGAGTTCCAGCACCCCTGCGTGACCGGCTCAAGAATGAACTGGACAGAATGACCACACTAGGAGTCATCAGGAAAGTCGAAGAGCCAACAGACTGGGTTAACTCCATGGTATGTGTAAAGAAAAAGAACAATGATCTAAGAATATGCATGGATCCAAAGGACTTAAATGCAAACATAAAACGTGAACACTACCAGATTCCCAAGCGAGAAGAAATCACCAGTGAAATGTCAGGTGCCAGATACTTTACAAAGCTCGAAGCCTCACAAGGATTTTGGCAACTAAAACTGGATGAAGAGAGCACCAAATACTGTACCTTCAACACACCATTTGGCAGGTATTGTTTCCTCAGAATGCCTTTCGGGATAATATCTGCATCTGAAATCTTTCATAGAGCGATGGAACACATAATTGAAGGTCTGGAAGGAGTTCGGGTCTATGTTGATGACATCATCATCTGGGGCTCCACACTGAAAGAACACAATGAGAGACTGACTAAAGTGCTACAGAGCATACGCCGGAATGGACTGAAGCTCAACAAAGCCAAGTGTCAGTTTGGCATCCAGGAAGTCACTTTCCTAGGAGATAATCTATCTGGTAAAGGAATAGAGCCAGATATGGAAAAAGTAAACGCCATACTCAAAATTCCCCGACCCACTGACAAAAAAGGAGTGCTACGCATCATGGGGATGATAAACTTCATTGGAAAGTTCATTCCTAACTTGTCAGTCAAGACAGCCTGTCTGCAAGACCTGCTACATAAAACAAATGAGTTCACACGGACAGAAAGACATGAACAAGAGTAGATAAACCTCAAAACAGTGCTGACAACCACACCTGTACTCACCTTCTTTGACCCAACAAAAAGAATCAAAGTGTCAACGGATGCATCAAAAGATGGCCTAGGTGCGGTCTTGCTACAAGCAGAGGGTAAAGATTGGAAGCCTGTTGCCTATGCCTCCAGGTCTATGACTGATACTGAGTGTCGATACGCCCAGATTGAAAAGGAATGTCTAGGCTTGGTAGTTGGACTAGAAAAGTTTCATGGCTACATATATGGACTTCCCACCTTCACAGTTGAGACAGACCACAGCCCTCTGGTTGCCATCATAAAAAAAAACCTGAATGAGATGTCTCCAAGGATTCAATGACTCATGATGAAGCTGCAAAGATATGACTTTGAACTGATCTACACACCAGGCAAATACATAGTGTTAGCAGATGCACTATCCCGAGCACACACAATGAGTCATGTGAGCTCTACTGAAGAAGACGTGGATGTTCATGTGAGTATGGTCGCTGCTGCGCTGCCCGTGTCAGACACAAAATCAAAGCAAATAGCAGAAGAAACAGTAAAAGATACAGTATTACAAACAGTAATAGAGAACATTCATCATGGTTGGCCAAAAGGTTCCTGTCCAAAATATTTTCACATAAGGTCAGAATTGAGTGTCGCAAGTGGACTATTACTAAAACAGAACAGAATAGTCATTCCACAGGCTCTACGTCAAGACATGCTCAAAAGGATTCATGAGGGACACCTCGGAATTGAAAAATGCAAAAAGAGAGCAAGAGACACTGTTTATTGGCCTGGCATAAATAAGGACATTGAGAACATGATAGGCAAATGTGAGACATGTCAGAAACACCAAAACAAACAAGCAAAGGAACCAATGATAGTAGCTGACATAACAACAGCAGCATGGCAAAAGGTTGGTATGGACCTTTTTCATTTAAATGGTAAAGACTATCTAATAGTGATTGACTACTATTCTAACTATCCTGAGATGGTGCTGCTCTTAAGCACCATAGCAAGCAGTGTAGTAATGCATATGAAATCCATCTTCGCCAGACATGGAATTCCCAGGATTGCCGTTAGCGACAATGGTCCGTGCTTCAACTGTAAGGAGTGGCAACAGTTTGCAGCACATTATGACTTTCAGCACATCACATCCAGTCCTTTGTATGCTCAGTCAAATGGTAAGGCAGAGAAAGGTGTTCAAGTTCTCAAGCAGCTACTGAAGAAAGCGACAGAAAGCAAGTCTGATCCTTATCTCGCCCTGCTGAGCTACCGAGCCTTACCTTTAGACTATGGTTCTTCACCTGCTGAACTACTAATGGGTCGCAAGTTGCACACCACGCTACCCTGCTGTGCAAAAGAACAGCAAAGTGAGGAACTGAGACAGAGACTTCAACTGTTAAAGCTGAAACAGAAGTCATACTATGATAAGTCATCCAAAACTCTAAAACCATTGACAAGGGATGATGTTGTCAGGATTGAGGATCCAGATACATGGAACAGGAAAGCTACAGTTCTTGAGGAAATAGGACCAAGGTCATACACTGTTAGAACTGAGGAAGGACAGATTCTCAGGAGGAACCGCCGTTCCCTCCTAAAAACACAAGAGACTATTCAAGACCAGATTGATGACAATGCCGCAACTGTATCTTGTCATTCACCGCCAGAACAATCTCATGAAGACACATCAGACTTACCCGTGTTGAGATGATCCACACGTGAAGTAAAAGAGCCTGATGGACTTAATATTTGAGTACAATGTAAAGCTTTGAGAATGTGTTGACTGTTTTGAAAATGTTTATGTTTATAGAGCACTAACAAAAGTGTTACTGATATTATCTTTATTGTTTTCTTGAAAGTTGATTGATATTGATTTTGTTAAACCTCAAAGAAAGGGGGATGTAATGATCAATAACATGTCATTCTATAGTGGACACTAGGTGGAGCTGTAGAGCTGTGTAGAGCTGTATATAAGACTACACTACCCAGCTGTATATATATTAAGACTACATTACCCATGATGCACTAGGCTACCCACAAGGCAGCAGTCAAGATGGCAGCCTGCACACAGGAGCACACATGCTGCATCTCTACAGATACTGTACCTAGAGTATGTGTACTGAATAAATGACGAGCTAGAAGCTAGCTGTGTTCATAATAAGAATGTCTAGTTATTAATGAACATAAAACCCCCCTCCACCCACCCCTGACCTTCAAGGTGTGGGTTGCTCTTGCTCAATTAGTGTTTTGGGACTGAAACTCGCCTCTGTTGACAGCACTTTTCCAGCCTGATTTTATGGCTTCTTGCTCCCTTGGCTCACTCCACAGCATTTCTGCTTCGCCTGCACCACCTCCAAGATCTTTTGAGAAACCACTATGTCCACTTTTAAGGCAAGGGCCTCCCTGAGGCTCTCGGATGAGGCGCTGCAAATGTTGTTGGAGGGGGTGACTGCTAGCATGGAGGTGCTCTTCCACTCATCTCGGAGGAAGAGGCCTGCCAAAGAAACCAAGACTGTGTGTGTACAGCTGGCAAGGGATATAACCTCTAGATCTGTGTGCAGATTGGGAGACTGTTTCTGTGTATTGATGAAATGCCATCCCTGTTGGAAAGCATTAAAATGATTTGAAGCCAAAATGTTGGCGTTATGCCATCTGTTCTTTCGCCTTAGGCAGCTCCACATTGCGGGCACCACCACACTTGCGTTGTCTGGTTGGTGGCCTGAGTGAAAGGAGGCTAGAGAGTCATGCCCATTGTCAATGAAGTCCTAGGATGGAACAAAGGACATGTGCCAACTTGGGCAACCTATGCAAATCTGGCCATGATAAGTTCATCCCTTGCATCCCGGGCAGCCATGTGCTCGTGTGCTGCCACTGCCATTGGTCGATACACCGGCGCTCTGACCTCCTCCTGCTCCTCCTCCTCATCCTCATCTGAGGTCCATGCAGAAAGAAAACGAATGGTTCCCATGAGGAAGCGCTTATGGCAAGCGAGGAGAGGGTCTTCCAAGGAGGTCCCATAGTTGATGGAGTCAAGCTGCAGCACCTGCAACTTCGGAAGGCCTTCTAAAAGTGCTCAGAGACCTTTTAAAGCCAAGGTCTGGCACCTGCAAGTAATCCTTGCTGCAATCACAGAATCACAGAATCCCCACAGTGCAGATAGAGGCCATTTCGGCCCATCGAGCCTGCACCGACACATATCCCACCCTATCCCCGTAACCCCATGTATTTAATCCCCTAACACTAAGGGTCAATTTATCATAGCCAAATCAACCTAACCTGCACATCTTTGGACTGTGGGAGGAAACCGGAGCACCCGGAGGAAACCCACGCAGACACAGGGAGAATGTGCAAACTCCACACAGACAGTCGCCCGAGACCAGATTTGAACCTGGGTCCCTGGCGCTGTGAGGCAACAGTGCTAACCACTATGCCACCGTGCCCCCCGTTAGACCAGCAGCAGTGAGGAAACCACCCACGAGTTAACCCGCCAGGTTTACCTGGTGTGGTTTAGGAGGTGCGTGGATCATGCCGAAAAGCTGGAAAAATCATGAAGACCTCTCAAAATAGGCTTAGAGAGGCCCATAACGAGCATTTAAGGATCTTTAATAGCGCAATGGCCAGCTGGAGGCGGGAGCGTTTCCCAACCTCCAAAACCGGCACTGGCAAAATCCCGTGGAGGTGGGTTGGAGGCGGGTTCCGATACCGAACCTCTTTGAATCTGATTTTCCTTCCTTTCCTGCCTCCAACCCTGCCTCCTCCGATGTCAGAAAATCGCCCCCATGGGTTGCAAATGCAGTATGTGTGAACACATACTAAGTCAATGAAATAGATATTACTTGAATAAATTGGTTTATTTAAGCTGATACCAGACTTGCCTTGATGTAACTATATGTTAAAAGCAGATATTCAGTCAAGATTTTTGGGAAGCCATGAGATAGATACAGATGAGATATGCCTTATAGTGGTATAATATATTAAATATCATAGATTAGATAAATGTGGAGTGAAGATACCAAAAAAAAGGGCCATGTGTTAAAACTGGTGAAAAGAAAGTATCAGGAAGAACTTATTTTATGCAGATAGAGATCAAATCTTGGAATGGTCTTCTCGGTAGAGTATCTCTTCATCCAGAATAAAGTAAAACATACATTCCACCATCATATCAGCTAATCGTCCCTTGAATGAATCTAAGGCTTTCTCTTCCAATACTCTACTTATAAGACCATTCCAAGTGTTGTTCACTCTCTGCACAAAGAAGTTCTTCTTGATATCTATCCTGAACTTTCCCTGCACCATTTTTAAACCCAAGTCCCCTTGTTTCAGTATCTTGGAAAGAAAGAAATTTAATTTATATAGTGTCTTTGATGACCTCAAGACATCCCAGAGCACTTTACAGCCAATGAATTATTTTGAAGTGTAGTCACTGTTGTAATGCAGGGAAATGCGACAGTCAATTTGCGCACAACAAGGTCCCACAAACAGCAATGAGATAAATGACCAGCTAATCTGCTTTAGTATTGTTGGTGATGAAGGATGAATATTGCTCAAGACACCAAGAGTACTCCCATATTCTACTTTGAAAAATGCCGTGGGATCTTTTGCGCCAACTTGAGATGGCAGACGGGATTTTGGTTTAACGTCTCATCCTCCAGCAGCGCAGCACTCCCTCAGTGCTGCACTGAAGTGTCATCCTGGATTATGTACTCACATCTCTGGAGTGGGACATGAATCAATAACCTTCTGACTCAAAGGCACGATTGCTACCACTGAGCCAAGGCTGAGGCCTTGGCTTTAGATTTACTTTATCTATGATATTTAGGGGGCAAAATTCGGTTGCTTTGTGCCTCCCGTTAGAGCCCTAAGAGGCTAACAGGGCGCAAAGCAAATAGCGCCTGGGCGCGGCACCGCTAATGCCTCGTGCGAAATTCAGCGGGTGGTTAGTGGTGGCGGTAGTTGGTAGCGCCCCACAGTGCTGTGCCTCTGGTGATGACATCATCGCCGTGTGCAGCGCCCCGGCCGCAAACTTCGGCCATTTTTTTTGCTGGCTGCCTGCCGTCCCCTGCCCCCTCTGCCATCCCCCCGCGGCTCTTTTGCCAGCACCCCGATCCCTGGTGGCCCAGCTGGGCCCTGGGTCACGCTGCGCAAGGCCCCTGTCCTTTAATAAGGGGAGGAAGGCCTGCAGTACCGTGGCGTGACATGCCGGCGCGTGGCGCTGCAGCACATTGCACTGCGATATTCCCTGGAGCACCCCAAGAGGGAGTGGGAGCGCTTCCAGGAGCACCCCGCTCCTTCTTGGGGCACTACCATTGAATTTCAGGTGCAGGGGTGCTTACTTTTTCAGGACGCAACTGCGCCCCAAATATTTTTGCCCCTTTAATATTTTGTATATCTCTATAAGGTTCCCTCGGAGTCACCACCTTTCCATGTTGAGCAGTCCCAATTTCTGCAGTCTTTCCTTGTAACTCAACCCTTTGATGTTGAAGACCAGCCACATGGCTCTTCTGTGCACTACCTCCATTGCTTGAATAGTCCCATATTATCTTGAGAGAAAAATCAAACACAATAGCCAGCATGCTGTCTGATCAGGGCATTGCTAGTTTTAGCATGACATTTTCTGTCTTCTACCCCCTTTACCTACCACAATAATTAAACACACTGCTCACTTCTTTATTGCTGTCCAAATGATTTGACATATTAGACTACTTCACAGTCCTGTCCGAAATCAGGCAGAATAACAGTGGAGAATGACAGAAAATTCAGACAATGAAGCCTACAGCTGCCTCACTACCTGACCTGGATTTATCTCCCTCTGACTGCCACTGGCCGCTCTTTCCCCACCCACTGCATGCAACTGGCATCAGGGGATGGAGTCTTGTGTCTCTAGAAGATTTTCCTTGCATTTATCCCAATTACCACTGTTTCCCCAGAGCCGCCATGTGAAAAGTGGCAGTAGGCTTCGAGGTCCGGGAATGGAGGGAGATGACCACGTACAGGCCTCCTCTCCCTCCAATTTGGGCCTCGCACTTACTTACTAAGGCCCTTGGTCTCGACTGAGGTTTTGAATGGGAGCTTTGATGCAGTACCCCTTTAAATGGTGCTCCTGCCTCTTCTGATACTGCAGCAGATTCAGGTTTCTCCTCCACTCTGGTGGGCTCACTCTTGGTGGTGGGAATCCCACCAGGAGCCCACTCGACATACCAAATGACCTCTGACCCAGGGAAATGGGTTGGGATGGGGCAGATTCAGAGGGGCAGGCAGAAATTCCACCCCAATGGAATTTCACCCCAAAGAGGAAAATTTAGTCATTTCAGTGCCAAATCTATGATCAAGCAAATCCCCTTCTGTTCCACATTTAGCTAGTTCTATAACCTCCATAATACTTTGTAGAATTATTGATCCATTTGATTTCATTTGATTCTAATTTTCCCATTAGCGGATTTTATTTAACATCTTTTGTAAATCTCCTACGATTCTTCCATTGATTCAACCGGCCTTTCCCTGAGTAACGGCAGCTTAATATCGTCTGAAAATCTGACCACTTTGCATTGAGCTTCTGAAATCAAATCAGACCTGGTGGACTGTAATTGCTTTCAGTGGTAGTCAGTGCTGATTTGTGTTGCTGAATTAAAACGCATGATATTATCTAAATACGAGGAATGATTCAGCAATCCTGGTAAAAGTCCCATGGGGACATGCAGTGTAAGGCTCAAGACACATGCCAACAAAGTAATGAGCTGGCCTCACTGGATTCTGCAAGGCCAGCTCTTAAATATAATTTAACTATGCTCTCTACACTATTTGCAGCTCATGCAGGGAGCACACTGATGTGGAAGCCTTCCAAATCTTGAATGTGGAATCCTTAAAAGGGTGCAACTCACAATTAGAGGGATGCAGCAATAAAAGGTAAATGTTTGCATATGGGGCAAATATTGGCCCAGAAATTCGGCCCGACCCGGGTGAGCACGTACGGGGTACTCACCCGTAGGCCGATTGGAAGTGACGGTTTCCTGCATGCACTACGCATGCGTGGGAAACCGGCACTTCTGTTCCTCTGAACGAAGAGGTTCAGAGGTCGAAGGCGCGCGCAGGGGAGTCTGCGCGTGCGCTTTGAACTTAGGTTTTTTTACAGGTTTTCATGCGAGGTTAAGTCTCCAGAAGTTACACATTTAAAAAGCAGGCGTAAGGCCTGCTTTTTGCAAGGTAAGTGGTCAATTAATAAAAATTAAAACATTTTTTCCACAGGTTTATTAGTTTTAAATACTTTAAAGATAGGTAAGTTTATTTTTAGGCCCATTATAATATAAAATTATTTTTTTCAAAAATTTAAATTATTGTTTAAAATAGTTATTTAATGTAATTTATAGTTTATTTTACAAGTGTGATGTTTTTTAAAAATGTATTTGAAGGTTTAATGCTATTTTGGGGCCGGTAGTATTCATAAGTGTGACAGGTCTTCCTGTCAGACTTATGAATGGAGTATTCCCTGCTCTGATTGGCTGCCCATGGCTCACGTGATCCCAGGGGATGCATCGCACTAACTACGCCCCTGGGACACGCAAGCACAGCGCGCCGGCACCTGGGCCAGGCCCCGGAGAGGAATTCCACGGGAGCCCAGAGCTCAACTGCCGGCGCGCAAGGTAAGTGTAGGTTGGGGTCTTGCACCCGCGGGAAGCCCCCGACCCGAATTTCTGGGCCAATTTTTAGCCTTTGCAAAGGCTACATATTGATTATGATTATTTGTATGCCTTTTCAATGGTTGTGTTGGGGAGCATAGGTTAAAGTGAAAACCTAATGTGGAGGCATTAACTGGAGTCTGTAGAGAACTGTGAAACATTGCTGCCTCCACAATCGTGTTTGAAGTGGATGCTGTTGCATGAAGCGAGTCCAAGGATGGGTGTGTTGTTTGGCACCCCGGGAACCCTCCCTTGAGGATGATAAGGTGCCATGTCAAGCAAGGGGAGGCACTGATGAAGCAGTTGCTTTTCAGAGAGAGGCCACTTCTGACCAACTTCTTTTTATATTCGTTCATGGGATGTGGGCGTCGCTGGCAAGGCCAGCATTTATTGCCCATCGCTAATTGCTCTTGAGAAGGTGGTGGTGAGCCGCCTTCTAGAACTGCTGCAGTCCATGTGGTGAAGGTACTTCCACAGTGCTGTTAGGGAGGGAGTTCCAGGATTTTGACCCAGCGACGATGAAGGAACTGCAATATATTTCCAAGTCAGGATGGCGTGTGCCTTGGAGGGGAAATTAGACGTGATGGTGTTCCCATGCGCCTGCTGCCCTTGTCCTTCTAGGTGGTAGATGTCACAGGTTTGGGAGGTGCTGTCGAAGAAGCCTTGAATATGGAATCCTGCACTGCATCTTGTAGATGCTACACACTGCAGCCACTGTGCACTGGTGGTGGAGTGAGTGAATGTTAAAGGTGGTGGATGGGATTCCAATCAAGTGGACTGCTTTGTCCTGGATGGTGTGGAGCTTCTTGAGTGTTGTTGAAGCTGCACTCATCCAGGCAAGTGGAGAGTATTCCATTACACTCATGACTTGTGCCTTGTAGATGGTGGAAAGGCTTTGGGGAGTCAGGAGGTGAGACACTCACTGCAGAATACCCAGCCTCTGGCCTGCTCTTGTTGCCACATTGTTTATATGGCTGGTCCAGTTAAGTTTCTGGTTAATGGTGACCCCCCAGGGTGTTGATGTTGGGGGATTTAGCAATGGTAATGCCATTGAAGGTCAAGGGGCAGTGGTTAGCCTCTCTCTTGTTGGAGATAGTCATTGCCTGGCACTTGTGTGGCGCGAATGTTACTTGCCACTTATCAGCACAAACCTGAATGTTGTCCAGGTCTTGCTGCAAGCGGGCATGGACTGCTTCATTATCTGAAGAGTTGCGAATGGAACTGAACACTGTGGAATCATCAGCAAACATCCTAACTTCTGACCTTAGGAATGTCATTGATGAAGCAGCTGAAGATGGTTGGGCCTAGGACACTGCCCTGAGGAACTCCTGCAGCGATGTCCTGGGGCTGAGATGATTGGCCTCCAACCATCACAATCATCTACCTTTGTGCTAGGTATGCCTCAAGCCAGTGGAGACTTTTCCCTCTGATTCCCATTGACTTCAATTTTACTAGGGCTCCTTGATGCCACACATGGTCAAATGCTGCCTTGATGTCAAGGGCAGTCACTCTCACCTCTCCTCTGAAATCAGCTCTTTTGTCCATGTTTAGATCAAGGCTTAAATGAGGTCTGGAGCCAAGTGGTCCTGGCGGAACCCAAACTCAGCATCGGTGAGCAGGTTATTGGTGAGTAAGTGCCGCTTGATAGCACTGTCAACGATACCTTCCATCACTTTGCTAGTGATTGAGAGTAGACTGATGTGGCGGTAATTGGCCAGATTGGATTTGTCCTGCTTTTTGTGGACAGGACATACTAGGGCGGTTTTCCACATTGTCGGGTAGATGCCAGTACTGGAACAGCTTGGCTAGAGGCGCGGCTAGTTCTGGAGCACAAGTCTTCAGCACGACAGCTGGAATGTTGTCGGGGCCCATAGCCTTTGCTGTATCCAGTGCGCTCAGCTGTTTCTTGATATCACGTGGAGTGAATCGAATTGGCTGAAGACTGGCTTCTGTGATGGTAGGGACCTCAGGAGGAGGCCAAGATGGATCATCCACTCGGCACTTCTGGCTGAAGATGGTTGCAAACACTTCAGCCTTGTCTTTTGCACTCGTGTGCTGGGCTTAGCCCTGTCTATAGCATGCTGCTTCTGCTGTTTAGCATGCATGTAGTCGTGTGTTGCAGTTTCCCCAGGTTATCACCTCATTTTTAGGTACGCCTGGTGCTGCTCCTGGTATGCACTTCTACACTCCTCATTGAACCAGGGTTGGTCCCCTGCCTTCATGGTGGTGTTAGAGTGAGGGATATGCCGGGCCATGAGGTTACAGATTGTGGTGGAATACAATTCTGCTGCTACTCATTTCACAGCACCTCATGGATGCCCAGTTTTGAGCTGCTAGATCTGATCCCCTCAAAGGACTTAAAGTAGCAAGATGACACAACAGGAATAAATGGTAGAATCTTTGTTTGAGCATTCAAATAGTCTATTCCATTAGAATTCTGATGTAGGCATTGACCTCATTGCACCTTGCACCATGGTTGTCCATGGGTTTCTCAATGGTGCCATTAGATAGGGCTTTTAAAAGCAGAGGATAAGGTAACAAGACAGAAATATTGAGGAAAGGAGTTCCAGAGAGTGGACACAGTGGCTGAAGCAGTGGGGAATGAGGAGTAAGTCAGTGCCAGAGGAATAGAGGGTGTGCGGAGGAATATGTAGCTGGAGGAGATCACTGAAGGATGAGGGACAAGGCCATGGAGGGCGTTGAATGTGAGGACAGGATCTTAAAGTCAATTTGCTGGGGCACGGTGCCTGATTTTAATGGGTTAAAGAGAATGATCATTATGTGCATGATTCTCAATTGTATTCTGAGCAAGAAAGGAATGCAAATTTGTGGTACCAGAAGAGCAAAGTAGTCCTAATACAATGGGGCAAAATTGTTTTTTTGCCAGTTTCTGACGCTGAAGAGGTTGGCCTGAGACTTCATCTGAATAATTGGGTTGAGCTGCCAGCGACTGTCACGATTCTAGAGGCAGCTCGCCCATGTGGACGGAGCCAATTTGTGCTGTTTGCCTTGCCGGCACAGAGCCCTCAGGTAAGTACTGGGGGTGGGGGGCGGGCGGCGGTGGAAAGAGAATGGAAGGGGGCTATCATGGGCTGGCAGCTGCCCTCAGGAATGGGAAGGGGGCTATCGCGGGCTGGAAGAAGCCCTCAGGAATGGGAAGGGGCTATCATGAGCTGGCAGCTGCCCTCAGGAATGGGAAGGGGGCTATCATGAGCTGGCAGCTGCCCTCAGGAATGGGAAGGGGGCTATCATGAGCTGGCAACTGCCCTCAGGAATGGGAAGGGGGCTATCGCAGGCTGGAAGAAGCCCTCAGGAATGCTTTGGAGCTAGGAGGAGCAATCTTGCTCCTTTGGGCTCCAAATTGAAGGTTTTTTTAAAAAAGAAAGCTTTACCTTTTTGGAACCGGTCGCTTGTTCGGCCTATCTTCTCCTGGAAAAGCTGAACCGGCTCGGCACCTGCTATGTTCAGGTGGCCTAATTTCAGGAAGGTTTCCCTAAACCAGTGGTAAGCTCACCATTAACATATGCAAGGTGCCTAAAACCTGTTTAAGACAGCCACCTGCTCACTTGGTAGCGCTCTTGCCTCTGAGTCAGTAGGTTGTGGGTTCAATTCCCACTTCATGGAACTTAAGCACAAAAATCTAGCCTCACACGCCTGTGCAGTGCTGAGTGAGTGTTGCACTGCTGGATGTCCTGTCTTTTGGATGAGACATTAAATGAAGGCCTTGTCTACTCCCTCGGGTGGATGTAAAAGATCCTATGGCACTATTTTGAAGAAGGGCAGAGGAGTTATCCCCGGTGTCCTGGCCAATATTTATCCCTCAATCAACACCACTAAAACAGATTATCTGGTCATTATCACATGGCTGTTTGTGGGAGCTTGCTGTGCGCAAATTGACTGCCACATTTCCTACATTACAACAGTGACTACACTTCAGAAGTACTTCATTGGCTGTAAAGTGCTTTAGGACATCCTGAGATTGTGAAAAGCGCTCGGTAAATGTAAGTCATTCTTTTTTTCAATATGGGGTTGAACATCTTTCAGGCATCCTTGGAGCATGGGACATAGCACAGTTGAATAGTTTACTCAACCAAAACAGGCGGTAGTGCAAAATGGGTGATAGCGAATCGGCTGCCAGGTTTATATGCCACCCGGGTTTCTTTTCCATTGAAGTCAATAGAAAAGAAAATGTTCCCTTGCCTTGAGTGTTAAACGGGCTGTTTATTCACTATCACCCGTTTTGCACTATTGCCCAAGATTTCACCACCCCAGAGTTAGAGTCCTGGTTAACTTTTCTATTTCTTTACAGAGACCAAATGTAGCACCCCTACCGCTAAGCCTGGAGAGCAACTAATTCAGCACAAGCCAGTGACTGAAACTGGGGCCTAGATCCTTGGTCTGTATTACACTTATCCAGTGAGGTATAAGAGAAGTTCATAAAGCAATTTTGAAAAGCAATATATTTAATACATCTTGCAAAGACAGTTCAAACTTGATTAATCTACAAGTGTTCCAACAAGAATTCTATCCACTGTGTGAAAAGCTCTTGCAATTGATCATTTGACAGGAAGCCTGCTATCAGATTGAGGACTTAATGGTATCGGTCTTATATCCTTTCAGGAAGCGCATCCTAGTGACTGTACAGATATGCAAAGAATCATTTGAGTCTCTTATCAGCTATTGGTGCAATTAAAGGTTAGTTAGTCTGAATTGTGGAAGTCTCCAGACAATAGACCTTTATCAGTCATCTGATGCTCTGTGCTTTGAGTTAAAATAGCTACTACTGGCTGAGGTCATTTACTCTTCTCTTACTGTTGATTTGACCTGCTTCCCTAGTAATATTATAATTCTTTTCTCAATTTTCATCTTGTGAAAGTAGTGAGTCATGCTAGATATGGTTTCATGGGCACTGAGTCTTCTGGTACCTTACACAAGTGGCCATTCTTTCTGTGTAAGCATAGACAGTGAATGCAAGCAGGTTGATCACAAGTAGAGAATCATCACTGAGCCCTATACTGATTTAATCTGAGCCACACACACACTTTCCAGCACAGTCACGGGATCAGGAATGCGAACCCTGTCTGATTTTCCCTTATTGCACAGGGACATTGAAGCCAATTGTTGCACCCCACTAAAGCACTGATTGAGATCTGCTGACTCGGTACAGAACAGGAGTCAATCTCTGATCTGTACCTATGTTCCTATATATGGCTCAGTACCATACTACACAGCTCACTTACAGTTGTTGGGAAGCTCCCTGATATTACCTGACTCTGAACTTTAACTGAAGCTTCTTTGATTTATTGCTACATAGAAAATACTCCACAATTACTGGTGTGAAACGAACTGTGCATAAACCACTTGAGTAACAAAGTTACAACTGTGATATGATCAGTTGAAACTGCAAGATCACCTCACGGTTGCAGAGTATGAATATGTAATTATATATACAAATAGCTTTTATTTAATTTAAATCCACTTTCAACCTATCCATCTTGTCCAACTACCACCCTATTCCAACCTCTTTTTAAATTAATGGTGCTTATCTCTCCCGAAATTCTCTGTCCAAATCCCTTTAGTTCAACTTCCCCTCTACTTACAGCACTTGAATGGCTTTAGCCAAAGTCACGAATGTTATCCTCTATGATTGAGCCCACTTTGTGCTATCCCGCCTCATCCTCCTCAACCTCTCCACCATGTTCAATATGGTTGACCATACTATCCTCCTCATATGCCTCTCCATCAGGGAAATGTCATTGCATGGTACCATTCAGACCTATTAAATAATGTTGCCAGAGCATCTCCATCAGTGGCTTCTCTTCCTTCCCTTGTGGATCTATCCTCGGCCTCCTCTTCTTCTGTATCTACATGTTGCCCCTTGGTGACATTACCAGCATGCAGAGCATCAGGTTTTACATGTATGGTTGTAATTCTGCATCATTTCTCTCAATCTCTTGTGTGCCTTCATGAATTGATTTTATAACATCAATCCTGAATGAGCCATAACTTCTCCCAGCTCAACATCAGGAAGACCAATTCCATCGTCTTTGGCTCCCACTATAAACTTTGGTCCCTTGACACTGGTTCTATGCCCCTCCCTAACTGCTCTGTCAGGTTGAACCAGACCATCTATAATATTCGCATCCTGTTTGACCCTGAACTGACTTTTAAACCCTACATCATACCAACATTACCTGACTGCACTTACCTTTAGACTTGACTACTCCAATGTTCTCTTTGCTGTGCTTCCAGCCTCCATTCTCCATAAACTCCAAATTGTCCAAACCTTTGTCACACATATCCTGTCCTACACTCAGTCCTGCTCACTCAGAGCGCTCATCCTCACTGACCAACAGTAGCTCCTGGTCCCCCAATGTAGTAGATTTAAAATCCTTGTCTTCATCTATAAATTCCTCCATGGCCTTCCCCTCATCTCGGCAATCTTCTCCACTTTTATATCCGCTCCCAAGCACTCCATTCCTTGACTCCAGAATTCTGTACTCCATCTTTGCCCTATAATTGGTGGTAGAGTGTTTAGTCCTCTTTGGAACTCCCTATCTAAACCTCTCTATCTCTGTCACCACCGTTAAAATTCTCTTCAAGAACCGTCTTCTTGACCAAGTTTTCGCTCACCCGAGCTAACCCCTCTCTTCTGGCTCAGTGCCCAGTTTCCTTACATCTATTTGTGAAGTGTCTTGAGATGTTTCTTATGTTAAAGGAGCTACATAAGTGGAAGTTATTTTTGTAATTAAGGGGGGACATTTGCGGGGGATCAGCGAGCGCGATCGGTGGTGGGTCGGGTGGAAAAATTTCATTTTTTTAAAGTGGCTCGGGATCCTGCTGTCAACTCGCTGCCACACGCCTTTCCCAAATGTCGGGTCTGTCATCACTGAGCAGACCCGACAGGTAGCGGCGGGGAGGCATGACCTTGTTAACGGAGGATTCAGATCTATTTTCAGCTCACCTTCAGAGTTTACCAGGTTGCCCACGGGGCCTACACTGCTCGGGGATCACGTCAGATAAGCAGGGCGGGAGCTGAATGGCCATGGAATCATCTCATTACTTGGCAACTGCAAATGTGCTATAAAAGTTCCCATCTCACAGCTGTTTACTTTCCAAGGTTAGAAGCTGTTGCTTACTGCATTTGGAAGACAGATTGAGCTTCATGCAGGTTACAAGTGTTATGAGCAAACTCTCTATCCAGTGACACCTCATTGGAACAACCTATCTCACCATTGACAGATTGGGGGGAATTTTGCCAGCCCTGTGGAGGCGGATATGGAGGCGGGACTGCCAGAAAAATGGCAGAAACTGGGAGCGGGTACCAACCCACCTCCGTGCCATCTTCCTGGGAGGCGGGTCCCCGACTCGTGCAGGGACACGTCTCCTCGAGGCAGGAAGGGGGTTACAGCCAATTAACTGCCTGTTAACAGGTAGTTAACAGGCAGTTAAGAGACTTATCCTCATTTTACCCCTGCAAGTGCGGGCTTCCCGATGGCTGTGAGCCTCACCAAGGTCAGTGAGGTGAGCAGTGGGTCTTCGGGGGTGAGAGGGATCAAAAAGTCCGCTGTGGAGGTGAGTGATGGGTGCAAGTGTGGAGAGGTAAGTATGAGAGTTGAGTGCAAAGTGTTAGAAGAAATTTACTTACCTTTGCTTCTTCCTGCAGGCTTCAAACCTTGGGGATCCGGAGGTGCCTCATCTCAACGGCAGAGATGACAGAATGGCTGCTGCATTCTCAGATGCAGCAGCCATCTGATTTCTGCTAAGGAGAGAGGTTTGGTGAATCTTCAGTACAAGGGCTCACCTTAGAACAGAGATTGTCAGTGTTTGGCAGCTTCTCAAAACTGTCAAATGCTGACAATTCATCTGTCAAAAAATGTTGACAGATGAAACGTCATATGCTGACATCCTCTGTCACCGGCTTCCCCTTAATTGATCGGGCTTAACAAGGTCAATCAAGGGAAAATAGCGTGGGTTGGCCAGACATCATTGGGGGCAGGACTGAAACCTGACAACCAGCAGTCCTGCCCCCAACGCACCACCATTGAGAAAATCCAGTCCATTTTTTCTGTCATCTCAAGTTCACCTGCCATCTACTACATCAGAATGGTTATGGTTTATACTGTCTCACCTTGGTCCTCAGAATCCCACCATGATCAGCCCCAACCCCAACATCACCAGGCACACCAGCAGCACCCACATCAACACCAACCTTCTCCGCAATCACCTGATGCTGCAGAGGACACAGGGCATCAGCACCCAACCACATTGCTGCCCGGGACGCCAGGGATGGCTTCACCATGGCCAGATTTACTTCACTTGACGCTGTACACCCTGGCTGCCACATGATGTGCCAGGTTGGCACCACCCCACACCAACACCATAAAGCATCCCTACAATGCCCAAGCCATTCCTTTTACACTCATCAGCATTGTGGGGGGTACCGTTATGTCTCACCACTCACTGCAATTCACTAAGCCACTTCCAAAGGTTCACACAAATCTGTCCTAGAACGCAAAGTGTTCAAAATAAAGACTTCAATGTTTGACACCACATTAACAGAAACTTCACATACCCTTGTGTGTTGTTAGTTGGTATGATTGGACTAGGGTGAGGGTGAGCGATGGCTAATGAGATGAGGAAGTGAAAATTTAGATAGAGAGGGATGAGTGGAGGTGCAAGGTGAGTTGGTATGAGTAAGGATGTGCAGGAGTAGGGTAGGGAAGGCAGAGTGATGGGGATGTGATGAGTGGCACAGCAGGATGAGGTTTGTAGTAACATTTCGTGATCTACTGAGATCATTGAAAGGTTTGCGCCACTACAGCCTGGTTTTCCTTATGACATCCCTGCTTGTGTCCTCCTGTGCAATGTGTAACCAGGCTGCGTTGATCTCCTGGGGAGGTGTCTTCTGCCCATGGGAAGGGAAGAAAACCTTCCTGTGTGCTCTGACTCCCTCCATAAGCATATTGAGGGAGTTATGGGAGAGCCTGGGTGCAGCCCTGCACCTCTGTGCAGTGCTTGTCAGTGTTTGCAGCACCTCAATGCTGTAGAACACTGACAGCACAACGGTCAAAATAAATTTGCACATGGTCCCTTTAAGGAAACCGGCTGATGACGCGTCATCAAATGACGTCATCAGACCCGCTTCCTTCAATTGGCTGGCAAACGTGCTGGGCGGGCTTCACAAGCCCAATCAGGGGAAAATCATTTTGGACAGCGGGCTGGAGCCAGCAGCGAGGCTGGGAGCTGCCACCGATGTCGCCCACCACGGACCCACCAAGGTTAGTAAAATCCAGCCCTAAAACTTTAACTTAGGTATTTGCTTTGGAAAAGAAAGAGCAGTATGCAACAGAATCCTGTGATTTTATTTGACATGTGCCACTAGTATGTTGCTAAGGTTTATAGTGGGTACATAGCACATGGTATCAGACTGTTGTGAAACATATACCAAACAAAAGCTTTCTACAAAGCTATCTCTTTGCCACAGCACTGTGACATACCAGAAACACTACTAGATTACTGTTGAAACAATAGCAACAGCTCCCACCATGCGTCTAGTTTCTACTAATGTGACGAATTTTAGTTTTAACTGCAGTTTGTATATTTTATTTAAAAAACAATGGTATCACAGGATGTGACATAAAAAGCTTAGTCACTTGATGACCATAATGAACACATGCCTTCGGGGTTCTGCCATGGCATGGATTATTAGCACCTGGGTTCAACTCGTGCCCAAAGCAATGTCACCACAGCATAACCCCTAATATTTGTGTGTCTTATTGTTTAGCAATGCCTAAATACACAATTCATTATTAGTGGGAATATACCACCTGTTACTTAATATGGAACCAAAAGCACACTCAGTATTGCACTGGCTCCTACAGAAATACCAGTTATAGTGAAAGTCTACCATATTACAATTTTCCATAATAAAAAGTATGGCTGCAGTTCAGCATGCAGCATAAAAATTCATAATTATGCAACATTTTTATACAAATACTAATCGATCCTGTGTGGTGTTGTACACGGAGAGTCAAGACCAAGTGTAGTCTTCAGGTAACGCGAGATTAGAGGGCAGGGAATAATTGGACCAGGGCAAGCAGATATAATTCAGTTGTCATTTTAAAGTCATATATTCTATCTTTACTTTTATATAATTCTTTGATTTTGCATTATTATTTCAAGTTACAAAGCAAAACTTATAGGAATTTTGGAAGCAGAGAAGCAAAGTTGGTTGAAGCATTGGAAATTCTCTGCAGTACAGGCTGAGGAGGTGGGAGACACGAATACAGTGCCACATCTGGTGGAAGGGTGTAATTGTAGCATGACAAATTTATTTAGGCAGTTTCCATTATAAATGTGGACATAGGAATTTATAATGGAAAAGTTGACAAACAGTGTGTGATGATGTAAAATTATTAATATATTATATATATATATAGATAGTTCCAGTTCAAACTGCGGAGCAGGCTCAAAGGGCCAAATGGCCTACTCCTCCTATCACTTATGTTTCTTATGTAAACACTGAAGTTTCTTTTGAACAATTTGTAGTCTTACTGTACATAACATGATTCAAAACATCTGCTTCACAATCATGTGCACTAAAAGGATGAGGGGGGATTTGCCTCCTGTGCGTAATGTGTGTCAGATATCATTATAAAACTAGGCCTGCAGGTAATTTGGCTTTTTAATTATAAAAATTAAAAGAACTGTCTTTTTTGTTAAAGAATACAATACAGAGAGTGTTTCCACTTATGGGGAAGAGCAAAACTCGGAGCCATCAATATAAGATAGTCACCAAGAAATCAAATAGGGAATTCAGAAGAAACGTCTCTACCCAGAGAGAGGTGAGAATGTGGAGCTTGCTACCACAGGGAGTGGTTGATGCGAATAATATAGATGCATTTAAGGGGAGGGTAGATAAGCATGCAAGGGAGAAGGGAATAGAGGGTTATTCTGATAAAGTTAGATGAGGGAGGATGGGAGGAGGCTCGAATGAAGCATAAATGCCATCATGAACTGATTGGGCCGAATTACCTGTTTCTGTGCCGTATATTCTGTGTAATCCTATGTAACAAATCAAAGTACTTCATTGGCTGTAAAACGCTTTGAGATGTCTGGTGGTCGTGAAAGGCGCTATATAAATGTAAGTCTTTCTTTTCTTTAAAGATGATGTGGTGCTTCAGTAGGCTGCACCACAGAGTGGTTGGATATGGTTTTATACTCCAATTCTGTATGTAGGAGAAGATTTCTTCTGTTTTCTGTTTGCATCAAGATCATACATGGGATTCTTACATCCCACTTCTGATTTCATCACAAATAGTAAGGAGAGGAAATGTTCTCCCTCTATCAGCTACTAATCTCAACCATGCCCCACCATGGGGAAATTTCAGGCTGAGGCTAGGCACCTTCTCACTAGCAGGAAGGGGAAACCCGAAGAAGAGTCACTTCGGGTGGCTCTTTTACACCTCATTATACTCAGTCTTACAACAGCCAGGAGGCCTGGCAGCAGGTCTTCCATCTGCCCTCTTGGCTGGAGAAGTTGCATGGAGCAGGAAGTGTAAAGAAGTGGGTAAAAGAAAAGAAAACGATGAGAAAAGCAGCTGAAAAATATTTTGTGTCAATTAATAAAACCTAATAAAAAGCAAAACAGGGAGAACGGTTGCATCCTAACATGTATGCCCTCAGCACTCAAGATTCTGCTTGCTGATTAAAAAGTGAATGTAGATCCAGGGCTTTGGTGCATTATAATACATTTAACAAGATGGATATGAAAAGGGGGCATAAAGGACTCACCTAAACTTTCAATCTTGTTTCACAATTTGGTCTGGCATTTTCAGACTGGGCATGTTATGTCAAGAAGGCAAGGATACAGACGGGGGTGAGGCTGTTTCTCTAAAAATAACCTGAGTGACATCAGGCCACATAAACCATAAACCCAAACGACAAGTGAATTACGTAGTCCGATATCAAGGAGTGGCTTATTTTTAGGTCAGCCACCGCTCCCAAGTTCTGTATCATATTTATACTACACATCAATGTTATTATATATATTTAAGATTAGATTGATGCCTTTAAAAAGTAAAATATAGTTTATTTTTAGCACAGCTAGTAGGATGGCTGGTGTTTTAATACTCTGGTGGAATTCTGTGATGCAGCCCATGCCAGCTGAGTGGAATGCTGGGCCCCATTCTGTGTCTGCTACCTTCACTGTTCATGTCTGGAGTGCTGTAAAGGAGTTGCTTCAGCTGTCAATTTGACTGCTACGAGTAGGCTAGAATGTGGTATAAAGTTCCATATTGTTTGCTTCAGTTTTGCTTTGACTTTGTTTTTAGTGATGGAAAGAATGGCTTGAATATAGAAATTTCCAAGCATTCTCAGCACCAGTGTGAATGAAATATGTAAGAAAGACAAGAATAAAGAGGCCAAGACATGTGGGAAGAGAGGGAGCAATGGGGAAAGCCAGAAGTAAATGCTGCTAAGAATAAGGGAAAGAGGACTGGAAAAAGAGAGAAATAGCAGTGAGAATAAGAAAGGAAAAACAGGATGGAGCAAGACTGGGTGGGGGAAGGACAAGGCTTGAGAGGAAAGGACATAAGAAGATAAGATCAGGCAAGACTCAACATGACAAGTCAGGATAGAACAGGACATAGAAGGGAAGTACAGGATAGTGCCAAGAGAGAGTGATAGTTCCAAGAATAAGTGAAACAAGATGGGTTTGTGATGGAGTGACAAAATTGAGAGTGACATTAAAGAAGAAATATGATTAGTATTTAAAATGAGAAACAAGATGAGGAAAAGAGATAGCGATAAGAGCAAAACAGTCAAAACAAGAGAGCCAGGGAGTGAAAAATAATGGTAAAAGTTCTGGATAGAGAGATCAAGTTTCAGGGTGAGGGTTTGATAAAAGTGGGAGACATTTTTTGAGTGTAGTGTTGGACTGGAGACAGCAGAAAGACAGAAAACACATAAAGGCATGTGGGAGTGCTTAAAATAGAACATCAGAATGCAGAGAATGGGTCGTTAGACAGGTAGACAGCTATAGAGTCAGCAAGTGGAAGCCGGCGGATGGGGTTCCAACATTAACATAACCTTTTGGGAAAAAAACACACCTGTGATATGCCAAAAAGTCTGCTCCCTGTAATGTGATATCAGCATACTGGATATTTCAGTTGTTTACTAAAAAGAAAACAACTAAGGAGATTTTACTATCAGTTCATTTCAACTAGAAGCAGAGCTCTTTCAGAATTACCCTCACACATGTTTTAGACACTTGGCTTGGTGCGCGTACTCCAGAGAGTCACACAAAAATAACAAGTGAAATCATGAGCAAAATATAAATAAAGCATGGCTTCTTTGCGTTCCATTGAAATGAATGAGTAATGAAACATCAGAAGAGCTGTATCATTCCAGCAGAATGACAGCAGCAGCAAAATCTACCACTTCATTACCAGCATGTAACCTGCTTATACAACTGGATCTTTGAATTCTATTGTTAAAATAAAAGGAATTAATGTAGTTTTAACGTGATCAGTTTTACTTGTGAGTTATCTGGACAGCGGTAGATTGCAATGGGTAGTTTGAGAGCAGCAGTTGGACTCTGTATATGAGACTGAGAAGTTTTGTGACACAGCTTTCTTTTCCCCACTGGACCATTAATTCAAGATTTATGTTGTTTTGGTGCTTCTAAAGATGTTTTTTTTGTAGAGGCATAGAAAAGCATTTGAGTGGGTGTCAGCTGTGAGCAATTTAGAACGGTCTCTCACTGAGGCCATTTTAATTCATTTTTCACTCATTTTCTCCCATCCTCTCCAAGGAATATATTTTCATCAATTTATGCTGACACTGACTTTTTGCTAACATTAACAAATGGAGAAAAACATTCTAAGCTGAAGTTGCTGACTCACAGTGGAATAGCCATTCTTCATGCGTCAGCCTAGAGAATGAATGTTGGTAGGCTATTCAAAATATGGGCATTACAATTAAACTTGATCCTGCCCAAATCTGGGAACTCATGACTTCCTACATGCACTCTGCATCATTGAATTGTAAAGTCTGTTTATAAGCAATAGGTTTATGGTTTCCGTACACTTACCACACAGAGGAAATATTCCCTTTGAAGTCTACAGGCACTGAATTTTCTGCAAGGAATGCTGGATAATGATCAGGAGCAGCAACCCTGACTGATTATTCCCATTCCAGCCTAGGGGCGCTGAGGCCAATTGATACACCCACCAGTACAGGCTGGAGATCAAACCTGGAACTTTCCTGGTTCAAATGGTTCAGTATTACACCACAAAATGCAGTTATTCAATTAACCATTGAGGCAGCCCATTGTAGCATTTTTTCTTTCATTTTTATATGGCTTCACAATAAAAAGATATTCCATGCATGATACTATCACACTACAATGTGATACTTTTCATATCCCCCTGCAATGAGGTAAGATCATTTTTTTTACACTGAAAATATCTCCACTACAATTGTATAATTAAAAAAGTAATTGCCAGATTAAAGTAGGCTATGCAGGTCTAACACAATGAAGCAGTACTGATGACATTAAAAATTTTAGGAGCTTACACAGTTACTATTGCAATGTAATTGTCACACACACACAGCCAGCATTTATTTTCTGTAATATAACTTAATAGGAATCATTTTAAATTTAGTTTGTTGGCTTATTGATTCATATTTTCTGTTCCCACTGCTAAATCATGCAATATCAGCTCCTATAGTGTAGTTTCAAGTTAAATGATGGGAAGAAAGGTGATCTAAACTTTCTCGCAAAGACCGCCCTGTATCTTGATCATGTGATGGAGAGGATCAGTGATAAGAACATAGGAAAGCATAGAATGAGGAAAAATCAAATGGGGTATCAAACCTGGGTCTTTTACTGACAATGTACAATCTAACACACAACAGATACCTCACCAACTTAATATCCTGAAGGAAAATGCTACAGAAAAAATTGACTGATTCTAAAAGCAACTAAACAAAATTCCTGAATGTTTATCCATGCTCAGTGTTCACTATTCAACTGTAACCTGTTGCCCTCCACAGGTGACTGTCCATCCCGCTCCCAACTGAATACTGAAACAAAGAATATTTCTGCATTAGATGCATTTAAGGGGAAGCTAGAATTACACACGAGGGAGAAAGTAATAGAAAGTTATGCTGATAGGGTTAGATGAAGAGGGGTGGGAGAACGCTCGTATGGATCATAAATACCAGCATGGATCAGTTGGGCCGAATGGCCTGTTTCTGTGCTGTACATTCTATGTAATTCTATGTAATTAGGTAGACAGCTCGTGATATTCACAGCATGGCTTAAATTAATATATTGGACCCAGGCTTGCCATTGTAAATTCAACCCCCCAACAATTTCTCCCCCCGCCAACCCCCTCTCTACCATGGAGAGAATATTGGAATCCCCACTTCCACGAGAAGCTCTTGCAGACCTCCTAAGAGCCAGTTACAGAACAGTAATGCCAAGAATTGGAACTTACCATACTCAGAACTGTCATGTCAAATTAAGTGTCAGCTTGGTATAGTTGGTAATACTCTCAACTTTGGTTTAGAAAGTTACGGGTTTGACCTCCTAAATCAGACCAGCATGTAACCTTGAGCAAGACCAGCATTTAATTGCCTTAGTTGCCCTGAGAAGGTGGTGGTGGGCCTTCTTCTTGAAGCAGTGATTGCAGTTTTGATACAACTGAATGGCTTGCTAAGCTACTTCAGAAGTAACCTATTCAATCCCAATCTGAGCTTCTGACCCCATAATCTTCTCCATCACAAAGACCTCCTACTTCCACCTCTGTAACATCCACCCACCAACCCCACCCCCCTCCCCCCACCTCCACATCTGCTTCAGTCCACATGCCATTAAAACTGTCTCCATGCTTTAGTCATCTCCAGACTTGACTATTCCAATACTTTCCTGGCCAGGCTCCCATTCTCTACACTCCATAAATTCAGCGCATCCAAAACTCTGCTTCCCGTATCCTATCCCACACTAAGTCCTGCTTGTCGATCACCCCTGCCCCGGCTGACGTACATTGGTTACCAGTCCCCCAATGTCTCAAATTTAAATTTCTCATCCTCTTGTTTCTATCCTACCATTGCCTCACCCTCCCTACCTCTGGAACCGCCCCCCACCCCCGCCCCCCACCAAATTCTCAATTTCTCTGACTCTGGCCTCCAGTGTTCCCCTCCTCCTTCATCCCCCATTGGTGGCCTTGCATTTGGCCTCCTAGGCCTCATGCTCTGAAAGTTCCCTCCTTTAAGACCATCCTTATAACCTGTTTTTCCTAATTTCTCCTTCTTTGGTTCAGTATATATATTTTTTTTGATTCTACCTCTGTGAAGTGCTTTTGACCATTTTCTATATTAAAGGTACTAAGGGAGTGCTGTTGATAAGGGAGTGCGGCACTGCCAAGTGTCTTAGGGGGTTATTTTGGCCAAAGGGTGAACACAGATTGTGTCAGGAAGGGACAGAGCATACAAACAAAGGATGCCGAGAAACTCCAGGATGATTTGGACAGGTTGGGTGATTGGGCAGAAGCATGGCAGATGCAATATAACGTGGATAAATGAGAGGTTATCCACTTTGGTGTCAAAAACAGGAAGGCAGATTATTATCTGAATGGCAATAGATTGGGAGAAGGGGAAGTGCAACGAGACCTGGGTGTCCTTGTGCACCAGTCGCTGAAGGTAAGCATGCAGGTGCAGCAGGTGGCTAAGAAGGCAAATGGTATGTTGGCCTTCATAGCGAGAGGGTTTGAGTACAGGAACAAGAATGTCTTGCTGCAGTTGTACAGGGCCTTGGTGAGACCACATCTTGAGTATTGTGTGCAGTTTTGGTCGCCTTATCTGAGGAAGGATATTCTTGCCATGGAAGGAGTTCAGCGAAGATTCACCAGGCTGATACCTGGGATGGCAGGAATGACGTATGAGGAGAGATTGGGTCGATTGGGCTTATACTCGCTGGAGTTTAGAAGAATGAGAGGGGATCTCATTGAAACTTATAAAATTCTGACAGGACTGGACAGACTAGATGCAGGAAGGATGTTCCTGATGGTCGGGGAGTCCAGAACCAGGGGTCACAGTCTAAGGATAAAGGGTAAGCCATTTAGGACAGAAATGAGGAGGAATTTCTTCACCCAGAGAGTGGTGAACCTGTGGAATTCTCTACCACAGAAGGCAGTAGAGGCCAATTCATTAAATATATTCAAGAAGGAGTTGGATATATTTCTTAAGGCCAAAGGGATCAAGGCATATGGGGAGAAAGCAGGGACAGGGTACTGAATTTGGATGATCAGCCATGATCGCATTGAATGGTGGAGCAGGCTCGAGGGGCTGAATGGCCTACTCCTGCTTCTATCTTCTATGTTTCTATGTTTCTATGTTTCTATTTGCACTAACAAATAGGGTCCAGGTAAGAAAAAATGGTAATAAGACAAATAGGGCCATAGTACAAAAAAAAGTTAAGATGCCTAAAAATGTTAAAAAAACAAATCTAAAGGCACTGTATCTGAATGCACGAAGCATTCGTAATAAGGTAGACGAATTAACAGCGCAAATAGATATAAACGGATATGATATAATTACGATTACGGAGACATGGCTGCAGGGTGACCAAGGCTGGGAGCTGAATATCTAAGGATATTCGATATTTAGGAAGGACAGGCAAAAAGGAAAAGGGTAGCGTTGTTAGTAAAGGATGAAATCAGAGTAATAGTGAGAAAGGATATTGGCTCAGAAAATAAAGATGTTGAATCCATCTGGGTGGAGCTAAGAAGCACCAAGGGGCAGAAAACATTGGTGTGAGTTGTCTATAGGCCTCCAAACAGTAGGGAATGGCATCAAACAGGAAATTAGAGATGCATGTAACAAGGGTACTACAGTAATCATGGGTGACTTTAAACTACATATAGACTGGCCAAACCAAATTAGGAATAATACTGTGGAGGATGAATTCCTGGAGTGTGTACAAGATGGTTTTTTAGACCAGTATGTTGAGGAGCCAACTAGGGAACAAGCTATCCTAGATTGGGTATTATGCAATGAGAAGGGGTTAATTAATAATCTTGTTGTGTAGGGAAGAGTGACCATAACATGATAGAATTCTTCATTAAGATGGAAAGTGTAGAAGTCCAATCTGAAACTAGGGTCCTAAATCTAAACAAAGGAAACTACAAAAGTATGAGGAGTGAGATGGCTATGATAGATTGGGGAGCTTCATTAAAAGGCATGATGGTGGATAGGCAATGGCTAACATTTAAGGAACAAATGCATGAATTGCAACAGTTATACATTCCTTTCTGGTGCAAAAACATAAAAAGGAAAAGCAGCCCAACCATGGCTAACAAAAGAAATTAAGGATAGTATTAGATCCAAAGAGCAGTCATATAAAGTTGCCAGAAAAAGTAGCAAGCCTGAGGATTGGGAGCAGTTTAGAGTTCAGCAAAAAAGGACCAAGAGATTGATTAAGAGGGGAAAAATAGAGTATGAGAGTAAACTTGCAAGGAACATAAAAGTGGATTGTAAAAGCTTCTACAAGTATGTAAAAAGAAAAAGATTAGTGAAGACAAATGTAGGTCCCTTACAGTCAGAAACGGGAGAATTTATAATGGGGAACATGGAAATGGCAGAGCAATTAAACAAATACTTTGGTTCTGTCTTCACGGAAGAGGACACAAATAACTTTCCAGAAATGCTAGGGAACCAAGGGTCTAGTGAGAAGGAGGAATTAAAGGAAATTAGTATTTGTAAAAAAATAGTGCTGGAGAAATTAATGGGACTGAAAGCCAATAAATCCCCAGGGCCTGATAATCTGCATCCCAGAGTACTAACAGAGATAGCCATGGAAATAGTGGATGCATTGGTTGTCATCTTCCAAAATCCTATAGATTATGGAACAGTTCCTGCAGATTGGAGGGTGGCAGATGTAACCCCACTATTTAAAAAAGGAGGGAGAGAGGAAACAGAGAACTACAGACCGGTTAGCCTAACATCAGTAGTAAGGAAAATGCTAGAGTCTATTATAAAGGATGTGATAACAGGACACTTAGAAAATATCAACGGGATTAGACAAAGTCAACATGGATTTATGAAAGGAAAATCGTGTTTGGCAAACCTACTGGAGATTTTTGAGGATGTAACTGGTAGAATAGATAAGGGAGAACCAGTGGATGTGGTGTGTTTGGATTTTCAGAAGGCCTTTGATAAAGTCCCACATAAGAGGATAGTGTGCAAAATTAAAGCACATGGGATTGGGGATAATACACTGGCATGGATTGAAAATTGGTTAACAGACAGGAAACAGAGAGTAGGAATAAATGGGTGTTTTTGGGGTGGCAGGCAGTGACTAGTGGGGTACCACAGGGATCAGTGCTTGGGCCCCAGCTATTCACAATATATATCAATGATTTGGATGAGGGAACCAAATGTAATATTTCCAAGTTTGCTGATGACACAAAACTAGGTGGGATTGTGAGTTGTGAGGAGGATGCAAAGAGGCTTCAAGGCGATTTAGACAATTTGAGTGAGTGGGCAAATACATGGCATTTGCAGTATAACGTGGATAAATGTGAAGTTATCCACTTCGGTAGGAAAAACAGAAAGGCAGAGTATTATTTAAATGGTGATAGATTGGGAAATGTTGATGTACAAAGGGACCTGGGTGTCCTTGTACACCAGTCACTGAAAGCAAACATGCAGGTGCAGCAAGCAGTTAGGAAGGTGATGCGCTATCAATTCCTCATAAAAGACAGAGAGTTAATTAATAGGCTTTTATTAGCAAAGAACAGAGCATGCCTCTCGTGGTTGCCTGGTATCCAAAAGGGCAGGGGGCTGCAGAGCAGTCACCTTTATACCCGGGCATGTAGGTGGAGCCAGGGGCGGAGTCAGCTGAGGCATGCATAGGCACAACAGTGTGCAACAACAACAATAACAAACAGTGGTTTACCACATTCACCCCTTGTTTAAAATTGAGTCCGGCGGGGTGAAGTGTACTAAAAGTTCGTGTAAGTAAGTCTATCAGGTGGCCTTGTATGCCGTCCTGATCGTCGTAGCAGCGGCGGTGATGGTGCAGCATCCAACGCCGAACCTGGCGTCTCGTTGAGAGGTTGTGTAGTCAATGGCGGGTCCTGGGGCTGCGGCATGCCGTCTACAGGGGTCGGGGTGTGGGTAGTGGTGGGTGGCGATGGTGGTGTCTCAGGGGCACCCGAAGGTGCGAGGTCTCGTGTGGAGACTGTGTCCTCCCGCCCGTCCGGGTACGCTACGTAAGCATACTGGGGGTAGGCGTGGGTAGTGGTGGGTGGCGAAGGAAGTGTTTCGGGAGCACCTGAAGGTGCGAGGTCTCGTATGGAGACTGTGTCCTCCCGCCCGTCCGGGTACACCACGTAAGCATACTGAGGGTTGGCGTGGAGGAGGCTCACCCTCTCGACCAGGGGGTCCGTCTTATGGGACCTCACGTGCTTCCGCAGTGGGACGGGTCCTGGAGAAGTCAGCCATGTTGGTAACGAGATCCCTGATGTGGACTTCCTGGGGAAGGAGAACATTCTCTCATGAGGGGTGGCATTGGTGGCTGTACAGAGCAGTGACCGAATGGAATGGAGCGCCGTAGGGAGGACCTCCTGCCAGCGAGAGGTCGGAAGGCCCTTAGATTTCAAGTTTAAAAGGACTGCCTTCCAGACCGTCGCATTCTCTCTTTCCACCTGGCCATTCCCCCAGGGGTTGTAGCTGGTGGTCCTGCTTGTAGCAATACCTCTCGCGAGCAGGTACTGACGAAGTTCGTCGCTCATAAAGGATGAGCCCCTGTCGCTATGAATATAGCTAGGGAAACCGAACAAGGCGAAGAGGTCATTCAGACATTTAATGACCGTGGTACTGGTCATGTCTGAGCAGGGGACGGCAAACGGGAAACGGGAGTACTCGTCAATTATATTGAGGAAGTATACATTGCGGTCAGAGGAGGGGAGGGGCCCTTTAAAATCGACGCTCAGGCGCTCGAAGGGGCGCGTGGCTTTGATCAGGCGCGCTCTGTCTGGTCTATAAAAATGCAGTTTGCACTCGGCACAGATTTGGCAGTTCCTGGTCAAGGTCCTGACCTCCTCGATGGAGTAGGGCAGGTTACAGGATTTGATGAAATGGAAAAACCTGGTGACGCCTGGGTGGCAGAGGTCATTGTGGAGGGTCTTCAGTCTATCAACCTGTGCGTTGGCGCATGTACCACGTGATAGGGCATCTGGGGGCTCATTGAGTTTCCCGGGCCGGTACAAGATATCGTAATTGTAGGTGGAGAGTTCGATTCTCCACCTTAATATCTTGTCATTCTTGATTTTGCCCCTCTGCTTATTATTAAACATAAAAGCTACTGAACGCTGGTCAGTGAGCAGGGTAAATCGTTTTCCGGCCAGGTAATGCCTCCAATGTCGCACAGCTTCCACAATGGCCTGGGCCTCCTTTTCGACAGAGGAGTGTCGAATCTCGGGGCCCTGGAGGGTCCTTGAGAAAAAGGCCACGGGTCTCCCCGCCTGGTTAAGGGTTGCAGCTAGGGCAAAGTCGGATGCGTCGCACTCCACTTGGAAAGGGATGGACTCATCCACTGCATGCATTGTGGCCTTCGCAATATCTCTTTTTATGAGAGTGAAGGCTGCACATGCCTCTGCTGTCAGGGGGAAGGAGGCGGATTTGATGAGGGGTCTGGCTTTGTCCGCATAGTTGGGCACCCACTGAGCATAGTACGAGAAAAACCCTAGGCATCTCTTCAGTGCTTTTTGGCAGTGGGGAAGGGGGAGCTCCATAAGGGGGCGCATTCTGTCGGGGTCGGGGCCGATGACTCCGTTCTCCACTACGCAGCCAAGAATGGCAAGGCGCATGGTACGAAACATACATTTGTCCTTGTTGTACGTTAGATTCAGCCGCTGGGCCGTACGGAGGAATTTCTCTAGGTTAACATCATGGTCCTGCTGGTCGTGGCCGCAGATGGTGACGTTGTCTAGATAGGGGAAAGTGGCCTGGAGCGCGTTCTGGTCAACCATCCGGTCCATCTCCCGTTGGAAGACTGAAACCCCGTTGGTGACGCCGAAGGGAACTCTGAGGAAGTGGTAGAGACGACCGTCAGCTTCAAAAGCTGTGTACTGGCGGTCCTCAGCCCTGATGGGGAGCTGGTGGTATGCCGACTTCAGATCAATCGTCGAGAACACCCGGTATTGTGCTATCTGATTGACCATGTCAGATATGCGGGGGAGTGGGTATGCATCCAACTGGGTGTAGCGATTGATCGTCTGGCTGTAGTCAATAACTAGGCGCTGTTTTCCGCCAGTCTTCACCACCACCACTTGTGCTCGCCATGGGCTGGTGCTACTCTCAATAATCCCTTCCTTCAGGAGTCTCGCTACCTCGGATTTAATGAAGCTCCTATCCCCGGCACTGTAACGCCTGCTTTTGGTAGCGATGGGCTTACAGTCGCGGGTGAGGTTAGCGAACAAGGAGCGGGGGAGACTTTAAGGGTGGAGAGGCTGCAAATGGTGCGCGGCGGGCGATTTAAAAGCTGCTGGCTGCAGACTGTGAGTGGGGGGAGGGGTCCGTCGTACGCTAATGTGACACTTTTAAGGTGGCACTGAAAATCCAACCCCAGTAGAACGGCAGTGCAGAGATGGGGCAGGACCAGAAGTTTAAAATTTTTGTATTCTGTGCCCCGTACTGAAAGGGTCACTACACAGTAGCCACCGACGTCCGCTGACTGGGTTTTGGAAGCCATAGAGATCCGATGGCGCGTCGGCAGGACCAGGAGAGAGTAACTGCGCACCGTGTCGGGTGGATAAAGCTCTCCGTGCTCCCGCTGTCAAAAAGGCAGGTAGTGGCGCGGCCGTTTACCGTAATGTCCATCATGGACCTGGACAGTTGATGAGGGAGAGATTGGTCCAGCGTCACGGAGGTCAGCGTATGGTCAAGCGAGTCGATGTGGTCGTCAGATGAGGCGGTGGTTGAGTCCGGGTCCCCCGTGATTGAAGTTGGAGGCGTCCAAGATGGCGGACAAAATGGCGGCGCCCGTGATCCCGATCCCCACGCGGCTGGGGGAGCCCAAGATGGCGGACAAGATGGCTGCCCCCACGGTTCGCACGCGGCGTTGCTGGCGTTAGCGGTTTTACCTTTGCAGGCGCTGACATAGTGTCCTTTCTTCCCGCAGCCGGAGCAGGTAGCGTTTTTCGCCGGGCAGCGTGCTCTGGGGTGTTTTGCCTGGCCACAAAAATAACATTTCTGCGCCTTGGACATCGCTGCAGCAGTTGGAGGTGGCGGTCCCATGACCCAAGGTTGCGGCGTCCACGGTGCGGAGCGGTTAGGGGAGAAAGCGTCCATATTCCTGTGGGCCGCGTCGAGCGAGAGCGCGAGGGACACTGCCTTTTTCAGGTCTATTTCTCCCTTCTCCAACAGTCTCTGCCGGGAGTAGTCGGACCTTAGACCCGCAACGAAAGCATCTTGGATCAGCCCCTCCGTGTGTGCTGCGGCTGATACTTCTTTGCAGTCGCAGCCTCGGCCGAGTATCCGTAGTGCCCGTAGGAAAGCCTCCACTGATTCCCCGGGCTGCTGTCTGCGGGATCTTAAGAGGTGCCTGGCATAGACCGTATTTACCGGGCGTGCGTATTGCCCTTTAAGCAGATCGATAGCCGCCGCGTAGGTCGTCACGTCCTGGATTAGTGTATAAACTTGGTGGCTCACCTTTGAGGCCAGGATTTTCAGCTTGTTTTCATCTAGGGTCACAGTTGAGGCTTCCAGGTAAGCCTCGAAGCAACGCAGCCATTGTGCGAATTTGGTAGCCGAACCCACTTCTTGGGGGTCTAGGTCCAGGCATGTTGGTCTGAGGGCTCGCAGCAGCGCCTGCTGCTCAGCGTTTGGCGCCGTCGGTTGATGCAGCTCCTGCTGTTCAGCATTTGGATCCGACATTTTGCTTTGCTAATAAAATTGATGCGCTATCAATTCCTCATAAAAGACAGAGAGTTAATTAATAGGCTTTTATTAGCAAAGAACAGAGCATGCTTCTCGTGGTTGCCTGGTATCCAAAAGGGCAGGGGGCTGCAGAGCAGTCACCTTTATACCCGGGCATGTAGGTGGAGCCAGGGGCGGAGTCAGCTGAGGCATGCATAGGCACAACAGTGTGCAACAACAACAACAACAACAACAACAATAACAAACAGTGGTTTACCACAGAAGGCAAATGGCATGTTGGCCTCCATTGCAAGAGGATTTGAGTACAGGAGCAAGGATGTCTTATTACAGTTATACAGGTCTTGGTGAGACCACACCTGGAGTACTGTGTTCAGTTTTGGTCTCCTTACCTAAGAAAAGATATACTTGCCATAGAGGGAGTGCAGCGAAAGTTCACCAGACTGATTCCTGGGATGGCAGGACTGTCGTATGAGGAGAGATTGGGTCGACTAGGCCTGTATTCACTACAGTTTAGAAGAATGAGAGGGGATCTTGTGGAAACGTATAAAAGTCTGACAGGGCTAGACAGGCTGGGTGCAGGGGGGATGTTTCCCCTGGCTGGGGGGGGTCTAGAATGAGGGGTCACAGTCTCGGGATACGGGGTAGGACATTTAGGACTGAGATGAGGAGAAATTTCTTCACTCAGAGGGTGGTGAACCTGTGGAATTCTCTACCACAGACAGCTGTGGAGGCCAAGTCACTGAATATATTTAAGAAGGAGATAGATAGATTTCTAGACACAAAAGGCATCAAGAGGTATGGGGAGAGAGCGGGAATATGGTATTGAGATAGAGGATCAGTCATGATCATATTGAGTGGCGGAGCAGGCTCGAAGGGTCGAATGGCCTACTCCTGCTCCTATTTTTCTATGTTTCTATGTTTCTAAATGTGTACAGCGCTAATAAAACTAGCCTGACCAGATTTAGCAAACAATTTTGGTTCTGATTGCTGATTACCATAATTTGAACTTGCCTGGAGATGCTAAACAAACACCTGGGATGCAAAATTCAGAGCGTAGTGACCGTTTTTTGGGCGCTACAAGTGCCCTTAGTACTTCAAAATGGTGATGGCGGCTCGTGTACACACTTGTGGGGTGAATCGCGGTGGATTCCATATTGCTAAGGGTGTTAGCGCGTGCGCAGTGAGCATCTGGCAGAAATATGCAGAGCAGGCAGATCATGACATCAATCAGCGTGCAACATGCGTTTAGCAGCAGGAAGGATCCCTACCAGCACTATTTAAAGGGTCATCAAGTACTTACAGGTTAGTTGCTGGTTAATTTCTTCTGGCTGTTGCTACGATTCTACAAGTGTTTGGTGCTGTCTAGAGTTGTTTCAAGTTGCAAAAGTCTACAGGGAGTGGACTGGCAGGTGCTGAAGGACTTTTTCCTGACTTCAAGGCATCTGCACAAACCACTTGTTGCCAGACATGGGTGCAGTAGTAGGCATTCCCCTTGGTATACATCATGACTGGAAGAATGAACAAAGATCATGCAGGACAAGCTTCTAGAAGAGGGAAGAGGAGGAGGGGGAGAAAGGCTCTCAGCAGGAGGCCATATCCGCCTAGGGTGTTCAGGGAGCAATTCTCCTACCTGAACCTCAGCGAGGAACAGTGTG
Source organism: Somniosus microcephalus (assembly GCF_052327205.1). Classification (NCBI taxonomy): domain Eukaryota; kingdom Metazoa; phylum Chordata; class Chondrichthyes; order Squaliformes; family Somniosidae; genus Somniosus; species Somniosus microcephalus. The sequence goes on from NC_140987.1 coordinate 199,849,855, forward strand.
TAATATGTCTGCACTTCAGTAAGGACGTCCTCACTGAAATCTGCCACCTGCTGCAACCACATTCACAACTTCAGAACAGGGCAAGGAATGCATTGCCATGGCTGTGAAGGTGACCATGGCGATAAACTTTTATGTGTTTGGCTCTTTCCAGGCTGGAGCAGGAGATATTTGTAACATCTCGCAGTTTATCATCCACTGTTGCATAAGAGAGTTCACTGAGGCTCTCTATTCAAATAGAGCTGACTACATTTCATTCTCTCTTGCCAGGGAAAGAGCAGGGGAGCGAGCATGCAACTTCGCTCAAATTGGTGGCATGGTGGAGGGTGCCATTGACTGCAGGCACATCGCTTTGTGGGCACCGCATGCCAGCTCTGCCATATACTGGAACCAAAAGGGATTCCACTCCCTCAACATCCAGCTGGTGTGTGACCATTGGCAGCACATCATGCAGTTCAATGCCTCTGGTATCCTAGCAACAGACATGATGCCTTCATTCTGTTGTGACATCTGCATTTGAGCCATCACGGCAAACCAAAGGGTGGCCACTGGTCGACAAGGGCTGTCTGCTGACGACATGGCTGATGACTCTGGTGCACAATCTACGCACATGTGGGCAGATTGCATACAATGAAAGCCATGCTGCTACACAAAATGTCCTTCCACTGGTGTGCTGAAACAACCCTTCCACTGCCTGGTCCGCTTTGGAGGAGCCCTGCATACTCGGCAGAAGTCATAGAGTCAAAGGGCTGGATTTTCCCAGCCCTGGGAAGGCGGGTATGGAGACGGGACTGCCGGGAAAATGGCAGAAACTGGGAGCGGGTACCGACCCTGCACCCAACTCGCCTCCGTGCCATCTTCCCGGGAAGTGGGTCCTCGAGACACGCAGGGACCCATCTTCTTGAGGTGGGAAGGGGATTAGAGCCAATTACCAGCCTGTTAACTGGTAGTTAACAGGCAGTTTTGAGGCTTTTCCCCAATTGCGGCTTTCCAACGGCTGCTAACTTCACCGGGGTCAGCGAGGCGAGCAGTGGGTCTGTGGGGGTGAGAGGGGTTGAAATGTCAGCTGTAGAGGTGTGTGATGGGTGCAAGTGTGGACAGGTAAGTATGAGAGGTGAGTGTAAAGTCTTGGCAAAAGTTTCCTTACCTTTGCTTCTTTCTGCAGGTTTCAACCTCTGAGGACCCAGAGGTGCCTCATCTCAATGGCAGAGATGACAGAATGGCTGCTGCATTCTCAGATGCAGCAGCCATCTGCTTTCTGCTGAGGGGAGATGTCTTGGTGAGCCTGTGTGCAAGGGCTCACCTTAGAACAGAGATTGTCAATGTTTGACAGCTTCTCAAAGCTGTCAAACGCTGACAATTCATCTGTCAAAATTTTTTCGACAGATAAAGTGTCATATGCTGACGTCATCTGACACCAGCTTTCCCTTAATTGGCCAGTAACAAGGCCAATCAAGGGAAAATAGCGTGGGTTGGTCAGACGTCGCTGGGGGCGGGACTGAAACCTGGAAACCAAAAGTCCTGCCTCCAGCACGTCTCCATTGAGAAAATCCAGCCCATGGAGTCATAACAGCTCAGAAGGAGACCATTCGGCCCATTGAGTCCATGCTGGCTCTCTGTAGAGCAATCCAGTCAGTCCCATTCCCCCGCTGTAATAAGCCTGCTGACTTTCAGTGGAAGACGCTGCAGACAGCCTTGGTGGACGACCTTGAACAGCTCTGGGCCTAATAGGCAGCAGCAGTCTGGGCTGGCTGGCTGACAGGCAACAGCAAGGCCACAGGCAGAGTGGCAGCCATGGGAGGATGAAAGCTGTCATCCAGAGAGAGGACAGCAAGTTTGTGCTCCACGGAGCCACTGCCACTCCCTCGGGGTGGTGCCTCAGCAATCCTAGTAATCTGTTGGAGGACAGATTGCTGAACTGCTGTGCCACCCTGTAATCCACAGCCATGATGCTAGCAGTCTATGCTTACATGGCAGCAAGCTGAACTTGCATGACAGCAGTCTGAGCTTCCACTGCAGCACTCGGACATTGGTGTCTTCTGCTTGTGCTGCAATGGAAGCTGAGACATCGGCCATCAGAAGCTGCTTCATGGTTGGATCCACAACTGTGCCAATGGAGCTGGGTACAACTTCCATGCTGGACAGAATGGGCTCCAAGCTATGCACAAAGTTTTGTGCCATGTTGGTGCCAGCACTATCCTTTCCCTCTGCTCTGGCTGCTAGCTGCCTGTGCCCAGTGTCTCACCATATGCAGATCCCCCTCTATGCTATCTTCTAAATTACGTGCTGTGTCAGTATCTGAGCTGGTGGTTGTGAGTGTTAAATCGAGTGACGGTGAGTCTTCATCATCACTCTCTTCTTGCTCTTCCATCACTGCCTGGCCAGGTTACAGTTCTTGGTTATCTGAAAGGAGAAAGGCACAAGGATATTGTTATGGTGAGGGGAGGTGGGGTGGAAGTAAGAGGATTAGGTATGAGGATACCGTCATCTTCGATGGTTTCAGCCCCGCCACTGGCCATGGCCTCAGCAATGGCCATTCCAATAATGGCCAGCTTCGTCTCCTCCATGGGGGTTAGGACATGTCGGCATGCCTGTCCCATGTTAGCTCCTGCTGCCTTTGGTTGTATGGCACCTTGCTGTGCTAGAGAGAGGGAAGTGTGTCAGTGAGTGTGATATAATCTGTTTGGGTGATGTGGCTGTCATGGTTGAATAGCTGGCAGTGTGTGTAAGCTGTGAGGTGTGGGTGTGAGGCTTGCAGCAGTGCTAAGTGTATGTGGGCAAGGTGAAGCTATGAATGTTAGGTATGAGTCCTGATTGATAGACATTGTTGGTAGGTGAGAGATGGGGGTGTGGTGCACTGAGCAATGGCTGAGGCTTGTGGTGCAGTTGGTAGAATATGGCATTTGAAGATGCATTCACTGACCTTGACCACTCGTGTGAGGTCATTGAACTTCTTGAAGCACTGCATCCAGGTCCTTGGGGCTTGACTCCTGGAATTAACTGCCACGGCTATCTGCTCCCTCTGCCTTCTGAGCGTGTGTCTAGAGGGTCTCCTGCCCCCTGCAGATAAAGGACATCTCTGCTCCTTTCCATCTCCTCCACCAAGGCTTCCAGTGCTTAACCTTGGAGCCCACTCTCTCGCACATTGTGCCATTCTTCACTGTTTTCCAGGTCAGATTCACCTCCTGAACAACTTCCAGCACCTTGCTCCAACCAGAATGCTTCTCCCCTTTAAGAGGTGCAGGCTAGCTTTAAGCAGTGCAGGCTAGCTTTAAGCAGTGCAGACTAGCTTTAATAGGAGCAAGCAAGTTACAATTTTGGGCCTCCTGCTGATGTGTGCAGCCAATCAACAGCGTGGTTCATTGAAATCATTGAAATGAGCAGGCAGCACAAAGTTGACATGTTGCATGCATTGCATTAAACTGGTGCAGGTTAATCTTGCATCGTGATTCCTGAGCCTATTTTCAGGGGCTATCGAATTTAGGCCCCCTGCAGGTTTAGCACTCAAGTGCTGATTGCACGCAACTTTCGTGGAGCAGTATATGTGGGCTCCTCACACCCACTTCCACAGAAACTGCAAATACTCGAAATCTGAAATAAAAACTGAACATGCTGGAAATACACAGCAGCAGGTCAGTCAGCATCTGTAAAAAGAAAAGATGGGCGTTGGCCTTTTTAGTGTGTAACCTTCATTGGTCCATTGGATCATTATGCAGACATATTTGTTTAAAATTTTCAGTGCAACTAAAAGCTTTCTTTCTCTAGGGAAAAATATTTTATATGGTTTTCAATCGGTTTAAAAGGTAAGGACAGCGTTTATAAAACATTTGATAAACATCGAGCTGGAAAAGAATGAGTCACAGGACATAAACCTTTAAAACTTCAAAGAGGCAGAGGATGACATAATTGTCCATGTGTCGAAATGTGAACATCATTCAGAAACCCAAAGCTGAATGTCAACAAGTGACCTTTAAAGCTTTGAAATACTCAGAGATCAGGATCTAAACAAAATGAAAGCGACTGGAGCTATTGCCCGAGTTACATAAGGTTAGAACGGACGTAAGAGTGTGTTTCAGCAGCTTTGAGAGTATAATTTCAAAACTCCTTCTCCTGCTATAGAACTGCAAAGCATTAGGAAACCTGTAGCAGGTGAGTAAACTCACTGTATTCAGCACTTTAAGTGTTTTATAAATTATTTTATCAGGGCAGACCCTTCCTCTCCTCCGGTACTATTTCTATTTGTTTCATTGAAAATGTCATTTCGATACAGGCTATCACTGATTGAAGACCTGTGCCTGACATCAATAAACAATATTTCCGATTGGTCAGGAACCGCATAATAATGTTTTTGAAGTGTTACAGTTGTCATTGCATTTCTTTATTTTGAGTGCACTGGTACTGTTTGAGCCTTCGAGTGTCTTCAAGTCACTTGAAGGAGCAGTAGTCCATTCCCTTACCATGTACACAATTACAATCAGGAGCTATTCTTGTTCATCCATAGATTTTAAAGCTGTGGAGTTCTATTAAACTTAGGCTTTAGGTGCCACAGGAACCCCATGTTAGGGTGTTTGTTGACACTTAAATGCTTGTATCATTATGTTAGCTGACAGGCTGTCACAATAAATCAGATAGTTCCACTGCTTCACAACTGGCAACCTGCATTTATAGGAACAAAGGTTCCGTGCACTTGAACTCTGTTTCTTCACTGAGATCACCCCAAGGACTGGGGCAGACTTCAAATTATTACATAATATCACAATGTACTTCAGAATATGCAATTGGTGGAAACCGAGAGTAATTACAAGATCTTCAATACTTCCGTAAAAAGTAAGATATGATGGTTTAAGTTTGCTCCTGATTTGTAGAACTGAGCTGAATTCACTTCCCTTAGTGTTTACATTTACTTCTACTGAATTATTCCAAGAACAAATGACCTATTACAGGAGAACAGGAGACAAATGAGGGATATACAGACCTGCCTTTGTACTCCAACTTTGGGGCCCATTCTTTACAGAGATATTTAGCACAGCACCAGCAGAAGTGCAGTATAATGCTATCAGCAGGGGCCCTTATTGTTACTCAAACAATCTTAAAGACATTGCCTTGCATCATATTAATTTTACACTGACAGCAATAAGATAGGGTTTTTTCTTCCTTATTTTTAATAAGCTTAAAACGAAATTGGCTGCTGTACGATAAATCTACCTTTACCGACTGGAAAGAGCTGACTGTTCTATCAACTCTTCTCAATCAGTAAATCTCTCACTATAGTCTGAGGCCAGTAAGGAAGCCACCCTGCCTGTGTTTGAGTGCATTTGAGGATGGTTCTACCTTCACATTCATGATGCAAGGGGCAGTGCAACTGTAACTCTCTGTTCACAGCACTGCACACATGTCATCTACACTGTGCTGATGGTTAGAATGTGATGGTTCCCTCGTGCTAACTGTTACTGTACATTAATGTCAGATCAGTGTCCGTGATTCTAACAGTGCCATTCCATTCCAGCCAGTTGCAACATGGAATAAATCCACATGAACAGATAGGGCCAAAAATCCATGACCCTTCTGGCACACTCCCATTGTAATTTTAGGATCCCAGTGTAAGGTCAGCAGTGGAATTCTTGGTAACTCCCCTTTCCCCAGCTAGCCACTCTTCTGGTAAACTTCCCAATTACTTCGGCGGGCAGGTGCCCTAGTTGTGGCCTCGGGGGTGTGGGTATCCACCGCTGCTAAGAAAATGAATGGACCTTTCCCCAATCTGTCAAATTGTGGCAGGCACAGGAGCACAAGTTCGAAGCAGACACATATCTGCACTTTCATCATGATGAACCCTCTCCCCACGGTAACGTTTTGGCTCCAATATATATTGTGTCAGGGCAATTTTGTCTGCCTTCTGCTCCATTTTTCAGTGGACGAAAACTGAAAAACATCACTGTCTTACTACTGGAGGCCCGTCTGTTGCAATTTTCAAGCGGGTTTTCAATTTAGGGTCCAGCACTTCCACCGGAAACAGGAAGAAGCCTAATAAACATTCAATTGAGGGCCTAAAGATGTAATTAGGGCTTGGACACTGCATCCTTCTTTACGTAGAGCGTTGTGAAGCTGTACAATTTACTTCCTGTAGTGTATGTGCTTTAAGTCAGAACTACTTTTTACAGCTCCTGTATACTGTAGTACCGGCAGTGACCACACCGGTATATAAGAGGTGCGCATGCCTCTGTACCCCAGTCTAGAGATTACCCTCCTCTAGTAAAGACCTGTTATTTGTTTATGTACAGCATCCGTGTAATTATTTATCCACTGAACCACGGATCTAACAGTGGCGATGAGTGTCAATGCGAATCTACCTGCAACATAAGAAAAAACAAAAAAAAATAGTCAAGTCCAGGAACACGGGCGTCGACCGCGAGCAACCGCCCAGCAGTCAGGCAGAGATCCAACTTCGCTGGGGAGGCTGTGGAGAGCCGGGCTTGGTTCCCCAGCCACAACGAGCAGTAAGAGACCGGCGACAGGTCCAGAGCAGACCCATCCCGAGCAGCGGCGGCTGGAGCCGACCGACGGCAGAGAGAGAGAGCCGAGCAGCGTCGACGGGGTAAGAAAGAGGGTGAAGAGAGCAGGGCGCAGCCGAGGGTTGATCACCGAGCGGCGTCGAGGAAAAATGCTGCAAACCGGAGAGAGAGAGGGTAAGAAACAGCCGGGTTCTAGACTGAGCGGCGTCAACAAATATCAAGAGAAGAACGCGCAGAGCACAGCCAGGGATCACGGGCTGATCAGGGTCCGTGGGGCGAAGCAAGGGGAGACGCCATTGAGCCGCGGAGAAGCAGGGAGAGCGCGGGAAATGCCATTGAGCCGCGGAGAAGCAGGGAGAGCGCGGGAGGCGCCATTGAGCTGCGGAGAAGAAGGAGGAGCACGGGAGATGCCATTTTGCGAAGCCGCAGCGGAGAAGACGGGTGAGCGCGGGAAGGAAGGAAAGCGCGGGAGATGCCATTTTGTGCCAGCGGAGAAGAAGGGGAAGCGCGGGAGGCGCCATTGGTGATAGTTAACGCACAACCAAGGATGCCGAAGAGTGGCAGTATCTCTATGTTCGACAATGAAGTCGAAGATTGGGCGACATATGTGGAACATATTGAGGTGTACTGCAGGGCGAATGAAGTGCCAGATGCTAATAAAGCACTGGTTCTGTTAAATTCCATGGGTGCAAAAACTTATGGGTTACTGCGAAATCTAATAACCCCAGAGAAGCCGGTAAACAAGAATTTTGAAAGCATAGTAGAAATCCTACAGGACCACTTAAACCCCACACCGCTGCTGATAGCAGAACGATTTAAGTTCCATAAAAGGTACCAACTCAAAGACGAAAGCAATGCTGAGTACCTAACGGAACTGCGCAAGCTATCGAAATAATGCCAGTTTGGAGCGGGACTAGCAGACACGTTAAGGGACAAGTTTGTGTGTGGGCTACAAAGTGAAGGAACCCAGAAACGGCTTCTATCAGAGAAGGACCTTACGCTGGACAAAGCTTTCAGTATGGCAGTATCACACAAAGCAGCCCCAAGGGGCGCTGCAGAGATACAACGGAGACCGCAAGAATATGGCACCAACGAAATGACCTATGGAACGGGGAAGTGCTATCGCTGTGGCAGAACAACACATGACCAGAAAGATTGTTGGTTCAAGGACCAAGTGTGCAGACAGTGTGGGAAAGCAGGACACATAGCAAGAGTCTGCAGGTCTGGGAAGAAAAGCAACTGTAAGAAATCTACACAGGAGAAGTACAAAAAGGTACACCAGGTGATGGACAGTGGTTCAGACGAACAGAAAAGTGACACAGACTCCGGAAGCAAGGAGCTGGGTTGTCTGAAACTACATAATGTAACCGAAATGGAGGATCACCAGACTATCTGGGTTACACTCAAGATAGACGGAGTCCAAGTGAAAATGGAATTGGACACAGGGTCAGCTCTAACAGTCATAAATCAAAGAGACTACAAGTGGCTATTTTCACACATACCCTTGAAAGCTACAGAGATTGTCTTGAAGACGTATACGGGGCAAAAAGTCTACCCCAAAGGAAAAATAAGGGTGAAAGTGACATATAAAGGTCAGGAAATACCTAAAATGGATATATATGTATTGCCAAATTGAGGACCACCACTGCTAGGACGTGAATGGATCCGGAAGATACATTTAGATTGGCATTCCATACAGGCACTAAAGGTGGAGGCCAAAAAGGATGACGACCTCACACCTGGACGACTGTCAAAAATGCTAACTGACGCAAAAGAAGTGTTCCAGGAGGGACTGGGAACACTAAAAGGAATAACAGCAACAATTAAAATAGAGGATAATGCAAGCCCAAAGTTTCTGAAGGCCAGACCAGTGCCTTATGCGATCAGACCAGTGGTTGAAGCAGAGCTGGAAGGGTTGGAACGTTCAGGAGTACTGTCCAAAGTGGACTGGAGCGAGTGGGCTACACCCATCGTTCCTGTAATGAAGAGGTCGTTGAGTAATACGCCTGGGGAACCAAAGAAGGTCCGCATCTGTGGGGATTTTAAGGTGACAGTGAACCCAGTCCTTCACATGGTGCAATATCCGCTTCCACGAATTGAGGATATTTTCGCCTCGCTATCTGGTGGTAAACGCTTCACCAAAATTGATCTAGCCCAGGCGTACTTGCAAATGGAGGTAGAAGAAGCTTCGAAACATTACCTTACGATCAACACCCATAAAGGTCTCTATCAATAGAACCGGCTTGTGTTTGGAGTAGCCTCGGCTCCGGCTATCTGGCAAAGGGCGATGGATCAGGTCCTGCAAGGGATTCCAGGGACCCAGTGTTATTTGGACGACATCTTGGCCATGGGCGAAAATGACGGTGATCACCTCGCTAACTTGGAGAAGGTGCTCACCAGATTAAAGGAGTATGGGCTATGAGCTAATTGCCACAAGTGCGAGTTTTTCCAGAAACAGATCTCGTATTGCGGCCACGTCATCGATGAAGAGGGGTTACATAAGTCCCCTGACAAGATTGAGGCAGTGGTCAAGGCTCCAGCACCGGAAAATGTGTCACAACTGAGGTCGTTCCTCGGGCTGGTAAACTATTACCACAAGTTCTTACCAAATTGGTCTACTGTATTACACCCGCTGAACACCCTACTGCAAACAGGGGTACCATGGAAGTGGGATGGCGAACGTAGACGAGCTTTCCAGAAGTGTAAAGAATTGATCACATCAAAAGAGGTGTTGGCCCATTTCAACCCAGCACTACCAATTCGTTTGGCATGTGATGCATCACCCTATGGCCTTGGAGCGGTGCTGTCGCACAAATTCCCAGACGGGTTGGAGAGGCCAGTAGCCTTTGCGTCTCGGTCACTAACCTCAGCCGAGCGCAACTACGCCCAGATTGACAGGGAGGCCCTCAGCCTCGTATGGGGAGTAAAAAAATTCAACCACTATCTGCATGGACAGAAGTTCACCTTGCTGACTGACCACCAACCACTTGTCTCCATCTTTAATCCTAAGAAGGGCGTGCCAGTAATGACTGCACAGCGGTTACAAAGATGGTCCCTGTTTCCAGGGGCGAATCAATATGAAATAGAATATAAAGGCACGAGACAGCATGGGAACGCTGATGGGCTATCGCGCCTGCCACTGCCTACTGTGGAGGAAGCACCAGCAGTGGACCCTATCGAGATATTTTATTCGTCGATAATTGAACGATTGCCAGTAACAAACGCGGATATAGAGAAGGAGACCCGCAATGATCCGACGCTGTCACGGGTATATGAATTGACGGTGAGGGGATGGCCAACACATGGCGACTCACTGTTGCCAGCATTCTCATCCAGAAGAGAACAGCTGTCAGTATGCCAGGGGACAGTGATGTGAGGATCCAGAGTGGTGATTCCACCCAAGTTAAGGGAGAGAGTGCTAAATGAGCTACATGAAGGTCATCTGGGGGGAGTGAAAATGAAAAGCCTAGCTAGGGCTTATGTGTGATGGCTGGGAATCGATCAACAAATCGAAGACCTAACTAAGAGCTGCTTAGGATGCCAGAAGGTCCAAAATGCACCACCACATGCCCCTCTACACCCATGGGAGTGGCCCTCCTCTCCATGGCAATGGGTGCACATTGATTTCGCTGGTCCATTCATGGACTCAATGTTCTTAATAGCAGTGGATGCTCATTCAAAGTGGCCTGAGGTGATAAAGATGTCTTCAACCACTACAGAGAAAACGATTGCAGTCCGATGGACCATATTTGCCAGAAACGGTTTGCCAGAGCAGATCTGCTCTCATAATGGACCACAGTTTGTGTCCGATGAGTTCCAAAAATTAATGAAAAGGAATGGGGTAAGGCATTACACATCCGCCCCATATCATCCAGCCACCAATGGATTGGCTGAGAGGTTCGTACAAACCTTTAAGAAGGCGATAAAGGCCATGTGTGACGAGGAAATTCCACTACAGCATAAGATGGACAATTTCTTATTAGCCTACCGAAACGCGACACATGCAGTTACCAACCAGACCCCAGCCATGATGTTCTTTAACCGAAGGTTGAGATCTCGTCTGGACTTGCTCAGACCAAATGTGCGAAGAAATGTTGAGGACAAACAATTCCAGCACATCAACGAGAAGCCGACAAGGAGCTTAAATGTAGGGCAACCAGTCTTGGCCCGGGACTATCGAACAGAGAAGTGGCAACCCGGAATGATATGTACAAGGCAAGGGCCATTAATGTACACAGTGGATGTCGGGGAGAACATTGTGAGACGCCACGTCGATCAGATCTTAGCATCACAGGAATGCGTCAACCCCATGTCTCGAGTACCTGGGGATGAACCCGACATACCGGTAGCATCTACTTCAGACCCAGTAGCAGCGGAACCCGATGAACTACCCGATGAAAGGGGGTCAGAATCGCCTCTGCACCAAGAACAAGAACCTCCGGAAAGGCGCTATCCCGAAAGGGTCAGGAAGCCGCCCCAAAGACTGAATCTATAAATGGACTTTTGTTATTGAATGTACATGTAAAAATGTAATTGTTATTTGAATATTAAGGGGGTATTATTAATCTAAAAAGGGAGGAATTGTAGTGTATGTGCTTTAAGTCAGAACTACTTTTTACAGCTCCTGTACACTGTAGTACCAGCAGCGACCACACCGATATATAAGCTGTGCGCATGCCTCTGTACCCCAGTCTAGAGATTACCCTCCTCCAGTAAAAACCTGTTATTTGTTTATGTACGGCATCCGTGTAATTATTTATCCACTGATCCACGGATCTAACACTTCCAGGGTAAGTGTGTGAGGTCCTATTCACCTTCATAGGACCCCAATTTGAATGGGCTAATGAGGCTCACTCCTGTTTCTAGGGGGTGCCTGAGCCACCCTTTTCAAGGACCCAACCAAAATGGCGGTGACCCATACCTTGGTACGTAAGGGCTGCGCTGCTATTTTAAACATGCTACCACCCTATTCCTACCTGGCAAAGGGAATGAAAGTCGGTCACATAGTCTGATTCAACGAATGGGCAAAGCATGATGGATACTGTAATGTATTATCACATGGTGTGTCACATAGTTTAGTATGAGCATGCTTGGTTCACTCTGGCCTAATAAAGCAAGCACATGAACTAGCAACTCATCCTGTCTCTGTCCTTCATTTGTTCTACCCACATATATTACATTTTGCCGACGAGAATGGGATCCCAAAGTCATTTTTAGGGATCACAGAAGGACACAGTGTTCAACCTTCGAGTGGACAAGTTTAAGGTGAATTTGTGACACCTAAACTGAATTTTTGCGATGTTTTACTGTTAATGCTGATGCAGAATTGTCTGTGCTTCACCTTCGCGTGTATGTAGACACAGCAACAGCGGCTTTGATTCTCACAGGTACACAGGTAGAGTGCTGATTCACTGTTCGCCGGGATCAGGACAATCATGGCCGCGCCCCATTCAGTTCTTACATTGAGCGGATGGAGATTTTTTTTAGGGCCAATAACATTATTGAGATCGAAGGAACAGATAAGAATGCTCAAGCTCAAAATAAATTAATTCGTGAATATAAAAAAGCAATTTTGCTGATGGAGATCGGGCCAGATGTCTACAGAACGTTGTCAAATGTACTCGTGCCAGGGAAAGCGAAGAATCCGTCGTTTGAAGATATTGTCGAGAAACTCGAGGACCATTTTGACCCAAAGCCATTAGAAATAGCAGAGAGATATAAGTGTGGTACCAGAAACCAAAAACAAAGTGAAACCATCAGTGAGTACACTGTAGTTCTTAAGTCACAAAGCCAAACCTAAAGTTGTGTCGGTGAGAGCAGTTCAGTGAATTGTTATCGCTGCAATGGAACTCACTCACCATAGTCCTGCCAATACAGAAATGCAAAGTGTTTTCACTGCCAGAAACAGGGCCATATTTCAACAGCTTGCAGAGCTAGATCTAAAGCAGGAAGTAAGAGCCATTCTAGTGACAATGCAAAGCAGCGACAACAAAAGGGAGGAGTTCACAAAATTGAAGTGAACACACCTGGGCCTAGAAATACAGTTGGTTGCGCCAGCAGTTAGCGCCTAAAGAAAAGTGAATGTCGGGCGCTATGCGTGTTGCACCCGGACGCAGCGCAGTTTGCGCCTCGCCCCAAATTAAGTTGGCCGTTAGCGCCGGCGCAAAGTTTAGCGCCCGCCCGGATGCGCGCGCAGAAAATGACGTCACATCCTCGTGCAACGCCCTTTGGCCGCCCCGATTCCAAACTTCAGTCGGACCGCCCCATTGTGCGGCTGGCGGCCGGAGCGTTTGAAAAAGGGAACGCAACACAGCCAGCGCGGGCCCCGGGGGGCGCAAATTAAAGGGGACGTACCCTCCAGTATAAAGGCCAGCCATTTTGCAGCAAACACTCTTGTGCAACGCATTTCTGGACACACAAGGAGGATAGCTAACTGGTTTCAAGCAGCAACAGCTCAGGTATTTTTGGACTCAGGCCAGAGCGCTGCAAGTGGCCTTTTGGAAATTTGACTGTTTGCCAGGATTTGATGGGGGTTGCATGGGGTGCCAACGCGGAGCTGCAGCGCCATGTCCGTAGGGCTCGCAGACGCATTGTGAGAGGGGCAGCCCTGGCTAGAGGCAGAGGGGGCAACAGGCGTCGGCCACGTAGGCCTTACCCAGTCAGGCTATACCGCCAGCAGCGCTCCTACCTCAACATGACTGGCGCGCGATGTGTTAGAAGGCTCCGATTCCGAAAGGAGGTGGTTGCAGAGATCTGCCACCTGCTTCGCAGAGATCTGCGTCCAAAGCTCAGGTGCAGGACGTCTCTGTCGGTGGAAGTGAAGGTGACGGTGGCATTGAACTTCTATGCCACCGGCTCCTTCCAATCCGCTGCTGGGGACATAGCTATCATCTCCCAGTACGGCGCGCATCGCTGCATCTGCCAGGTGACCGAAGCACTGTTCAGAAGGAGACACCAATTCATCTCCTTCCCCATGGCCCTGGAGAGCCAGCATCAGCGCGCATTGGGATTTGCAAGACTCGCGGCCTTCCCCTTGGTGCAGGGCGCCATTGACTGTACGCATGTGGCTTTGCGGGCCCCTCTGGAGCATGGCGAGCAGTATCGCAACAGGAAGGGCTACCATTCTCTGAATATGCAGCTGGTGTGTGACCACAAGCAGCGCATCATGGCTGTCAATGCCAGCTTTCCAGGCAGCAGCCACGATGCGTTTATCCTGTGGCAGAGTACTGTGCATGACATGTTCGAGGCACAGCCTCCCCCAAGAGGATGGCTACTCGGGGACAAAGGCTATCCTTTGTGTACCTGGCTCATGTCCCCGCTCCGCGCGCCCAGGACCACTGCTGAAGAGGCATACAACGAGAGCCATCAAACCACCCGCAACATCATCGAGCAAACTATTGGGGTCCTCAAGCAGCGGTTCCGCTGCCTTGATCGCTCCGGAGGATCTCTGCAGTATTCGCCGGACCGGGTCTCCCAATTTGTGGTAGTTTGCTGCATGCTACACAACCTGGCTATCCGCAGGACTCAGGCACTGCCACCTGACGTTGGACCACCACCTCAGGAGGAGGAGCAGGAGGAGCAGGAGGAGGAGGAGGAGGAGCAGGAGTACGTTCCCAGGAGGGAGCGACCAGGGCCAAGGGCTGCGCGACGCCACCTTATTACACGTTACTTCTAAGCCCCCTGTCAGGGAATGCCTTGTGGCCATGAGGGAAGATGAATGCAGCCGCTCCGCAAGCCCTCAGCCGGCGAAGCCAACAAACACTAACAAGAACAACCATGGAGACTCTATGAATAAAGATAATTATTTATTACACAAAAATGAAAATCCCTTCCCACATGAATCCCCAAAAACAATCAACGGGCCCCACAAAAAGCCCAACAAACGACTCACTCCCACAAACTCGGGAGGAGTAACTCCACATTTGTACAAACCTGGCCTCAACCTCGGCCTTAACGCAAAAAATAAGCCCACGAACCAAACAACCATGGGCAAAAGAAAGCTGGCCACACCCTCTACTGAGTGGCCCGTGAGGACGAGACCTTGTCCAGCCTTTTGCCTCCCCTGCCCGGCCTGCTGCTCCTTCGCAAGCTCTGCCCAGTGGCTGCTGCGAGGCTGGGGGTAGGCGCCTGAGGCTCAGATGTCCTTCCGCCAGATGCCCTTGGCGGGCGGCCTACACGGCCTTTGGGCCTCGGGGGGCCGGCTGCTGAGTGGCGCACCTGAGCCTGGCCACCATCAGCTCCAGCCGCTTGCCCTTGACGCCCCAGTGGGGGAGTGGCGGCGACGGATGGCGCAATGTGGGCAAGCTGGCGTCTGGGATGCGCTGGCTGGTGCTGTGGCGCACTGGCACTCGGCCGGGCCCGCACTGCAGGATCCGCACCAATCTGCCGAGGGGCGGCTCGCTGGGATGCTGCAGCGCGGCGGGTGCCCTGGCGATGCCTGCCTGAGACAGCGCGTGTGGCAGCAGTGAGTGCCCCTGTTGTCCTGGTGTGCGCCCGCATCACACCCGCCAGGGACTTGACGGCATCAGTGAGCATGCGGCCACTCGCGGCAGTTGATGCCCCGAACTCGTGCACACTGGTCGCCAGCGACTCGATGGCCTCAGGCATGCGCCCCACCACGCGCATGAGCTCCGTGTGGCGCCGGTCCGAATCCTCGGCCATCTTGTCCAGCTTCCGCGCCTCCTCCGAGCTGAAGGTGGCCGGACTGGAGTCGGGACTCTCCCGCTGGGGAGCAGGGGACCGAACTAGGGGAACCTTGCCACGTTGGTGGTGGCGAGTGTCCCGATCAACTGCACTCCCCTCTGATCCTTCCCCCCTTTGGGGGGAAGGCCGCGGCCCACGCGCAGGGCTCCTGGGTGGCTGGACGCCACTGGTCCCAGCAGCTGCAATCCCCTGCGACAGTTGGTCCAGGCACTCGTCCAGTGAGGACGTGTCAATCATTTCGTCCTCTCCTGCGGGACCTGAGTGTTGCCCTGATGGTCCGGCTTGCTCTTGCTCCTCCTCCTCCTCCTCCTCCTCCTCCTGCTCGGAGGGGCTGTCACTGGCAGCTTCAGGGACCTGGTCGTCACCAGCTGAAAGCAGGAATGCACAAGAGTAGCTTCAGAGTGAGGAGACGGCGTCAGCGAGGGAGTCAGGACTGGTGGCATTCAGCGCATTGGTGGGACAGTGGCAAAGGAGGTAGCTCGGATGCGCAAGTGCGACGCGAGAGGGCCAAAAGGCGAGGTCCTTACCATTGCCGGGCAGTGGAGGGTCGGCTACTCCGCACGCTGTGGGCATGATCAGCCGGGCTCCCATGAGCCCACTCACGCGCTCCTCCAGGGGAGTGAGCTTCTGCAGCTTGGCGCGGCCTCCCCTGGTCCTGGCACAGGCCTGGCGATTATTGGCAAGTTTAGCCTGCAAGAGAAAGGACGGGCTGTAAGTACGGAGTGTAGCCCTGATGTAGTGTGCACTGCCTCCCATGGTGGAATAGCTTGGCCAGAGTGTAGCCCTGATGTACTGTGCACTGCCTCCCATGGTGGAATAGCTTGGCCAGAGTGTAGCCCTGATGTACTGTGCACTGCCTCCCATGGTGGAATAGCTTGGCCAGAGTGTAGAGTGCAGAATGGGCAATTGATGCTCATGACTGTCCCAAAGCTGCTGGCTGAGGGCTGGCCATTAGGACTTTCAGCTCCCTTTGCCCATCATGTCAGGTGTACATGCAAGAATGAGGAGGAGACTGGAAAGGGTACTCACCCTGACAATCCTGGTCAGGTCGTTGTATTTTTTCCGACATTGGGTGTGGGTCCTGGGGGCATCGCCGGTGACCGTCACCCTGTTGGCGATCTGCTTCCAGGCTCTGGTGTATTCTTGGTGGTTCGGATTCCTCCCAGTCTCTGGGAACAAGATCCTGCGCCTCTTCTCCAGAGCTGTCACCATTATTCCCAGATCACGCTCTGAGAAGCGCAGGGCACGCTCACGGGCCTTCTCTGGCGTTGCCATGACTCCCTGGGGCTGAGCAGCAGTGTTGAGGCCTATTTGCAAAGCTGCAGTGTGCAGGGCGTGGCAGCAGACCAAATCGTCCCTTCCCCCTTTAAGAGCTGGTCGGCGCCACGGGGTCTGCTGTCAATCAAAAAATGACCACACCCGCGCTGCGCCCCGCCTCGGCGCTATCCCTCTGCACCGCCGGCTTAGCGCCTAAAGATAGTTGTGGAACGCCTCTTTTAGCGCTCCAACAACCTCTTAGGGCGAAGCGACTGAATTTCCGGCAAGGCGGCACAACTTTGGGGCGGGCGCTAACTTCGGGCGGGCGCTAACGTTAGCGCCCCAAAACTGGCTATACTGAAATTCTAGGCCCTGATGTTGAAGAACTAGGTATCTATAGTACCTATGCCACTAGCGGCAATGCTAGCAGCTGTGAGAAAGACTTCTGTACAAACTTTTTGATCAACGACCAATATATTGATATGTGTATCGACACAGCAACGGACTGCTCTATCACAAGTAAGGACACATATGAGAGTAAGTTTAATCAAATACCACTTACAAAGAGTATCGTAGACTTAAAAACCTACTCCGGAGAAATCCTAGTGACATGTGAACAAATGGAATGTACAGTTCAACACAATGGCCAGTCAGTAAAGCTGCCTATTATCATCAGGCCAACCCTCACGGGTAAAGACTGGTTGAGAAATTTAAAACTAGACTGGAAAAAATCTTCAGTGTAGATGCTTCAAAGAAGCGACTCGCCACAATGCTGAACAAATATGAAAGCATGTTCACGGACAGTGTATAAAATTATGAGGGGCATAGATAAAGTAGATAGAAAGGGCCTATTTCCCTTAGCAGAGGCATCAAAAACCAGGGAGCACAGATTTAAAGTAATTGGGGGAAGGTTTAGAGGGGATTTGAGGGGAAATTTCTTCACCCAGAGGGTTGTGGGGGTCTGGAACTCGCTGCTTGAAAGGGTGGTAGAGGCAGGAACCCTAACCACATTTAAAAAGTACTTTGATGTACACTTGGGATGCTCTAACCTGCAGGGCTACGGACCAAGAGCTGGGAAGTGGGATTAGGCTGGATAGCTCTTTGTTGGCCAGCGCGGACACGATGGGCCGAAATGGCCTCCTTCCGTGCTGTAAATTTCTATGATTCTATGATTCTAGTTATGAGGGCATCACTGGGTATGACGCGCATATCCACATCAAGTCCAACACGAAGCCTGTCTATTGTAAGGCAAGGCCGGTCCCCTATGCATTGAAAAGTCAGGTGGAGGAAGAGCTAGTGAAGCTGAAAGAGAACAGAGTGCTAGTAAAAACTGACAAAAATGAATGGGCCATCCCGATTGTGGCAGTGCCCAAAGCAGACAAAATTGTACGCTTGTGTGGTGACTGCAAAGTTACTATCAACCAAGCAGTTAATGATGAGCAGTACCCGTTACCTACATCGCAAGATTTGTATGTAGCACTCTCTGGGTCAAAGGTTTTCTCCAAGCTTGATCTGTCACACGCATACGCTCAGCTGAATGTTGACAAAGAGAGTCAACAGTATCTCACCATCAATACACGCAAGGGACTGTACTCATGCACCAAGCTGTCATATGGTGTAAAGTTCTTCCCCAAAATCTCTAGCTTACGATGGATAAGGTTTTGCAAGGAGATCGAAATTGCTTATGCAATCAAGACAATGTGCTGATCACAACAAGCAGCGAGGAAGAAAATCTAGAAGTGTTAGATTTTGTGCTTCAAAGGTTGAATTCCCACAATGTCAAATTGAAAAGGAGCAAGTGAGATTTTGTGCAGCCCGAGGTTGTGTACCTTGGTCTGAAAGTTGATGCAAATGGCTTGCAACCAGTTAAGGAAAAGGTTGATGCTGTCATCAATGCTCCAAAGCCACAGAGCGTATCTGAGTTAAGATCTTTCCTTGGAATGTTCCAGTACTATGCACGTTTCTTACCTGAGTTAGTGACCATGTTAGCTCCATTGCACGAGCTCCTCAAGAAGGATGTCCAGTGGAAGTTGTCAAAAGCGCTGCAGGAAGCTTACAATGCTTGTAAGAGAAGTCACTCTAGCGATGCTCTACTTGTGCACTACCACACAGAGCGTGAGCTTAAGTTAGCGTGTGATGCTTCCAGCTACGGTGTGGGAGCTGTCATAAGCCACATAATGGATGGCGGCCAAGAGAAACCAATCGCGTTCGCATCGCAAACCCTCAAAGAACGAAAGAAACTACGCGCAAATTGAATAGGAAGCCCTCGCCATAGTGTTTGGAGTCATGAAATTCCAACAGTTCCTGATCGGCAGAAACGTTACCCTGATATCTGATCACAAACCGCTCCTAGCAATATTGGGGTCCAAATCTGCCATCCCTACAATGGCCGCATCAAGAATGCAATATTGGGCAGTGCTGTTGTGACAATATGACTACACGATTGAATATCGCACTTCAAAGCAAAACGCAATCGCAGATGCCTTGTCCAGGTTGCCACATGAGGACTCGTGTTGGGAGCGAAGGTGCTATTTTCACGCTAGGTGCAGTTGGCAAAGACTTTCCTGTGAATGCAACTGAGATTGCAGATGAGTCTCAAAAAGACTCAGTACTGAAAAAAGTGTATAAAAACACCTTGACTAAATAGACTGATCAGTGTCTGGACACAGAATTGAAACCATTCCATAACCGTCATACTGAATTGTCCTGTGAGCAAGGTTGTATCAAGTGGGGAAACAGAGTGGTGGTACCTACTTCTTTGAGAGATAGAATTCTGGCTGAACTTCATACTGAAAATCCAGGGATCGTCAGTATGAAATCAATTGCAAGAAGCTTTGTTTACTGGTCTGGATTGGACAGTGATCTTGAACCACTTGATCATGAATACATTTTTTTAAGGGGAAAGCAGTGTAAAGTATTATCACATGGTTTGTCACATGGTTGAGTATGAGCATGCTCAGTTCGCTCTGGCCTAGTAAAGCAAGCACATGGATTAACAACTCATCTTGTCTCTCTCCTTCATTTGTTCTACCCACATATATTACAGATACAGTGATGACTGAATAAGTAGCATTGTACTGAGATAAGAACTAAATAACTGAAGATTGTGCACAATTTATGGTGAATTACAGGAGTTCTATAACGAGCGGAGGACCTATGAGTCACAAGCATGAGCATTGGTGAGAAAACTTATGATGTAGCCTGCAGAGCTGAAAGATCGTCAGTAACAAATTGATATAATACATTATAAAAATCATTTCAATGACCAGATAATTGGATCATTAACTGAAAATTCACTGCAGTGAGTAATCCTTATTTAATGTTATCATGTATACAAGAATTGGCTTGCAATGCCATATGTCTCACGTGAGATGTGGAATACATTAGGTTATGCTGCAGTACTGTCTGTATTACCTTTTCACTTACATCAGTGTACCTCTCCTGTGGTTACTGTGCCACTGCATAGCAACAACAGAAGTGGACAATGTAAGGTTAATCTTTTTAATTAAGTATTTAAAAGAATATAAGATGTCGATGGGAATGAGTTACACAGTTTTAATTTAATATCACTGTTTTCCTGACATTCACGAGCTGTTCAAACTTTTCTCTCAAGCTTTCTAACACCATGAAAGCTGTCTGATTGGATTACTACCTCATATATGACTTCCAAATTTCTGCATCCTATATTTAATTTCACTTCAGTGAACAATCGATTCTAATCTGACTGTACTGGATTGTCAGGTTGCTGGGCAGAGAAATTACCATTAAGATATTTTCTTTATTGTTCTACCTCTTTTTAAATTCCCCTTTTATCATTTTGAACCTGTATCCCTTTGCACTACTTTCACTATTTAATTTAATGCAATTAAAATATTGCCGAAAGCTCTAAAACTAGATATCAACTTTATGGCTTCAATGTCTCTCTTGTCTCTCGGTAAACGCAGCCCAAAAGATGTGGGTCTCTATTTTCATCCCCATTTTTGGACGGGAACGGGGGCAGTATCATGCTTACAATTGGAGTGCAGAACATACTGCCCTGTTCCTGCTGTTGTTTCACCTGTCAACATTTTGATTGGGGCCTTTGGATCGGCGGCTAAGGCACCTGTGGGGTCTTTATTATGCTGATTTCAATAGGACCCCAAGGCAATTTCCAAGCTCCAATGAGAGGAGCGTGTGCTGTGGATGTGGAATGGCCTAACTATCGAACCTAAAAAGGACTGCCGGAAAGAATTACAAAAGCAAGCCCAATACGTTTTTTAGTGATTTTTGTGAGGCCAGGGGAACCATCAATACTTGACCCACCTGATGCCTGACCCTGTGCTGCCTTTTCCCGGGATCGCCTCCTGTCCCGCATTTAATGTAACTCAATTGGCTCAGATCTGCAGAGGAGCTATGAAATGTTCCAAATGCGCTGGCAGCTCAATGTGACTGAGCAGTTTGAGCGTGACTTTTTCTGACTTAGGCAATATGATTCAGCACTCTATTTGCTTTAGTAATTGCTGTTCTACAGTGCTTAGACATATTAAATATTGAATATACTAAGATTTCTAAGTCTCTCTCCACTTCATCCTTTGCTATTTGAACACAATGCATGGAGTACATGTTTCACCTATTTTCCTTTCTATCTCTCTCTATATATATATATATAATTTTACACTTGTCTGCATTCATTTTTTTTCATTTGCTTTCGGATGTGGACGATGCTGGCAAAGCCGCATTAATTGACCCTCCCTATTTGCCCTGAGAAGGTGGTAGTGGGCCTTCTTCTTCAATCGCTGCAGTCTTATGCTGATGGTGCTCCCAGAATTATGCTAGGTAGGGAATTCCAGGATATTGACCAATGACAATGAAACATTGGTAATATATGTCCAAGTCAGGATGGTATGTGACCTGGAGGGGGGCTTGGAGTTGATGGTGCTTTTGTTTGATATAATCTGTAAGTTTTACCAATTTGCATTGAGTTTCATCTATAAATTAGAAACAGTAGTCGGCCCAATACTGATCCTTTGGACAGCACTTGCCTCCGACCTGACAAAGCTCCTCTAACTGGTCTCAGTTTGGTGCAGGTGGTAGTGCTTTAATGGCCAGAATTTTCAGAGGTAAGAATGGGTGGGTTGGAGGTGGTGGGGGGTGGGGGGAAGTGAAAGTTGTAAAAATGTAAAACCCGACCCCAACCCGCCCTAACCCGCCCACTTTCACCTTTCACTCAGGTGGGACGGGGGCGGCGGGCTGCCAATCCACTGCCAGAAGGCGGGTTGACAATTATAATGAGGCCTGAAGCCTCTACTTTAACCTGCTTTGCAGGATTTACGGCCGAGGATCCCGGGGCTCAGGATTCCCGGTGGCTGCAACGAAGTGACCTCAGTCTTGAGGAGCAATCCTTGTGAACCAGGAGGAGCAGGAGTGCTTCCTCGCGGCCCCCAAACTTGTGAACCATCAGCCTGCCCGACCCTAGGGTCAGGGATCAGATCTGCTCCGCTCCTGGGATCACAGCCCCCCCGGGGCTGAAACACCGCCTCCACAGCTTGTAACCCCCCCCGCAACCATCCTCGGCCCAGCACCTACCTGGTCCTGTGGCCTCCTTGTCCACATTCCCTGCACAACTGGAAGTCAGCCTGTCAGTCCAGCTGACTTCTGGGCAGGGAACGCACGCTGTGGAGTTAAAAATATAAAACTCCACCCCAACCCGCCCACTTTCACCTTTCACTCTGGCGGGACGGGGGTGGCAGGACGGGGTGGCGGGCTGCCAACCCACTGCCAGGAGGCGGGTTGGAGGTGTGGGGGGAAGTGAAAATTGTAAAAGTGAATGTTGTAAAAAAACTCCACAGCGTGCCGGGAAATCTGACCTTCTGAGTTTCCTGCCATTTCCCAGGTGGGACCCGGAAAAATCCAGCCCAATGTCTCAGTCAGCAGATTATGGCCTAGAAATTCAGTATCGCCACGTTTGGGGTGCTACAGTCGAGCGTGCGCTAAATTTAGCGCCCGGCGCAACTTAGCGCCACCTTCAGCGAAATTGAGTTGCTTTGCCCTGTAGGGGGTTTCTCTTGCTCTTTCTGGTCTCCTGCCAGGCTTCGTGCAATAATTACCCTTGAGTGGTTCGACCCACTCCCCCCTACGGTTCTAGACCTTGGACTTAGGTGCAGAGAACAGTAGTGCAGAGAAAGAACTCAATAGACCAGGTTGAATAGCACGAAATGGATGCTTTTATTTTTAAACAGTTTGAAGCATTACAAAATACATGTCATAGGCACAGATTAAAGTTACTACAATCATGCACAAATTTATGAACTTGACTCTATGGAAATGGGGAACACACGGCACATCGAAAAAGGGGAAACACATTACGATTTCCCTTAACTCCCTCCCCTATACCTAAACTAAGTTTCGACCTGGGGAACTTGGGATCATGCTCACCACTCTCGAAATCGCGAGAAAGGGGGTTCGCAGCCTTTTTGGCACCGCTTTCCGTCGTCACGTGGATTTGGAAACTTCTGGCGCAGTCGATATTCTCTCCTCCCTCGAGGCGGTGGGGTAGACCCAGCCTCGATGAGCGCTCGTTAAGGTTGAGATCCACTAAGTCAATTTGGGTTCATGGAGCAGACCCAGATGCAGGCTATGCACTTGGGAGAATCTTGTGGCATCGATCGCCGGTTCTCCAGAGGGTTTCTTCTCCGTCGGCCTGGGTCGTCGATGATCTCCCGACCCCAGTACCCGGGCCACCCTCGTCGTCTTCTCGTCGTGGCCGAGCCTTGTTTGGCTGAACACCGACCACATTGTCCTTTTACCGAAACCGTCCGTCTTTAAAAGACGAAAACGTTTTCATCGATCTGCCGAAGTGGAAGAGGCGCCGATCCGGGCACCGTCCGCCCTTCGTTCGTTCCTCGTAGAAGAAAGTTCTTGAAGAAATGGAAGCCTGAAGTCGCTCAACAAGAAGCCGTGGCAGTGAAGAAGAAGTTGTTCAAGTAACCCGAAGTCCGAAGTCTTAGATGGACTTTCAATCCATAGTTATACTCTTTTGGGACAGTCTTATCTCCCGCCAAATCATAGTCCTGTCTTTGTATTAATTTTGGCGGGCAGAAATCTCTGCAGGGGCGCTTTGTCTTGTAACGGAGCCGGTGATAACTTAAACTGGCCTTCCTGGCCGATAATGTCTTTCAATGTCTTTTGCATTGTCACCGTGGCTCGGTTCGCATATTGATCGGTCCGGACATTTTCCTTGATGGCTGCTAAACGGTTTTTCCTTTGTACGATAAATGGGTATAAGTGTTTTTACATTGTCCGCCCATATCTTGATGGGCCCCATCCTGTACTTATAATCCATTGAATATGTATGCTGTTGCTCTGAGTTTCGGTTCCCAGAGACTGGCTTTCGTGGGCTCACTGTCTTCAATCCACAAGCCTGTCTGGCTTGCAGTAACAGAAATAAAATGGTTCATAAACTGATCACGGGGCCTGGCGGCCATTTTGTATGCCCTTTTATCAAAGGTTTTTCTGTGCAAGCTTACTTTGGTCAATAAACAGTCTTATTTTATCCAGTTTTCTTGCGTGGTTTTTGCTGAAAATTGCGAATCTTACAGGCCCCCCTGTGATACTGATAGCTTGCTTAAAGTATCAATAATCCTTGATGAGCAAATTTTCCCTGATTCCCCACATCCAAACATTCCTGGCACTTAACTATCTATGCCCCTCACGACACATGCAGTTCCCATTTCCGGAGAAAATGAAAATTACCTCATGCACATTTGGAATCACAGACAGCAAATCTTAAACTATAAGGGCTAGATTTTCAGTATAGGCAGTTTTGGGGCGCTAGCTTTAGCGCCCGCCCGAAGTTAGCGCCCGCCCCAAAGTAGCGCCCCGTTGCCGGGAATTCAGTGGCTTCGCCCTAAGAGGTTGGTGGAGCGCTAAAAGAGGCGTTCCACTACTCTCTTTAGGCGCTAAGCCGGCGGTCCAGAGGGATAGCGCCCAGGCGGGGCGCAGCACGGGTGCGGTCATTTTTGCACTGACAGCAGACCCCGTGGTGCCGACCAGCTCTTAAAGGGGGAAGGGACGAATTGGTCTGCTGCCACGTCCTGCACACTGCAGCCTTGCAAAGAGGCCTCAACACTACTGCTCAGCCCCAGGGAGTCATGGCAACGCCAGAGAAGGCCCGTCAGCGTGCCCTGCGCTTCTCAGAGGGTGATCTGGACATAATGGTCACAGCTCTGGAGGTGAGGCGCAAGATCCTGTTTCCAGAGAGTGGGAGGAATCCAACCCACCACGACTACACCAAAGCCTGGAAGCAGATCGCCCAGAGGGTGACGTTCACCGGCGAGGCCCCCAGGACCCACAAACAATGCCGTAAGAAATACAACGATCTGACCAGGATTGTGAGGGTGAGTAGCCTTTCCAGTCTCCTCCTCATTCTTGCATGTACACCTGACATGATGGGCAAAGGGACCTGAAAGTCCTTTTGGCCAGCCCTCAGCCAGCAGCATTGGGACAGTCATGAGCATCAAATGGCCATTCGGCACTCTACACTTTGGCCAAGCTATTCCACCATGGGAGGCAGTGGACAGTACATCAGGGCTTCACTCTGTCCAAGCTATTCCACCATGGGAGGCAGTGCACACTACATCAGGGCTTCACTCTGTCCAAGCTATTCCACCATGGGAGGCAGTGCACACTACGTCAGGGCTTCACTCTGTCCAAGCTATTCCACCATGGGAGGCAGTGCACACTACATCAGGGCTTCACTCTGTCCAAGCTATTCCACCATGGGAGGCAGTGCACACTACATCAGGGCTTCACTCTGTCCAAGCTATTCCACCATGGGAGGCAGTGCACACTACATCAGGGCTTCACTCTGTCCAAGCTATTCCACCATGGGAGGCAGTGCACACTACATCAGGGCTTCACTGCGCACTTACAGCCCGTCCTTTCTCTTGCAGGCTAAAGTAGCGTTTAATCGCCAGGCCCGTGCCAGGGGTGGCCGCGCCAAGCTGCAGAAGCTCACTCGGCTGGAGGAGCGCGTGTGTGTGCTCATGGGAGCCCGTGTGATTGTCCCCACAGCGTGCGGTGTATCCGACCCTCCACTGCCCGGCAATGGTAAGGACCTCGCCTTTTGGCCCTCTCGCGTCGCACTGGCCCATCCG
Organism: Somniosus microcephalus; assembly: GCF_052327205.1. NCBI lineage: Eukaryota > Metazoa > Chordata > Chondrichthyes > Squaliformes > Somniosidae > Somniosus > Somniosus microcephalus. Next base: position 199,875,455 of record NC_140987.1, read on the forward strand.
AGCTACCTCCTTTGCCACTGTCCCACCAATGCGCTGAATCCCACCAGTCCTAACTCCCTCGCTGACGCCGTCTCCTCACTCTGAAGCTACTCTTGTGCATTCCTGCTTTCAGCTGGTGACGACCAGGACCCTGAGGCTGCCAGTGACAGCACCTCCAACCAGGAGGAGGAGGAGGAGCAAGCCGGACCTTCGGGGGAACAGTCACGTCCCGCAGGAGAGGAGGAAATGCTTGACACCTCCTCACTGGACGAGTGCCTGGAGGAACTGTCGCAGGGCAATGCAGCTTCTGGGACCAGTGGCGTCCAGCCACACAGCAGCCGTGCGCGTGGCCCGCGGCCTTCCCCCCAAAGGGGGGAAGGATCAGAGGGGAGTGCTGCTGCTCGGCACACTCGCCGTCACCAACGCGGCAAGGGTCCCCTAGTTCGGCCCCCTCCTCCCCAGCGGGAGAGTCGCGACTCCAGTCCGGACACCTTCACTTCGGAGGAGGTGCGGAAGCTCGATCAGATGGCCGACGACTCGGACCGGCGCCACACGGAGCTCATGAGCGTGGTGGGGCGCATGCCTGAGGCCATCGAGTCGCTGGCGACCAGTGTGCGCGAGTTCGGGGCAGCAACTGCCGCGACTGGCCGCATGCTAACTGATGCCGTCAAGACCCTGGCGGATGTGATGCGCGCGCACACCAGGACCACAGGGCCACTCACTGCTGCCACACGCGCTGTCTCAGGCAGGCATCGCCAGGGCAGGCGCCGCGCTGGACCATCCCAGCAAGCCGGCCGTCGGCTGATTGCTGCGGATCCTGCAGTGCGGGCCCGGCCGAGTGCCACCGCGCCACAGCACCAGGCAGCGCATCCCAGACGCCAGCTGGCCCACATTGCGCCATCCGTCGCCGCCATTCCCCCTCTGGGGCGTCGACGGCAAGCGGCCGCAGCTGATGGTGGCCAGGCTCAGGTGCGCCACTCAGCAGACGGCCCCTCGAGGCCCAAACGCCGTGTAGGCCGCCCCCCAGCGGCATCTGGCGGAAGGGCATCTGAGCCTCAGGCGCCTTCCCCCAGCCTCGCAGCAGCCACTGGGCAGAGCTTGCGAAGGAGCAGCAGGCAGGGCAGGGGAGGCAAAATGCTGGCCAAGGTCTCGCCCTCGCGGGCCACTCAGTAGAGGGTGTGGCCAGCTTTCCTTTAATATGGCGGTGGCCATCTTTATTTTGCCCATGGTTGTGCTTTTGGAGGGCTTTTTTTTTGCGTTAGGCCGACGTTGAGGCCCGGTTTCAATAAAGGTGGAGTGGCTCCTCCCCAGTTTGTGGGAGTGAGTCGCTTGTTGGGCTTTTTGTGGGGCCCGTTTATTGTTTTTGGGGATTCATGTGGGAAGGGCTTTTCATTTTTGTGTAATAAAAAATTATCTTTATTCATGCAGTCTCCATGGTTGTTCTTCTTAGTGTTTGTTGGCTTCGCCGGCTGAGGGCTTGCGGAGCGGCTGCATTCATCTTCCCTCATGGCCCCTGGCCATTCCCTGACAGGGGGCTTAGAAGTACCGTGTAATAAGGTGGCGTCGTGCGGCCCTTGGCCCTGGTCGCTCCCTCCTGGGAACGTACTCCTGCTACTCCTCCTCCTCCTCCTCCTCCTCCTCATGCTCCTCCTGCTCCTCCTCCTGAGGTGCTGGTCCAACGTCAGGTGGCAGTGCCTGAGTCCTGCGGATAGCCAGGTTGTGTAGCATGCAGCAAACCACCACAAATTGGGAGACCCGGTCCGGCGAATACTGGAGAGCTCCTCCGGAGCGATCAAGGCAGCGGAACCGCTGCTTGAGGACCCCAATAGTTAGCTCGATGATGTTGCGGGTGGTTTGATGGCTCTCGTTGTAGGCCTCTTCAGCAGCGGTCCTGGGTGCGCGGAGCGGGGTCATGAGCCAGGTGCACAAAGGATAGCCTTTGTCCCTGAGTAGCCATCCTCTTGGGGGAGGCTGTGCCTGGAACATGTCATGCACAGTACTCTGCCGCAGGATAAAGGCATCGTGGCTGCTGCCTGGGAAGCTGGCATTGACTGCCATGATGCGCTGCTTGTGGTCACAGACCAGCTGCACATTCAGAGAATGGTAGCCCTTCCTGTTGCGATACTGCTCGCCATGCTCCAGAGGGGCCCGCAAAGCCACATGCGTACAGTCAATGGCGCCCTGCACCAAGGGGAATTCCCCGAGTCTGGAAAATCCCAATGCGCGCTGATGCTGGCTCTCCAGGGCCATGGGGAAGGAGATGAATTGGCTTCTCCTTCTGAACAGTGCTTCGGTCACCTGGCGGATGCAGCGATGCGCGCCGTACTGGGAGATGTTTGCTATGTCCCCAGCAGCGTATTGGAAGGAGCCGGTGGCATAGAAGTTCAATGCCACTGTCACCTTCACTTCCACCGACAGAGACGTCCTGCACCTGAGCTTTGGCCGCAGATCTCGGCGAAGCAGGTGGCAGATCTCTGCAATCACCCCCTTTCGGAATCGGAGCCTTTTAACACATCGCGCGGCACTCATGTTTAGGTAGGAGCGCTGCTGGCGGTATAGCCTGACTGGGTAAGGCCTACGTGGCCGACGCCTGTAGCCCCCTCTGCCTCTAGCCAGGGCTGCCCCTCTCACAATGCGTCTGCGAGCCCTACGGACATGGAGCTGCAGCTCCGCGTTGGCACCCCATGCAACCCCCATCAAATCCTGGCAAACACTCTAATTTCCAAATGGCCACTTGCAGCGCTGTTGCCTGAGTCCAAAAATACCTGGCTCTTGCTGCTTGAAACCAGTTAGCTATCCTCCTTGTTGTGTCTCCAGAAATGCGTTGCACAAGACTGTTTTCTGAAAAAAGGATGGCCTTTATACTGGAGAGGACGTTCCCTTTAATTAGCGCCCCCCGGGGCCCGCGCTGGTTGTGTTGCGTTCCTTTTTCCAAACGCGCCGGCCGCCCGCCGCACAATGGGGCGGTCCGACTGAAGTTTGCAATCGGGGCGGCCAAAGGGCGTTGCACGAGGATGTGACGTCATTTTCTGCGCGCGCATCCGGGCGGGCGCTAAACTTTGCGCCGGCGCTAACGGGCAACTTAATTTGGGGCGGAGCGCAAACTGCGCTGCGCCCGGGCGCTACACGCATAGCGCCCGGAAATCACTTCTCTTAAGGCGCTAACTGCTGGCGCAAGCTACTGAAAATCTAGCCCATACACCTTCACCTGTCAGATGGGCAGGGGTTGATACCCTTTTGCGCCATCTGCATGCATCTTTTATTAATCCAAAAAAACTTAAGAACAACTAATAACATGACAATACTTATTTCCTTATAACCCAAAACAATCAACAAAAAAAAAAAAAAATTTTTTTAAATGGAGGGACGCTTAATCTTATACTAGCAGCTTAGAGTGGGGTATCTGCTTCCCCCATCCGCACATAGCGTTCTCTCCATTCTCCTGTGTTCTCGTGCCTCTGGAGGCGTTTGCCTCTTTTGCAATGCACGTAGAGCAAAAATATCACAATCAAAACCTGACATACTACTAGGATATGGGATGCTATTCTAATCCAGGCGGGGACCTCTATGTTGGTGAACAAGTCCCACCATGGTGGGATGGTTATGTCCAATATGTCTTTTCCTATCTCTAAAGTCTTCTGCTCCAGTGTATAGAAATGTTTCTGCGAAACTATAACGGCTTTTAAAACCTTGGTGAGGTGTTCGGGAAGAGGGGGAATGACATAACCAAAATGCGCGACAAATCGTTGTAAGTCTGTGAAATTCTCTTTGATAGTGATGTGTACGGTGGAGGGCGCAGGAATGGGAACAATTCGTTGTTGTGCCACTTGAACCTCGGCCCTGGGTTTGAAACAGAAACTGCTATCACCGACCGAACACCACTCGTGTTGTCCATATCGGTACTGAGGCGCTGCAGTGGTGACGCAGTATGTCCCACCCCCGATATATGCTACCTGTGGGGGCACATGGTCCTCTGCCATTGCCTCCATGGTGCAATTCACCGGCTTCGCGCTAGCGGTTCTGAACCCGCACTGTGGTTTCAAAAAGGCATTCAAGTGCTGGGGACACAGGATGATGTGTGCTCCCCGGCTCCGACATCCCGAGAGGTCGGTGCCTGTCATCGTACGCTCCCATCTGATGACGTAAGGCGGGACCACTGCGTAACGAATGTGTGCGCCCCCCTGAATGACTCCAATGTTCTCTACTCTGTATACCGGGGCGGGCTTTGCTGCGGGACCCAACACCGGCATTCTTACTACTATTCCCATAATAGTGTGATTCGAATGTCCGCAGTCCACTGGAACTGGGTATGCTTCTGCGGCTAGCCTGAGCTGGCACGGGCTTAATGCATTCTCAAAAGGGTGGAGCGCTTGCAAGTGCTTGTTGCTGATCCAGGACGGGACCAAACCCTGTTTTAAATCCTCAAGATTACTGCGGCCCTCGCCCAATAACCACGCCCCGTACAGCACACAGGCCTCGTTTTGCGCAGCTTGATCGGACGCATTCCGATCCTCCTTAATGAGTGCATTTACCGTTCTCGCGTGTTTCTCCAGCTCAGCAATTATGTCCTTAAAGTGTAGTGTCATGGCCTGGTCCTCATGCAACTCAGAACCCACGACCTTGTTTTCGTCTGTCAATATGTTCCTTAACTGGGCTTTTAAACCGTTGATCTGTGTCTGCAGCTCCACGTTATCTAGAGCGTTGACAACAGATGTCCTGGTATTAAAAGCAGTGAATATGTCATTTACAGTACCCCTTCTTTGCCTCCCGACTCGATCCAAAACTTCTGGCGGTGTGGTGTATAATTTGTCTCTGTCGATGTCGGCAAAGTCAAATTCGTAAAATTGTCTAAACATACTGGTTAACAGGACCTGGTATAATTGTTCCGTTTCTTTGGGACACCACTCCGGCAATCTTACCTCAGTGAGATTTAAAATCACTGAGGCCACCGCGTAGTGTACCCCTTGGTACAGCACCTGACCGGTGGGTACCAATACTAAACCGTTCCCGGGTCCCTTGGTGGTGGTTGGGCACCCTCCTTTCTGGGCTAGTGCTACCGGAAGCGTGGGCAGGGGCTTGCGTGGGCGGGTGATGAGTTCAGTGGCGTTCACCGGAATAGGGGAGTATGGGGCTCCGCACGCTCGAGTGCTAACATTCCATCTCATCCCCTTCCCTTCATCCTGCCACTGCCTCTGGAAGAAGATGGACACGCCCTTGGGGCAGACGCGTCTCGAACCCCACATACAGACATATATTCCCTCATCCGGTTCCCACCATTTGTCCCAACACACACGTAATTGTCCGTGAGTTCCCGTAATAGTCCGATGGGTATTATTACCCAGTCGCTCCCACTCGACCGTAGAGTTTCTCATGTCCTTTCCCAGCTTTCGTAGCCACCACCATCGCCTTGGTGGTACGTTCCCATTGCACACCAGACAAATCCTCTTTCCCACGGTGACGCTGACTCTGGGCGCTAGGATCCTCACTCGAGGGCACGTTAATGAAGTCTCTTGGTAGGCAAAACCGAAATTGCTGGAATATTCCGTAGAATTCGTTCCCAGCCAACCTGGCCATCTCCCTTGGTGGAAGTAGGTGGCGGTTTCCTCTACCTCTCGCTCCCCCGTCCCATCCGTTGCGATGGGGGCCGTGTCCCCGGAGCACCCGAAAATGATGACGTCCTTGGTGCGGCCTCGGTAGGCCCACCCGCACCCGATCGCCATGAACGCGACGACAATCCTTTCCATCGTATCCCAGGTTTCTGTAACCAACAAAATGATGTAGCCGGGCTCCCGATAGGTGCTGGCCTAAATTAATTGGACGCGCGGGTTCCTGGACCCCGCTCCCTAACAAACACACATACCGGGCAGACTTCAAAATTGTACTCTTAACACCATATACTTTACATTCCTTAAACTATGACCATAATTACCTATCTTCACTTATGTACAGCGCCGCCCTCCGTGGGGCGGCTTTCCGAATCCCTGTGAGGTCTGTCGCGTGCCACACCCTGCGGTGGGGCTGCATTGATCTTTGGCCTTGATCCCCCGCAGCCTGTCGCTGCTGAACGGGGATCATGTCTTCCTGGGGCTGCTTTAAACCGTGGTTGGGGAGGATGGGGAGAATCTGGCCAAAGTTTTCTGGGCTGGGGCGCTCGAGCTGACCTACGAGGGGCTGCTTTGGGTTGGGCTCCCGGGGCCGATGGACCTGGGGTCGTGACTGTTACCGTTACAGCCTGTGGTTCCTCCACAGCTGCCGGCTCCAGCTCCCCTCCCTCAGGCTCCGCCCCCCCGGGGTCGGGATCTGTGGCTTCCGACTCCACCTCACCTGTCCCTACAGGTAACGAGTCTCCACCCCCACTCCCTACCTCCCCCAAGCTTGAGTCGAGGGCGGGACTGCCGTCCTCTGACTCTTCCTCCTCCGTGATTGGGTCTAAAGCGAGGTTGAGCTGTTCGGGCTCTCCCCTGCCTAAATCCCATTCAAAAGATGAGACCTCCCACTCCAATGGGATGGCCTCTCCCTTCACGCAGGCTACTGCTCCAGCCTGTGTGGTCTGTGACTCTGTTACAGGCTGAGGATCTTTGTTCTCAGACCTGGTCCCCTTTGGTGGCCCTTGTGTACCCGGTTTAAACAGTTTACACTGGTTGATGTGAAACCATTTGGTACGTCGGGGCGTCTTCACTGCATAAACCATGGGGCTGGCTTTGTCTACAATGCTGTATGGCCCCATGTACAGTGGTTCAAAACTCCCTACCCTGGCGTAGTTTCGGACCATGACCTGGTCCCCGACTACCCACTCTTGTTGTTTCCGAGGTTCCAACAACAGTTTATTTCCCTGGTGCTGTCTTCCCATGTTCCCAGCCGCCTGCCCATAAATCTGTCTCAGGCGCTCCAAGAGGGTTTGGGCGAATTTGTCCCGTTTCACCTCTCGGAGCTGGCCCTCAGTGAGCACCGGGGCTAGCACATGGGTGGGTGTTCGCATGATCCTTCCAGTCATTAACTCGTGCGGGGAATACCCCGTGCTTTTGGACTGGCTGGCTCGGATCCCCATGAGGACTAAAGGCAGGACCTCCGCCCATTTCTGGGGCGAGCCCATTGTCTCTTTCCTCAGCTTTTCCTTGAGGGTCCGATTCATACGCTCAACAATCCCAGATGACTGGGGATTGTATGCTACGTGCCACTTTCCCTCAATGCCCAAGAGCCTGAGGGCGTTCTGCATTACTTGACCGGTGAACTGACTCCCTTGGTCGGACTCTACAAAACGGGGGAGTCCCCACCGTGAGAACACTTCCCGAATCAAGATCTTAGCAGTACCCAGTGCCGTAGCTGTTCTGCACGGGAAGGCTTCTACCCATTTGGTGAACACATCTACCAGGACAAGGCAGTACTTATAGCCTCCCTGGGCGGCGGGCAGGGGCCCTATGTAGTCGACCTGAATCGACTGCCATGGTCCCTCTACCCTCCTGATGTGCCCCATGGGCACCTTCCTTTTGTGGGGGTCTGGGTTGTTAGCAGCACACACAAGACAGCTTGCGCAGAACTCGCGGACATCGTCCCGAAGTCCCGGCCACCATCCCGCCTGTTCCACCCGTTGCCAGGTGACCTCAGGTCCGGGGTGTCCCGCTCCTGGACCCTCGTGGGCCAATTGCAGGAATTCCCTTCGGTGCTGCTGCGGCACAACCCACTGCTCCTTTCGGAACAGCATACCTTCTTTGACTGTGAGGGCTGCCGTACTGTACGGACCTTCTACCTGTTTGCCCTCTGTGATGGCTTTTAGGACTGCTTTTAGGGCGGGATCCAGGGTTTGGACGGTCTTTAGGTCTGGGGGCGGTGTCACCCCTGTGTTCCCGGGAATTCCCTCCCTGCCTTGGATCGCCGCCACGGGTCCGGGTTCGTATGGGTCCCAGAGAATGCCGTTGCGGGCACCCTCCCTGGCTAGCGCATCCGCCTGCTGGTTGCCCTGACTGCGGGGTTCTGTAATGGAGTGAGCCTTCACCTTATGGATGAACACCTCTCCTTTCTCCCCCACAGCTGCTAGGATCTTCTCCAGCAAGGGCTTAACTGTTAAAGGCCGCCCGTCCGCGGAGGTGTACCCGCGTCGGGACCAGATGGCGAGGTATTCTGTACACGAATTGCACGTGAACATGCTGTCTGAGCAAATCGTGTATGGGGTTGGGAAAATCTCGGGGTGGGTAACCACGTACGCCACCGCGGACAGTTCAGCCTGCTGCGCGCTCATAGTGCTGGGGAGCTTAATTGCCAGGGCAATGTTTGCCGCAGGGTCATAAACTCCACACCCTGTGAGTCGCTTGCCGTCAGCTACAGTGCTAGAACCGTCTACGTAGATCTCGCGGCCCGTGGGATGTATCCCGGCCCGTAAACCTATGTTAACTTCCCATACCCCTTCTACGGAACATTGATGGGCTGTCCCGGGATATGCCATATTGGCTGCGAGCCTTGGCGCGCAGAGGCCTTTAACTTTGAGATCCATCTGGGAAAGGAGGAGGGTCCAGCGCGCAATCCGAGCGCTGCTTACGGTCCCATCCTTAATCCTCCCGTCCAGAAGCATCTTCGTGGGGGTGTGATGGGTGAGGAGCGTAATGGGAGAGGTCCCTGTGAAGATCACTGATCTGTTCACAGCCCAATGCGTGGCCAGGAGATGCCGTTCGCAATTGGAGAAACTCCTCTCCACATCCGTGAGCACCCTGGAGGAATAAACTACTGGTCTTAGCTTGCCGTGCCGCTCTTGGAGCAGTACTGCGCTCAGGCTGTCCCCACTAGCGGCTACCTCCAGAAAGAACTCCTCTCCCCCATCTATGGCCCCTAGGGCTGGCGCGGTCTGCAGATCTCTTTTCAACTTCTCGAATGCTGCCTGGCACCCCTCGTCCCAAGACCACTCGACTCCCTTGTGTAAGAGTCGAAGTAGCGGGGCCGCTGTGGCAGCATAGTCCTCGATGAAATCTCTGCAGTACCCGGTCAATCCCAAAAAGGACCTTACACCCGTTACTGTGTTGGGAATCGGCAGATCTTGTATAGATTCCCGTCTGGCCTTATCTATGGCTCTTTCCCCAGCGCGGATGGCCAGACCCAGGAATTTAACTTCCCGCTGGCCGATCTGGGCTTTCTTTGGGTTTACTTTGAAACCCTTCCTTTCTAACAGTTCCAACAATTCGGCTAACAGTGGGCCGTGCTGCTCCCTTGTATCTGTGAACAGGAGTAAGTCGTCCACATACTGCACTATCTGGTTGGGCTGGCTGAACTCTTTCAAACTCCCCGCCATACACTGATGGAAAATGCTGGGGCTGTTGTGAAAACCCTGTGTTAAGCAGTTCCAGGTGTACTGTTGCCCTTTGAAAGTAAAGGCAAACTTGTACTGGTCCTCCCGCCGCAGCGGAATGGACCAAAAACCGTTCGAGATGTCCAGCACCGTGAATGTGGTCGCCGATGCTGGAATACTCCCTATTAAGTCTGCAACTGCTGCTACCGTGGGCGCGCAGGCTGGGATATTACTATTGAGGACTCTATAGTCCACCGTGGCTCTCCACGAATTGTCCGGTTTCTTTACCGGCCATAATGGGGAGTTCACGTGGGTGGCTATCGTCCTCAATACGCCCTGCTGTACCAATGAAGATATTGCTGTCTCCATGTCGGGTTCTGCCTCCTTGGGGAAATTATACTGCTTTTGGGGTCGGATCATGGGGTCCCCGTCTACGCTGACTTCGAACCCAGTGACTCTCCCGCAGTCGTGCTTGTGGGTGGCGAACGCGGTCAGATTTTCTGACACACGCGCCTGCAAGTCCGTTGGGACGTTTGTTATCATGAGCTCGAGATCGTAACCTCCTGACGGCTTCATAGTGCACAGGGCCCCCTTTTCTTCCTTCCCCGGGATTACGACTACCTTACCTAAACCGCCCTCGGCTCCCCAGAGACAGTGATTTCTCAGGTCCACGAGGATCCCGTGTTCCACCAAGAAATCAGCCCCGAGGATGCCTTTCCCCCCCCCCTCTTTCCACTTCAATAGGATGCACGTCCATGTGGTGTGGAGCGCTCCCAACTGAATGGAGAGCGGGAGGGAGTGCGCGCCAGCCTGTGCTCTACCTGTGAAACCTGCTACTAAATATGGAGCCTGGGCGGACAGAGGTGAGGCAAAAGGTTTGTCCGTGTGGATCACGGTACACGAAGCTCCCGTATCCAACAGGTAACTACCCCTTTGTTTCTCCACCTCCATCTCCACCACAGGTCTTCTCCAAGCGTCATAGCGGAGCGGACACAAGTAGATGGGCTGCGCGGGCGTCAGTCATTTAGGTGTTTCGGCTGGGGTCTCGGGGGCGATAGGGCTGTTAGCAACCGCTACCTTCCCCTGCCAGGTCATCAGAGACCGCATAGTCTCCAAGACTGACTCGATCGCAGCGGGGTCCACAACCGCACCACCCCCTTTATTCGGGGCAGAGGCTACGGTTGGGTTCTGGACTGGTGTTGGGGCAGCGGCCTGCACTTGTGGTTGTGCTGGTGTTGGGTAAACTCTCGGGCCGTTGGCGACTCGGGCTTGGGCTTGATCTTGGGCTGCGGCGAACGCTCTCTCCCTCTTATCCTTCCAAGGATTCCTACAGTCCTTGCGCCAATGACCCTCCTTCCCACACCCGTAACAACTGCTATTTGCTTGGGGATGGCGATTTCCCTCCTGACGCCATTCCTTTTTAGCAGAGGCTGCGGGTCTCACCTCATGCACCTTTCCTTTCACAACAGGCGTTTTCTTGCCCTTGTTGTTTCTATAACTGATCGTGAGCTGATCGAGTACTACTTCCTCCGTGGAGCGGGCGTTAGTGGGGTCAAACCATGCTTTGGCCTGTTCCTTCACTACTGGCAGGCAACCTGCTACCAGGCACCGAAGCCAGTGAGCCCTTTGTTCGCCATCCAGCCCGGCCCGGGCCGGCCCGCCCGGGCAGCTGCGCCGATACACTGGCCACAACCTGTCGGCGAAAACCCGTGGGGGTTCTCCCTCTAGCTGCACTGTCTTTTCTAAACGGAGGAACGGAGTTCCGTCCCCCTCTCCCATGATCTCCAGAATCTCATCCCGTAGCAATTCATAGTCCCTGTGCCCTCTCTTGCTCTCGTCAGGGAGACACTGGAGGAGCGAACTGTCCAGGGAGAACAGCAGCATTTTAGACTGTTCAACCCCGTCGCAGTCATTGACTGCTGCGGTCTGCTCCACGTCCCTGAAATGCACGGAGGGATCTCCTGACTCGGAGAGTTTTGGGATGTGACTTATCATCTCTCTTAGCTGTCGTGCGCTATGAGGCATTATGATCTGACTCTCAAGGGGTCCGTCATCGCCATTTTCTTCATTTGGACCGATCCTCCGGTGTCTCGTTGGACACATTGGCGCCGACCCCGACTCTACTGTCTGGGGTTGCTCTACCTCAGGGCTCTCTTCCTCTACCGTCTCCGTCTCCTGTCCCGGAGTCCAAGACTCCTCATAGGCAGGAGGCGCAGAAGGTTCGGGGGTTGGTACCCCAACTGCCTCTTGTGGAATCGGTCTTTTGGATTCCTTGGCTAGCAACAGCTGACTCGCTGGTGGATTTATGAGACACACCAACCCGTTTGCCTTCGCTAGGGCCTTTCTCAGGTCCTCTAGCTCCCGGCGGCAAGTGCTGTGGTCGGTGTTCTCAGATCTATCCTCCATGGCCATCTTATATGCTGCCCTGGCTCCCAGGAGCTTTTCCTCTTGGGCATCTACTTGTTTGGCTAGACGGGAACACCTCTCTCTCATTCTACCTTCACTGGCCTTGGCCTCAACGACCTGACATTTTAAATATTCTACCCGGGTTTTGTGGCAGCGAATTACAGAGCGGCGTTCCTGGTTCAGCACGTCAAGCGATTCAATCAGTTTTTGACCTCCCGCAACCTTTTCCTCTACGCCTTTAAGCAAGCCGTTGATCTGGACTGTCTGTGCTGCAACTACTTGGTCCAAAAGCTGGACTTGCTTCTTGTAGCACATCAGCCAGACCGCCTTTTCTACAGATTTCTTATGCTCTCTACCCGCTGTCCACTTGATGGCTGCGTCTAGCGGGCGCCTATCCCTTAGTAGATCAGATATCCATTGTTTTGTGAGGTTGACTTTTCCAAAAACATAATCTGCTATTCTTTCATCCATCACATTTCGTTTATTCAGATCTTGATCTAACACACTACTTTCCTGCTGCCAAGGTCCTGCCGCGGTCGCCATTTCTGTAGGGGGTTTCTCTTGCTCTTTCTGGTCTCCTGCCAGGCTTCGTGCAATAATTACCCTTGAGTGGTTCGACCCACTCCCCCCTACGGTTCTAGACCTTGGACTTAGGTGCAGAGAACAGTAGTGCAGAGAAAGAACTCAATAGACCAGGTTGAATAGCACGAAATGGATGCTTTTATTTTTAAACAGTTTGAAGCATTACAAAATACATGTCATAGGCACAGATTAAAGTTACTACAATCATGCACAAATTTATGAACTTGACTCTATGGAAATGGGGAACACACGGCACATCGAAAAAGGGGAAACACATTACGATTTCCCTTAACTCCCTCCCCTATACCTAAACTAAGTTTCGACCTGGGGAACTTGGGATCATGCTCACCACTCTCGAAATCGCGAGAAAGGGGGTTCGCAGCCTTTTTGGCACCGCTTTCCGTCGTCACGTGGATTTGGAAACTTCTGGCGCAGTCGATATTCTCTCCTCCCTCGAGGCGGTGGGGTAGACCCAGCCTTGATGAGCGCTCGTTAAGGTTGAGATCCACTAAGTCAATTTGGGTTCATGGAGCAGACCCAGATGCAGGCTATGCACTTGGGAGAATCTTGTGGCATCGATCGCCGGTTCTCCAGAGGGTTTCTTCTCCGTCGGCCTGGGTCGTCGATGATCTCCCGACCCCAGTACCCGGGCCACCCTCGTCGTCTTCTCGTCGTGGCCGAGCCTTGTTTGGCTGAACACCGACCACGTTGTCCTTTTACCGAAACCGTCCGTCTTTAAAAGACGAAAACGTTTTCATCGATCTGCCGAAGTGGAAGAGGCGCCGATCCGGGCACCGTCCGCCCTTCGTTCGTTCCTCGTAGAAGAAAGTTCTTGAAGAAATGAAAGCCTGAAGTCGCTCAACAAGAAGCCGTGGCAGTGAAGAAGAAGTTGTTCAAGTAACCCGAAGTCCGAAGTCTTAGATGGACTTTCAATCCATAGTTATACTCTTTTGGGACAGTCTTATCTCCCGCCAAATCATAGTCCTGTCTTTGTATTAATTTTGGCGGGCAGAAATCTCTGCAGGGGCGCTTTGTCTTGTAACGGAGCCGGTGATAACTTAAACTGGCCTTCCTGGCCGATAATGTCTTTCAATGTCTTTTGCATTGTCACCGTGGCTCGGTTCGCATATTGATCGGTCCGGACATTTTCCTTGATGGCTGCTAAACGGTTTTTCCTTTGTACGATAAATGGGTATAAGTGTTTTTACATTGTCCGCCCATATCTTGATGGGCCCCATCCTGTACTTATAATCCATTGAATATGTATGCTGTTGCTCTGAGTTTCGGTTCCCAGAGACTGGCTTTCGTGGGCTCACTGTCTTCAATCCACAAGCCTGTCTGGCTTGCAGTAACAGAAATAAAATGGTTCATAAACTGATCACGGGGCCTGGCAGCCATTTTGTATGCCCTTTTATCAAAGGTTTTTCTGTGCAAGCTTACTTTGGTCAATAAACAGTCTTATTTTATCCAGTTTTCTTGCGTGGTTTTTGCTGAAAATTGCGAATCTTACAGCCCCAAGAGGTTCTTGCTGCGCTAAAGCAGGCGCTGCACGACTATCGTAAGGCGCTAAGCCGGAGAGGCGAGGCGTTACCACCGAGGGCTGGTGCAACGCAGGTGCGGCCAGTTAGCGATTGCAGGCAGACACGCTGGCGCCGGTCACCTCTTAAAGGGGGAGGGTCGATTTGGCTTGCAGCCACGCCCTGCACATTGGAGCCCTGATTCTCGGCCTGGACAGACCTGCTGCAACATTGTTACGCCTACAACCATGGAGAAGGCCAGGGAGCGAGCGCAGCGCTTCAGTAAGGGGGCCCTGAAGGTTCTGGTTGGCGCAGTGGAGCGCAGGCGACCTATCCTCTTTCCGGACAGTGGCAGGAGGCCGCTGCCCAACGAATATCGAAAAGCTTGGAGGGAGGTGGCTCACAGAGTGACCTCCAGCAGCATGGTACCTAGGACCCCAACGCAATGCAGGAAGAAGTTCAACGACCTCACTCGGGTTGTCAGGGTAAGTACCCCTTCCAGTATCCTTTTCATCCCTGCATGTGCACCTCACTTTATGGCCAAAGGGTCCTGAAAGCCCCAATGCCCAGCCCTCATCCAACACCTATGGGCCTCTCATGAAAATCACATGCCCATTCACCACTTTACACACTGTAAGGGCTATTCGACCATGGGAGGCAGTGCAGCCAAGACCAGGGCTTGACACTGTAAGGGCTATTTGACCATGGGAAGCAGTGCAGCCAAGATCAGGGCTTGACACTGTAAGGGCTATTCGACCATGGGAGGCAGTGCAGCCAAGATCAGGGCTTGACAGTGTAAGGGCTATTCGACCATGGGAGGCAGTGCAGCCAAGATCAGGGCTTCACACTGTACTCAGAGCCCGTCCTTTCTCTTGCAGGGCAAGCTGGCCCACAATAGGAGGCAGCAGCAACAGACCGGGGAGGCCATCCTGAACTTAAAGCCCTCAGCAATCTGAAGCAGCGAGTGGAACGGATTATGGCAGGTTGGCTGATTGGCCCCGTCGCCACTGGAGATGCCGACCCTGTGCTGGACAGCAATGGTAACCTTTTTGACCTCTCTCTTTCCACTTGTGCCTCACACCAGCATCCTTTGCCACTATCGAACCAATGCAGTGCATTGCAGCACTCATGCCTCCCTCGCTGCCGCCCTGTCCTCACGCTAAAGCAACACTTGTACCTCCCTGCTTTCAGATGGTGAATCGCCAGGTGAGGAGGTGGGCCCTCAAGCTGCCACTGTGAGTGAATCGGAAGGCGAGGAGGAGGAAGAGGAAGCCGGAACATCAGTGCCACCCTCAGCTGAGGCAGCCCATGGCCATAATGGGGACACGTCTTCCCTGGAGGGGAGCAGGGGGTAAGGGTCTGTGGAGGGTGAAGCTCCGGGGCCCAGCGGGCTGCAGCAATGCGGGGGGGTGGGTAGGGAAGCTCGGCGGCCTTCTCCCTGGAGGGAGAGTGTGGCCTCCAGCCCTGCTACAGCGAGCGCAGAGGAGGTGTGGCTCCTTGCTGGAATGGGCGCCCAGGCGGAGTGCAGGCACACTGAGCTCATGGCTGCAGTGGCAAGGATGCCTGACTCCATAGAGTCACTGGCAAGGAGTGTACAGGAATTCAGGGCAGCACAGGCAAGGAGTCTGCAGGACTTTGGTGCAGCACAGGCAGCTTCCAGCCAAGTGCTTAGTCGTGCCATGCAGTCACTGGCTGGTCTGATGCAGACACAGATCAGGGCCACACGAGCACTAACTGCTGCCACCCTCGCTGGATCGGGCAGGATTCGCCGGGGCCCATGCCATGCCACAGCAGGCCAGCAGTCTATGCTTCAGCAGATTGCTGCGCATGGTTCAGTGCTGCCCCATGCGAGTGCCAGTGTCTCATTCGACCAGGGAGTGCCTGTGCTCTGTCAGGTTGGCTGCTTTCCTGCTGCCAACACTATCACTCCTCCACTGCAGCTGCCACCACCCGTAGGACAGACTGCTGCCACCCAAGCAGAGTTGGAGCAGTCAGCAGCCGGGCCCTCCAGGCCCAGAGCTGGTCCAGGCCGTCCCCCAAGGGCATCTGCCGATTCACTATCTGACCCTCAGCAGCATTCCCCCAGCCTTGCTGCAGCCACTGGGGTCCCATTGCGGAGGAGCTGCAGGGCAGGAAGGGGCCAATCTTGCAAGTGAGGCAGATTACCCTCGCAGACCAAAAAGTAGGAGGTGTGGCAAAATGCTGTGGTTTTTTTTGTGAAGGCCGAGGATCTTGGTCATTTTTGTTTAACTCTTTTGTTCATTGTCTCCAGGTTGTGAGAGCCAGTTATGTGCCTGACTGTTTTTTGGGGGATTTCTCTGTATTTGTTTGTCATGCGGGATGGGCACAGAGTTTGTTAAATAAACAATTGTCTTTATTCAGATTGTGCATGTTTGCACTTTGAACTATTTGTTGCCTTGACCGGCTCAGGGTTTGCGGAGTGGGTCCATTCATGTTCTTTCAATGGCACAAGCCATTCCCTGAGAGGGGGCCTAGAATCAACTTGCAATAAGCCGCTGACGGACGGCCCTTGCACTTTGTGCCTCCCTCCCGTCTTGGTGCTCCTCCTCCTCCTCCTCCTCCTCCTCTGGTGGTCCTCCAATGTCTGCTGGCAGTGGCTGACTCCTGAGGATAGCCAGGTTGTGCAGCATGCAGCACACTACAACGAAATGGGAGACTCGCTCAGGTGAGTACTGAAGGGCTCCCCCGGAATGGTCCAGACAGCGGAACTGTTGCTTTAGCATGCCGATTGTGTGCTCAATGATGTTCCTGGTTGCTTGATGGCTGTCATTGTATCGCTCTTCAGCAGTGGTGCTGGGCGCACGGAGCGGGGTCATCAGCCAGGTGCACAGAGGATAGCCCTTGTCCCCGAGAAGCCAGCCTCCTGGGTGAGCCGGGGCTTCAAAAAGGTCTGCCACAGAAGTCTGGTGCAGGATGAAGGCATCGTGGCTGCTGCCTGGAAAGCGGGCATTGACAGCTAGTATCAGCTGCCTGTAGTCACACACCAACTGCACGTTCAACGAATGGAACCCCTTCCGGTTGCGGTAATCCTCAGCATTCTCTAGAGACGCCCACAAAGCCAGATGCATGCAGTCAATGGTGCCCTGGACCATGGGGAAGCCAGCTATTCTTGTAAATCCCATTGCACGCTCCTGCTGCTTGTCCAGTGTCATGGGGTAGGAAATGTACTGACGTCTCCTTTTGAAGAGGGCATTCGTGACTTGGCAGATGCAGCAATGCACCGCGAACTGGGAGATATTGGCAATGTCCCCAGTAGCGGATTGGAAGGAGCCGGTGACATAGAAGTTGAGAGCCACTGTCACCTTCACTGCCACCGACAGAGACGTCCAGCTCCTCAGCTGAGGCTGCAGATCTCTCTGAAACAGGTGGCAGAGCTCAGTGACCACCTCCCTTCTGAATCGAAGCCTCCGAATGCACTGCTCCTCAGACATGTTGAGGTAGGAGAACTGCTGGTGGTATACCCTGGGAGGGTAAGGCCTCCTGTGCCGTCGCCTGTTGGCCCTCCTCCATCTGGCCATGATTGGCACTCTCTCTCGGCGTCTCTGAGCCCTCTCAATGCAATGGAGAAACCCAACGTTTCCACCCATTGCAGCCCCCATTATATGTGGCCACTCAAGGCTATGCCACTGAGAAATCAATCCAACTGCAAAGCTCTGGGCTGAAGTCGGAAGTACCTGTGCGAGCACTGAGTCAAAGCAGAAAGCTCTCTCCCTTTGTCTCTCTGCAAATCTCTCTCTCTCTTGTTATGTTCATTAATAACTAGACATCCTTATTATGAACACAGCTAGCTTTTGCTAGACACTTTTATTGAGCACATGTGGACTTGTACAGTATCTTGTAGAGGCTTCCATTTTGACTGCTGCCTTGTGGGTAGCCTAGCCTCATGGGTAATGTAGTCTTGATATATATACAGCTGGGTAGTGTAGTCTTAATACATACAGCTATATACAGCTCTACACAGCTCTATGGCTCCACCTAGTGTCCACTATAGAATGACATGTTTTTGATCATTACATCCCCCTTTCTTTGAGGTTTAACAAAATCAATATCAATCAACTTTCAAGAAAACAATAAAGATAATATCAGTAACACTTTTGTTAGTGCTCTATAAACATAAACATTTTCAAAACAGTCAACACATTTTCAAAGCTTTACATTGTACTCAAAGATTAAGTCTATCAGGCTTTTTTACTTCACGTGTGGATCTTCTCAACACGGATAAGTCTGATGTGTCTTCGTGAGATTGTTCTGGCGGTGAATGGCAAGATGCAGTTGCGGCATTGTCATCAATCTGCTCTTGTATAGATCGAGGTCTCCTTGCGATCTTTGCTTGGAGAGGGTTTCAGTGTTTCCTTCACTCTTCATGCCATAACTCTCAATGTAATCAACGCACTCTCGAAAAACTGCTGGCAGCTGGATCCCATCATACAGCATAGTCCTCTCAGCAGCCTCGGCTAATGGAACACCAAAGATTGGCCTGTGGGAAGAAGGAGTATCCACTGGAACTGCTTCCTGCTCTGGTGCAGGCTTCTTCTTTTTCTTTTTCTCTTTCCACTGCTTAACAACATCTGCTGCGGTTATATCTTTGGACTTTTTCTCCTTGTGTTTTTCCTCTTTGTGCTTTTCTTCCTTTGGCTTCTCTTTGACCTTAAAGTCTTTGGCCTAGAAATTCAGTTGGGCGCGCCAGCCGTTAGCGCCTTAGGAGGAGTAGATCTCGAGCGCTAGGCGCTTAGCGCCCGGGCGCAGCGCGATCTGCGCCTCGCCCCAACTTCAGTACACATTTAGCACCGGCGCAAAGTCTTAGCGCGCGCCCTGCTGCGCGCGCAGATCATGACGTCATTTCGTCGTGCAACGCCCTTTGTGCGCCCCGAACCGGAACTTCACTCGCGCCGGCCCATTGTGCGCCGGGCGGCCCTAACGACTGTGAAGTGGAACGGTACACAGCCGAGGCAGGCCGCGGGGAGCGCTAATTAAAGGGCACTTACCCTGCACTATAAAGGCCAGCCATTTTGCAGCATTCACTCTTGTGCAACGGTTTTTTGGAGAGAGACCAAGGAGGAGAGCTTACTGGTTTGGACCAACACTAGGACAGGTATTTTTGGCTCAGGCCAGAGCTTAGCAATTATCTTTGCCTTCATTGAGAACTCAGTGTTTGCCAGCATATAATGGGGGCTGCATTGGGTGCCAACGCTGACTTTCAGCCTTATGCCAGAAGGGCTTACAGACGCCGTGAGAGAGTGGCAGCCCTGGCTAGACGCAGAGGGGACAACAGGCATCGCCAACTGAGGCCTTACCCACCTAGGGTATACAGCCAGCAGTCCTCCTATCTGACCATGTCTGCCGCGATGTGTGTTAGGAGGCTGCGATTCAGAAGGGAGGGGGTTGCAGACATCTGCCAGCTGCTTCACAGAGATCTGCAGCCACAGCTGATGCACAGGACGTCTCTGTCTGTGGCAGTGAAGGTGACGGTGGCTCTCAACTTCTATGCCACCGGCTCCTTCCAATCCGCTGCTGGGGACATCGCTAACATCTCCCAGTTCGCCATGCATTGCTGCATCCGCCAGGTGACCGATGCCCTTTTCAGAAGGAGACATCAATTCATCTCCTTCCCCATGACCCTGGACAAGCAGCAGCAGCATGCAGTGGGATTTGCAAGAATAGCGGGCTTCCCCATGGTGCAGGGCGCCATTGACTGCACGCATGTGGCTTTGCGGGCACCTCTGGAGCATGCCGAGGATTACCGCAACTGGAAGGGCTACCATTCCCTCAACGTACAGCTGGTGTGTGACCACAGGCAGCGCATCCTAGCTGTCAATGCCCGCTTTCCAGGCAGCAGCCACGATGCCTTTATCCTGCGACAGACAACTGTGGCTGACATGTTCCAGGCACAGCCTCACCCAAGAGGATGGCTTATCAGAGACAAAGGCTATCCTTTGTGTACCTGGCTCATGGCCCCGCTCCGCGCGCCCACGACCCCTGCTGAAGAGGCATACAACGAGAGCCATCAAGCGACTAGGAACATCATAGAACAAACAATCGGCATCCTCAAGCAACGGTTCCGCTGTCTCGATCGCTCCGGGGGAGCCCTCCAGTATTCGCAGGAGCGAGTCTCCCAATTCGTCGTCGTTTGCTGCATGCTGCACAACCTGGCTATCCGCAGGACTCAGGCACTGCCACCTCACGTTGGACCACCACCTCAGGAGGAGGAGCAGGAGGAGCATGAGGAGGAGGAGGACGAGGAGTACCAGCCCAGGAGGGAGGCAGTAGGTCCAAGGGCTGCCCGTCGGCGGCTTATTGAACGTCACTTCTAGGCCCCCTGTCAGGGAATGGCTTGTGCCAATGAAAGAACATGATTGCAGCCGCTCCGCAAGCCCTCAGCCGGTTAAGGCAACAAACACGTCAAAGATCAAACATGGACAATGTTAATAAATAAAATGCTTTATTGTACAAACTCAGGGCCCTTCCCACATGAAAACCAAAAACAGACGAAACCCCCAAAAAACACTCAAACACATTACTCGCTCCCACAACCTGGAGAGGATTAACAAAACAGTGCAACTAAAATGGCCGTCATCCTCGGCCTTCGTCAAAAACAAACATCACATCCTCGGCCTTCAAAAAACAAACATCCAATTCTCGGCCTTCAAAAAACAAACATCCAATTCTCGGCCTCAAAAAACAAACATCCAATTCTCGGCCTCAAAAAACAAGCACAACTGGCCACACATTCGACTTTTTGGCCCGCTAGGGCGATGCCTTGGCCATCTTTGTGTGGCCCCTGCCCGCCCTGCTGCTCCTCCTCAAAGTAAGGCCATTGGCTGCTGCAAGGCTGGGGGCAGGCTCCAGAGGGGCACATGTCGTGACGGCAGATGCCCTTGGGGGTCGGCCTAGTCGAGGTCTGGCCGTCGAGCGGGCGGCTGTTGAATGCTGCAGCTGTGGCTGGCCAGCATCAGTCGCTGCAGCAGCTCGTGGCAGCTCCACTGGGGGAGTGGCAGTGGTGGCTGGAGGAATGGGGGCAAGCTGGCGGATGGCAGGCGCTCGCTGGTCGCCTGAGACACTGGCACTCGCCCGGGCCAGCACTGCAGCATGCGCACCAATCTGCCGAGGGACAGCCCGCTGTGCTGCTGCAGCGCGCCGGGTGCCCTGGCGATGCCTGGCTGACACAGCGAGTGTGGCAGCAGTGAGTGCCCGTGTTGACCTGTTCAGTGACCTCATCAGAGCACCCAGTGACTGCACAGCACCACTGATCAGCTGCCCACTCGCTGCCTGAGCTGCCCCGAATGCCGCCCGACTCGCTGCCTGATCTGCCCCGAATGCCGCCCGAATCGCTGCCTGCTCTGCCCCGAATTCCACCAAACTGATGGCCTGTGAGGCCCCGACGTCGGTCACACTCCGAGAGAGGGACTCGATGGCCTCAGGCAACCGTGCCACTACCCCCATGAGCTCCGTGTGCCGGCGCTCCGGGTCCGCGGACAAGTCCTCGAGGCGTTCCATCTCCTCGGCGAAGACCATCTCCGGACTGGAGGCCGGACTCTCCCTCTGGGGAGAAGGCCGCCGAGCTGGCCAACCCTTCCTGCATTGCTGGACGCCGCTGGGCCCAGCAATTGGACTCCCCTCCGACCCTTCCCCCCTCTGGGGAGAAGGCCGCCGAGCTGGCCGACCCTTCCTGCGTTGCTGGACGCCGCTGGGCCCAGCAATTGGACTCCCCTCCGACACTTCCCCCCTCTGGGGAGAAGGCCGCTGAGCTTCCACCCCCCTCCCGCGTTTCTACAGGCCGCAGATCCCATGAGCTCCCCTCCCCTCCGACACTTCCGCCACGCTCCCCTCCAGGGAAGACGTGTCCCCTACATTCGCATGGGTTGCCGCGGCTGAGGGTTCCCCTGATGGGCCGCCTTCCTCTTGCTCCTCCTCCTCCTCCTCTTCTGAGGGGCTGTCACTGGCAAGTTCAGGGACCTCCTCCTCACCATCTGAAAGCAGGAAGGCACAAGAGTAGCTTTAGAGTGAGGAGAGGGCATCAGCGAGGGATGCATGAGCGGTGGCATTCAGCGCATTGGTCGGACAGTGGCAAAGGATGTAGATCTCATGCGCAAGTGGGACGAGAGAGGTCCAAAAGGTGATGTCCTTACCATTGGTGGCCAGAACAGGGTCGGCATCTCCACATGCAACGGGGCCAATCACCCGGCCACCCATGATGCGCTCCGCGCGATGTTGCAGCTCGGTGAGCGGCTGGATCTGGGGTCGGCCTACCCCGGTCGCAGTCCGGCTCTTCTTATTATTGGCCAGCTTGGCCTGCAAGAGAAAGGACGGCCTCTAAGTACAGTGTGTAGCCCTGATCTTGTGTGCACTGCCTTCCATGGTGGAATAGCCTGGCCAGTGTGTCGCCCTGATCTTGTGTGCACTGCCTCCCATGGTGGAATAGCCTGGCCAGTGTGTCGCCCTGATCTTGTGTGCACTGCCTCCCATGGTGGAATAGCCTGGCCAGTGTGTCACCCTGATCTTGTGTGCACTGCCTCCCATGGTGGAATAGCCTGGCCAGTGTGTAGCCCTGATCTTGTGTGCACTGCCTCCCATGGTGGAATAGCCTGGCCAGTGTGTCGCCCTGATCTTGTGTGCACTGCCTCCCATGGTGGAATAGCTTGGCCAGTGTGTTAAGTGCAGAATGTGCAATTGATGTTCATGCCTGCCCCATAGCTGCTGGATGAGGGCTGGCCATTAGGGCTTTCAGGTCCCTTTGCCCATAATGTGAGGTGCACATGCAAGGATGAGGAGGACACTGGAAAGGGTACTCACCCTGACAATCCGAGTGAGGTCATTAAACTTTTTGCGGCATTGGACACCGCTCCTGGGGACCTCGCTGTTGGCTGACACCTTGCTGGCGACATGCCTCCAGGCTCTCCGGTAGACGCGGACCGGCGCCTTCCTGCCATTGTCCGGATACAAAATATGGTGCCTCTTCTCCACACCACCAACCAGCACACTCAGATCAAGCTCTGAGAAGCGCCGCGCTCGTTCACGGGCCTTCTGCATGGCTTCAGGCGCTATTTGGGTCCAGGAGCAGTGTTCAGGCCTAGCTGGAGGGCTCCACTATCCAGGGCGTGGCAGCAGACCAAGTCGACCCTTCCCCCTTAAGAGCTGGCCGGTGCCAGGGTGTCTGCTGTCAATCACGAGATGGCCGCACCTGCGCTGCGCCCGGCCTCGGCGCTCTCGCTCAGCACCTCCGGCTTAACGCCTAAAGAGAGGCGTGCAGCGCCAGTTTTAGCGCTCGAGCAAACTCTTAGGGCGAAGCTAATGAATATCGGAGAAGTGGCCTCGATTTTGCGCCGGGCGCAAACTTTAGCGGCCGCCCGACTTTACCGCCCCAAAAGTGGCTACAATGAATTTCTAGGCCTTTTTCTTTCTTCTTGGAGAAACTAGGCTTTTTGAAGACATGGATACCCTTTGGCCTTTTCATCCTTGATGGGCTCTCTGCTTCATCACCTGAGTCATCTGGTCTGCTTATGGCACAGTTTATATGGTAGACTCTCTTGACCAGTTCTAAGTCTTCACAAGCTTTGTCACCTAGTATCGAATCAAGTCTTTCAGCCACAACAGAAAACATGAGATGATGCACTTTGTCTTTGACTGTCGCTTTAAGTCTGCATACACCTAAGCTATCTATTTTCTGTCCATTATAGCTCTTCAGTAGTACTGACTTTTTCTGTATTTTGGGCTTTTCTTTCATATTTTTTATGTCACTCATACTGATTAAGTTTGCTTTTGCCCCAGTGTCCAGTTTCAATGTAACTAATGCTCCATTTATCTGCAGTGGGATCATCCATTTGTCCTCTTTTACGGCATTAACTTTATGTTCAGCATTGTCCATTTCTGAGGGCTGCACATTTTCTGTATCCTTTTTGATATCGTCACATGACACCATTCCGACAAAAAATGTCTCACTTAAATCAGTGTCCTCAATTACATTAACTCGTTGCCCTTTCGTCGTTTTTACTTTTGAAAAGCATTGTTTGGCAAAGTGATTCTTTCCATTACACTTTGTGCACATTTTTCCAAACGCTGGGCATTGTCTTAACTGCTGTTTGTAACCACAGCGTTTACAATTAAAAATTTCATCCTCCATATTGCTTTTCATTTCTGTTCTGCCCATGTTTCTTCCCCTTGTAGGACACAGCACCGACAGCAGCATTATCACTCATTACATTCGCATCATGATTGATTTCACTGAAAGTCTTCGCGTGCTTTCGAGCTAGCTCGCTGGCTTGGCATATTTTCACCGCATTTTCCAAATTTAGTTCGGTTTCTCTCAACAGACGTTCCCTGACTTTTTTATCATGAATACCAAACACAATCTGGTCACGAATCATGGATGCTTTGAGCTCAGAGAAATTACATGTCTGTGCTTTCAGTTTCAGATCAGTTATAAAGCTATGAAAAGTCTCATTTTGTTGCTGTGTCCGAGAATGGAAGATGTATCTTTCATACGTCTCATTCTTTTTGGGAGAGCAATGTGCATCAAATTTTTTTAGCACATCTTCTAATTTTTCTCTGTTCTCCGCTGGATTAAATACAAATGTATTAAATACCTCTATCGCCTGTGGGCCTGCAACCGTAAGCAGCAACGCTATCTTTCTTGCATCTGGCTTCATACCGAATCCGATGGCTGCAATGTAGAGTTCGAATTGCTGTTTAAAAGTCTGCCAATTGTAGTCGATTTTTTCTGTGAGTTTCAAACGCTCTGGTGGCTTCAAATTCTCCATATCGCTTTTCACAATTTTCAGCAGATCTTCACCATCCTGGTACCATGTTATGTTCATTAATAACTAAACATTCTTATTATGAACACAGCTAGCTTTTGCTAGACACTTTTATTGAGCCCATGTGGACTTGTACAGCATCTTGTAGAGGCTTCCATTTTGACTGCTGCCTTGTGGGTAGCCTAGCCTCATGGGTAATGTAGTCTCAATATATATACAGCTGGGTAGTGTAGTCTTAATACATACAGCTATATACAGCTCTACACAGCTCTATGGCTCCACCTAGTGTCCACTATAGAATGACATGTTTTTGATCGTTACACTCTCACACAGAATGAGTGGTCCTAAATGGCTACCACTAAGAAGGCAGGAAGAGCCCCTTTTAAATAGCATCCCCCCTGCCCCACAGCGACTGGGAACCATTCCACTCAAACAGCTGCTGGGAGCACCAGGCGGAAGGAAGGGGGGCACAACTGAAGTTCCGGTTCGGGGCGCACCAAGGGCTTTGCACCATGAAATGACGTCAGGATCTGCGTGCGCAGCTGAGTGGGCGTTGCGGTTTTGCGCCACCGCTAAATGTCCACTCAAGTTCACGAGAGGCGCAGATCGCACCGCGCCCGGGCGCTAGCCACTTCATGCCCCACTTATCGCCCTCTTAAGGCGCTAGCGGCTGGCGCTACCAACGGAATTTCTAGGCCTATGTGTTTAAACCCCACTAAGGATTTGAGCACATAATCTAGACTGACACTTCCGTGCAATACTGAGGGAGTGCTACATTTTCGAGGTGCTATCTATCAGATATGATGTTAAACTGAGGATTTGTCTGCCAGCTCAGGTGGATATAAAAGATTCTATGGCACTATTCTGTCTGATGGTCAACATTCCTCCCTCAGCCAACGCCATGGAAACAGATTATTTAATCACCGATTTATTTGTGTTTTAGGCACCTTGTATGTACATTGGCTGTTGCGTTTGTCGGCATAAAAATAGTGACTATACTTCAAAGGAAATCCATTGGCTGTGAATCACTTTTGGATTCCCTGAGGATGTGCTAAGGTGCTACATAAATACAAGTTTTTTTTCTTACTACCTTTTGTTTAATACCCTTCAGCCATTCTTATCCATTTCTAAGATTTAAACTGAATCTCCACAGTTTTGAGAAGATGAAAGCGGCACAAACATTATCTTTTCAGAAAAAGTTGGAAACAGGAATTGTGCAAAGTGTTAGAGACCAGTTAGACTTATCTCAGTTGTGAGTAAATTTCTAGAAACCATAAAATGAGATGAAATTAGTGAACATGAGCTAACAAAAACAATCAGTATAAATTTATGAAAGGCAGGTCATGTGTGACTAATTTAATTGAATTTTTCAAGGCAATCACAGAGTGTATGTATAAAGGGAATGAGGTAGATATGCATATGAATTTCACCTATTTGATAAGGTGGCATATAAGAGAATTGTGGTGAAAATGAGTCCACGTGCAGCTGCATAGGTAGAGAGAAGGCATGGGGAGATTAGGGACATGTTTTTAGGATTGATGGCATGTGAGTACTGGTGTGCCCAGGGATCTGTGCTGGGATTTCTTTTGTTTTCCATTTATATAAATGATTTGAACATAGGCACAAGAAAAATGAAATCAATGTTTGCTGATCATACAATTTTCTTTATATATTTCCTCTTGGGATGTAGGTGACAGTGACAAGGCAGTACTTATTGCTCATTCCTAGTTGCCCTGAGCACATTAAGAGCCAACCAGATAATGTGGAACTGGACACATGTAGGCCAAACCAGGCAGGGGTGACAGGTCATCCAAGAAAGACAGCAATGAACCAGTTGGGTTTTTACAAAAATCTGACAGCTGTCACAGTTATTTTTTCTGGTACCAGCCCACAAATGACCAGATTTAATTAATTAAATTTCTGCACTATTTGCTGTGGTCCTTCAAATTCCAGTATTGGCTCCATGGGCAGATTTTCCTCTCACCTATCCATGTTGTATCCAGGAGAGTTCCTAAACTAACCGAGGAGATTCCGCCTAGTATACTTCCTGATAGGGCGAAAAGAACCTATTGGGAGCAGACATTAAGGCCGCGATTTTGCCGGCGCTCAGAGGGCAGGTTAGGAGGTGGGTCGGGAGTTAAAATCCAAATGATTGATGGCAGGTTGCGATCCCACCTTCACGCTACTTTGCAAAGTGTCGGGTCTGCAAGTCCCGATCAGACCCAACACCAAGCGGCGGGAGCGGCACTTAAGGCAGTTAACAGCTTGTTAACTACTTAGATAATCCCTTTTTTACTGGCTTTTTCCATTTTACTACATTTTCAGCACATTGTCCATCGTGCGACAGACACGCCAGCTGATTGTGCCGGGTTCAGCAAGTAGCTGAATTGATGACAGCTGCTCCTGTAGCATAAAAGTGGACAAGCAACCTGGCTGACTTTCAGATGCCAGAACTTTGTGCTTTGAGGCTTTGGAACACATTTTGCAGGTCTGTTGAGCTTGTAAGTGATTAAGCTGAGATCCAGATGCACTGTGACCTCCTTGGAATATCCTCTGGCCACATTGACTGAGCGCTTATAACATCTCTTCCTCAACTGAGATATATACCAGCGGGATGGGAACCATTTATTTCCTTTCATCCTGGTCCTCAGAATCGGAGGAAGAGCAGCTGCGGCAGCAGCAGAACCAGGCACAACAGCAGCAGCAACAACAGGAGCACCAACCGCCTCCTCACCCACCTGATGCTGCACAGGGCTGCACCTCGTCACAGGAGATACCCCCAATACAGGGTTTACAGGCTGAGGATGAGCTTCCTCAGCATGACTGAGCAGCAGTGCCAAAGGAGGCTGCGACATTCGCGAGACGTAGTCGCTGACATCTGCACAATGCTGCACCAACACCTGGAGCCCAGAGGAGCGGGTGGACACTCCTTACCAGTGGCTGTTAAAGTCACCACCGCACTCAACTTCTTTGCTTCAGGGTCCTTCCAGGGATCATCACCAGACATCAGCAGCAGCTCCCAGTCGGCTGCACACACTTGCATCACACAGGTCACTGATGCCCTCTTTACAAAGTCGCTCAATTACATCCACTTCTCCACGGATGAAGCAAGTGTAACCGCGCGTGCGGTTGGCTTGGCAAATATGGCAGGCTTCCCAAGGGTGCAGGGCATCGTAGACTGCACACATGTGGCCACTAGGGCACTCCAACACAACCCAGCTGTATTTGTCAACCGCAAG
The DNA here is from genome assembly GCF_052327205.1 of Somniosus microcephalus. Taxonomy (NCBI): domain Eukaryota; kingdom Metazoa; phylum Chordata; class Chondrichthyes; order Squaliformes; family Somniosidae; genus Somniosus; species Somniosus microcephalus. Next base: position 199,903,224 of record NC_140987.1, read on the forward strand.
GGCTTCCACTCCCTTAATGTCCAGTTGGTGTGTAGCCACAGGAAGAACATTATCCATGTTTGCGCCAAGTACCCTGGCAGTTGCCATGACTCGTTCATCCTGTGGCAGTCTACTGTGCCTCAGCTCTTCAATGCACCAACCCAACTTTCCGGATGGCTACTTGGAGACAAGGACTATCCTCTGAAAAAGTGACTAATGCCACCAATGAGGAGGCCATCAAACGAGGCTGAGGAGCGGTACAATGTGAGCCACATTTCCACCAGAAGCATCATAGAGCAAACCATTGGCTTGCTCAAAATGCAATTCAGATGCCTCGACAGATCTGGTGGAACCTTACAGTATGCAACAGCCAGGGTGTCTAGAATCATCGTGGTCTGCTGTGCCTTGCAGAACATCGCACAGCAGCGTGGCTTAGTGCTGCCTGAGGAACAAGTGGCTCAGCGCACAGCCTCCTCGGAAGAGGCGGAGAAGGTGGAGGAGGAGGCAGCAGATGAGGGACGCCTTGCAGGGGCAGATGTGCAATTCCACCAGCACGCGACCACATTGCTGGCCGTGAGGCAAGGAATGCACTCACATCCATGCTAGATTTCCGTAATTTTACACAACAACTACATGTGGCTGGCATATGGAAATGAATGTCTGGCCGACCTTCTTAACACACCATACAGCATCTGTAAAATAAACTGTGGCTTCCTATCACTCTCACCGCCATCATTACAGATGAACGGCACCTTGACCCCTCACTCTGCAACTTCCATTTCTGAGCACATATAGGCCAACTCTTTGAATCTTTGCCATCACTTTTCTTTAATACATTTATAATCACGATGACAAGCGTTACTTTGTATGAGATGAAAACACCCAAGTGACTACCCTTGTGACTACTTGTGTGTTAAATTTCTCTTACACGTGCTTCTATGTGGTGCTTCCCTGTGGCTTCAGCAGATGTTGAAGCACCTTGCTCACTACTATGCTGTGCCTGCTTAGACAACTTTGATGGGAGTCCTCTGGACCTGGGCACCTTGGAGGGCTCTGCAACAGTCTGCTCCTCCTGCAGCTGTGCAGGGGCTGAGACGGCCATCTAAGTTGAGTGAGGAATCTAGGGCTCTGACGGTGGGCTCCGCAGTGGCATGGTAGTGTGAGTGCTTGGAGAAGATCCCACACTTCCTTGTTGTCGACCACCAACATCCCTCGTATGGGTCGCCCGTACTTCACTGCTAGCAAGTGGCTGGAGAGCACCTTGTTGCACATCAGTGGGGCCATGAGGACCCGTCCCTGTACTGACAGTCCTCATAACAGGGATGTCCATGGACCTCTGGTTCCTCTGCTCAATAAATGCCCATCTATCCTCCAAAACAGACCATCTATTTAGAAGAGTCACCATACTCATTTAAGTCTGGTGATTTATGTCCTCCATGGAGGTTGCCACCTTCTCCATGGCCGCACCTACATTCACCATTGCGCGCACCACGCCATTGCTCATGTTTGAGACGGACTCCTCCACTCTCTGCACACTCGCAGTCACCGTGGATGCAAACCCTGTCAGAGACTCCTGCACTTGTTCCTGAAGTTCCAGCACCACTCTCTTTCTGGATGGCCCTAGAGGCACAGCGTCTACATGCAGCTGAGCAGAGCTAGGAGCACTCTGCGGCCTCTGACGAAGACTCTCCACTGCTGTCCCTGTCTCCACCACCTGCGGATGCTCACTTGTGAGCTGTGATATACCAGGTGACAACACTACTCTATATCATGAAGGACCCACCGAGGTGTGCGTATCTGCGCTGGAGCTGATTTCTGGTGAGGCTGCTCCCTCAGAGGCTGCAGGCTCCTCTGAGGAAAAGTCCAGCTCTTCCTCCTGGACAGTGGGGAGGGGGGCTCTCGATGGTCCTGTGGGAGAGTAAAGGCATGAGTTAGACATGTGATATTTAGGTAGCAGACACATCCTATTGTGCAGATAATCAGAAGCCAATCTGTATGAACATCAGATGCCATATCAGTCACTCATGAAATCAAAATGAGAGTGTTGCAAATCTATTCCATCACCAGCTTGCTCTACTGTGTCCGTCTCTCCGTTCCCCACTTGCAGCTCCTCTGCACCTCCGACGATGTTGAGAGCAGCCTCCTCAGCGTTTGTTAAAGTCACCAGGGATGGTGGGCCTCCTCCTGACATCTCTCTCTCCCTCTTATTGTGGGCTCTCTTTTCCTGCAATGAGGGACACAAGTGGAGTTTCAGCAGGATTCATGGAGTGAGTGTAGAGAATCCATAACGTAGAAGCTTAGAGGGAGACAAAGATGGAGTGAGGTGCCAAAACCAAGGTGCCTCCCTGTGCGTTGTTAGTTGTTGTCATTGCATAACAGTGAGAGCGAGTGTGATAGTAGGATGGTGAAGTGATGCTGTACATAGAGAAAGAGGGATATTTAAGGGTGCAAGGGATGTAAGGGTAAAGTGGGATGTGCAGGAGTAGGTTGACAATGCAGAGTGCTGGTGATGAGAACAGATGGGAAGCAGATTGAAGGTAAGTGTGATGTTATACTCACTTTTGCTGAGCGTAGCAGATCATTGCACCTTTTTCGGCACTGGACCCAGGTGCATGAACACAACGACCTTGTGCTTACTTTCTCAGCAATTTGCAGCCGGGCTGCCTTTGTCTGCTGAGGAGGCTTCCTTCGGCCATCGGGAGGGAACAGAACATCCGTGCGCCCTCTTACTCCCTCCACAAGAGAATGGAGGGGGTCATCATCAAATCGAGGAGCAGCCTTACATCTTGCAGCACTCATGTTCCAAAGACCGTTTTTAGGAGCAGCAGAAAGGAAATTAAATCCAAAGGCTACATGGGCCCCTTAAAAGTTCCTGAATCGAAGACGTCAGCAGAGGGAGCAGCACACCCGAACCCACTGATTGGGCCGGGTAGCGCGCATGGCAGGCTTTTTTTTTATTCGCTCATGGGATGTGGGCATTTCTGCCGAGGCCAGTATTTATTGCCCATTCCTAATTGCCCTTGAGAAGGTGGTGGTGAGCCACCTTCTTGAACCGCTACAGCCCGTGTGGTGAAGATACTCCCACAGTGCTGTTAGGTAGGGAGTTCCAGGATTTTGACCCAGCGACGATGAAGGATCGGCGATATACTTCTAAGTCAGGATGGTGTGTGACTTGGAGGGGAACTTGGAGGTGGTGGTGTTCCCATGTGCCTGCTGCCCTTGTCCTTCTAGGTGGAAGAGTTCACAGGTTTGGGAGGTGCTGCCGAAGAAGCCTTGGCAAGTTGCTGCAATGGAAGATGGTACACACTGCAGCCATGGTGGAGGGAGTGAATGTGGATGGGATGCCAATCAATTGGGTGCTTTGTCCTGGATGGTGTCGAGCTTCTTGAGTGTTGTTGGAGCTGCACTCATCCAGGCAAATGGAGAGTATTCCATCACACGCCTGACTTGTGCCTTGTAGATGGTGGAAAGGCTTTGGGGAGTCAGGAGGTGAGACACTCGCCACAGAATACCTAGCCTCTGACCTGCTCTTGTTGCCACAGTATTTATATGGCTGACCCAGTTAAGTTTCTGGTCAATGGTGACCCCCAGGATGTTGAAGGTGGGGGATTCGCCAATGGTAATGCCGTTGAATGGCAAGGGACGGTGGTTGGAGAACATAGAAACATAGAAACATAGAAGATAGGAGCAGGAGTAGGCCATTCGGCCCTTCGAGCCTGCTCCGCCATTCAATGAGATCATGGCTGATCATCCAAATTCAGTACCCGGTCACTGCCTTCTTCCCATATCCCTTGATCCCTTTAGTCTTAAGAAATATATCCAACTCTTTCTTGAATATATTTAATGAACTGGCCTCCACCGCCCTCTGTGGCAGAGAATTCCACAGGTTCACTACTCTCTGGGTGAAGAAATTCCTCCTCATTTCAGTCCTAAATGGCTTACCCCTTATCCTTAGACTATGACCCCTGGTTCTGGACTCCCCGGCCATCAGAAACATCCTTCCTGCATCTAGTCTGTCCAGGCCTGACAGAATTTTATAAGTTTCGATGAGATCCCCTCTCAATCTTCTAAACTCCAGTGAGTATAAGCCCAATCAACACAATCTCTCCTCATACGTCATTCCTGCCATCCCAGGTATCAGCCTGGTGAATCTTCGCTGCACTCCTTCCATGGCAAGAACGTCCTTCCTCAGGTAAGGCGACCAAAACTGCACACAGTACTCAAGGTGCGGTCTCACCAAGGCCCTGTACAACTGTAGCAAGACATCCTTGTTCCTGTACTCGAACCCTCTTGCTACGAAGGCCAACATACCATTTGCCTTCTTAACCGCCTGCTGCACCTGCATGCTTACCTTCAGCGACTGGTGCACAAGAACACCCAGGTCTCTTTCCATTTCCCCTTCTCCCAATCTATTGCCATTCAAATAATAATCTGCCTTCCTGTTTTTGCCACCAAAGTGGATAACCTCACATTTATCCACATTATAGTGCATTTGCCATGTTTCTGCCCAATCACCCAATCTGTCCAAATCGTACTGGAGTTTCACGACATCCTCCTCACAGCTTACCCTCCCACCCAGCTTTGTGTCGTCTGCAAATTTGAAGATATTACATCCAATTCCCTCGTCCAGATCATTAATATATATTGTGAACAGCTGGGGTCCTAGGACCGATCCTTGCGGTACCCCACTAGTCACTGCCTGTCACTCGGAAAACGACCCGTTTATTCCAACTCTTTGCTTTCTGTCCGCCAACCAGTTCTCTATCCAAGTCAATACCTTGCCCCCAATCCTATGTGCCTTAATTTTGCACGCTAATCTCTTATGTGGGACCTTATCGAAAGCCTTCTGAAAGTCCAAATACACCACATCCACTGGTTCTCCCTTATCTATTTTACCAGTTACATCCTCAAAAAATTCCAGTAGATTAGTCAATCATGATTTACCTTTTGTAAATCCATGTTGACTTTGTCCGATCCTGTCACTGCTTACCAAGTGCTCTGCTATTACATCTTTTATAACAGATTCTAGCATTTTCCCCACTACCGATGTCAGGCTTACCGGTCTATAATTCCCCGCTTTTTCCCGACCACCTTTTTTGGATAGTGGGGTAACATTAGCTACCCTCCAATCCATGGGTACTGTTCCAGAGTCTATCGATTTCTGGAAGATGACCAGCAATGCATCTACTATTTCCAGGGCCACTTCCTGAAGTACCCTGGGATGTAGATTATCAGGCCCTGGGGATTTATCGGCCTTTAGTCCCATCAATTTTCCTAACACCATTTCCCTACAAATACTGATTTCTTTCAGTTCCACCCTTTCATCAGGCCCTATGTTCCCCGGCATCTCTGGGAGGTTATTTGTGTCCTCCTTTGTGAAGACAGAACCAAAGTATGAATTTAGTTGGTCTGCCATTTCTTTGTTTCCCATTATAAATTCCCCTGATTCTGACTGTAAGGGACCTACGCTTGACTTCACCAATCTTTTTCTCTTCACATATCTATAAAAGCTTTTACAGTCAGTTTTTATGTTCCCTGCTAGCTTACTCTCATATTCTATTTTCCCTTTCTTAATTAATCCCTTTGTCCTCCTTTGTTGAATCCTAAACTGCTCCCAATCCTCAGGATTATTGCTTTTTCTGGCCAATTTATATGTCATCTCCTTGGATCTTATGCTATCCCTAATTTCCCTTGTTAGCCACGGTTGAGTCACCTGTTTTGTTTTATTTTTATGCCAAACTGGGATGAACAAATTCTGTAGCTCATCGATTCGGTCTTTGAATGTTTGCCATTGCTTATCCACCATCAACCCTTTGAGTGCCATTCCCCAATCAATCCTACCCAACTCGCTCCTCAGACCATCGTAGTTTCCTTTATTTAAATTGAGGACCCTAGTCTCTGTGTCAACTACTTTATTCTCCATCTTAATGAAGAATTCGATCATATTATGATCGCTCAGACCCAAGGGGCCTCGTACAGCAAGATTGCTAATTAATCCTTTGTCATTACATAATACCCAGTCTAAGAGGGCCTGACCTCTGGTTGGTTCCTCGACATATTGGTCCAGGAAACCATCCCGTAAACACTCCAGGAATTCCTCCTCCACAGTATTGTTACTAATTTGGTTGGCCCAATCTATATGTAGATTAAAGTCACCCATGATGACGGCTGTGCCCTTATTGCACGCTTCTTTAATTTCCCTTTTAATGCCACCCCCAACCTCCGCCTTACTGTTGGGAGGTCTATATACCACTCCCACTAATGTTTTTTTCCCCTTAGTATTTCTCAATTCTACCCATACAGATTCCACATCATCAGAGCTAATATCCTTCATTACAATTGTATTAATCCCTTCTTTAACCAGTAATGCTACCCCACCTCCCTTTCCTTTTTGCCTATCTTTCCTGAATATCGAATACCCCTGGATGTTGAGTTCCCAGTCTTGGCCATCCTTGAGCCACGTTTCCGTAATCCCAACCAAATCATATTCGTTTACCTCTATTTGCGCAGTCAATTCATCCACCTTATTACAAATGCTCCTCGCATTAAGACACAAAGCCTTCAGGCTTGTTTTTTTAACGCACTTAGACCTATTAGAATTATTATTTACTGTGGCCACGTTTGATTTAAACCGTTGATTTCTCTGACTGCCACTTTTGTTTTTCTCCTTCCTATCTTTTGCTTTTATCCCTGTTTCCCTTTCCTCTGTCTCCCTGCTCAGGTTCCCAACCTCCTGCCATTTTAGTTTAAACCCCCCCGAACAGTGCTAGCAAACCTCCCCGCAAGGATATTTGTCCCGCTCTGGTTCAGGTGCAACCCGTCCGACTTGTACAAGTCCCACCTTTCCCAGAAGCAGGCCCAGTGATCCAGGAAACTAAAGCCCTCCCTCCTGCACCAACTCTTTAGCCACGCATTCATCTGCTCTATCCTCCTATTCCTATACTCACTAGCACGTGGCACCGGGAGTAATCCAGAGATTACAACCTTTGAGGTCCTGCTCTTTAATCTGCTACCTAGCTCCCTAAATTCTTGCTGCAGGACCTCATCCCTCTTCCTACCCATGTCATTTCTCCCAATGTGAACCACGACCTCTGACTGTTTACCCTCCCCCTTCAGAATGCCCTGAAGCCGTTCAGTGACATCCTTGACCCTGGCACCAGGGAGGCAACAAACCATCCTGGAGTCACGTCTACGGCCACAGAAACGCCTATCTGTACCCCTTACGATAGAATCCCCTACCACTATTGCGCTCCCACTCTTTTTCCTCCCTTCCTGAGCAGCAGAAGCACCCCTGGTGCCAGGAAGTTGGCTGCTGCTGCCTTCCTCTGGTAAGTCATCCCCCTCAACAGTATCCAAATCGGTATACCTGTTTGAGAGGGGGATGGCCACAGGGGTCCCCTGCACTACCTGCCTGCCTCTACTGCTCTGCCTGATGGTCACCCATTTCCCTTCTGCCTGTGCGGTGTGACCAACTCACTAAACGTGTTATCCACGACCCTCTCAGCATCGTGAATGCTCCAAAGCCCATCCATCCGCAGCTCCAGCGCCACAATGCGGTCTGCTAGTAGCCGCAGCTGGATGCATTTCTGGCACACGTGGTCATCAGGGACACCGGCAGTGTCCCTGAATTCCCACATAGAGCAAGAGGAGCATAACACGGGGCTGGGCTCTCCTGGCATGACTTACCCTTTAATTAATTTAAATTAATTCACTATCACCAATTAAAGATAACTCTAAGGCGCTTGTATGGTTTACCAACAGTCCCTGCTACACCAGAAAAGACCTTAGTAACTATAAACTACAGAGTTAAAGTTTAAAAAAGAGAAATACTCACCAACCAATCACTTACCTGCTCCCTGGTGACGTCACACTCTGATTACTTTTAACCTCTCTCCCCGCTGCTGAGTTAGTATGCCTCGCTCCTCCTTTATACTGCCGCCTCGGTGCTCTCCTGGTCCGATCTGGTCGGGCCTCGCCTCGCTCCTCCTTTATACTGCCGCCTCGGTGCTCTCCTGGTCCGATCTGGTCGGGCCTCACCTTGGACTCTCACTTGTTGGAGATAGTCATTGCCTGGCATTTCTGTGGCGCAAAAGTTACCTGCCACTTATCAGTCCAAGCCTAAATGTCGTCCAGGTCTTGTTGCATGCGGACATGGACTGCTTCATTATCTGAGGAGTTGTGAGTGGCACTGAACATTGTGCTGTCATCAGCGAACATCCCCATTTCTGACCTTATGTTGGAGGGAAGATCATTGATGAAGCAGCTGAAGATGGTTGGCCCTGAGGAACTCCTGCAGTGATGTCCTGGGGCTGTGATGATTGACCTTCAACCACCACAACCATCTTCCTTTGTGCTAGGTATGACTCCAGCCAGTGGAGGGTTTTCCCCCCGATTCCCATTGACTTCAGTTTTACTAGGGCTCCTCCATGCCACACTCGGTCAAATCCTGAGTTGATGTCAAGGGCAGTCACTCTCACCTCACCGCTGGAATTCAGCTCATTTGTCCATATTTGGACCAAGGCTGTAACAAGGTTGGGAGCAGAGTGTTCTTGGCAGAACCCAAACTAAGCCTCAGTGAGCAGGTTATTGGTGAGTAAGTGCCGCTTGATAGCACTGTTGATGACATCGTCCATCACTTTGCTGATGATTGAGAGTAGACTGATGGGGCAGTAATTGGCCAGATTGAATTTGTCCTGCTTTTTCTGGATAGGACATACCTGGGTAGTGTTCCAAATTGTCGGATAGATGCTAGTGCTGTAGCTGTACTGGAACAGCTTGGCTTGAGATGTGGCTAGTTCTGGAGCACAAGTCTTCAGCACAATAGCCGGGATGTTGTCAGGGCCCATCGCCTTTGCTGTATCCAGTGCGCTCAGCCGTTTCTTGATATCACGTGGAGTGAATTGAATTGGCTGAAGACTGGCTTCTGTGATGGTGGGAACCTCAGGAGTAGGCCGATTTGGTCATCCACTCAGCACTTCTGGCTGAAGATGGTTGCTAACATTTCAGCCTTGTCTTTTACACTCACGTGCTGGGCTCCACTATCATTGAGGATGGGGATATTCATGGAGCCTCCTCCTCCTGTTAGTTGCTTAATGGTCCACCATCATTCACGACTGGATGTGGCAGGACTGCAGAGCTTTGATCTGAGCCGTTGATTGTGGGATCGCTTAGCCCTGTCTATAGCATGCTGTTTCCACTTTTTAGCATGCATGTAGTCATGTGTTGCAGCTTCCCCAGGTTGGTACCTCATTTTTAGGTACGCCTGGTGCTGCTCCTGGCATGCTCTTCTGATCTCCTTATTGAACCAATGTTGGTCCCTTGGCTTGATGGTAATGGTAGAGTGAGGGATATGCTGGGCCATGAGTTTACAGATTGTGGTGGAATATAATTCTGCTGCTGCTGATTGCCCACAGCACCTCATGGATGCCCAGTTTTGAGCTGCTAGATTTATCCTGAATCGATCCCATTTAGCACGGTGGTAGTGCCACACAACACGATGGAGGGTGTCCTCAGTGTGAAGACGGGACTTTGTCTCCACAATGACTGTGCGGTGATCACTGCTACCAATACTGTCATGGACAGATGCATCTGCGACAGATAGATTGGTGAGGGCAAGGGCAAGTAGGTTTGTCCCTCATGTTGGTTCTCTCACCACCTCTCGCAGGCCCAGATTGGAAGTTATGTCCTTCAGGACTCAGCCAGCTCGGTCAGTAGTGGTGCTACTGAACCATTCTTGGTGATAGACATTGAAGTCCCCCACCCAGAGTACATTCTGTGCCCTTGCTACTCTCATCACTTCTTCCAAGTGGTGTTCAACATGGAGGAGTACTGATTCATCAGCTGACGGAGGGCGGTACGTGGTAATCAGCAGGCGGTTTCCTTGCCCATGCTTGACCTGAAGCCATGAGACTTCATGGGGTCCAGAGTCAATGTTGAGGACTCCCAGGGCCACTCCTTCCCGACTGTATACCACAGTGCCCCCTCCCCTGGTGGGTCTGTCCTGCCGGTGGGACAGGACATGCCCAGGGATGGTGGTGGAGGAGTTTGGAACATTGGCTGAAAGGTATGATTCTGTGATTATGACTATGTCAGGCTGTTACTTAACTAGTCTGTGGGACAGCTCTCCCAATTTTGGCACAATTCCCCAGATGTTGGTGAGGAGGACTTTGCAGGGTTGACTGGGCTGGGTGTGCCATTGCCGTGTCCATAGCTGGTGCCAAGGTCAATGCCGGGTGGTCCGTCCAGTTTCATTCTTATTATTGTGTTTCGTAGCAGTTTGTTACAACTGAGTGGCTTGCGAGGCCATTTCAGTGGGCAGTTGAGAGTCAACCACATTGCTGTGGGTCTGGAATCACATATAGGCCAGACCAGGTAAGGATGGTAGATTTCCTTCCCTAAAGGACATTAGTGAACCAGATGGGTTTTGACGACAATCTGATAGTTTCATGGTTACCATTACTGATACTAGCTTTTTAGTCCAGATTTATTTAATTAACTGAATTTAAATTCCCCAGCTGCCGTGGTGGGATTTGAAATAATGGGGTGATTTTGTCAGCCCTGGGGAGGCGGGTTTGGAGGCGGGACTGTTGGGAAAATAGCAGAATTTGGGGGCGGGTGCCTAACCCGTCCCAACCCGCCTCCATGCCATCTTGCCAGGAGGCATGTAGCCATCCTGTGCCAAGTCCGTTTCCTTGGAGGTGGGAAGGGATTACATCCACTTAACTGCCTGTTAACAGGTAGTTAACAGGCAGAAAATAGGATTATCACCATTTTGCCCACATAAGTGCAGGCTTCCTGAAGGCTCCAAAACCCGCCAGGGTCACCGAGGCGAGTAGTGGGTCTGCAGGGGTCGGAGGGGTCCAAAAGTGTGCTGTGGAGGTGAGTGATGGATGCAAGTGTGGAGAGGTAAGTATCTGAGGTAAGTGCAAAGTGTTAGAAAAAGTGTACTTACCTTTGTTTCTTCCTGCAGGCTTCAATCGGTGGGTATGCGGAGAGTCTCGCACCTCCGCGGTAGAGAGGACAGATGCCCGTTGCATTCTCCAATGCAGCAACCATCTAATTTCTACAAAAGAAAGAGGTTTGATGAGGTCTTGAATTCAAGAACTCATCAAACTACAGAGAATGTCAGTGTTTGACAGCTTCACAGAGCTTTCAAACAATGACAATTCATCTGTCAAAAATTTTTGGCTGATGAAATGTCATAAGTTGACGTTCTCTGTAACCGGCTTTCCCTTAATTGACCTGCTAAACCCGCTGGGCGGGCTTAACAAGGTCAATCAAGGGAAAATAGCGTGGGTTGGCCAGAAGTTGATGGAGGCGGGACTGAAACTCGACAAGTGGGAGTCCCGCCTCCAAAAGCTCCCCATTGGCAAAATCCAGCCCCACGTCTCTAGATCATTAGTCCAGACCTCTGGATTACTAGCACAGTGACATTACCACTATGGTACTGTTCCCCTAATAAGCCCAGTTAAATTAAAATCGTTATTTCGGAGCGGCTGAAGCCGGCAGCGGGACCAGAAGCCGCCAACCAGTCAACCCAATGTCAACCCGACTCCAACCCGCCTCTGCTGGGAAAATCGCTGCCTAAATTTTGTTATGCGCTTAGTGAAGGCCCCAAGCTTTACTAGACTAAAGTAATCAAAACCACAGGGATTGGGACCTTTGGGACCTGAGCAAAGACAAGAACTCGGGCCTTCCTCCTCACCAGTTCCTTCAATTGTCTCTTGGTTAAGGAGCTCTGTAGCACTTTGTTCAAGTCAGGGCAATGGTCACAACATTGCACGGGGACACAGCATTTAACCAAACATCACTAAAAACTTATTATTGGTCATTATCCTCTTGCTGTTTGTGGGACCCTGCTGTGTGCAAATTGATAGCCGCATTTCTTACATTGTAACAGTGGCTGTACTTCAAAAAATATTTCTTTGGCTGTAAAGTGCTTTGGGACGCCCTGAGGTTGTGAAAGGGGCTATATAAATGCAAGTCTTTCTTTCTTTCTTATACCTCCACCATGCAGCTTTGGCACTGCTGTTCACAACTGGGCGGCCCTCAGATTCCAACAGAGCCCCCTTTTCTGCAACCCCTCCTCAATCAGCACCTCCAGAGCTGCCTCAGAAAACAGACCTGTTCTTACCCCAGCTGTTTTTCCAAGTTTATGAGTTGCAAGGTTGCTTTTAGAGCTGCAGGTGCCTAATAGCATGGCCTCTGATTCTACTGCCATTAAGCATAAGGACAGTCCCAAAATATTCAAATGATGCTGGAAATGCAGATAGGAAAGGTCATAAAAAAGGAAATGGGATTCTAGGTTTTGTAATGAGCAGCATTAAATACAAAAGCAAGGAACTGATGATGAGATTGTATTAGACAGTCATTAGGACACAGTTGGAGTGTTGTGTGCAGTTCCCGTTATTAGAAAGAATAGCAGACTCAATGTGCAATGAAGATTAACTAGAATGACACCAGAAGTGGCAAGCTATAGTTATAAAGACTTGAAAAATTGGGTTTTTTTTCATTAGAACAGAGAAGATCGAGGGGAGATCAAATGGGGGATTTCAAAATTATGGAAGTTTTGAGAGGGTGAAATGGCAAATGATTTCCACTAGATGGTAAATAAGTAACAAGGGGACATAGACTCAAGATTATCACTAGAAGAACAAAGGGAGAAGCTAGAAGAGATGATTTCTGACTGGGTTATTAGAACTTGCTTTATCACAAGTGACTATTGCGGCAGAGACTATAACATCATTTAAAAGGGGATTGGATAAGTATTTGAACAAGAAGGATATAAAAGGATACAATAAAGAATAGGAAATGGGATTAGAGTCGATTGCTCCAGTTGAAGAGCCAGCACTGGCTCAAGTGCGATGGGCTCTAATGGTCTCCTTCTGTGCTGTAATTTACATCATTCAGTGATTCTACCTGAAATGGTTATTATTTATCATGACTCTGCCCCAGCTAACTGATGAGCTGCAGCCATAATGTTGAAGCTTGATATCAAAGTATCTTATTAAAGTCCCCCTCTAGCTCCAACACAAAAATAAGTTCCATCAGCGACACAAAAAAGAATTGCCATCCTACACATCTTGGACCCAAAAATCCTCAGGCCTGCAGCCATAATGGGGACACAAGTCAGATCCGAGCGGTCTTAGGGAAGAAGTTTGGGCGAGACTCAGAAATGACAGATCACCATCCAAAATAAGAACCAAAATGAGGCCTCTGGGGCAGACAAAGCTTCTGTCTACTGCAAACATGTCAGAGAAGGTGGGCCCAGGGAAAGGGATTCCCCACTTTGGAAATTCTTCGGCTCTGACTTCCATTCCACCCAGCAAGTTCGCCATCCCATCCAGATCTGTCATAGCCTGGAGATTCCGGAAATGCTGCCATGAAACGTTTTTAATCAGCCCTCCTATAAATGGAACTGATCAGCTAGTCAGCCTTCACTTTTGGTAGGAGTCCACCAGCGAACCCCCAAGCTACCACCTGGCACTACATTTCCTGCCCCCTCCTCTAATGGACACTGAAGATGTGGCCATACTGGCACGGGCACCTGCTGCAATCTTGTAAATGAGCTGACCCTCTCTTAACTCCAGTTACACCGATGATGTCAAGAGCCGAGGTCAGTGGCACCTGTTCTGTTATACCTCTGCTGGTGGAGTGGACCTGCAAATTTACAATTTACAATTTGAATGGTAAGGGAGCCAAGGGTTATGGGGAATGGGCAGGGAAGTGGAGTTGAGGCCAAGATCAGATCAGCCATGATCTTGTTGAATGGCAGAGCAGGCTCGAGGGGCCAAATGACCTACTCCTGCTCCTACGTCTTATGTTCTTATGTCCTTATGTACAAGCCCCTTTAATTTAATAACCTAAACTGTATAACATGATGAAAAATACAAAATATTTCTATTTTTTGATGTTTTTCTTCCCGCTGCTCACAACTCACAATTGTTACTTGTAAATTTTGAGCCAGGTTACATCTCTTTCACACAGAATCTGTCCACAGCAGCTGGAAATCTCAGCAACCAATGTGCAGGTGAAGTTTTCAACTCAAGTCCCAAGCTCCAGATACAAGGATAGGCCTATGTGGGGGAAATGAGTTGCAAATGGTTATAACATTAAATAACCAATTTTATGGGTCAGTTTACTTTAAATTATTTTTATATGTTTGTTATGTTATGAATGTTATTTCTAGCTGTATACATTGACCTGAGTGAAGAAGATAAAGGGGGGGGGTGGGTGGTGAAGACAGTGTGAAGAAATTATTTGAACATTTTCAGAGTTTGGTTTTTGGTACTTGCTGGATTGTGAATAGTAGCTTTGAAAAAACGTTTAAGGATTTGATTGCTTCGTTTTCTGCTGGTTACTCATTACTCATTGGTTCTTTTTACAACTTTTGATTCATTCACATTTAGCTGACCAGGTATTTGATGGGTAATTTAAAAGATTAGTGATTATTTGAGGCATTCATGTTTTGCCGATAGACAAGTGACACTTTGAAAGTATGATGTCCTAAGGTGCAATACTTTGAGGTGTCGTGCCCTAGGTATGACACTTTGAGGTGTCATGTTTCTGAAGCTACACTTTCAGATGTGATGCTTTTGAAAAGTGTGATGTTATAGATGAATGTTAAATACAAGACTTTTAATTATATGGATGTATTTGCGAACAGAAAACATGCTGTTGAGTATAATATGTACTTAACAGACACCTCGCATATACATTCCATTTCAACAGTTGTTTGACCCATTGTAATCCAAATTACCACAAGTAATAAAAAATATTAATATTATTCATGGACATACATTTTTTTTAGCACATAAACTATCCTAATCATTTATTGAAAGAGTCTTAATTCTGTTAAACATAGAAACATAGACGATAGGAGCAGGATTAGGCCATTTGGCCCCTCGAGCCTGCTCCGCCATTCAATGCAATCATGGCTGATCATCCAAATTCAGTACCCTGTCCCTGCTTTCTCCCCATATCCCTTGATCCCCTTAGCCTTAAGAAATATATCTAACTCCTTCTTGAATATATTTAATGAATTGGCCTCTACTGCCTTCTGTGGTAGAGAATTTCACAGGTTCACCACTCTCTGGGTGAAGAAATACCTCCTCATCTCAGTCCTAAATGGCTTACCCCTTATCCTTAGACTGTGACCCCTGGTTCTGGACTCCCCAGCCATCAGGAACAGCCTTCCTGCATCTAGTCTGTCTAGTCCTGTTAGAATTTTATAAGTTTCAATGAGATCCCCTCTCATTCTTCTAAACTCTAGCGAATATAAGTATAATCGACCCAATCTCTCTTCATACGTCATTCCTGCCATCCCAGGTATCAGTCTGGTGAATCTTCGCTGCACTCCCTCCATGGCAAGAACATCCTTCCTCAGATAAGGCGACCAAAACTGCACACAATACTCAAGGTGTGGTCTCACCAAGGCCCTGTACAACTGCAGCAAGACATCCTTGCTCCTGTACTCGAATCCTCTCGCTATGAAGGCCAGCATACCATTTGCCTTCTTAAAAAGGATAATTTCCCCATAATATTAAATTCACTGGCATAACTATAAACAAATTAATAGGTGCTCATTACTTTTAATATTTTAAACATTTAATGCTGTCTGAATTGATTATAAGCTTCATGTTGGTATGATATTGTGCCATTGTAAACTAAGGTATATTTCACAATAACATTGTGGTTATTATATGAAGATGAACAGATGACTTCCTGTTTTTGTTCCAACATGTGACATCACACGGTGCAATGTCTTTTTAAAATAATTTTCCCTCAATTTTCTGTGTCTGTACAACATCTGTTAGGCACCGGCTTAGTATCCAGAGAGGAAAATTAACCCCGTAAATGTATGTGCAGTGCAAAAACTTCAATGTGATTGGCATCACCTGTCACAGATCACTGAAAGATCAATTAACGCTGAAATAGCATGTAGGTACAAAGCAGATATTTATGACAAGAATTAAACTGTTCTAGCCTTGTTTACATTATTGCACTTTGGAAAAAGGAAACAATTTGAATAACAAAGCCCTTGATTTTCCTTGAGCATTACTTACATGTTGTTGTGCGTTGAAAGGCAGAACCTGTGGGACCAGCTCTAATTGTAGTCACATTGGACTTTAATTTGCTGTGTGTTAGAGCTAACACATGTACCAATTATGTGTTAAGGGATAGTAATTTTTTAGATCTGGCATTAATTGACCGGGTGTTAAATTTCGCCCATGCTCCTCATTCGATTGTTGGTGTAAATATTTCTAAAACATGTCAATGCACAAACCCTGCAGTAACGCGTTTTTTTTTTGTTTGTTATCTATTTGTTAAGCAATGATGAACATGTAAATTTCCTCAGGATTTACATCATTCTTACACTGCTTTCATTTCTCCTATATAAAGTTAACATTAAAGTACTGGAGGGAGCCCGTAGAGTTCCAGGGGTGAGGAGAGCAGGGAATCTTCCTAAAAGAGGAGTCTTTCATTAAACTCCAGAGAAGTGGCTTCATGTCAATGCTTGCTAGTTTGGAGGAGGAAGAACAACAACATGGCCTGGGAGGTTCAAGGCCACAGGACTCATTACAATTCAATGCAGCATGAGTTCCACTGACATGTCACCTACTTGGTCCTCCATGAGGAGCAGGATATACAGAGTATGTGGTTTCAGAAATATGTCAGCATCCACAATCAGATCTGAGGCAATAATGTTCTCACTGGAAGCAAAAGTGACCGCCACTGTTGGCACCATGTTGACGTGACTTGAATCACTTGGTATGTGGCTCACTGCTTTATCACTAAGGTAATAGATACCCTCTTCTATCACGCCTTAGCCTACATGAAGCTCTTCAGCAGCATGCAGCCCCCACTGGAGAAGCAGACCCAATTATGCTAGTCATCTAATATTTCCTAAGGATAAGGCACCATTGACTGCAGTTGCAAAGTAAATCACCTGCAGAAGACCAATGCCTGATGCAATGTGCATTGATCAACAATTTTTCCTTTGAGGCCTGGATGTGGCTCTTTCTGAAAGAATAGAATATTATATATTGCAATGTGAAGTCATTGACAATTATACCTACATATATCAATGTGATATTATTCATAGTGGTTCTGATTGTTTACCTTGGCATTTCAAATTGGACATAAACATCTGTATATCGCTCCAAGTGTGACAGTTTGTAGACTGGATACCATGTTGACTTCCCATATGTTTCCCTTTCACACTTAGAGCCATAGGGGGAGAAATTCGGTATCGCCCTGTTTGGGGCGCAATTATCGGCCGGGCGCAAAGATTAGCGCCTGGCACTAATTATCGCCTCCGACTGCAAACTTGACCTCTATCGCCCCTAGAGGTGATTGGAGCGCTAAATCAGGTGCTGCACACCTCACTTAAGGCGCTAATGCCGAGGAGCGAGGCGCTAACTCGGAGCGCTGGCAAAGCTCATGTGATGTCAGTCAGCAATGGAACACAGACACACTGGCACCGGCCAGTTCTTAAAGGGGAGGGTCGATCTTGCTCTCCATCCACACCCTGCTCATTGCAGCCTTGAATCTTGGCCTGGAGAGACCTGTACATTAAATCTGCTGGAAAGAACAATGGAGATGCCCAGGGAAAGAGCTCAGAGTGCAGCCTCCACAGTCTCTTCTAAATCGATACAAGGAAGGTCAAATCAAAATGAACCTGCAAAGTGCTGCTCAGTGCCCAAAACTCCTTCACACAGCGTTGAATCTCTCCAGAAGTCGCTCTCTCTCTCTCTCTCAGAATGCGTGGTGCAAAAATGTCGCCGACAAACAAAGGCAGGAAGCGGTCACCTTTAAATAGTGCTCCCCCGGTCCCTTCCCAACTGCAAAACATTCACCTCCACCTGTCGTTGCTAGCGGCAGGCGGAAAGGCAGGGGGTACCACTCAATATCCGGTCCGGGGCGCTACCGGGGCGTTGTACACTTGACTGACGTCACAGGCGCAGGAGATTGTGGCGGTAGTGTTTAGTGCCACTGCAAATTGTCTGGTCAATTTTGCGAGCGGCACAAGCATCGCCGCGCGGGGGCGCTAGTTGCTTTGCATTCCATTAGCGCTCTCTTAGGGCGCTAATGAGAGGTGCAAAGCAACCAAATTTTTCCCCCATAGAGTCATACGGCACAGAAGGAGGCCATTTGGCCCATCGAGTCCGTGCCGGCTCTCTGTAGAGCAATCCAGTCAGTCTCACTCCCCCGCTCTATCCCCGTAGCCCTGTAAGTTTATTTCCCTCAAGTGCCTATCCAGTCCCCCCTTGAAAACATTGAGGGCTCGATTTTAATAGCCCTGTGGAGGTGGGTTTGGAGGTGGGTCAGCTGCAAAAATCAGATAAAATGGTTTCAGACACCCAACCCTCCTCCATCCCGCCCCCATGCGATATTCGTGAGTGTCAGGTCAGCTGCTCCCAAACTGACCTGACTCCAACCGGTGAGACAGGTAGTTAAGGCAGTTAAGAGCCTGTTAACTGCCTTGATAATCCTATTTTGATGGAGGTTTCCCACTTTCGTGTCTCTGGCTCCTGTTTCCCATCTTGTCAGAAACAGTCCAGCTGCAAGGAGACGAGTTGGTGGAGGACATGATCTGTAGTCATTATTGGTGCAGAACTTTAAAAGCGCTCCTGTAACATGGCTGGCATTCAAATGCAACAACTTTGTTGTTGGAGGTTTGGGATAAGATTTTGCAAATCTACTGACCTTGTGACTGGTCAAGCTGACACCCATCTGCTGTGTGAACTGATTGGGAATAATTTCAGGCCACTTTGAGTGTGCGCTTGCAAGCTTCTTGCCTCAACTGAAATCTATAACAACGGGATGGGAACCATTTACATCCTCTCATCCTGGTCGTCAGATTCGGAGGAAGAGCAGCGCGGCTTAGTGCTGCCGGATGAACAAGTGGCTCAGCATACAGCCTCCTTGGAGGAAGATGAAGAGGACGAGGACGAGGAAGAGGATGAGGAGGAGGGCGGGGAGTGACGCCTTCCGCAGCCGGATGTGACCAATCCAGCAGCAGGCGACCACATTGCTGGCCGTCAGGCAAGGGATGCACTCATCCATGCCAGATTCACGAAAGCTAATACTTCAACCACAGGTGGCTGGCACACAGAGATGAATATAAGTCCGACATTCTCAAACCCCAGGCATCATCTGTCCAATAAATGGTGGTTTGTGCTCAGTGTCACCACCATCATTCTACATGGAAATTGCCCTGAGCTCTCACTCTTGAACACAGAGGCCACACTTTAGGTGATCTCAGCAGATCATTAATGTAGTGTATGTAACTGTTCTACCTTTAAGAGAACTATTGTATGTAACCGTCCACCTTTAAGAGAACTATTTTAGGTGTGGCACTACTTTATCTTGGCTGCTGTATACTGTAATACCGACGGTGACCACACCGGTATATAAGTGCTGTGTCAGGATTTATTGGGCAGATTCGCCCTGATCTTCGAATAGTAAAGTCCTGTTAAAGTTACTCTTGTAGTCTGTGTATTAATTCGCCATAATACCTACAGACTTTACAGTGGCGACGAGTTCGATCTTACCCTGCGGCAACAATACTTCCGAAGCAGTTAACGAGCGTCGAGAAGAGGCACCCGCCCTCGTCGTTCTGCTGAGAGGAAACTCGAGTCTGCAGAGCAAGGAAGAAGGAAGAATTCAGACACGAAGCCTTCCATCAGCAACAGGCACGGATTGTCCCTTCTGCCACGGTGGTGAGTGAGCCGATCAGTACGAGAAGCAAGTCGGCCACGGTGACTGTGAGTAAAGGGAAAATAAAAAAAAAATAAACGGAGGATAAGGGCGGTGAACTCGACCACGGTCAGGGGAAAGGAGCCGGACAGAAGTCGGGCCCAGAGGCGCTGAGACTGGGGCAGCGTGGAGCACGGAAGCCGCGGTACAAGCGGGCTGGGAGACGCAACGGCGTCGTGAGACAGCTAGACCGCGACCGGCGAAAAAGGCCGGGCAGCGACCGAGGCCACGAAGCGCTGCGACCGGGGTCGTAAGGCGCGGGAAGATATAAAAATAAATAAATCGCGGAGAACTCAGCCGCAGCCGGGGAGGAAAGCACCGGACTGCGAGAGGGCTGGGAGGCGTGATTGGAAGCCGCTGAGGGAGAGACAGAGCCCGAGCGAGCGGGAGAGACAGAGCCCGAGCGAGGGAGACTGAGCGAGATCCAGCCCAGCGGCTGAAACTGTTCGCCGTCAACGGGTTGTACCCAGCGCCGGTTGCCCTGCTGAGAAAAGGGAACAAGGAACGCACTGAAGCCGACGCGCAGGCTGCGAACCCCGAAAGCCAGCGGTCGTCGCCCGAGGGAAAAGCTTACCCCTGCCGCCAGGGGAAGAAACGCGGGAAGCCGCCAGTAGGCGGGGAAGAAGACAGAAGCGGGAAACCGCCATTTTGAAAGTGGGCGGGGAAAGAAGACAAGCGCGGGAAACTGCCATTTTGAAAAAAAAAAAGTTAAAGAAATATTTCGTTGTTGTTTCTCAGGAAGAGTGTGAAGATGCCTAAGCGTAGTAACATCAACGGTTTCGATTCCGATGTGGAAGATTGGGCCACGTATGTAGAACGCATCGAGATATATTGTAAGGTCAATAAGATAGCAAATTATGACAAAGCTCTAACCTTACTAAACTCAATGGGTGCGAAGACATACGGGTTATTGAAGCATCTTCTATCACCAGCTAAACCGGCGGATCAGTCTTTCGCTAATATTGTTGCTGTCCTGAAGGATCATTTTAAACCCGCACCGCTGATGTTAGCGGAACGATCAAAATTTTACGTGAGAACGCAACGAAAAGAGGAAAGCAACGCGGAGTACCTGGTTGAACTGCGTAGGCTAGCAAAATACTGTCAGTTTGGGGTAAATCTGACAGAGGCACTGAGAGACAAGTTCGTGTGCGGGATGTCGAAGGAAGGAACACAAAAACGACTGCTCGAAGAGAACGATCTTACACTTGATAAGGCTGTCCTTATTGCAGCATCGCACGAAGCCGCAGCGAGAGGCACGGCGGAAATGCAGCGGAAGACAGCGGTACTCAGTGTGGATCAAATGACTTCGGGTACAACGAAATGTTATCGTTGTGGGAAGACAACACACGACCAGAACCAATGCTGGTTTAAAAACCAGGAATGTAGAAAATGTGGCAAGCTTGGTCACATAGCTAAGGTATGCCGGTCAGGAAAGAAGACCAGCAATAATAAGTCACCGCAGAAGAAGTACAGAAAGGTACATAAGGTGACTGGGAAGAGTCCAGATGAACAGAATTCGGACTCAGACTCCAACAGCAAGGAACTGGGTAGTCTGAGGATTCACAATGTGAGTAAAGAAGCTGACCGACAAACTATCTGGGTCACACTACAGATTGCAAAAGTCCAAGTGAAGATGGAAGTGGACACCGGATCGGCGTTGACGGTCATGAATAAGCAAGATTACAAAAAGTTATTCAAACATATTTCCCTACGGGATACGGAGATAGTATTGCAGACATACACGGGGCACAAAGTATACCCCATCGGAAAGATAAAAGTCAAGGTGAGATACAAGGACAAAGATCACCAAGGGATGGACATGTATGTGCTGCCCAAGGGAGGTCCACCACTTCTGGGACGGGAGTGGATCAGGAAAATAAAGATAGACTGGCATTCACTAAACACAATGACGGTAGATTCCGGAAAGGAAGATGTCAAACCTGAACGGTTGTCCAGAATATTGGACGAAGCTAAAGAGGTATTCCAGCAAGGACTGGGAACACTGAGAGGAATTAAAGCAAAAATCAAGATTGCAGAACATGCAAGCCCAAAATTTTTCAAAGCCAGATCGGTACCTTACGCGATACGACCTGCTGTGGAGGCAGAACTGGAAGAGCTTGAACGTTCAGGGGTACTGTCTAAGGTGGACTGGAGTGAGTGGGCCACGCCCATTGTTCCCGTCATGAAGTCTTCATCAAGTAACAAGCCAGGGGGACCGGGAAAGGTCCGCATCTGCGGAGACTTCAAGATCACAGTTAATCCGGTGCTTCACACGGTACAATACCCGCTCCCGCGGATTGAGGATATCTTTGCTTCATTGTCTGGCGGGAAACACTTCACCAAGATAGACCTGGCACAAACATACTTACAAATGGAAGTCGAGGAAGAGTCGCGCCAGTATCTCACAATCAACACGCACAGAGGCTTGTATCGTTATAATAGACTGGTTTTTGGAGTAGCTTCGGCTCCAGCAATTTGGCAGAGGGCCATGGAGCAGGTCTTACAGGGTATTCCAAGCACGCAGTGTTACTTGGACGATATCCTGATTATGGGAGCAGACGAGGAGGAACACCTCACAAATTTGAAACTGGTGCTCACCAGGTTGAAGGAATATGGCCTTCGAGTTAATCGCCAGAAATGTGAGTTCTTCCAGAAACGGATCTCGTACTGCGGTCATGTCATTGACCAAGAGGGGCTGCACAAGTCACCTGACAAGATAGAAGCTGTCGTGAAGGCCCCCGCTCCGGAAAATGTATCACAGTTGAGATCGTTTCTGGGGTTGATTAATTATTACCACAAGTTTCTGCCAAATCTATCCATGGTGCTGCATCCGCTGAATGCTCTGTTGCGGAAAGAAGTACCATGGAAGTGGAGCGAGGACTGTAAGAAGGCCTTTCGGAGAAGCAAGGCGTTGATTACCTCTGAGGAAGTGTTGGCTCATTTCAACCCAACGTTACCTCTTCGTCTAGCTTGTGATGCTTCCCCTTATGGAATTGGAGCAGTACTTTCACACAAGTTACCAAATGGCTCGGAAAGGCCAGTCGCATTTGCGTCCCGATCATTGACCTCCGCTGAGCGAAATTATGCTCAGATAGATAGGGAGGCCCTCAGCCTTGTGTGGGGAGTAAAGAAATTCAATCATTACCTGCAGGGCAAGAAGTTCACATTACTGACAGACCACCAGCCGTTGGTGTCCATATTCAACCCTAACAAGGCCGTTTCCACTATGACAGCGCAAAGGCTACAGAGGTGGTCCGTGTTACTTGGGGCACACCAATATGACATCGAATACAAAAGGTCCAAACAGTATGGAAATGCTGATGGGTTATCGCGCCTACCGTTGCCAGTAGTAGAAGAGGCGGCTACAGTGGACCCGGTAGAGATGTTCCACTCATCCATAGTGGAATGTCTACCAGTAACAAATTCGATGATCGAAAATGAAACAAGAAATGACCCGACTCTCTCACGAGTCTACGATTTAACAGTGGAGGGATGGCCAGCACATGGCGAACCAACGCTGCCCGCATTTTCGCAAAGAAAAGAACAGCTGTCAGTGTGCCGAGGAACCTTGATGTGTGGATCTAGAGTGGTGATTCCACCCAAACTTCAGCATAAGGTGCTAAAGGAGCTTCACGAGGGGCATCTGGGTGGAGTGAAAATGAAGAACCTAGCAAGAGCGTTCGTGTGGTGGCCAGGTATTGATGGAGACATCGAAGAAATAACCAAGAGCTGTCTAGGATGCCAGAAGGTCCAAAACGCGCCACCACAAGCTCCTCTGCATCCATGGGAATGGCCCTCATCTCCTTGGCAAAGGGTACACGTCGACTTTGCTGGTCCATTTATGGACTCAATGTTTCTAATCGCGGTGGATGCACACTCCAAGTGGCTGGAGGTAATAAAGATGTCCTCCACCACCACGGAAAAAACCATCACAGTATTAAGGACCATATTTGCCAGGAATGGGCTGCCGGAACAGATCTGTTCTGATAATGGACCGCAATTTGTGTCCGAAGAATTCAGGAAGTTCTTAAAAAGGAATGGGGTCAAGCACTACACGTCAGCCCCATACCATCCCGCCACCAATGGATTAGCTGAAAGGTTTGTCCAGACCTTCAAGAAGGCCATAAAGGCCATGGGTAATGAAGACATCAACCTACAACATAAGGTAGATAACTTCTTGTTGGCGTACAGGAATGCAACACATGCGGTCACAAACCAAACTCCCGCCATGATGTTTTTCAATAGAAGACTAAGATGCCGGCTGGATTTGATTAAGCCAAACATCAGAAGGGACGTAGAGAACCGGCAATTTCAGGGCATGAATGAAAGGCCAACTAGATCCTTTCAGATAGGTCAACAAGTTTTGGCCCGGGACTACCGTACCGAGAAATGGCAGCCTGGAACTATTGGGAAAAGGCTAGGGCCGCTGATGTATACCGTGGACATTGGTGACAGCATAATAAGGCGCCATGTTGACCAGATCATAGGGTCATCCACAAAGGACCAACCTACTCCACACCCTTACACGGCTAATGTTGAAGCAGAGATACCCAGAGCACCTACCTCCGATCTGGTAATACTGGAATCAGATGAACCTGACACTGTCCTTCAAGCCGAATCGACCTTGCCAGAAGAACCTACTACCCCGCCAAAAACTACTACACCACCAAGGCGTTATCCGGACAGAGTCAGGAAGCCTCCAGAGAGACTGAATCTGTGAACTGTTTTGCATAAGTTGTATATATGTTATGATGTTATGTTAATGGGGAATAAGTATGTTGTAAGCTAAAAAGGGAGGATTGTAGTGTATGTAACTGTTCTACCTTTAAGAGAACTATTGTATGTAACCGTCCACCTTTAAGAGAACTATTTTAGGTGTGGCACTACTTTATCTTGGCTGCTGTATACTGTAATACCGACGGTGACCACACCGGTATATAAGTGCTGTGTCAGGATTTATTGGGCAGATTCGCCCTGATCTTCGAATAGTAAAGTCCTGTTAAAGTTACTCTTGTAGTCTGTGTATTAATTTGCCATAATACCTACAGACTTTACAATTAAACCTTTTTCAACACTGAACCTATGTCCGTCTGCACACAGAACTCGAGCTCACCTCCTCAGCAATTTGCAGCCAAGCTGCCTTGGTTTGCTGAGGAGGCCACCTTCTTCCGTTTCCAGGGAAGAGGAGCACCTGACATCCTCTAACTCCCTCAACAAGAGCATGGAGGGAGCCCTCATTGAATCTGGCTGCAGCCTTAGTTTTTGGTGCTGCCATTCCTGTAGCTCCCAGCACCTTTAAGAGAAAAAAACATTAATATTACTAAGCAAATATTTGGAACACATCTGGCGTATTTTTTATTTCATAGTCAGATAATAAAGTCATATATCAAAAAATCATGAATCTCTTTCTGGAATAATATGACCAGCAATATCATTCATTAAATTTTGCTCAGAACAGACACTGTCAACTCCCCTTTCAAGATAATAAAGCACCAAGCCATCCCAATGACATTTGTATGTAAAGGAAACATGGCCCCTTTAAATTTTCAAACAAACAATGCCTCATCAGAGGCGCAAAACTGACATCTCCAAGCAATTGCCTGGAGGAACCCGCACATCGGTTGTAACGAGGCCAATGAAGCCAGAATCAGAAGTGCTGGGAGGCGGCAGCCGGGTGCGGGTCTGAAAGCTGCCGAGCAGCGGGCCCGCCCTCAACCGACCTCCGTTATTAAAATCGAGCCCTGAGTGTTTCCGCTTCCGCCACTTCCGTCGGCAGCGAATTCCAAGTCCTCACCACTCGCTGCATAAAATTTTTTTCCCTCACATCCACCCTGTATGTCTTGCCAAAAAACCTTAAATCTGTGTCCCCTAGTCATTGTACCATCAACTAGTGGGAACAGCCTTTCCCCGTCTAGCCTACCCAAACCCGTCATAATCTTGTACACCTCTATCAAATCACCCCTCAACCTCCTTTGCTCTAATGAAAACAAATCCAGCTTCTCCAACCTGTCCTTGTAGCTAAGATCCCCCATCCCCGGAATCATTCTGGTAAATCTCCTTTGCACCCTCTCAAGGGCCTTCACATCCTTCCTAAAGTGTGGTGACCAGAACTGGACACAATACTCCAGTTGTGGCCTAACTAGCGCTTTATAAAGGTTCAGCATAACTTCTCTATTTTGTACTCAATACCTCTATTTATGAAGGCCAAGATCCTATATGCTTTGCTAACCACTCTCTCAATATGTCCCGCCACCAGGGACCTATGCACATTAACTCCCAGGTCCCTCTGTCCCTGCACACTCTTTAAAACTGTGCCATTAAGTGTATTGGTGCACCCTTTATTAGCAATGCCCTTTCAATCCATAGAGGGCATCTCTTCATTCTCTTATGCCATCCATCATAATAATTCATAATAATCTGAAGGGTGTGGCAATAAAATGGCCCTTTCTATGCCTTACTCTCTCAATAAATTGTCCAATTTCTGTTCTCCACAGCTGAAATGAGCTTTATTTATAGTGCTTGCATGCCTATTAAAGGAGTTAACTGGTGATTATTGTAGATTCTTTTCTGACTGCCTGCTCAGCAACTGACTTCCAAGAATGGATGAGAGTAAACCTGTGTGTTTCTGCAAGTGCACCAAGAAAACAGAGAAATATTAATTAATGTTTTGTACACAATTAGTGTGCAAAGATAAAATTAAACTTCATAGAGATATTCTTTATGGCTGGCATCAATTGGTGTTGCAAGAATGCAGTTTATCTATGTAGCTCTGTGGTTTAATTTAAAGTTGACATGAAATCAGACAATCAAAATTAGTAGGCATGATAAAACTGGGGCTGCAATTATCATGTTTGTCATCTGACTGCTTGCCGTTTAATGGTCCAGAAATTTGGGTCGGGGGCTTCCCGCGGGTGCAAGCCCCCGACCTGCACTTACCTTGCGCGCTGGCCGTTGAGCTGTGGGCCCCCATGGAATTGCGATCCTGGGCCTCCCCCAACTGCTGGCGCGCAGTGCTTGTGTATCCCAGGGGCGCAGTTAGTTCGATGCGTCCCCTGGGATCATGTGGGCCATGGAGAGCCAATGGTAGCAGGGAATGCTCATTCATAAGTTTGACAGGAAACCTATAAATACTACAAGCCCCAAAACATCACTAAATCTTCAAATACATTTTTTTTTAAATCACATTTTTAAAATAAACTATAAATTACATGAAATAACTATTTTAAACAATAATTTACATTTTTTTAAAAATTAATTACATTTTCTAATGGGGCTAAAAATAAACTTATCTTTCTTTAAAGTATTTAAAAATAATAAAGCTGTGGAAAACATGTTTTAATTTTAATTAATTCACCACTTACCTCGTAAAAAGCAGACCTTGCGACTGCTTTTTACATGTCTAACTTCTGGAGACTTACCCTCCCGGGAAAACCTGCAAAAAAAAGTAAGTTCGATGCGCACGCACTGCCTCTCCTGCACATGCGTTCGACTTCTGAACCCCTTCTTTCAGGGGAACGGAAGTGCCGGTTTCCGTGCATGCGCAGTGCATGCAGGAAACCGTCACTTCCATTGGGCTTACGGGTGAGTACCCCGTGCGTACTCACCCGTGGAGACCCGAATTTCTGGGCCAATATGTGTACAGATCAGTCAACTTTCCTAAACCTTTTTACTGAAAACGTTTAAATGAACATTTCACACGTAAATAAGTGTTCATCTAGGTTGTCAGTGCCTGTTTACTGTCCTGTGCCACATTAGTAGGTACTGGCTGTACACCAGGAAGTAGTGCAGATAAACTGACTTCCCAGAAATAATGACTGCATGGCTCAAAAACGTAGCAAATTGAAAACTTTATACGATGAACTACATTTTCCACCATCTGGATGAACATGCATGAACATGAATTAAGTCAAGTGTATAACAGAGTACAAGAAGTATATTGGGGGCTAAATTCGATAGCTCCTGAAAACAGGCCCGGGGATCGTGATGCACGATTAACCCGCGCCCATTGATTGCAATGTAGACGGCATGCCAACTTCGTGTTGCCTGCTCATTTAAATTATTTCAGCATCCAGCCAGCGCTAATCATGCTGTTCATTGGCTGCATGCATCAGCAAGGGTCCCAAAATTGTAACTTACGAGCACCAGTTAAAGCTAGCCTGCACTGCTTAAAGTTGCCTGCACCTCTTAAGGGGAGGTGCATTGTGGTTGGAGTAGGTGCTGGCGGTCATTCAGGAAGTGAATTTGACCTGGAAAACAGTGAAGAATGGCACAACATAGGAGAGAGCAGGTTCCAAGGTTTTCAGATGCTGCACTGGAGGCCTTGGTGGAGGAGGTGGAAAGTAGGAGAGATGCCCTGTATCCCCAGGGGGCTAGGAGCAATGTTCCCCGAAATGTTTTGTGGGCCACATAGGCCCTTTAATAAGTTGTGCAGCCCATTCAAAAATCCGCGCATGCGCGTTTTTTCAATTTAAAAGCCGGCTCACCAGATGCACGGGACCCATGGAGCACTGTGTGGCTGCTCAGCTTAAAGGGAGCATTGGCTAGGAGACCCTCCAGACACACCCTCAGAAGGTAATGGGAGCACATAGCCGTGGAGGTCAATACTAGGAGTCAAGCCCCGAGGACCTGGATGCAGTGCCGCAAGAAGTTTACTGACTTCACACAAGTGGTCAAGATCAGTGAATGCATCTTCAAATTCCATATTCTACCAACTACACCACTAGCCTCAGCCACTTCTCAATGCACCACACCCCCATCACACACCTACCAACAATCTCTATCAATCAGGACTCATACCTCACATTCATAGCTTCACCTCACCCTCACACACTTAGCACTGCTGCAAGCCTCACACCCACATCTCACAGCTTGCACACACTGCCAGCTATTCAACCATGACAGCCACATCACCCATACAGATTGCACGGCACTCACTGACACACTTTCCTCTCTCTTGCAGGACAAGGTGGTGCACAACCGGAGGCAGTAGGAGCTAACTGGCAGGGGACAGGCGCGCCTGCATGCCCTAACCCCCATGGAGGAGACGGAGCTGGCCATTATTGGAATGGCCATTACTGAGGCGGTTGCCAGCGGGGGGACTGAAACCATCGAAGATGACGGTATCTTCATACCTGATCGTCCTTCTCACATCCCATTTCCCCCTCATCCCCCAATCTCTTCTGATTTATAAGCAGCAGATGCTGTAATTTCTCCCCCAATAGATTACTAGGATTGTTGAGGTGCCACACCGGGGGAGTGGCAGTGGCTCCATGGACCACGAACCACCTCAGGATGACAGCATTTGTCCTCCTACCACTGCCACTCCGCCAGTGCTCTTGCTGTTGCCTGTCAGCCAGCTAGCCAGCTCAGACAGCTGCCGCCCATGCCGAGATGGTGCAGTCCGAAGCCGGGCCTTTTAGCCCCAGAGCTGCTCGAGGTCATCCTCCAAGGTCATCTGCAGTCTCCCCGCTGAAAGTCAGCAGCCTTCCACCAGCCATGCAGCAGCCATTGGGGTAGCACTGCCTAGGACAGGCAAAAGCACACAGAAGACAGGCACTAAGGGAATGCACATGGGTGATTAGTATCCGTTTGTACGCAATATGGCATGATTTGATTTGTAATTTTGGTTTGGAATGTTTATTTTGTAATGCCTTTTACTTTTGCATTGTGGCCATGCAGATGCTGTGATGGTGAGTGACAGAGGGAAGTTAAGCAATGTTCCCTTTAGCGCTCCAGGGGTCCCATGCAGCCAGTTAGCCGGCTTTTAAATTGGAAAAAAAAAATGCGTATGCGCGGATTTCTGAATGGGCTGCGCAGCCCATTAAAGGGGCCGTGCAGCCCCCAAAAAAATTACAGGGAACACTGAAGGTAAGTAGTGTGACTGTTAGTGAATGGGGAATTGGGGTTGAGGTTACTAGTATCGCACTCGGATGAGTTCTTTACCGACAGCTTGAGCCAAAAGGGGCTGTCTAGGTTGCCTCCTCCCTTCCTCTTCCTCCTCCTTCTGAGCTGCTTGCTGTATAGCTGGTGGCAAGGGCTGTGCCCCTCATGATGGCGAAGTTGTGCAGTATACAGCAGACCACCACAAATCTTGACACCCGCTCAGCCGAGTACTGCAGGGCTCCTCCAGAGTGGTCCAGAGAGTGGAATCATTGTTTCAGCATGCCAATGGTCTGCTGTATCACATTTCGTGTGGCTGCATGGCTTTCATTGTATGCATGCTGCACACGTGTGCGTGGGTTGCACGCCGGAGTCATGAGCCATGTTGTCACTGGATAGCCCTTGCCCCCCAGTAGCCAGTCTTTAGTTTGCCACGGTGACTCAAATGCAGCTGGCACAGCGGACTGCCACACAATGAAGACATCATGACTGCTGCCAGGATAACAGGCATTGACCTGCATGATTCGCTGCTTATGGTCGCACACCAGCTGGACGCTGAGGGAATGGAATCCCTTTCGGTTCCAGTATATGCCAGTGTTGATGTGCGGCACCCGCAAAGCAATGTGCATGCAATCAATGGCACCCTGCCCCATGCCTGCAATCCTAGCGAAGCCGTGTGCTGGTCTCTGGCAAGAGAGAATGAAATGTAGTCAGCTCTCTTTGAATAGAGAGCCTTAGTAATGTCCCTTATGCAACAGTGGATGGCGAACTGCAAGATGTTGCAAATGTCTCCAGCTCCAGCCTGGAAGGAGCCAAACGCATAAAAGTCCATCGCCACGGTCAGCTTCACAGCTTGCTCTGCTCTGAGGTTGCAGATATGGTTGCAGCAGGTGGCAGATGGCCTTACTGAGTGTCACTGTTTCACACATTGTTCCTCGCTGAGGTTAAGTTAGGAGATTTTCTCCCTGAACATCCTGGGTGAATATGGCCTCCGGCTGAGAGCGCTTCTCCCCTCCTCCTCCTCCTCCCTCTTTGAGCAGCTTGTCCTGCTCTGCGTGGCCTCTACTCATTTTTCATGTTGTATTCCGAGGTGAAGTCTGACAAATGCACCCATGTCTGGCAGCAAGTGGTTTTCTGCAGAAGCCTTAATACCAGGAGAAAGTCCTTCAGCTCCTGCCACACCACTCCCTGTAGACTTTTGCAACTTGAAACAACTATAGAAAGCATCAAACATTTGTAGAATTGTACCAACAGTCAGAAGAAATAAACCAGCAACTAACTAGAAAGTTCCAAACAGCTGCACAAACTTAGACAGAGCCAGTAGAAATGAAAAAGCAAGTCAGTTGCAAGTAGTCGATGATCCCTTTAAATAGCTCTGATGTGGGGGTCCTTCCTGATGCTGAATGTGTGTTCAGCTGTGCGAGGTTAAGAGAGGGCGTTAGCTGGAGCGTTGAGCTCCAAAATGGCAGCACTGGCGTCAAATCAGCGTTCCACCTATCCCTGTGGGAGCTAAAGAAGTACATCAGACACAAGGTCAAGGCAATGCTAGCAGCCTTCTTCTGATGAAGGTCATGAGGTTCTATAGCCAGTTACCATTTCAGTGATATAAAAAACAGAAAATGCTGGACATACTCAGCAGGTCAGGCAGCATCTGTGGAGAGAGAAACAGAGTTAACGTTACAGGTTGATGACCTTTCGTCAGAACCATTTCAGTGATTCATTATGAGTTTAAAGCCTGGGACCTGGGAGAGGCGAGGCAGGAGAGGCTGATTTAAACTGAGCTCCGAGAGTGGGAGAGGCGGGCCTGCGAGAGGTGAGGCGGGAGAGGCTGATTTAAACCGAGCTCCGAGAGCGGGAGAGGCGGACCTGCGAGAGGCGAGGTGGGAGAGGCTGATTTAAACCGAGCTCAGAGAGTGGGAGAGGCGGACCTGTGAGAGGCGAGGCGGGAGAGGCTGATTTAAACCGAGCTCTGAGAGCGGGAGAGGTGGACCTGCAAGAGGCGAGGTGGGAGAGGCTGATTTAAACTGAGCTCCGAGAGCGGGAGAGGCGGACCTGCGAGAGGTGAGGTGGGAGAGGCTGATTTAAACTGAGCTCCGAGAGTGGGAGAGGCGGACCTGCGAGAGGCGAGGCGGGAGAGGCTGATTTAAACCGAGCTCCGAGAGCGGGAGAGGTGGACCTGCGAGAGGAGAGGCGGGAGAAGCTGATTTAAACCGAGCTCCGAAAGCGGGAGAGGCAGACCTGTGAAAGGCGGACCTGCGAGAGGAGAGCAAGAAGTAAAAAGTAATCGAAGTGTGACATCGCCAGAAGGCAGGTAAGTGATTGGTTGGTGAGTATTTCTCTCTTTCTCGCTTTTTCCCAAACTTAAATTTTGTAGTTTATAGTTTCTACGGTCTCTGTTGTGTAGCGGGGACTGCTGGTAAACAAGGGCCCTTGAGTATATCATTTAATTATAGTGTAATTGGTGGGATTGATTTGATTTAAATTAATTTGAATTAATTAAAGGGTAAGTCATAGCAGTACAGCTCGGTGCCGTGGTATGCTCCTCCTGCACTATGTGGGAAATCAGGGACACTTCCTGTGTCACTGACGACCATGTGTGCGGGAAGTGTATCCAGCTGCAGCTACTGGCAGGCTGCATTGCAGCGCTGGAGCTGCGAATGGATACATACTGGAGCATTCGTGATGCTGAGGACATTGTGGAAAGCACATTTAATGAGTTGGTCGCACCGCAGGTAAAGGCTGCACAGGCAGAAAGGGAATGGGTGACTGCCATGCATAGTAGTAGGCGCAGGCAGGTAGTGCAGGGGTCCCCTGTGACCATCCCCCTCTCAAACAGATATACCACTTTGGATATTGTTGGGGAGGATGGCTTATCGGGGGAAGGCAGCAGCAGCCAACTTCCTGGCACCATGGGTGGTTCTGCTGCATAGGACGGGAGGAAAAAGAGGGGTAGAGCTATAGTAATAGGGGATTCTATTGTAAGGGGAATAGATAGGCGTTTCTGTGGCTGCAAACAAGACTCCAGGATGGTATGTTGCCTCCTTGGTGCAAGAGTCAAGAATGTCTCAGAGCGGCTGCAGAGCATTTTGGAAGGGGAGGGTGAACAGCCAGTTGTCGTGGTGCATATAGGTATCAACGATATAGGTAAAAAAATGGGATGGGGTCCTAAAAGATGAATATAGGGAGTTAGGAGGTAAATTTAAAAATAGGACCTCAAAGGTAGTAATCTCAGGATTGCTACCAGTGCCACATGCTAGTCAGAGTAGAAATAGAAGGATATTTCAGATGAATACGTGGCTAGAGGAATGGTGCAAGGGGGAGGGATTCAAATTCCTGGGACATTGGGACCGGTTCTGGGGGAGGTGGGACCAGTACAAACTGGATGGTTTGCACCTGGGCAGGACTGGGACCGATGTCCTAGGGGGAGTGTTTGCTGGTGCTCTGGGGGAGGGTTTAAACTAAAATGGCAGGGAACCTGAGCAGGGAGACAAAGGAAAGGGAAACAAGGATAGAAGCAAAAGACAGGAAGGAGAAAAGCAAAGGTGGCAGTCAGAGAAATCAAGGGTTTAAATCAAACATGGCCACAGTAAATAATAATTCTAAAAGGTCTAAGAGTGTTAAAAAAACAAGCCTGAAGGCTTTGTGTCTTAATGCGAGGAGCATTCCTAATAAGGTGGATGAATTAGCAGCGCAAATAGAGGTAAACGGATATGATATGATTGGGATTACGGAAACATGGCTCCAGGGTGACCAAGGCTGGGAACTCAACATCCAGGGGTATTCAATATTCAGGAAAGACAGGCAAAAAGTAAAAGGAGGTGGGGTAGCATTGCTGGTTAAAGAGAGGATTAACACAATTGTAAGGAAGGATATTAGCTCTGATAATGTGGAATCTGTATGGATAGAACTGAGAAATACCATGGGGAAGAAAACGTTAGTGGGAGTGGTATACAGACCCCCAAACAGTAATGCGAAGGTTGGGGATGGCATTAAATGGGAAATTAGAAATGCGTGCAACAAGGGCACAGCAGCTATCATTGGTGACTTTAATTTACATATAGATTGGGCTAACCAAATTAGTAACAATACTGTGGAGGAGGAATTCGTGGAGTGTATACGGGATGGTTTCCTGGACCAATATGTCGAGGAATAAACTAGAGACTGGGTATTATGTAATGAGAAAGGATTAATTAGCAATCTTGTTGTGCGAGGCCCCTTGGGGCGGAGCGATCATAATATGATAGAATTCTTCATTAAGATGGAGAGTGAAGTAGTTGACTCAGAGACTAGGTTCCTGAATTTAAATAAAGGAAACTACGATGGTATGAGGCGCGAGTTGGGTAGGATTCATTGGGGAATGTTACTCAAAGGGTTGACGGTGGATAGGCAATGGCAAACATTCAAAGATCGCATGGATGAACTACAGAATTTGTTCATCCCTGTTTGGCATAAAAATAAAACAAAAAAGGTGACTCAACCGTGGCTAACAAGGGAAATTAGGGATAGCATAAGATCCAAGGAGAGGACATATAAATTGGCCAGAAAAAGCAGTAACCCTGAGGATTGGGAGCAGTTTAGGATTCAGCAAAGGAGGACAAAGGGATTAATTAAGAGGAGGAAAATGGAGTATGAGAGTAAGCTTGCAGGAAACATATAAACTGACTGTAAAAGCTTTTATAGATATGTGAAGAGAAAAAGATTGGTGAAGTCAAGTGTAGGTCCCTTGCAGTCAGAATCAGGGGAATTTATAATGGGGAACAAAGAAATGGCAGACCAATTAAATATATACTTTGGTTCTGTCTTCACAAAGGAGGACACAAATAACCTCCCAGAGATGTCGGGGAACATAGGGTCTAATGAGAGGGAGGAACTGAATGAAATCAGTATTTGTAGGGAAATGGTGTTAGGGAAATTGATGGGATTGAAGGCCAATAAATCCCCAGGGCCTGATCATCTACATCCTAGGGTACTTAAGGAAGTGGCCCTAGAAATGGTAGATGCATTGCTGGTCATCTTCCAAAATTCTATGGACTCTGGAACAGTTCCCATGGATTGGAGGGTAGCTAATGTTACCCCACTGTTCAAAAAAGGTGGTAGAGAGAAAACGGGGAATTATAGACTGGTAAGCCTGACATCGGTAGTGGGGAAAATGCTAGAGTCCATTATAAAAGATGTAATAGCAGAGCACTTGGAAAACTGTGACAGGATTGGACAAAGTCAACTTGGATTTACAAAAGTTAAATTGTGCTTGACTAATCTACTGGAATTTTTTGAGGAT
This sequence comes from Somniosus microcephalus, assembly GCF_052327205.1. NCBI lineage: Eukaryota > Metazoa > Chordata > Chondrichthyes > Squaliformes > Somniosidae > Somniosus > Somniosus microcephalus. The sequence goes on from NC_140987.1 coordinate 199,938,121, forward strand.
GTAACTGGTAGAATAGATAAGGGAGAACCAGTGGCTGTGGTGTATTTGGACTTTCAGAAGGCTTTCGATAAGGTCCCGCATAAGAGATTAGCATGTAAATTTAAGGCACATGGGATTGGGGGCAACGCACTGACTTGGATAGAGAAGTGGTTGGCAGACAGGAAGCAAAGAGTTGGAATAAACGGGTCTTTATCTGAGTGGCAGGCAGTGACTAGTGGGGTACCACAGGGATCAGTCCGAGGACCCCAGCTATTCACAATATATATTAATGATCTAGACGAGGGAACTAGATGTAATATCTCCAAGTTTGCAGATGACTCAAAGCTGGGTGGGCGTGTGTGCTGTGAGGAGGATGCCGAGAAACTCCAGTATGATTTGGACAGGTTGGGTGATTGGACAGAAGCATGGCAGATGCAGTATAATGTGGATACATGCAAGGTTATCCACTTTGGTGGCAAAAACAGGAAGGCAGGTTATTATCTAAACAGCAATAGGTTGGGAGAAGGGGAAGTGCAACGAGACCTGGGTGTCCTTGTGCACCAGTCGCTGAAGGTAAGCATGCAGGTGCAGCAGGCGGTTAAGAAGGCAAATGGTATGTTGGATTTCGTAGCGAGAGGGTTTGAGTACAGGAACAAGGATGTCTTGCTGCAGTTGTACAGGGCCTTGGTGAGACCACACCTTGAGTATTGTGTGCCGTTTTCGTCACCTTATCTGAGGAAGGATGTTCTTGCCATGGAGGGTGTGCACCGAAGATTCACCAGACTGATACCTGGGATGGCAGGAATGACGTATGAGGAGAAATTGGGTCGATTGTGCTTATATTCGCTGGAGTTTAGAAGAATGAGAGGGGATCTCATTGAAACTTATAAAATTCTAACAGCACTAGACAGACTAAAGCAGGAAGGATATTCCCAATGGCGGGGGAGTCTGGAACCAGGGGTCACAGTCTAAAGATAAGGGGTAAGCCATTTAGGACAGAGATGAGGAGGAATTTCTTCACCCAAAGTGTAGTGAACCTGTTGAATTCTCTACCACGGAAGGCAGTTGAGGCCAATTCATTAAATATATTCAAGAAGGAGTTGGATATATTTCTTAAGGCTAAAGGGATCAAGGGATATGGGGAGAAGGCAGGGACAGGGTACTGAGTTTGGATGATCAGCCATGATCTTATTGAATGGCGGAGCAGGCTCGAGGGGCCGAATGGCCTACTCCTGCTCCTATCTTCTATGTTTCTATGTTTCTATGAATTACTATTGGCAATACCAACAGACTAAAGCTTAATACATTCAGAAGATGTTTGTTTGTCAGTTTTTTTTGTAAAGATATTAACCAATTTAAAATAAATGTGTAACCGACTCAACAAAAATAATGGCCATGTGGTTTAAACTGGAGCTAATCAACAACTTTATACTATGAGCTACAATAACTTAAGGTGGACAATGCCTGCATTAAAAGGTATATATTACAAACACGGTAAGTAATTGTGGTGTATGTGCCTTTAAGAGCCCCTGTGTACTGTAATGCCGGTAGTGGCCACTTGGGCTATATAAGCCTGTATAGTGTCTTGTATCTTTTAGTTCACCTCCAGACTTTGTTCAGTGATCACCTGTTAAACCAACTCCTGCATTCCATGTCTCCATTAACACACGGATACAACAGTGGCGACGAATTGGAAATGGTCTTACCTGCAATTCGGCAGCACCTCAAAGAGATCGATTCCTCAGACGAAGGTCGAAGAAAAAAATAAATACAAAAAACTGTGGTTTCACCAGCTAGCCGGGCTGGTGGCAGGTACTGCAATAATCCTTCCTGGGCGGCGGGCTGGGGCTCGATCGGCTGGCTCTGCAGCGGGGCCGAGCAGCGAAGGCGGAGGCAAACAGAGACGGAGGGTGGAGCACTCGGGAGACGGCCAGCGCTGCAAAGCAGGTCGACGTTCGGACCAAGCAGAGGGAGGGAAAAGTCCCAGAGAGTCCGGCGGGAACGAGTCTCCAACTATTAAAAATATCTGTATAAATAAAAACCGCGGAGAACAGCGTTGTCAGCAGCGGCAGCGGCAGGAAAGCGCGGGAGGCGCCATTTTTTCTCGGCAGGGAAGAAAGGAAAGCGCGGGAGGTGCCATTTTTTTTTCAGGATGCCGAAGACTGGCAATATTACTGCTTTCAATAGTGATGTAGAGGATTGGACCACATATGTGGAAAGAGTGGAGGTATATTGCACAGCGAATGAAATAGAGGATGATAAAACGGCATCGGTACTTTTAAATCTAATGGGCGCAAGGACATACGGGCTGTTACGAAACTTAATCACTCCAGCCAAACCGATGGACAAGAATTTTAAAGAGATTGTTGATACCCTACAGGAGCACTTAAACCCAACACCGCTGCTGATAGCGGAACGATTCAAATTCTTCAGGAGGAATCAGCACAAGAATGAAAGTAACGCTGATTACCTCACCGAATTAAGAAAGCTGTCAAAGCACTGCCAATTCGGGGCAGGACTGGCAGATTCTCTTCGAGACAAATTTGTCTGCGGTCTCCTAAGCGAAGGAACACAGAAAAGGCTACTTTCTGAGAAAGATTTAACACTGGACAAGGCTTTCAGTGTGGCTGTATCATACGAAGCAGCAGCAAGAGGAGCTGCAGAGATACAGCAAAAGCCACAGGACTTCGGCACCCATGGAATGACACAGGGTTTCGAGAGATGTTATCGCTGCGGCAGATCCACCCATGGCCAGAGGGACTGCTGGTTCAAGGACAAAGCATGCAGGCAATGCGGAAAGATGGGACACATTGCACGTGTATGCCGATCTGGAAACAAAAAATCCACTGGCAGAAAAAAAATCAATAAGGAAAAGTACAGAAAGGTACAAATGATGACGGACAGTAGCTCCGAAGACCAGAAGAGCGATAGCGACTCCAGAAACAAGAGACTAAGCTGTCTCAAATTACATAATGTAATTGCCAAAGAAGATTACCAGACCATTTGGGTTACCCTCACGATAGCGGGGTCCCCAGTTAAAATGGAGCTAGATACAGGATCAGCTCTGACCGTCATAAGTCGATGGGATTACGAGCGGCTATTTCCGCATATACCTTTGAAAGACACATCCATTATCTTGAAAACATATACGGGGCAGAAAGTATACCCCAGAGGGAAAATAAGGGTGCCTGTTGTATACAATGGCAAGGAAATACATAAGTTGTATTTATACGTTCTGCAAGATGGTGGTCCACCGCTGTTGGGACGTGAATGGATCAGGAAGACACGTTTAGACTGGCACTCCATTCAGGCACTGACGGTGACCAGTAAGAAAAAAAATGATGATGACGTCATACCTGAATGATTAAAAGACATCTTGGCCAACGCCAAAGAAGTGTTTCAACAGGAACTAGGAACCCTGAAAGGCGTCACCGCCTCAATAAAAGTGGAAGATGCGGCAATTCCCAAGTTTTTTAAGGCAAGGCCGGTGCCATACGCAATTCGTCCAGCAGTCGAGGCAGAGCTGGAGAATTTGGAAAAGGCAGGCGTGTTATCCAAGATAGATTGGAGCGAGTGGGCAACACCCATCGTCCCGGTCATGAAGAAAACGTTGAATAATGATAAAGCCGAAGAACAGAGAAAAATTCACATCTGTGGGGACTTCAAGGTGACTGTAAACCCGATCCTTCACACGGTACAGTATCCTCTTCCGAGGATAGAAGATATTTTCGCCTCACTATCCGGAGGGAAACGTTTCACCAAAATTGACTTGGCACAGGCATATCTACAGATGGAGGTTGAGGAGGCCTCTAAAAAGTATCTCACGATAAACACACACAAAGGCCTGTACCAGTACAATCGACTGGTTTTCGGAGTAGCATCAGCTCCAGCTATCTGGCAAAGAGCTATGGAGCAAGTCCTGCAAGGGATTCCGGGGACTCAATGCTACCTAGACGACATCCTTGTAACAGGAGAAAACGACAACGAGCACCATGCCAATTTGGAGCAGGTGCTCACTAGGCTGAGAGAACGGGGCCTACGAGCAAATCGCCCCAAGTGCGAATTTTTCCAGAAACAAATATCATATTGTGGCCACATAATTAACGAAGAAGGGTTGCATAAGTCACCTGAAAAAATTGAAGCGGTCATAAAAGCCTCAGCACCTGAAAATGTCTCACAATTATGGTCGTTCCTGGGATTGATAAATTACTATCATAAATTTTTACCGAACTTGTCAACTGTTCTGCACCCTCTTAACGAACTGCTACAAACGGGAGTAAATTGGAAATGGAGTGAAGACTGTAAACGTGCCTTCCATAAATGCAAAGGCTTGATCACGTCCAAGGAAGTTTTGGCTCATTACAACCCATCACTGCCAATCAGACTGGCGTGCGATGCATCCCCTTATGGCGTAGGAGCGGTATTATCGCATAGATTCCCTGATGGCTCGGAGCGGCCGATAGCTTTTGCGTCACGCTCATTGAACTCAGCTGAGCGTAACTATGCCCAGATCGAGAGGGAAGCACTCAGCCTGGTATGGGGAGTGAAGAAATTCAACCATTACCTACACGGACAAAAATTTACCTTGTTGACTGACCATCAACCCCTCATCTCCATATTCAACCCTAAAAAGGGCGTTCCCATTATGACAGCGCAAAGGCTACAGAGGTGGTCCCTTTTCCTAGGGGCACACCAATATGACATAGAATACAAAGGATCAAAACAGCATGGAAATGCTGACGGTTTATCGCGTCTACCGTTGCCAACGGTAGATGAGGCACCTACAGTGGACCCAGTGGAGATGTTCCACTCAACCATAGTGGAATGTCTTCCAGTAACAAATTCTACCATTGAAAAGGAAACGAGAAATGACCCGACTCTCTCACGAGTCTACGATTTAACGGTGAAGGGATGGCCAGCACATGGCGAACCACTGTTGCCAGCATTCTCGCAAAGAAGAGAACAGCTGTCAGTGTGCCGAGGAACCTTGATGTGTGGATCCAGAGTGGTGATTCCACCCAAACTCCAGGATAAAGTGCTAAAGGAGCTTCACGAGGGGCATCTGGGTGGAGTGAAAATGAAGAACCTAGCCAGAGCGTTTGTGTGGTGGCCAGGTATCGATGGAGACATCGAAGAAATTACCAAGGGCTGTCTAGGATGCCAGAAGGTCCAAAACGCCCCACCACGAGCCCCTCTACATCCATGGGAGTGGCCCTCATCCCCATGGCAAAGGGTACACATCGACTTTGCTGGCCCATTTATGGACTCAATGTTCTTAATCACGGTTGATGCACACTCCAAATGGCCGGAGGTAACAAAGATGTCCTCCACCACCACGGAAAAAACCATCACAGTATTAAAGACCATATTTGCCAGGAATGGGCTGCCTGAACAGATCTGTTTTGATAATGGACCGCAATTTGTGTCCGAAGAATTCAGGAAGTTCTTAAAAAACAATGGGGTTAAGCACTACACAGCCGCCCCATACCATCCCGCCACCAATGGATTGGCTGAAAGGTTTGTCCAGACCTTCAAGAAGGCCATAAAGGCCATGGGTAATGAAGACATAAATCTACAGCATAAGGTAGATAACTTCTTGTTTGCATACAGGAATGCAACACATGTGGTTACAAACCAAACTCCCGCCATGATGTTTTTCAATAGAAGACTAAGATGCCGGCTGGATTTGATCAAGCCAAACATCAGATGGGACGTAGAGAACCGGCAATTTCAAGGCATGAATGAAAGGCCAACTAGAACCTTCCGGATAGGTCAACAAGTTTTGGCCCGGGACTACTGTACTGAGAAATGGCAGCCTGGAACTATTTGCACACGACTAGGACCGCTGATGTATACCGTGGACATTGGAGAAAGCATAATAAGGCGCCATGCTGACCAGATCATAGAGTCATCCGAAAAGGGACAACCTACACCACAACTCTATACGCCTAGTGATGAAGCAGAGATACCCATAGTATCTACCTCCGATCCGGTGATACTGGAAGCAGATGAACCCGACACTGGCATTCAAGCCGAATCGACCTTGCCAAAAGAACCTACTACACCACCGAAAACTACTACACCACCGAGGCGTTATCCGGACCGAGTCAGGAAGCCTCCAGAGAGACTGACTTATAATTGATTAACTGCAGCAAATGTGTAGATTATTGTTCTTGTAAACATGTTAATTAATGATTGCTTAAAATGTTATGTACTGGTTGTCTAAAAGGGGAGGAATTGTGGTGTATGTGCCTTTAAGAGCCCCTGTGTACTGTAATGCCGGTCGTGGCCACTCGGGCTAATGCCTGTATAGTGTCTTGTATCTTTTAGTTCACCTCCAGACTTTGTTCAGTAAACACCTGTTAAACCAACTCCTGCATTCCGTGTCTCCATTAACACACGGATACAACAGTATTCATCCTTGAATTTTGCCACCAGTAATTTCTAGGCTCAAAAAATATTGTGGTAAAGAAAGAAAGACTTGCATTTATATAGTGCCTTTCATGACCACCGGATGTCTCAAAGCACTTTACAGCCAATGAAGTACTTTTGAAGTGTAGTCACTGTTGTAATCTGTGAAACACGACAGCCAATTTGCGCTCAGCAAGCTCCCACAAACACCAATGTGATAATGACCAGATAAACTGTTTTAGTGATTGTGGTAAACCACTGTATTGTATATTGCCACCTCTGGGTGGCGCTGTGTATGGAGGCATGCCTCAGCTGACTCCACCCACCACTGTGTGGGTTTCGTTCAGACTTGTTCAGTCACTCACGAAGAAGCATGGTCTCTTCTTAGCTAATAAAAGCCTTATTCATCTCTTCTTTCGACTCGTCATCTCTTCTTCGACTCATCACCTTTTATGAAGTAATTGATAAGCGTATCAATTTTATTAGCTAAAAGTTAAATGGCGACACCTGAGGAGCAACAACAGCAACGGATACAGCAGACATTGCTGAGAGCCCTCAGACCACCACGCCTGGACCTCGACCCTCAAGAGGTGGGTGCATCAGCCAAGTTTGAACACTGGCTGAGCTGCTTTGAATCCTTCCTCGCAATCTCACAGGTTACAGAGGAGGATCACAAACTGAAAATTTTGACCGCCCAGGTGAGCCATCAAGTATATATGCTAATCCGGGACTCTAATACGTACGTGGCGGCCCTCGAGCTACTAAAAGGGCAATATACGCGCCCAGTGAACACAATTTACGCCCGACACCTCTTGGGATCCCGCAGGCAGCAACCGGGAGAATCGGTAGGGGCATTTGCACGGGCGCTACTGGCACTCTGCAGAGACTGCGATTGTAAAGCGGTAACGGCTGTGGAGCACGCGCAGGGACTCGCCTGTGATGCCTTCGTCAGGGGCCTCCAGTCAGACCACACCCGGCAGAGACTGCTAGAAAGCAAGGAACCCGACCTGAAGACGGCCATTGCCCTTGCGCTCTCGTTAGAGGAGGCCCACCGAAACCTCGAGGCATACCCCCGTAACGGCGCCGAGACATGGCAATCGAAACCGTGGGACACGGGACCGCCGCCCCCGGCACCAACCGCTGCAGCGACCCAACCGAGACAGCAGCCTCCGGTAAGAACTGCTTCGATGCCCAGTAACCAGGCCCAAAAATGCTATTTCTGTGGCCAGTTAAAACATCCCAGAGCGCACTGCCCAGCTAAGACAGCTACCTGCTCGGGCTGCGGGAAGAAAGGCCATTACGCTAACGCCTGCAAGGGGAAGCCAGCCAGCAGCGCAGCGTGCGGGCCGTGGGAGCAGCCATCTTATCCGCCATTTTGTGTACCCCCGGCCGCATGGCATCCGCCGCCATCGTATCCAACGCACTCAACCGCCATTTCGTCACCGGAACCGACCACCGTCTCGGCGGATGACTATAGTGACTCACTAAGCCACATACTGGCCTCCGTGACGCTGGATCAAGCCCTCCCTCACCATCTATCCAGCTCCATGATGGATATCGCGGTAAACGGCCGCGCCACCAGTTGCCTGATCGACAGCGGGAGCACAGAGAGTTTCGTCCACCCCGACACGGTACGTAGCCACTCCCTCACGATTCTGCCAACGCACCATCGCATTTCTATGGCGTCCAAGTCCCAGTCAATGGACATCAGCGGCTACTGTGTGGTGACCCTGTCAGTAGGGGGCACTGAATATAAAAAATTTAAACTGCTAGTCCTGCCCCGTCTTTGCGCTGCCGTCCTGCTGGGGTTGGATTTTCAGTGCCACCTTAAGAGTGTCACACTAGCATACGGTGGACCCCTCCCCCCACTCACAGTCTGCAACCAACAACTTTTAAATCGCCCGCTGCAAACCACCTGCAGCCTTTCCACATTAAAAGTCCCCCCCCCTCCCCTGTTCGCTAACCTCACCCGCGACTGTAAACCCATCGCTACCAAAAGCAGGCGGTACAGTGCCGGGGACAGAGCTTTTATCAGCTCTGAGGTGGAGCGGCTATTGAAGGAGGGCATTATCGAAGGTAGCACTAGCCCCTGGCGAGCCCAGGTTGTAGTCGTTAAAACCACTGCAAAACGCCGCATGGTAATCGACTACAGCCAAACCATAAACCGGTACACCCAGCTGGACGCGTACCCCCTCCCTCGCATATCTGATATGGTCAATCAGATTGCGCAATACAAAGAATTCTCCACCATCGACCTTAAGTCAGCGTACCACCAGCTGCCCATCCGCCATGAGGACCGCCAGTATACTGCCTTCGAGGCAAACGGCCGCCTCTACCACTTCCTTAGGGTCCCCTTCGGCGTCACCAACGGGGTTTCGGTCTTCCAAAGGGAGATGGACCGAATGGTTGACCAGAACGCGCTGCGGGCAACCTTCCCCTATTTGGATAACGTCACCATCTGCGGCCACGACCAGCAGGACCACGACGTTAATCTAGCAAATTTCCTCCGTACGGCCCAACGGCTGAACCTAACGTACAATAAGGAAAAATGTATGTTTCACACCAAGCGCCTGGCCATCCTCGGCTGCGTGGTGGAGAACGGAGTCATCGGGCCCGACCCCGACAGAATGCGCCCCCTAATGGAGCTACCCCTTCCCCACTGCCAAAAAGCACTGAAGAGATGCCTGGGGTTTTTCTCCTACTACGCCCAGTGGGTGCCCCTCTATGCAGACAAAGCCAGGCCCCTCATCAAAGCCACCTCCTTCCCCCTGACACCAGAGGCGTGTGCAGCCTTCACTCTTATCAAGAACGATATCGCGAAGGCCGCAATGCACGCGGTGGATGAGTCCATCCCCTTCCAAGTGGAGAGCGATGCCTCCGACTTCGCCCTAGCCGCGACCCTTAACCAGGCGGGCAGACCCGTGGCCTTTTTCTCAAGGACCCTCCAGGGCCCCGAGACGAGACACTCCTCCGTCGAAAAGGAGGCCCAGGCTATTGTAGAAGCGGTGCGTCACTGGAGGCATTACCTGGCCGGGAAACGATTTACCCTGCTCACTGACCAGCGTTCAGTAGCTTTTATGTTTAATAATAAGCAGAGGGGTAAAATCAAGAACGACAAGATCTTGAGGTGGAGAATCGAACTCTCCACCTACAATTATGATATCTTGTATCGGCCAGGGAAACTCAATGAGCCCCCAGATGCCCTATCACGTGGTACATGCGCCAACGCGCAGAGCGATAGGCTGCAGTCCCTCCACAATGACCTCTGCCACCCGGGGGTCACCAGGTTTTTCCATTTTATCAAATCCCGTAACCTGCCCTACTCCATCGAGGAGGTCAGGACCATGACCAAGAGCTGCCAAATCTGCGCCGAGTGCAAACCGCACTTCTATAGGCCGGACAGAGCAAGCCTGATCAAGGCCACCCGCCCCTTCGAACGCCTGAGCGTCGATTTTAAAGGGCCCCTCCCCTCCGCTGACCGCAATGTGTACTTCCTCAACATAGTTGATGAGTACTCCCGTTTCCCCTTTGCCATCCCTTGCCCAGACATGACCAGTACCACGGTCATCAAGTGTCTGAATGACATCTTCGCTCTGTTCGGGTTCCCCAGCTATATACATAGCGACAGGGGCTCATCGTTCATGAGCGACGAACTTCGGCAGTACCTGCTAACAAGAGGTATCGCCACGAGCAGGACCACCAGTTACAACCCCCGGGGGAACGGCCAGGTGGAAAGGGAGAACGCGACGGTTTGGAAGGCAGTCCTCTTAGCACTAAAATCTAAGGGCCTTCCGACCTCCCGCTGGCAGGAGGTCCTCCCTGCAGCGCTTCACTCCATTCGGTCACTGCTTTGTACTGCCACTAATGCGACCCCTCATGAGAAAATGTTCGTTTTCCCCCGGAAGTCTACATCGGGAACCTCGCTACCAGCATGGTTGACTTCTCCTGGGCCCGTCCTACTGCGGAGGCACGTGAGGACGCATAAAACGGACCCCCTGGTCAAGCGGGTGCACCTCCTACACGCCAACCCCCAGTATGCCTGGGTGACATACCCAGACGGGCGGGAGGACACGGTCTCCATACGAGATCTCGCACCCTCGGGTACCCCTGAATTACCACCGTTATCCCCCTTACCACCGTTATCCCCCTTACCACTGTTATCCCCCACCACCCCTCCCAACCCAACCCCTGCAGACGGCATGCCAAAGCCCCAGGAATCTTCGCCAACCACCCAGACACCAGACCCGACGTCGGATGCTGCAACACCACCGCCACCACCACGACGATCAGGACGTCAGACAAGGCCTCCTGATAGACTTAACTTGTAGTACCCTTCACCCCGCCGGACTTCACATTAAACAAGGGGTGAATGTGGTAAACCACTGTATTGTATATTGCCACCTCTGGGTGGCGCTGTGTATGGAGGCATGCCTCAGCTGACTCCACCCACCACTGTGTGGGTTTCGTTCAGACTTGTTCAGTCACTCACGAAGAAGCATGGTCTCTTCTTAGCTAATAAAAGCCTTATTCATCTCTTCTTTCGACTCGTCATCTCTTCTTCGACTCATCACCTTTTATGAAGTAATTGATAAGCGTATCAGTGATGTTGATTGAGGGATAAATATTGGCCAGGACACCGGGGATAATTTCCCTGCTCTTCTTCAAAATAGTGCCATGGTATCTTTTATGTCCATCTGAGAGAGCAGACGGGGCCTCGGTTTAATGTCTCATCCGAAAGACGGCACCTCCGACAGTGCAGCACTCCCTCAGCACTGCACTGGAGTGTCAGCCTAGCTTTATGTGCTCAAGTCCCTGTGGCACTTGAGCCCACAACCTTCTGACTCAGAGGCGAGTGTGCTACCAACTGAGCCACAGCTGACACTGTGACACGATATAGCAAGAAACAACTTGAAACAAGAGGCAAGAAACAAATATATTAATTTGCTAATATTGAATTGTTATTACATACATGATTCATCATTATAGTAATTTTCGGCCCTATTTAGTCGGTATATTCTCTCACACAAATTAAGTTGCACATCAGAAAATATTTACGTGCATATTAAAAGTCCGCTGAAAAATGCAGCAAAGTGTGAAAAAAATCAACATTTTCTGGGTGAGCAGGCTTTTCGAGAAAATAACTCCCATACGTGATGTGCAGTTTACCCATTTAAGAAATGCCACTACACCACTCGAGGCATAATTTTTACAGAATTGTTTTCTCTCCATATATGAGCAAAAGAGAACTCTAGACAGTTGTTTTCCCTTCAAACATGCGCTACAGAAAATCATAAGCTACACAACAAATGTTCCCTAGCAACCACAATGCCAAGAATGAACAGAAGGCCTAAACTAGCCAGCTAAAATCAACCTTGTACTCATAACCACAACAACAAAATCACGCTCCACTTACACATCACTGGCCAGCATGCTTAGTATGAGTGCAAACTGAAACAGCGCATAAGTAAGTTTATTTTTAGTGAGCATGATATAATGCGAGATGAGAAAGTGATTTTGGGATGATGGCTGACCACAGCTGGCTAATCCAGATATCACTCCCACACCAGGCCTCAGAGGTGAACTGCTTTAAAAGTGCTCACATGAGTACAGGATGGAATTAGAGATGCTGTTTGTACGCGTGCTACTTTAAGAAAATAATAAGTCGGACATTACTCCCAAAGAGGTCCTAAAATCACTCCATGCACAAATGAAAACATGCTATATACTGGACGCATTGGACCGTTTAATTTTAGTGACTTCACTCACTTCAAATTTCCCAGCATCAAATGATTTAAGGCCACACGACTGAACTTCCATTTCATATATACTTCTGTTTATTATTCTGTTGTTTTCTTTTTCAAAAGATGCTGGTGCATTGCAGCTATTTCAAAGTTCATAGCAGAAAAGCCAGAAACCTGTAGAAAAAATAATAATTATCCTAAAAAGATCTCCAGAGGTTTCTGCTTTTCTTTCTGGGATTGGAAAGAAGAAAAAAAACTAGGGCCTCGATTTTAACTCTGGGCCGGATTTGGGCAGATGGGCAGCAGTGAGGGTTAGAAACTCACCCGCTGCTTCAGAAATAAGGCCTGGGCCGGGCCTCAATTAAGTCTCGCTGGCCAAGTCCCCACCCATATTGGGTGGAAAGTTATGCTGCCCGCCTAAACCAGGTAAGTAGCAGGATCAGCTGCTGGGGCCCTGCCAGGGAAGCCTCGCGATTGGGAAGGGAGTGAGTCTGCAGCACGGGAGGGCTAAGCATGCCTTGTGGGGCCCGAAAGAGCACTCTGAAGTTCTACTCCTGGCCTGCTGATTAATATGCGAATGAGCCTGCCCTGCGAATTCCACTGGAGTCTGCAGTGCCTGTCATGGTTGACCATGTGTCCCACCCCTCAGTAGTGCTGACATCTACCCAGGCTGCAAAGACATTTGGGGACGTTACCTTTACTCTCACCTTCACCCAGCACAGTATATTTAGCTGAGCTTGTCTCAGGTAGCCTCATTGTCTGATTTCCTAATTTTTCCATCAAAAATCCATTGTTATAGGCGTCCTTGGATAATTATTTATTTTAATTCTGCAGATAGACAGTATTGGCCACAAGTATTGTATTTTTGTATTATATTGGATATTTCGTGTAGGCAATGCTTTTTCAAAGTTACTAATAAGTGAAAGACAGAGTTGGCTAAAGTGGACTGGGAAAATAGATTAAAGGGCAAGACGGTAGATAAGCAGTGGCAGACATTTAAGGAGATATTTCATAACTCCCAGCAAAGATATATTCCAGTAAGAAAGAAAGACTCTAAGAAAAGAATGAGCCATCCGTGGCTAACTAAGGAAGTTAAGGATGGTATCAAATTGAAAACAAAGGCATACAATGATGCAAAGATTAGTGGTAGGCCAGAGGATTGGGAAATTTTTAGAAACCAGCAAAGGACGGCTAAAAAAATAATAGAGAGAAGATAGATTATGAGAGTAAACTAGCAAGAAATATAAAAACAGACAGTAAGAGCTTCTACAGGCATATAAAAAGGAAGAGAGTAACTAAAGTAAACGTTGGTCCCTTAGAGGATGAGACTGGCGAATTAATAATGAGAAACAGGAAAATGGCAGAGACTTTGAATAAATATCTTGTATCGGTCTTCACGGTAGAAGACAGTAAAAGCATCCCAATAATAATAGATAATCAAGGGGCTATAGGGAGGCGGGTACTTAAAACAATCACTATCACTAGAGAAAAGGTACTCTGCAAACTTATGGGACTAAAGGTGGACAAGTCCCCTGGACCTGATGGCCTGCATCCTAGGGTCTTAAAAGAAGTGGCTGCAGAGATAGTGGATGCATTGTTTGTAATCTACCAAAATTCCCTGGATTCTGGAGAGGTCCCAGCGGATTGGAAAACTGCAAATGTAACAGCCCTATTCAAGAAAGGAGGGAGAAAGAAAGCAGGAAACTATGGAAGAGTTAGCCTAACATCTGTCATTGGGAAAATGCTGGAGTCCATTATTAAGGAAGTAGTAGCAGGACATTTTAAAAATCATAATAAAGCCAAGCAGAGTCAGCATGGCTTTATGAAAGGGAAATCATGTTTGACAAATTTGCTAGAGTTCTTTGAGGATGTAACGAGCAGGGTGGATAAAGGGGAACCAGGAGATGTAGTGTATTTGGATTTCCAGAAGGCATTCGATAAGGTGCCACGTAAAAGGTTACTACACAAGATAAGAGCTCATGGGGTTGGGGGTAATATATTAGCATGAATAGAGGATTGACTAACTAACAGGAAAGAGAGAGTCGGGATAAATGGGTCATTTTCAGGTTGGCAAACTGTAACTAGTAGGGTGCCACAGGGATCAGTGCTGGGGCCTCAGCTGTTTACAATCGAAATTAATGACTTGGATGAATTGACTGAGTATAATGTGGTCAAATTTGCTGATGATACAAAGATAGGTGGGAAAGCAAGTTGTGAAGAGGACACAAAGGGCTGGATTTTCATTGAGGAGTCGGGTAGGAGGCGTGACTACAACTTTTGGGGTTGTAGTCCCGCCTCCATCGCGTTCTAGCCAACCCACATGATTTTGACTTGATTGGCCTTGTTGAGCCCACCCAGCGGGCTCAACAGGCCAATTAAGGGCCATCTGGCAACAGGTGACATCACAGATTGAAATTTCATCTGTCAAGACCTTTTGACACATGAAATATCAGCGTTTCACAGCTGTTTGAAGCTGTCAAACACTGACAATCTGTACTCCAGGTTAATTCCTTCCTCTCAGGATGATTTAGAGATCTCCCCAGAACAGAAAGCAGAGGCTGCAGATTTTGACAGCTGGCGACCATTCTGCTTTCTGTGCTGGTGAGATGAGGGACTCCCGAGACCTGAAGGAAGGAAGGCTGTAAAGGTAAGTAAAGGTTAGTAGAACTTCTTTAAACACTTTACACAGACCAAACACACTTACCTCTGCACTCATGCACCCATCACTCACCTGAACACCGGACATCTCGACCCCTCCAAGCCTTTCATCCCGACGGCCCGCCTCGCTAACTTGGCATGGTTTGGAGCCATCAGGAATCCCACATTTCAACAATAAAAATAGGGATTAGGCTAAAAACTGCCTGTTAACTACCTGTTAACAGGCAGTTAATTGGCACTAATCCCCTTCCCGCCTCAGGGAGGCGGGTCCCAGTGCGGGGTGGGTACCCGCCTCCTTTGAAACTGGCATGGAGGTGGATTGAGGGCAGGATGGGGTCAGGACCCCCGATTTCGGGGTTTTAAACCCCCACATGCCTCCAATCCTGACTCCACGGCCCAATGAAAATCCAGCCCAAAGAATCTGCAAAGGGATATAGATAGGTTAAGTGAGTGGGCAAAAATTTGGCAGATGGAGTATAATAGGGGAAAATGTGTGGTTATCCACTTTGGAAGGAAAAATAAAAAAGGAAATTATTATTTAAATGGAGAGAGACTGCAAAATGCTGTGATACAGAGGGATCTGGCGGTCCTTGTACATGAAACACAAAAAGTTAGCATGCAGGTACAGCAAGTTGTTAAGTCTGTGTGTTATAATGAGAATTACTACACAGACCACAAGAGTAAACTTTAACAGGTCTTTACTAGTTGAAGGTCAGGGCGGAACTGCCCAATAAATCATTACACAGCACTTATATACCGGTGTGGTCACCGCCGGTATTACAGTATACAGCAGCCAAGATAAAGTAGTGCAACCCTTAAAATAGTTCTCTTAAAGGTGGAACGGTTACATACACTACACAAGTAATTAGGAAGGCAAATGGAATGTTGGCCTTTATTGCAAGGGGGATGGAGTAAAAAGTAGAGAAATCTTGCTATAACTGTACAGGGCGATGGTGAGACCACACCTGGAGTATTACGTACAGTTTTGGTCTCTTTATTTAAGAAGGGATATACTTGCATTGGAGGCAGTTCAGAGAAGGTTCACGAGGTTGATTCCTGAGATGAAAGGGTTGTCTTATGAAGAAAGGTTGAGCAGGTTGGGCTTATACTCATTGGAGTTTAGAAGAATGAGAGGTGATCTTGTTGAAACGTATAAGATTCTGAGGGGGCTTGACAGGGTAGATGCAGAGAGGATGTTTCCCCTCGTGGGGGAATCTAGAACTAGGGGGCATAGTTTCAGAATAAGGGGTCGCCTATTTAAAACAGTGATGAGGAGGAATTTCTTCTGTCAGATGGTCATGAATCTTTGGAATTCTCTACCCCAGAGAGCTGCAGAGGCTGGGTCATTGAATATATTTAAGGTGGAGATAGACAGGTTTTTGAATGACAAGGGAGTCAAGGGTTATGGGAAATAACAACAGAAAATGCTGGAAACACTCAGCAGGCCAGGCAGCATCCGTGGAGAGAGAAACAGAGTTAACGTTTCAAGTCTGTGACCCTTCGTCAGAACTAGAAAAAGTTAGGGATGTAACAGGTTTTAAGCAGGTGCAGAGGCAGGGAAAGGGGTGCGGAGGGGAGGAAGAAACAAAAGGGATGGTCTGTGCTAGAATGGAAGGCAGGAGAGATTAAATGTTGCAAATGGGAATGGCAGAATCATCAACAGCTGCCACCTGAAAAAATGGGGGCAGGGGTTATCGTCTGAAATTGTTGAACTCAATGTTGAGTCCAGAAGACTGTAAAGTGCCTAATTGAAAGATGAGGTGTTGTTCCTCGAGCTTACATTGAGCTTCATTGGAACAGTATAACAGACTGAGGACAGAGAGGTCAGAGTGGGAGTGGAGCGGAGAATTAAAGTGACAAGCGACCGGAAGCTCGGGCTCACCCTTACGGACTGAACAGAGGTGTTCCGCAAAGCGGTCACCCAATCTGCGTTTGGTCTCCCCAGTGTAGAGGAGACCGCATCGTGAGCAGTGAATACAGTATACTAAATTGCAAGAAGTACAAGTAAATTGCTGTTTCACCTGGAAGGGGTGTTTGGGGCCCTGGACAGTGGGAAGGGAGGAGGTAAAAGGGCAGGTGTTGCATCTCCTGCGTTTGCACGGGAAGGTGGGGAGGGGAGGAGCTGTTGGGGGTGATTGAGGAGTGGAGCAGGGTGTTGTGGAGGGAGCGGTCCCTTCGGAATGCTGAAAGGGGGAGGAGGGGAAGATGCGTTTGATGGTGGGATCACGTTGGAGGTGGCGGGAATGGCGGAGGATGATCTGTTGAATGTGAAGGCTGGTGGGGTAAAAGGTGAGGACAAGGGGAACCTTATCGTGGTTCTTGGAGGGAGAAGGGGTGAGAGCAGAAGTGCGGGAAATGGAATGGGCATGGTCGAGAGCCATGCCAACCACGGTAGAGGGGAATCCTCGGTTGAGGAAAAAGGAAGACATATCGGAAGCACTGGTATGGAAGGTGGCATCGTCAGAACAGATGCAGCGGAGACGGAGCAACTGGGAGAATGGAATAGAGTCCTTACAGGAAGCGGGGTGGGAGGAAGTGTAGTCCAGGTAGCTGTGGGCGTCAGTGGGCTTGTAGTGGATGATTGTCGATAGCCAGACATGGAGACAGAGAAGTCAAGGAAGGGAAGGGAAGAGTCGGAGATGGACCATGTGAAGGTGAGGGTTATGGGAAGCGGGCAGGAAAGTGGAGTTGAGGCCAAGACCAGATCAGCCATGATCTTATTGAATGGCGGAGCAGGCTCGAGGGGCCAAATGCCCTACTCCTGCTCCTATTTCTTATGTTCTTATGTAATGGTCCAATATTTTACAATCTCTGGCAAACTGTTTGATAGTCCTATTGTTCCTTTCTTATAATCTACTAGTGAGGGCATGGGATTTGAGGTTTTCATATACTGAGTCAGTGATTGCAGGCAATAAATAAATGTTCTCTGTGCAACTGAAAAGATAACCCCTCTGCATAGATATTGAGCTGAATTCAGTTGAGTGACTCACAAAAAACCCATATTTAAAAAAAAACATTCATAACATTATTAACGTGCTATTCAGAATATTTTCTAAAACAATTGCAGAAAAATTAAATCAAGTATAATGAAACGGACAACAGCAGGAAAGCGACGAAGTTTGAAGACTAAAATAAAATGAAAACAGCTGACAAATAAGAACATGTACCCTCAGAGTTAATAGTGAAAAAGAAATCTGTGCAATGTATGTTTTTAAATTGAGCAAGCCTTTATTGCCTATTTTGTCTGTTCTTTTTTGTTTAAGTTCTTCAGATGCATCTAATTATTGTGTAATATTCTGACACATTCTCGTGGATTTTGGCACCACTAGGAGTTGCTACAGAATAAAGTGATAATGCAGTGTCAAAGTAGTGTTCAGGATGATCTCTAGGTATTAGCACTTTAAAACTAACCAGGCAATATACTGAACCTAAAATCCGATTTGTGTTTTAGCACCAATGAGATACAACCAACCGTGCTAACTTAACTACTTCTATGCTTTTCAATTGCTCAATCTGATAGCATAGAAATGTTGCCCATGTTTATGCCTGTGATTCTATGATGCTAAATTCTCGTGATAAGTGATAAGATTGTTCTGGTGAGATACTGTGTAGTGTGGCGGCACCAAGGGGAAATGGGTACCTCCCCATAAGCAGACAGGGGTGGGGGGTCGAAACAAATAACCACTTATTTTAGGTCATTGATGTTTCTCCTAGCAGATGATTCAGAAGTTACCTGGCCATCCGGTTCGGAGGAGAATGCTCCATAGTGCAGGCTAAGTTTTGTAAATAATTTACGATGTAGGCCATACAACAAAAATGTAACTTTGTTGAAATAACCTGTAACAATATGAACATAATTGAAAGTCTGAGCCAAGATATGGTGGATAGAGTGTAGAGCAGAGGGTAATAGTGCAGAGAATATTATTTCAACCAATATCTAGTTTTCTGCTTAGAGTGGGACCTGATGATGCACCAGCTTGAATATGGTATTCCTTCAACTGATGCAATATACATGTAATCGGCATACACCTGTCAGCTTCTAAACATTTTCCCCTCAAAAGTTCTTCAGAGGTGAGCAAGACAAAGGGCCAACGAGTTTAAGAGAACCCTGAGAAGCAAGCTTCCCTGTCAGAGAATTTCAAACGCAGTGCACAATTAGAATGCTGTCACAGTACATTTTCAGTGGAATTTCACTTTATTTTACATGGCTTTACAGTATACTTTTAAGGTGTATTTTAAAGTCATAATGATGAAATAGTGCAGTTCAGAAACGGTTAACTTTGTTGTTTTATATTATTTTGATAAATTAACCCAAAATGTAAGCATTATAATCTTAAATAGCATTTGTGTATGAAAACATATTTAACTACAATAAACCTTTTCTATGCAGATTTTTATTAAGGATTTCACAAAGGTTAATAAACATAATGATACAGGGTTCCTTACAGTTAAACACAATTGTTTCTTGTGATATATTCTAATGGAGGTCAAATCCCTCTCTATGCAATATATATAGTTCATTCTATCATAATGAACAGTTATTGTTTGGCATTTGCCACGAGTTATCGTAATCTTGTAGGTCAGCAAAGGCCATTATTAATCTAGTGCTGAGGCTCTGCT
Organism: Somniosus microcephalus; assembly: GCF_052327205.1. Classification (NCBI taxonomy): domain Eukaryota; kingdom Metazoa; phylum Chordata; class Chondrichthyes; order Squaliformes; family Somniosidae; genus Somniosus; species Somniosus microcephalus. The sequence goes on from NC_140987.1 coordinate 199,957,530, forward strand.
TGTTTGTTAATAAATTTTGGGAAAAATGGAGAGCGTGGTTGTATAGGTCTGTTTTCACTTAATCTCTGATTTGCGTACATTTGCCTGTTACTGTACCAGCTGCTATATTAAGCTGCTTGTCTAGTAAAACGATTGGCTGTCATTCCAGTATTACCCAAAATGATACATTTGGTAATAAATAGTAGAGCCAGGTTCAATTTGACCTGTTCTATGGGATGTGTTACAATAGACTGAACCATGCTTAGCAGTTCAAACATGGGACTAGAAAGTCCAATGTGTCAGGAATGGAGTCGAAACGGTGTCAACAGAAAACTGTTTCGACTCCATCCCTGACACATTGGAATATTAAATGTATACAGAAAAAGTACCTAAAGTCAAGCTACAACCCCAGCACAGATTGGAGGCAGCCAGCTGGCCTGCCTTTTTAGCTTTGTTGGGGTCAAACAGTACCTGTGCAGGATCTTGCATTGCATTAATAGTCTTTACCTCCTGGGCATATGTATGGGCTGTTCTCCAAATAGATTGCAGTTGAGTTGGAGAGAGTTATACATCAACATCTGTTTTCCCATATGGATATTAGACTCATGTGGCCTTTTTTCACAGGCAGTAAGGTAGATCTGGTAGGTCTGAGAGACACAATGGCACTTCAGCATGCTTTCTATCAGGAAAGAGTTGGGAGGTGAAGTCTAAATGCCCACAGAGTCTAAGAGGTTGATGCCAGCTTCTGTCCATTTAAAGAATGGAAAATTCTTTTACCAATTTGGAGGGCAATGTTTGTTCACAGTGGTCCCTCAGAGGAGTTTGGTGATAGTTTTGTGAGCAGAAACTCTTTCACCATGCTTTTGATATGGGTTTGGCTTGCATGCCGGTTGATAAAGCATAACAATTATATTGGCATGAAATGTAATGAAAATATAATTGATGGAAATCAAACACTCCATTTGAATTTAAAACACTGTGTAAACTTGAATAAACTTTACATTTATAGATTACTTGTGATAATCTTTCAAGGCTGTGATTTTAATTGCAGTTTCAGCCTCAGTATCAGCATCTAGCAAATAGTTAACAGATGTAGAGATAAAATTTTTGCCACCAGGGATGGAAAGTTTCTCAGCAGAGGTTGAGAGGTTGGAATTATAACATTGAGGGTGAGGGGTGTAAGGAACTTGCCCCTCCCTCACCCCACCAAAGGAACTCAGAAATTTTACAAATGTGCCAATAACTTCAACTCATTTAGGACAGAAGATCAGCCATGATCTCACTGAATGGCAGAGCAGGCTCGAAGGGCCGAATGGCCTACTCCTGCTCCTGTTTCTTATGTTCTTATGACATGCTTGTGATGGATGCAAATAGCCTCCTGGCAGGTATCTGCAGAATGTACCACCTTCACATTCCTGAGGGTAACGTGAAAGACACTTAACAACTTGCAACGGCGATGTCAGCTATCTTCAACTGATAGCCGACACGAGCAATGGATTGAAACAGTAGTGGTTGTTCCTATTCAGGAATTTGAGTATGCAGGAGTAAAGTTCCTATCTTGCTAAATTGAGCAAAAAAGTAGACCTGAGTAAAGCATGGGAACACCATTATTTGCTCATATCTACTTTTTCGCTAAAGATAGAAAATACAAGTACTTTTAGCCCTTTAATGCACTTGTGCATATACACTAGTGGAATACATACAGTCTCTTTCTGACCGGCCCCCTGTGACACACATTAAATAGAGTCTTGGCTTCCTTACCACTTTGTAAGTAGGGCCTCCATTTTTGCTGGACCGAGTCAGTTACAGACATTAGTCTGGACTGAACGGGAGGAAATGACTAACAGCAGAGAGTATTGTTCTATTTAACTTTTCCCTATGTGGTACATTCATTTGTCTGAGTTACTTGCTGGTTTAAGTGGATGGGGACAGTTAAGCATCTGTATAGCCTGACAGTTATTGCATGGGGAATTTACAGTGTTTCCCAGCAGAGGTCTAGATCACAGCTCCTTACTATAGTGGCATGAAGGAATTCATATAAATGCAAACATTTGTAAAACTGTAAAAATATATGTAAAAAAATGTGCACTATTAATCAAGTTGTTAACACACTTGTTTTAAAGAATGAACAAAAAAAGCTTTAAAATATAGTCAAAGAAATTCTACACAAACACATGAACCAGTGCACTACCAGAATATATTAAAGGCCAATTAGCTGGTTGTGAATTACTGGCAGAAAGCCTTAACCACCAACTACACCTGTAGGGGAATCATGGGTCCGTTACCCAGCATGCAAGGCTGTCGATCGAAGATTACTGGTAGCATTCATTCGGAAAATTAGCTCTTAAATTTCTCCACGTCATTGAACTCCAGGGGAGTCATTTTGAATCTGGGCGATAGTGTGAAGCGGGCAATATCGGATCAGCCACACGTCAGACATCCCTTTTGATTTTCATTTCCATAGACTATCGCCCAAAGTCAAAATTACCCCCCATACGTCTAAAATTCTCACCAAAAGTGGGTTACATAGTCACAAAATCAGTGGTAAATTATTGTATTAGTCAACCATTGCACACTCAGTCTATATCATACTTTCATTGCAATCGGCACTATGTTGTATGGTTGAGAATCATGTTTCCTGTATAACCAGGGATGAAAGTGAAGTTATCAACTATCCATTATTGGGATAGGTCACTCTGTATCACCAAAACATTTTGAATCCCTCTCCACACAAGTGTCTTAAAGACAGTTCAACCTACACCCATGCATGCACCCGTCCATAAAACATAATTCAGTCCCTTTCCTGGCAACTGTCTTTAATTCTTTCACTTCCTTCAATACATATTTAGAACAAACTAATAGCAATTATGATTGAGTGCTATATGGTATATTTTCTTAGAGATAAAGAAAAAAGATCTGTTCTCGGTATAAAAGGAAGTGTCAATCTGTTACTTTTAATTTACTACAGAGCCTATATTTTCCCCCTTGTCTGAAGTGCAACCCCTAACCTTTTGCTTTAAAAGTTATTTATGATCTGGTAACAAAATAGTGAGCATGTACAATTTTAAAACAGGTGATTTTGTGCACTGCAATTTCCGTGATGCAAACAGCAAGAACAGCCAATCATGACACACCTATAATAATGATGCTTTAACACCGCTTGAGTAGCTAACAAATCACTTAATCAGAACTAGCGATGGAAAGTTCATGAATCAAGCTGTGGTCTATGCAATACTTTTGCGCAATGACAGACTGGAAATGAAGAAAGCCCTAAGTTACCCACAAGTATTATATACAGACAGAACTGTTTGAATTCTTAAAGCCTATTTCATAATAATACACTGACTTCTCTTTAAGCATGACCTTTTGTGATGTTTAGGTAGGTAACCTCCATCTGACACTATCTAGATTAGTAAGAAAGGGAACAAAAAGAATTTTAACAAAACACACTTTGCAGTATCCAGACAACTACATTACCCAAACAAATACTGCAGATCACTTTTTATCTTCTCCTTGAACACGCCTATAACCTTGTCTTCTGAGAGATAAATTTATTAATATATTAACATAATAAAAATATTCTCTTATGAAAAGTGAAACAATTTGAGAACCTGCTCATTGGCCAAATCTCGCCAGTTGCAATAGTCTGTTACAAATATGAGCCCCCACCCCCAGTTTTTTTCCCCAAATCAACTAACATTGTTAGTGAGTATAAACAAGGCATTAATAATCATTGGCCCCTTAATTCAGAGCATGCTGATTTTAATTCATTTCACTTGCTCTATGTAAACAAGGTTTAAAAGCCTCCCTATTAACCATGTGCTGCTATCATGTATGTGCAATTGAGAAGCTACTGTGTACTGTGTTCCTTCCAAATAAACCCTCCTGTCTCCCCAGCTGTCACACATAGTTATGGCCATCAATCAGGGACTGGAAGTGGCCAACAACTGTGTGGCCCTATAGAAGTGAGAAGGAGATAATACTAACATGCTTTGTCTCATTCTGCTGCCACAGGCTGTCATTAATGCACTAACAGCAGGCTGCAACAGCATGGGGCAAATTTCAAGGAGACTGGGTGTGACAGTGGTACAGATAAAAAACAGTTGTATCCGTGCCTGTTCCAAGTCACTAGTAGTGACAGAAGAAACAAGAGAGCTGCCTCCTCCACTTAAAGGATATGTGTTTGTGTTGTTACAGAGCACATGTCTAAAATATGCTGTTCCATGAACACAGAGCAAAAGACTCAAATTTTGCATGGTATTTGACATGGGCCTTTATTATCCCATTAAATCAGGTCTGTAACCATCTTGAAAATATGATGCTAATGCTAGTTGATTTAATGATATAAATATACCAATTCTGGTATGGATGAACTGGTGGCACTAGTGAATTTTCCTGGTGCATTTCGCACTCCCTGCACACACACGGAATCTGCTTGTGTTTTCTGCTGTCCTGGTATTTCAATGCAGCTTGAAGCAGAACTGTGCAGCTGCTTCTTCTTAAAGCAGCTCCTGTCTTCCTGTTTGTGGTTCACTCTGAAATTATGCATTTTATTTTGCGCGTTGTGCTATGAAGCAGGAGACTGCTAATGTCGAGGTAGCAGGAAGGACCATCAATGTCTGACAAACTGTTTTCAACGGTAAGGTCCAGTGGTAAAGTTGATACTGAACAAAGGAGAGCAGATAAACATTCAATCCAAATCAATGCTGCAATGACAAGAAAATTTGAGGACTAATCTCATCAACAGGTCCAACTACTTTCTGTTGCTGCATACCTACAGGTGTGTGCTTTGCCAATGGGACAACACATCAAAATTCCCAAAGTAGCAAGGATACGCCCCCAACATACTCCCAAATGAATGCACACATAAAGGTTGCACCATGCAGTAGCCAGGCATCCTTTCCTCCCAGCATTGTCCCATTGGTAAACCAGGGTTTAGTGCAAATCAGGCGCAAAGCCAAAGATCTCAGTTTTCCACCCCAAGGGTTCGGACTCACAGGAGCAGTATTTCAAACCCATGGTGTGCATCTTATGCTGCCCATATTTATTTTATTGAGAAACCAAGGTGATGGGCTACATCCTATAATGTAAGACACCCACAAGGTTAAAAGAAGTAGAAGATGGCACTTGATAGTAGTGTCTCACAAAATGCTTGTTAGAACAATTCAGGCATATGGTTTAAGAGAAAATGTAGCAGTATAGATAGAAAGTTGGTTGGCGGTCAGGAAAGAGAGTTAAGGTAAATGGGAGTTGCTCAAAATTGGAGAAAGGTTGGAAATGGTGCAGTGCAGGGCTCAGTGCTGGGTCCAGTTTTGTTTTCGCTGCATATTGATTTGGGTATAGGGAACACAATCTTGAAATTTGTTGACGGCACAAAGTTGGAGGCTTAGCAAACAGTGAAGAGGACTGTAAAAGACTTCAGGAAGATATAGACAGGTTAGTGGAATGGACTGCCAGGTGGCAGATGCAATTGAATGTGGATAAGTATGATGTGATACATTTTGGGAGTAAAAACAAGTAATGGGAGTATGCAATTAATGGAAAGACACTGTCGGGTGTGAATGAACAAGGATACCTAAAAGGAATTTTAACTCTCTCTGCTCACTAAAGACCAATTGGAATGGGTGTTAAACTTCAACCAGCTCGTTTTCCACCCCATGGTTATTTTAATGCTACTGTTTTCATGAGTAATTGAGGCACCTGCCTGACTCAGGCTGGAGCCTTATAAATGGAAATTGGGGTTCTATCATTTAGATGCGACCCTGATGCAATTTTTACTGCCCACTGAGCAGAGCGTCCACCGCAGACACGCCGCTCAGTAAAACCTGACAGACACCCAGTGGAGGCCCTGTCAGGTTAGTTTAAAACTTACCTTTGTGGGGCTTGGTAGAGCAGGAGTATTCCTCTGAACCCCACAAAGAAAGTTTGGGCCGTTGCCATCCCGAGCTACCTCAAAACTTTCCCACTTGTGAAACCCTCCGATCACCCCTACTACCCCCACTAGTGACTTACATGACTATTGGCCTGGTGGCCTCTGGGCCATTCAATCTTCGTAGGTCCAAAGCTGGAAAGTTGCCACTGGATGCCTATTTTAGGTGGGCAGTTAACTGGCAGGGTGTTAATGAGGCCTGCCTGTTAAAATGAATGGGAGTTAAAATTCCCCCTCTAGGTCTTCAAATACATAATTTGTGCTTTTCTACAGATCGTAAAAACACCCCCAAATGGTCAGTGGGATGGCATGTTTTTTAAGGGGTATTATCTGTTATGCAGCAAGAAGTACTCTTTTAGCCTCTTTAGACTAAAAGATTACCTTGCGATTACCCTAGGTTAATACATTCAGATTACATTGGAAGATTGCATTCAGTTTGGATCAAGCTGATTTGAACTGAATGTGATCTCTCAGCAGTTACATTCACCTCTGCCCTGACCCTGTCCACATGTCAAATAGGATTGCTATTTCACGCTGCATTGTATTTCTCCAGGAGACAGTGTTTGCCACAGCTACCATTAACTGCTATCAGAACATAGATCCTTGGATCAGAGTAAGTTACTCCATGCCATTTAGATAGGAAATCTCATTTTGGAACCGATGTACTGTGATTTTTATTCTTGTATATGTAAGTAGTGCCAGTCTGCATTAGGAAGTGGGCCAGATGTCTGGGAGCTCATGCATGTTATATATAAACATTTTTACATTTTTGAAACATATTTCAAAATTATTTTTCTATATATCGAACATGCATTATATGGCATTGGGAAATGAGCCTGAAAACCAATTGGATGTTAAATGTAGTGGTCTATATAGAGAGGGGGGCGAGGAGAGAATGTTCTGTGGAAATACACATCAAGTGTAATGCACATTATATGTGGAAAATTATGATAAATTAACAATAACTGTGATTATTCAGCTGTACTGGAAGTGCCATAGGGCTTTGCTTTGCAGCACTTTAAGAAAACATTCTATATTTTCATATGGAGTATAGAGTGAAGACAAGAAAAGAGGATGAATAATCCTAAATGTACACTTGCTGCCAGGTCTATTCTGTGTATTTATCTGCAGAACGCCATACATTGTTTCATCTCAAACAAGATGCCAAATAGCTTGACCTTTCACGTGGCAACCAGTTCACTTTGCCTCAGTGCCTACATCCCTACCAACTGTCTCTGAGTTTAGTATCAACATCCAAGGCAACCAGCAATGTCACTGAGACCTTGTACCAATACTCCGGCCCAAGGCCAGCCCCTGTGCTCTCACCATCTGGAAAGAGATATACCTGCAACAGAAATCACTGAGTTGCTACCACCTCTGGAGATCACAGCCCTGGAGAACAGGAGTGGAACTTTTGTCAGATGTCCAGATCTGAGCTTCTGGACAAGTGACAACACTACCTGAATATAAACTAGTTTTGACAGAAGTGTTTGATAGAGTACTGACTTTTAAGTAGTCTCAAAAATGTAAAGTTTTATCAAAGTTAAAACCCTGAGTATTTTGATTTTTAAAACATTACTTCCATACTGAGTAACAGTTTTGTAAAATAAATCATAGTTCATCCCACTGAAATAAACAAAAAATGGAAAGTTCAGAGAGGGAAGTGCCACTTTCACTGGAGCATTCTATCCTTAAACACTTTGCAGCTACAGCCTTTGCTCACTGCATTCTCTAAAGAAGGGTCCAGTAGCCATTTCATGACTATTCAGATCTTTGTTATTCAGAGACTGGAAGTTTTTCCTGTTACAGCAGACGTGCACATTCACAGCATGTCAGTGAATCCTAAAACAATGAGGAAGTTAACACAAATGTCTTTTGCATACCGTTTACAAAGTAAGTTGTGTACCAGAGCTCCCTGAGACGATCTGTATTGAGACGATGCATTGAATTTCAATGACAATTCATCACTCACTTTTATTACACAAATCCTAACACATTCAAATATAGTTGTGCAGATGTTAGAAAGTTAATATAATGTTCTTACTGAACCCATAAAAACTGTGAATGTCAGATTAATCAATAAATATTATATAACATCTACAAATCTTAAAGGGTGTCACCTTCTGCACATGCCTGTACTACCAATACACGTGAGGTGAAAAAAACAACACAGCTTTAAAATGGCAACCTGTGTTGTCATTTACTCAGTTGAAGAACAAAGTAATGCAATAAGACAGATTTGTGGTCTATGTGTCAGCTGTAGCACACTCACCTCTGAGTCAGAAGGTTGTGGGTTCAAGTCCCAACTCCAGGGACTTGAGCACATAAAGCTAGGCCGAAACTCTAGTGCAGTGCTGAGGGAGTGCTGCACTGTCGGAGGTGCCGTCTTTCGGATGAGACGTTAAACTGAGACGGTTTACGTCCTACATTACAACAGTGACTCCACTTCAAAATACTTCATTGGCTGTAAAGCGCTTTGAGACGTCTGGTGTTCATGAAAGGAGCTATATAAATGCAAGTCTTTCTTTCTTCAATCCTCCTGGGCTAGGACAAGGAATAAACAGTTATGGTTCCCACTCCTGATCACTATCCAGTGATTCAAGGGAATCCAGTCCAAGGGACCTCCAAGCAGACCTGAACGGATATGGCAGACAACTGGTTTAGCCATTCATTGCCCTGGACTACATAAAGCATTATTGGGTCCTGCTCTCATCTGCCAAAATTGCTCACTATTCAGGAATCATTCTGGAATGCAAAGATAAACACTGGCTGCTATTCTCTACTGCTAACTATCTTCTTAAACCCCTATCCCCTGTCTCCTCCACCCTCATCTCCGACAACAAGTGTGAGGAGCTCATGGAGTTCTTTGTCTCTAAGTTTGAGACCATCCATTCAGCTGCCTCTGCCACTTCCCTTCCTTCCCCTAGCCCACCGTGCAAAACTTTCTCTAAGGTTCCCCCCTGCCCTAGCCCTGAACTCACATCTTTCTCCAGTTTCTCTCTGATCTCAGCAATGTATGTACCTTTAAGGGGAGAACTACTTTTTACAGCTCCTGTATACTGTAGTACCGGCAGTGACCACACCTGTATATAAACCCTGAGTAGGGATCTGTAAAGTTAGTTCTAGAGTAACCCTCATTCAGTAAACTCCTGTTGAATCGTTCCCTGCAGTCTGGTTGTCTAATTATTGAAGGACACAACATCAAGATACACGGATCTAACACTGGCGACGAGCAGATTCAAACCTACCTGCAACTCTGCATCACCTCCCAGGGATTCGCTCCTGGAGAACAGTGGAAGAAGGCCGAGTCCAGAAGCACGGGCGTCGACCACGGGAAACCCCCAAGTCATCCAGCGGAGATTGAGCATCGCAGGGGAGGCTGTCGAGAGCCAGGCTTGGCTTTCCAGCACGGTGGTCCAGCGAAATAGGCTGGCAACAGGTACTGCGCAGACCCTTCCCAGACAGCGGCGGCTAGAGCCAACCGACGGCACAGAAAAAGGCCGAGCAGCATCGACGGGAGAGAGAGAGAGGGTAGAGCGCACAGGGCGCAGCCGGTGTTCAGGACCGAGCGGCGTCAATGAGAGAGAGCAGAGCGCAGCCAGTGTTCAAGGGCCGAGCAGCGTCAACGGGAGAGAGAGGCGCACAGGAAAACGCACAGAGCGCAGCCGGAGTTCAAGGACCGAGCAGCGTCAACGGGGGACAGAGGCGCGCAGGAAAACGCACAGAGCGCAGCCGGTGTTCAAGGGCCGAGCAGCGTCAGCGGGGAAGAAAGGAAAGCACGGGACACGCCATTTTGAGCCGCAGCGGGGAAGAAGGGAGCGCGCGGGAGACGCCATTTTGAGCCAGCCTAACCACACCCAGGGATGCCGAAGAGTGGCAGTGTCACAGCGTTCGACAATGAAGTCGAAGATTGGACGACATATGTCGAACGCATAGAAGTGTACTGCAAGGCGAATGAAGTGCCAGATGACAGGAAAGCGCTGGTATTGTTGAATTCAATGGGTGCGAAAACGTATGGCTTACTGCAAAACCTAGTAACCCCAGAGAAGCCAGTGGAAAAGGATTTTGAAAACATAGTGTCAATCCTACAGGACCACTTAGACCCCACACCGCTGCTGATAGCGGAAAGATTTAAGTTTCACAAAAGGAACCAGCATAAAGATGAAAGTAATGCTGAGTATTTAACGGAACTGCGCAAGCTATCGAAACACTGCCAGTTTGGAATGGGACTAGCAGATACTTTAAGGGACAAGTTTGTGTGTGGGCTTCAAAGTGAAGGAACCCAGAAACGGCTTCTATCAGAAAAGGATCTTACGCTGGACAAGGCTTTCAGCATGGCAGTATCACACGAAGCAGCAGCACGGGGCGCGGCAGAGATACAATGGAGACCGCAAGAATATGGCACAAATGAAATGTCATACGGAACAGTGAAGTGCTATCGCTGCGGCAGAACAACACACGACCATAAGGATTGCTGGTTCAAGGACAAAGTGTGCAGACAGTGTGGGAAAGTAGGACACATAGCAAGAGTCTGCAGGTCGGGAAAGAAAACCAGCAGCAAGAAATCTCCACATGAGAAGTACAAGAAGGTACATAAGGTGACGGAGAGTAGTTCAGACGAACAGAAAAGTGATACAGACTCCGGAAGCAAGGAGCTGGGTTGTCTGAAACTACATAATGTGATCAAAATGGAGGATCACCAAACTATCTGAGTCACGCTCAAGATAGCAGGAGTCCAAGTGAAAATGGAATTGGACACAGGATCAGCCCTAACAGTCATAAACCGAAGGGACTACAAGCGGCTATTCTCACATATACCCTTGAGAGATACAGAGATTGTCTTGAAGACATACACGGGGCAAAAAGTCTACCCCAAAGGAAAAATAAGGGTGAACGTTATATATAACGGCAAGGAAACACCAAAAATTGACCTATATGTATTGCCAGGTGGAGGACCACCATTACTAGGACGTGAATGGATCCGGAAGATACAGCTAGATTGGCATTCCATACAAGCACTGACTGTAGATGCCAAAAAGGATGACGACGTCACACCTGGACGACTGTCAAAAATGCTAACTGACGCACAAGAAGTGTTCCAGCAGGGACTCGGAACACTAAAAGGCATAACAGCGATGATCAAAATAGAGGAAAATGCAAGCCCAAAGTTTTTTAAGGCCAGACCGGTACCTTATGCGATCCGCCCAGCCGTCGAAGCAGAGCTGGAAGGTTTGGAACGTTCAGGAGTACTGTCCAAAGTGGACTGGAGCGAGTGGGCTACACCCATCGTTCCTGTAATGAAGAGGTCATTGAGTAATACGCCTGGGGAACCAAAGAAGGTTCCCATCTGTGGGGACTTTAAGGTGACAGTGAACCCAGTCCTTCACACTGTACAATATCCGCTTCCGCGGATTGAAGATATTTTCGCCTCGCTATCTGGAGGAAAACGCTTCACTAAGATTGATCTGGCCCAGGCGTACCTGCAAATGGAGGTAGAAGAAGCCTCGAAACAGTACCTCACGATCAACACTCATAAAAGGTCTCTACCAATACAACCGGCTGGTGTTCGGGGTAGTATCAGCTCCGGCTATTTGGCAAAGGGCAATGGATCAAGTCCTGCAAGGGATTCCAGGGACCCAGTGTTATTTGAACGACATCCTGGTCACGGGCGAAAATGACAGTGATCACTTCGCCAACCTGGAGCAGGTGCTCACTAGACTGAAGGAATATGGGCTCTGAGCTAATCGCCACAAATGCGAGTTTTTCCAGAAGCAGATCTCGTATTGTGGCCACGTTATTGATAAAGAGGGGTTACATAAGTCCCCTGAAAAGATTGAGGCAGTAGTCAAGGCTCTGGCACCGGAAAATGTGTCACAACTGAGGTCGTTCCTCGGGCTGGTGAACTACTACCATAAGTTCTTGTCGAATTTGTCTACAGTACTACACCCACTGAACACCCTACTGCAAACGGGGGTACCATGGAAGTGGAATGACGAATGTAAACGAACTTTCCAGAAGAGCAAAGAATTGATCACATCAAAAGAGATGTTGGCTCATTTCAACCCAGCACTACCAATTCCGTTGGCGTGTGATGCATCACCCTATGGCATTGGAGCGGTGCTGTCACACAAATTCCTGGACGGCTCGGAGAGGCCAGTAGCCTTTGCGTCTCGGTCACTAACCTCAGTCGAGCGTAACTACGCCCAGATTGACAGGGAGGCCCTCAGCCTAGTGTGGGGAGTGAAAAAGTTCAACCACTATCTGCACGGGCAGAAGTTCACCTTGCTGACTGACCACCAACCACTTGTCTCCATCTTTAATCCAAAGAAGGGCGTGCCGGTGATGACTGCGCAACGGCTACAAAGATGGTCCCTTTATCTAGGGGCGCACCAATATGAAATCGAGTATAAGGGCACGAAACAGCATAGAAATGCTGATGGGCTATCACGCCTGCCACTGCCTACTGCGGAGGAAGCACCAGCAGTGGATCCTGTCAGAATATTTCATTCGACTATAATTGAATGCTTGCCAGTAACTAACGCTGGTATAGAGAAGGAGACCCGAAATGACCCGACACTGTCTCGGGTATATGATTTGACGGTGAAGGGATGGCCAGCACATGGCGACTCACTGTTGCCAGCATTCTCATCCAGAAGAGAACAGCTGTCAGTATGCCAGGGGACCTTGATGTGTGGATCCCGAGTGGTAATTCCACCCAAGTTAAGGGAGAGAGTGCTCAATGAGCTTCACGAAGGTCATCTGGGAGGGGTGAAAATGAAAAGCCTTGCTAGGGCTTATGTCTGGTGGCCGGGGATCGATCAGCAAATCGAGGACCTGACAAAGAGCTGCTCAGGATGCCAGAAGGTCCAAAATGCACCACCACATGCCCCTCTACACCCATGGGAGTGGCCCTCATCTCCATGGCAACGGGTGCATATTGATTTTGCTGGTCCATTCATGGACTCAATGTTCTTAATAGCAGTGGATGCGCACTCGAAATGGCCTGAGGTGATCAAAATGTCCTCCACCACCACGGAGAAAACTATTGCAGTCCTACGGACCATTTTTGCCAGGAACGGCTTGCCAGAGCAGATTTGCTCTGATAACGGACCACAGTTTGTGTCCGAAGAATTTCGAAGATTTATGAAAAGGAATGGTGTAAGGCATTACACATCCGCCCCATATCATCCAGCCACAAATGGATTGGCTGAGAGGTTTGTACAAACCTTTAAAAAAGCAGTAAAGGCCATGTGCAATGACGACATTCCACTGCAGCATAAGGTGGACAATTTCCTGTTAGCCTACAGAAATGCGACACATGCAGTCACCAACCAGACCCCGGCCATGATGTTCTTTAACCGAAGGTTGAGATCTCGTCTGGATTTGCTCAGACTAAATGTACGAAGAGATGTTGAGAATAAGCAATTCCAGCACATCAATGAGAAGCCGACAAGGAGCTTCAATGTAGGGCAACCAGTCTTGTCCCACGACTACCGAACAGAGAAATGGCAACCAGGAACGATATGCACACGGCAGGGGCCACTAATGTACACAGTGGATGTTGGGGAGAACATTGTGAGACGCCATGTTGACCAGATCCTAGAGTCACAGGAACGAGTCAACCCCATGTCTCGCCCATACGTATCACAGAAATCACAGAAACCACACAGTGCAGATAGAGGCCATTTCGGCCCATCGAGCCTGCACCGACACATATCCCACCCGATCCCCGTAACCCCTATACCAACACATATCCCACCCTATCCCCGTAACCCCACATATTTTAATCCCCCTAACACTAAGGGTCAATTTATCATAGCCAATCAACCTAACCTGCACATCTTTGGACTGTGGGAGGAAACCAGAGCACCCGGAGAAAACCCACGCAAACACGGGGAGAATGTGCAAACTCCACACAGACAGTCACCCGAGGCCGGATTCGAACCCGGGTCCCTGGCGCTGTGAGGCAACAGTGCTAACCACTATGCCACCGTGCTGGTGATGAACCCGACGTACAGGTAGCATCTACCCCAGAAACAGTAGCATCGGAAGCGGATGATCCAACCGACGACAGGGGGCCAGAATCGCCTCCGCACCAAGAGCAAGACACTCGGGAAAGGCGCTATCCAGAAAGGATCAGGAAGCTTCCCCAAAGACTGAATTTATAAGTAGACTATTTTCAGTTAATGTTGCATGTTAAAAGTGTTAATTGTAATTAGTTTGATATTTAATTGTTAAATGAGTGTTATGGTACTGTTAATCTAAAAGGGGAGGAATTGTAATGTATGTACCTTTAAGGGGAGAACTACTTTTTACAGCTCCTGTATACTGTAGTACCGGCAGTGACCACACCTGTATATAAACCCTGAGTAGGGATCTGTATAGTTAGTTCTAGAGTAACCCTCATTCAGTAAACACCTGTTGATTGTTCCCTGCCGTCTCTTGTCTAATTATTGAAGGACACAACATCAAGATACACGGATCTAACAATCTCCCCTCATGACCTCGCTGTGCTCATCTTGTCCATGAGACCCACCTCCTGCTCTGTCGACCCTATCCCTGCCAAACTGCTGACCACCCAACTTGCTTTTCTGGCTCCCATGTTAGCTGACATTGTTCATGGTTCTCTCTCCTCAGGTACTGTACCCCTCTCCCTCAAATCTGCCATCATCACCACTCCTCAAAACTACCAACCCTTGACCCCTCCATGCTTGCAAACTACCGCACATCTCCAACCACCCTTTCCTCTCCAAAGTCCTTGAACGTGTTGTCACCTCCCAAACCCGTGCCCATCTTTCCCGCAATTCCAGGTTTCAATCCCTCCAGTCAGGTTTCCACCCTTGCCACAGAAACGAAACGGCTCTCATCAAAATCACAAATGACATCCTTTGTGACTATGACAGAGGTAAACTATCCCTCCTCGTCCTTCTTGACTTGTCTGCAGCCTTTAACATGGTTGACAACTCCATCCTTCTCCAACATCTCTCCACTGTAACCCAGCTGGGTGGGACTGCACTCACCTCGTTCCATTCTTATCTATCTAATTGTAGCCAGAGAATCACCTGCAATGGCTTCTCTTCCCGCTCCTGCATCGTTACCTCTGGTGTCCCCCAAGGATCTATCCTTGGCAGCCTCCTATTTCTCATCTGCATGTTACCCCTTGGTGACATCATCCAAAACACAGCGTCAGTTTCCACATGTACACTGACAACACCCAGCTCTACCTCACTACCATTTCTCTCAACCCTTCCACGGTCTCTAAATTGTCTGACTGCTTGTCCTACATCCAGTTCTGGATGAGCAGAAATTTTCTCCAATTAAATATTGGGAAGACCGAAACTATTGTTTTTGGTTCCTGCCACAAACTCCGTTCCCTAGCCACTGACTCCATCTATCTCCCTAACATCTGTCTGAGCTGAACCACACTGTTCGCAACTTTGGTATCATATTTGACCCTGAAATGTGCTTCCGACCACATATCTGCAGCATAACTAAGACCGCTTATTTCCACCTCCATAACATCGCCCTTCTCCACCCTTGCCTCAGCTCACCCGCTGCTGAAACCCTCATCCATGCCTTTGTTATCTCTAGACTTGACTATTCCAACGCACTCCTGGCTGGCCTCCCACATTCTACCCTACATAAACTTCAGGTGATCCAAAACTCGGCTGCCCGTGTCCTAACTCGCACCAAGTCCCGTTCACCCATCACCCCTGTGCTCGCTGACCTACATTGGCGCTCGGTTAAGCAACGCCTCAATTTCAAAATTCTCATCCTAGTTTTCAAATCCCTCCATGGCCTCGCCTCTCCCTACCTCTATAATCTCCTTCAGCCCCAGAAACCCCCGAGATATCTGTGCTCCTCTAATTCTGGCCTCTTGAGCATCCCTGATTATAATTGCTCAACCATTGGTGGCCGTGCCTTCTGTTGCCTAGGCCCTAAGCTCTGGAATTCCCTACCTAAACCTCTCCACCTCGCTACTGCTCTTTCCTCCTTAAAGACGTTCCTTAAAACTTACCTCTTTGGCCAAGCTTTTGGCCACCTGTCCTAATTTCTCCTTATGTGGCTCGGTGTCAAAATGTTTTCTTTTAATACTCCTGTGAAGCGCCTTGGGACGTTTTATTACGTTAAAGATGCTATAGAAATACAAGTTGGTGTTGTTGTTGATTTGCGCTGGTAAGTGTGAGCAATTAGATGTCAGGAAAATTCAAGATTGGACTTTGCTTTGATGTTCCTCATGATTGAATAATCTTCCCGTGCTCACTGACTAGAGTCACATGTGAAGAATAGCCACTTGGCAAGGTACTGGAGTGGGCTGGCATCTGCTGAGCTATACCCCAACATGTACCAACACCTTCAGCAAAGGAGGGAAGATAACAAAAGGGGATGGGAGGGAACAGAGGAAGCTTTAGTCAATAATTCAGGGTTGAATTTTCCTCTGCTGTACCGCCCAAAATAGGGCACCATTGCAGCAGAAAAGGAAAGAAAATGGGGGAGGGGCACTGAGATGGTCTGCTGGATGTTGCTTGTGCTAGTGCTGTGGTAAATTTTACTTCCCTACCCTACCCAGCAGAGATCTCAGCTGCCCAACCCTTGACTACCCTGCCGCATTTAGATCATAGCAGGGGAGCAGGGACTGGGAAATTTGCCTGCCTACTGTCTCAACTACTACTAACTCAGGAACAGTCAGGAAAGGAGTGGTGTTTTTTCCTTGGACAGTAGCAACAAGTCTGCTGTAGCCAGAGGGCCTAGTAATGTCCCCACCTCCCTCACTTCTGGTTCCAAACACTCATCCCATTAAGACCTCATCCCAGTCTGAAGCCTTAAATCAGAAATCTTGAAAAGCCTTCTGCTCTCTGTAAAATGCCTACATCCGTTTCACGGCACTGCAGTGGCTATACCACTGCAGCACCCGAGCACTTTCCTGGCCAAAAGTGACGGGTTCCTTCTATGTGGCAGGCATACCACCAGGAGTCCACCTCCATTATTAATCAGCAGTTTTCTTGAAATGATGTAACTAGCAGGCAAAGGTCCCAACCTCTTCTGGAGGCCAAACCATCCCAGAAGAAAATCCAGCCCTAAATATTCCATTGCCAGAGTGCCGCTTACTTAGTCATACACAGATGTCATCCGTTTGAGGTGAAGTAGAAATTACTTTCCTGTGTAGGTTGGGGAAAGTTTTTGTTCTTCTTTCTTATGATTGGAGCATTAAGTTTTATTTTAAGATTGACCATTTGTTCTTCTTCTTTCTGTTGATAGCTAAGAATTTTGCATTTATTCTTAGAATTTAACTTATTTTGTTCTGCATTTTACTGTTGACTGTTGAAGAATTCTGGCTGGCTTATTGGAATAGGCTCATCACCATCATGATTCAGTGTACGTGGGTTAACCAACATTTCAGATTTAAATTTTTTAAATTTGTTCTTGGGATGTGAGCGCTCCGAGCAATGTTGCATTTCTACCTTACAACACTTCAAAATTGGCTGTAAAGATCCTTGGGATGACCTGAGGTCATGATAGGCGCTATATAAATGCAAGTCTTTCTTTCTGTTTTTATTGCCCCCTCCCAATACGCCCTGAGAAGGTGATGGTGGTAGTTCCCCTTGAACCGCGGTAATTCTTGTGACGATGATGCTCCCACAATGGTTTTAGGTAGCGAATTCTAGAATTTTGACCAATGAAAGCTGTAAGTGCCTTAGACATACCCTGATGCGATGCCTGTTATGTTGCTGATAGGCCCAACCGATTTTTGATTTCTTATTACTTAACTATGTAGCAATTGTTTACAACTGGGCGGCTTGCTTGGCCACTTCAGAGGGCAGGTGAAGTCAACCACATAATGTGACTGGAGTCACATGTAAACCAGACCAGGTAGTGGGTGACAGGCTCACTTCCTAAAGGACATTTAAACAACTGCACACTAACATTTCTTAAAGGCGCCTATCTGACCTGAAACTTTCCTTTGTGCATACACAAAATAAAAACAGAAAAAATGGCAGGTTGATCAGCCTCTGAAAGGTTACTGTTTTAGATGTAACCTTTCATTATAATGCCATAAATATCAAACAGTGGTGCACGCTATTTGTGTGACATTGCAACTGTTGGCTCTGAACACTTCTGTAGTCAACTTGGTTGGACCTTGGAATATGTCAGTTGATAAATTACATGAACTTCAGCTAGATCAAAAGGGCAATATCCTTCAGTGACTTTCTTAATCTCAAGCCAAAATTCAGCCTAATTAAAAGGCTTTTTATAAAATAAAATCGAAATGTTATCAGTACTTTCCCAAACTGACCAGTAGCAGAGTCACTACAGGTGGTGGCCCAGTGCTACAGCATGGTGGGTTGACAATTGTTACCCATCATTCGCCACACAATGATTTTTGATTCCACTTGGACAATATGGGAAAGTAGGGAGCAGAATGTACACTAACTGCTCAGAGGGAGTGAAGAATAATCAGTCTGTTTCAAGCCACATTTCCTTCCCATTCATTCTATTATTTTAATTCGAGAGCCTGGGAATGGGCCACCTGGCATCCCTAGGAATTGCTACATGTGAAATTAATGCAGTGGGGAAAAAAGAACTCACCAAAGAGGCAGGAACTGAAATAGTAAACAGGTACACATTATGCATTCGAAGAGCCAATTTGAAACTTGTAGCAATGTATTCCCAACGTCCACTGCTTTTTCAATAAATGTGCTCACACATTTTTCTCTAAGAGTGCATAGTTCTATCAATACAACATGCGTTAATTTATAAAATCCACCAAGTCATAGACACAAATTGATTTATTTATTGGATATACCATGAGGCTGAATTAATGATGCCTCCCCATGGCGGAAACGTGACAGGGGGAGAGGGAATGTAGAACCCCGAGAATGGTGAGCAATGATTTACCGGCGGTTCTCAGCATCACTGTGGTCAAGGCAATCTTCCCCTGTGCCTACCGCTGTGCGGCCCGCGCGCCCCAGGCCAGGCGGTAGGCCCATTTCAAATGGAAATTGGGGTCTTATGGCATACATCGGATCCCGAGTGCTATTTCAGGAGAGAACTGGTCAGAGCATATGCCATGTACGCTCCGAGCGGTTTCACCGGCGTTAGAACTGAAGAGGCCCTGGAAAGGTGGGTTACACAGTACTTTTATGGGGCCAGGGCCAGGGCCAAGAGGAGCAGGAGTGCTGCGGGCCGCTGCCTGCCTGGGGTCTCCCCACCCCCTTAGCCTCACCTCCCCCCCATCCCTCCCCCAGGACCTACCTGCAGCTGCTGCCAGTGTCTCAGCCAGCCAACATTCCTGTGGCCCAAAACCAGTGAGTTGCCTGGTGACACCTGTTTGGCGTCCACAGCGCGCCCATCGGATTCAAATAAGGCCCGGGCCTCAAAATGGCAGGGGCCTCTTTGCCACCTGAATGGCAGGTCGGTTGGCCTGCTCCACTGGTCAGCCACCCAAATGTCAAAATCTACCCCCATGAGTTTGTACCTCTGCAACAAAGAGGGTTAGAAATATTATCTGTTTGTTCAACCTCCATGCTCATTAACATAACACTTATGTGCAGCCTATTCTCACACAGCAAACTGCCTCTGCCTGCTTCATTCAGGGCTGTGACCCTTAATTATTCTCCATAATGAGATTTCTTTCATCTTCTGAGACAACAGTTTCATTTGCCAATCTACCAATTACTGGTAGTGCTTTCCATTCCCATCACTTTGTCTTCATTTCACTGAGAGCAAAAAAAGCTGGGCAGATTTACCTCATTGTCATCGTCAGACACAAGTCATTACAGTGTTAAATTAAACAGCTTCTCAATGAAACCTCCCTTTAAAACTGTAGCTTGCAGTTTCATCACTTCAACCATTCAAACCAAATAAACTGAAACATTTTATGAGATTAGTGAAGCATATTTTATAACAATATAAATTTTCAGAAAGGTTAAAATATTTCGCTGCCTTTAAAACAAATTGAAGCTATTGCTTGGCTATGAGTAAATACCGGTTAATCTGATAAATGCCTTAAAAAATCAAAATGCTAGAGGGATTTGTCACAACCAGTTACATAAGATCACTGATTAATATTTTAACGTACAGTGCAATAACATATTGCTTATTTATGATAAACACATTTGAAATTGTCCTAGATAATACACTAAAAAATTTCAGTCATTTCAAAAGCGGTGACTGTATATATCTCAGCAGCTCGTTGTTTGGGCCTTCACCTTTTCAGAATGCTTTGAAGAAGTTTCCTTTTGAACGTATGTGCATTTAGACTTGGTAATTTCATAGTTTCTAAATTATTGTCTGTTTAAAGAATTATGAAACAAATTAGAAATGAGATGATTAGGAATAAACAAGTCAGGTGCTTCTTTTTACATAAACAATAGTTAACAAATAATAAATATTGATTAGATGTTATTCTGGAGAAAGCGGCACTGAGGGATATGATGAGAAGACAGCTGGTTTGTTTTGCGATCAATCCAAAAGAGACTGGCTAGTTCAGGCTATTGACCTTTCCCTATTCATAAAAATGATTACTTTCTATTATACTACATAGGAATTTTACATGGAATAGCGCACCTTTCAGACAAATTTGAGTGTTTCACTTACTAACATTTAAAAATTGCCAATTTTTCTTTCTAGTAGATCAAAACTCAGTCATATAAGCCTTCTATCGCAATCTCCCTTGTGCTGTGCAGGTTAAAGCTTTTTCTCATGACTAATGACACTGCTCTGGTTCTGCGAGTGGAAAACTTAGCTAACTAACACCCCTGAGGTGTCAGATCATTATTCATTTCACACTTGGACAGTTCACTGAGGTAAATCTGGCTTCTGAACTTGCTAGTACATATAAGGCTTTGTTATGCAACTCCCCTCAGACTGAGTACTTCTGGTAGTATTCTGGCAATATAATATTAAAAACTGGTCGTCTTTCTTTAATTTGAACATTTCAATGTAGAAATAATGCTATGGTTTTAAATCTGTATGATTTCCAAATACCAGATTATAAAATACCAGATTATAAACAATGAGTAAGTGAATGCATTGTCCCTTTTCAACCTTTTGACTTTTCCCAGAAATATGCTACAACCATTAGAACTGACAGTCATCTTCAACACCTATCAGTCTCCTGTAGTGACACTCCTAGTGACACTAATATCCACAGCCTCAATTAAATATGGACAAGTATTAAGATATTATCATGACCTGATATGGGTCCTATCTACTGATAATGAAAGTGCCTGTGTGGTCATGTAGTTTCCAGATACATACTTAAACATGGAAGGAGAACCTTACCTTAATTTACTTTAAACATATAATACTATTATTGCTATTCGTTAGATCCATCTTAATGATAGTTAGCAAAAGCTGCTAGAGGAACCGCTTGTATGAATTCTTCCCATTTTAACCATGTCATATGACATAATAATTATTAGCTTTTGGGATAGAGCATTAATAGCACTCCGACACCACAGGAAGCAGAAATAGTAATGAACTAGTATATATAATGCTTTTAGGCTGCATTAGACTAAAAATAATTTAAAGAGCTATGGCTGTCTAAGGTAGAAAATACATTTTTAAGACTCAAACTGCATAACAGCAGTAATATTCCATAGTCATTAATCTATAGATCTCATACTCATTATAAGACTCTCAGTTCTAACACTATCTCCATTATAAGGATATTGGATCTTGGCTCTTGCATTTTTCATGTTTCATTTTATATTACGTTATAAGACATTCGTTATGTTACACAGTTCATTAAAGCACCCAAATTGCTTGGCTCCAAAGTACAATTTTATATTGAGAGCGGATATTACATAGAACAATGCAGGGTACAGCTTAGCCCATGTAGGGGTTAAGACGACATTGATAAACCACGCAAACTCAACATCTCACTTTATTACCACCTTGTTTTTTAAAATTCAGTCATGGGATGTGGGCGTCGCTGGCAAGGCCAGTATTTATTGCCCATCCCTAATTGCCCCTGAGAAGGTGGGGGTGAGCTGCCTTCTTGAACCACTGCAGTCCGTGTGGTGAAGGTACTCCCACAGTGCTGTTAGAGAGGGTGTTCCAGGATTTTGACCCAGCGGCGATGAAGGAATGGCAATATATTTCCAAATCAGGATGGTGTGTGACTTGGAGGGGAACTTGGAGATAGTGGTGTTCCGAACAGCTTCTTTCCCAGGGCTGTCATCCTACTGAACTCCACAAATAAACTCTAAAGCCTGCACATCTGCCAATGCACTTTATATGGTTATATTTATGTTAATATACTACAAGCTAAATGTATGTTGAATGTTTAAATGTCTTAATCCAAATGTACACTCTCGGGAGCCGCAAGCCTACATTTCGTTGTACTGCGCTTGTGCACTAACAATGACAATAAAAGTTGATTTGATTTGATTTGATTTGATGCACCTGCTGCCCTTGTCTGTCTAGGTGGTAGAGGTCGTGGGTTTGGTTTGTAACGCGCTAATATGCTATCTTGCATAAACCACTGCTTTTTTTCGTGAATTGAGAGGTTATCTTGAAATCTAATTCCACACCTCCTACCGTGTTTTATATTTATATCATAGCTATTCACAGCATTTTATGTAATTATAATCTTTACACATCCTGCCATTCTACTCTCAAGGTATTAATTTATGATTTTACAATGGCAACTGTTCAACTTCTGTATTAATTGTTGTCACTTCAATTGCCTTCTCTCCTTTCCTGAAGGTGCTGACTTACACTGGGATAGCATTGCTAGTAAAAGAGGGGATAAATGCAATTGAAAAGAAGGATATTAACTCAGTTAATACAGAATCTATATGGGTGGAGCTAAGAAATAGCGAGGGGCGAAAAACATTAATAGGAGTGGTATATAGGCCTCCAAATAGTAAAATAGAGGTTAGGGAGGGCATCACGAGGGAAATTAGAGAAGCGTGCAATAAGAGCACAGCTGTCATCATAGGTGACTTTAACTTACATATAGATTGGACTAGCCTAATCAGTAAAAATAATGAGGAGGAGGAATTCCTTGAGTGTTTAAGGGATGGTTATCTGGATCAATATGTCGAGGAACCAACTCGGGAACAGGCTATATTGGACTGGGTACTGTGCAATGAGAAGGGACTAATCAGTAATCTTGTTGTACGGGGACCCTTGGGTCAGAGCGATCATAACATGATCGATTTCTCACTCGAAATGGAGAGCGAAGAAATTGACTCAGAGACTAAGGTCCTGAATTTAAACAAGGGGAATTATGATGCCATGAGACGGGAACTGAGTAGGTCTGATTGGACAACGTTCCTGGGAGGACTGGAGGTAGATAAACAATGGCAAACATTTAAAGATAGAATGACAAAATTGCAAAAATTGTTTATACCAATCTGGCATAAAAGGAAATCTAAAAAGGTGACTCAACCGTGGATAACAGGGGAAATTAGAGACAGCATAAAATCCAAAGATAGGGCGTATAAAATAGCCAAAAAAAGCGCCAGAGCGGAAGATTGGGAACAGTTTAAGATAGAGCAAAGGAGGGCAAAGGGCATGATCAAGAGGGGCAAAATAGCTTACGAAAACAAGCTGGCGGAAAATATAAAAACTAACTCCAAAAGCTTTTATAAATATATCAAAAGGAAAAGACTGGTGAAAACCAAAGTTGGTCCATTGCAGTCAGATACGGGGGAATATATAATGGGAAATAAGGAAATGGCAGATCAACTAAATGCATACTTTGGGTCGGTCTTTACGAAGGAGGACACAAAAAGCCTCCCTGGGATGTCGGGAAAAATAGGGACATTGGCAAAGGAGGAACTGACGCAAATCAATATCTCTAAGGATATGGTGTTAAGGAAGCTAAAGGGATTGAAGGTGGACAAATCCCCAGGGCCTGATAACATGCATCCTAGGGTACTGAAGGAGGTGGCCCTAGAGATAGCGGATGCACTAAGGATGATTTTTCAGAATTCATTAGACTCGGGAACAGTGCCGATGGATTGGAGGGTAGCTAACGTTACCCCACTATTCAAAAAGGGGGGTAGGGAAAAAGCAGGTAATTACAGACCTGTAAGCCTTACATCAGTTGTGGGCAAAATGCTGGAGTCCATCATTAAGGATGAAATAGCGGAGCACTTAGCAAATGGGGACAGGATAGGACAGAGTCAACATGGATTTACAAAGGGTAAATCGTGCTTGACTAATCTATTGGAATTTTTTGAGGGAGTAACTGGTAGAATAGATGGGGGAGAGCCAGTAGATGTGGTGTACCTGGACTTCCAAAAGGCCTTCGATAAGGTCCCACATAAAAGATTAGCATGGAAAATTGAGGCTCATGGGATAAAGGGGAAAGTTTTGGCGTGGATAGGGAACTGGCTGTCAGATAGAAAACAGAGAGTTGGAATAAACGGCTCATTTTCTGAATGGCAGGCAGTAACAAGTGGGGTACCACAGGGATCTGTCCTGGGCCCCCAGCTGTTCACAATTTACATTAATGACCTGGATCAGGGAGTCGGATGCAGCATTTCCAAATTTGCAGACGACACTAAACTAGGAGGGGGGGTGGGCTCAGAGGAAGAGACCAGGAAGCTCCAGAGCGATTTGGACAGACTGGGCGATTGGGCGGATAAATGGCAGATGCACTATAATGTGGACAAGTGCGAAGTTATCCACCTTGGGTGCAGGAACGGGAGGGCAAATTATTATTTAAATGGCAATAGATTGGGAGAGGGGGAAGTACAGAGAGACCTGGGTGTTCTTGTACACCAGTCACTGAAGGCGAGCATGCAGGTGCAACAGGCGGTCAAGAAGGCAAACGGTATGCTGGCCTTCATAGCAAAAGGGTTAGAATACAGGAACAGGGATACCTTGCTGCAGCTGTACAGGGCACTGGTGAGACCACACCTCGAGTACTGTGTACAGTTTTGGTCGCCTCATCTGAGGAAGGATGTTCTTGCCATGGAGGGGGTGCAGCGGCGATTCACCAGGCTGATACCAGGAATGGCGGGAATGACCTATGAGGAGAGACTATGTAGTTTAGGGATGTACACACTGGAGTTTAGAAGATTGAGAGGGGACCTCATAGAAGTGTATAAAATTCTGACAGGTCTAGACAGACTGGATGCAGAAGGAATGTTTCCCTTGGCGGGTGAGAACAGAACTAGAGGACATAATTTAAGGATAAGGGCTAAACCATTTAGGACAGAGATGAGGGGGAATTTCTTCACTCAGAGAGTGGTGAACCTGTGGAACTCATTGCCACAGAGGGCAGTGTACGCCAGCTCATTAAATATATTTAAGAGGGAATTAGATATATTTCTACGGGCAAAAGGGGTTAAGGGTTACGGAGAGAAGGCGGGGACGGGATACTGAATTAAAGGATCAGCCATGATCTCATCGAATGGCGGAGCAGGCACGAAGGGCCGAATGGCCTACTCCTGCTCCTATCTTCTATGTATCTATGTATCTATATGCACTGGCCACCTTCAGTACCTTGCCCAAGTGGCCATTCTCCAGGTTTGAGTTTAAATGGTGCATGTCAGCAAACTATTCGACCATGTGGGCCACCTGATCCTGATCTCATGAGATTCCTGCGAATAGAAACTTTCCAGCAGGGGTCACTATACTAGTCGGGAGGGCGGGGGGGGGAACTCTGGCTGATTGTTACCCCTTTTGTAGTTCGGGATCGCTGAGGCCGATTGAAGCCCTGCTTGCACTACAGCAATTATCTTAGCACAGATTGTGGATGATCTTCCTGGGAATGTCCTGTGGCTCAGTTCAAGATTGAGCTGAGCACTTACTCTCCGAGCTACCAGCGAGCCTCTCAGTTCATTTGTCTAGAAGTGGTTTTTAACCAATTTTCACTAATTTACATGTATAAAATTTTACGTGTGGTACAAATAGAGTACATCCTCGAAAAATGTAATATTGTTTGAAGAGTATCTTTCAAGATTACACTTCACTTTGTCTTTTGTAAAGTTTGAGGTGTTCCTCGCTTATGGAATCAAATGTCTCTTTCTCTATTTCTTGAATTTTTTTAACCAAAGAATTGAGAGTGGCGAAGTACAGCAGCACAACACAGAAAGTGAAGGCATCAATGAATATATCTTCCTCTATTTATTAATTGCCATGAGTATCTGTATATATGTAAACAAGTGGAATAAAAAAAATGGTTTTTCTGGGGCTTGTTAAGGACTAATTAAAGGCCAGATGTGATACAATTGTGCAGTTTTGCACAGGAGGCAATAGAAATGAAAAGTCCACCATGAAATCCCATGTAGATTGCAGGGTGCGGGGGTGGTTGGGGGAAGTCAGTCAGATGGAGGGAGGTAAAGGGCAGCGCAGCTAATATTTACTGTTTAAAAACAATGAAACTGATATAGGGGAGAGGGGGTGTTAATAGAGATACAGCCACATCCCCATTAGTAACGTAACTCCTACAGGTAGCACAATCCTACCAGACCTCCACTGGTAGCTCTGGCCCAACCCAACTGCAACTGGAATTCCAGACGGTCATTTGCCACTCATAAACATACATTTCTCAGTGCGAATGTTTTTAAAAATGAGGTATTGGAGGGCACCTGGTGCCCATGGTGCTGTGTCACAACTTCAGGGAAGAAGGGGAGAAAATTGGAGAGGGGAAAGTATTATGTCCGTGTGTAATTGAGACACGGACTGCAGGAGTTGGTTGTAACAGGTCTTTACTGAATGGAGGCAACCTGGAACTACTATGCAAATGTTACTACACAGGCTTATTATACAGGGGTGGTCACTACTGGTACTGCAGTATATAGTTCCTTCTGCAAAGTACATACACTACAATTCCTCCCCTTTTAGCTAAACAGTACATAACATTCAATTAAAAATGAAATAACATATTTACAATTACAGTTGCTAGATACATTAGTTGAAGTTAAGCAATTATAAGTTCAGTCTTTGAGGAGGCTTCCTGATTCTGTCTGGATAACGCCTCTTTGGGGTATCAGGTTCTTCTGGCAACGTTGAGTCGGGATCAACGTCGTTGTTTGGTTCGTCTGCTTCCAATATCACCGATTCTGAGGTAGATGCAATTGGTACTTCGGTTTCATCGCCAGGTGTATCAGATCGTGGTGTGGAGTTGATGTTTCCCAGTGACTCTAGAATCTGGTCAGCATGGCGTCTTACAATGCTCTCTCCAACGTCCACGGTATACATTAGAGGTCCTTGCCGTGTACAGATCGTTCCTGGCTGCCATTTCTCTGTGCGGTAGTCCCGGGCCAAAACTGGTTGACCTATCTTAAAACTCCTGGTCGGCCTTTCATTCATATTCTGAAACTGCCTGTTCTCCACATCTCTTCTGATGTTTGGCTTAACCAAATCCAAGCGGCATCGTAGTCTTCGATTGAAGAACATCATGGCTGGAGTTTGGTTGGTAACTGCATGTGTCGCATTCCGGTAGGCAAACAAGAAGTTATCCACCTTGTGCTGTAGGGGTATATCTTCATTACACATTGCCTTGATAGCCTTCTTGAATGTTTGAACGAACCTCTCGGCCAATCCATTAGTGGCCGGATGATATGGGGCGGATGTGTAATGCTTAACACCATTGTTCTTTAAGAACCTCCAGAACTCTTCAGACACAAACTGTGGTCCATTGTCGGAGCAAATCTGTTCAGGCAGCCCATTCCTGGCGAATATGGTTCGTAAGACTGTGATAGTTTTTTCTGTGGTGGTTGAGGACATTTTTATTACCTCTGGCCACTTTGAATGTGCATCCACCGCAATTAAAAACATCGAGTCCATAAATGGACCAGCAAAATCAATGTGCACCCTTTGCCATGGAGATGAGGGCCACTCCCATGGATGTAGAGGGGCTTGTGGTGGGGCATTTTGGACCTTCTGGCATCCTGTACAGCTCTTGGTCATCTCTTCGATTTCTCTATCGATTCCCGGCCACCACACAAATGCTCTGGCTAAGTTCTTCATTTTTACCCCTCCCAGGTGACCCTCATGAAGCTCATTGAGCACTCTATCCTTCAATTTGGGTGGAATTACTACTCTGGATCCACACATCAAGGTTCCTCTGCACACTGACAGCTGTTCTCTTCTCGGCGAGAATGCTGGCAGCAGTGGTTCGCCATGTGCTGGCCATCCCTTCACCGTTAAATCATAGACCCAGGAGAGTGTCGGGTCATTTCGTGTTTCCTTTTCTATGTTTGCATTCGTCACAGGGAGACATTCGGCTATGGTCGAGTGGGATATCTCCACTGGATCCACTGCAAGTTCTTCTTCCACCGTCGGCAACGATAGGCGCGACAATCCATCAGCATTCCCATGCTGTTTAGTTCCTTTGTACTCGATGTCATATTGGTGTGCCCCTAGGAAAAGGGACCACCTCTGTAGCCGTTGTGCTGTCATTATCGGTACGCCCTTCTGAGGGTTGAAAATGGAGACAAGAGGTTGATGATCAGTAAGTAGAGTAAATTTCTGACCGTGCAGGTAGTGATAGAACTTCTTCACCCCCCACACCAGGCTGAGGGCCTCTCTGTCAATCTGGGCATAGTTACGCTCGGCTGAAGTTAACGAGCGTGACGCAAAAGCTATCAGCCTCTCTGAACCATCAAGGAATTTATGTGACAGTACCGCCCCAATGCCGTAGGGAGACGCATCACACGCCAGTCTTATCGGTAGTGATGGGTTGTAGTGAGCCAATACTTCTCTTGAAGTGATTAGGTCCTTACACTTCTGAAAGGCCCGCTTACATTCATCGCTCCATTTCCATGCTACTCCTGTTTGTAGTAGGGCATTCAGTGGGTGCAGAATTGTGGACAAATTCGGCAAAAACTTATGGTAGTAATTCACCAATCCGAGGTATGACCTCAGTTGCGACACATTTCCAGGCGCTGGAGCCTTAACTACCGCTTCAATTTTGTCAGGGGACTTATGTAACCCCTCTTCATCAATCACGTGGCCACAATACGATATCTGTTTCTTAAAAAACTCGCACTTGGGGCGATTGGCCCGTAGCCCATGTTCACGTAGTCTAGTGAGCACCTGCTCTAGGTTGGCAAGGTGTTCACTGTCATCTTCACCTGTCACTAGGATCTCGTCCAAGTAACACTGAGTCCCCGGAATTCCTTGCAGGACTTGTTCCATCGCTCTTTGCCATATCGCCGGAGCTGATGCTACTCCGAATACCAGTCGATTATACTGGTAAAGACCTTTGTGAGTGTTTATCGTGAGATACTTCCTAGAGGATTCTTCAACCTCCATCTGCAAATATGCTTGTGCTATGTCAATTTTTGTAAAACGCTCCCCTCCAGATAGTGAGGCGAAGATATCTTCTATCCTTGGAAGAGGATATTGTACTGTGTGAAGGACTGGGTTCACCGTCACCTTGAAGTCCCCACAGATGCGAACCTTCCTTGGCTCCTCAGACTTATTGTTTAACGTTTTCTTCATGACAGGAATGATGGGTGTCGCCCACTCACTCCAGTCTACCTTAGATAACACGCCTGCATTCTCCAGATTCTCCAGCTCTGCCTCGACGGCTGGGCGAATTGCATATGGTACCGGTCTTGCTTTGAAAAACTTGGGAATTGCATTCTCTTCTATTTTTAATCGAGGCGGTTACGCCTTTAAGAGTTCCCAGTTCTTGTTGAAATACCTCTTTGGCGTTAGCTAAGATTGTTGACAATCGTCCAGGAGTGACGTCGTCATCCTTTTTACCAGCCACCATCAGTGCCTGAATGGAGTGCCAGTCTAAACTTATCTTTCTGATCCATTCACGTCCCAATAACGGTGGTCCACCATCTTGCAGTATGTACAGATACAATTTCTGTCTTTCCTTGCCATTGTATTCGACAGGCACCCTTATTTTTCCTCTGGGGTATACTTTTTGCCCCGTATACGTCTTCAAGACAATGGATGTCTCTTTCAAGGGTATGTGTGAGAATAGCCGCTCATAGTCTCGTCGATTCATGACGGTTAGAGCTGATCCTGTATCCAATTCCATTTTGACTTGGGACCCTGCTATCGTGAGGGTGACCCAAATGGTTCGGTGATCCTCTTTTGCGATTACGTTGTGAAGTTTGAGACAGCTTAGTCTCTTGTTCCCGGATTCACTATCGCTCATCTGGTCTTCGGAACTACTGTCCGTCATCTTTTGTATTTTCCTGTACGGTCCTTAGTAGCCTTTTTGTTGTCGTTGGTCTTCTTCCCAAACCTGCAAACTCGTGCAATGTGTCCCATCTTTCCGCATTGCCTGCATATTTTGTCCTTGGACCAGCAGTCCTTCTGGTCATGGTTTGTTCTGCCGTAGCGATAACATTTTGCAAATTCCCGTGTCATTTCGTGGGTGCCGTATTCCTGTGGCTTTTGCTGTATTTCCGCAGCTCCCCTTGCTGCTGCTTCGTACGATACTGCCACGCTGAAAGCCTTATCTAGCGTCAGCTCTTTCTCTGAGAGTAACCTCTTCTGGGTTCCTTCACTCAGGAGTCCACAGACAAATTTGTCCCGTAATGTATCTGCCAGTCCTGCTCCGAACTGGCAGTGCTTTGATAGCTTGTGTAGTTCCGTAAGGTAATCAGCATTGCTCTCATCTTTATGCTGATTTCTCCTGTGGAATTTAAATCTTTCTGCTATCAGCAGCGGTGTAGGATTTAGGTGCTCCTGTGGGATAGCAACAATTTCGTTAAAACTCTTCGCCTTCGGTTTGGCTGGAGTAATCAGGTCCCGCAATAGGCCGTACATTCTTGCGCCCATTAAGTTTAGCAGTACCGATGCCTTTTTCTCATCGGCTACTTCGTTTGCCTCGCAATATACCTCGACTCTTTCCACATACGTGGTCCAGTCTTCTATTGCATTATCGAAGGCAGTGATATTGCCAGTCTTCGGCATCTTGCAAATCTAAGATGGCGCCTCCCGCGCTTTGCCTTCTTCCCCGATTTAACAAAATGGTGCCTCCCGCGCTTTCTGTCTTCTCCGCTGTTGGTAGCGCTGTTGCTGGCATTTTATGCCTTGATGGCGACGCCCTATGGTCTTCACGCACTTCCCCCGTGCTGCTGCTAACGTCGCTCTCCGCGGTTCCCATGGCAAACTGCAGCTCCTCGCGGCTTTCTGCGCGTTTAATTTTTATTATTTCCCCATCGTTGGAACAACCCTGCGGACTCTTGCCTCCCTCTTCTCGGGTCTGTGCGCTGCCCGGCTTCGTAGCACCGGCTGCGCCCTGTGTGCTCCACCCTCTCTCTCTCCTCTTCCCGACAGCGCTGCTCGGCCCCATTGCAAAGCCACCCGCTCAAGCTCTAGACCGCCGCAGCCCAGGAAGGATCAGTGTACTACCTGCCACCAGCCCGATTAGCTGAAGCACCATCGACAGGATAACCAAGCCCCACTCTCGACAGCCTCTCCTGCAATTCTTCAACTCCGCTGACTCAGAGGCGGATGCCCACGGTCGACGCCCGTTTCTTCTGTTTCTTTCTTCCTTCTGGCCTCGACTTCTGATAACTTCGCTTCAGGGATGGATCCCCATGAGGTGGTGCAGACTGTAGGTAAGTTTGTATCTGCTCGTCGCCAGTATTATGTCCGTGTGTAATTGAGACACGGACTGAATGGAGGCAACCTGGAACTACTATGCAAATGTTACTACACAGGCTTATATACAGGGGTGGTCACTACTGGTACTGCAGTATACAGGGGCTGCAGAATATAGTTCCTTCTGCAAAGTACATACACTACAGAAAGGAGCTCATTAGTAATCACAATGATATCTGCAAAAAGCAGAAATTGGCAAGAATATTTCCATTTCAGGTTTGTTATCAGCTTTACAACACTTTAATCTTCTTGTGATGTGATAAATATTAAACCATGAATGTTACATTTATTCTACTTGAAACTAGCTCTTATTGCAGTTTTAAATACTTTCATTTGATTCCCAGGCTTAGAAATTGCATAAGGCCCGAAAACAGGTGTGGGCAGCACAAAGCGCGATGTGCCCGTGCCCGTACATGGTGCAGGTAGCGCTGGTCTCAGTGCTATACGCACTGCTGATTGGCTTAGCACTGAACAGGGGGGCCAATATTGGGTACAATCTACAGGCCAATAAAGTTTGGCCTAGGCTCTCTGCACAACTTAAAGGGGAGGTGCTTTATTGCAGAAGCATCTCATTGTCATTGTGTAGAAAGCCATGGCCCAACAGCCAAGGGAAAGGCAAGGAGATTTTCAAATGCAGTACTGGGAGGCCAGTACCACAACATTTTTAATGATCTCACACGAGTGGTCAAAGTGAGTGAATGCATCATCAAATGCCATATCCCACCATCTGCACCACTAGCCTCACACACTGCTCAATGCATCACAATCCCATCACTCACATAACAACAATTTCTAACAATCAGCACTCATACCTCACAATCACAGCATCACTTCACCCTTAAACATTTACCACTGCTGCAAGACTCATACCCACATCTCATACCTTGCACACACTGCCAGCTATTCACCCAAACACATTGCACCACACTCACTGACACACTTCCCTTTCTCTTGCAGGCAAAGGTCACTCATAACTGCCAGAGCAGCAGCAGATGGGTAGAGAGGAAGCCCATCTGCAGAACCTGACAGAGCTGGAGGAAGCAGTGCTGGAGACATTGGCGTGACAGTCGAAGAGTCCGTGGTGAGCGGGGAAGTTGAAAGCATTGCTGATGATGACGGTATGCTCATACTTAATCCTTTTTTATTTTTTATTCGTTTATGGGATGTGGGCGTCGCTGGCAAGGCCAGCATTTATTGCCCATCCTTAATTGCCCTTGTGAAGGTTGTGATGAGCCATCTTCTTGAACCGCTGCAGTCTGTGTGGTGAAGGTACTCCCACAGTGCTGTTAGGTAGGGAGATCCAGGATTTTGACCCAGCGACGATGAAGGATCGGCGATATACTTCTAAGTCAGGATGGTGTGTGACTTGGAGGGGAACTTGGAGGTGGCGGTGTTCCCATGCACCTGCTGCCCATGGCCTTCTAGGTGGAAGAGGTCACAGGTTTGGGAGGTGCTGCCGAAGAAGTCTTGGCGAGTTGCTGCAGTGCATCTTGTAGATGGTACACACTGCAGCCACGGTACGCTGGTGGTGGAGGGAGTGAATGTTTAAGGTGATGGATGGGGTGCCAATCAAGTGGGCTGCTTTTTCCTGGATTGTGTCGAGCTTCTTGAATGTTGTTGGAGCTGCACTCATCCAGGCAAGTGGAGAGTATTCCATCACACTCCTTACTTGTGCCTTGTAGGTGGTGGAAAGGCATTGGGGAGTCAGGAGGTGAGACACTCGCCGCAGAATACCTAGCCTCTGACCTGCCCTTGTTGCCACAGTACCTATGTGGCTGGTCCAGTTAAGTTTCTAGTCAATGGTGAACCCCAGGATGTTGATGGTGGGAGATTCAGCCTTTGAATGTCATGAGGAGGTGGTTAGACTCTCAGTTGTTGGAGATAGTCATTGCCTGGCACTTCTGTGGCATGAATGTTACCCGCCACTTATCAGCCCAAGCCTGAATGTCGTCCAGGTCTTGTTGCATGCAGGCATGGACTGCTTCACTATATGAGGAGTTGTGAATGGTGCTGAACACTGTGCAGTCATCAGCGAACATCCCCATTTCTGACTTTATGGTAGAGGGAAGGTCATTGATGAAGCAACTGAAGATGGTTGGGCCTAGGACACTGCCCGGAGAAACTGCTGCAGTGATGTCCTGGGGCTGTGATGATTTACCATCAAACACCACAACCATCTTTCTTTGTGCTAGGTATTACTCCAGTTTCCCCCTGCCCCCCTCCCCCCCCCCCCCGATTCCCATTGACTTCAGTTTTACTAGGGCTCCTTGATGCCATACTTGGTTAAATGCTGCCTTGATGCCGATATGGATCATCCACTCGGCACTTCTGGCTGAAGATGGTTGCAAATGCTTCAGCCTTGTCTTTTGCTCTCACGTGCTGGGCTCCACCATTATTGAGCATGGGGATATTCATGGAGCCTCCTCCTCCCGTTAGTTGTTTAATGGTCCAGCACCATTCATGACTGGATGTGGCAGGAATGCAGAGCTTTGATCTGATCCATTGATTGTGGGATCGCTTAGCCCTGTCTATAGCATGCTGCTTCCGCTTTTTAGCATGCATGTAGTCCTGTGTTGCAGCTTCCCCAGGTTGGCACCTCATTTTTAGGTGCACCTGGTGCTGCTCCTGGCATGCTCTTCTACACTCCTTATTGAACCAGCATTGGTCCTCTGGCTTGATGGTAATGGTAGAGTGAGGGATATGCAGGGCCATGAGGTTACAGATTCAGGTGGAATACAATTCTGCTGCTGCTGATGGCCCACAGCGCCTCATGGATGCCCAGTTTGGAGCTGCTAGATCTGTTCTGAATCTATCCCATTTAGCATGGTGGTAGTACCACACAACACGATGGAGTGTGTCAAAGGGACTTCGTCTCCACAATGACGGTAGCAGTGACCACCGCACAAATACTGTCATGGACAGATGCATCTGCGACAGGTAGATTGGTGAGGATGAGGTCAAGTAGGTTTTTCCCTCTTGTTGGTTCTCTCACCACCTGTTGCAGGCCCAGACTGGCAGTTATGTCCTTCAGGACTTGGCAGTAGTGGTGCTACCGAGCCACTCTTGGTGATGGACATTTAATTCCCCCACCCAGAATACATTCTGTGCCCTTTGCTACCCTCAGTGCTTCTTCAACATGGAGGAGTACAGATTCATCAGCTGAGGGAGGGCGGTAGGTGGTAATCAGCAGGAGGTTTCCTTGCCCATGCTTGACCTGAAGCCATGAGACTTCATGGGGTCTGGAATCAATGTTGAGGACTCCCAGGGCCACTCCCTGCCGACTGTATACTACTGTGCCGCCACCCTTGGTGGGTCTGTCCTGCCAGACAGGACATACCCAGGGATAGTGATGGAGGAGTTTGGGACATTGGCTGAAAGGTATGATTCTGTGAGTATGACTATGTCAGGCTGTTGTTTGACTAGTCTGTGGGACAGCTCTCCCAAATTTGGCGCAGGTCCCTAGATGTTGGTGAGGAGGATTTTGCAGGGTCGACTGGGCTGGGTTTGCCATTGCCATGTCCGTAGCTGGTGCCGAGGCTGGGTGGTCCATCCGGTTTCATTCTTATTATTGTTTTTCGTAGCGGTTTGTTACAACTGAGTGACTTGCTTGGCCATTTCAGAGGGCAGTTAAGAGTCAACCACATTGCTTTGGGTCTGGAGTCATATATAGGCCAGACCAGCTAAAGGACATTAGTGAACCAGATGGGCTTTTACAACAATTCGATAGTTTCGTGGTTACCATTACTGGCACAAGCTTTCTATTTTTTTAATTCCAGATTTTTATTTAATTAACTGAATTTAAATTCCCCAGCTGTTATGGTGAGATTTGAACTCACATTTCTGGATTATTAGTCCAGGTCTCTGGATTTTAAGCCCAGTGATATTACCACTATGCTACCTTTCACGTCTTCTCACAGCCCACTTCCCCATCATCCCACAATCTCCTCTCACAAGCTGCTGATGATGTATGCACAGATATCTTGCTTCCCCCCCCCCTCAATACAATCCGACCCTTCTGCCTTTCTCCTCTCAGATACCCAAGTAGTCCCACCAACACAGCCAGTCCCCGAACTGCAGGAGAGGGCAGTGGAAGACAAGACACACCGTCACTGCATCTGACACTCGCAGGCACCAGCTCAGAAAATGGCACTGCGCAGACTTTAGAGGGGAGTACATAGGCAGGATCTGCACGTGGTGAGTCACCGGGCATGAGTGGGCTGCAGCCAGGCCAGGGAGAAATGGTCGCTCGGGTGCCAGCTCCCCGGATGGTGAGTTTGCACGCAC
Organism: Somniosus microcephalus; assembly: GCF_052327205.1. NCBI lineage: Eukaryota > Metazoa > Chordata > Chondrichthyes > Squaliformes > Somniosidae > Somniosus > Somniosus microcephalus. Next base: position 199,993,267 of record NC_140987.1, read on the forward strand.
GTTCTTCTGCACAGGTCTCAGCTGAGGACCTCGATGGGGCGGCCTTCAGAAGAAGGGTGATGGGCATACACAGAGAAATGCTTGGTGTAATGGTAAGCCTGCCAGAGAGCCTCTTGTCAGTATCAAGGAGCATGGAGGATTCCGGCTCCAACATTGCACCGGGCTTTGTACGGAGCTTGAAGCCCATGATTTCCAGGATGTAAATAATGGACAACTCCATGAGAGAGCTTGTGGACCCAGTCATGATGCCACGTATGATGCGCGATGTCACAGCTTCCATTGCAGCACAGGCAGAAGCGACCCAACATCTCAGTGCTGCAGTGGAAGCTTGGACTGCTGCCATCATGGCTGGGTTTATGAAAGTGGAAAAGGGCTTTCAGGATCTCACAGCACTCCAGCAATCTGTCCCCCAACGGTTGCCTAGGAATGCTGAGGCATTGCTCCAGTGGCTCCATGGAGCAAGAATCTGCTGTCCTCTCTCAGGATGACAGCATTCGTACTCCCACCACTGCCACTCCACCAGTGCCCTTGCTGCTGCCTGTCATCCAGCCAGCCCACAGTGCTGCCGCCCATGCCGAGGTGGTGTAATCTATAGCCAGGCCTTCTCAGCCCAGAGCTGCTTGAGGTCATCCTGCAAAGCCATCTGCAGTGACCCCGACGGAAAGTCAGCAGCCTTCCACCAGCCATGCTGCAGCCACTGGGGGAGCACTTTGTAGGAGCATGTAAGTAGGAAAAGGAATGCACAAGGGTGATTAGTTGACTTAGATTTAATAATTTTATAAATTATGTTTGGAATGTTTGTTTTGTAATGGCTCTCCTTTCATCTTTGTGCCCAGGAGGACGCTGTGATGTACCATGGCAGAAAGATGGTAGAATCATACAGTCATAGAATCATAGAATGTTTACAGCACAGAAGGAGGCCATTTGGCCCATCGAGCCCATGCCAGCTCTCTGCAAGAGCATTTCAGCTAGTCCTACTCACCCGCCCTTTCCTCTTAGCCCTGCAAATTTTTTTCCTTCAGGTACTTATCCAATTCCCTTTTGAAAACCATGATTGAATCTACCTCCACCAGCTTCTCAGGCAGTGCATTCCAGATCCTAACCACTTGCTGCATAGAAAGGTTTTTCCTCATGTTGCCTTTAGTTCTTCTGCCAATCACCTTAAATGTGTCCTCTGGTTCTCAATCCTTCTGCCAGTGGAAACATTTTCCCCCTCTACCTCCTCTGCCTAGACCCCTCATGATTTTGAACCCCTCTATCAAATCTCCTCTCAACCTTCTCTGCTCTAAAGAGAACAACCTCAGCTTCTCCAATCTATCCACGTAACTGAAGTCCCTCATCCCTGGAACCATTCTTGTAAATCTTTTCTGCACCCTCTCTAAGACCTTCACATTCTTCCTAAAGTGCGGTGCCCAGAATTGGACACAATACTCCAGTTGAGGTCAGACCAGTATTTTATAAAGGTTTTGCTAAGATAGGGAAGTGGTGAGCAATGGGGATCTGCCGTTTCATTCATTGGAACCGAAGTCTGATGAGGCACTCACAGATAGCCCATCCGCAACGGGGATCTGCTGTCTGCCTCCTCACTTCTTCCGCCTCCTCTTCCTCTTCTTCCGCCTCCTCCTTCTCCTCCTCCTCCTCCTGAGGCAGCCCCGGAACCCGTGGTGGCAAGGGCTGCACCCTCATATTGGCCAAGTTGTGGAGCATGCAGCAGATCACCACAAAATGGGACACCCACTCCGGCAAGTACTGGAGCGCCCCTCCTGAGCAGTCAAGGCAGCGGAACTGTTGCTTGAGCATCCCAATGGTCTGCTCGATGACATTCCTCATGGCACCGGTGTTCTCATTTTATGTTTGCTGGCCATGAGTGGTGGGGTTGTGGAGGGGAGTCATCACCCAGGTGCAGAGCAAATAGTCCTTGTCTCTGAGCAGCCACCCTCGGGTTCACCATGGAGGCTGGAAGATTGCTGGCATACTGGACTGGCGCAGGATGAAGGGACCATGACTGCTGCCAGGATACCAGGCATTTACCATCATGATGCGCTGGCTGTGGTCGCACACCAACTGTGCATTAAGTGAGGGGTAGCCTTCGCGGTTACGGAACATCTCAGGATTGGTATGCGGCGCCCGCAAATCCACGTGTGTGCAGTCGATGGCGCCCTGCACCATGGGGAAGCCCGATATCCTGGCAAAGCCACATGCACGCTCCTGCTGCTTCTCCCTGTTTAGAGAGAAGACAATTAAGTCCTCTCTCCTAGTGTACCGAGCCCTTGTGACCTCCCGGATGCAGCGATGGACAGTGAACTGGGAGATGTTAGTTGTGTCTCCTGCTCCAGACTGGAATGATCTAGTGGTGAAAAAATTGAGTGCCACGGTGACACTGGCAGCGCCGTTGTTGCCCTGCTCTAAGGCTGAACATCTGGTTCCAGGAGGTGGCAGAGTTCTGTGACCACCTCCTTGGTGAAACGTAGCCTCCTAATACACTGCTCCTGGTTTAGGTGCAGGTAGGAGAAGTGCTCTTGGAAGACCCTAGGAGGGTAAGGTGTCCTGCTGAGAGCCTTCCTGCCCCTCCTCCTCCTCCCCCCCCCTCTGTGAGTATCTTGTCCTCTTTGCTACCTCCCCTCCATCTCCCTGTCATACCCGAGTGCGAGGGGGATTGTAAGTAGAGCCCCCATGACTTGGAGCAAGCGGTCTGAGCAGAACCCTTGAAATCAGAAGCAAGGCATTCCCCACTTGCAGCAACACTCCCTGTCACCTCAGCAACTTTAAATAACTGTAGAAAGCTCCAAACAGTTGTACAAACTTACAGAGTCAGTAGAAATGAAAAAGCACGTCAGCAGCAAGTTGTTGATGATCCCTTTTAATAGCACTGCTGAGGGGTCTTTCCTGCTGATGAACGCATGTTCAGCTGGCCGTAATTTGGAGAGGGCATTAAAAGGAGTGGTGACATCCAAAATGGCAGATCGTGCATCAAATCAACGTTGCACACTGATTGAGATCACGATCTGCCTCAATTCCATTTCCGTAGCGAGCGCAGGCAACGACAGCACTGCTGGCCTGCCCTAAATGGTGGCCGCCGTGCAACCTACCAGAAGCGGGCAGTAGAGAGGCGGCTACCATTTTTCTTCAAAACCAGCCTTACCGGCCAGCACAATTGGGTTCAATTTCCCAGCTCCAGAGTTTAGTTAATTTTGTTCAATTAAAAATAACATTATTTACTGGCACATTACTGAATAAATAGCTGAACTATATTATAACATAGTCATAAAATATAATCAGTTTCATATTGATATGTTAACACTCTTTGTACATGTTTAAAATTACACTTTGGGATTGAGAAATAAAATAAATAGAACTTTATTTTCAAAAGATTTCTTGAACAACAATTTAAATACAGTTCCATATATGTCATACATCTCCATTTTAAAAACTGAGGTCCACAAATTCATCCTTTCGGTTCTCAGTTTAAATATCCATGATGCTATCTATGAGAACCTTCATGGCTCAGGCAATAAATCAGATTTTCTGAACAATTTGTTCATTTGTAAATGCGTCAGTTTTGTGCACTCCACACTGGTTTTTATCATTTAATGCATTAGGTGGCTTCTTAGCTGCTTGAGAAATGTGGAAGCAGAATTATTATAGGTGCACGCTGATTGGCTGATAAATTGCCACTCCTGCTGATGAAATCAAGGCCATGCACACAAACCTAACATTTTGATTGGCAGTGGTTAAGTTATTGATTAGCATTATTGGCTATTTCTTACCAAAAGAGGAAAATATGAACCAAATATGTTTCTTTTTATCCTAGTTAACAGCAATTGGCATTGTGCTTGAAAGCAGATCTTAAATATTCATGAGTGAAATGCAAATGAAATCCAGTTCCAACAAATGAGCTTTCTTCGGATTGCTTTTTGAATACAGTTATAAATACTTCATCATTTGTTTTGTTGTTATGGCTAAAAACGTTATAGTCCTAGTGCTTCACCACCAGCCTTTTAGAAGCCAATTTTACATTGATGGCATTTTATTCAGATTCCAGGAGCCTAGTGTCTGGGATCCAGATCCCAGCATTTGTTGCTAAATCCAACTCCCTTATCTTGGCGGCAGACTCAGAGACTGGAAAAACACAGGGTATATGAGACTGCCATTGGGATAAGGGAGCTGCATTTACCAGTGTAAATAGATCATGGATGACAGGCTCCTGGAATCCAAATTAAAGCAGTACAAAAATAAAAGCAGCTAAAGTGAGAGTGTGATATGTGGAACAGTTCAGATTAATGCTGCAATAAAAATGTGAGGTGGATGAGGAGTTGCTGGCTTAAATCTGATTGCTTTCTTGTAAAAAAAATGACATCCTGCCTTTAAATCCTTTCGGAATTAATAAATTAACAAGATTTGGACAACCTTCCAATCTCACATCCTCTCCAGCATGAAGAATGCCTACTTCCACCTCCGTAACTACTTCCACCTCTGCCTCTGCCTCAGCCCATCTGCCATTGAAAGCCTCATCCATGCCTTTGTCACCTCCAGACTCGACTATTCCAATGCACTCCTGGCTGGCCTCCCATCCTCCACCATCCATAAACCTTAACTCATTCAGAACTCCAGTGACTGTATCCTATCCTGCAATAAATCCTGCTTGTTAACGACCGCTGTCTTGCTGACCTGAGCCCCGATTTTAACTCTGGGTGGCTTTTGGCCTATTGGTGGTTGAGTGAGTTAGAAACTCACTGGCTGCTGCAGAGATCAGGCTGAGGCTGTTTTGACTTCCAAGCCTCATTAACATGCTGCCGGTGGGTGGGAAGAGGCTGCTGGCCTGTGGAAAATCTGACAGTCGATGGCTGAAACATAGAAACATAGAAGATAGGAGCAGGAGTAGGCCATTCGGCCCCTCAAGCCTGCTCCGCCATTCAATTCGATAATGGCTGATCATTCAAATTCAGTACCCGGTCCCTGCTTTCTCCCCATACCCCTTGATCCCTTTAGCCTTAAGAAATATATCCAACTCCTTCTTGAATATATTTAATGAACTGGCCTCCACCGCCTTCTGTGGTAGAGAGTTCCACAGGTTCACCACTCTCTGGGTGAAGAAATTCCTCCTCATTTCTGTCCTAAATGGCCTACCCTTTATCCTTAGACTGTGTCCCCTGGTTCTGGACTCTCCGACCATCGGGAACATCCTTCCTGCATCTAGTCTGTCCAGTCTTGTCAGAATTCTATAAGTTTCAATGAGATCACCTCTCATTCTTCTAAACTCCAGCGAGTACAAGCCCAATCGACGCAATCTCTCCTCATACGTCATTCCTGCCATCCCAGGTATCAGCCTGGTGAATCTTCGCTGCACTCCTTCCATGGCAAGAACATCCTTCCTCAGATAAGGCGACCAAAACTGCACACAATACTCAAGATGTGGTCTCACCAAGGCCCTGTACAACTGCAGCAAGACATCCTTGTTACTGTACTCAAACCCTCTCGCTACGAAGGCCAACATACCATTTGCCTTCTTAACCGCCTGCTGCACCTGCATGCTTACCTTCAGCGACTGGTGCACAAGGACACCCAGGTCTCGTTGCACTTCCCCTTCTCTCAATCTATTGCCATTTAGATAATAATCTGCCTTCCTGTTTTTGCCACCAAAGTGGACAAACTCACATTTATCCACGTTACATTGCATCTGCCATGTTTCTGCCCAATCACCCAACATGTCCAAATCATCCTGGAGTTTCTCGACATCCTCCTCACAGCACACACGCCCACCCAGCTTTGTGTCGTCTGCAAATTTGGAGATATTACATCTAGTTCCCTTGTCTAGATCATTAATATATATTGTGAATAGCTGGGGTCCAAGGACCAATCCCTGCGGTACCCCACTAGTCACTGCCTGCCACTCGGAAAAAGACCCGTTTATTCCAACTCTTTGCTTTCTGTCTGCCAACCAGCTCTCTATCCAAGTCAATACCTTGCCCTCAATCCCATGTGCCTTAACTTTACACACTAATCTCTTATGCGGGACCTTATCGAAGGCCTTCTGAAAGTCCAGATACACCACATCCACTGGTTCTCCCTTATCTATTCTACCAGTTACATCCTCAAAAAATTCTAGTAGATTAGTCAAGCACGATTTACCTTTTGTGAATCCATGATGACTTTGTCCGATCCTGTCACTGTTTTCCAAGTGCACAGCTATTACATCTTTTATAATGGACTCCAGCATTTTCCCCACTACCGATGTCAGGCTTACCGGTCTGTAATTCCCCGTTTTCTCTCGACCACCTTTTTTGAATAGTGGGGTAACATTAGCTACCCTCCAATCCATGGGTACTGTTCCAGATTCCATCGAATGTTGGAAGATGATCAGCAATGCATCTATTATTTCTAGGGCCACTTCCTTAAGTACCCTAGGATGTAGATTATCAGGCCCTGGGGATTTATCGTCCTTCAATCCCATCAATTTCCCTAAGACCATTACCCTACAAATACTGATTTCTTTCAGTTCCTCCCTTTCATCAGACCCTATGTGCCCCGGCATCTCTGGGAGGGTATTTGTGTCCTCCTTTGTGAAGACAGAACCAAAAAATATGTATTTAATTGGTCTGCCATTTCTTTGTTCCCCATTATAAATTCCCCTGATTCTGACTGCAAGGGACCTATGCTTGGCTTTACCAATCTTTTTCTCTTCACATATCTATAAAAGCTTTTACAGTCAGTTTTTATGTTCCCTGCAAGCTTACTCTCATATTCTATTTTCCCCTTCTTAATTAATCCCTTTGTCCTCCTTTGTTGAATCCTAAATTGCTCCCAATCCTCAGGATTATTGCTTTTTCTGGCCAATTTATATGTCCTCTCCTTGGATCTTATGCTATCCCTAATTTCCCTTGTTAGCCACGGTTGAGTCGCCTTTTTTGTTTTATTTTTATGCCAAACTGGAATGAACAAATTCTGTAGTTCATCCTTGCGGTCTTTGAATGTTTGCCATTGCCTATCCACTGTCAACCCTTTGAGTGACATTCCCCAATCAATCCTACCCAACTCACACCTCAGACCATCGTAGTTTCCTTTATTTAAATTTAGGACCCTAGTCTCTGAGTCAACTACTTCATTCTCCATCTTAATGAAGAATTCGATCATATTATGATCGCTCCGACCCATGCAGGTAGGCGTGGTGAAGGGGATTCTGGGGTGGTGTCGTGGAGGAGGAAGGGGGAATAATCTGGGGCTGGAGAAGCCTAAATTTTCCTTGTGGAACCTGAAGGAGCACTGCTGCTCCTCGTGGCCCCACAAGGAAAGTAAAGTCCTCACCTTAAAATGCCTCTTCTGGTCTGGATCCTCTTCTCGCTTGACTTCACCTGGCGGGAAAGCCACTGCTGCTTCCCCATTCAAACTGGTGCTAAAATATCAGTCAGGGTCTGATGACATCTTCGTCCTCAATGAGGGCCCCAGGAGCTTTGGGTGGACAGATTATCCGCCTGTCCAGAAGCCGGAGTCAAAATTGCAGATTGCAGGATCTGGGTGACTCCAGGACGTGGAAGTGACCTGAAACTTTTTAACTGCCCATGCACCCGGTTTCCGCTGAGTGGGTAGGGTTAAAACCGCCCCCCATATTGGATGTTGGAATCGTGTAACACGTTAATCATAAATAGAAAAGTTTCTGTTGTGCTTGACTATGGGGCTGAATTTTAATGTGGGACAGCGAGTGGGTTTGGGTGCGGTTGAGGGGTTAAAACCGGCGAAATTGACAGCATGTCGGGAAGCCGGCTCCAGCCCACCAACTTCCATGTTTGACTCCAGCACATTAGGATGTGTACGCGCAAAACTCCCGCCCCCTCGGGTGAGGCAGGTTGTCAATTTCCATATGCTAATCACTCAATTAGAGCGATATTGACACACTGTTTTCACTTTAATGTTGGGTTCACGGGTTTCCTGGGCTTCCAGAAACTCGCTCGTGAAAGCAAGTTGGGAGCACAGTGGCAATTGAAGGGCCTGAAGCAATCACAGGCAAAGATATCAATAAATACTCAGTACCCACAGCTGCTTTCTTACCTGCTAGTGGGAAAGGGTTTGTTCACAGTACTTATGCTGAGAGGTTACTTTGTACAATTTAGAGGTTACTTTCTGTACTTTGGAGGTTTGCTCTATCACATCAGGATGGGTGCCACTTATGCTGCCTTAGATTGGACCTTAGATGAGGACCAAGATGACCAACAAAAGCACCAGCAACCTGCTGCTCACAGACCTGTAGCTGCACAGCAGAGAGAGGACCAGCAGAGAGGAGACCAGCAGAGAGAGGGGACCAGCAGAGAAGGGACATGCAGAGAGGTGCAGCTCACAGGAGGCAGTACCCATGAAACAGGGTGTACAGGCAGACGATAAGTTTCCTTGACTTGTCTGAGCATCAGTGTCACAGGAGGCTCAGGATGTCATGTCAGGTGGTGGCAGATGTTTGCAGCCTCCTAGAAGAAGACCTGCTGCCTGCTGGACCTGGTGGCTATGCATTACCAGTGGCTGTCAGTCATTACCACCCTCAACTTCTGTGCCTCTGGATCCTTCTAGGGCTTTGTTGCAGACATATGCAGGATCTCCCAGTTGGCCGCGCACAATTGCATAAGACAGGTGACTGATAGCTTGTTTGCCAGGGCCGGCACTTATGTCAACTTTACCACCGATGATACCAGTCAGAATGAGTGGATGTTTGGCTTCGCAGCTCTTGCTGCCTTCCCACAGGTGCAGGATGCCATCGCGACTGTATATACATGACAATCCGGGCACCACCACAACAACCAGGAATACTCGTCAACCGCAAAGGCCTCCATTCCATCAATGTGCAGGTAGTGCGCAAGCATAAAAAGATGTTTATGCAGTTGTGCGCAAGATTCCTGGCAGCTGCCATGATACTTTCATCCTGCAGCAGTCCAAGCTCCCTGATCTCTTCACACCTGAAAGCATACTTAAGGGGTGGGTGCAAGGTGACAAGGGATACCCACTACAAATTTGGCTCATGACACCCTTCAGAAACCCAACCACTGAAGCCCAACAGCGCTAAAATGAATGCTATATCACCACCAGATGTGTGACTGAACAGGCCATCGGTATGCTGAAGATGCACTTCAGATGCCTGGACAGATCTGGAGGGTTGCCTGGTGGGCGGGTTTAAGTCCCGCTGCTGGTTTCAGTCACTCCCAATTCACGATTTTTAATTAAGTGGGCTCATTAAGCTCGCCGTATGCGCTGCCCAGCCCAATGAGTGGGAGCGGGTCTGCTGCTCACCTCTGATGATGTCATTTCTTCAGTTGTTTTAAGGGGTCCATGTAACCTTAGCTTCCCATTTCATTTGTGCTGCTGTGGAAATCGGCCCAGGTGACCATGACTGCTACCAAAGCAAAGGCTGCTCCATGCTTTGGTGAAGACTCCCTCCAAACTCTTGTGGAGGGAGTAAGAGGGCGCCAGGAGATTCAGTTCCCTCCCGATGGCTAGAGGAAGCCTCCTCAGTAGACAAAGGCAGCCTGGCTGCAAATTGCTGAGGAGGTAAACGCAAGGTCCTTATGCTCACGCACCTGGGTGCAGTGCCGAAAACCATTCAATGATCTTTGTCACACATCAAAAGTATCACATCACACTTTCCTTCAATCTGCTTCCCATCTCTTCTCATCACTCTGCATTGTCAGCCTCCTCCTCCACATCCCTCCTTACCCTTACTTCCCTTGCACCCTTACCTATCCCTCTCTCTCTCTGTACTGAATCATTTCACCATCCTACTATGCACCCCACACACTCGCTCTCACTGTTATGCAATGACAACAACTAACAACGCACAGGGAGGCACCTTCCTCTTGGCAACTCACTCCATCTTGGTCTCCTTCTAAGCTTCTATGTTATGGATTCTCTACACTCACTCCATCAATCTCACTGAAACTCCACTTGTGTCCCTCCTTGCAGGAAAAGAGAGCCCACAATAGGAGGGAGAGCGACAACAGGAGGAGGGCCACCATCCCTTGCAAGTTTTACAAGCGCTGAGGAATCTGCTCACGACATCATGGGAGGTGGCGAGGAGCTGGAAGTGGGGGATGGAGAGATTTTCAACCCTCTCATTTAGATTTCATGATTGACTGGAATGGCATCTGATGTTCATAGAGATTGACTTTTGATCATCTGCACAATAGGATGTGTCTGCTACCTAAATATCAGATGTCTAACTCATGCCTTTACTCTCCCACAGGACCATCAAGAGCCCCCCTCCCCAATGTCCAGGAGGAAGAGCTAGATGACTGCTCAGAGAAACCTGCAGCCTCTGAGGGAGCAGTGTCACCAGGACTCAGTGCACCCAGCACCAGCGCAGAAAGGCATATCTCATCGGGTCCTGCGCGACATGTTGTCACCTGTTGTATCACAGCTCACAAGTGAGCATCAGCAGATGCTGGAGACAGGGACATCAATGGAGAGTCTTTGTCGGAGCTTGTAGGATGCTCCTAGGTCTGCTCAGCTGTAGACGCTGTGCCTCTGGGGCCATCCAGAAAGAGAGCTGTGCTGGAATTTCAGGAACAAGTGCAGGAGTCTCTGACAGGGTTTGCATCCACGGTAACTGCGAGTGTGCAGAGAATGGAGGAGTCCATCTCAAACATGAGCACTGCCTTGGTGGAGGCAATGGTGCACGAAAGTGCCGCCTTGGAGAATGTGGCAATTTCCATGGAGGACGTAACTCGCCAGACTCAACAGAGCATGGTGACTCTTCTAAATAGATGGTCTAGTATGGATGATAGATGGGCATCTATTGAGGAGAGACACCAGAGGTACATGGACATCCCCGTTAGGAGGACTGTCAGTACAGAAATGGGTCCTCATGACCCCACTGATGTTCAGCAAGGTGCTCTCCAGCCACTTGCTAGCACTGAAGTGCGGGTGACCCATGAGAGGGATGTTGGTGGCCAACAACAAGGAAGTGTGTGCTCCTCTCCAAGCACTCACACTCCCATGCCACTGTGTAGCCCTCGGTCAGAGCCCCAGATTCCGGACCCAACTGAGATGGCTGTTTCAGCCCCTGCACAGCCGCAGGAAGAGCAGACTGTTGAGGCGCCCTCCCATGCTCCCAAACCCAGAGGACGCGCGCCAAAGGCGTCCAAGCAGGCACAGCATAAAAGTGAGCAGGGTGTCTCAATATCTGCTGAAGCCACAGGGGAAGCACCACATAGAAGCACGCGTAAGAGAAAGTTAACACAAATAGTCACAAGGGTAGTCACTTGGCTATTTTCTTGTGTAACAAAGTAGCAATTGTCATCCTGGTTGTCATTTTATTAAACAAAAGTGATGGCAAAGAATTGAAGATTTGGCCTGTGTGTGCTGCGAAATGGAAGATGCAGTGAGGGCTCAGGGCCACTTGCATTTGTAATGAAGCTGGTGACAGTGATAGGAAAGCACCGTTTATTGAACAGATGATGTATGGCATGGTATGAAGGTCGTCCAGACCATCTCCATCTGCCAGCCACCTGTGCTTGAAGTATGAGCTTACACAAATCTGGCATGGATGAGTGCATCCCTTGCCTGATGGCCAGCAATGTGGTCGCGAGCTGGTGGAATTGGCACATCCAGCCCTACAAGGTGTCCCACATCTGCCGCCTCCTGCTCCTCATCCTCCTCCCCGTCCTCCTCCTCCTCCTTCTCGTCCTCTTCTTCTGAGGAGACTCTGCCCGGACCACTTGTTCCTCAGGCAGCGCTAAGCCACATGGCTGTGCAATGTTGTTCAGGGCACAGCAGACCACGATGATTCTGGATTCTGGCTGGTGCATACTGCAGGGCTCCACCAGATCTGTTGAGGCATCGGAATCGCATTTTGAGCAAACCGATGGTTTGCTCTATGATGCTTCTGGTGGAAATGTGGCTCATATTGTACCACGCCTCAGCCTCATTTGATGGCCTCCTCATCGGTGTCATGAGCTACTTTTTCAGGGGATAGCCCTTGTCGCCAAGTAGCCATCTGGAAAGTTGGGTTGGCGGATTGAATGGCTGAGGCACAGTTGACTGCCAGGGTATTTGGCGCAAACATGCATAATGATCTTTCTGTGGTTACACACCAGCTGGATGCTAAGGGAGTGGAAGCCCTTGCAGTTGTGATGGGGGTGCCCTAATGGCCACATGTGTGCAGTCTACGACGCCCTGCACCCTTGGGAAGCCTGCCATATTTGCAAAGCCAACCGCACGCGAGGTTACACTTGCTTCATTCATAGAGAAGTGGATGTAATTGTGCGACTTTGCAAAGAGGGCATCGGTGACCTGCGTGATGCAGGTGTGTGCAGCTGACTGGGAGATGCCACTGATGTCTGCTGATGATCCCTGGAAGGAGCCCAAAGCAAAGAAGTTGAGTGCGGTGGTGACTTTAACAGCCACTGGTAAGGAGTGTCCACCCGCTCCTCTGGGCTCTAGGTGTTGGTGCAGCATTACGCAGATGTCTGTGACTACCTCTCGCGAAAGTCTCAGCCTCCTTTGGCACTGCTGCTCACTCATGCTGAGGAAGCTCATCCTCGGCCTGTAAACCCTGTGTTGGGGGTATCTCCGGTGGCAAGGTGCAGCCCCTCGCCAACGCCCTCTGCCTTTGAATCATCAGGTGGCTGAAGAGAAGTTTGGCGCTCCTGCTCTTGGTGCTGCTGGTGTGGCTGGTTGTGGTGCTGCTGCCGCGGCTGCGCTTCCTCCAAATCTGACGACCAGGATGAGAGGATGTAAATGGTTCCCATTCCGCTGGTGGACATCTCAGTCAAGGAATAGAGGTTGTTTGTGCTCAGCCAAAGTGGCCAGAGGGTTTTCCAAGGAGGTCACAATGCAGATGGATCTCAGCTTGAACACTCACAAGATCAGTAGAGCTGCAAAATGTGTCCCAAACCTTAAAGCACTAAGTTGTGCCATTTCAAACTCAGCCATGTTGTAGGACCGCTTTTAAGCTGCTGTAGCAGCTGCCAACAATCAGCTCTTTGCTAAACCCGGTACAATCAGCTGGCATGTTTGTCTGACGATGGGCAACATGCAGAAAAACCTCAAAAATTGGAACAGGCAGTTAAAATAAGATTAGCAAGGCAGTTAACAAGCTGTTAACTGCCTTAAGTGCCTCTCCCGCTGTTTGGTGTCAGGTCTGATCAGGACTCGCAGACCCGACACTTGGCAAAGTAGCGTGGAGGCGGGATGGCGGTGGGTTCGCAACCCGTCATCAATCATTTATAAGATTTTTACTCCCGACCCGCCTCCAAACCCGCCCTCTGAGCACTGGCAAAATCGCGGCCTTCATCTCAGTGGCCTGCGACATCACCATCATGCTTGAGGTGGACTCCTTCAATCTCTCTACAACCGTGTTGACTCCACTTTGAAGGCCTGTCAGTACATCACACATTGCTGCTGCTCAATGATTCTCCTCTTCATCGACAGCTCCCAAGGTACAGCATCTGTGTCCAGCTGAGTAGAGCTTGGATCGGGCTGCGCCCTCTGACGTGGACTCTCCACTGCTGTCCCTGTCTCCACCATCTAAATTTGCTCACCGGGTGAAGTTTGAGTCACCAGGTAAAAACCCAACTATCTGCCTTACTGGTCTCACCGAAGTGTAACTATCTGAACTGGTGCATGGTCTGCATGAGTCGTGTGATGGTGCACCCTCCGAAGGATTCAGCTCCTCTGAGGAATTGTCCTCAGCAACCTCCACTGACTGCTGCTGCACACGTGAAGGCCCTGTGGGAGATAAAAGACATAAATTAGTCCTGGTCCTGGTCGCCACACATTACCATTGAGGGCCGAGAAGATTATGTTGCAAGTTATCATTATGAAGATGATCATATTTCATTCGCAAGTGCCGTATGACATGTGGGTGGCTTTAATTTAATTGTGTCACCGGGTAGCTGGGAGCTCCCCATCTCCCCATCTCCGACGGCCAGGGGCGCTGAAACTCCACTGATCTCTAGTGCCTCCTCCTCTGCGCTTGTCAGCTGCAAGATGTTTGGAGGGCCCCCACCGTTTCTCTCCCTCTCCTTGGTGTTCTGAGCTCTCTTCTCCTGAAAGGAGGGAAAGAAGAGACATATGAGTGAGAGTAATGGCATGTGATCACCCAATGGATTGAGTGCATTTGGTGAGGGTGACTATGAGGGAGAGGCATGACATTGCATAAGGCAGAAGGTGAGTGGGAGTGGTGGATGGATGCATGGGGATGTGAGGAAGTGCATAGAAAGAGAAGGATGGGTGCACCTGGGTGTGAGGAGTGATGTGCTGGAGTAGGCTTGACAAGGCAGAGTGAGGGGATGGGGTGATAAGCACAGCAGAATGTAGGTGAATGTGCCACTGTACTCACCTTTCCTGACCTGCTTAGGTCATTAAAGCACTTTCTGTACTGAATACAGGAGATTGGCACCACGCTTATCAAATTTCACCCCCTAGGTCATGGAGGTACTGGTCACTGCTGTAATGAATCCATTGAAGCAGCCTTCTGGTGGGAGGAGGATGGCCCCAACAATGCGAAGGAAGCAAATAATGTGGCAAGAAGTCACAAATCAAGTCACTTCATAGGGTCGATTTTAACTCGGCAGGCGAGAAGGCTCCATGACATTATCGGCATGATGCCTGGCCATTTTAACTCCCAGGCCTCATTACCATTTGATCAACTGCAGAATTGGGCAGCCTGCCCACATGACCCATGTAATTTCGGCATGTTTCTCGACTGTACTCTAAGCGGGGATGCACCTCTTACAGTGATGTTGCATTCCTCACTCTCAGTTTTGTTGGAAGAACGCTGGAAAAGATTGTGGCAGCACTGATGAGATGAAGGTCTGCTTTTCTGATTCCTCCCTGAAGATCCTAGTAGAGAAATGGTTTTATGGACTGTTCCCTGAAATTACAAAAGCACCGTGTTCAGTTTAATCACCACAAAAGGAATGTTGAAATATTAACTTTTGGGATATGAGTGTCGCTAGCAAGGCAGCCATTTATTGCCCTGAGACACTGAGGGAATACGCCATGTTTCAGAAAGATACACTGTAATATGAACAGAATACTGATATTATTAATACATGATATACTGAGTTTAAAAATCTAAAGCCTCAGAGACACAAGCTGGAAAACCTCAGAGACATAGGCTGTAAACAGAGAACAGGCTTCTGAGATAAAGATCAGTTGATAACAAAGTTGTAAACAAGCTTTGAAATGGGAATTAGTTAAATATACTAAAACAATGAAAGATTGAAGCAAACCATTGGCGCTTCCGAAAGGTCTACAGTTTGCAATGAACACAATGAAAATGCCCAGTTTAAAGTGTTAAGAACTAACACGTAAAACAGAAATACAAACATTAAAAGAGGCAAGTGCCTTTGAAAACATGACATCAAGTAAAAGAAACACCTGCGAGTGAAATAGTTTTTATGTTAAACTTGGATGACAGGAAACACGATTAAATATACAACCAATTGAGATAGCTAGAAATGCATGAACCACTCTGGTCAAAATGTCTTTAATTTATAGACATAGTAAATATGATACCAACAAGGACACTTTGAAGATATGACTTCAATAGATGACACCAAGCAATTACATTGTGTTTGTATTGAACTTGGAGCAGTAAGGAGTCACAACATCTGCTGAAACCAGTAAAGTCAATATTAAGAATAGAATGAAAGCATTTTGTAAGAATGACATCAAACAGAAACCATAGCTGTCATTGTTTGTATCATGGTTTTTGAAACACTTAAAGGTAGAGAAATAATTATGCATGCAATAGTTGAATAGACAGTAAGAATAGAAAGCATTCGAAAGAGGTATCAATAAAAACAATTAGCTGACATCAGCAGAGAACATCAAAGGAGAAACCACTGCCAAAAGAGTATAAAACATAAACCTTTTCAACAGAAAGGCAGAACTCGCTGAATGGGCAAAGCGTTTCTCAACTCTTCAGAGGCATCTCTGTAAGTCTTTAACTATGAGTCTCGGGAAGTCAAAGTAATTGATTTTGGTGGATATTCTGGATTTAGAAATAAGTAAGAAATAAGAAATGTAACAAAGTAAAGAATGAGAATAAGGATCTCTGAGAAATAAGAAATGTAAGCTAATTATATTTTGAATTGTTAATGTTGCGACTGATTCAACAGCTGTTAACTGAATGTTGGCTCTTAAATAAAACTATATATTTTTAGAATTGTCTCAAAGAGTAATTCTGTATAAACTCGCGAACCCAAATTCTGTACACTCTTTTGTAAGAAGTTGCAGAATTCTGGGGGGTATTCCGGAGCCTCATAATATCCGAAAGATTACAGTCTAGTTCAACTTATTAAAAGTACTATCTGGAGGATGGTAACATCTTCAGTCATTCCTTTCCTTTAGGGAGAGATAGCCTGAACCTTTAGACCCATTTCAGCATCTTATCGAATTCGGCTATCTCTAACTTAAGTTGAGGGTGAACGCCTGGGGAATATGCCTGACCTGGGAGAGCCCAAAAGGGTTAGGCCTGTAATTACCCCTTCAGATGGCACCCAATGAGTGTGTTAACGAGTTGCTACAGAACCTATACTTATATTTATATTTATATCCATGTTGTAGATTGTTAAGTATAGAAGGAGTGTTTACTGATCATGGTTCTAAGACCCAGATTTAAGTCTCTAGAGATGACAAGACCCTGATCAGGCCTTGTAGAACTTAAATCAGAACTCTCTCAAAATACCATTGAGGTCTAGAAGCTTCTTGTAAAGTTCATATTAAAACCTAATCAAGATTAGGCCCTGACGAAATATTAAACCCTAACCGAGGTTAGGTCTTGAAGAAATGGCATATCCTGTCGGAATTGGCCAAGTTTTTTTATTAGAAAATTTAAACGATTGCTTTATTAGGGGAAATAATCCAATCCCTGTACCTCCACAAAACCAAGTGATAATTTTTGAAATAGAAGGCTTTGATGCTGAAGGAGCCGTTAGAACTCATGGCATGATTAATGTTGATCCCCAGAACCAGGGGATACAGAATATCCTGTGGGATAATCAAACGAATACTCCAAATCCAATAAATTCCTTAATGATAAGGTGCACACCTGCAAAATTGGGAGGCCTAATGAACGGTGCCCAACAAGGTGATGGCAACCATGGCCGAATAGCAGGACCCAGAGCAGCCTATGCCCCTGGGGGCCATGGATTCCGGTTAAGGTGGCAAACTCATGATGAAATAAATGACAACCATTTTTGAGATTCCGATTCTTTTAATCCAAAAGAATTACTGTTTATACCCCTTGGCCATAAGAGAGCGTAATATGCTGAAGCCACAGCATTAGGTATGTTTTAAAGAAAGCAAACTTTATTAAACTCACACTGTGGGAAGATATTCTCCATTCAAGAATGGAGAAAAAGTGTCAGGTGATTCGTATAAACGGGCATACCACTGGGACAGTACACTCAAAAGGAAACAGCCTTGCAGATGAGAGGGGCCTGCCAATGTTAGTGTAATCACTAGGGCAGAACGGGCAGCTAATCAGGATGAGGAACTGATTCAGCTATTAGACCCAATAACAAAGAATCCACCAAGGTACTTTTACTCGGAAACCCCTACGGGTATTGTACTAGTTAAGTTGCCCAAAGAGAAGTACCCCCAGCCACAAACGTGAACAACTTGTAAAAGAAGCTCACAAGGGCATAAGTCAATCACATTGTAGTGCCAGAATAACATTCTGCAAAATTGACCCTCTTATATTGGTGGCCAGGCATGCTTAAAGCCTGTAAAACATACGTGGCAAATTGTGAGCCATGCTATTCGAATAATAATTTATCACTAAATTAAGCCACCACCATTGGCTCCTGTGAAAGCTGATGAGCAAATGGAAAATTCTTTATTGACTTTATTTGACCACTTCCCCCATTTTTGGAATATAGACATGTTTTCGTTTGTGTGGATGGATGCACTTCCTTTTGCTGGCTGGTCCTCACAAACTGTTTTGGAAAACGCACTCGCCAGGGCTATTTCTGATATAATTACTGTAGCTGGTGCACCCAAAATCTTACACTCCGATTAAGGTGGAGCCTTTGTCTCTAAGGTCTTCAAAGACTATTGCAAACAAAGGGGGATTGGGTTAGAGCACAGCACGCCACGTCATCCGCAATCAGCGGGGCTGGTGGAATGTAAAAAATCGGGACCTAATAAAGTTATTGGTCAAACTGTTGAGAATCAGGGAAATAAGTGGACTGCCAGCATTCCAGAAGTACAGCTATCACTCAATAATGTGCCCACATCTGCATCAGGGACAGTGTCCCCTAAGAAACTCCATATTAACTGATGTACGGGGTTGAGATGCATACACTGCTTACCCATAGTTCTTTTATTGTCTCCATACACTCTGAGTCCTTGACCCGACAGCGACAGTTAGATAAAAAAAAGTAACAGAGGAGAGTCATCGAATTGATCAGGGGATAAGGGAAGCAAATAGGCAGAAAAAATTGACAAATAATGGGTACAGGAAAAGAAGTTCGAGCAGAAACCTGGTTTAAGACTGAAGTGGAAAAACCTGTTCAAATACAGTCTGTTATTAATGAAAGAACAGTTCAAATACATATTAACCAGCCAAATGGCAAGTATATTTTTAAAATTGGCTCCATAGACAATATCAAAAGATGTCCTGAAGGATACCGAAAAAGAGGAACAATACAAGGTGCAGTCGTACACTTGTCTTTAAAGACCCAGCTTGGAGTACGAAACAGGAAATGGATGTGATCGAAATACTGACGACGGGAAGTCAGAAGGTGTCGCCGACACTTCTACACGTTGCTTGGCAACACATCAGGAATTGGATTTGTGAAAAGCAACAGCCGAAACAAGGAAAGATCAACGAGTTACTTCAGGGAAGGAGGAAGACGCTGCAGATAAAAGAAGGAATCAACTGAGTGCATGGCACACGCCAGATCGAAGGAACAGCGTGTAAAGCTTCAACTAGTTTCAACTGACGCTTTCTTAACTCGTATGAATAATTCACCTCTACGGAACGTACATCTGCCAATTGGACATTCTAAGGACATTGTTGCTTCACTCATAGCATGGCTATGTACTTAATCATCCTTTTAAATGGCGTACAATTTAAAATAAGACAAAACATTGTCCTAGGATGAATTCAAAGGAATTTTCATGCAGCACATGATCGTGCATCTCGTGAATGCTTTTGTAACCTCATGAGGATCATTGCCCAAACTCTGCCCTGATGTTATTAGCTCATCTTTTGGTCAAGAAAGGGTGTGAGGGAATACGCCATGCTTCAGAAAGATACACTATACTGTAATATGAACAGAATACTAATATTATTAATACAGGACATACTGGGTTTAAAAATCTAAAGCCTGAGTCACAAGCTGGAAAACCTCAGAGACACAGGCTGTAAACAGAGAACAGGCTTCTGAGATAAAGATCAGTTGATAACAAAGTTGTAAACAAGCTTTGAAATGGGAATTAGTTAAAAATACTTAAGCAATGAAAGATTGAAGCAAACCATTGGCGCTTCCGAAAGGTCTACGGTTTGCAATGAACACAATGAAAATGCCCAGTTTAAAGTGTTAAGAACTAACACGTAAAACAGAAACACAAACATTAAAAGAGGCACATGCCTTTGAAAACATGACATCAAGTAAAAGAAACACCTGCTGCTCAAATAGTTTTTATGTTAAACTTGGATGACAGAAACACGATTAAATATGCAACCAATTCAGATAGCTAGAAATGCATGAACTACTCTGGTCAAAGTGTCTTTAATTTTTAGACAGAGTAAATATGATACCAACAAGGACACTTTGAAGATATGACTTCAATAGATGGCACCAAGCAATTACATTGTGTTTGTATTGAACTTGGAGCAGTAAGGAGTCACAACATCTGCTGAAACCAGTAAAGCCAATATTAAGAATTGAATGAAAGCATTTTGTAAGAATGACATCAAACAGAAACCATAGCTGTCATTGTTTTTATGATGGTTTTTGAAACACTTAAAGGTAGAGAAATAATTATGCATGCAATAGTTGAATAGACAGTAAGAATAGAAAGCTTTTGAAAGAGGTATCAATAAAGACAATTAGCTGGCATCAGCAGAGAACATCAAAGAAGAAACCACTGCCAAAAGAGTATAAAACATAGACCTTTTCAACAGAAAGGCAGAACTCGCTGAACGGGCAAAGCGTTTCTCAACTCTTCAAAGGCATCTCTGTAAATCTTTAACTATGAGTCTCGGGAAGTCAACGTAATTGATTTTAGTGGATATTCTGGATTTAGAAATAAGTAAGAAATAAGAAATGTAACAAAGTAAAGAATGAGAATAAGGATCTCTGAGAAATAAGAAATGTAAGCTAATTGTATTTTGAATTGTTAATGTTGCGACTGATTCAACAGCTGTTAACTGAATGTCGGCTCTTAAATAAAACTATATATTTTTAGAATTGTCTCAAAGAGTCATTCTGTATAAACTCGCGAACCCAAATTGTGTACATTCTTTTGTAAGGAGTTGCAGAATTCTGGGGGTTATTCCAGACCCTCATAATATCCAGAAGGTTACAGTCTAGTTCAACTTATTAAAAGTACTATCTGGAGGATGGTAACATCTTCAGTCATTCCTTTCCTTTAGGGAGAGATAGCCTGAACCTTTAAACCAATTTAAGCGTCTTATCAAATTCGGCTATCTCTAACTTAAGTTGAGGGTGAACATCTGGGGAATACGCCTGATCTAGGATAGCCCAAAAGGGCTAGGAGTGTAATTATCCCTTCAAGATGGGCCGCCTTCTTGAATTGCTGCATATTCTTTGTAGTGGTTTGATGCAACTGAGTGGATTGTTAGGCCACTTCAGAAGACAGTTAAGAACCAACCCCGTTAGTATGCGACTGCAGTCACCTATCGGCCAGACCGGGTAAGGCTGGCAGGTTTCCTTCCCTAAAGGACATTAGTGAACCAGTTGGGTTTTACAACAATCCAACAGCTTCGTGGTCACTTTTACTGATACCAGTTTTTTGTCTTTCAGTTTTTTAAAAACTGAATTCAAGTTCTCAAACTGCCATGGAGGAATTTGAATTAATGTTCTCTGAATTATTAGTCCTGGCCTCTGGATTACTAGTCCAGTTACATAACCACTACACGACCGTACACCAGACAGAAGAAACACAATATGGCCTCCTGTATTTTGCAAGACCGAAGGTTAATATATGGGATGCAGTTTTCCTATTAGCTGATAAAGCAAGGGATACCAACAGAGCTATTGAAAGTCTTTTTCCCAATATTACATAAGCAGTAACTTCAGCTCTGTTTGCAGGCAGACGGCATACAGTCATAAAACTGCTATTCATGCAATACCAATATACCTACCTAATTACAACTGCATGAAAGAATATAGGAAACTTAATCAGCTTCTTTCCTGTCTTCAAGGCAGACTGAAGGTAATATAAGTGGCTCCTCAAAGCCATGCACGTTACTATTGCATTGAACAATGAATGATACTCATATTATTACTGAGGTGCATACATCATCATGATGTGAAAAATGTTGGCTGTTGGTCAGATGCATATTAACAACTTCCTCTACCCCTTCCCCTCTGTGTTTGTGATGTAAATTGGCACAGCTTTCAAATTTGGAGGTGTACCTCTCAAGCTCTTAGTTTCAATTACATTTTAGCACGCTGTTAATGAGCAGTGCCATTCCAGAGATGGTTGTTTTCCCTGCACTGCCACAGGCAATAGAGGCCAGACGCCCATATAGACAAGCCATTACTAGAGGCAGCATCCACCAAGTTTCCCATTCACTGTACTGCTTTCTGTCTGCTGGTCTGTACCAGACCTCTCCCCAGGCATCAGGGAAGAGCTGCAGCCAGAAACAAAGTCTCAATTGTAACTTTCAAACAGCTACACACATATAAGCTGTGCACATGCACAGTTGTTTCTGTGTTATCACCATGCTCTGGAATTCACCCCACAGTATAATTGAAGCTTGTTCCACAGTATTCGAAGTCCCAGCACATTTGAAGCAGAAGTGGGTCTGTAAACTCAGCAAAGGTCCAACATGGAGCAGAATGGCCAAAATATGTTGCACATTTTTCATGGTCGCCAGCAAATTCATTCTGAAATTAATATTTGTGAGATACAGTATCACTCTCAATTTTGCTAAAGTTCTTTGCTAAAAGATGACAGAAGGAATGAGGCATCAGACGTGTAGTGTCAGCAGTGTTCACACTAAGTCCCCCACTTTGGGACTGGAACATTGAGTTTAGACATTAGGGGGTCAAAATCACTCGGCCCTTCCAGCATAATCCAGTGGAAATGTGGCAGAAAGGCTAGAAAATTGGCTGATGTTGTCAATGTGCTTCACAAAAAGTTTAAAGGCTGAAAACTCAACCCACTCCAAGGGCTGAACTTACAGCCAGCTCGAGTGCAGTTGTAAACTGCGTGTGCAAAATGACTGTACCACCCTATCAACCATATATATGCAACATATCAGCAATAATGTTACCGGGCCAATTCAGCAATGACATGCTCACAGAGCACACCCTCCCATTCCAGGTGCATGCTTCACTGAATTGAACAAGTAGGCCTTAGTGCCAGATTCGCAAGGTGCCATTTTGCAAAAATGTTCAAAATTTTTTGATTCCTCACACAAAACATGTAAGAGCCTCATTAGGCCTCTTAGTTTTCTGTCAACTGTATTTGTTGGTCCAGTGCCAAAATCAGCAATCTTTTTCACCTGTTCATTCTTTCCGTGCTGCTTGCCTGTTAAAAGCGGGCACTATTCTGGTCTTTAGAACTTTGATCCTTAAAGATATGATTGATAGTTTAGGAGTTTGATGAAATATTGACCAGTTATCTGGATGAGTACAGCTGCAACAACACCACCATCCAGGACAGCGCCGTTTGCTGGATTTGAGCCATTGCCACGAACTCAATATCCACACAGTCCACTACCGTATGTGGTGGCTGCAACATGTACTATCTGCAGGATGCACCATCTACATTTCACACGGGAAGCTGTCAGAGTTATGTCGTCTCCTTGAGATGACTCAGAGATGGAGCTGCCCATGCCTGTGAAGGTTACCATAGCATTAGACTTTATGCAACTGGATCCATCCATGCCATCAGCAGTGACATTTGCTACATTAGTGAGTCTTCAATTCACCAAATGCATGAAACAATTGACAGAAGCCTGGTTTACCAGGGCAAATGAATAAAAGGCAACAGCAAGAGAGGGTGCAGCACTTTTACAAAATGGCAAGTTTTCCAAACATACATATTCTCATTACTGGTACAGATATGGACATTCATTTGGAGATGTCTGAAGAGACCTGCCTTCACCATATACACTTCAGGTGGTGCATGAGGTGTTGGACCACATGAACAGAATAATGCAAGATAACTCACAATACCCGGGCATCAGCCACAACACCTTCATTTTGTGTTGGTCAACCATAAGACTAAAGGAGCAGGCGGACTGGATGGTTGCCTGTGAATGGTCCCATTGAGAAATCCTGAACCGCAGACAGAACATCGATACAACAGAGCTCATGGCTAACCTAGATTCAGGGGAAGCATACAATTGACATGTTGAAGCAGATATTTTGATGTTTGGACAGATCAGGGAGTGATACTCTATAGGTGTCTAAAATTATCTCCTGCATATTGCTAAACATCCAGAGAGGGGAAGCCATGCAGCTAGAGGACCAGGAGGGGCAAAATGAAGTTTTGACAGAGGAGGAGGACAAAGAAGAAATGATTGATGGTGATTTACAATGTGCATCAATCATTGATTGGCAGGGCTTTTAAATCATTTCCTACCAAATTTTATATTCCTTCTAAATGCTATCTATGGCAAAGGAGTTAATGGGATTGCAGCCTGCTGATCCTGAATGATGACCTCATGACAGAGCTATGATGTGTACCTCTTTGTGCTGAGGCATGAGATGACCCCACAGATATTGTCAATACTTTGGCCTTAGTGCTGGCTGGCTGCTCTGATTCGCCACCTTAAAACAGTGACTACACTTCAAAAGTACTTCATTGGCTGTAAAGTGCTTGGGACGTCCTGAGGTCATGAAAGGCGTTATATAAATGCAAGACTTTGTTAACTGCTACTTCTTCAGTTTTCTGAAGTGACAAGCTGAGTTGGCACATGTGATATAACTTTGAGAAGAATCTTACTCATCTGCACCCCTTCCTGCTGTGTCATGGAGCTGGAGGACCATGGATCTGTGTAGAACAGGTCACCACTGAAAGCCCACCAGCTAGGTATCTGGGCCTAGAAATTGGAGAAGGCCTGAAAACGAGCGGGAGCACTGCCCAGCAATGATCCTCTAATTTTTTTTTAGGTCTGCGGTCCATTCAAACTTCTGCGCATGCGTGATTTTTCCATTGAGAAACCAGCAAGTGACCGACGTAGGCGCTTCAGACCGCTGTGCGGCCATGTGGCCACGCAGCTAAACAGGAACATTGCTGCCCAGTGCTATTTGCCTGCGCCCGTTCTAAGTGGTACAGGCAGCACACAAAATTCGTGCTGCCTGCTCATTTACATGATTGCAGCACTGACCTCCGCGCTAAATGCGCTACTGATTGGCTTAGCGGCAAAGGGGGGCTAATACGAGGTACAGTCTACTGGCCAATACAGTTTGACCTAGGCTCTCTCCATTACTTAAAGGGGAGGTGCTATGTTGCAGAAGCAGCTCATTGTCAGGTGAAAGCAAGGCATGGCGCAACACCCGAGAGAAATCAGCGCGCTTTCAGATGCGGCACTGGAGGCCTTAGTGCAGGCGGTCCAACGACAACGGGATGTCCTCTACCCGCATGAGGGCAAGAGGCCTTCAATGTTGAAAAGCAGAAGGGTCTCGGGGGAGATTGCTCAATCCAGCAGTGTGACGAGTGTTGTCCCCAGTACCTGGATCCAGTGCCGTAAAAAATGTAATGACCTCAGTAAATGCCATATCCCACCATCTGCACCACAAGCCTCACACACTGCTCAAAGCACCACAGCCCCATCATTCACCTACCAACAGCCTCTAGCTGCCACGACTCATACTTCACAATCATGGCTTCACTTCATCCTTACACACAAACCACTGCTGCAACACTCACACCCACATCTCACACCTTGCACGCACTGATAGCTATTCAAACATCGCAGGCACACATTGGGCTACACTCACTGACACACTTCCCTTTCTCTTGCAGGCAAAGGTCGCTCATAACCACAGAGAGCAACAGAAGACAGGAGGTGGCCAAGTGAGGGTTGAGAACCTAACTGAGCTGGAGCAATCAATTTTCCTAATAATTGGAGGGGCTGTGATAGAGTTCGTAGTAAGCGGAGAAGATGACGGTATGCTCATACCTAATCCTTCTTCTCACATCCCATTTCCCCCTCATCCCACAATCCATTCTCACTTACGGGCTGCTGATGGTGTATTCATGGATATCTTGCTTTCCCCCCTCCCCTAACCACAATCCGATCCTTGTGCCTTTCTGCTTTCAGATACATAAAAATTGTCAGCAGCCCAGCCTGTCCCTGAAGTGATGGAGGAAGACAGTGATAGAGGAGAAGACACACCGGCACTGCATCTGCCACTCGCAGACACCAGCTCAGAAAATGGCACTGTGCACACTTTAGAGGGTAGTCCAAAGATGTGCGGGTTAGGTTGATTGGCCATGATAAAAATTGACCCTTAGTGTTAGGGGGGATTAAATACACGGGGTTACGGGGATAGGGCTTGGGTGGGATGGCTGTCGGTGTAGGGACCGGGTGCTAGGGTTTGGATGATCAGCCATGATCTCGTTGAATGGCGGAGCAGGCTCGAAGGGCCGAATGGCCTACTCCTGCTCCTATCTTCTATGTTTCTATGTATAGAGGTGGGCTCTGCATATGGTGATTCACCGGGTATGAGTGGGCTGCAGACAGGCCAGGGGGGGAAGGGTAGCTCGGGTGCCAGCTCCCCGGAGGGCGAGTTTGTGCACGAGTTCTGCTCCACAGGTCTCATATGATGACCTCGATGGGTGATGGGCATGCGCACAGAAATGCTTGGTGCAATGGCAAGCATATCAGAGAGACACACGTCAGTGCCAAGGAGCATGGAGGAGTCTGGCTCCAACATTGCACGGGTTTTGCACAGAGTTTGGAGCCATTGATTTCCAGGATGGAAATGATGGCCAACTCCAAGACATTGTGGACCTAAAGATGATGCTGGGTGTGATGGGCGGTCTCGCAGCTTCCATTGCAGCACAGGCAGAAGCGACCCAATGTCTCAGTGCTGCAGCAGAAGCCCAGACTGCTGCCATCGTCACTGGGTTAACGAGTGTCAAAAGGGGCTTTCAGGGTGTCACAGCTGTTGTATCCGTGTGTTAATGGAGACATGGAATGCAGGAGTTGGTTTACAGGTGTTTACTGAACAAAGTCTGGAGGTGAACTAAAAGATACAAGACACTATACAGGCTTATATAGCCCGAGTGGCCGCTACCGGCATTACAGTACACAGGGGTTCTTAAAGGCACATACACCACAATTCCTCCCCTTTTAGACAACCAGTACATAACATTTTAAGTAATCATTAATTAACATGTTTACAAGAACAATAATCTACACATTTGCAGCAGTTAATCAATTATAAGTCAGTCTCTCTGGAGGCTTCCTGACTCGGTCCGGATAACGCCTCGGTGGTGTAGTAGTTTTCGGTGGCGTAGTAGGTTCTTTTGGCAAGGTCGATTCGGCTTGAATGCCAGTGTCGGGTTCATCTGGTTCCAGTATCACCGGATCGGAGGTAGATACTATGGCCTAGAAATTGAGTTTTGGCGCAGCCAGGGCTTTAGCGCCGGAAGTTAGTGCCGGAGCTAAGTCGCGCTGGTCGGGCCCAAAATTCAATAGTTCTGCGCCCAAACGGCTGCCGGCGCTGCTGAGAGGTGTTTGCGCCTGAAAACTGGCGCTACGTGCTGAATATCGGCGCTATTCCGGCGCTGCGGCACCCGCTGCGTTGCGGCAGGTTCGGGAAGTGCAGGCCTCCTCCTTCCCTTAAGGAGGAGCTGCCTGCACCCGGCCGCGGCCCGCGAAAATCGTTCTAAAAATGAGCCCGGCACTTCGGACAAGTGCCGGGCTTGCTTCTGTTCCGGGGGGGGGGGGAAGTCCGGGGAGGGAGCTGCGGCCAGGCGGCCGGCGGGAAAGCGGCCGGCCGCCGCGGGGCCTTTAATGCGCCGGCGCAAAGTCAGGTAAGACTCTGTTGCCAGAGTCTTAGTTGCGGCTGCCACGGGCGAGGCGGCCGCAACTGAATTTCGGCGCTGGGGCCCGTCGCCATGGCAACCGGGACGCTGCGCACACCGATGACGTCATCGGTGCCGGCGCAGCGCTACCGGTCTAGCGCGGCGGAAGGGCCCCAGGCAATTTCGGCGCCGGCGCCAATTGCAGCGCTAGGCCCTCTAGCGCCGAAAAAGCGGCGCTAAGGCAACTCAATTTCTAGGCCCCTGGGTATCTCTGCTTCATCATTAGGCGTATAGAGTTGTGGTGTAGGTTGTCCCTTTCCGGATGACTCTATGATCTGGTCAGCATGGCGCCTTATTATGCTTTCTCCAATGTCCACGGTATACATCAGCGGTCCTAGTCATGTGCAAATAGTTCCAGGCTGCCATTTCTCGGTACGGTAGTCCCGGGCCAAAACTTGTTGACCTATCTGGAAGGTTCTAGTTGGCCTTTCATTCATGCCTTGAAATTGCCGGTTCTCCACGTCCCTTCTGATGTTTGGCTTGATCAAATCCAGCCGGCATCTTAGTCTTCTATTGAAAAACATCATGGCGGGAGTTTGGTTTGTAACCACGTGTTGCATTCCTGTATGCAAACAAGAAGTTATCTACCTTATGCTGTAGATTTATGTCTTCATTACCCATGGCCTTTATGGCCTTCTTGAAGGTCTGGACAAACCTTTCAGCCAATCCATTGGTGGCGGGAAGATATGGGGCGGACGTGTAGTGCTTAACCGCATTGTTTTTTAAGAACTTCCTGAATTCTTCGGACACAAATTGCGGTCCATTATCAGAACAGATCTGTTCAGGCAGCCCATTCCTGGCAAATATGGTCCTTAATACTGTGATGGTTTTTTCCGTGGTGGTGGAGGACATCTTTATTACCTCCGGCCACTTGGAGTGTGCATCAACCGCGATTAAGAACACTGAGTCCATAAATGGACCAGCAAAGTCGATGTGTACCCTTTGCCATGGAGATGAGGGCCACTCCCATGGATGTAGAGGGGCTTGTGGTGGGGCATTTTGGACCTTCTGGCATCCTAGACAGCCCTTGGTCATTTCTTCGATGTCTCCATCGATACCTGGCCAACACACAAATGCTCTGGCTAGGTTCTTCATTTTCACTCCACCCAGATGCCCCTCGTGAAGCTCCTTTAGAACTTTATCCTGGAGTTTGGGTGGAATCACCACTCTGGATCCACACATCAAGGTTCCTCGGCACACCGACAGCTGTTCTCTTCTTTGCGAGAATGCTGGCAACAGTGGTTCGCCATGTGCTGGCCATCCCTTCACCGTTAAATCGTAGACTCGTGAGAGAGTCGGGTCATTTCTCGTTTCCTTTTCAATGGTAGAATTTGTTACTGGTAGACATTCCACTATGGTTGAGTGGAACATCTCCACTGGGTCAACTGTAGGTGCCTCTTCTACCATTGGCAACGGTAGACGTGATAAACCGTCAGCATTTCCATGCTGCTTTGATCCTTTGTATTCTATGTCATATTGGTGTGCCGCTAGGAAAAGGGACCACCTCTGTAGCCTTTGCGCTGTCATAATGGGAACGCCCTTTTTAGGGTTGAATATGGAGACGAGGGGTTGATGGTCAGTCAACAAGGTAAATTTTTGTCCGTGTAGGTAATGGTTGAATTTCTTCACCCCCCATACCAGGCTGAGTGCTTCCCTGTCGATCTGGGCATAGTTACGCTCAGCTGAGTTCAATGAGCGTGACGCAAAAGCTATCGGTCGCTCCGAGCCATCAGGGAATCTATGCGATAATACCGCTCCTACGCCGTAAGGGGATGCATCGCACGCCAGTCTGATTGGTAGTGATGGGTTGTAATGAGCCAAAACTTCCTTGGACGTGATCAAGCCTTTGCATTTATGGAAGGCACGTTTACAGTCTTTGCTCCATTTCCAATTTACTCCAGTTTGTAGCAGTTCGTTAAGAGGGTGCAGAACAGTTGACAAGTTCGATAAAAATTTATGATAGTAATTTATCAATCCCAGGAATGGCCTTAATTGTGAGACTTTTTCAGGTGCAGGGGCTTTTATGACCGCTTCAATTTTTTCAGGTGACTTATGCAACCTTTCTTCGTTAATTATGTGGCCACAATATGATATTTGTTTCTGGAAAAATTCGCACTTGGGGCGATTTGCTCGTAGGCCCCGTTCTCTCAGCCTAGTGAGCACCTGGTCCAAATTGGCAAGGTGCTCGTTGTCGTTTTCTCCTGTTACAAGGATGTTGTCTAGGTAGCATTGAGTCCCCGGAATCCCTTGCAGGACTTGCTCCATAGCTCTTTGCCAGATAGCTGGAGCTGATGCTACTCCGAAAACCAGTCGATTGTACTGGTACAGGCCTTTGTGTGTGTTTATCGTGAGATACTTTTTAGAGGCCTCCTCAACCTCCATCTGTAGATATGCCTGTGCCAATTCAATTTTGGTGAAACGTTTCCCTCCTGATATTGAGGCGAAAATATCTTCTATCCTCGGAAGAGGATACTGTACCGTGTGAAGGACCGGGCTTACAGTCAACTTGAAGTCCCCACAGATGCGAATTTTTCTCTGTTCTACAGCTTTATCATTATTCAACGTTTTCTTCATGACCGGGACGATGGGTGTTGCCCACTCGCTCCAATCTATCTTGGATAATACGCCTGCCTTTTCCAAATTCTCTAGCTCTGCCTCGACTGCTGGACGAATTGCGTATGGCACCGGCCTTGCCTTAAAAAACTTGGGAATTGCCGCATCTTCCACTTTTATTGAGGCGGTGATGCCTTTCAAGGTTCCTAGTTCCTGTTGAAACACTTCTTTGGCGTTGGCCAAGATGTCTTTTAATCATTCAGGTATGACGTCATCATCATTTTTTTCCTTACTGGTCACCGTCAGTGCCTGAATGGAGTGCCAGTCTAAACGTATCTTCCTGATCCATTCGCGTCCCAACAGCGGTGGACCACCATCTTGCAGAATGTATAAATACAACTTATGTATTTCCTTGCCGTTGTATACAACAGGCACCCTTATTTTCCCTCTGGGGTATACTTTCTGCCCCGTATATGTTTTCAAGATAATGGATGTGTCTTTCAAAGGTATATGCGGAAATAGCCGCTCGTAATCCCGTCGACTTATGACGGTCAGAGCTGATCCTTTATCTAGCTCCATTTTAACTGGGGACCCCGCTATCGTGAGGGTAACCCAAATGGTCATAGAGTCATAGAGTTTTACAGCACAGAAAGAGGCCCTTCGGCCCATCGTGTCTGCGCCGCCCATCCATCCCTGTCCAGTCTAATCCCATTTTCCAGCATTTGGTCCACAGCCTTGTATGCAATGGCATTTCAAGTGCTCATCCAAATGCTTCTTGAATGTTGTGAGGGTTCCTGCCTCTACCACCCTTTCAGGCAGTGAGTTCCAGATTCCAACCACCCTCTGGGTGAAAAAGTTCCTCCTCAAATCCCCTCTAAATCTCCTGCCCCTTACCCTGAATCTATGCCCCCTTGTTATTGACCCCCCTACTAAGGGGAAAAGTTCCTCTTTATCTACCCTATCTATGCCCCTCATCATTTTGTACACCTCAATCAGGTCCCCCCTCAGCCTTCTCTGCTCCAAGGAAAACAACCCCAGCCTGTTTAGTCTTTCTTCATAGCTGAGGCGCTCCATCCCAGGTAACATCCTGGTGAATCTTCTCTGCACCCTCTCCAAAGCAATCACATCCTTCCTATAGTGAGGCGACCAGAACTGCACACAGTACTCCAGCTGTGGCCTCACCAGCGTTTTGTACAGCTCCATCATAACCTCCCTGCTCTTATATTCTATGCCTCGGCTAATGAAGGCAAGTATCCCATATGCCTTTTTAACCACCTTATCTACCTGTTCCGCTGCCTTCAGAGATCTATGTACATGTACACCAAGGTCCCTCTGACCCTCTGTACTTCCTAGGGTCCTACCACTCATTGTGTGTTCCCTTGCCTTATTTGTCCGTCCAAAATGCATCACCTCGCACTTTTCAGGGTTAAATTCCATTTGCCACTTTTCCGCCCATCTGACCAACCCGTTTATATCGTCCTGTAGCCTAAGGCTTTCCTCCTCGCAATTTACCACCCCACCAATTTTCGTGTCATCTGCGAACTTACTGATCATACCTTTTACATTCTCATCCAAATCATTTATGTAGATCACAAACAACAAGGGACCCAGCACCGATCCCTGAGGTACCCCACTGGACACAGGCTTCCAGTCACAAAAGCATCCTTCGACCATCACCCTCTGCCTCCTGCCACTCAGCCAGTTTAGGATCCAATGCGCCAAGGCACCCTGGATCCCATCGGCTCTTACCTTCTTGACCAGTCTCCTATGCGGGACTTTGTCAAAAGCTTTACTGAAGTCCATGTAAACCACATCCACAGCATTTCTCTCATCCACCCCCCTAGTCACCCCCTCGAAAAATTCAATCAGATTTGTCAGGCATGATTTACCCTTGACAAAGCCATGCTGACTATCCCCGATTAATCCTTGCCTCTCCAAGTGGAGACTAATTTTGTCCCTCAGAATTTTTTCCAATAATTTCCCTACCACAGATGTTAGGCTCACTGGCCTGTAATTCGCTGGTTTATCCCTGCTACCCTTCTTGTATAATGGTACTACATTAGCTGTTCTCCAGTCCTCTGGTACATCCCCTGTGGCCAGAGAGGTTCTGAAAATTTGTGTCAGAGCCCCTGCAATCTCCTCCTTTGCCTCCCACAGCAGCCTGGGATACATCTCGTCCGGGCCTGGGGATTTATCCACTTTTTGGCCTGCTAAAACCGCTAGCACCTCCTCCCTCTCGATGCTAATATGTTCAAGTATGTCACAGTCCCCTTGCCCGATTTCTATGTCTGCATCGTCTCTCTCCATAGTGAACACAGATGCAAAAAATTCATTTAAAACCCCGCCTACATCATCTGGCTCTACACACAGATTGCCACTTTGGTCCCTAATGGGCCCTACCCTTTCCCTGGTTATCCTCTTGCCCTTAATATACTTATAAAACATCTTAGGATTTTCCTTTATTTTGCTCGCCAGTGTTATTTCATGGCCCCTCCTCGCCCTCCTAATTTCTTTTTTAAGTATGCCCCTGCACTTTTTATACTCCTCTAGGGCTCCTTCCGTCTTTAGTCTTTTGTAACTGCCAAAAGCCCCCCTTTTATTTCTAATGCATTTTTGTATATCCCTTGTCATCCAAGGTTCTCTTTGCTTGTTGGTCCCACCCTTGACCTTTACAGGAACATGTTGGCGTTGTACTCTCTCTATTTCCCTTCTGAAAGTCTCCCACTGTCTTGATGTGGATTTTCCTATAAGTAGCTGCTCCCAGTCCACTTTGGCCAGATCCTGACTTATCATATTAAAATCGGCCTTCCCCCAATTTAGAACCCTTATTTCCGGGCCGTCTTTGTCTTTTTCCATGACTACCTTAAATCTCACCGAATTATGGTCACTGTCGCCAAAATGCTCTCCTACTGACACTTCCACCACTTGCCCGGCTACATTCCCCAGAATTAGGTCCAGTATCGCCCCCTCTCTTGTAGGACTTTCTACATGTTGGCTCAAAAAGCTCTCCTGAATGCACTTTAAGAATTCTGCACCCTCTAAACCTTTCACACTCTGACTATCCCAATTAATATTGGGGAAGTTGAAATCCCCCACTATTATTACCCTATTATTTTCGCACTTTTCTGAGATTTGCCTACATATCTGTTCCTCTATCTCCCCCTGACTGTTTGGGGGCCTATAGTACACTCCCAGCAAAGTGCTTGCCCCCTTTTTGTTTTTAAGTTCTACCCATATGGCCTCATCAGAGGAACCCACTAATATATCATCCCTCCTTACAGCAGTAATTGACTCCTTAATTAATATTGCAACACCCCCTCCCCTTTTACACCCCCCTCTGTCTCGCCTGAAGATTCTATACCCCGGAATATTGAGCTGCCAGTCCTGACCCTCCCTCAACCATGTCTCCGTGATAGCAACAATATCGTACTCCCGGTCTGGTAATCTTCTTTGGCAATTACATGATGTAATTTGAGACAGCTTAGTCTCTTGTTTCCGGAGTCGCTATCGCTCTTCTGGTCTTTGGAGCTACTGTCCGTCATCATTTGTACCTTTCTGTACTTTTCCTTATTGATTTTTTTTCTGTCAGTGGATTTTTTGTTTCCAGATCGGCATACACGTGCAATGTGTCCCATCTTTCCGCATTGCCTGCATGCTTTGTCCTTGAACCAGCAGTCCCTCTGGTCATGGGTGGATCTGCCGCAGCGATAACATCTCTCGAAACCCTGTGTCATTTCATGGGTGCCGAAGTCCTGTGGCTTTTGCTGTATCTCTGCAACTCCTCTTGCTGCTGCTTCGTATGATACAGGCACACTGAAAGCCTTGTCCAGTGTTAAATCTTTCTCAGAAAGTAGCCTTTTCTGTGTTCCTTCACTTAGGAGACCGCAGACAAATTTGTCTCAAAGAGAATCTGCCAGTTCTGCCCCGATTGGCAGTGCTTTGACAGCTTTCTTAATTCGGTGAGGTAATCAGCGTTACTTTCATTCTTGTGCTGATTCCTCCTGAAGAATTTGAATCATTCCGCTATCAGCAGCGGTGTTGGGTTTAAGTGCTCCTGTAGGGTATCAACAATCTCTTTAAAATTCTTGTCCATCGGTTTGGCTGGAGTGATTAAGTTTCGTAACAGCCCGTATGTCCTTGCGCCCATTAGATTTAGAAGTACCGATGCCTTTTTATCATCCTCTATTTCATTCGCTGTGCAATATACCTCCACTCTTTCCACATATGTGGTCCAATCCTCTACATCACTATCGAAAGCAGTAATATTGCCAGTCTTAGGCATCCTGAAAAAAAAATGGTGCCTCCCGCGCTTTCCTTTCTTCCCTGCCAAGAAAAAATGGCGCCTCCCACGCTTTCCTGCCACTGCCGCTGCTGACAACGCTGTTCTCCGCGGTTTTTATTTATACAGATATTTTTAATAGTTGGAGACTTGTTCCCGCCGGACTCTCTGGGACTTTTCCCTCCCTCTGCTTGGTCCGAACGCCGACCTGCTTTGCAGCGCTGGCCGTCTCCCGAGTGCTCCACCCTCCGTCTCTGTTTGCCTCCGCCTTCGCTGCTCGGCCCTGCTGCACAGCCAGCCGATCGAGCCCCAGCCCACCGCCCAGGAAGGATTATTGCAGTACCTGCCACCAGCCCGGCTACCTGGTGAAACCAGAGTTTTTTCTTTTTTTTCTTGTTCGACCTTCGTCTGAGGAATCGATCTCCTTGAGGTGCTGCCGAATTGCAGGTAAGTCCGTTTCCAATTCGTCGCCACTGTTGTATCCGTGTGTTAATGGAGACACGGAATGCAGGAGTTGGTTTAACAGGTGTTTACTGAACAAAGTCTGGAGGTGAACTAAAAGATACAAGACACTATACAGGCTTATATAGCCCGAGTGGCCACTACCGGCATTATAGTACACAGGGGCTCTTAAAGGCACATACACCACAACAGCAGGCCAACAATTGTGCTCCAAAAGATAGCTCGGAATGCTGAGGCGCTGCCCCGGGGGAGTGGCAGTGGCTCTGTGGAGCAAGAACCTGCTGTCCTCTCTCAGAATGACCGCATTCCTATTCCCACCACTGCCACTCCGCCAGGGCCCTTGCTGCTGCCTGTCATCCAGCCAGCTCACAGACTGCTGTCACTCATGCTGAGGTGGTGCATTCTACAGCCGGGCCATCTAGGTGCAGAGCTGCTCCAGGTCGCCCTGCAAGACCATCTGCAGTCTCTCCCACAGAAAGTCAGCAGCCTTCCACCAGCCATTCTGCAGCCAATGGGGGAGAACTTCATAGGAGCACTACAGTAGGAAAAGGCACATGAAAGACAGACATGAAGTGAATGCACAAGGGTGATTAGTTGACTTTGTTGTTTTGATTTCAATTTGATAAATTTATGAATTTTGTTTGGAATGTTCATTTCAGTTTGTGCCCAGGAGGATGCTGTGATGCTCCGTGACAGAGGGATGGTAAGATGGGGATCTGGGGTTTCATCCACTGAAGTCAGAGTTTGATGAGGCGCTCATGGACAGCCCGTTCGCAACAGGGATTTGCTGCCTGCCTCCTCCCTTCCACCTTTCTTCCTGCTCCTCTTCCTCTTCCTCCTCCTCCTATGGTGGCAAGGGCTGCGCCCTCAAGATAGCCAAGTTGTGGAGTGTGCAGTAGACCAAGACAAAATGAGACACCCACTCCGGCGAGTACTGGAGGGCTCCTCCCGAGCAATCAAGACAGCGTAACCATTGCTTGAGCACCCCAATGGTCTGCTCGATGATGTTCCTCGTGGCAGCATGGCTCTCAGTCTTCTTCGCTTCTTAGGCAGTCCCTCGGAGCCGAAGATGACTTGCTTCCACGTTAAAAATGAGTTCTCAGGTGACTGAGGAGTCCAATGCGGGACCTACAGTCTCTGTCACAGGTGGGGCAGACAGTGGTTGAAGGGGCGGGTGGGTGGGGTGCTTGGGTTGACGTGTGCTCCTTCCGCTGTTTGTGCTTGGCTTCCGCTTGCACCCGGTGAAGAGACTCGAGGTATTCGGCACCTTCCCGGATGCTTCTCCTCCACTTTGTACGGTCTTGGGCCAAGGATTCCCAGGTGTCGGTGGGGATGTTGCACTTTTTCAAGGAGGCTTTGAGGGTGTACTTGAAGCGTTTCCTCTGCCCACCTGGGACTCTCTTGCCGTGTCGGAGCTCCGAGTAGAGCGCTTGTTTTGGGAGTCTCGTATCGGGCATACGGATGATGTGACCCAACCATCGGAGCTGATCGAGCGTGGTCAAAGCTTCGATGCTGGGGATATTGGCCTGAGCGAGAACACTGATGTTGGTACGCCTATCCTGCCAATGGATTTGCAGGATCTTGTGGAGGCAGCGTTGGTGGTACCTCTCCAGTGCTTTGAGGTGCCTGCTGTACATGGTCCATGTCTCTGAGGCATACAGGAGGGCGGGTATTACTACTGCTCTGTAGACCATGAGCTTGGTGCCGGGTTTGAGGTCCTGGTCTTCAAACACTCTCTTCCTCAGGCAACCGAAGGCTGCACTAGCACACTGAAAGCGGTGTTGGACTTCGTCTTCGACGTCTGCCCTTGTTGGTAGTAGGCTGCCGAGGTATGGAAAGTGGTCACCAATATATGAGTGCAGGTCACCAGTGGTGGGGTTGCGGAGGGGAGTCATCAGCCAGGTGGAGAGCGGATAGCCCTTGTCTCCGAGCAGCCAACCTTGGGTTCGACGTGGTGGCTGAAAGATTGCTGGCTCATCAGACTGGCGCAAGATGAAGGCATCATGATTGCTGCTAGGATACCAGGCATTCAACTTCATGATGTGCTGGGTGTGGTTGCACAACAACTGTACATTAAGCGAGTGGGAGCCTTCGCAGTTACGGAACATCTCAGGATTGGTATACGGTGCCCGCAAAGCCACGTGTGTGCAGTAAATGGCGTCCTGCATCATGGGGAAGCCTGCTATCCTGGCAAAGTGACATGTGTTCCTCCTGCTTCTCTCTATTCAGAAAGAAGACAATGAAGACCCTTCTCCTGGAATGGAGAGCCTCTGTTGCAGCAATTGACGGCGAACTGGGAGATGTTAACTATGTTGCCTGCTGCAGACTGGAAGGATCCGGTGGTCAAAAAATTGATCGCCACGTTGACCTTGCGGGCCACTGGCAGTGCTGTCGTCACCCTGCTCTGAGGCTGCAGTCTCGTTCCAAGTGTGGCAGAGTTCTGTGAGCAATTCCTTGGTAAAACAGAACCTCCTAATACACTGCTCCTGGCTTAAGTGCAGGTAGAAGAAGTGCTCTCGGAAGACCTAAGTGGGCGAGACCTCCTGCTGACAGCCCTCCTGCCCCTCCTCCTCATCCCTCTTCGAGCAGCTAGTCCTTTTCTTTGCTGCCTCCGCTCCATCTCCCTGTCATACTCAAGCACGACGGGGACTGTAAATAGTGACCCCATGACTGGGAGCAAGTGGTGTGAGCAGAATCCTTTAAATAAGAAGCAAGGCGTTCGCCACCTGCAGCAACACTTCCTGTCACCTCAGCAACCTCAAACAACTCTAGAAACATAGAAACATAGAAGATAGGAGCAGGAGTAGGCCATTTGGCCCTTCAAGCCTGCTCCGCCATTCAATGAGATCATGGCTGATCAGCCAAATTCAGTGCCCTGTCCCTGCCTTCTCCCCATATCCCTTGATCCCTTTAGCCTCAAGAAATATATCCAACTCTTTCTTGAATA
The DNA here is from genome assembly GCF_052327205.1 of Somniosus microcephalus. Classification (NCBI taxonomy): domain Eukaryota; kingdom Metazoa; phylum Chordata; class Chondrichthyes; order Squaliformes; family Somniosidae; genus Somniosus; species Somniosus microcephalus. The sequence goes on from NC_140987.1 coordinate 200,030,736, forward strand.
TACTTAATGAACTGGCCTCCACCACCCTCTGTGGCAGAGAATTCCACAGGTTCACCACTCTCTGGGTGAAGAAATTCCTCCTCATTTCAGTCCTAAATGGCTTACCCCTTATCCTTAGACTATGACCCCTGGTTCTGGACTCCCCGGCCATCAGAAACATCCTTTCTGCAATTAGTCTGTCCAGACCTGACAGAATTTTATCGGTTTCGATGAGATCCCCTCTCAATCTTCTAAACTCCAGTGAGTATAAGCCCAATCAACACAATCTCTCCTCGTACGTCATTCCTGCCATCCCAGGTATCAGCCTGGTGAATCTTTGCTGCACTCCCTCCATGGCAAGAACGTCCTTCCTCAGGTAAGGTGACCAAAACTGCACACAATACTCAAGGTGCGGTCTCACGAAGGCCCTGTAAAACTGCAGCAAGACATCCTTGTTCTTGTACTCGAACCCTCTTGCTACGAAGGCCAACATACCATTTGCCTTCTTAACCGCCTGCTGCACCTGCCTGCTTACCTTCAGTGACTGGTGCACAATAACACCCAGGTCTCTTTGCACTTCCCCTTCTCCCAATCTATTGCCATTCAAATAATAATCTGCCTTCCTGTTTTTGCCACCAAAGTGGATAACCTCACATTTATCCACATTATAGTGCATTTGCCATGTTTCTGCCCAATCACCCAACCTGTCCAAATCGTACTGGAGTTTCACGACATCCTCCTCACAGCTTACCCTCCCACCCAGCTTTGTGTCATCTGCAAATTTGGAGATATTACATCCAATTCCATCGTCCAGATCATTCATATATATTGTGAACAGCTGGGGTCCTAGGACCGATCCTTGCGGTACCCCAATAGTCACTGCCTGCCACTCGGAAAACGACCAGTTTATTCCAACTCTTTGCTTTCTGTCCGCCAACCAGTTCTCTATCCAAGTCAATACCTTGCCCCCAATCCCATGTGCCTTAATTTTGCACGCTAATCTCTTATGTGGGACCTTATCGAAAGCCTTCTGAAAGTCCAAATACACCACATCCACTGGTTCTCCCTTATCTATTTTACCAGTTACATCCTCAAAAAATTCCAGTAGATTAGTCAAGCATGATTTACCTTTTGTAAATCCATGTTGACTTTGTCCAATCCTGTCACTGCTTTCCAAGTGCTCTGCTATTACATCTTTTATAATAGACTCTAGCATTTTCCCCACTACCGATGTCAGGCTTACTGGTCTATAATTCCCTGCTTTTTCTCTGCCACCTTTTTTGAATAGTGGGGTAACATTAGCTGCCCTCCAATCCATGGGTACTGTTCCAGAGTCTATCGAGTTCTGGAAGATGACCAGCAATGCATCTACTATCTCTAGGGCCACTTCCTTAAGTACCCTGGGATGTAGACCATCAGGCCCTGGGGATTTATCGGCCTTCAGTCCCATCAATTTTCCTAACACCATTTCCCTACAAATACTGATTTCTTTCAGTTCCTCCCTCTCATTAGACCCTATGTTCCTCAGCATCTCTGGGAGGTTATTTGTGTCCTCCTTTGTGAAGACAGAACCAAAGTATGTATTTAGTTGGTCTGCCATTTCCTTGTTTCCCATTATAAATTCCCCTGATTCTGACTGTAAGGGACCTATGCTTGACTTCACCAATCTTTTTCTCTTCACATATCTATAAAAGCTTTTACAGTCAGTTTTTATGTTTCCTGCTAGCTTACTCTCATATTCTATTTTCCTTTTCTTAATTAATCCCTTTGTCCTCCTTTGTTGACTCCTAAACTGCTCCCAATCCTCAGGATTATTGCTTTTTGTAGCCAATTTATATGTCCTCTCCTTGGATCTTATGCTATCCCTAATTTCCCTTGTTAGCCACGGTTGAGTCACCTTTTTTGTTTTATTTTTATGCCAAACTGGGATGAACAAATTCTGTAGCTCATCCATTTGGTCTTTGAATGTTTGCCATTGCATATCCACCGTCAACCCTTTGAGTGCCATTCGCCAATCAATCCTACCCAACTCGCTCCTCAGACCATCGTAGTTTCCTTTATTTAAATTGAGGACCCTAGTCTCTGAGTCAACTACTTCATTCTCCATCTTAATGAAGCATTCGATCATATTATGACCACTCCGACCCAAGGGGCCTCGTACAACAAGATTGCTAATTAATCCTTTCTCGTTACATAATACCCAGTCTAAGATGGCCTGATCTCTGGTTGGTTCCTCGACATATTGGTCCAGGAAACCATCCCGTAAACACTCCAGGAATTCCTCCTCCACAGTATTGTTACTAATTTGGTTGGCCCAATCTATATGTAGATTAAAGTCACCCATGATGACTGCTGTGCCCTTATTGCACGCTTCTTTAATTTCCCTTTTAATGCCATCCCCAACCTCCGCCTTACTGTTGGAGGTCTATATACCACTCCCACTAATGTTTTTTTCCCCTTAGTATTTCTCAATTCTACCCATACAGATTCCACATCATCAGAGCTAATATCCTTCATTGCAATTGTATTAATCCCTTCTTTAACCAGTAATACTACCCCACCTCCCTTTCCTTTTTGCCTATCTTTGCTGAATATCGAATACCCCTGGATGTTGAGTTCCCAGTCTTGGCCATCCTTGAGCCATGTTTCCGTAATCCCAACCAAATCATATTCGTTTACCTCTATTTGCGCAGCCAATTCATCCACCTTATTACAAATGCTCCTCGCATTAAGACACAAAGCCTTCAGGCTTGTTTTTTTAACGCTCTTAGACCTATTAGAATTATTATTTACTGTGGCCACATTTGATTTAAACCGTTGATTTCTCTGACTGCCACTTTTGTTTTTCTCCTTCCTATCTTTTGCTTTTATCCCTGTTTTCCTTTCCTCTGTCTCCCTGCTCAGGTTCCCAACCCCCTGCCATTTTAGTTTAAACCCCCCCCCCCCGAACAGTGCTAGCAAACCTCCCCGCAAGGATATTTGTCCCGCTCTGGTTCAGGTGCAACCCATCTAACTTGTACAAGTCCCACCTTCCCCAGAAGCAGGCCCAGTGATCCAGGAAACTAAAGCCCTCCCTCCTGCACCAACTCATTAGCCACGCATTCATCTGTTCTATCCTCCTACTCCTATACTCACTAGCACCTGGCACCGGGAGTAATCCAGAGATTACAACCTTTGAGGTCCTACTCTTTAATCTGCTACCTAGCTCCTGAAATTCTTGCTGCAGGACCTCATCCCTCTTCCTACCTATGTCGTTGGTCCCAATGTGAACCACGACCTCTGCCTGTTCACCCTCCCCCTTCAGAATGCCCTGCAGTTGTTCAGTGACATCCTTGACCCTGGCACCAGGGAGGCAACAAACTATCCTGGAGTCACGTCTACAGCCACAGAAACGCCTATCTGTTCCCCTTACGATAGAATCCCCTACCACAATTGCTCTCCCACTCTTTTTCCTCCCTTCCTGAGCAGCAGAAGCACCCCTGGTGCCAGGAAGTTGGCTGCTGCCGCCCTCCCCTGGTGAGTCATCCCCCTCAACAGTATCCAAACTGGTATACCTGTTTGAAAGGGGGATGGCCACAGGGGTCCCCTGCACTACCTGCCTGCTTCTATTGCTCCGCCTGGTGGTCACCCATTTCCCTTCTGCTTGTGCAGCCCTACCCTGCGGTGTGACCAACTCATCAAACGTGTAACCCATGACCCTCTCAGCATCGTGAATGCTCCAAAACCCATCCATCCGCAGCTCCAGCGCCTCCATACGGCCCGTTAGTAGCTGCAGCTGGATGCATTTCTGGCACACGTGGTCATCAAGGACACTGGCAGCGTCCCTGAATTCCCACATCGAGCAAGAGGAGCATAACACGGGGCTGGGCTCTCCTGGCATGACTTACCCCTTTAATTAATTTAAATTAATTCAATACCACCAGTTAAAGATATACTCTAGGGCGCTTATTTACCAACTGTCACCACTACACCACAGAGACCCAAGAAAATATAAACCGCAGAATTTAAGCTTGTAATGTAAAGGAGAAAGAACTACTCACCAACCAATCACTTACCTGCTTCCTGGTGACGTCACACTTGGATTACTTTTTACCTCTCTCCCCGGCTGTTGAATTGGTATGCTGCTCCTCACTCACTGCCGCCGATTTCCAACTGCCGCCGATGCTCAGTGTTCCCACGCAGGTCCGCTCTGGTCAAACAGTTGCACAAACCTACACAGAGCCAGTAGAACTGAAAAAGCAAGTCAGCTGCAAGTTGTTGATGATTCCTTTAAATAGCTCTACTGGGGGGTCCCTCCTACTGCTGAACGCATGGTCACCTGGTCGTGATTAGCAACCCACCAGAAGCGGGTGGAAGTGAGTCAGCCACCAGTATTTCATCAAAACCGGCCTTAACAGCCGACGCTAAACCCCTGAATTTCACAACCCTAATTTCTCTTGTAATGTTTCATAACAAATTTTCACTATTTGTGATGTTAATTATTGTTTAGTTACTATGCAAATCTATCTGAAATGATACTGTTTGTTACATTGTAATAGCCATCCTTCAATTCTTGTTTACTGGCTCAGGATCCTGCCAATCTCATGATGCTGATTTAGAGCAAAATTGCCATGGATTCTCAAATCATCTCTGCTCCTTTTTAAATCCTACTTCTCAATCATTTAAAACATATTTTCAAGTAATTTTAGGTGTTTTTAACATCAGATTCATGAATAGTTTCAAACTGTAAAGCTAATTTCAGATCTTGAATTTGTCATACACAAGAATCAGATGTAAACCAGATCGAACTTGAAAACCAGATTTGCTTGGACGCAATGGCCAATGCACCAAAGAATAACCCTGCAGGAAAAACCTTTGTGTGAATCTGAACTTCAACTTTAGAGTTAATGTCAGAGTTCCTAACGGTGTATATTCCAAATTTGCATACAAAGTCTGAATATGAAGGAAGTGAATGCGTTGAGGAGTAAATGTATTGTCACTGGAGTTCCAGAGATGAGGCCGACCATTCGCCATTACAAAAAAAAGGCCTCGATATTAACCTTGTCCCTCATGACAGGGAGGAGGAGGTCGTGTTTGGGGTTAGACTCTAAATGTGTCCGCGACCTGCTGTGGACCCGCTTGTTGCCATTTTTATGGCGGTAGCTTTCCAGGTGTGCGAGTGCCTATCTTGCAATTGGGAACCTGATTTAAATTTAACAGCCTGGTTTCTCAGGGTTCGGGAAACCCGGCAGTGAAAAGGAGGTGGGAGCTGCCGACCTTTCTTCTGCTGATTTCCCCCTGACCCTGCCCCGCACCCTGCTGCGATCAGCCGAATCTCCCAACCCCCAATCTGAAGCTCGTAATCGGCCAACACCCCACAACCCTTAATCTCCAGCCTGCCCCATGATTGGCTGACACCCCCCACCCCTGATCTGTGGCCTGCCCCACAATTGGCCAACACCCCCAACACCTAACCTCCAGCCTGCCCCGCGATCGCGATTGCCAGGGACCGTCTCCAAGGGTCACCGGCTGCGACCTCCTGCCACTGGTTTACCCGCCCGGCAGCCTGTCAATTTGGCTGGCTGCGGGCGGGAAACGTAAGAAAAAAATTATAATGACCTTGCTGGGTTTCCCTCACTAACGTGCTCCCCCACACCATCCCCATTACGCTGTAACAATTGGGCCCATATACTTTCCACATGCTTAACAAAAAAAAGAAATGGATTGGATGCCAGTAGCTCAGGAACTGGGACAGGGAACTGGAGGGTGCGGACTTGGCTGGATATCTACCACTTGTGGGCATAAAGAAAACAGGAAAGAGCTTTGTGAGTTGGAATTACAACACTGCCTGTGGTAAATGCCATTTTCTTTCAATTATATATCTTAATTCCTGCATTTTGTTTTAAAATGTTTTTAAATGCAGCCATGTATATTTTATCATTAGTTGCATGCAACTGTGACAAAAAGCACCAGGCCTCATGTTGGAACTACCAAAACATCTTTAAATAAACTATTTGATTAATGCAATATAAAAAAGTTAAATATAATTTTAACGGAGTGACTGCTGCCAATGAACCGGAAGCTGCACAGAAGAATTCTGTGCATAAATGTTAAAAACCAATTCAACTTTTAATGTTTATTTTCTTCAGTTTGGCAGCAGCGATCTCTTTTCCCCATTCACTCCCCTCCTTTCTCACCAATCCGTGGGAAGTCCGATGAGAACCAAAAAACACGAACTGCGCATGCGCAACTACTTTACTTCATTGGCAGCAGTCGCGTCCAATTTTTAATTTAAATAGTTTCAAATAGTTTTAAATGTGGCATTGTCTACTCAGCACCCAGGGCTGAACTGCCCCGTGACTGCCATCACTGTGGCTGTGGCAATGATCACTGCGGTGTAGCACTGGGTGGTTGGAGTGGCCCCGAGTCAGGCGGTGGATTCATTTATAATGGTATTCATGGTCCTATTACTTCTATGGCATGCCTAAAAGCCTGATTGCCATTTCTGGCCTTAACTTGGTCAGAGTGTACACTGTGCATGCTCCAACCTGTGTCAGCTGGCGGCCCGGCCGAAGAGGATCCCAAAAGTAATTTCCTCTTTTTTTCCTTCTTACGGTCTGGAGACCTGACGGGCTGCCCGATATTGCAACGGCCCAGAGCCAGCGCGCTGTCCCGGGGCACAGCCACAGTCCGCTGTCCCATGCTAATGGGGCTCGGCCCTGAAAAGTACCAGGCCTCACGTTGGGACTACCAGGTGGCCAAGCCAGCACATTCTGCCAGCCTGTCGCCCAAAGTCTGCTCAGGCGAAAAGTCCATCCCAATTTGCACTTTTGTTAGGTTAGTTGCAGCCAGGAGAATGGAATGTGATCCACCTTTAGTTTCATGATGAATAGTCCTTGATTTAGGGCGTGACCCATTCTTTTGCATGCCTGCTGACATCATCAAAACGCACTCATCCCCTGTCCTGCTAATCTGGGAAGTTGCATTGACCTTGGCAGTTGTTTTCCTCCCAGGACTTTCTATGCACTGATGGGTTAGAACCCTTGTTGGCAATATCAAATTGTTTCATTTGGTTCTTGAGCACTTTCTCCATAAGGTCAACTTCTGCCTCATGAAAACAGGCTTTATTTTCTAACTCCACTCTGGACTGTTGCCAGATGAGTGCAATGCATGAAGAATATTGAAAGAAGTCCCATGCTTTGTTAGCATGTACTTTTTCATGCTAAATATGAGATTTGCATTGGGATTTAATTGGACAACTCAAAATATGCAGTAGAACAAGAGAAGAAATTTGTCCATTAATATTAAAATCAAAGCAAACTGTTTTACTTTTGAGTTAAAGATTGAATTAAGGCCACTTTAGATTTTAAAAAATAAGCCTATGCTGGAGAAATTACAGAAAAGTTTTAAAATATTTTTCAACAATTTCTCTGTAAATGGAGGCAAAGTTGAAAATGAATTGATATTTGCATTTCAATCAACCAATGTGATGCTAATAGCCTAATAGGCTGAATTGTATTATCACACTAATTATCAGTTTTATAATTGATTTCTGCATATGGATACATTTACAGTGCACACTCTGCATTACCTTGCATAAGTACTTGATGTTGAATCCGTGAATCTTAAAGTATAGTGTTCTTCAATAACAAGACGGAGGCTGTAAATTAACAATCAACAAGTGTTTACTGGAGGAGGGTAGTCTAAGACTAACAGTACAGATGCCTGCTCAAGGCTTATATACAGGTGTGGTCACTGCCGGTACTACAGTATACAGGAGCTGTAAAAGTAGTTCTCTCTTAAAGGTACACACACTACAATTCCTCCCCTTTTAGATTAACAGTACCCACAACATTCAAATAACAGTTAACACTTTAACATGCACATTTAACTGAAATAGTCCATTTATAGATTCAGCCTTTGGGGCGGCTTCCTGATCCTTTCTGGATAGCGCCTTTCCTGAGTGTCTTGTTCTTGGTGCGGAGGCGATTCTGGCCCCCTGTCGTTGGTTAGTTCATCAGTTTCCGCTGCTACTGTTTCTGGGGTAGATGCTACCGGTATGTCGGGTTCATCCCCAGGTACGCGAGACATGGGGTTGACTCGTTCCTGTGACGCTAGGATCTGGTCGACATGGCGTCTCACAATGTTCTCCCCGACATCCACTGTGTACATTAATGGCCCCTGCCGTGTGCATATCATTCCGGGTTGCCATTTCTCTGTTCGGTAGTCGCGGGCCAAGACTGGTTGTCCTACATTGAAGCTCCTTGTCGGCTTCTCATTGATGTGCTGGAATTGCTTATCCTCAACATTTCTTCGCACATTTGGTCTGAGCAAATCAAGACGAGATCTCAATCTTCGGTTAAAGAACATCATGGCCGGGGTCTGGTTGGTAACTGCATGTGTCGCATTTCTGTAGGCTAACAGGAAATTGTCCAACTTATGCTGTAGTGGAATGTCATCATCGCACATCGCCCTTACTGCCTTTTTAAAGGTTTGTACGAACCTCTCAGCCAATCCATTTGTGGCTGGGTGATACAGGGCGGATGTGTAATACCTTACCCCATTCCTTCTCATAAATTTCCGAAACTCTTCGGACACAAACTGTGGTCCGTTATCAGAGCAAATCTGCTCTGGCAAGCCGTTCCTGGCAAATATGGTCCGTAGGGCTGCAATCGTTTTCTCCATAGTGGTGGAGGACATTTTTATCACCTCAGGCCATTTCGAGTGCGCATCCACTGCTATTAAGAACATTGAGTCCATGAATGGACCAGCAAAATCAATATGCACCCGTTGCCATGAAGAGGAGGGCCACTCCCATGGGTGTAGAGGGGCATGTGGTGGTGCATTTTGGACCTTCTGGCATCCTGAGCAGCTCTTTGTTAGGTCCTCGATTTGTTGATCGATCCCCGGCCACCACACATAAGCCCTAGCAAGGCTTTTCATTTCCCCCCCTCCCAGATGGCCTTCGTGAAGCTCATTGAGCACTCTCTCCCTTAACTTGGGTGGAATTACCACTCGGGATCCACACATCACTGTCCCCTGGCCTACTGACAGCTGTTCTCTTCTGGATGAGAATGCTGGCAACAGTGAGTCGCCATGTGTTGGCCATCCCTTCACTGTCAAATCATATACCCGAGACAGTGTCGGATCATTTCGGGTCTGCTTCTCTATATCCGCGTTAGTTACTGGCAAGCTTTCAATTACCGACGAATAAAATATTTCGATAGGGTCCATTGCTGGTGCTTCCTCCGCAGTAGGCAGTGGCAGGCGTGATAGCCCATCAGCGTTTCCATGCTGTTTTGTGCCCTTATACTCTATTTCATATTGGTTCGCCCCTAGAAAAAGGGACCATCTTTGTAGCCGTTGTGCAGTCATCACCGGAACGCCCTTCTTTGGATTAAAGATGGAGACAAGTGGTTAGTGGTCAGTCAGCAAGGTGAACTTCTGCCCATGCAGATAGTGGTTGAATTTTTTTACTCCCCATACTAGGCTGAGGGCCTCCCTGTCAATCTGGGCATAGTTGCGCTCAGCTGAGGTTAGTGACCGAGACGCAAAGGCTACTGGCCTCTCCAACCCGTCTGGGAATTTGTGCGATAGCACCGCTCCAATACCATAGGGTGATGCATCACACGCCAACCGAATTGGTAGTGCTGGGTTGAAATGGGCCAACACCTCTTTTGATGTGATCAATTCTTTGCACTTCTGGAAAGCTCGTTTACATTCGTCATTCCACTTCCATGGTACCCCCGTTTGCAGTAGTGTGTTCAGTGGGTGTAATACTGTAGACAAATTTGGTAAGAACTTATGGTAGTAGTTCACCAGCCCGAGGAACGACCTCAGTTGTGATACATTTTCCGGTGCTGGAGCCTTGACTACTGACTCAATCTTTTCAGGGGACTTATGTAACCCCTCTTCATCAATAACGTGGCCACAATACGAGATCTGCTTCTGGAAAAACTCGCACTTGTGGCGATTAGCTCGTAGCCCATATTCCTTTAATCTAGTGAGCACCTTCTCCAGGTTGGCGAGGTGATCACTGTCATTTTCGCCCATGACCAGGATGTCGTCCAAATAACACTGGGTCCCTGGAATCCCTTGCAGGACTTGATCCATTGCCCTTTGCCAAATAGCCGGAGCCGATGCTACCCTGAACACCAGCCGGTTGTATTGGTAGAGACCTTTATGAGTATTGATCGTGAGGTATTGTTTCGAGGCTTCTTCTACCTCCATTTGCAGGTACGCCTGGGCCAGATCAGTCTTAGTGAAGCGTTTACCTCCAGATAGCGAGGCAAAAATATCCTCAATCCTTAAAATCCCCACAGATGCGGACCTTCTTTGGTTCCCCAGGTGTATTACTCAACGACCTCTTCATTACAGGAACGATGGGTGTAGCCCACTCGCTCCAGTCCACTTTGGACAGTACTACTGAACATTCCAAACCTTCCAGCTCTGCTTCGACGGCTGGTCGGATCGCATAAGGCACCGGTCTGGCCTTAAAAAACTTTGGGCTTGCATTTTCCTCTATTTTAATCATTGCTGTTATGCCTTTTAGTGTTCTGAGTCCCTCCTGGAACACTTTTTGTGCGTCAGTTAGCATTTTTGACAGTCGTCCAGGTGTGACGTCATCATCCTTTTTGGCCTCAACCTTCAGTGCCTGTATGGAATGCAAATCTAATTGTATCTTCCGGATCCATTCACGTCCTAGTAGTGGTGGTCCTCCATCTGGCAATACATATAGGTCCATTTTTGGTATTTCCTGGCCTTTGTATATCACGTTCACCCTTATTTTTCCTTTGGGGTAGACTTTTTGCCCCATATACGTCTTCAAGACAATCTCTGTAGCTTTCAAGGGTATATGTGAGAATAGCCACTTGTAGTCCCTTCGGTTTATGACTGTTAGGGCTGATCCTGTGTCCAATTCCATTTTCACTTGGACTCCGTCTATCTTGAGCGTGACCCAGATAGTCTGGTGATCCTCCCTTTTGATTACCTTATGTAGTTTCAGACAACCCAGCTCCTTGCTTCTGGAGTCTGTATCACTTTCTGTTCGTCCGGACTACTGTCCAGCACCTTATGTACCTTTTTGTACTTCTCCTGTGGAGATTTCTTGCTGCTGGTTTTCTCCCCTGACCTGCAGACTCTTGCTATGCGTCCTGCTTTTCCACACTGTCTGCACACTTGGTCCTTGAAACAACAATCCTTCTGGTCGTGTGTTGTTCTGCCGCAGCGATAACACTTTCCTGCTCCATATGACATTTCATTGGTGCCATATTCTTGCGGTCTCCGTTGTATCTCTGCCGTGCCCCGTGCTGCTGCTTCGTGTGATACTGCCATGCTGAAAGCCTTGTCCAGCGTAAGATCCTTTTCTGATAGAAGCCGTTACTGTGTTCCTTCACTTTGAAGCCCACACACAAACTTGTCCCTTAACGTATCTGCTAGTCCCATTCCAAACTGGCAGTGTTTCGATAGCTTGCGCAGTTCCGTTAAATACTCAGCATTACTTTTGTCTTTATGCTGGTTCCTTTTGTGGAACTTAAATCTTTCTGCTATCAGCAGCGGTGTGGGGTTTAAGTGGTCCTGTAGGATTTCCACTATGCTTTCGAATCCTTATCCACTGGCTTCTCTGGGGTTATTAGGTTTCGCAGTAAGCCATACGTTTTTGCACCCATGGAATTCAACAAAACCAGTGCTTTCCTAGCATCTGGCACTTCATTCGCCTTGCAGTACACCTCAATGCGTTCCAGATATGTCGCCCAATCTTCGACTTCATTGTCGAACGCAGTGACACTGCCACTCTTCGGCATCCCTGGGTGTGGTTAAACTGGCATCTCCCGCGCTCTCCCTTCTTCTCCCCTGGCTCAAAATGGCGTCTCCCGCGCTTTCCTTTCTTCCCATGCTCGCCCTTCTTCTCCGCTGCGGCTTCAAAAATGGCGTCTCCTGCGCTCTCCCTTCTTCTCCACGGCTCAAATGGCGTCTCCCACGCTTCCATTCTTTCCCCGCGGACGCTGCTCAGCCCTTGAGCCCTGGCTGCGCTCTGCGCGTTCTCCTGTGCTCCTCTCTCGTTGCCGCCGCTCAGTCCTGAACCCCGGCTGTGCTTTACCCTCTCTCTCTTTTTGTTTTCCGTCGACGCCGCTCGGTCTTCAACCCCCGGCTGCGCCCTGTGCGCTTTACCCTCTCTCTTGCCCCGTCGACGCTGCTCGGCCTTTTCTGTGCCGTCGGTCGGCTCCAGCCGCCGCTGTCCGGGAAGGGTCTGTGCTGTACCTGTTGCCAGTCTGTTGCTGGATGGTCGTGGCTGGAGAACCAAGCCCAGCTCTCAACAGCCTCCCCTGCGATGTTCACTTTCTGCCGGATGACTGGACGGTTGCTCGTGGTCGATGCCCGTGCTTCTGGCCTCGACTTTCTCCCACCACCCTCCCAGAGCGAATCCTTGGAAGGAAATGCAGAGTTGCAGGTAGATTCGAATCGACCTCGTCGCCACTATTGAATCCATGAATCTTGAAGTATAGTGTTCTTCAATAACTAGATGGAGGCTGTAAATTAACAATCAACAGCTGTTTACTGGAGGAGGGTAGTCTAAGACTAACAGTACAGATGCCTGCTCAAGGCTTATATACAGGTGTGGTCACTGCCGGTACTACAGTATACAGGAGCTGTAAAAGTAGTTCTCTCTTAATAAAGGTACATACACTACACTTGACATTTCAGAAGGATAGGCAGAAAGGAAAAGGAGGTGGGGTAGCTCTGTTAATAAAGGATGAGATCAGTACAGTAGTGAGAAATGATATTGGCTCAGAAGATCAAGATGTAGAATCAGTTTGGGCGGAGATAAGAAATAATAAGGGAAAGAAGTCAGTGGTGGGAGTAATCTATAGGCCCCCTAACAGTAGCCATACTTTAGGACAGAGTATAAATCAAGAAATAATAGGAGCTTGTAAGAAAGGTACTGCGATAATCATGGGCGATTTTAATCATCATATAGATTGGACAAATCAAATTGGCAAGGGTAGCCTTGAGGACGAGCTCATAGAATGTATTTGGGATGGTTTGTTAGATCAATACGTTGTGGAACCAACCAGGGAGAAGGCTATTTTAGATCTGGTAATGTGTAATGACACAGGATTAATTAATGATCTCATAGTAAAGGATCCTTTAGGAATGAATGATCATAGCATGATAAAATTTCAAATTCAGTTTGAAGGTGAGAAACTTGGGTCTGAAATTGGTGTCCTAAACTTAAATAAAGGCAATTACAAAGGTATGAAGACAGAGTTGGCTAAAGTAGACTGGGAAAATAGATTAAAGGGTAAGACGGTAGATAAGCAGTAGCAGACATTTAAGGAGATATTTCATAACTCCCAACAAAGGTTTATTCCAGTGAGAAAGAAAGGCTCTACGAGAAGGATGAACCATCCGTGGCTAACTACGAAAGTTAAGGATGGTATCAAATTGAAAGAAAAGGCATACAATGTTGCGAAGATTAGTGGTAGGCCAAAGGATTGGGAAATTTTTAGAAACCAGCAAAGGATGACTATAAAAATAATAAAGAGGGAGAAGATAGATTATGAAAGTAAACTAGCAAAAAATATAAAAACAGACAGTAAGAGGTTCTACAGGTACATAGATACATAGAAGATAGCAGGAGTAGGCCATTCAGCCCCTCGAGCCTGCTCCGCCGTTCAATGAGATCATGGCTGATCATCCAAATTCAGTACCCTGTTTCTGCCTTCTCTCCATATCCCTTGATCCCATTAGCCTTAAGAAATATATCTAACTCCTTGAATATATTTAATGAATTGGCCTCTATTGCCTTCTGTGGTAGAGAATTCCACAGGTTCACCACTCTCTGGGTGAAGAAATTCCTCCTCATCTCTGTCCTAAATGGCTTACCCCTTATCCTTAGACTGTGACCCCTGGTTCTGGACTCCCCGACCATCGGGAACATCCTTCCTGCATCTAGTCTGTCTAGTCCTGTTAGAATTTTATAAGTTTCAATGAGATCCCCTCTCATTCTTCTAAACTCCAGCGAGTATAAGCCCAATCGACCCAATCTCTCCTCATACATCATTTCTGCCATCCCAGGTATCAGCCTGGAGAATCTTCGCTGCACTCCTTCCATGGCAAGAACATCCTTCCTCAGATAAGGCGACCAAAACTGCACACAATACTCAAGATGTGGTCTCACCAAGGCCCTGTACGACTGCAGCAAGACATCCTTGTTCCTGTACTCAAACCCTCTCGCTACGAAGGCCAACATACCATTTGCCTTCTTAACCGCCTGCTGTACCTGCATGCTTACCTTCAGCAACTGGTGCACAAGGACGCCCAGGTCTCGTTGCACTTCCCCTTCTCCTAATCTATTGCCATTCAGATAATAATCTGCCTTCCTGTTTTTGACACCAAAGTGGATAACCTCGCATTTATTCATGTTATATTGCATCTGCCATGCTTCTGCCCAATCACCCAACCTGTCCAAATCATACTGGAGTTTCTCAGCATCCTCTTCACAGCACACACTCCCACCCAGCTTTGTGTTGTCTGCAAACTTGGAGATATTACATCTAGTTCCCTCATCTAGATCATTAATATATATTGTGAATAGCTGGGGTCCAAGGACCGGTATATAAAAGGGAAGAGAGTAGCTAAAGTAAACATCACCAGAGAAAAAGTACTAGGCAAACTAATGGGACTAAAGGCTGACAAGTCCCCTGGACCTGATGGCCTACATCATAGAGTCTTAAAAGAAATGGCTGCAGAGATAGTGGATGCGTTGGTCCCAGCGGATTGGAAAACCACAAATGTAATGCCCCTATTTAAGAAAGGAGGGAGGCAGAAAGCAGGAAACTATAGGCCATTTAGCCTAACATCTGTCATTGGGAAAATGCTGGAATCCATTATTAAGGAAGTAATAACAGGACATTTAGAAAATCATAAAACCATGTTGACTCTGCTTGATTGTATTATGAAAGGGAAATTGTGTTTGACAAATTTACTAGAGTTCTTTGAGGATGTAACGAGCAGGGTGGATAAAGGGGAACCAGTAGATGCAGTGTACTTGGATTTCCAGAAGGCATTCAATAAGGTGCCGCATAAAAGGTTATTGCACAAGATAAGAGCTCACGGGGTTGGGGGTAATATATTAGCATAGATAGAGGATTGGCTAACTAACAGAAAACAGAGAGTCGAGATAAATGGGTCATTTTCCAGTTGGCAAACTGTTACTAGTGGGGTGCCACAGGGATCAGTGCTGGGGCCTCAACTATTTACAATCTATATTAATGACTTGGATGAAGGGACTGTGTGTACTGTAGCCAATTTTGCTGATGATACAAAGGGAAAGCAAGTTGTGAGGAGGACACAAAGGGCTCAATTTTGCCACTGGTGCAGGCTGGGGTCGTGTCAGCCGCTTTTCGTGTTAGCCACCCGACTCCAATTTGATGTGGGAAAAATATGCGATTTTCCCCTAATTGGGCAATTGATTTCCAGCGTGTGGGAACCCTTGGCCCACTTAGTCTTTCCATCCTGAAAGTCGCCTCTGATGAAGTCATCAGTGCTGCTGGATTTAAGGCCTGAAAGCAGCCTTGCTTCTTCTGCAGATTGCAAACCTTATGCCCTTTGCTGTGATAGATTCCTCCAGCCAATATGTCCAGCAGTAGACCAAAGTCTGCACCAAGGTTCAATGACACCGCCCTGCAAACTCTGGTGGAGGGAGCAAGAGGAAATAAGGAGGTGCTCTTCCCTTCCTCAGGGAGGAAGAAGCCTCCCCAGCAGTCAAAAACTGTGTGGATGCAAGTGGCCCAGGAGGTCAACTCTTTGTCTATGTGCCGCAATGCAGGAAAAGGTTTCATGACCTTCTGCGCACTGGAAAAGTGAGTATGACTTTCCCATCACCCTCAATCTGATCCCCATTGCCTCTCCTCACCAGCACTCAGCTTTGACAACCTCTTCCATAAGAACATAAGAAATAGGAGCAGGAGTAGGCCAATCGGCCCCTCGAGCCTGCTCCACCATTCAATAAGATCATGGCTGATCTGATCCTAACCTCAAATCTTCTATCACTCTGCATCCACCCGAACCCATGTGATCTCCCGGTAGAGGCGAAAAACCAGATAAAGACCCAATGGCCAATTTGGGAGAAAAAAATCTGGGAAATTCCTCTCCGACCCATCTAGGCGATCGAAATTCTTCCAGGAGATCACTCTGTCCCTATATTTTCTACAGTACTTACCTTCTGTAAAGGCGATCTCCACCCCAGCCAGGAACAGGAATAAAACCATCTCCTGAAATCTAACACAGAATTAGAACACAGTAGGAGCAGAACCAGGCTACACGGCCCCTGGGCCCACTCCACTACCCACAGGGCCATGACCATTCCGAACCTAGACTCATGTCCAATTTCCTGCCCGCTCCCCGTAACCCTTAATTCCCTTTACTTCTAGGAAACTATCTGTTTCTGTTTTAAATTTATTTAATGATGTAGCTTCCACAGCTTTCTGGGGCAGCAAATTCCACAAACCTACCACCCTCTGAGTGAAGAAGTTTCTCCTCATCTCAGTTTTGAAAGAGCAGCCCCTTATTCTAAGATTATGCCCCCTAGTTCTAGTTTCACCCTTCATTGGGAACATCCTCACCGCATCCACCCGATCAAGCCCCTTCACAATCTTATATGTTTCAATAAGATCGCCTCTCACTCTTCTGAACTCCAATGAGTAGAGTCCCAATCTACTCAACCTCTCCTCATATGACCACCCCCTCATCCCCGGGATTAACTGAGTGAACCTTCTTTGTACTGACTCGAGAGCAAGTATGTCTTTTCTTAAGTATGGACACCAAAACTGTATGCAGTATTCCAGGTGCGGTCTCACCAATACCTTGTACAACTGCAGCAATACCTCCCTGTTTTTATATTCCATCCCCCAAGCAATAAAAGCCAACATTCCATTGGCCTTCTTGATCACTTGCTGCACCTGCATACTAACTTTTTGAGTTTCGTGCACCAGGACCCCCAGATCCCTTTGTACTACAGTACTTTCCAGTTTCTTGCCATTAAGATAATAACTTGCTCTATGACTTTTCCTGCCAAAGTGCATAACCTCACACTTTCCAGTATTGTATTCCATCTGCCAAATCTCTGCCCACTTACTTAGCCTGTCTATGTCCCTTTGCAGGTTTTTTATGTCCTCCTCACTCACTACTTTCCCTCCCATCTTTGTATCATCTGCAAACTTTGATATGTTACACTCGGTCCCCTCCTCCAAATCGTTAATATAGATTGTAAAGAGTTGGGGACCCAGCACTGACCCCTGCGGTACACCACTAGTTACTGGTTGCCAATCTGAGAACGAACCATTTATCCCAACTCTCTGCTTTCTGTTAGAGAGCCAATCCTCCACCCACACCAGAATATTACCCCCAATCCCGTGATTTTTTATCTTGAGCAATAATCTTTTGTGTGGCACCTTGTCAAATGCCTTTTGGAAGTCTAAATACACTACGTCCACTGTTCCCCTTTATCCACCCTGTATGTTACATCCTCAAAAAACTCAAGCAAATTTGTCAAACATGACTTCCCCTTCATGAAACCATGCTGAGTTTGTCCTATTAAAATATGTTTATCCAAATGTCCTGTTACTGTCTCCTTAATAATGGACTCTAACATTTTACCAACCACAGATGTTAGGCTAACAGGTCTATAGTTTCCAGCCTTCTGCCTACTGCCCTTTTTAAATAAGGGTGTTACATTAGCAGTTTTCCAGTCTGCCGGGACCTTTGCTGAGTCCAGTGAGTTTTGGAAAATTATTACCAATGCATCCACAATCCCTACCGTCACTTCCCTCAAGACCCTAGGATGCAAGCCATCAGGTCCAGGGGATTTATCCGCCTTGAGTCCCATTATTTTACCAAGTACCACTTCCTTAGTGATTTTAATCGTATTTACTTCCTCCCCCCCTAGAGCCCCCCGTTTGTCCAGTGTTGGGATATTCTTAGTGTCCTCTACCGTAAAGACTGATACAAAATAATTGTTCAGTGTTTTTGCCATCTCCATGTTTCCCACCATTAATTTCCCGGTCTCATCCTCTAAGGGACCAACATTTACTTTAGCCACCCTTTTTCTTTTTATATAAGTATAGAAACCTTTGCTGTCTGTTTTTATATTTTTTGCTAATTTACTTTCATAATCTATCTTCCCTTTCTTAATCAATCTTTTAGTTATTTTTTGCTCTCTTTTAAAGACTTCCCAATCTTCCATCCTCCCACTAGATTTGGCTACCTTATATGCCCTTGTTTTTAGTCGGATACTATCCTTAATTACTTTACTTCGCCACGGATGGCTATCTTTTCTTTTACACCCTTTTTTCCTCAGTGGAATATATATTTTTTGGAAGTTGTAAAATAACTCCTTAAATGTACACCACTGATCATGTACCGTCTTACCCTTTAATCTATTTTCCCAGTCCACTCTAATCAATTCCGCTCTCATACCTTCATAGTCTCCTTTATTCAAGCTCAGCACGCTTGTTTGAAATCCAACCTTCTCACCCTCTAATTGAATATGGAATTCAACCATGTTATGGTCACTCATTCCAAGGGGATCCTTTACTAGGACATTTTTAATTAATCCTGTCTCATTACACAGGACCAAATCTAAGGTTGCTTGCCCCCTGGTCGGTTCAGTTACATACTGCTCAGGAAACCCATCCCTAATACACTCAATGAACTCATCCTCAAGGCTGCTCTGCCCAATTTGATTTGTCCAGTTAATATGATAATTAAAATCCCCCATAATTATAGCTGTTCCCTTATTACAAGCCTCAACTATTTCCTGATTAATACTCCGTCCAACAGAGTTGCAACTGTTTGGAGGCCTATAGACTACACCCAGTAGTGTTTTTTTCCCCTTATTATTCCTTATCTCCACCCAAACTGTTTCACTATCCTGCTCCTTTGACCCAATATTATTTCTCTGTATTATAGTGATTCCTTCCTTTATTAACATAGCCACCCCACCTCCTCTCCCTTCCTACCTGATTGTTAAATAACCTGGTATGTTTAATTCCCAGTCATGGTCACCCTGCAGCCATGTTTCTGTAATGGCCACAAGATCATACCCATATGTAGTTATTTGTGCCATTAACTTGTCTATTTGGTTATGAATGCTACGTGCATTCAGATAAAGAACTTTCAAATATGTTTTGTAACACTTAGTTCCTGTTTTTTCCCTTTTTAGTACTTTAATTTTTACTCCATGCCTTCTGTCCCTTCCTGACATGTTCTGTTTTTTAATTCCCCCACTGCTATCTAAGTCTATGACCTTCTCTGTTGTCATTTCTATTATTTGCTCTCTAGAAACCTCCCCCCCACTAATTAGTTTAAAGCCCTCTCTACAGCCCTAGTTATATGATTCGCCAGGACTCTAGTCCCAGCACTGGCCAAGTGGAGTCCGTCCCAATGGAACAGCTCCCTCCTGTCCCAGTACTGGTGCCAGTGTCCCAAGAAGCAAAACCCATTTCTCCCACACCAGTCTTTGAGCCACGCATTTAACTCTTTAATTTTATTTATCCTAGCCAAATTCGCTCGTGGCTCAGGTAATAACCCAGAGATTATTACCCTTGAGGTTCTGTTTTTTAATTTGACCCCTAGCTGCTCATACTTCTTTAACAGAACCGTCTTCCTTGTCCTGTCTACGTCGTTTGTGCCAACATGGACCACGACAACTGGATCCTACCCCTCCCACTCCAAGTTTCTTTCCAGCCCAGAAGAGATGTCCTTAACCCTGGCACTGGGCAGGCAACACAGCCTTCGGGACTCCCGCTCTTGACTGCAGAGAACCCTATCTATCCCCCTAATGATACTATCCCCTATCACGACAACATTTCTTTTTACTCCCTCCACTTGAATGGCCCCCTGTACCACGGTGCTGTGGCCAGGTTGCTCATCCTCCCTGCAGTCCCCGCTCCCGCCCTCACAGGGAGTAAGAACCTCGATCCTGCTGGACAAGAGCAAGGTCTGCGTCTCCTTCAACACTACATCCTGGATCCCTGTACCTTCCTCACTCGTAGTCACACCGTCCTGTCCCTGACCACGGACTACATCTGCAGCAATTAACTTCATAGGTGTGACCATCTCCTGAAACATAGAGTCCAGGAACTTCTCCCCCTCCCTGATGTGTCGCAGTGTCTGAAGCTCGGTCTCAAGCTCCATAACATGGAACTTGAGTTCCTCTAGCAGCAAACACTTGTCACAGATGTAATCACCATGAGCCTCAATGGGGCCCACCGGCTCCCACATCTCGCAACAGTAACACACCGCCTGCTCCATTCTATATAATTAATTACATTTCTTATTATTAGTTATGAAGGCCCTGCCCGGATATAGATGATAATATCACACCACTATTCAATAGGACTTACCAACTTAAAGGTATAAAAGAGAAGAGAAGGAAGAAAACCAACCAACCAGCTGATCACCAACCTCCTCCTTGAATACTGTCTGTGGGGCCTGTTTGGTTGACTCATTTCGCTGCTCCACCTCCGCAGTGCTGTCTAAGCCTGGGAGTGGGGGGAAAAACAGAGCAAAAAACACACCCTCACCTCCCACTTGCCCGAACTCTCCTACTTACCAAAACTCCAGCAGCACTCAATGCACAAAGTACTCCGTGCACAGCACTAGTCCCTCTCCTTTTATACCCAGATTCTACTTCTGGTTTAAACTGCCCAATAGTTTAATATACCCTTAAAAAATTAAACTTACTTCAAATAATTGAATTCTTAACACACTAAAATTCACAAAATACACTTAAATGATTTTTCTCCCACTTACCAAAACTCCAGCAGCACTCAATGCACAAAGCACTCCGTGCACAGCACTAGCCCCTCCCCTTTTATACCCGGATTCTACTTCCGGTTTAAACTGCCCAATAGTTTAATATACCCTTAAAAAATTAAACTTACTTCAAATAATTGACTTCTTAACACACTAAAATTCACAAAATACACTTAAATGATTTTTCTCCCACTTACCAAAACTCCAGCAGCACTCAATGCACATCCCACTTGACACTGACATCCCTGCACCCTTACCCATTCCCTCTCTATGGTCACATTCACCTAACTATTCGACTATGTAGCCCTCACATTCCCTATCGCTGTGATGCTATGATAACAACTTTCAACACACAGGGAGGGCCCTTGGTCTTGCCACCTCACTCCATCTTTGTCTCCTTCTAACCATCAATGATATAGATGCTCTACACTCACTCCTTCATTCTCACTCAAACTCCACTTGTCTCCCTCATTGCAGGAAAAGAGAGCTCACAATAAGAAGGAAAGAGCGAGGACAGGAGGAGGGCCACCCTCAGTAGCCCAGCTCACCCCCTGGGAGGAGGTGGCCCTGGAGATCGTGGGAGTGGAGGAGGATGCGCAAGTGGGGGACGGACAGACGGGTGCATCAGAGCAAGCTGGTGACAGAATAGTTTATCATCTCTCTCATTGACATTGCATGAGTGACTGATAATGATTCTGATGCTCTAACAGATTGACGTTTGATCATCTGCAATATTCAATGCGCACGTAACCTTGGCCTCACATCTCTGACTCTTTCCTTTACTCCCCCACAGGACCATTGAAAGCCCCCGTCCCCACTATCCAGGAGGAACAGCCTGAGCCTCCAGACTCCTCAGAGGAGGCTGCAACCTCTGAGGGTGCAGCATCAGCAGAATTCAGCGCACCCAACACCAGCGCAGACACTCACACCTCGGTGGCACCTTCGCGAGATAGTGCAGTGTTGTCACCTGCTGTATCACAGCTCACAAGTGAGCATCAGCAGATGGTGGAGACAGGGACAGCAGTGGAGAGTCCTAGTCGGAGGGCACAGGACTCTGCTAGCTCGGCTCAGCTGCATGTCGACCCTCTGCCTCCGGGTCCATCCAGAAGAAGAGCGGTGCTGGAACTCCAGGAAGAGGTGCAGGAGTCTCTGGCAGGTTTTATCTCCAGGGTTGCTGTGAGTGTGGAACGAATGGAGGAGTCCATCGCTAACATGAGCAGAGCCTTTGTGGAGGCATTGGCGCATGAACACATCACCACGGAAAGGATGGCAACCTCCATGGAAAGGATGGCTACCGTAGAGGAGAGAATGGCTACGGTAGAGGAGAGGATGGCTACGTCCATGGAGGAGCTTAGTCGCCAGGGTATGGAAAACATGGTATTTGTTCAGAATAGACTGGCAGCTCTTGAGGAGCGATGGTCAGCTCTTGAGCAAACAAACCAGACCTTCAGGCAAGTCCTCGGGCGTAGGACTTCCAGTACAGAAACGGGTCCTCATGGCCCCCCTGAATTGCAGCAAGGTGCTATCAAGCTACTTGCTAGCTCTGAAGTGGGACTGACCCATGAGAGGGATGTTGGTGGCATACAACAATGAAGTGGGGGCTCCTCTCCAAGCGCTCACACGACCATGCCACTGCAGAGCCCTCGGTCAGAGCCCTACCAGAGTCCCCACCCAGCTGACATCGGCGTCTCAACCCTTGCACAGCCGCAGGAGCAGCAGACTGTTGCCGAGCCCTCACAGGTTCGCAACCCCAGAGGACGCCCGCCAAAGGTGTCGAGACAGGAGCAGCAAGAAAGTAAGCAAGGGGCATCCACATCTGCTGAAGCCACAGGTAAAGCACCATGTAGGAGCATGCGTAAGAGGAAGATAATGCACAAGTAGTCACAAGGGTAGTCACTTGGGTGAAATGTTAGGTGTAATGTTGAAAAGCCATCAGTTGGTTATTGTCATTAAAAATTCTGATGTCTACTGTTGCAGTTGTGGCGTGTGTCATATCGCTAATGGGGCTTCCACATTGAGGGCTTAGGATGACTTGCAATTGTCAGTATGGTGATCAGAGTGGTAGGAACAGCAGGTTCTTGGCCATTGTCAATGCTCTGGTAAGAAGCTGCGAGGTGAAAGTGCTTGATTGGCTAGGCTAAGCAAATCTGGTCAAGATGAGTGCGTGCCTTGCATCCCGGCCAGCAATGTGCTCGCATGCTGCTGGCACTGGTTGATGCGCCTCTGCAAGCTGGTCGTTGTCGCTCTCCTCCTCCTCCTGTGATGAGCCATTTGTTCCTCAGGCATCTGCAAGCCACGATGCTGTGCCATGTTGTGAAGTGCACAGCAAACCACGACGATTCTGGAGACCCTGGCTGCTGAGTACTGCAGGGCTCCACCTGATCTATCCAGGCATCTGAAGCGCATCTTCAGCAAGCCGATGGTTTGCTCGATTATGGATCTGGTGGAAATGTGACTCGAGTTGTAGCGCTCCTCAGCTTTGTTGGATGGGCTCCTCAATGGCGTCATTAGCTACGTCTTCAGGGGATAGCCCTTGTCTCCAAGTAGCCATCCGTTAAGTTGGTCTGGCGGACTGAAGAGCGGAGGCACACTAGACTGACGCAGGATGAAGGAGTCATGGCAACTGTCAGGGTACTTGGCACAAACATGCAAAATGTCCTTCTTGTGGTCACACACCAGCTGTACGTTGAGGGAGTTGAAGCCCTTGCGGTTGACAAAAATACCTGGATTGTGATGGGGTGCCTTAAGGGCCACATGTGTGCAGTCAATGACGCCCTGCACCCTTGAAAAGCCTGCCAGATTGTCAAACCCAATCGAACGCGCAGTTACACTGGCTTGATCTTTGGAGAAATGGATGTGATTGTGCGCGATGGCCTGGGAGATGCCGCTGATGTCTGGAATGAGCCTGAAGCAAAAAAGTTGAGTGCGGTGGTGACTTTGACGGCCACTGATAAGGGGTGTCAACCTGCTCCTCTGGGCTCCAGGTCTTGCTGCAGCATTGCACAGATGTCACCCACGACCTCTCGCAAAAGTCTGAGCCTCCTTTGGCACTGCTGCTCAGACATGTTGAGGTAATTGATCCTCTATCTGTAGACCCAGTTTGGGGGGTATCTCCTACGCCGACGGTCTTCCATGCGCTGACGCCTTCTGGCCTGTGCAGCTTCAGGTGGGTGAGCAGCAGCTTGGAGCTCCTGCTCTTGCTCCTGCAGTTGGCGCTGCTGTTGTTCAGGTTTCTGCTGCTGCGGCTGGTCTTTGTCTGAATCTGATGTCCAGGAGGAAAGGAAATAAATGGTTCCCATTCTTCTGGTATATACCTCAGTTGAGGAAGCGCTCATTCAAGGTGGGGAGAGGGGTTTCCCAGGAGGTCGCACTGGAGATGGGTGTCAGGCTCCAAACTTCCACAACAATGAGTAGGCCTGTTAAAAGTTCTCCCAGACCTGAGACAACAAAGTTCTGCCACCTGTAAATGATGATTGGTGAAAACTCCTTTTTAATGGTGGAGCTGCAGCTGTTAGTAAGCAATCCACTTGTGCTGCCGCCAGGTTTCACTGGCGTGTTTCAGAGGAGGCGTGTAACATGTGGGAAAACTGTTAAAATCAGAAAGGCCTCTCAAATTTGTATTATACCGGCACTTAACTGGTTGTTAAGGGCATTAAGGGCTTATCCCGCCTCTTGGAGGCAGGATGGAGACGGGGTCAGAAAACTAGCATGTGGGAAAATTGTTCGGAGGCGGGATGGAGGCAGGATTGGGCCCACCCGCCAGTTTTTGCGATTTTAACACCTCACACGCCTCCAATCCCGCCTCCCCAGGCCTGGCAAAATCGAGCCCAAAGAGTCTGCAAAGGGATATAGACAGGTTAAGTGAATGGGCAAAAATTTGGCAGATGGAGAGTAATGTGGGAAAATGTGAGGTTATCAACTTTGGTAGGAAAAATAAAAAAGCAAATTATTATTTAAATGGAGAGAGACTACATAATGCTGCGGTACAGAGGGATCTGGGGGTCCTCGTACATGAAACACAAAAAGTTAGCATGCAGGTACAGCAAGTAATTAGGAAGGCAAATGGAATGTTGGCCTTTATTGCAAAGGGTATGGAGTACAAAAGTAGGGAAGTTTTGCTACAACTGTACAGGGCGCTGGTGAGACCACACCTGGAGTACTGCATACAGTTTTGGTCTCCTTATTTAAGGAGGGATATACTTGCATTGGAGGCAGTTCAGAGAAAGTTCACTAGGTTAATTCCTGAGATGAAGAAAAGTTGAGCAGATTGGGCCTATACTCAATGGAGTTTAGAAGAATGTGAGGTGATCTTATTGAAACATATAAGTTTCTGAGGGGGCTTGACAGGGTAGAAGCAGGGAGGATGTTTCCCCTCGTGGGGGAATCTAGAACTAGGGGGTACAGTTTCAGGATAAGGGGTCAGCCATTTAAAATGGAGCTGAGAAGGAATTTCTTCCCTCAGATGGTTGTGAATCTTTGGAATTCTCTACCCCAGAGAGCTGTGGAAGCGGAGTCTTTGAGTATATTCAAGGCGGAGATAGACATATATTTGAGATACAGAGGAGCCAAGGGTTCTGGGGAGTGGGCGGGAAAGTGGAGTTGAGGCCAAGATCAGATCAGCCATGATCTTATTGAATGGCGGGGCAGGCTCGAGGGGCTGAATGGCCTACTCCTGCTCCTATTTCTTATGTTCTTATGTACAATGCACTACAGTTTATAGGGCTAAACTATCTCCTTTCAACATACTTCTACACACAGGCTAATTATTTTCCTATTGTCAAAAAATTATCTTTATTTGTCCAACCTCACATGCGTGCTTTCAATTTCAATTGCACAATATCCTCGATTGAATGTTTGATAGTCCAATCTTTCATCAGTTGTGGATTTCAATGAATTTAATGGCCCTGAATTTGCGGTCGGCGGCTTCGACCAGCAGATGCCTCCGACCAGCATAAAATCTACGAACTTACCTGATGGTCCCGGAGGTTCTGACACTTGCACTCCTGAGCATCTATGCGTACGCCTGTATAGAGGCCCAAGTATCCCAGGAGCGCAGGCAGTTCGCAAGCGCCTCTAGGATCACGTGGGCCGGCCCAACCAATGACAGGAGGGGGATCCCCAGTCATGCTTATGAGGATTCCGTATGTACGGAACCTCCATAAGTATGAATGGGAATACCCAAAAAAATACCTCGACACTTCAAATAAAAAAAATTTAAATCACATATTTAAAATTAATTAAAATGACATTTAATTAAATATTTAAAAGAAAAATTAATTTTTTTGTAAAATAAATTTATATATTTTAAAGGGGCTAGAAATAAACTTAGCTTATTTCACAGGATTTTAAATGTATAAATTATTGAAAACATTTATTTTTCTGTTCTTTAAAAGTCTTATGATGGTAAAAGCAGGACTTCTGCCTGCTTTTACCAGGCGTAAGAATTTCACGGGCATTCACTGGGCAGAAGTTGGGCAAATAGCGCAACTCTTTGCCCGCGGATGCCCTTTTCCCAGGGATGTAGATGATCTGTCAAGAAGATTCTTGACCACGTACACACCCATAGGGGCCGCAAATTACAGCCCATTATTTTAATCTACCTAGAATATTTATAAAGTAATCATGTGGTACAGTAGGAAAATGTAATATTAGTGGTTTGGCTTTGGATCGAAGTTTGAGAGCTTGAGCCAGTTTGAATGGAGCCAATCTGCATATCTATGTCCTATCTACTGTTAATACTGTCAGATATCAAATCACATATGTTTCTGCACCACCCAACTACCATAAAAATGTTATCACCGAGGTATCTTCACTGCTTTCCTCCCTCAGCCTCTGCACTGAGTGACTACTCATCCTCAGTGATTTCAACCTCCATCTCAATTCATCATGCTCTCTCTTCTTTGAGTTCACTACCCTCCTATTCTCCCTTAATCTCTCCCTCCATGTAAACTCTCCAACCCATATTCACGGTCACCCCCTTGACCTTGCCATCTCTCGTGGCCTCGCTACTCCCATTGTGTCAATCACAGATAAGGCCACCTCTGACCACTTCCTTGTATCGCTCTCCACGCACACCCTCCTCCAGCCTCCCTGCCCCCCCCCCAACCCTACTTCCTTCTGTGTCTGCCCCTGGAAAAAACACTTTCCCAACTCTCTTACAACTGCACTTATGAAATCTCAATTGTCCAGCCTTTGGCCTTCCATTCACCATGACATTTCTGCTCAACCTCACCCTCACCACCACCTTTATGCCCTAGTCCCTATTAAAACAATTACTCTCTCTCACCCTGGCCATTATCCCTGGTACGGCCCTCATCTTCACTCCCTTAAATCCAAGGGACGCAGACTTGAACAGATATGGCAGACAACTGGTTTAGCCATTCACCGCCAGATTTGGCTGGATCACATAAAGCATTATCGGGTCCTACTCTCGTCTGCCAAAACTGCTCACTATTCCAGAAACATTGTGGAATGCAAAGATAACCCCCGGCTTCTATTCTCTACTGCTAACCATCTTCTTAAACCCCTCTCCCCTGTCTCCTCCACCCTCACCTCTGATAAGTGCGAGGAGCTCATGGACTTCTTTGTCTCTAAGATTGAAACCATCCATTCAGCTGCCTCTGACACTTCCCTTTCTTCCCCTAGCCCACAGGGCCAAACTTCCCCTAAGGTTCCCCCCTGCCCTAGCCCTGAACTCGCATCTTTCTCCAGTTTCTCTCCGATCTCCCCTCATGACCTCTCTGCGCTCATCTTGTCCACGAGATCTACTTCCTGCTCCCTCGAACCTATTCCCACCAACTTCCTTTTCTGGCTCCCATGTTAGCTGACATTGTTAACGGTTCTCTCTCCTCAGGTACTGTCCACCTCTCCTTCAAATCTGCCGTCATCACCCCTCTCCTCAAAAAACCAACCCTCAACCCCTCCATCCTTGCAAACTACCACCCCATATCCAACCTCCCTTTCCTCTCCAAAGTCCTTGAATGTGTTGCCACCTCCCAAATCCGTGCCCATCTTTCCCGCAAGTCCATGTTTGAATCCCTCCAATCAGGTTTTCCACTCCTGCCATAGTACTGAAACGGCTCTGATCAAAGTCACAAATTACATCCTCTGTGACTCCGCCAAAGATCAACTATCCCTCCTCATCCTTCTCTAATTGTCTGCAGCCTTTGTCATGGTTGACCACTCCATTCTCCTTCAACGCCTCTCCACTGTCGTCCAGCTGGGTGGGACTACACTCGCCTGGTTCCATTCTTATCTACCTAATCATAGCCAGAGAATCACCTGCAATGGCTTCTCTTCCCGCTCCCACATTGTTACCTCTGGTGTCCCCCAAGGATCTATCCTTGGCACCCTCCTATTGCTCGTCTACATGCTGTCCCTTGGCGACATCATCCGAAAACACAGCATCATTACCCACATGTACGCTGATGACACCCAACTCTACCTCACCACCACTTCTCTCGACCCCTGCACAGTCTCTAAATTGTCAGACTGCTTGTCCGACATCCAGTACTGGATGAGCAGAAATTTTCTCCAATTAAATATTGGGAAGATCGAAGCCATTGTTTTTGGTCCCCGCCACATACTCCGTTCCCTAGTTACCGACTCCATCCCTCTCCGTAGCATCTGTCTGAGGCTGAACCACACTGATCACACCTTGGTGTCATATTTGACCCTGAAATGAGCTTCTGACCACATATCCGCAGCATAACAAAGACTGCCTATTTCTACATCCGTAATATCGCCCGTCTCTGCCCCTACCTCAGCTCATCTGTTGCTGAAACCCTTATCCATGCCTTTGTTACCTCTAGACTTGACTATTCCAACGCACTCCTGGCTGGCCTCCCACGTTCTACCCTACGTAAACTTGAGGTGATCCAAAACTCGGCTGCCCGTGTCCTAACTTGCACCAAGTCCCTTTCACCCATCACTCCTGTGCTCGCTGACCTACATTGGCTCCCAGTTAAGCAATGTCTCAATTTCAAAATTCTCATCCTTGTTTTCATATCCCTCGATGGCCTTGCCTCTCCCTAACTGAAATCTCCTCCAGCCCCACAACTCCCCGAGATTTCTGCGCTCCTCTAATTCTGGCCTATTGAGCATCACTGATTATAATCACTCAACCATTGGTGGCCGTGCCTTCAGTTGCCTAGGCCCTAAGCTCTGGAATTCCCTCCCTAAACCTCTCCGCCTCTGTACCTCTCTTTCCTCCTTTAAGACACTCCTTAAAACCTACCTCTTTGACCAAGCTTTTGGCCATCTGCCCTAATTTCTCCTTATGTAGCTCGGTGTCAAATTTTTGTCTTATAGTATTCCTGTGAAGTGCCTTGGGAAATTTTACTACGTTAGAAGTGCTATATAAATACAGGTTGTTGCTGTTGTTGTTGTTGCATGCATAATTGTATTGCATTAGTTAGGAGAGTTACATGTATTTGTTGTAATAATGGAGTGTTTTGTGGTAAGAATATAAGTTTTCTAGCAATACTGACCCCTAATGCACAGCTTCATAGAGAAACAAATTATTGTTTAAACTGCGCTGTACTGTGGCCAGTTTTGTTCTGTTGATTCCGATCCATGCTTTGGTACCGCTGAAACTATTTTGTATAGGCAAAATTTCCACCAGAGATTTTCATCCAATCAGTCTGGACTAGATTCAAATCAGGCTGAAGGTATGGTTGCTAAATTTGCTGATGACACAAAGATAGGTAGGAAAGTAAATTGTGAAGAGGACATAAGGAGGCTACAAAGGGATATAGATAAGTTAAGTGAGTGGGCAAAGATCTGGCAAATGGAGTATAATGTGGGAAAATGTGAAGTTGTCCATTTTGGCAGGAAGAATAAAAAAGAAGCATATTATTTAAATGGTGAGAGATTGCAGAGCTCTGCGATGCAGAGGGATCTGGGTGTCCTAGTGCATGAATTCCAAAAGGTTACTATGCAGGTACAGCAAGTAATTAGGAAAGCTAATAGAATGTTATTGTTTATTGCGAGGGGAATTGAATACAAAAGTAGGGAGGTTATGCTTCAGTTATACAGGGCATTGGTGAGACCACATCTGGAGTCCTGTGTACAGCATTGGTCTCCTTATTTAAGGAAGGATGTAAATGCGTTGGAAGCAGTTCAGAGAAGGTTTACTAGATTAATACCTGGAATGGGCAGGTTGTCTTATGAGGAAAGGTTTAAATGTAAGAAATCACACAACACCAGGTTATAGTCCAACAGCTTTATTTGAAATCACAAGCTTTCGGAGCACTGCTCCTTAAGGAGGACTATAACCTGGTGTTGTGTGATTTCTTACATTTGTCCACCCCAGTCCAACTCCGGCATCTCCACACCGAGGAAAGGTTGGACAGGCTAGGCTTGTATCCACTGGCGTTTAGAAGAATAAGAGGTGACTTGATTGAAACATACAAGATCCTGAGGGGTTTGGACAGGGTGGATGTGGAGAGGATGTTTCCTCTTGTGGGAGAATCTAGAACTAGGGGTCACTGTTTTAACATAAGGGGTCGCCCATTTAAGACAGAGATGAGGAGAATGTTTTTCTCACAGAGGGTCGTGAGTCTTTGGAACTCTCTTCCTCAGAGGGCAGTGGAAGCAGAGTCTTTGAATATTTTTAAGGCAGAGGTAGATAGATTCTTGGTAAGCAAGGGGGTGAAAAGTTATCGGGGGTAGGCGGGAATGTGGAGTAATCGGATCAGCCATTATCTTATTGAATGGCGGAGCAGGCTTGAAGGGCCAAGTGGCCTACTCCTGCTCCTAATTCGTATGTTTGTAAGAACAGACATCATAGGTTGACCCGAGTGGATTCGAACTGGTACTTGGGTTAAATTGAGCCCAGAGTAAATAGATAAAAGTCTCCTCTGTGTGCTAGTTGTAAGTCCCTAAGTGAAAGGAGTTGAGTTTTGTAGTTTCAATCCAATCCAAGTTTAGGTTACCATGGGAAAAAAAGCTTCATTTGAGTTTAATGGATTTTCTCAGAGAGGTCACACATGAAAAATAAAAATGTTACACTTTTATAGTCCAGGACGCTTTACAACTCCTTCATTGTTTTTCTATTTTCTTTCCTTCCTGTAAATCTTTTCACGGCATGCACTATCGCTTATCAAATGGTAACCTTCTCATAGGTCTCTGCAAAATAAAAGCTTGATCTGGCCATGATCTGATTGTGTGCAGGATTGTTGCCTGGACATCTGTCACATGCAGAAATTCAAATACAGCGTTAAGCATCACTTGCTGAGCCAAGCTCCTGCAGTGTCCATTAAACAATAGGAAATCTGTGACATGTCACTGGCACCCAGTACAGTTTTCCCAGAGTCTAAGCCATTAGACATACCATGGTAATTTGAGTATTTTACTGTATGACTACAATCACAATCAATAGCCAGTAGCAAAAAGGAAACATTATAGTACATGGCAATTTGTATTCTTTCTGCCGACTAAGGCAATTAGAACTGTAAGCACTTCAAAACACATGGCTAACTTATTGCTCCAATGGAATAAGGTGTGCATAAAAATAAATATATGATATCACTAACAAATATGTGCACAATAGCATTTTTAACTGTTGGTATTGAATTTTGCAATACACATGGCTTATATGTCACCTTGTGGCACTAGTTTCAGTCTTCCTTCTACAGAAGTACACAGGACAATTTCCAGTGGGAATCTTGATAATTTAGAGCTTTGATTACCCTGTGAAATTTAAGCAATGGGGCACACAGCACAGGTAAAATGATTCAGAATCATTTAACTTAAGTTGTCATTACTACAGCAGAATAACATCTGACTCCTGTCAGCCTGGTGCTTTCACAGTGTTTCAGAAAGGGCAGCAAAATCCACTGAAATGTGCCTATAGGGTCTTGTTCCCTTATCAGTACATTATCTTTCAGATTGGGCTGCATTCCAGTGAGCTCAAATGCACATAGTTTGAAATAGGAAATGTGGCGTATTTCACAAATAGGAATATGTCCACATGTAGTTGCTGACAGATGATTGATTCATTCAGCACAATCCTAATTTAATGGAATGATAAATATGAGCCATAAGAGATTGTGTTGTGGGTTAATCAATGCTGACAATTCTATTATCTTTGTGGTCACCTTAATTTCCATTGCGTAAAACATTAGTGGTTTGGGCCAGGACTAGAGGAGCCAGTGTTGGCATATGACTTGCAGCACATGATTCGAAGACTTATTGCTTGTTCCTGTATATAAATAGATCAGCTGGGTGTTTAACACACATGGAAAACCATCACCATGTTTGAGAAGCTCTAAGTCAAGTACTGAGAAATCCA
Organism: Somniosus microcephalus; assembly: GCF_052327205.1. Lineage (NCBI taxonomy): Eukaryota > Metazoa > Chordata > Chondrichthyes > Squaliformes > Somniosidae > Somniosus > Somniosus microcephalus. The sequence goes on from NC_140987.1 coordinate 200,062,807, forward strand.
TAAGGTAGAATTTCTGTTTGTTACGGAATCAAACTCTCTCCGCATAGGAACCTACTTACCTAGGCCCAAAGAATTTAGGCACATTGGCAGGACCAAGGCTTAGGGACCCTGAGATACACACATGGGTACTGCTATACCTTAACCAACTCAAACAGTGCAGGTGACCATTACGGAGCTCTGGTAAGCTTCCTCCTGCCTGTCTAGCCAGGCCTGCTAGGGCATTGGATTGCAGGGTAATCTGAAGCTGAGTTGGAAGAAATCAAGCCCCCAATGACAGTACTACCTTTTCAGGTTGTATTAGTGTGCCAGACTGGCTGGTCAAACATCAATAGTGCCCTAGAGTATTACAGACCTGCCTGGCTCAGGTATCAGACTACCAAGTCTGCCACATGACAGTTGATTTGGTAGCCTGAACTTCCATCACGAGGAATGTCTTCTTGGAGTCACCTCAATCCCAACCCCCAAGGAGCTTAGCTGGGTTTGAGCTCTGGCTAGGTGGACAGCAGGTAGCAGGACAATCTCTCCAGCAGCACAACTCAGTAATTTATTGAGCCTACTGCAGATTAAGAGAGTAACCCAATCACTGCATATTCTTTAAAGGATCACCCAATGCCTTTTTCTGGGCTGCAGAGACCCATATAGTATTTTAACAATTAATCTCAATAAAACAACTGAATTATTAGTCCAGGATATCCGGATTAAACTGTATCGGCCTTGAGTTCCCCTAAGTTGCGTTGCTTTTTTTTGCGCAATTCGCCTGAAATCAGTACAAAAGATTGCGGAATTTCAAGCACAAATGACGTCCAGCGCAAATTGAGTTTCCGCTAGTTTAAAAAACATTGTGCTAGAAGCCAGCCTTGCCCACAAAACTGGCAACACCCCCAGATCGCATTAATCACCAGTGCGAGCTTCCGTTAATTGTGCCCATTTGCGGCCCTTCGAGAAGGCTCTTAAAATTAAGCTGTTTATTTAGGCGTAAGGACATTAATAGGCATGCTTTAAAAGCGTTTGAATATAAATATTTTTTAATTTACTAATACACTGACTACTGTGCAGCAATATAACTAGCAAATGGTTCTGTAAAGTTTTTAAAAGTCATTTTCAGTTACTCACAGGTAGTAAAGTAGACACACTGATTAAAATGTGTACGTTTTGTGATAAACCCATTTTCAGCTGCATTAATCAAACTGCACCTAGATACCACTCTTAAATATATCAAGGAATATTTTCTAAGCAATTTTTTAAAAATTACTTTCTAAAACACTACCCGACTGCGGTGGATCATGACAGATTTTACATTTGCCAATATGCAAATGAGGTTAAGTGGAAACTTGCGAAAAAAACACTTCTCAAAGCTAGTGCAATTTGGGCCCAATTTGCACCCAGATCGCTGATTGCGCCCAAAGCGGAAACTCCAGGCCATCATCTTTAATTGCAAGATTCTCAAAAATGTTACAGACAAACAGATCTACATATAACAGAAGTATCACCATACCATCTTTGTGCAAGGATCAAGATTGGAACTAAAACATAATACATATAAATCAAGGCAATGTCTGGAATTGTTTTATAATAATATATAAATTTATTTTATTTTATTATTTTATTAATTTTTTAAAAATTATATAACTCCCCCTCACCTCCATTTATTCACCTCAGCTCCAATGTTCCCTCTAAATTGTCTTTGTTTTGTATAGTCTGTTTATATCAATGCGCTGTCCCTTTAACTTTCTATGCATGCTCGGTATTTCAAATGGAAAAGCTTGTGAGTGGCTTGCGCGGTACCTTGCAGATTATTGCACAGCCACGCATGTGTGCAGCTTAGAGGGAACATTGCTCAGTGGACTTTCACAAGATTACAAGATAATTATGAATGAGGTAGACCGTTTGGCTCATCTTCATTCATCCATCCTCAGAGATTTGAACGTTCCCCCATTGTAGCATCCAATTGTTCTTAAATGATTCTAGGATTTGTGCCTTCCCTATTCTATCTGGAAGTTTATTCCACATGTTGAGCACTCTTTGTACAAAGAACGATTTCCCTGTCATTTGAGAAATAGCCCTGTGAGGTTCAATTAAAGAAGCAAAGCAGCAGGACCAATGATCATGCTGGTTCTCTACCTAATACCAGCTGCCCTTCTCTGCCCACCAACTCTGTCTGTTGCTCACCTGTGCTCTGTCTCAACTTTTGATTCAACTTCAAGCTCATTATCAGCCTCTGGGCTGTGTGTTTCTAATCTGATGCTTGCTCCAGGCACAAGTTGACACAAAGTGCTTGCACGCCACTTTTGCGTGTGAGGACCCAGCCTTTTCTTGTAAGGGTGCAGGCAGTGGCTGGAAAGCAGCCTTTTCATGTGAAGGATTGGTATATGGCTGTGGGAGAGCAGCCTCTTTGTGTAAAAATGTGATCTGTGGCTGTGAGAGAGCAGCCCATTCGTGTGAAGGTGTGATGTGTGGCTGTGAGAGAGCAGCCTCTTTGTGTGAAGGTGTGGTCTGTGGTTTGCGAGAGCAGCCTCTTCAAATGTGTACAGCCTCTTCTTCTGTGTCTTGACTTCCTTCTGTCAAAAGAACAGGTGGCACATTGTTATTATGATTAGGTTGTAGGAATTGACGAATTCCTAACTAATAACTGAGGTCGACTCAGGCGATCAAACAAACAGGTCTTTAATGTAAAACTAAACGAGTTCCAATGGTTTGTTGAGATCGATACAGGAGAACCACGAAAACAGGTCTTTACAAGATGGAGCTTCCACGAGGACTGCCTGAGCAGTCACATGGTTTGCGACGTGACGTCATCGTGTTTGCCCGCGTTTTCCCGCGCTCTTAAAGGGGCCACGCCCCGTGCATACAAACACTATATACAAAACAAAGTAATGTCTAACACAATGGTACAGGCTTAGGTTGGTGTTAGACATCATTAAAGGGAATTATATACAGTTGCCCAGAGTCATTCAGTGGCTCCGCCACATGCGCCCCCCCAGAATTCGCTTTAACAGACAAAGTCAAACGGCGAGGGGGTCTGATGAGCCTGTCGGAACGACTCCTGTACACCTGAGGTGGAGGCTGCTGGGCGGCTGGCGGTCTGGCAGGCGGTTGCGCTTGGGCTGCCGGAACTGCGATGGGTGGCCGACCTCGTCTCAGCGGTTGTGCTGTCTCAATGGGGCGGTCGAGGTCCAGATGCGCTGGCTTTAATCGATCAACCGAAATGTGATCCGGCTTACCACCGACCTCTACCATGAAGGTTTTGTCCCCTGCCTCCAACATGCGGTAGGGACCAGTATATGGGGCCTTGAGTGGACCCCTGTGAGCATCGTGGCGAATAAAGACGTATTCTGCCGTGTGAAGCTCCATTGGAACATGCAAATTCTGCAGCCCGTGGTGCGAAGTGGGCACCGGCGCAAAACATCTGGCCACCTCCTGGTGACTAGTAAGCTGAGCAGACGCGGACCAAGGTTTCGTCGATTCTGGTAGGAAATCCCCAGGGACTCGCAACGGTTGCCCGTACACCAGCTTCACGGATGAAGAGTGAAGGTCTTCTTTGGGGGCCGTGCAAAGGCCCAACAGGACCCACGGTAGCTTGTCTGCCCAACCAGCGTCCTGGAGGCTGGCCCTCAGGGTGGCTTTCAGTGAGCGGTGGAAACGTTCACAGAAACCGTTCACCTGTGGGTGGTAGGCTGTGGTGCGGTGTAATTTGACACCGAGTCCTTGGGCCACTACATTCCAGAGCTCGGAGGAAAACTGTGGTCCCCTGTCTGAAGAAATATCAGCGGGCACTCCGAAACGGGCGACCCAGGTGGAAATGAACGCCCTGGCCACGTCCGCCGAAGTAGTGGATGATAGGGGTACCGCCTCCGGCCATCTGGTGGTGCGGTCAACCATGGTCAGGATGTGTGAAAAACCATGGGAGGGAGGGAGTGGACCCACCAGGTCCACAGTAACATGGTCAAACCGTCTCTCCGGAACTGCGAAGGTGGCCAACGGAGCTTTGATGTGACGCTGTACTTTGGCCTTTTGGCAGACCACGCAGGTGTTGGTCCAGTCGCGGACATCCTTGTGCATGCTGTGCCATACGAATTTACTCGATATCAGCGTCTGCAAGGCCTTCATCCCTGGGTGTGATAACCCATGTATGGCGTCGAACATTTTGCGGCGCCAGACGGCCGGTACAATAGAGTGAGGGTCCCGAACGGAGATGTCACACAAGAGCGTGGTACCTGCCGCATGGAACTTGACGTCGGCCAACTGGAGGCCAGTGACGGTGGTTCTGTAGGCTTGGACTTCTGGGTCCGAGGCTTGATCCGCTGCCATGAGGGTGTAATCGATGCCTAAATGAACCGTATTGGCGGTCGCGCGGGAGAGGCAGTCGGCCACCAGGTTGTCCTTACCGGCCACGTGCTGTATATCCGTGGTGAACTTGGATATGTAGGTCAGGTGACGTTGCTGTCAGGATGACCACGGTTCGGCGGTCTTGGCCATGGTGAAGTTGAGCGGCTTATGGTCCACGAAGGCAGTGAAGGGACGTCCTTCCAGGAGGAAGCGAAAATATCGGATGGCCAGAAAAAGAGCGAGCAACTCCCGGTCGAACGTGCTATACTTTCTCTCGTTCCGCCATGGTTGACGGCTGAAGAATGCCAACGGCTGCCAGGTCCTGTTCACCCACTGCTCTTGCACGGCGCTGATTGCATAGTCTGACGCGTCGGTGGTGAGGGCAATGGTGGCTCCTGGCAGCGGGTGCGCCAGCATAGTTGCATTGGCCAAGGCTCTTTTTGTGTCGGCGAACGCCCGGGCCATGTCCTCTGTCCAGTCTACCGTATCTTTGCCAGTCTTGCCCTTGAGGGCCTCGTACAGGGGCTGCATGAGTAGTGCTGCCTTAGGCACGAAACGGTGTTTAAAATTTACCATGCCTAGGAATTCCTGCAGGGCCTTAATGGTTTGCAGGCGTGGAAAGGATGTCACCGCCTCTACCTTCGCTTGTAAAGGAACCGCTCCCTCTGAAGTGATGCGATGTCCCAGGAAATCAATTTGTTGCAGGCCAAACTGACGCTTGGCCGAGTTGATAATCAAGCCGTGTGGCTGAGACGCTGAAAAAGGGTGCGTAGGTGACAGAGGTGTTCATCTTTGGTGGGACTGGCAATGAGGATGTCGTCCAAATAGACGAAGAGGAACTTGAGGTCCCGCAGCACGGAGTCCATCAGGCGTTGGAAAGCCTGGGCGGCGTTCTTTAAGCCAAACGGCATCCTTAAGAACTCGAAAAGGCCGAATGGGGTGATGACTGCGGTCTTCTGAACGTCTTGGGGCTGAACGGGGACCTGGTGGTAGCCCCGGGCGAGGTCGACTTTCGAGAAAACAGTGTTCCCTGCCAAATGGGCGGAGAAATCCTGGATATGGGGGGATCGGGTACCGATCAGGAGTGGTGGCGTCGTTCAGGCGTCGATAGTCGCCGCATGGCCGCCATCCGCCGCCAGGCTTCGGGACGATATGGAGGGGTGAAGACCAGGGACTATTTGACCGGCAAATAATCCCTAACCGTTCCATGGTCGCGAACTCCGCTTTTGCGACCGCCAGCTTGCCAGGTTCCAGGCGCCGGGCCCGTGCGTAGACCGGGGGGCCGTTGGTGGTGATGTGGTGTTCCACACCATGTTTTGTGGCCGTGGAGGAGAACGTGGGTCGGGTCAGGTCGGGGAATTCGCCGAGCAGGCAAGCGAACTTCTCTGGAGCTGGAAAAGCACAGGCGACGGTGCACGACGTAGTGTTACTGCGGTAACAGGGGATAGAATGAAAAGTAGCCGCGTTGATCAACCGCCGGTTCCTCACGTCAACCGTTGACGCACAGGAAATCCGCGCCGAGAATGGATTGCGAAACCTTGGCCGTCACAAACTCCCAGTGGAAGCGTTGGCCCCTGAAACACACCTCCGCACGCTGTCTGCCGAAAGTCTGAATTGCTCCGCCATTGACTGCTTCAAGGGCGAGGCCGTGCTTCCCTGCCTGTACATCGAGGGTGGACGCGGGCAATATGCTGCACTGCGCTCCGGTGTCGCACAGAAAACGACGACCGGAGAGCGTATCGGTGATAAAAAGCAACTTATCCGCGTTGCCGGTCACCATGGCGGCCGCGGGACGCCCGTTGGACCCGTTCCTCAGTAGTCGCAGTTAGTTTTTTGGGGGGGAAAGCTGCAGGGAGGGCGGCAACGTCTCGCCTTCGCGCCAAACCGCACGTGGTAGAAACACAGCCCAGCAGGCTGACGAGCTGGGGTGGCGTCTGTGGGGGATGGGCGCCTCGTGGCGGTGCAGTACTGCTGCGTTACCACGAAAATTTTGTCCGCCTCTGCCGCAAGTGCCACGCAGTCTTGTACATCGGATCTGGCCAGGGCAGCTTGCACCTGCTCAGGCAGCTGGCTGAGGAAGAGTTCCCGGAAAAGGAAGCATTCTGGTTCTGAGCCCAGAAGCGTGAGCATTTGGCTCATCAACTCCGGAGGCTTGGAGTCCCCGAGCCCGGGTATAGCGAGCAATCGGCGGACGCGCTCCGCTTTAGTGAGCCCGAAAACTTGTAGCAACCGCGCCTTGAGGGTTTCGTACTTGCGCTCCGTAGGAGGGTTCTCGAGGAGGCTGATGATCCGCGAGGCAGTAGAGCCATCGAGTGCGGAGACCATGTAGAGATATTTAGTCTGATCCGCAACGATGTCCCTCAGGGCGAACTGGGCTTCGACCTGAATGAACCACGAGTTCGCTTGCTGCTCCCAGAACTGCGGTAGCTTCAACGAAATGGCGTTGGCCTCCATGCTGCGTTCTTTTTGCGAAAAACGATCACAAAAGACGGGGTCACCAATGTAGGAATTGACGAATTCCTAACTAATAACTGAGGTCGACTCAGGCGATCAAACAAACAGGTCTTTAATGTAAAACTAAACGAGTTCCAATGGTTTGTTGAGATCGATACAGGAGGACCACAAAAACAGGTCTTTACAAGATGGAGCTTCCACGAGGACTGCCTGGGCAGTCACGTGGTTTGCGACGTGACGTCATCGCGTTTGCCCGCGTTTTTCCGTGCTCTTAAAGGGGCCATGCCCCATGCATACAAACAGTATATACAAAACAAATTAATGTCTAACACAATGGTACAGGCTTAGGTTGGTGTTAGACATCGTTAAAGGGAATTATAAACAGTTGCCCAGAGTCATTCAGTGGCTCCGCCACAAGGTTATGTAAAAAGCAGCAACACTGCCAAAACTGGTTGTACCGGGCAAGGCTGCCCTATCGCAGATGAATGCAAATATTGCTCACTGTGACATACACTACGAATATAATACAAATCAGTAGCTCAGCATCCTACAGTATCACCTTCTCCAAATTTCCCGTCTATAGCTTACTGACTGATTACATTCAGCATTACTTCGTCATCATTGGTAAGGGCTTAATATAGAAGATAGTAGTGAATGCACATTTAGATTCCTTGCTTACTCCAGCAATTCCCTTTAAATCAAATACCTTCTTCTTGACATTATCCCTACTGCATGATATGATGTTGACTCTCTCTGCTATCTTCATGCCTAATGCACCTTCTGTTTGTTGGTTGGATGTCTTTCACCTCTGTAGAGTCTAATTTCATTGCAGCGGCAGTCTCACTTCATCTACAAGAGCCTAGAGGGCATTATCTTTTTTTTATATTCATACTTGAGATGTGGGCGTCGCTGGCAAGACCAGCATTTATTGCCCATCCCTAATTATCACTGAATCTTTCCCTCTTTGCTTAATTTTATGTAATTTCCCTAGATCACAGCTGGAACACAAAATTGTATGCCTTAAAGTAGTTAAGAGCCTTGTTAGTCATTCTACTTGTGTTGCACTGCAGCCCATCTCGCTGTACCATGGTAGAAGAAAGGAACCAACTTTGGTCTCTCTGTTGTTGCATCCAGGACAGTAGGAAGAGGGAGGCTGTCATCTGTGGAGGACGTGTGTTGTCATGTGATATCAGTAAATATTTTGGGGTGTTTCATTATGCTTGAGCATTAGAAAAAATTCATGTACAGCTTTGCCTCGGGAGATGAAATAGGTTTGTAGATTTTATGATAGGATAGCTTATAGATTATCTTAACCTTCAGTGGCCAAACAAGTTTATGTTGCAGCCTTTAAATTGCAGTTGTATAAATACCATATTTTACATTGTTTAAAGGCTGGACATTAGGATAAACTGCACAGAGAAGGTTTGTTTCAACATTTGTGAAATAAGTCTGCATAGGGCAAGAAAAATGCCTACTATCTGTTTAAATAAACTAAAATTGTAGACCCTTTTCCATGCTGCACCAGTGTTTGATTTGTCCCTCCGGCGAAAGCTGTAGGGAAAGTCACGAGGATGGCGCTGCTGTGCACTAAGTTGCATTGCAAAATGGGGCAAAATCAGATAATCAAGTCTGCAAGGTTACTCTATCCTTGCACAAGTAAAGAGAAGTTTAAGCAGCCAACTTCCTGGCACCAGGGGTGGATCTGCTGCACAGGACGGGAGGAAAAAGAGGGGTAGAGCTATAGTAATGGGGGATTTTATTGTAAGGGGAATAGATAGGCGTTTCTGCGGCCGCAAACGAGACTCCAGGATGGTGTGTTGCCTCCCTGGTGCAAGGGTCAAGGATGTCTCAGAGTGGCTGCAGAATATCTTGGAAGGGGAGGGTGAACAGCCAGTTGTCGTGGCACATATAGGTACCAATGATATAGGTAAAAACTGGGATGAGGTCCTAAAAGCTGAATATAGGGAGTTAGGAGGTAAATTAAAAAATAGGTCCTCAAAGGTAGTAATCTCAGGATTGCTACCAGTGCCACGTGCTAGTCAGAGTAGAAATAGAAGGATATTTCAGATGAATACGTGGCTAGAGCAATGGTGCAACGGGGAAGGATTCAAGTTCCTGGGACATTGGAACCGGTTCTGGGGGAGGTGGGACCAGTTCAAACCAGGCGGTTTGCACCTGGGCAGGGCGGGGACCGATGTCCTAGGGGGAGTGTTTGCTAGTGCTCTGGGGGAGGGTTTAAACTAAAATGGCAGGGGGTTGGGAACCTGAGCAGGGAGACAGAGGAAAGGGAAACAAGGATAAAAGCAAAAGATAGGAAGGAGAAAAACAAAAGTGGCAGTCAGAGAAATCAACGGTTTAAATCAAACGTGGCCACAGTAAATAATAATTCTAATAGGTCTAAGAGCGTTAAAAAAACAAGCCTGAAGGCTTTGTGTCTTAATGCGAGGAGCATTCGTAATAAGGTGGATGAATTGGCTGCGCAAATAGAGGTAAATGAATATGATTTGGTTGGAATTACGGAAACGTGGCTCAAGGATGGCCAAGGCTGGGAACTCAACATCCAGGGGTATTCGATATTCAGGAAAGATAGGCAAAAAGGAACGGGAGGTGGGGTAGCATTACTGGTTAAAGAAGGGATTAACACAATTGTAAGGAAGGATATTAGCTCTGATGATGTGCAATCTGTATGGTTAGAATTGAGAAATACCAAGGGGCAGAAAACGTTAGTGGGAGTGGTATATAGACCTCCAAACAGTAAGGTGGAGCTTGGGGATGGCATTAAAAGGGAAATTAAAGAAGCGTGCAATAAGGGCACAGCCGTCATCATGGGTGACTTTAATCTACATATAGATTGGGCGAACCAAATTAGTAACAATACTGTGGAGGAGGAATTCCTGGAGTGTTTACGGGATGGTTTCCTGGTCCAACATGTCAAGGAACCAACCAGAGATCAGGCCATCTTAGACTGGATATTATTTAACGAGAAAGGATTAATTAGCAATCTTGTTGTACAAGGCCCCTTGGGTTGGAGCGATTATAATATGATCGAATTCTTTATTAAGATGGAGAATGAAGTAGTTGACTCAGAGACTAGGGTCCTCAATTTAAATAAAGGCAACTACGATGGTCTGAGGCGCGAGTTGGGTAGGATTGATTGGGGAATGTCACTCAAAGGGTTGACGGTGGATAGGCAATGGCAAACATTCAAAGACTGCATGGATGAACTACAGAATTTGTTCATCCCAGTTTGGCATAAAAATAAAACAAAAAAGGTGACTCAACCGTGGCTAACAAGGGAAATTAGGGATAATATAAGATCCAAGGAGAGCACATATAATTTGGCCAGAAAAAGCAATAATCCTGAGGATTGGGAGCAGTTTAGGATTCAACAAAGGAGGACAAAGGGATTAATTAAGAAGGGGAAAATAGAATATGAGAGTAAGCTATCAGGGAACATAAAAACTGACTGTAAAAGCTTTTATAGATATGTGAAGAGAAAAAGATTGGTGAAGTCAAGCGTAGGTCCCTTGCAGTCAGAATGAGGGGAATTTATAATGGGGACCAAAGAAATGGCAGACCAACTAAATACATATTTTGGTTCTGTCTTCACAAAGGAGGACACGAGTAACCTCCCAGAGATGCCGGGGAACATAGGGTCTGATGAAAGGGTGGAACTGAAAGAAATCAGTATTTGTAGGGAAATGGTGTTAGGAAAATTGATGGGACTGACGGCCGATAAATCCCCAGGGCCTGATAATCTACATCCTAGGGTACTTAAGGAAGTGGCCCTGGAAATAGTAGATGCATTGCTGGTCATCTTCCAACATTTGATGGAATCTGGAACAGTACCCATGGATTGGAGGGTAGCTAATGTTACCCCACTATTCAAAAAAGGTGGTCGAGAGAAAACGGGGAATTACAGACCGGTAAGCCTGACATCGGTAGTGGGGAAAATGCTAGAGTCCATTATAAAAGATGTAATAGCAGAGCACTTGGAAAACAGTGACAGGATCGGACAAAGTCAACATGGATTCACAAAAGGTAAATCGTGCTTGACTAATCTACTGGAATATTTTGAGGATGTAACTGGTAAAATAGATAAGGGAGAACCAGTGGATGTGGTGTATCTGGACTTTCAGAAGGCCTTCGATAAGGTCCCGCATAAGAGATTAGCGTGTAAAGTTAAGGCACATGGGATTGAGGGCAAGGCATTGACTTGGATAGAGAACTGGTTAGCAGACAGAAAGCAAAGAGTTGGAATAACCGGTTCTTTTTCCGAATGGCGGGCAGTGACTAGTGGGGTACCGCAGGGATTGGTCCTTGGACCCCAGCTATTCAGAATATATATAAATGATCTGGACAAGGGAACTAGATGTAATATCTCCAAATTTGCAGATGACACAGAGCTGGGTGGGCGTGTGTGCTGTGAGGAGGATGTCGAGAAACTCCAGGATGATTTGGACATGTTGGGTGATTGGGCAGAAACATGGCAAATGCAGTATAACGTGGATAAATGTGAGGTTATCCACTTTGGTGGCAAAAACAGGAAGGCAGATTATTATCTAAATGGCAATAGACTGGGAGAAGGGGAAGTGCAACGAGACCTGGGTGTCCTTGTGCACCAGTCGCTGAAGGTAAGCATGCAGGTGCAGCAGGCGGCTAAGAAGGCAAATGGTATGTTGGCCTTCATAGCGAGAGGGTTTGAGCACAGGAACAAGGATGTCTTGCTGCAGTTGTACAGGGCCTTGGTGAGACCACATCTTGAGTATTGTGTGCAGTTTTGGTCACCTTATCTGAGGAAGGATGTTCTTGCCATGGAAGGAGTTCAGCGAAGATTCACCAGGCTGATACCTGGGACGGCAGGAATGACATTTGAGGAGAGATTGGGTCGATTGGGCTTGTACTCGCTGGAGTTTAGAAGAATGAGAGGTGATCTCATTGAAACTTATAAAATTCTGACAGGACTGGACAGACTAGATGCAGGAAGGATGTTCCCGGTGGTCGGGGAGTCCAGAACCAGGGGACGCAGTCTAAGGATAAAGGGTAGGCCATTTAGGACAGAAATGAGGAGGAATTTCTCCACCCAGAGAGTGGTGAACCTGTGGAACTCTCTACCACAGAAGGCGGTGGAGGCCAGTTCATTGAGTATATTCAAGAAGGAGTTGGGTATATTTCTTGAGGCTAAAGGGATCAAGGGGTATGGGGGGAAAGCAGGGACCGGGTACTGAATTTGGATGATCAGCCATGATCGCATTGAATGGCGGAGCAGGCTCGAGGGACCGAATGGCCTACTCCTGCTCCTATCTTCTATGTTTCTATTTTATTTTAAGTACTTTACTTTGTCTGCACCAATATGGCCACATTTCCACTTCTTGTATTTCCCACCTGTTAAGATTAAAATCCCAGTGAGACGCCCATCTTCAACCTATCGGCACAGTATACCCACAATCCTTGTTCACAAAGAAAACATCTGAAGGGTCTCATAGTTGCTGGATTACTTTACACCATACTCATGGCTTTGAAAGTAACACAATCCTGGCCGTGTGGCTGGAGTCCACCAGTACAAAGCTTTTAGCAGGGACTAGATGCACATCATAAATCACAACCACATCAGAGGATTGGTGGTACAAGTCTGAACAGCTGAGCATGATGCCCCTTCTGTGTTGTTTATCCAGCTAATGGCAATCACCTCTAACCACCTGCTGGGAGAGTGCAAGAAAAAAAATTGTGTTTTTAATTAACCTTTCTAACCAACCTATGTCCTTTTCATACTCTAGGAAGGAAATATAGGGTTGCACCTGTTTGAATTGGTAACCTTCTAGCAATGCTGTAGAAGTCATTTGTTTAAAAAGATCATTTTCTTAGACAGCAATGAATTCTCGATCCTTTGTTCAGCATTTTATACCTAATAGAAGAACTTGGATAATGCAGAATTGTTCACTGAAGTGTGCCTATAAAAGGCTTCTAATAAAGAAATTATGATGATACGGAAGAAACCTTTTCATGGGCATGTTAACTTGTTGAATAAATTGTTTCCTTTTAACTATCATTCTTGTTAAGCATTAAAAGTATGCATTCTGGTCATTTATCCTGAGCAGTACCCCAAGACTAAAATCATTACCCAATATCTGACAGGAGTTTTCCATTCAGTTCCTCAGGCCTGGGTCTCTTTCATAACAATAGAAGGAGGTTATGTAAAATCTACTCGCGTAGTTGCAGCACTGATTAAGAACCCTGCCTATAAAGAAACAATTACAGAGTAAACTGTATCTACATGTCACTACTTTTCTTGTTAGAATATATAGAAAATCAGGAAATGACCCTTTAAACAAATGTATAAACAGGCCGTTCATAAGCTGGTACATATGCATACTATAACATATGTAGCAAAAGTGTCACCCATTTATTAGGTTACAGTGCTGACAAAACAATATAATTAAACAATTAAAACATTTATGCTGTTTTTGGAATGAACAACTTTTCAAGGAGCTTTCTTTCCAAATACAAATAAATCAGTCTTGTAAAAAATATTTTGTGACAGTAAGCAAGTATTACCTACCTATTTAAATATATATTATTTGTCTTCACAGCTGACTGATTTTAGAACATTAAACTATCTTTGCATCACTGTAACATTGTCTTTTAACCCTACAGTTTATTGAATTATAAAGCAAATTAAGATGTTACTAAGGGTTCAAATAATTCACTATCCTGATTGGCTTGGTCATTTTAGACTAAAACTTACATCTTGATGGTGAGCTTTTGAAACATCCTACAAGTAATGGATGCAATCAATTCCTTTTCTTGCAGGCTCTAACACTAGCAATACTGTTAATCATAGCAGGCAAACACAATTATTGATGCATTACTATTTTTTACATTTTTAAATGCTAGTGGAGTTAATGGTGACTGGAGGATGGCCTTAATTCCACCAAGTCCAATTTGCATTTTCTGAAATGGTTAATTACTCATAGATTTTGCTGGAACTTTGACATAACATGAGAATAAGAAATGTCAATTCAGCCCTCAAGCCTGTTCCTTCTACAGACTATGTACAATCTATTCTAACATTCTACAGTAATGCCAACCCCACCGTATTATAAATCATATAAGACAAATCATGAGATTTGATAAGAAATCATGAGTTGCTATTTTTTGGTTTACAAATCTCATTAGTGGATTTATTTAATATCTAACAGCTCACAGCTCTTTACAAAAACTATATTACTGCAAAAAACTTTTAAAAAATCCTACCCATTATCACCACCCTTCACCTGGTGCCCAACACAACCACCACTCAATGCAGCTGCCAACCAAAGGTAAGTTTTGAGAAAAAAATCAAAAGCACCTTCCAATAGAGACAGGAGTTTCAATGTTCAGGAAAAGACGGTGGCTGTGATTTCCTCTACCTCAGTGAGTCCATGGCGGGTGATGTCGGTGGTGGGTCTTGGCCCTGCTATTGGCTCCATCCCGGCCTCTGATAAGACTTTCCCCTGATTGGGCTTGTTAAGCCCACCCAGCAAGTTTCCCGGCCAGATGAAGGAAGTGGGTCTGATCATCATCAGCCAGTTTCCTTAAAGGGACCATGCACAAATTTACTTTGACAGTTCTGCTGTCAGTGTTCTACAGCATTGAGGTGCTGCAAACACTGCACAGAGGTGCACGGCTGCACCCAGGCTCTCCCATGACTCCCTCCATATGCTTATGGAGGGAGTCACAACACGCAGGGAGGTTCTCTTCCCTTTCAATGGGCAGAAGAGACCTCCCTAGGAGTTCAACACAGCCTGGTTGCATATTGCACAGGAGGGCACAAGCAGGATGTCGTCAGGAGGACCTGGCTGCAGTGGCGCAAACCTTTCAATGATCTCAGTAGATCATGAAACGTTACTGCAAAGCCACACTCAACCTCATCCTGCTGTGCCACTCATCACATCCCCATCACTCTGCCTTCCCTACCCTACTCCTGCACATCCTTACTCACACCAACTTAACCTTGCACCTCCACCCATCCCTCTCTATCTACATTATCACTTCCCCATCTCACTAGCCACCCCTCACACTCACCCTCATCCTAGTCCAATCATACCAACTAACAACACATGACGGTAGGCACTTGGGTGTTTTAACCAATGTTCATGTGAAGTTTCTGTTGATGTGCTGTCAAACATTGAAATCTTTATTTTCAAAACTTTGCTTTCTTGGACAGATTGTGCACCTTTGGAAGTGGCTTAGTGAGTTGCAGTGAATGTTGAGACATAACGGTATCCCCCGCAATGGTGATGAGTGTGAAAGGAATGGCTTGGGCATTGTAGGGATGCTTTATGGTGTTGGTGTGGGGTGGTACCAACCTGGTGCATCATGTGGCAGCCAGGGTGTGTAGCATCAAGTGAAGTAAATGTGGCCATGGTGAGGCCATCCCTGGTGTCCCAGGCAGCAATGTGGTCGGGTGTTGATGCCCTCTGCCCTGTGCAGCATTAGGTAATTGCGGAGAAGGTTGGTGTTGTTGTTGGTGCTGCTGGTGTGCCTGTTGATGCTGGTGTTGGAGCTGATCGTGGTCAAATTCTGAGGACCAAGGTGAGAGAGTATAAAGTGCACCCATGCTGATGGAATAGATGGCAAGTGAAGTAGAGATGACAGAAGCGATCTGTCAATAGTGGGAGAGGAAATGAGGTCAGACTGCATGGAGACTTGTGTTAAGACTTGAAGCATCCTGAATCTGTAGTTGAAATGCAGTTTAGAGATACTATTGCTTAAGGGAAGAGATCTGAATCAGCTGGGAGCTTTGAGTTGACATTTGAAGCTGTCACCTTATCAGCTGATTCAATGGCCACTGACTTCCCGCCTCAGCTTCACTGATGAGGTCTAGGCACAGTGGGAAACTGGTTGGAGAACTGTTAAAGTTAAAAAGCTGGGAAAAAAGCATTGTTAAGTGGCTGTAAACAAGCCACTAATGATTTGAATTGGGTCCCCCGCTGCTGCCTGTTGGGTCTGCTCAGTGCTGGCAGATCCAACATCGGGAAATGCAGATGTGCGTATTTTGACAGCAGGTTCCTGACCCACTGTTAATCATTTTAAATTTCACAGCTGACCCGCCACCAATCAGGTCCGCTGAACACCAGAAAAATCGCGGCCGATGAGTTGGAATTTCTTCACAGCTCCACCTCTTCAAAGTTTGCTTTGTTTCTTAACCTCATCTCTCACCCACAGAACAGCAGCCCACTGGTTATTGTAGTTCTCATTACCCACTCCATCCATGCAAAAATAGCTGATGGCTACAAGTCGTGGTGTGCAGCGCGGCCGCACAGGCACAGTGACCGGGGATGTGTGGTAAAGGCGGCTCAGAAACCAGACCAAGTGCAGTTCACAGGGAGATGCTGTTGCTCCAAGTTAAGTTTCTGTCAGGCACTTCTCCCTCATATGTTTCTCTAGCCTCCCCTCAAATGCATCTATGCTATTCGCTTCAACCACTCCCTGTGGTAACGAGTTCCACGTTCTCAGAATTCAGTTTCTTCTGAATTCCCTATTGGATGTCTTGGTGACTATCTTATATCGATGGTCTTTAGTTATGCTCTTCCCCACAAGTGGAAGCATTCTCTCTGTATCCACTCTATGAAAACCTTTCATAATTTTAAAGACCTCTATTAGGTCACCCCTCAGCCTTCTCTTTTCAAGAGAAAAGAGACCCAGCCTGTTCATCCTTTCCTGACGCTGCTTCAGGCTGACACTGCATCATATGTGGTGAAGTACCAGTGTTTCGATGTAAAAATCTGGCTATGTTGTACTTCAACACTGCTGCTAACAATTAAAGTCAAACAACCTTCAGAAATGTCTAAAACTCAGGATGAATGGCGATTTGCGCGTACGCACATGCGCAAATCGACATATTTTTGGCCCCCAAAAAATCACATGATTTAGGCGTTCCATCACGAGATCGCGAGTGAAGCTTTATTTCGCTCTGACATTGTGGGGGAATTTTAACCCAAAATACAGGTGGATTGGGGCCGGGTGGGAAGTTAAAGTGTTAAAAATCTGAATCCCGACCCCAACCCGCTAACTTCCAGTTTTAATGGAGATGGGATGGGGACGGACAACCAACCCACTCCCAGGAGGCAGGTCGCCTATTTAAATATTATAATGAGGCTGGCGTGCCTCAAGTTTAACCATATTTTAAATTTAACAGTGACTGTTCGAGTTTTGCAGGGCTCGTGAAACCTGCCGGCTAATGGAAGGCGAGGACTGCTGGATCCAGGAGGACTTCCTGGATCCACTGTCCTTGCCTAACACACACCTCGCGATTGGCGACCCCCCAACGAAGCCTCCAATCACCCCCACCGGCCTACGCTCCCACTGATGATCTTCAGGCTGCCCCGATTTTGTTTGCCTCCACCCCCAATGCTCCTCCGCCCCCCCCCCCCACCGATCATACACCAGCACCCGATCATCCTCTGGCCCCCACTCGATCATCCTCTGGGCCTCTGATCATCCCCCACCCCCCCCCCCCCCAATCAGCCCCCTGCCCCCGCCCCTCCCCCGCCACCTCCGATCAGCCCCCCAATCAGCCCCCAGCCTCACCTGATCATTCTCCAGCCCCCAATAGATCCTTCCCTCCCTCCTTTCTGTGGCCTAGTGCCGCAGGCCTACCCGCCCGCAGCCAGCCAGCCTCTCCATCTGGCTGGCTGCAGGTGGGAAACAGAGGTTTAAAATGCAAATCAGGCCCTGCCGTTAAATTCAGCAGGGCCTGCGGGAAACCCGTTCTCCTGGGATTCCCGAGCACCCCCCACTCCCAACCCACCAAAGAATTAAAATTCAGGTCTGTGTCTCTCGCGAGAGTTGGCAATACTGCTTCTACCCAAACTCTTTTAGCTACTGAGGAAAAGTAACTGTCATCCAAAAGTAAATGAAGAAAAACAATTTAAATGTAGTAAACAATGAGGAGGATAGTAACAGACTTCAGGAAGACATAGACAGACTGGTGAAATGGCCTGACACATGGTGGATGAAATTTATCGCAGAGAAATATTAATTGATACATTTTGGTAGGAAGAATGAGGAAAGGCAATGTAAACTAAATGGCACAATTTTAAAGGGGTGCAGGAACAGAGAGATCTGGGGGTGTATGTACACAAATCTTTGAAGGTGGCAGGACAAGTTAAGAAGGCTGTTAAAAAAGTACATGGGATCCTAAGCTTTATAAATAGAGGAATAGAGTACAAAAGCAAGGAAGTGATCCTAAATCTTTATAAAACACCGGTTAGGCCTCAGCTGGAGTATTGTGTTCAATTCTGGGCACCGCACTTTAGGAAGGATATCAAAGCCTTAGAGAGGGTGCAGAAGAGAATTACTAGAATGGTACCAGGGATGAGGTAGTTGAGTTGTGTGGAGAGACTGGAGTAGCTGGGATTGTTTTCCTTGCAGCAGAGAAGGTTAAGAGGAGATTTGATAGAGGTGTTCAATATCATGAATGGTTTTGATAGAGTAAATAAAGAGAAACTGTTTCCAGTGGCGAAGGGTCGATGACCAGAGGACACAGATTTAAGGTGATTGGCAAAAGAACCAGAGGCGACATAAGGAAACATCTTTTTATGGAGCGAGGTGTTGTGATCGGGAATGCACTGCGTGAAAGGGTGGTGGAAGCAGATTCAATAGTAACTTTTAAAAGAGAATTGGATACATTTTGAAGTGGGAAAAAAATATAGGGCTACGGGGAAAGTGCAGGGGAGTGGGACTAATTGGATAGCTCTACCAAATAGCCGGCACAGGCACGATGGGCCAAATGGCCGCCTTCTGTGCTGCATCATTCTTTGATTCTATGATTCTATGAAATTAATTACTCTACCCCTGCTGACTAGCCCTCTCCAAAGTCCCAGCGCTCAGGAACTACCGTGATCCACATAACATTTGTGGATCTTCTTGAAACTTATCCTTACAACTCCAAGTCTGATTCCTAACAACAAGGTAGGACTCCAACAACACGTGTAGATAGCATTTGAGGGGAATGGCAGGGTTGTTGGGGAAGGGTCCAGGCCCACACCATAGAAGTTGTTATTCTGGTAACCGTACTTCCACTAAGTCTCTCAGCTGCCTTCTCTGATGGCTCTATTCATACTTCCAAGTACCACCAGGGAGTCCTTGTAACATTATTTTGGTGCAACCTGTAACCACATGCACAGAGGAATATCCAGGTTCATAAACATTCACTGTACCAGATAGATGTGGCTATGAAAAGGATTAGAATATTCAGCTTAACACAAATTATTTTGCCTATGCAGCTGTCTAAAAAAATAGTACACTTGTAATATGTTTACCGTAGCTGTCCTTAATTCTACTGGGACTGAAAAGAAAAATATAGTGGAAAATGATGAATGTTTATTAGTGTGTCAACAAACTGCTCGTTAAGTAGCTACTGCATATAGTTTATGAAACCAGTTTATAAGAGAATGTTTCTATGCATGTTATGGTGAATAAGAAGTGCAGCTACACCCTTTGAAAGGATACAGAAATAGATTTCTCTAAATCATCTGGAAAATATTATAATGTGCATTGGTGTGGGATAGTCAGGAAGTTAGGCCAAGGGTTTGAGGGACCTGAATTTTCCTGCAGATTTTAGTGAAAATGCTGATCTCATTTTTTAGACCCTGAAAAAAATCAGGCTTACACAAGTAAGGTATAATTTAGGTAATTTTTCAATCCATTTTTGCATGATTATTATCTCTTATTTTTTGTCATAAACTTTATTTTCTGACAGATGGACAAGCAGGTGACTTGTTTTCAGGCCTATGTCCATGCTGCTCTGAATCAGCCACTAGAGGACATTCTAATTCTTCCTCCCCTCATCCCTCAGGGAAAGCAGCTCTGCTCTCTTCTCACCTCTCTAGGTGAAAATCGGGAAATCACAGGAAAGAATCAGCTTCCTGTCACTCCATGATGCGCATCAGTATAGAATTATGCAAGAATGTAAAAAATCATCAAAAGAGAAAAGGCCATTCTGACAATCAAGCCTGCTTCTTCCACAGTACATGCACAATCTGCCTTTCCATACATTCCACTCAGAATATTTCATCTCCTAAAGAAAGGTTCTGTGAAGTTTCTTCTTGCCTCTTAAAGGTAAATCAAGCAAAACTCTAAACTATGTATTGAACCTTACATCTTACATTGTTTGTTCTTGGCCTTTCCTTCATGACAATTCTAGCAGTTTAGGAACAGCATATTCAACCAACTAATGACTTTCTGCCCTAGAGGTAGGAATGTAAATGGGATCCCTTTGGAGTTGAGTTGGTTCCACTGTGGCAGACTGCTACAGGTACATAGTAATCCAGGACATTGTTGATTAATTACCAGCCAGCCTGGCTTATTGAGAGGATGTAGAGTAATACAGCTGTTACTGCAAACTAATGCACTAATGAGTAGGATGGGCCTCACTGAACAAGCAGCAGGAACTTTGTGATTGTAGCTGTGTAGCGGTACCACCAAGTGTCCCTTACTTGCCTACATAATTCCCTTTAACTACGTTTGTATAGAGTTTGCATATTCGGGCCGTTGCCCCTTTAAGAACGCGACCTAACGCGATGACGCGGGCAAACACGATGACGCGGGTAAATGCGAGCCAGCCCAGCTCGGCCTCCCGCTCCCGCGACAATGCCCGGCTCGGCCTCCCGCTCCCGCGACGGCCGCCGGCCCAGCTCGGCCTCCCGCTCCCGCGACTTCGGCTGCAATGGCCAGCTGCAGTGCCGGGTAAACGCGATGACGTCACGTCGCAAGTCACGTGACCGTCCCAAGCGCGGGCAAACGCGATGACGTCATCACGCAAGTCACGTGACTACCCAAGCGCGGGAAGAACACGATGACATCATCACGCAATCCACGGGACTGCCTACTCAGTCCTCGTGGCGTCTCCGTCCGGATAAGACCTACTGCATAGCTCTCCTGTACCGATCTCGGCAACCTGCTTGTATTCATCTGTTCCTGCATTAAAGAACTATTTGATTGTTCTCCTGGAGTCGAACTCGATTATTAAGTAGGAATTCATCCAATACCTACATAAGTGACCACGAATATCTACAATTGGTGACCCCGTCTCCGTGAACGTTTTTCACAGAAGAAGCGCACAGACTGAACCCCGTCTCTGTGAACGTTTTCACAGAACAGCACGATGAACAACAACCGCCAAACAACAACCGCCGAACACCAATTCCTACAATTGGCAACCAACGACGTGAGGACGGGAGCTCATCAATACCTACATTGGTGACCCCATTTTTCGTGAACGTATTTCATGAAAGCA
Source organism: Somniosus microcephalus (assembly GCF_052327205.1). Lineage (NCBI taxonomy): Eukaryota > Metazoa > Chordata > Chondrichthyes > Squaliformes > Somniosidae > Somniosus > Somniosus microcephalus. The sequence goes on from NC_140987.1 coordinate 200,083,868, forward strand.
GCGCAGCCAGACCCCGATTTTTCATGAACGTATTTCACAAAAGAAGCACGCCTGGAAGCTACAGCCGTTTCGCTCAGCTACCACAACACTGGGAGCAACAACCGCCCTCGTGCTTTATCCTGGTAGAAGCCCCGTTCGCCTTGTGCAACATCAATACGGCGCAGACCACGTACCTGGATAAGGTCTCCGTTTTCGACAGCTCTACCGACTTTCGGAGCGTCAGCCTCTTCAACAACCCCACGGCAGAACAGCAAGTATAACACCCTCCCAGCGCGGGTACAGCACGTTTACGGGCTCACAGGATCGGAGCGCGCCCCGGCGGAGAGGCCACGAGGACTCGGTCCTCGCAAAACACCCCTCGCAACCCACGAGGACTCGCCCCTCGCAACTCACGAGGACTCACCCCTCGCAACCCATGAGGACTCGCCCCTCGCAACCCACAAGGACTCACCCCTCGCAACCCACGAGGACTCGCCCCTTGCAAACCACGAGGACCCATCCCCCGCCGACGCCGCACCAGCCCGTCAGCCTGCTGGTCTGTCTTTTCTACCACGCTTTTCGGCGCGACGGCGAAGCATTGCCGCCCTCCCGGCAGTTTTTCCCCCTATCGAAATCAACAACAACTGGAAGTGTTGCCGCCCTCTCTACAGTTTTCTCCTCAACAAAAGCAAACATCGACTGATGCTGCGACCAGCGAGGACGGGTCCAGCGGGCATCCCGCGGCCGCGATCGGCCACGCGAAAATTGCTGTCATCACCGATCACTAATCAACGCAGCAATGGTTCACTCTCTTCTGTGTTACTGTAGTAGCACTACGGCATGCACCATCCTGTGCATTCCCGACTGCCGGAGAGTTCGCTCGCCTGTCGGCGAGTTCACCAACTTGCCCAGGACCCACTTTTTTTTCCTCCTGGATCACCCGTTCGGCGTTCCTGCAGATTTTGTCAGACTGGGGACCTTTTCCCAACAATGACAGAGCCATGGTCCGCGTCTGCCCAACCTGCCAGTCGCTATGACACGGCCAGCTGTTTCGCCCCGGCACCCGCTTCGAACCACGGGCTACAGAGGTCACACGCTTCCACGGTCCTTCGCATGGCTGAATACGTTTTATTCGCCATGACGCCACGGTCCTTTGCAAGGCTGGATACATTTTATCCGCCACGACGCACGCAAGGATCCGCTCACGACCAGCACATATTTGGACCTCGCCCGCCAAGTCAAGACAGCACGACCGCCGAGACCACCAACCACCCATCGTCGTTACGCCAATCCAAGTACGACCACCCACCAGACCGTCAGCCACCCAGCCGTCTCCATCTCGAGACTACAGGAGTCGTTCAGACAGGCTCGTCAGGCCATCTCATCATTTGACGTCGACCATTAAAGCGAATTCTGGGGGCGCGCATGTAGCGGCACCACCGAGTGTCCCTTACTTACCTACATAATTCCCTTTAACTACGTTTGTATAGAGTTTGCATGTTCGGGCCGTTGCCCCTTTAAGAACGCGACCTAACGCGATGATGCGGGCAAACGCGATGACGCGGGCAAACGCGATGACGCGGGTAAACGCGAGCCGGCCCAGCTCGGCCTCCCGCTCCCGCGACAATCGCCGGCCCAGCTCGGCCTCCCGCTCCCGCGCCTTCGGCCACAACAGCCAGCTGCAGTGCCGGGTAAACGCGATGATGTCACATTGCAAGATGCGATGACGTCACATCGCAAGTCATGTGACCGTCCCAAGTGCGGGCAAACACGATGACGGCATCACGCAAGTCACGTGACTACCCAAGCGTGGGAAGAACGCGATGACGTCATCACGCAATCCACGGGACTGCCTACTCTGTCCTCGTGGCGTCTCCATCCGGATAAGACCTACTGCATAGCTCTCCTGTACCGATCTCGGCAACCTGCTTGTATTAATCTGTTCCTGCATTAAAGAACTATTTGATTGTTTCTCCTGAAGTCGAACTCAATTATTAAGTAGGAATTCGTCCAAAAGCTACATAGGTGAACCCGAATACCTACCAGCAACTCCCGGTCAAAGGTACTGTACTTCCGCTCGTTTCGCCGTAGTTGACAGCTGAAGAACGCCAGCGGTTGCCACGTTCCACTTACCCACTGTTCCTGCACTGCGCCGATGGCGTAGTCTGACGCGTCGGTGGTGAGGGCGATGGTGGCACTTGGCAGCGGGTGCGCCGGCATGGTCACGTTGGCGAGGGCGATTTTTGTGTCAACGAGCGTCCGGTCCATGTCGACCATCCAGCTTTCCAGGTCCTTGCCAGACTTGCCCTTGAGGGCCTCGTACAGGGGCTGCATGAGCAGAGCTGCCTTAGGCACAAAGCGGTGGTATCCCAAGGAACTCCTGCAGGGCCTTGATGGTCTGCGGGCGCGGAAAGGATGTCACCGCCTCTACCTTTGCTTGCAAAGGCACCACTCCCTCCAATGTAATGCGATGTCCCAGGAAATCAATGTGGGGCAGACCAAACTGACACTTGGCCGGGTTGAGAATCAGGCCGTGTTGGCTGAGGCGACGAAAGAGGGTGCGTAGGTGCGCGATGTGTTCCTCCTTATTTCGACTGGCCACGAGGATGTCGTCTAAATAGATGAAAAGGAACTTGAGGTCCCGCAGCACGGAGTCCATGAGGCGCTGGAAGGCCTGGGCAGCATTCTTCAACCCAAAAGGCATCCTCAGAAATTCAAAAAGGCCGAATGGGGTGATGACTGCGGTCTTCTGCATGTCCTGCGGGTGTACCAGGACCTGGTGGGGCCACTTCCACCTTCTCATGGGTTTACACACCTCCTTACGATGGTAGACCGCACCACTAGATGGCCAGAGGCAGTTCCCTTGTCATCCACCACTTTGGCAGACGTAGCCAGGGCATTCATCTCCTCTTGGGTCGCCCGTTTTGGGGAACCGGCGGACATCTCTTCTGATCGTGGACCGCAATTTTCCTCTGAGCTCTGGAACGCAGGGGCTCGGCATCAAGCTACATCGCACCACAGCCTACCATCCACAGGCGAACGGCCTGTGCGAATGGTTTCACAGGTCGCTCAAAGCCAAGAGGGCCAGCCTCCAAGGCGCTGGGTGGGTGGACAGGCTACCATGGGTCCTGTTGGGTCTTCGCACGGCACCCAAGGAAAATCTTCGCTCGTCCTCAGCAGAGCTCGTCTATGGCCAGCCGCTACGCGTACCAGGGGATTTCCTTCCGACTCCAACAGAGCCGTGGTCCGCATCCTATCAACTCATCAGCCACCAGGAGGCAGCCAGGTGTTTTGTACCAGTACCAACGTCGCATCACGGCTTTCAGAGCTCCCACGTCCCAGCAGAGCTGAAGAATGCCGAATATGTGTTCATCCACCACGACGCTCATCGGGATCCGCTCAAGGCCCCTTACACTGGTCCTTTCCACGTGCTAGAGCCGGGAGACAAAACTTTCTCGGTGGATATCGGAGGTAAACCGGACCACATTTCGGTTGACCGGTTGAAGCCGGCACACTTGGACCTTGACCGCCCGGTCGAGACCGCACAGCTGCCAAAACGTGGCCAACTGCCCACAGTCGCCATGCCAGATCAAGCGCAACCGCCCACCAGCCCGCCCGCCGTCCAGCAGTTTCCACTCCAACTGTACAGAAGTCGCTCTGACAGGCTTGTCAGGCCTCCTCGCCGTTTCACTTTTTCTGTTAAAGACAATTCTGGTGGGGCGCATGTGGCAGAGCCACTAAGGGACTCCGATCAAATGTATATAATTCCTTTTAACAATATGCTAACTATTCAATTCAATTCAATTCAATTTTATTTTGAAACTACAGCCTGAGTCTGTATCTTTGTATATACTGTTTGCATGTACAGAGTGCGGTCCCTATAAAAGCACCAATTGTAGGTATTCGGGTTCACCGATGTAGGTATTGGACGAATTCCTACTTAATAATCGAGTTCGACTCCAGGAGAACAATCAAATAGTTCTTTAATGCAGGAACAGATGAATACAAGCAGGTTGCCGAGATCGGTACAGGAGAGCCATGCAGTAGGTCTTATCCGGACGGAGATGCCACGAGGACTGAATAGGCAGTCCCGTGGATTGTGTGATGACGTCATCGCGTTCTTCCTGCGCTTGGGTAGTCACGTGACTTGCGTGATGACGTCATCGTGTTTGCCCGCGCTTGGGATGGTCACGTGACTTGCGACATGACGTCATCGCGTTTATCCGGCACCCGGCACTGCAGTTGGCCGTTGCGGCCGAAGTCGCGGGAGCGAGAGGCCGAGCTGGGCCGGCGGCCATCGCGGGAGCGGGAGGCCGAGCCGGGTTGGCAATTGTCGTGGGAGGCCGAGCTGGGCCGGCTCGCGTTTACCCGCATCATCGCGTTTGCCCGCGTCATCGCGTTTGCCCGCGTCATTGCGTTAGGTCGCGTTCTTAAAGGGGCAACGGCCCGAACATGCAAACTCTACACAAACGTAGTTAAAGGGAATTACGTAGGTAAGTAAGGGACACTCGGTGGTACCGCTACAGCTGCACAGTTTTACCGAGTTAAAATCCATCAGTTTCTCTACATACTCTGGGGTGGTCTAACCCTTAGCTTTTGCTCACCTGTACCTAGGTTATCTGGGTTCAAATAAGTGGAGTTTCACCCTATATCAAGCAAGTAAAAAGTCCACTTGTAGCTTCTTTTTTCTTCATTCCCAGGATGTGGGTGTCACTGGCAAGACCAGCATTCCCTGTCCCTAATTGCCCTGAGATGGTGGTGGGCCTTATTCTTGAATCACTGCAGTCTATGTGGTGAAGGTACTCTCTCAAAATTTGTTCCAATTGAGTGGTTTGCTAGGCTACTTCAGAGGGCAGTTAAAAGTCAACCACATTGATATGGGTTGGAGTCACATATAGGCCAGTTTCCTTTCCTAAAGGACCAGTAGGTTTTTATAACTACCTGACAACTTTATGATCACTTTTACTGATAGCAGCATTTCATGATTTTTTAATGATTTTTTAAACTGAATTGAAATTTTCAAACTGCGATGATGGTAATATTGGATGCATATATGGATAAAGTTGGATTGGAAAGTTTGCTTTGTGGTGGCTTTTATTTCAGCATTGTGGCCAAGGGACACTGTGATGGTCAGTAACACAGGGAAGGTAAAGTGTGGGACAAATGTTGAATGGGGAATTCGGGTTGTTGTCACTGGTACCGCAGGCAGATGATTCGATCCCGGATATCCCAGCCAGAAAGGGGCTGCCTAGGTTGCCTCCTTCCTTCCACTTCCTCCTCATCTGCTTCTTCCTCCTCCCCCTGTGAGCAGCTTGTCTCCTTTACTGCCTTTGCTTCATCTCCATGTGATGTAGCAGCCCAAGGGGCAGTGCAACTAGAGCCCCCAGGACCAAGTGGTATTCTCAGAGGCCTTCCTTTAACATCCAAAGTCGTGCAAGTGTCCAGCAGCTCTCCCTGCACACTTTAGCACAGTATTGCACCAAGCCACTACTCCAATAAAATGTAAAAAAACTCCAAAAGCTGAAATCAAAACAAAGCTGAAATTGAAACGTACCTGAAAGATGTGTGTCCCTTTAAGAAGCGCTGACAGCATCTCTGTACAACTGCTGCACGCATGTTCTTCTGTGGTGGTTAGGAGAGTGCAAAAGGGCATGCAGCAATGTCCAAAATCACAGTCGTGCATCAATTCAGGCGTTGCATACCGATTGACGTCATGATCTGCAAATTTACATTGGAGAGGTGAGCTCAGGCAACGGCAGCGCTGCCGACCTCTCCAAAATGGTGGCTGCTGTGTCCTGCACCAGAAGCGGGAAGAAGCAAGGCGGATGCCATTTTTTCAAGAAAATCAGCCTTAATGGCCGGCACTACCATAAGAAATTTTGCAGCCACATTCTCTGGATTACTAATTCAGTAATATACCCAGTACACTATCATACCCTAATGGTTTTGTGTATGTCAGATACCTGGTTAATCATTAAAAAATATTCTGCATACTATTTAATCATGCCTATCTCTACTTACCCTTTTCACTCAGTACTTCCCGGGACAAAAATGTGTTGAACTCTTTTATTTTTAAGCTGTTAGTTGATGCACTAACTGCCAAAGATCAAAATCTATTTCATAATATTCACTTCTCTGCCATGAATAGAAGATCCTAATCTCAACTCTTCTTGAGGTGGGTTCAATTTAAACTTGTCCTCTAGTTCTGTGCTCACAGCTTAAAGTAAATAATATGCCTTTATCTATATTATCTGTCTCACAGCTTTTTAAGAACCAGGTAGATGTCTCCTCTCTATTGATCTGCTGCACTGTTGAGATAGTTGTGTTTAATGTCATCTTAATTAGTAGCACTCTTGTTTGTGAGTTAGAAGATAGTGGGTTCAAGTAGCACTTCCAGGGCTTGCATGTTTAATCTAGGCTGACTCTAGCAGTACTGTATTATACTGTGTAGGGGGTTTTTGTGCACAGGCGTGTTCGGGTCAGTCAGCTTTGCCTCTGACTACCTTCCTTAAGCGGTTCGAATCGCTCGCCCCCTGGGTTCTGGACACCGGACTTAGATACAGGCAATGATACAGAGAAAACTCGAGTAGATGGGTGGTTGGATGCAAACAAAACCAAGATTTTATTGAAGAGGAAAAACTTGATACAGTGGCGATCTACACAATTATGTATCTCAGTGTAAGGGACAACCGGTGGTACCGCCACATAGGCCCCCCCAGAATTCGCTTTAACGAAAGTCCAAGGATGAGATGGTCTGACGAGCTGGTGGTCTCGGCGGTCGTGCTGTCTTGGCTTGGCGAGCGAGTTCCAAAGATGCTGCTCATGAGCGGATCCTTACGCACGTCATGGTGAATAAAACGTATCCGTCAGGCGAAGGACCATAGAGACGTGCGAAACAGCAGGCCTTATCAGAGTGACGGGCAGATTGGGCGGGCGCGGGCGATGTCTCCGTTGACTGGTGAGCGAAACCTTCAGGAGGCTGGAACGCACGGAACAGTGCGTGCCATAATGCTATGACATTAACAGAACGGAGGGTGAAAAGTTGCTGTGTTGATCTGTGATCAGAGCAACTTCCACGTGTTGATCGCGGCCGCAGGATGCCCGTTGGACCCGTCCTCGATGTATACAGCTTCAATAGACATTTGCATTTGTTAAAAGGGAAAACTGGAGAAAGGGCGGCAACGGTCCAGGTTGTTGTTGCTTTCAGGAGGGGTTAACTCTGCCTGGAGGGCGGCAACACTTGTAACTGTTGTAATCTTAGGAGAAAACAGCCGGGAGGGCGGCACGCTTTTTGTTCACGCCGAATCGTGTAGTAGGTAACACAACCAGCAGGCTGAAGGGCTGGTGCGTCGTCGGCGGAGGAGGAGTCGTCAGTGTTCACGAGGGATGGGTTCTCGTGGTTCGCGAGGGATGGATCCTCGTGCGCGAGGAGTGCGTCCTCGTGTTTTGCGGGGGTGAGTCCTCGTGGTATCCCCGCGGGGCGCGCTCCGATCTTGTGGGCCCGAACATGCTGTACCCCGCGCTTGGAGAGATTTATACTTGCTGTCGCTGTGGACGTAGAGGCAGACGATCCGTGTGGCGGTAGGAAAGACGAGTACGGGGACCGTGAGCAAGTGCGTGGTCGGCGCCGCATCGATGTTCTCGTCGAACGGGGCTTCTACCAGTATAAAGCACGAGGGAGACTGTGGCTCCCTGGATTGCGGTAGCGGCAGCAAAACGGCTGGTGCTTCCATGGCGTGCTTCTTTTGTGAAAATTGGTCACAAAAAAAAACGGGGTCCGGTTGAGTTTTGTCCGTGTCAAACGGGATCTGCTCCAGGCTGCGCTTACCTTGCGAATACGTTCGCAAAGACGGGGTCGCCTTTGGCGGAGTGAGGCGGTTGCTGTTCCGTTGTTGTTCGTCGGTTGTGCGTCGGTCGTCTTGTGGAAAGACGAGGTTCAGGCTACGCGTTGCTACCGTGAAAATCGTTCACGGATACGGGGTCATCAATTACTCCCGTACTCACGTCGTTGGGTCACCAATGTAGCGGTTGATGTCGATCGCCACTAAATAAGAGAGTTTGAATTCAACGAACTATTAACAAGTTATTTATTTACAAGAACAGACTAATTACATCAGGTAAGATGGCAGGTAAGATGGCTGACTGAAGGAGCACCGTGGTATAGGTCTTGTCCCAGCGGGGACTCCACGAGGACTAACTAGAAGTTTCCCAGCTCAACTGCCAGCAGGTTCCGAGCTCAACTGCCAGCAGGTTCCGAGCTCAACTGCCAGCAGGTTCCAAGCTCAACTGTTGGAAGGTTCCGAGCTCTGATGTCATGAATCAGAGTACAGGAGAGAAGCCTGAGTATAGTAACAGACACATACAGTAAGGTAAGTTAAAGGGAATTATGTATCTCAGTGTAAGGGACAACCGGTGGTACCGCCACAATACAATCTTATGGAAAATTATTAGTGTACACTTCTACAGGCAAAAATTACAAGAGGGTCATAATAATACTTATATACTTATACAGGGAATGGGGAACACACGGCACATCGAGGGAAAACAACTATCTTAACAATCCCCTTACCCTTATCCCACCTCCTATACCTAACTAGATTAAGCTATGAGGGGTCAGGATTCATGCTCACCAATAAAAAGGGTTTGTTAGACTCAAAACAGTGGTTGGGTTCGGGGTTCACTCTTGGTGCTCTCTGGAGCCTGCCATCGTCACGTGGGCTCCGGGTGCTGCAAGGGTGTTGTCCAGGTTCGAGTACCCCAAAGTTAAAGTCTCTGCTTGGGTACTTTACCTTGCAGGGATGATTCTTCGCCAACAGCTTGAGTTTGCATGAAGATACTCGCAGGTCGGCTGAGGCTGAAGGCCCGATAATTCGAAGCCTACCCTCAGTTGGCCTTCCCTGGGTGGTCTTCCTCCTCCTCCCCTCGTCGCGTCCCGCTTCGCCTGGCCTGAATTGCCCGTGTTCGCCCGACCCGGTGTCAGGGTGAGTCTAGATGGAGTTGGAGAGGGCACGGGCAAAGGCCAGGGGGTAAGCGCGGGACGGGGGAAAGAGCGGCAGCCACGAGGGCGAGGGGCCGAAGGACCGGGGAGTGGCAATACTGACAGCAGCCGAGCAGCAGTTCCTTCTTCTTCCAACGACTACCCCTTGCTATCTGGGGGCCTTCAATTATACTTTAGTCGAAAAACCTTATCTGCCCATCAAATCAGGTTAGTTCTTTGTTTTATTTTTGGCGGGCTAGTTAAAATAATGGTAGCAATCTATACTGACGGGTTTTTAGATGGCCGGTAATTGCATCTACCGGCCCGATAATTGACTCATATTGTCCTGAAAGTCCTTGATGGGCTTGTCCAGCCTCGATGGATGTGTTTAATCTGTTTCCGATTATGTATGCAGATTGTTTGATGGCTTTAACTGTAGGCATCATTGAATTCAGATCTGCCTCTAATTTGGCCTAATACATAATTCACAGTTTGTCTGGGTCCCAAATCACAAAGTTCTCTTCACAGGAAACCTGCAGCCTTAGTTTCGATTTCCCTCAAACTGCTTGGGCTGCAGAATCCATTTTGGAGACCTGCAGGCTTTCTGCTACGAGGCACGGACGCCATCTTGGGCACCCTTTTTAATTTCAAAGAAATATCCATGCAGGGTCCCCTTTTATCGATAATAACCTTTGGGGAAATGCACAAATTTTGCGAATCTTACAACTGCATTGTTAGAGCTAGCATCTTTCAGATGTACTTTTAAACTCGGGCTCCATCTGTTTATCCATCCATGTGCATATAAAGGGGCCGATTTTCCCACAGGTGCGGGGAATTGTCGGGTTCCCCGAATGTCGGGTTCCGACACTAATCTAAATGGGTCAGCCAGCTGGATGCAATTTTCGCACAATTGGCCAATTAATTTCCAGCGTGTGGGCACCCTTGCTAATTGACTATTTCCAGTCAGAAAGCCCCACAGTATGATGGCATAATTCCTGGTGCTTTTAAAGTCCACAGCAAGCTTTTCAACCTCTGTAGGTTTCCCAACAAGCCGTCCAGAATGGCAGAGGAGCCTGCAGCAGCTATTGCCAGTGGCAGACCCCGAGCTGCTGCCAAATTTGATGAAACCTCGCTGCAGACATTAGTGGATGGGGTTAGGGCCCACAGGGAGGTCCTCTTCCCTAGGTCAGGGAGGAAGAGGCCTCCCAATGAGACCAGGACTGCTTGGATGGAGGTGGCAGCAGAGGTGAACTCTCAGGGAGTCACGCAGAGAACTTGGATGCAATGCAGGAAGCGATTCCATGACCTTCACTGTACAGGAAAAGTAAGTATGAAGTCTCCATCACCCTCAACCTGATCCCCATTGCCTTTCCCCAACAGCACTCAGCACTCTCTTCCTCCACATCCCACTTCACAGTCACATCTATGCACCCTTACCCATTCCCTCTCTCTCTATGCTCACATTCACATAACTATTCCACCATGCAGCCCTCACACTGCCTCTCACTCTGATGCTTGGAACACAACTGACAACACATAGGGAGGGCCCTTGGTCTTGCAGCCTCACACCATCTTTGTCTCCTTCTAAGTATCTATGTTATGCAATCTCTACACTCACTCCTGCACTCTCACTCAAACTCCACTTGTCTCCCTTATTGCAGGAAAAGAGAGCTCACAACAGGAGAGAGCGAGCCAGGACTGGAGGAGGCCCACCCTCAATCACCCACCTGACCCCCTGGGAGGAAGGAGTGATGGTGATTGTCAGGGCTGACGTGGCTGCAGAGTTGGGGAAGGAGAGACAGGAGCAAGCCCGCAAGCAGGTGACAGAATAGTTTTCCATCTCTTTCATTGACATAGCATGAGTCGCTGTTATGATTCTGAAGCTATATCATTTGGACTTATGAGCATCTGCAAAATCCAATGTGCATGTAGCCTTGGCATCACATCTCTAACTCTTTCCTTTACTCCCCCACAGGACCATCCAGAGCCCCCATCCCCACTGTGGAGTAGGAAGAGGCTGTGCAGCCAGACTCCTCAGAGGAAGCACCAACCTCTGGGCGCAGCGTCAGCAGAAGTAAGCGCACCCAGCACCAGCGCAGACACTCACACCTCGGGGGGGCCTTCAGGACATAGAGTAGTGTTGTCACCTGGTGTTTCACAGCTCACAAGTGAGCATCAGCAGATTGTGGAGGCAGGGACAGCAGTGGAGAGTCCTCGTCGGAGGGCGCAGGCCTCTGCCAGCTCAGCTCAGCTGCATGTCGACCCTATGCCTCTGGGTCCATCCGCAAGAGAAGAGGTGATGGATTTCCATGCACAGATGCAGGAGTCTCTGGCAGGTTTTGTCTCCAGGGTCGCTGCGAGTGTGGAGCGAATGGAGGAGTCCATGGCGAACATGAGCAGAGCCTTATTGGAGTCATTGGCGCATGAACGTATGACCACGGAAAGGATAGCTACCTCTGTGGTAAGGCTGGCTGCGGCCGAGGAGAGGAGGGCTGCGGCCGAGGAGAGGAGGGCTACGGCCGAAGAGAGGAGGGCTACGGTCATGGAGGAGCTTAGTCACCAGGGTATGGAAAACATGGTGAGTGCTCTGAATAGAATGACATCTCTTGAGGAGCGATGGGCATCTATTGAGCACCGAAACCAGACCTTCATGGAAGTCCTTCTGAGCAGGGCTTCCAGTGCAGAGACGGGTCCCCATGGCCCCCCTGATGTGCAGCAAGGTGCTCTCCAGCCACTTGCAGGTGCTGAGGGGGAGCTGACCCATGAGAGGGAGGTTGTTGGCACACCTCAAGGAAGTGGGGGCTCCTCTCCATGCGCTCACACTTCCATGCCACTTCAGAGCCCTTGGTCAGAGCCCCGCCGGAGTCCACACCCAAGTGAGATCTCAACCCCTGCACAGGCTCGCCACCCCAGAGGACGCCTGCCAAAGGTGTCGAGACAGGAGCAGCAGGAAAGTGAGCAAGGGGCCTCCACATCTGCTGAAGCCACAGGGGTACCACTACGTAGGAGCACGCATAAGAGAAAAATAAAGTACCACTAATCACAAGGGTAGACACTTGGGTGAAAAGTTTTGTATATAGTTTTAATGCCATCAGTTTCTTGTACATAAAAAATCAGATGGCAACTGCTGCAGTTGTGGCATCTGTCATTTGGCGAATGGGGATTTCACATTGAGGCCGTGAGGATTACTTGCAGATGTCAGCAAGCTGGTCAAATAGGTAGAAATGCGCAGGGATGGGCCACTGTCCATGGTCAGGTAAGAAGCAGCGAGGCTACAGTGTTTGATGTACCAGGCTAAGCAAATCTGGCCAGGATGAGTGCGTTCCTTGCATTCCAGCCAGCAATGTTCTCGCGTAATGGTGCCACTGGTTGATGGGCCTCTGCAGGATGCTTGTTTCCGGCCTCCTCCTCCTCCTCAGCATCATCCTCAGCATCATCCTCATCTGAGGCGGCTGTGTGAGGAGCCTCTTTGTCCTGCGGAATCTGCCACGATGCTGTGCCATGTTGTGAAGTGCACAGCAAACCACGACGATTTTGGAGACCCTGGCTGCTGAGTACTGTAGGGCTCCACCTGATCTACCCAGGCATCTGAAGCGCATCTTCAGCAATCCGATGGTTTGCTCGATAATGCATCTGGTGGAAATATGGCTGGAGTTGTAGCGCTCCTCTGCTTCGTTGGCTGGTCTCCTCAACAACGTCATTAGCCAAGTCCGCAGGGGATATCCCTTGTCTCCAAGTAGCCATCCCTGAAGTTCGTTTGGTGGACTGAATAGCAAAGGCACAGTAGACTGGCGCAGTATGAGGGAGTCATGGCAGCTGCCAGGGTACTTGGCACAAACATGCCAAATCTCCTTCTTGTGGTCACACACCAGCTGAACGTTAAGGGAGTGGAAGCCCTTGCGGTTGACAAAAACTCCTGGATTGCGATGGGGTGCCCTAAGGGCCACATGTATGCTGTCAATGACGCCCTGCACCCTTGGAAAGTCTGCCAGCTGAGCTAATCCAAGCGTTCGCGCCCTCACACTTGCGCGATCCCTGGTGAAATGGATGTGATTGTGCGCGAGGGCAAAGAGGGCATCGGTTACCTGAGTGATGCAAGTGTGTGCGGCCGCCTGGGAGATGCCGCTGATGTCTGCTGCTGATCCCTGGAAGGAGCCTGAGGCAAAAAAGTTGAGTGTGGTGGTGACTTTGATGGCCACTGGTAAGTAGTGTGGACCTGGTGCTCTGGGCTCCAGGACTTGCTGCAGCATTGCGCAGATGTCAGTCACAACCTCTCGCGAAAGTCAGAGCCGCCTTTGGCGCTGCTGCTCAGTCATGTTGAGGTAGCTCACCCTGTGTCTGTAGACCCTGTTTGGGGGGTATCTCCTGCGCAGATGGCCTTCCATGCGCTGGCCCCTTCTGGCCTGTGCTGCCTCAGGTGGGTGAGCCGCAGCCTGTCGCTCCTGCTGCTGCTGCTGTTGCTGGTGCTGCTGTTGTTGCTGGATCTGCTGCAGCCTCCTCTGCTACTGGAGATCCTCTAATGCCAAGAAGGGAAGGAACAAAAGGCCTCCCATGCTTCTGGCAGATGCCTCTGTTGAGGAAGCGCTGAGTGAGGGTGATGAGAGGGGCTTCCGAGGAGCTCACACTGGAGAAGTGTGTGAGCCTCCAACATTCCACAGCTGTGCCTAAGACTTCAACACGTTGCCCCAAGCCTGAAATAACAAGGTCCTGCAACCTACAAATGCTGTCTGATTAAATCTCTTCTTCCCTGATTGACCTGCAGCTGAAAGTAAGCAAGCAGACAATGTTCACGCCAGGTTTCATCAGCGGTGTTCCCACCAGGCGTGGTTTACGTGGGGAAAGGCTGAAAATTGCAAGGGCCACTTAAAATGGCATTATAGATGCCAATTATTGCTGATTAGGCTCCCAACGACCAGTCCCGCCTGCTGTGGGCGGGACTGATTCGGGTCGCTTTGAAACGCCGGGGCGAAAGTCGGACGGGGCGGGGAATCAGGCGTGGGGGGGGGGGGTGGTCACGGCCTCCTATTTTTGCGAATTTTTCCCCCCCCCCCCCTACACGCCTGAAACCCCGCCTGACGGCGCCAGGAAAATCGAGGCCAAAAGATCCCATGGCACTATTTGAAGGAGCAGGGAGTTTTCCTGATTTTCTGGCCAAAATCCCTCCCTCAGCCAACACCATTTAAAACAATTTAACTGATCATTCATCTCATTACTGTTTGTAGGTCCTTGCTGTGTGCAATTGGTTGCTGCATCTGCTTACAAAAAATAGTGACCAGTGGTTGTGAAGCATTTTTACACATTCTGAGGAAGAGTTAAGGTGCTCCAAACTTATGGTCACCTGTCCTGATATCTCCTTTCATGGCTTGGTGTCAATTTTTGTCTGATAACACTCCTGTGAAGTGCTGTGGGACATTCCACTATGTTAAAGGTGCTATATAAATGCAAGTTGTTGTTGTATATCAATGCAATTTATTTCTAGATATTGTTCAATAAAACATAGTTGTGCTTTTTTCCCATATTTAGAGAAAAATATACTTGCATAGCCTTGCAAATTGCAAAGCTATGTCCTGGAACTTGCTGATGGTTCACTATTCACAGAGGGTAAGTGTAGGTTAATAAAAGTTTTGGAGAATTAATGGCTGCTCATTAACCCCATTATTCCATTATTGCTAGTTTCCGGAGTAGGAGTAAATCATGTACAGTGACAACCATACAGCAAACTCACCAATGGAGTGGTTGAACTGATAAGGCAGAGTAGGTGGTAGCTGCACTAAAGAGATATTTAAACACCTGCATTTATGCAAGGGAGAGCAGGTTGGGGTTTATTTAGCGATACTGTTGTAAAGTGTAGGATGGCCTGAAGCATAGTTAGCTGCATAGAATTGTCTACCTTACCTGAACTTCCAAAGCTATTTATCTGCTTGCGGGGCAAGGTACCACACAGTGGAAGGGAGAAAATCAGAACCAGAGGAAGTCCAAATCACAAAGAGCCATTGGATTCTTCTCACGATGACAGGGTGTGACCTCTGTCTGCCCAGGAGACTCCATTGAAGTGTAGTAACTGTTGTAAGGTAAGAAATGCAGCAGCCAATACATGCACAACAAAGTCCCACAAACAGCAATGAGATAATTACCAGATAATCTGTTTTTTGTTGTGTTGGTGAGGTTTAAATATTGGCCAGGACACTGGGTGATCTACCCTGCTCTTCTTCGAATATGGAATATTTTCAACCCACTTGAGTTGTCAGATGGAGCCTCAGTTTAATGTCTCAACCGAAAGATGGCACCTCTAGGAGTGCATCTCCAGAGTGCACCTCACCCTCAGTACTGCACTGAAGTGTCAGTCTAGATTCTGTGCTCAAGTCTCTGGAGTAGGACTTAAGCTCACAAACTTCTGACTCAGAGGTGAGAGTGCTACCACTGAGCCAAAGCTGACACCTATAAGTTGTATCCTCCTTTCTGTTGCCTCTCCTGTTCCATGTCCTCACCTTCCTGTGCATCATCATTCTGTGGGGCGAAGGCCATTGTCCTCCCCATCTTCAATGTCTCCTTCAGCTTCCGAAAGCAGCAATTGTTTTTTTATTTATGCAGTATGCTACAATGATTTTGAGGCTCTCGGGCCTCCGCCAGATTTATCCAAGCACCTAAAATGAGATTTCAGAATGCCTATAGGCTGTTCTCTGACACTTGTTATACTGACCTCATTATATCTGTTGTTGCCCTCTTTCTGAAGAAGTTTTACTGTATTCATAAACCATTGCTGCAGGGATTAAATCTGATCAATCATTCAGATACATGGCTGGGAATCATCTGGGCTGTTTCATAGATTCTTGTAGGATAAGATGATTGGTATTACACACTAGCTGCACATTAATTGAATTCATGGCTGTTCATGTAATTGAGGGGGTTCTCGTGTGGGCCTCTGAATGCCACATGCATTCCATCAATTGCTCCTTGCACCTGTGGGGATACTTGCAGTATGTAAAAGTAGAAAGTTCTCTGTTGCCATTTCTAATTCCATTGGGAAGGATATGAATTGTATGGCACTCCTGAATAGAGCATCAGTGATTTTCTATACAACGGTGAGCTGCTGCCTGACTAATGTGGCAACGGTCACCAGATGCGGCCTGGGAGTATCAGTGTTAAAGAATTTCAAGGTGGTGGTGACTTTGACTTTGGTGTTCTCCTGGTGGAAGTGGGCTGCAGGTCTTCAGCCAGCAGTTGATACATATATCTCCAGAAGCCTTTGTGGGGAGAGTGGGGGGGGAGTCTGGGTGGGGAGAGGGGGGTGCTCTGGGTGGGGAGGGGGGGGCGTTCTGGGTGGGGAGCGGAGGGGTTCTGGGTGGGGAGAGGGGGGGTCTGGGTGGGGAGAGGGGGGTCTGAGTGGGGAGAGGGGGGAGTCAGAGTGGGGAGAGGGGGGGTCTGAGTGGGGAGAGGGGGGGTCTGAGTGGGGAGAGGGGGGAGTCTGTGTGGGGGGGGAGTCTGAGTGGGGAGAGGGGGGAGTCTGAGTGGGGAGAGGGGGGGAGTCTGAGTGGGGAGAGGGGGGGAGTCTGAGTGGGGAGAGGGGGGGAGTCTGAGTGGGGAGAGGGGGGGAGTCTGAGTGGGGAGAGGGGGGGAGTCTGAGTGGGGAGAGGGGGGGAGTCTGAGTGGGGAGAGGGGGGGTGTCTGAGTGGGGAGAGGGGGGGTGTCTGAGTGGGGAGAGGGGGGGTGTCTGAGTGGGGAGAGGGGGGGAGTCTGAGTGGGGAGAGGGGGGAGTCTGAGTGGGGAGAGGGGGGGTGTCTGAGTGGGGAGAGGGGAGGGGAGTCTGAGTGGGGAGGGGAGGGGAGTCTGAGTGGGGAGAGGGGAGGGGAGTCTGAGTGGGGAGGGGAGGGGAGTCTGAGTGGGGAGGGGAGGGGAGTCTGAGTGGGGAGTGGGGGTTGGAGTCTGGGGAGTGGGAGTCTGAGTGGGGAGAGGGGGGGAGTCTGAGTGGGGAGAGGGGGGGTGTCTGAGTGGGGAGAGGGGGGGTGTCTGAGTGGGGAGAGGGGGGAGTCTGAGTGGGGAGGGGGGGAGTCTGAGTGGGGAGAGGGGGGAGTCTGAGTGGGGAGAGGGGGGAGTCTGAGTGGGGAGGGGAGGGGAGTCTGAGTGGGGAGTGGGGGTTGGAGTCTGGGGAGTGGGGGTCGGAGTGGGGAGGGGGGGAGTCTGAGTGGGGAGGGGAGGGGAGTCTGAGTGGGGAGAGGGGGGAGTCTGAGTGGGGAGAGGGGGGAGTCTGAGTGGGGAGAGGGGGGAGTCTGAATGGGGAGAGGGGGGGAGTCGGAGAGGGGGGAGTCTGGGGGAGGGGAGGGGGAATCTGGGGGGGGAGAGGGGGAATCTGGGGGGGAGGAGGGAGTCTGGGGGGGGAGGGGGGGAGGGGGAGGGGGAGGGGGGAGTCTGGGTGGGGAAGGGGGGAGAGGGGGGAGTCTGGGGGAGGAGAGGGGGGAATCTGGGGGGGAGTCTGGGGGGGAAGGGGGGTGAGGGGGGAGGTGGGAGTCTGGGTGGGGAGGGGGGAGAGGGGGGAGAGGGGGGAGAGGGGGGAGTCAGGGGGGAGGGGAGCCTGTGCGGAGAGGGGGGAGTCTGGGTGGGGAGGGGGAGGGGGAGTCTGAGGGGGAGTCTGGGGGGGAGAGGGGGGGAGTCTGGGGGGGAGGGGGTGCAGTCTGGGGGGGAGAGGGGGGAATCTGGGGGGGAGAGGGGGGGAGTCTGGGGGGGAGGGGGTGCAGTCTGGGGGGGAGGGGGGGAATCTGGGGGGGAGAGGGTGGGAGAGGAGGAGTCTGGGTGGGGAGAGGGGGGAGTCTGGGAGGGAGAGGGTGGGAGAGGGGGGAGCCTGGGTGGGGAGAGGGGGGGAGTCAGGGGAGGGGGCCGTCAGGGGAGGGGGAGGGGGGAGTCGGTGGAGAGGAGAGGGAGGGGGGTAGTTGGAGGGGGGAGGGCTAGGAGGGTAGTTGAGGAGGGAGTTGAGGGGGGAGGGCAGGGGGATAGCAGGAGGGGGAGGAGGAGGAGGGGGTAATCGGGGGAGTCGGGGGAGGGGGCGAAGGGGAGTCGGGGGAGGGTGGAGTCTGGGAGGGGTGAGTCGGGAGGAGGAGGGGGAGTCGGGAGGGGGTGGGGGAAGTCGGGAGAGGGGAGGGGGAGTCGCTGGAGGGGGAAGAGGGGGGGTGGAGGCGTGTAGGGAAGGGGAAGGCGGACGGCGGACAAGATGTTCACCCTTCTGAGACACTGGTATGCTGAGAAATAAGAACATAGGAAGTAAGAGCAGGAGTAGGCCATATGGCCCCTCGAGCCTGCTCCGCCATTCAATAAGATCAAAGTTGATCATCGACCTCAACTCCACTTTCCCGCCCTGTAGTATCCGAGTATAAATAATACACGGACTGCAGGAGAACAATAATGACAGGTATTTACTGAACAGAGGGTACTCTTTTATTTGGACCCAAAAAAAAACCAATTCGACTGTAAATAAACAAAAGTTCAACTAAAGCTTAACAAATCAAATTAAAATTTGGTTTTCCGTGTTGATGATGCACTCCAGTCCCCGCGGCGCCCACCGGTCGCGGAAATACTCAAGCGCACCGGCGGACACCGCGTGCTCCATCTCCAGGGCCACCCGGGCGCGAACATGGCCGCGGAAGAGATGCAGGCAATCCGGCTGGACGACCCCCTCGACCGCCCGCTGCCTGGACCAATTGATGGCTCTTTTAGCCAGGCCCAGGAGCAGGCCCACAAGGAGGTCCTCCAACCTGTCCGCTCCCCTCCGCACCGGGTGACCGTAGATCAAGAGCGTGGGACTGAAGTGCAACCAAAAATCGAGGAGCAGCCCCTTCAAGTAGTGAAAGAGGGGCTGCAACCTCTCACAATCCATATAAACGTGAAACACGGACTCCTCCAGGCCGCAAAAAATGCAGGCGGCCTGGGAGTCCGTGAACCTACTTAAAACCTTATTGCACGGGACCGCTCCATGCAACACCCTCCAGGCCAAGTCCCCGATGGAACAAGGGAGGACTCCCGCATAGAGAGCCCTCCATTGGGGACCTCCGCTACCGCCGGTCGGCAAAACGCCACGCCAAGGCGTGTCCGGACGGTAGACGAAGATGGCAAAGTGGAGAGTGTGCAGGAGCAGCCCGTACAGGAAACCCCTCCGCGCGGAATGAAAAGGCACGGAGGGTATTTCCTCGAGACGGCTCAAGTTGTGAGGCGCCGGTTCCCGAGGGGAGTTTCGGGGCCGGGCGCCGATGAGGAATTCCGTCCGAACGGGGGTAAGCTCGGACGGGATCGCCCCACGTGCTTGAGCCGCCTCGATACACCTAGTGGAGTCGGGGCCCAGTGCCGCTTTTACCGATTCGATGGTTTCGACCGCGAGCCGGACGTTGGCCCAGGACAGGCGCCGCGCCAGCTCCTCCGGCGCCATCCAGCCCGCTCCTCCGCCATCGAGCAGGTCCCCGACTCTGGTCACCTTGCCAGCCACAGCCCTACCCTCCGCCAGCCGCCCGAACCCGTGTTCGTGGAGGTGCGGATTCCTGAGCAGCGGCTCCCGAAGGAGAGCCGCCGCTCCTGACGGGGGAGAGCTCCGCCTGGAAGCGACGTAGTTCCAAACCCATAGTAGTTCCTGGTAGAAGACAGGCAGCTCCCGCAGGCCGGCACGCCTGCTGCCCACTTTCGCAAACAAGAGCTGCGTGTCGTAATTGAGGCCATGCAGCTGGCGGAAGAAAAACGTCGCCAGCGCACACCATCTCGGAGGATTCTCGACGTACAGGTATCTCTGCAGCGTCTGAAGACGGAAAGTCGCAGCCTGGGTGCGAAGGCACACCAGCGCCTGACCGCCCTCCCTAAGCGGGAGACACAGAACCGCGGCAGAGACCCAGTGCTTCCTTTTGTCCCAGAAGAAGTCGATGAGCTTCTTCTGAATCTTGGCGACAAACGCAGGGGGAGGGATCAAAGTGACCAACCGGTACCACAACATGGCGGCCACCAGCTGGTTTATGACCAGCGCTCGACCCCTGTAGGACAACACTCGGAGCAGTCCTGTCCAGCGTCCTAGGCGAGCGGTGACTTTGGCCTCCAGCTCTTGCCAGTTCGCCGGCCAAGCGTCCTCGGCAGGGCTAAGGTAGACTCCCAAATAGAGGAGGTGCGTGGTGCTCCAGGCGAAAGGCCTGAACTCCTCCGGCAGGGAGTCCACCCGCCACTGACCCACCAGGAGTCCGGAACATTTCTCCCAGTTGATCTTGGCGGAGGATGCGTCCGAGTAAATCTGCTGGCATTCCCGCATCCTCCGCAAGTCAGCGGGATCCGTGACCGTGAGGAGCACGTCATCGGCGTAAGCCGAGAGGACCACCTCCACGCCCGGCCCTTGCAGAGCCAGTCCCGTCAACCTCTTCCGCAAGAGGCGCAGGAAAGGCTCCACGCAAATGGCATATAACTGGCCGGACATGGGGCATCCCTGACGCACCCCCCTCCCGAAGCGAAGGGGCGCCGTCAAGGACCCGTTAACTTTAATCAGACACTCCGCGGCGGCGTACAGAAGTCGGATCCGGGCGACGAAATGCGTCCCGAACCCGAATGCGCGCAGAGTCCCGAAGAGATACTCGTGATCCACCCTGTCGAACGCCTTCTCCTGATCCAGGGAAAGGAAGGCGACCGACAGACCAGCCCTCTGGGAGTGGTGGACCAGGTCCCGGACCAGATGGATGTTATCGTGGATGGTCCGGCCCGGGACCGTGTAGGACTGGTCGGGGTGGATCATGTGGGCCAGCACGGTGCCAAGGCGAGCAGACATGGCCCTGGCAAAGATTTTATAGTCCGTGCTGAGGAGGGAGACCGGGCGCCAGTTCTTAAGGAGGCGGAGATCGCCCTTCTTAGGCAGCAGGACAATGACCGCCCTGCGCCAAGAGAGGGGCATCTCCCCGGTCGCCAAACTTTCCCCCAGGACCCGCGCGTAGTCGCCCCCCAAGACGTCCCAGAACGCCCTGTGGAACTCCACGGTCAGCCCGTCCAGCCCCGGGGACTTTCCCCTAGAGAGCTGGCGGAGGGCGCCGGTCAGCTCCGCCAGACTTAGCGGAGCGTCCAATTTTTCGGCGCCCTCCGGGCCAACCTTCGGCAGGTCCTCCCACAAAACTCTGCGCGCATCCTCGCTGGACGGATCCGGAGAGAACAGAGCCCCGTAATAGGCGCGGGTCTCCGCGCTGATTCCCTCCGGATCCGAGACCAGAGATCCGTCGTCGGCCAGCAGCCCCAAGAGCTGCTTACGGACCCACCGTCTTTTTTCCAGCGAGTAGAAGAAGGGGGAGCCGCGGTCCAGGTCCCGCAGGAGCTGGATCCGCGACCTCACGTACGCGCCTCGGGACCCGACGAGCTGCAGGTCCTTCAGCGCGCCCTTCTTCTCTTCGTACACCTTCCGCAGGGCCGGGTCCTCGACGACCTGACCGAGACGGGACTCCAGGTCGAGCACCTCCTTCTCCAACCGCCCGACCCGGGCCTCCCGCCTCTTGGTCGACCCCTTCGCGTACTCCTGACAGAAGAGACGGATGTGAGCCTTGCCCACATCCCACCATAGCCTCAAGGAGGGGAAGCCCCCCTGCTTCCTTCTCCAGTCGGCCCAGAATCGATGAAACGAATCCCGGAACCGTGCGTCCTCCAGCAGCAGGTTGTTAAAATGCCAGTACACGGACCCCCCCCGCGTGCGCAGCAGAGCGAGCTCCGCCCACACCAGGTGGTGGTCCGTGCACGGCACCGGCCGCATGGAAGCTGCCGGAACGCAGGAGACGAACGCCCGGGAAATGTAGAGGCGGTCGATTCTGGACCTTCCTCCCCCAGACCTCACGCTAGTGAAGGCGCTGGAGTCGGGGTGGAGATTTCGCCAGACGTCCACCAAGTCGAAGGACCCAACCAGGTCCCTCAACTTCTCCATCGCTGCCGGGCTTCGCGGGGGACCCGAACGGTCCCTCGCCTCGAGGGTGCAGTTAAAATCCCCCCCGAGGATGACGCACTCGCCCACGTCGATGGAGCCCAAGAGAGCGGACACTTCTTCGAAGAAGCGCACTTGCTGCGCACTGGTCTGAGGGGCGTACACGTTCACTAGACGGAGCGGCACGCCCCCCAGGCGAACAGTGACATGGAGCAAGCGGCCCGGCACGTGCTCCTTGACCCCCAAGATCTCCGGCTGAAAATGCGGGGCCAGCAAGATAGCCACCCCGCTGGAATTGTTGGAGAGGTGACTCATGCTGACCCCTCCTTGCCACTCCAGGAGCCACGTGGCTTCGTCTCCCGGAACGGTGTGGGTTTCTTGCAGGAAGCACACCGCATACTTCCCGTCCCGAAGGACCGAGAAGTTATTGAATCTGCGGCGCGCCTCCCTGCTGCCGTTGATGTTGAGGCTGGCTATGGTTATCTTCATGTCAGAAGCATAGTGCAACCACTACCTACACCTAACGGGGCGAGGAAGCGCAGCCGCTGGTCCGCCGCCACTTCCTCAGCAGCCCAGTGAGAAACGTTGTGAGCCGACGCAGCTCGAGCGGGTTCACACCCTCGTCCGCGCCCAAGATCTTAACGGCGGCGCGGACGGAATCGATGAGCAGCGCCAGCTCCGACCACCTGTCGAGGGCCAGCCGGACCTTATTGCGCTGACCCAGGCACGTGGCCATAAAATCCCGGAGTTCCCTTACGGAAATGAGGGGAGACTTGGCAAGGGGCACGAGGTCATCCATCGCCACGTCGGCGCTGGAGTCCGAATCGTCCTCCGTGCCCATCACCGAGTCCCCATCCTCCTCCAGGGGGTCGTCACCAGCGGCCGACCCGTCCGCCGCGCAGTGCGAAGCGAACGACTCAGCCGCGCCAGCCAGCCCCGCCTCCGCCCGGATCCCACCCCCAGGATCGGCGGCAGAGGATTTCTCCCTGGGCTCCTCTAGGGGTGCCGGGCCAGAAGACGGCGGCGGTTCAGAGCTCCCCTCCGCCTCAGACGCCGGAACGACCGGAGAAACCGGGGAGAGAACAATTTCCAGCTCCTCCAGTACGTCCGGCACCAGAGACGCAGCCAGGGGGCCATCCTCCTCCCCGCCACCAACCTCCGACCCAGCGGACGGGGGGTTTTGAATTAAAAGCTCTACCAGGACGAGCATCCCCTGGGAGACGTCCGGGTCGCATTGGGCAAGCTCATTATCCTCGAGCTCGCCCGACCCAACCCCCAGGCTGCCCGACCCGGCGAGGGGTAACGACACCGATAAAAGGTCAACTTCAATTACTGCCGCGGGTTGTTCCGCAACCCCCCCCACGGGCAGGGTCTCATCCCCATCCCCGGGAGGCACGTGCTGGACAGACACATCTGCCTCAGCCTCCCGAGGGACAGGCGACCCCTGCCGATCGCTGGTGATGACGACAGCGCTGGGGGGGCGGGGGGGCGCAGTACCCGCGGCGGGCGACGACTCCCCCTGCTCGGAGGGACCTTCCTCCTCCCGGTCCTCCTCCTCATCCAGGGGGTCGCGCCTTCTTTTTAGCACGGAGGGAGCGAGGGAGACCTCCATGTCTGCAAAGGCCTCCTCCTCGACTCCCTCCGGCGGAGCAGGTTTGTCGGGTACCTCGGGCCCGAGCCCGGCCGCAGGTATTGGCATTACCGCTGCGGCGGTTGCGGCCACAGGCTCGGGCACGGGGCCCCTCCCGCTCACATCTGCCCTGATCAACTCCGCGAGGAGCGCGGGTGTAAGGGGCTCAAGGGGCAAGGGCTCACCATCCACGGGGGGACCTGCCCTAAGGTGCTTCTTTTTTCCCCGCGCCTTCTTTCCGGCCGGACACGCTCCCTCCCCCCCGCTGGAGGCCTTGGTGGCATCGGCCCCCGACGTCAACCGCGCATCAGACGTACTTGACGCGTGGGCAGATCCGGGGGGAAGGGCGGCGGCGGCGGCGCCAGCCTCGGCCACACGAGATGATCCGGCGGCCTTGGAGGCAGGGCAGTTCCTCCTGATGTGCCCCACCTCCCTGCAGGCATGGCACCTCACACCGTCCGACGTCCAAAAGGCACGGTAGGCGGTCCCCTCGTGGAGGACGACGAACGCCCCTTCAGTGTCCTCCTCCCGCGCCAGCTGGATAAACAGCTGGCGCCGGAAGGAGAAGACGTGGCGAAGGCTGGCCTCCCGGAAGCCGAGCGGGATGGGCGTGATCCCCGACCTCACCTCCCCAAGTTGTCGCAAATGGGGAAGGAGGAGCTCACCAGGAACATAGGGCGGGACGTTGGAAATAATGATCCTCTGCGCGGTGGCCTCGAGAGGATCCACCGGCAGGAAGGTCCCGCCCACGGTGAGCCCCTTGGCGACAGCCAGGGACACCGCCCGCTCCGACCCCAGGAAGAACACAGCCTTCCCATAAATTTTCGAGGCCGCGACGATGGCTGAGGGGCCGACAACCCCAGCCATGGCCTTGACGCAGGCCTCGATGGTCATAGTGGGGTGAGTGTAGCTCTTCACCCCAAGCTTTTTCGTTATTAATCGAAAAGGTGACGGGGCAGCAGGAACAGCGGGAGCAGCTGTGGCCGTGGCTACCACTCTCGCATAGGTCCCGGCTGGCCCCGCCACCGGCGAAGATGCAGTCGCCATTCTGGGGTGCTTTTTTTAAGGGCTACACTCACCCCAAGTCACAGGCCTGAAGGTGTTAATGGCCTCGGTGTATATATATATATTTTTTTTGTCCTCTATTGAGCAGAGGGAGCTGATTAAAATGAGGACACACCTCTCTCCTTATTGATTTAAATTGGGAGAGGAGCCCTCGCCCCTCTGCTCAATTGGCAATTAATAAAATAGATGAAACTAAGGTGCCTTAGAAAGACAGGCAGAGAGAGACAAAGAGAGAGAGAGAGAGAGAGAGAGGTGGGGGGGTGGGAAGGAGGGAGGCCGCAAAGGGCAGTGTTGCCACTCAGGATGGTGGGTGGGTGTAGGCAGGGTTGCACTCTCCGATGGAAAAAGTCTTTGGTGATGGTGGTCTTCTGGCAGGGGGAGAAGACGTCTTCACCTGGAAAAGCTGGAGAAGCCCAGGCTTAGTCCTGCAACAGGTCTTAACGATGTAATTAAATTAAATTAAGGACTTCACCTTGGGCAGCTCCAAGCTCTCCCAGGGCAGGCAATAGAAGGGATGCTAATTAGTGGTGTGTGTGGCCTAGCTTTTAACAAGAGCACACACACACTACACCCCTTGATGATCCGGCCTTGCTTCTTCTTTTCTCCCCCCACCTAAAATACAAAGTCTTGGGAGAGTGCCCCAAACAACACCCACCTGTAGATGTTCCGGATGAAGTTTTCTTCCCTCCTTTCAAGCAGTTGGTTTCTCTCCCCTCTCTCCCTCTCCTGAAGTGGAGGCCAAATTGGGGAGGCAGTGATGGAAAGGCCTCTCCCCTGGTTGATGTTGATGTAGGCCTCCTTTCTCCTTTTCCTCCTCTGTCCTCTCTCTCCAGGCACCTCAGTTGATGTAATGATGGTGGAGTTGGTGGTGGTGGTCCAACGTTCTCCTCCTCTTCCTGGTCAGGGGACCACCACTTTAATCCACTCTCCAAAGTCTGGCTGCTCCCTCTGCTCGTGCTTGCAGCTGAACAGAGGGTAACTTAAGACTGAAATACAGAAGCCTGCTATGACTTTATATACAGGGGTGGTCACTGCCGGTACTGCAGTATAGAATCAGTTCTTCTCTTAAAGGTACATACACAACACGCCCGATCTCCATATCCCTTGATTCCCCTAGAGTCCAAAAATCTATCTATCTCAGCCTTGAATATACTCAAAGACTCAGCATTCACAGCCCTCTGGGACAGAGAATTCCAAAGATTCACAACCCTCTGAGTGAAGAAATTCCTCCTCATCTCAGGCTTAAATGGCCTACCCCTTATCCTGAGACGATGCCCCCTAGTTCTTAATACTCCAGGCAGGGGAAATAACCTCTCAGCATCTACCCTGTCAATCCCCTTCAGAATCTTGTATGTTTCATAGTCATAGAGTCATAGAGTTATACAGCACAGAAAGAGGCCCTTTGGCCCATCGCATCCGCGCCGGCCATCAAGCCCTGTCTAATCCCATTTTCCAGCATTTGGTCCGTAGCCTTGTATGCTATGGCATTTCAAGTGCTCATCCAAATGCTTCTTGAATGTTGTGAGGGTTCCTGCCTCTACCACCCTTTCAGGCAGTGAGTTCCAGATTCCAACCACCCTCTGGGTGAAAAAGTTCTTCCTCAAATCCCCTCTAAACCTCTTGTCCCTTACCTTGAAACTATGCCCCCTGGTTATTGACCCCTCTACTAAAGGGGAAAAGTTCCTTTCTATCTACCCTATCTATGCCCCTCATAATTTTGTACACCTCAATCAGGTCCCCCCTCCGCCTTCTCTGCTCCAAGGAAAACAACCCCAGCCTGTCCAGTCTTTCTTCATAGCTGAAGCGCTCCAGCCCAGGTAACATCCTGGTGAATCTCCTCTGCACCCTCTCCAAAGCAATCACATCCTTCCTATAGTGTGGCGACCAGAACTGCACACAGTATTCCAGCTGTGGCCTAACCAGCGTTTTGTACAGCTCCATCCTGCAGCTGTCATCTGTACAACAACAGACCCACAGCACACCTCACTTACCCATGCGGGGTTCCCCGACATTGGGAAGCCCGCAGCAGAAGTCACAAAATGGGGATAAAGTCTCTTAACTGCCTATTAGCTACCTGTTAACAGGCAGTTAAGTGGCTATAATCCTCTTCCTGCCGCTAGGACTTGGGTCCCTGTGCAAATCGAAGACCCGACTCCCAGGAAGATTGGTTGGAGGTGGGTTGGGAGTGGGTTTGGGACTCACTCCTATTCTTTTTGATTTTCCCAGCAGTACCGCCTCCAACCCCACCTCCTCAGGGCTGGTAAAATCCAGCCCCTTGTGTTCTCCTCACAGCTTACTGCCCCACCTAGCTTTGTATCATCAGCAAACTTAGATACATTACACTCAGTCTCTTCATCTAGGTCATTAATATAGATTGTAAATAGCTGAGGCCCCAACACTGATCCTTGCAGCACCCCACTAGTTACAGCCTGCCAACCTAAAAAGATCTGTTTATCCCTACTCTCTGTTTTCTGTCCGATAACCAATCCTCTATCCATGCTGCTATATTACCCCCAACCCCATGAGCCCTAATCTTGTGTAATAATCTTTTATGTGGCACCTTATCGAATGCCTTTTGGAAATCCAAATATACTACATCCACTGGTTTCCCTTTATCTAAGTAAGATCTTTTTAGTCTGTAAACCTTGTTGAGTAGGTATCTGTGGGCAGGGAGCAAATGCCTTCTGTGATGCCTCACTGTTAAATGCCATCAATCTGGCCATCTCCTCATCTTCCTTACCTTCAAAACAGAGGAATAAAAGAATTCCTGTTGGAAAATCCATGCCCCCTCCCAAACACCACTAGTCCACAACTGTACTTTTTACATAGCTGACTAAAAAGTCTCAACACAATCTTCAAAGCACCAAACAGCTAAAACTAATAGTCAGGCAAAGACAAACTTCCAATTTCAGCTAACAAAATAGCCTACTCAATGTAGTATCCATCTCAGGGCTGTGTTTGGGATGGAAGTTGGGGGAAATGGAGTAGAAAGGTTAGGGAGGACCAGGTGATATGAGTATACGTTACATAAACCTAGAACTAAGTTAGATGTCAGAAGGTATTTCTTTTCTCAGGGAGCCATCGACCTCTGGAACAAGTTGTTGGCATGTCCAATGAGTGTGGAGTCGCTGCAAACAGCCAAAAGGGTGCTGGACGAGTTCTTGTGTGTGGCTGATATCACTAGGTATAGAAGGTGAGTGAATTTTTGGGGATGTGTCTCCCAGTCACTGTGGCCTCCTTAAACTTCTTTGATTGCCTTCAAGGGTTGGAGAGGAATTTCCCTTGAGTATTTTTCCTAAATTGTGCTTTTCTCCCACTGTTTACTTAGGGTACGCAGCACAGAAACAGGCCATTTGGCCCAACCAGTCCATGCTGGCATTTATGCTCCACTCGAGCCTCCTTCTGGCTTTACTCATCTAACTCTATCAGCATAACCCTCTATTCCCTTCTCCCTCATATGCCTACCTATCACCCCCTTAAATGCATCTGTACTATTCACTTCAACCACTCCCTGTGGTAGCAAGTTCCATATTCTTCCCACTCTCTGGGTAAAGAAATTTCTTCTGAATTCCCGATTTGATTTCTTGGTGACGATCTTATATTGATGGACGCTAGTTTCCTCTGAAGTGGAAACACTCTCTCTGTGTCCACTCTATCAAAACATTTCACAATTTGAAAGACCTCTGTTAGGTCACCCCTCAGCCTTCTCTTTTGAAGAGAAAAGACACCCACCCTGTTCATCCTTTCCTGATATGTACACCCTCGCATTTCTGGTAACATCCTTGTAAATCTCTTTTGTACCCTCACCAGTAAGTACCTCTATATCCTTTTTATAATATGGCGACCAGAATTGTATGCAGTACTCCAAGTGTGGTCGAACCAAGGTTCTTTGCCTTTGCCAGGAAATTTCCAGTTGGATGGCTGGCTCTGCAGGGTGGGTGGATGGAGGCCATGATGTGGATATGTTGCACCGTGATAGTATAGGGACACAGTTGATGGACCAGCTGGTTTTATTCTGTCCTTAATTTTTGTATGTTTGTATGTGAACTTCAACAATTCACACATTGTACATTGCACTGCTGGAAGGCGCAGCAAATATGCTTCTCACCTGGTTTTGTAGGCCTGGAAGAAGCTAAGCTATGAGGAATGGTAAGTTGTGCACATGGGAGCAGGAAGTTACAAAGGGACATAAAATAACGAAGACTTGTATTTATATAGTGCCTTTCATGACCACCGGATGTCCTAAAGCGCTTTACAGCCAATGAAGTACTTTTTGAAGTGTAATCACTGTTGTAATGTAGGAAATGCGGCAGTCATTTTGAACACAGCAAGCTCCCACAAACAGCAATGTGATAATGACCAGTTAACCTGTTTTAGTGATGTTGATTGAGGAATAAACATTGACCAGGACACCGGGGATATCTCCCTTGCTCTTCTTCGAAATAGTGCCATGGGATCTTTTACATCCACCTGAGAGGGTAGACAGGGCCTTGGTTTAACGTCTCAACTGAAAGATGGCACCTCCGACAGTGCAGCACTCCCTCAGCACTGCACTGGACATAGACTGATTAAGTGAGTGGGCAAAACTGTGCAGATGGAATTCAATGTGGGGAGGTGTGAGGTCATCCATTTTGGATCCAAGAAAGACAAAACAGAATATTTTCTTAATGGCGAGAGACTAGAAACTATGTAGGAGCAAAGAGATTTAGGTGTTCAGGTTACAGGTACACAAATCACTAAAAGCTAGTGTACATGTAGAAAAAGTAGCCAAAAATGCTAATGGAATATTTGCCTTTACCTCAAGGTGGCTGGTATACAAAGGGGAGGAAGTTATGCTTCAGTTGTAAAAGGCCTTGGTCAGACCCCATTTGGAGCATTATGTTCAGTTCTGTGCACTGCACCTCAGGAAGGATATATTAGCCTTGGAGGAGGTTGGGATGTATTCCCTTGAGGTTAGAAGTTTGAGGGGTGATCTACTTGAGGTGTTCAAAATTATAAAAGGATTCAATAGAGTAGATGCAGTGATGCCATTTCCTCTGGTGGGAGAATCCAGAACAAGAGGGCACAATCTTAAAATTAGTGATAGGCCATTCAGGAATTAAAGCAGGAAGCACTTTTCCACACAAAAGGTAGTGGAAATATGAAATTCTCTCCACAAAGGCTGCGGATGCTGGGAAAATTTCTAGATAGAAATTAACATTTTTATTAGGTAAGGCTGTTAAGGGATTGGGATCAAAGATGGGTAAATGGTGTTGAGGTACAGATCAGCCATGATCCAACTGAATGGCAGAACAGGCTTGAGGAGCTGACTGGCCTACTCCTGTTAGTATAAAGCACATCCAGTGTCAATGAGCCAGGTAGCACCATGAGTCAATCTTGCCACCTTTGTCAAGCACCAGCATAGCTAAACACATGCTGGAAGAAATATAATAAGCTTGAGGAAGTAGCACTGGTTGAATGAGGAGGAGCAAGTGGTGTAGAGGAAATAGCCATATTCCAAGAGATACACCATCCTATGAACAGATTTCTGATATTAATACATGACATCCTGGGTTTAAAAGTCTGGAAAACCTCAGCAACACAAGCTGTGTCAATACAGGCTTCTGAGATAAAATGAAGTGTTAACACAAGCTGTAAACACCACACAAGCTTTTGAAATGGGAATTGATTGTTAATACTGAGACAAAGACCCTATTGAAGAAGCAAAGGCTTGCTTCCGAGATGTCTGCAGTTTAGGAGAAACACAATAGCAATGCCCAAGTAAAGTGTTAAAAATTAACACTAACACTAACACTTCGAACAGGAACACGAATATTAAAAAACCATGTGCCTTTGATAAAAGTAACATCAAATGAAAGATAGGAAACATAAGTCAGTAATATAACCAACTAAGATGGCTAGGAAAACAAACACCCTACTTGAAGTGTTTTTGATTTACATGTTGTAAAAGATACCTACAGAACACTTTGAAAATATAACTTCAATAGATACACCAAGCAATTACATTGTGTTTGTGTTGAACTTGGAACACATAGGAGTCACGACATCTGATAATAACCAGTTAAGCCAATATTAAGAATTGAATGAAAGACCTTCGATTTAAAATGACATCGAAGAGATAAATCTGTTATAACCTTTTTATGATAAGTTTTTGAAACACAGTAGACAGGATTCTGAGAGTTGGCAGCTGAAATGACAGAAAGAATAGAAAAGAATTCAACAAAGAATGACTAGAGATAATTAGCTTACATCAGCAGAAAACTTCAAAGAATAAACCACTAAAAAAAGGTATAAAAATAGAGCTTTTCAGATGGAAAGTCAGAAGTCGCTGGAAAGGGCAAGCGTTTCTCAACTTCAGAGGCAGTCTCTGTAAGTTTTTAATTCTTTGCGTCTCAGGGATCAAAAAGATACTCTTATTTGATTTTGGTGGATATTCTGGATTAAGAAATAATAAGAAATATAAAAATGTACGAAGTTAAGATTTGAGAATAAGGATCTCTGAGAATAAGAAAAGTCGCGATTGACTCACAAGCTGTTAACTGAATGTCGGTTCTTTAATAAATTTATATAATTATAGAATTGTCTCAATTAGTATTTCTGTATCAAACTCGCGAACTCAATCTCTGTATACTCTTTTATGAGGAGTTGCAGAATTCTGGGAGGGTTTTCTGGACCCTCATAATATCCGGAAGGTTACAGTCCACTTAAACTTATTAAAAGTGCTATCTGGAGGATGGTAACATCTTCAGTCGTTCCTTTCCTTTAGAGAGAGATAGCCTGGACCTGTAGACCCAATTAAGCATCTTATAGAATTCGGCTATCTCTAACTTTAGTTGAAGGTGAACGTCTGGGGAATATGCCTGGTCTGGGATAGCCCGAAAAGGGCTAGGACTAGTAATTATCCCTTCAGTGGTGTGACAGCTAAAAAACAGGCACCTGCTTCTTGGAGGGCCAGCACAGTTTTTTTTTTGCTTCTTCAGCCATGCCTAAGGATTTTCATTTCACAGGGCCTGTTTGTAAACAAAGATTGCTATCTGAGCATGATCATTTACAGGAGTCACTTATATCAATGCAAAATACCCTACAAGGTATTTTGAGAAGTATGAAGGAGTCTGCTAGATGGATTGGTGCAATCCTGTATGAGCAGTGGTCTGCACTGCAGTCTAGCATGGGATATGTGGCAATTCCTGTTGCAGAGATTTCAGTGGTGCAGGTACTAAGCACCATGGGTGTGTATCTCCTGAATATAGCAGCAGTCTTAGCAAAGGCCCTGTGCTCAAACTTAAAAATAAATTATTTTGTTTGGCTTCAACTGGTTGGGTTATTAGATTGAGGCAACCTTGAGGCAAGGATTCACAGATTTCATTGTTTCCATCCATGGACATGCTGAGGAAGCACTCAATAGCACTGACATGCATAAAGTAGGCACAGATGAGGCTGCTGTCTTGAAGGGCATTGCCACATCGGGCTCATGCAGCATCTCTCTGGAGATGACAGATGTGCTGGAAAGTTAGAGCACCTGTAGCAGGAGTGGATGCGGCTGAATTTGTTACAGGGATATTGCTTGAAAGAGTACAAGGAGACATCGGGCCAACAGAATCACAACTGGCTGTTCCTTAACCCACAGTCAGGCATCACACGTACTCCTTTCACAGGGGAAGCACTTAGAAGAAGTATTAGGTTAGGGGCTAGACAATGTATGCAATCCCCCAGCACAGAGGAAGTACGATGGTAAAATGCACTGCCATCACTAAGGCCTCACACAAAGTAGGAAAATAATTGGTAGCACTTGATTTGTACTTTGTACTGAGGATGTCTTTGTGATTGTGCAGAATAATTTAGAGCACAGCAAAGGGTAGGAATTGATAACAATTGAGGAAGTGCAGAGGACTGTTGCTGATTTTACTTTATTTTGTACATGTAGACAGGATGATTTCTTAAAGGGGCAAATTAAGCGTTTCATTTAAATCTTGCATGAGTATCTGGTGCATCATTCTTACTAGCATTCCAGGAGCTACCTTCTCATGGTGACTGTCACTCTACTACTTTGATGGGGAAGGCAGCTCTGCCTGAACCTGTAGATCCGATAGGTGGTGTAGCAGGAAATCTGGGCAGTATGCCTTTGGTGCCACCTGACATCTCTAGCAGCCCTTCTTTCCTTTCATATGCCCTCCTCTTCTAAATGTAGTATCAGGGATGCATTGAAAACAATTCTGAGTGTGGTGAATTTTCTGTCAGCGGAATTTCAGTGAGACCAATTGAGCATTCTGAAAAACAAGGAGCTGGTTTAGGTGTAACTTCCAATTCACACAGGCATTGCAAGTGTGCTGAGTAAAGCCTCAAATTTATAATCTGATGTGCTCCTCTTTAATGAAAAATTGAACCAACAACTATTACCACAACTAGGCTAACATAATGCTTAATAGTAGTTATGCTTACCATCTCGACGGCTGTATGGCAACTTTAGAATAGATAGAAACCAGACAGGAAACTTAACATTACAGGTAAGTAACACATGTTTGCCATTATTGCCAACAGCAATTTCTATTGTAGCATGCAAGGCACATTCCTTTCCTTGTAATGGGATGGATTTTCATCTTTGCCGCTTGGGCGTTGGACATTGTCTAAGTGAGCACAGAGAGGAAGATCTGGTGGGATCACTTATCAAAATTCGAACCTGTCTAAAATTCCTTTCATTGATTTTAATAGAAGAAAAATCTGGTAAGTTATATAAGAGGCGTGCAATCCTCCTCATTGGATTTTATCAGCTGTGGCTCAGTTGGTAGCACTCTTGCCTCTGAGTCAGAAGGTTGTGGGTTGTGGGTTCAAGTCTCACTCCAGAAATCTAGGCTGATACTCCAGTGCAGTACCGAGGGAGTGCTGCGCTGTTGGAGGTGCTGTCTTTCAAATGTGATGTTAAACCGAGGCCCCGTCTACTCTTTCAGTTGGATGTTAAAGATCCCACGGCACTATTTTGAAGAACAGCAGGGGAGTTATCCCCGGTGTCCTGCCTAATATTTATCCCTCAGTCGAGATCACTAAAATACATTATCTGGTTTTTATCACATTGCTGTTTGTAGGAGCTGGCTGTGTGCAAAATTGGCTGCCGCGTTTCCTGCATTACAATGATGACTACACCTCAAAAGTACTTCATTGGCTGTAAAGCACTTTGAGATGTAAGGCTTGACTTCCAGGCGGTAGAGATGCAAGCCTAACCCATTACCTCACAGAAGTAAAATGCACAATGGATCTTGTGAGACATGGAGAGAACATTCTGCCCTATAAAGCATTAGAAGACTTACTACTAGCAGCAGCGGCAGAAAACCATTGCAACCTCGCCCAACACTCCTCATTTTAGAGCAGAAAAACTAAAGTTTGTGCAAATATTTGCCCAGTGCAATTGTAGATGTTGCAGTGGCAACTCTCATCCAAGTCTACTCTTACTTTAACTGCAGTAACTTTGAATTATCTGATAATTCAAAAACAATACTAAATTCCCGCTTTGCTGTGTTATTTGCATTGCTTAATTCAAATTATTGGATAATTCAACTTTTTGTGCAAAAAATGGCTTTCAATTCTCAGGACTAGATGATAGTTCTAAAGGTGTACATCTGAAAACTTTGTGACTTTTATTTTGTTTTTTGAGTCATAAGCAGAACTGCACCACATTTAATATTGTCACAACCTATTAAGACTGTCATGCAGAGTGGGAAAACAGGAATGCAGGAAAGTGAAGGATTGACCCTATTGTATCACTATAGTTTCCACTATGCAGTATATTGACTGTTAAAAATCAGTCCAGAACCAAATTCAAAGTCACTAAAGTGGGAAATCTCAGGTCCACGGGAGTGGAAAATGTACGGCATTAATGAGAAGAATGTGCCCATGTTCCTTGGAAATTTAGGAAGATTCATTCACTGACCTTTCACCTTTGGCTTTACCAACCTAAGGAAGGGAACACCATTAAAGCAGCTTGAATTAATAGTTTCAAGAGGTAAGTAGATGTGTTTCTGGAGAGAAAAGCAATGAAAGAATATGGTGAGAAGATAGGTATGTGGTTCGAGCAATTAAAAAGGATGGACTTGTTGAGCCTATTCCTGTTCCTAAAAGTTCTACATTTATGGGTTCCAAGACAGAAATCATAGCCAAAGGCTCAACAAAAGATGTGTTTATCTGTACTGACTACTCACAGCACAAATGTAGTCAGCAACATAGTCCAAGGCTTTTCAATAATTGGCCAGCTGTGTTTGAGTGATGGGCTGGGAAAGATCATTATAATCAGCAATTATAAAGTCATATTTTCATGGTTTATAAACAACCAGATATTATGTTACACTCTCACTACTTGTTTGTAAAATACTTTTTGCATCATTCAAATTTACTCATCTTTTGTGAAGTTCTTTTAAGCTTGCCTTTTGTGACAATATTTTCCACTTCCAACGAAGTTTAATTCAGTATGGTACCAAAAATAAATGTTTTCTAAAAGCGGAGTCTCAATGGCTCAGTGGGGAAATAATCACTTTGTAATGAGATACTTAGCCATACAGAACAATAAGGTCCAAGGTCTGATCACCTGTATATGCTGAGCTAGCTGATCTCATTGGAGCCACTCAGAGAGGAATAGTGTCCGAGATTCCTGTTCCTGACTGCTATTCAGGGACCACTGCTGAAAGAGTATGTGTGAAAACTGGTAACGATGAAATCGATCTTGTCTGTGATGGTCCAATGCTGCAAAAATACTCATGGAGTCGGATCATAATTGAAGAATAGCTACTTAACCAAAGTACAGCAGTCACCAGCAGCCATAGACCTACACTCCAGCCTAAGCCAGTGTCTTCAGGAAAGGATAAAAAATACTTTGAATTGATAACCTGATTTCTTGCTTTGAGAGAATAGGGCATGGATGCAGAATTGAGGAAAAATTAGTTATTTAGTAAGTCTTCAATAAAAATGTATTTATTTTATATAAATAAAATTGTTTAATGTCAATGCTTGCCATATTTACAGAAAACCTTTAAACAGCATTTGTGGAAAGAGACACGAGCACCAAAAGATCAGGATTGTCAGTCATTTCCAGAAGCCATCTTTCAATTTGCCTGGAAGCACTTTATACTGAGGAGTTTTTAATTCACAAACAAGCGGGAGAGTATCGATGATCAAATCAAACAAAAAAAATGTATGTAATGTAAAATCTACTAGCAGGGTCAGGAGTGATATTTAGAGGTGCTTTTTGCAGTAAAGCTTTAAACTTTGTACTGACTGTGTCTTTGTTATGAGCGTGCTCTGTCAAATATTCGTCTTACAAAGTATTAGCTTGTGTGGAAACATGGAGACAGTGCTTTAGTTTTAGTAATATGGCCTATAGGGCTCAAATTTCCACTTAACATTCATACCTACAATGGTGAAGTATCTTGAGAGCCACTAGAATTATTTATTTCTTTATCTGAAATAAAGTTATTTCATGCCAAGATTGTATTTTGGATTGTATTATATTTAATAAAGGTAATTCTTCCTCAGCAAATGCTTTTGTACCAGAAAAATCAAAACATGTTAGACAGATAATGTAAACAAATTGCCGATAACGAGCATTCTTGAAGTCTTCTATTTATCCAAGTGAATGCTTTTGTATTAATTCCAACCTCACTTTTTTCTCGTACTTTTTTCAAAACTTTACAATGGTTATCATACTGCAGCAATTGTTTTACATTTTGCTCGTAGCATATTTCTGTCAACATGGATTGATGCAATGTGTATGTTATACATGTTAGTAAAGAACTGTTAAACATTCGGAATCAGGGTCATTTGTTGACAATGGTCACAGGGTCTTCTTCTTAAGCAGTCCCTCGGAACCGAGGATGACTTGCTTCCACACTAAAAACTAGTTCTCAGGTGACTGATGAGTCCAATGCGGGACCTACAGTCTCTGTCACAGGTGGGGCAGACAGTGGTTGAAGGGGCGGGTGGGTGGGGTGCTTGGGTTGATGTGCGCTGCTTGCGCTTGGTTTCCGCGTGCTCCCGGTGAAGAGACTCGAGGTGTTCGGCGCCTTCTTGGATGCTTCTCCACCTTCCTGGATGCTTCTCCTTCACTTTGTGCGGTCTTGGGCCAAGGATTCCCAGGTGTCGGTAGGGATGTTGCATTTTTTCAAGGAGTCTTTGAGGGTGTCCTTGAAGCATTTCCTCTGCCCACCTGGGGCTCTCTTGCCATGTCAGAACTCTGAGCAGAGCACTTGTTTTGGGAGTCTTGTATCGGGCATGCGGACAATGTGGCCTGTCCATCGGAGCTGATCGAGCGTGGTCAGAGCTTCGATGCTGGGGATGTTGGCCTGAGCGAGAACACTGACATTGGTGCGCCTATCCTGGCATGGATTTGCAGGATCTTGCGGAGGCAGCGTTGGCAGTACCTCTCCAGTGCTTTGAGGTGCCTGCTGTACATGGTCCATGTCTCTGAAGCATACAGGAGGGCAGGTATCACTACTGCATTATAGACCATGAGCTTAGTGCTGGGTTTGAGGTCCTGGTCTTCAAACACTCTCTTCCTCAGGTGACGGAAGGCTTCACTGGCACACTGGAGGAGGTGTTGGACTTTGTCATCAACGTCTGCCCTTGTTGACAGTAGGCTCCCGAAGTATGGAAACTGGCCCACATTGTCCAAGGCCTCGTCATGGATTTTGATAATCGGGGGCAGTACTGTGTGGCGGGGGCAGGTTGGTAGAGGGCCTTTGTCTTACAGATGTTTAGTGTAAGACCCATACTCTCAGACACTTTGGTGAAGGTGTTGATGATGGTTTGGAGTTCGGCCTCTGAGTGTGCACAGACGCAAGCGTCGTCTGCATACTGTACTTCGATGACAGAGGATGGGACGACCTTGGATCTGGATTGGAGGCGACAGAGGTTGAACAGTTTCCCGTTTGTTCTGTAGATTAGCTCCACTCCAGTGGGGAGTTTATTGAGGGTGAAATGGAACATTGCAGCCAGGAAGATCGAGAAGAGCGTTGGTGCGATGACACAGCCTTACTTGACCCCGGTCCATACGTGAATTGGGTCTGTGGTGGATCCGTTGGTCAGGATCATGGCTTGCATGTCGTCGTGAAGCAGGCGGAGGATGGTGACAAACCTTTGAGGGCAGCCGAATTTGAGGAGGACACTCCATAATCCCTCCCGGTTGACAGTGTCGAAGGCCTTTGTGAGGTCAAAGAAGGCCATATACAGCGGTTGGTGGGTACAGCGGTCACAGGGTAGCTGAACAGGCATCCACTGCAGCTATCTGACATTGTCTGGAAGTGTTGTGGGATTTGGTCACTATTCTTGTGGGACTAGCCTAGGTGCTGTTGCACTCCAATCTTCCCTCCGGCATCAGCCTGTCTTTCCATTTCTGGAGATGTTTTGTGGAGATGCGAAGGGAGGTTGACAAGTAATAGTTTATTCCTAGGCACAGCATTATATTAAAAACTAAACTGAGAAAATAGGCTAATTAAATCCTGTTATTCATAGGTTATATAATGCATCAAGCTACATGATGTTTTATATTTTATTATAATCTTAAAAATAAGTAAAGTAAGCAAAGGTTCAGAAACTAGGCTGACTCCCCATTACAAAATGTCTGGGGTTGTCTGAAATAGAAACATGTATGTTACAATCCAATTCCTACATTACAACAGTGACTATACTTCAAAAGTAATTCATTGGCTGTATAGTGCTTTGGCGCGTCCTGAGGTTGTGAAAGGCACTTTATAAATGCAAGTTCTTTCTTTCTTAAGCATCTTGAGACACTTTACTATGTTAACAGTGCTATATAAATGCAAGTTGTTGTTGTATTAAGACTGTTGCCTTAGGTGTAGGTCCTGGTAAGTGTTCGAGTTCCAATAGGAACACAAGGAGTGCACTAAACTACTAAATTCTATAAAAGAAAATGGTCACCTGTAACCCTTTGTGACTTCTAGTTAAAAGCTCAACCACTATATCACCTATGGAAGTGTCATGATGAAACTAGAATCATATCCCATTAAATTACAAGTGATCTGGGATGGTTCTGTGTTCAAGTGGATTCTGGCAGAGCACTGTGATCGCAAGTCTGCTAGGATCCATTTTTTACTTTGTGATGGGTCAGAGGTGTTTATATTAACATTTGCAAACCCAACGTTTAATTTCCATCTTGGCAGAGTGACTAAATCTGAAATGTTAGAGAATGATTATGTCGGGGGTGGGGGTGGAATCTTGACAGAGACTCCAGCAGCAGTGAGACTAGCAGCAATATATGGGAGAAAGGACTATTTTCTTTGAGTGCTGTAATTTGGCTCCCTTTAGTTACAGTTTTTTGAAAGCACTTAAGTGGCAATAAAGCTGAAACACTATTTTCAGTGCTGTGTTCCTCACCTGTCACTATGTGTGGAACAATTTGAAACACTGGACAGTAGCTGGAATTCAGTCTCCTGCTATTACCAGCACAGCTGTCTCACTTCGCACCTCTGAAGTATGCCAGCAGTAACTGGAGGTTGAATTCTCTCTGGTGTGCTGTGCTCTGCCTCATTCTGTGCGTTAGATGCTCTACATTTAACTACTTCAACGCCAGTTTTTGCCTTTTAGGTTTTAACCAGTTCTAACAAATTAATCTCCATTGAATGCTCCCATGAAAACATTCCATCAAAACAAGATTTTTAAACCACAAATTTGGAAAATGTCAGGTCCACTCTTTATGGTAGCAGCATGTCAGAAAAACTGTATGCATTAATTCAGAAGACTAATTGAAATGGAAGGCACTGAAAGGGACAGTCATTCACGTGATGCTTGTATTTCCATCACAA
This sequence comes from Somniosus microcephalus, assembly GCF_052327205.1. Lineage (NCBI taxonomy): Eukaryota > Metazoa > Chordata > Chondrichthyes > Squaliformes > Somniosidae > Somniosus > Somniosus microcephalus. The sequence goes on from NC_140987.1 coordinate 200,123,224, forward strand.
GAAAAACATTTTTTTGGTGAATCGATAACCAGGAAAATAATTACTAAAAGCCACCCCTCCTCCAGAAAATAGCTCGACAAAATTGAAAGTCTGAACTGCAGTATTTACAAAATATCCTATTCATTGCGTAAGAGTCTTCCATTGGGGCTTGCACAACATTCTTGCTACATATACAGGGGGTCTGAAATGATGTTTAAACTCCTCCTCACTGGGTTCAATAAAGCTGCAACATTCTTTATGATAAGCTCTGTATGATCCTCCCTTTGGAACCAAGTCTGATTTCTAAATATACAGAAGTATTATTGGAAGCTAAGGAGAGATGTAAAACTCCTTACAAATCATTACTTCACCCACAACCAATTTGGAGCCTTTTACTGCTGTGCTGCTCACATTCAGTTTCTGAATACAGAGGCAGCCCTTATACATTATATTGGACTGCACCAGTAGCAAATTACTCACAGGGGAAAACATTTTTGAATTAATTGGAATAGTTTCCAAATTGTGAGCAAGAATGCAAAAAAATAACAGATTAAATTCTTGGTGCACAGAATACAGGTTGATATGTTCAAAATGCCGATTGATATGTTGAAGGACTGCATCTATTTTTGAGCTCCTTGTCAGATTCTGCCCCCACCCCACCCCCGCCTCCCCCAACCACCATATACATGGATCTGCATGGCTGATGCCTTGGAGGCATATATTGCAGGGAACTCTTTGAAATAACTCCTCATAAATGGAGGTTAAGAACCTCAATTGTACTAGTAAGTTTGTATTAACTATAATGTTTTATTAACAAAAATGTGTGATATGAGCTGGAAGAGACCTGGGAAGGATAAACACAATAGATGTTGGTATCAGCATAAAAAAGCCAATTGTCTCTTTTCCATAGACCATTTATGACCATGTTTATGAAATGCTCCAATAACTGTAGAATTATTACGTCCATTTCTCTGACTTATGAGCAGGTACTACTTGTAAATAGATTACCTATACTACCATACAATTCTTGAGGGAAGGTGGGTAGAGAACAAAAAGGGCTGCTATTTAATCATGTACCAAAATTCTAACAAAGTGTAATATGTTTGATTCTGTGAAAGACATTGTGGGTGAGTCTCCTTGGTTTTTTCTGCTCTGCTGCTGTAACCTTGTGTCAACGTGTGTAAACAGGGTTTCTGCTGAAATTCTGCCAATGTTACTGTGACGATACGGGAGAAGCCCTGAGGAAATTCACCCCTTTTGTTATAAGATAAAAAGGCCCAAGGGAATGGAATACTGCAATTTTATTCAGCATTATGTTGCCCTGCATAGGGGAGAGAAGCAGCATGACACTCGTCTCTCCCTGTCCAATCTAGTTTTGGAGTAGGCTGTCCAGAAATTTCTAAAATGTAAACCAGACACCAGGGGGGCAGGGGGTAAATGTCCTTGCTGTTTCTGCTGTACTTCCCCTGCAGGAATGGCATAGGAAATATTCTTAGCAAGGAAACTTGAGTGGAAGCAGTTTCTGCCTTTAAAACAGCACCACAGGATTGAGTAAAGGAAACTCGGGCAGCATTTACTATAAGAGGCATTGAAGCACATGTCATTACTGAAGTCTTCTCTTGTGTGAAACATCTATTTGTAACACCACACCTTCTCCCCCACTTTCAAATAAAGGGACATTCCCTTATACCAGTACCATTATCTCACATGATAATACATCAGCACTTTTTGTCCCTCCAACACCATACCAATCATCATTACCTCAGTGAAGATATCAGCACCAAAGAAATGCACCCTTTCCTTTATGTTTCTATCGCTATGACTCAATAACATAGCACTTTGTCAGTGCTCGTTCTATTACAGTGAATTCCAAAGTGCACACAGTCAGCCTACTCTTTCTTCACACTGTGCTTTCCCTGCATGTCTACATGTGCCTTTTTAACTTGTTCTCATGCTTCTTCTAAGTGCCACCTGAAGGCCAGAATTGTGGGAGATGATTGGCTGCTTATGTTGCACAGATGGCTTATGGGACTGAAGTGCCCTGTCAGCTTGCTTCTTGGCAGCTTGGTGTCACCTCCCACATTCCACTGGTGTAGTGCTATGAGGGAGACAGCTTGAGGCTTGGCATATGTGCTGCCACCCTGAGAGGTGGCAGTGTCATAGAGCTGGGACTTCTGGGTGGCTTGGTTCTCATCAACCACTTCATCATCATCATCTTCCTCCTGTGTCACTCATTGCTGAGGTGGATCTGCAGGAAAGGAGGTTAGAATCTAAGAATGAGTGAGCATCACCCCCTTGGAATTAAGGAGTCAGAGAAGGTGGTGGAATATTGTGACAGTGTGGTGTTCATGGGAAGCCAGGGGAACAGTGTAGGTACTCAGTCAGTAACCTAGTGCTGGCCAGATGCCACCTACCTGTCCATCTCCCATAGCAAGAGCTGTGCCTCCCAACGAGTTGCATGGCCCTCTTCTTGAAGGGGGTGATTTACTTAAGGTTGGGGAAGCCTGTGGCAGGCATTGTGTGCCAATTTTTCCTGCAAGAAGATGAGGGTTAGGCTAACAGTTGAGGAGTATGTGCCAATTGGCATGGGAGAGCTGAAGTAAATGACGTGAGGCTATTAAAGTGGACAAAGGGGTTTTATGGTTAGGCATGTAAGTAGTTGCTGTGAGGAGAGCTGGGTTGCCATAGGACAAGAGGCCAAGTTACAACCCCCCTTTAGCAGAGAGCATTGTGAAGGGTTAGTTAGGCAAGTGTTGCTTTAAGAGGGTGAAGAGTGTGCTGGTATCCATGGTGGACCTGGAAGAAAGGGTTGGATATGCAGTGTATTACCATGCCTGCCCTGCTGAGGATTTGGAACTATTCTGCAATCTGTGGGGTGAGGGAATTGGCATTCAGTGCCTGTACCAACTCCTTGGGTAGCATGAGTAATACTTCGGTGTGGGCATGGTGGCACCCATAACCTGGAGTCTGGTCATTCCACCTTCAATGCCCACCAGGAGTGCTTGGAATCCTGAATGAGTGAGGCTGTGTGTTCTCCTTGTCTGACTTAGTGCCATGCCCTCTGCCTTTGAGTCCACATGGTCCTTGAATGTTCATAATTCTGTACCAGCATATTAAAAGTATTGCTGACATGCATTGAAGTTGCCTGTTTGTCCTCCAGTCTGCTGCTGAACAGTGCAGGCTGAACAGTCTTTTTAAAAGCTGCACAGAAGTTTCCAGGTCGTCCAGCTGTTTTACACCAAAGACTGCACCAATGGGAATGCAAATGAGCAGACGCAGGGAATTCACATGTAACTCCCTCTGCAGGCCACCAGTCTGCTGAATTATATTAAAGGGGCAACAGCGGTGTAACTCATGTCAAGGAAATGCTAGGCCCAGAACGCCAGGTTTTAAAATGTAGGTCCATTTATTCCACTTGTATGGAGGCATTATTAAGGTTGTTAAGTTTTCAATGCATTTTCATTATCAAGAAAAGAAACATCAAATGCAGGCATAATCCCAGTCTCTGCCCCTATTGTATTCTCTGCCTGATTTTAGACTTGGCAAAAAATAGGAACCAAAGTGATAGTGGATGAGATAATAGGAAGACATGCTCATTTTCCGTCTTAAGATTTCTGGTTTTTCCTCTTATGATGAGTCTAGAAAGTTCTGGAACAATTTTCTGGCCTGAAATTTGGTGAGAATCTTTTTTAATACGCAGCTGCATTTTTAAAGTGTTGTGAGAAAGCAATTCTATTCATGCTGAAATGTGAAGGAGCTAGTTATAAATGAGTCTCTGCTGTCCTTTCACCCTCAGCACACCAGAATTTTAACAGGACTGTCAAATAAAGAATGGACCCATTTGGCAGGTTAGAAATATGAAAACTATTTCCTCTCTGAGTTGGATCATTTTAAAATATAAAGAAACAACACCATTTTAAAAGGAAATGCATTGGCTGTGCTGCACTTGTGTTACTTTCGGAGGCAGGTTTCCTACTTCAGTAAGGTCATGAAGGGTGAGGTTATCTAAGATTGTGTCAGATTTCTGTTGCCTGTGAATCAATACTACACAAGCCCCTTCTTTACTGGTGTGCCACAAACTTAATGTGGCATGACAAATTGTGGGAGGGGAGTCCAAGTAAGCGTGAACATGCACATACCTCAAAAATGTATCTGTACCAAGTCTTTCCAAACAACTGGCATTTTACTACAAAACATACAATTGAATCTCAATGGAATAGAGGACACTGGAATTTTACTCATTGTTGCAAACCTGTAAAGACAGGAGGCTTGAAGTAAAACAGAAAGTGGAAGATTTACTGATGTAGGAAGCAGCAAGCGGCAGCAACTAGGCTAACTAACGACCACACCCTACTGACCACACACAATTCTCAAAAAACAGCTCCCCATATTCTGTCTCTTGAGTCACCAGATGTGAGCTGCAGAGCCGTAACTCAAATGCATTTAGATTTTAAAACATATAATCAGCTTATGTATTCTATGCGCTAATGGAGCTTCATAACTGAAGTCAATTTTTAAAGTTACATTAAAAAGAATAAACAGCTGTTCTTAGGGTCAAACATGGTAACGCATTCAAATCTGCTGTTTGCAATAAGGATGCTTTTTACGGAAAAGCAATTTAAAACTTAAAAGTACTCATGCGCATTATCAGGAATATATGCAACTGTCTTTCTTTGAATCTCAGTTGTGTTTGATCTTGTATACACTGTCACCCACCCAAATAAATATGGCAACTTTGCAGATGAGAATAACAATGATAGGGAATCCGTTAGTTTGCGCAACCAGCGTGATTTGCTTAAAATTGGCCAAACCAGCGTAAAAGATTGAGAAATTACATTGAGCATAAATTGAGTTTCCACAATCTTTAACACTGGTTTTGAAAACAATGAGTTGGAAGCTGGCTCCGCCCACGAATCAAAATAATGAGCATGGCAAGTTTCTGCCGATTGTGCCCATTTTTGAAGGCGCTTCAAATGAAGCGTTTTTTTAGGTGCAAAGGCACTAGTAGGCATGTTTTAAAAGATTTTAATTATTAGAAAATATTTAATTTACTAAGAAACTGACTAGTGTACACCAGTGGTTAGCACTGTTGCCTCACAGCGCCAGGGACCCGGGTTTGAATCCGGCCTCGGGCGACTGTCTGTGTGGAGTTTGCACATTCTCCCCGTGTTTGCGTGGGTTTTCTCCGGGTGCTCCGGTTTCCTCCCACAGTCCAAAGATGTGCGGGTTAGGTTGATTGGCTATGATAAATTGACCCTTAGTGTTAGGGGGATTAAATACGTGGGGTTACGGGGATAGGGTGGGATATGTGTTGGTGTAGGGGTTACGGGAATCGGGTGGGATATGTGTCGGTGCAGGCTCGATGGGCCGAAATGGCCTCTATCTGCACTGTGGGGTTTCTGTGATTCTGTGATTCTGTGAATGAAACTAGTAAAGGATTCGGTATAGTATTTTTAAAGTCATTTTCAGCTTATTAAAATCAGGTTACTCACAGGTGGTGGACTCGACACTCTTATTAAAAATGCTTATTTTTTGTGATAAGCCCATTTTCAGCTGTATTAATAAAACTGGTCCAGGTTACCGCTCTTAAATACATCATGAATATTTGTTAATGCAAAGGAAAAAAAAAAAATGTTCTATTACGCTGCCCGATGGCACAGGTTCATGGAAGATTTTACGATTCTCATTAAGCAAATGAGTTTGAGTGGAAACTTGAACCAAAACTTCACTTCAGAAAACCAGCGAAATCTCAAGCGCAATTTGCACCTAGATTGCCAATTGCACTCAAAGTGAAAACTCTGCCCCACCAAGTCTAAATGAAGTAAACACTTTTGACCCTGGCTGAAGCCAATGCTGTTGTAGAAACTGGAACACAGTAAAACTTCTGGCATGATCTTGGCTATTTCAAGATAGCTGCTGTTTGTAAATAGGAATTTCTGGATTTTGTAAGCCAAAAATTCCTGACAACACATCTCTGTAATCATTTAAATTTCTGTCGCTGTTTAACTTGATAATAAAATCTTTTCTAGTCTGTGAAATGGTTTATTAATATGTAATCTGTGTATTTGCATTGTATTTTCTTTAACTATTATCCGATTACATAGAAGCAAGAGTCCCAGCGAGCAGCAGATCAGCGCTCTGGCCTTTGAATACTGGGTTGACATCGAGCAGGACACTCGCATCCGAAGGAAGTGCAGTGGAGACCAGCCCCCTCCGCCTCCGACCATGTCGGTCCTCCTGATAAGGAGTTGTGTGTCAGACTCATAACCTGTCCACATTAAAAAAATGGATTTTGTTATGGAAACAATGGGGAGTGCAATCTGCTGGATGTAAAAGCAGTGGAAGAACTGGGTTACCTCATGTGCCACTCAGCGTGGAAGGGAGAAGCAGCAGAAGAAGGAGACGTGGAAGCAAAGGGTTTGATAACCACTATTCTTATAAAAATGCCTTCAAGAGCTTTACTATGTATTAAATCTTCTCCTACAGCACATTTATGACTGGTGGTTTATTTTCCAGCCGGCATTGCTCATCCTTACAGTTTAAGCCACAGCATGACTGCCCACGTGCTAACAATTACAGACCACAACACACAATCTCTCTGTCGCCGCTCGCCAGACTGTCCCGTCACCAGATATCAAACTTACCACCACCTATTAAGTACTTTCTTTGAAGCATCTTTCTCTTTACTTGCTCCAGCTTCTGATCCTGACCTGTTTGACATCTCTCTCTGGTGCTTTCTAAAATCTTCCTCCTGACCCCATTCAGTCTTTTGGGTCTGGCTATAATAAGCCTGCTCCACAGTATAACTGGATAGGAGCTCAGACATCACTGAATGCCAGGCACAGAACAAGGGCACAGGCAGAATCCAATCTTGTATCAGCAAAGAAATGAATGGAGTTTTGGCTAAGTAAATCCACTCATAAAGATTTTTGAATCATGCAGACAAGAAAGGCCTTGGGTTCAGTTCCAGGTTAGCTGGGGGTCAAATATAACTGTGCACATTGGGCGGGGTGTAAAACAGGCAGCCGACCTGGTTCCTGGCCAGTGGGAACAGGTAAAATCAACCCTCTGACCTCAGTTGGGGCAGTGCTGGGCCAGTGTTATACTTGGCCTCAGCACAGCTGGGCAAGGAAGCTAGGGTTCCTGCACTGATTAACCCACCACAGAAGGAAATTCTCAGGTATGGCTGTCTGTGCTGCTCCCTAAGATCGAATAGCCTGCTGACATTCACACAAGTAAAAGGGGCACGTGGGCAAACTATTGGAAGGCTGTTGGCACCCATGGAACTGCAGCCCAGATGAATCATTGGGGCAGATTTTGCGGTCGACGGCATACCTACAGAGTATGCCATCAGCATCCGAATAGAATACGAACTTACCTGATGGGGACCCTCCTTCACGAACTTGCTGTTTGACGCTGCGTACTTGAGGGCAGCGTAATGGCCCATGGATCCCAAGGGTGCAGCGTGTGTGGAAGCGTCCTTGGGATCACATGGGCCTGGTGCTCCAATCAATGGAAGCACTGAGTTTCCTCTTGACAGATATGTGGGAACCAGCATTAGGCTTTTACATTTAATTGTTCAATGGGATATGATAACTGGTACAAGGGGGGAATAAGGCAACAGAGGAGAAAGGAGGGTGCAGACCCGCTGAATCCACTCACAGAATGGGCATGGTCAATGACAGCAGCACTGTACGGTGACTTTAAAAGCTTTAACGACAGGAAATTAGATATAGTGAGGTTTAACATTTAGTTTTTTATTTGGGATTTAGTATCAGTTGAATTCAAATTGCCCCACACAAAAAACTGGCGAAATGACAGCAATAAGCTTCAACATCAGGATTTCAATAAAATGTTTGGACAAAACAAACAAACAATTTCACTTTTATGTGAGCTAAATAAGCTAAATGCATGCCGAATGATGCTTTGGACCTTTCGAGGTTCCCCTTACGCTGATGCAAACAGACCAGAAATTTTCGTACATAATTGCTGGGCAGTTAGTGGGCCATTAGCCCAACTCTGCATCAACAATTGGGATTTCCAAGGCGGAGCGGATGATCTGTCAATGACTTGACAGATCGCAAGCTCAGAATTTAGGAAATCCCGAACTTGCGGTCCATTTCAAAGGCGGTATGATGGCTTATCTGAGAGTACGCCGTCATACCCACTGCAAATTTTGGCCTATCATCTTCAGGAGAGGAGAGAAAGGAAAAAAGTTGAAATTGTGCTGTTCAACATTACTAACAAATAGATTCCATGACCGGGCACTCCCATCAAGAAGTGCTGCTTGCAGGAACGCAGTTCAGAAAACTGTGGACCCCACCCCAGCCCATGATTTTCCATGCAAGTGGATGGAAAGTACGAAGATGGGAGCCTGCAATTTCCCAACTTTACACTCTGAGTCACCTTTTCTCTGTGTGGTAGTGCCCGATTGAAGAATCAGCCTTGATGTGTTCAGATGAAATTCTATGTCTGCTATTTTAATAAAGGCCTTAAACCTTTTATAAATAAACAGGTCATTGAGTAGATTGGGCCTATAATTTCTGGAGTTTAGAAGAATAAGAGGTGACCTCATTGAAACATACAAGATTCTGAGGGGGATTGATAGAGTAGACGCTGAGAGGTTGTTTCCCCTGGCTGGAGAGTCTAGAACTAGGGAGCATAGTCTCAGGATAAGGGGTCGGCCATTTAAAACTGAGATGAAGAGGAATTTCTTTACTCAGAGGGTTGTGAATCTTTGGAATTCTCTAGCCCAAAGAGCTGTGAATGCTGAGTCATTGAGTATATTCAAGGCTGAGATAGATAGATTTTTGGACTCTAGGGGAATCAAGGGATATGGAGATCGGGCGGGAAAGTGGAGTTGAGGTCGAAGATCAGCCATGATCTTACTGAATGGTGGAGAAGGCTGGAAGGGCCATATGGCCTACTCCTGCTTCTAATTCTTATGTTCTTAATGGCATTGTTTAAATGCCAGACTGGAATTTCATACATATCAAAGCTTTTGTTGCTAAAGTGCACTCTATATAGTTCCTTTGGGCGTTTTGTATTTTAAATGTGCAGAATGAATGCAAGTTGTTGTTGCAATTTCAACTCAGAAATTTTGAAATCAACAAAAGAATTGTTTTGATTTTTTGTTGTTGCAGTTTTTATGGTCTAGGTTCAGTCACAGTCATTTTACCTGTGCTCCACTGAAGCCTGAAGCTGCCTGATCTCAGCTGGTTTAGGAACTGAATGTGGAGCTGATCCCACAAACTCACTTTATTTTAATTCACATACATTTTACATTAGGAATAAAGTGACTTCAAGATTTCATCTTATAATTATGAGAACATTTTCTAAAGGCGTTTCTCCACTGCAAGCTGCAGTTAGAGAGGTTTGTGGAAGACCGGGTTTCCGTCTTCATATCTATTCCACATGTGACATGCTGTGTAAGTGGAATGTATATTATATTCTAGATGCTGTGGATTTTCTGGAATTGGTTAGGTTCAACCCTCTTCAATTTTCAATAATTTACTCCCCTTATTTAAGTTCCTACTCGGAGCTACACAGAAAAAGCAACCGGCCTCCAGATCTCTGCTAATTATTCTGTGCAACTGGTCATCAGGAGCTGTGCAATTGTAGATTAGTTTGGCTTCATTCCTAATTTGTGCCCTTGCTTGAGAAAAGCACCTCACCTCTGCTTGGTCCTTTACCCTGACAGCATGGTGGAGATGAGGAAATCATTGGGAGGGTGATAAGAGAGTCCTGCTACTGCAGGGCACAGTGTGTGTAAGTGGGGAGAGGATCAGTAGGATGAATATCATCAGTCCCATGGAACATTGACATTGTCTCTGCAAAACTGGCAGTATTCTTTATTTTGCACTTATACACGAAAAGGTTACAATCAGGGTAAAAAGGAATTGCAGGTAGGTTTATTTTGTGGCTGTCATAGAAATTGATATTTTTACTTTCAGAGAATTTATCTAATGGTAAGATATATATTTTTTAAATTAACAATGGCTAATGTCTGCATTGTGTTATTGTACTTTCTTCAATAGGAAATGTATATTTATTGGCTTCTGCTGTTGAGAAATTTCTGCAGCTTTTTGCTGATTTGATTAAAATTCCCCCAGATTTTAGTGTTTTTTTTAGTAGATTACCATTTCCCCAGGTTATAACCTCTAAGTGCATACAGTGCAGAAAATTATTATCAGAGAAACCTGATAGAACTAGTGTTTGAGACTTTTAAGTTTTCAGAATTTGGAGTGGGAGAGGGAGGATCCAGTTGTCGTGGTCCACGTAGGAACCAACGACATAGGTAGAACTAGGAATGAGGTTCTGCTGAGAAAGTTTGAGGAGCTAGGATCCAAAGTAAAATGCAGAACCTCAAAGATAATAATCTCTGCATTGTTACCTGAGCCACACACAAATTGGCATAGGGACAAGCAGATCAAAGAGTTAACTGTGTGGCTCAAAGAGTGGTTTGGGAGGAAGGGGTTTCAATTCATGGGGCACTGGCACCAGTACTGGGGAAAGAGGAAGCTGTTCCATTAGGATGGGTGCCACTTAAACCGAGCTGGGACCAGTGTCCTGGTGAATCAAATAACTAGGGCTGTAGAGAGGCGGGGCAGGGAGGCGGGGGTAGGGGGCCGATTAGTGGAGGGGATAGGTGAGGGGAAATTTAGAAATCTAAAGAGAAAAGTCAAGGCAATGGAGCAGTATAGTGATTTGGGTAAAGAGAGTGTGTTACAGGAAGGGACAGAGGGGGGAAAAATTGGGTATCACCCATTTTGGGGCGCTAATATCGGCCAGGCGCGAAGTTTAGCACCTGACGCTAATTTTCGCCTCCGACTGCAAAATTCACCTCTATTGCCCCGGAAGTGATTTGAGCGCTAAATCAGGAGCTACACACCTCTCTTAAGGCGCAAATGTCAGGGAGCGAGGCATTACCTCAAAATGCTACCGAAGCTCAGGTGATGGCAGTTACCATGGAAGCCAAACAGACTGGCGCCGTCTAGTTCTTAAAGTGGAGGGGCCATCTTGCTGGCCAGCCACACCCTGCTCATTGCAGCCTTGAATCTCGGCCTGAAGAGACCTCTAAAGCAATTGTGTTGGAAGCACTAATGGATAGGCCCACAGAAAGAGCTCAGCACTTAGGAACCTCAAAAGTGGTGCTGAGGGTCAAAACTCCTTAGGACAGCGTTAAATCTTTCCAGACGTCTCTCTCCCTCTCAACCTGCATATACCAAAAATTCTGCTGACAAGAAAAGGCAGGAAGTGCCCACCTTTAAATAGCGCTCCCCCAGCCCCTTCCCAACTTGAAAACGTTCCCCTCTACCTGTCATTCCTATCAGCAGGTGCTAAGGCAGAGGGTGTGACCAACCAGGGAACAGGCTATTTTAGATCTTGTATTGTGTAATGAGACAGGGTTAATTAGTAATCTCATAGTAAAGGATCCTCTGGGGAAGAGTGATCATAATATGATAGAATTTCACATTGAGGTTCAGAGTGAAATACTTAAGCCTGAACCTAGAGTTTTAAACTTAAACAAAGCCAATTACATAGGTATGAAGGGCGAGTTGGCTAAGGTAGATTGGGAAATTAGATTAAAAGGCATGATGATAGATAAGCAGTGGCAAACATTTAAAGAAATATTCCAAAATTCTCAACGAATATACATTCTATTGATAAATAAAAACTCCACAGGAAAATTGATCCCTCCATGGCTAAATAAATAAGTTCAGGTTCATATTCGATTAAAAGAGGTTTATAATATTGTGAATAGTAGTAAGCCTGAGGATTGGGAGAACTTTAAAAACCAGCAAAGGATGACCAAAAAATTGATAACAAAGGAGAAAATAAAATATGAGGTTAAACTAGCAAGAAATATGAAACAAATTATAAGAGGTTCTGCAAGTATGTAAAAAGGAAGAGAGTAGCAAAAGTAAGCATTGGTCCCTTAGAGGCTGAGACAGGAGAAATTATAATGGGGGATAATTCTGATTTCATGGTAGAAGACCAAAAAGCATACCAAAAATAGCAGTGAACCGAGGAACACAAAGTAATTAAGATCAGTAGAGAAAAAGTAATTGAGAAACTGCTGGGAGTACAAACTGACAAATCCCCTGGACCTGATGGCCTACATCCTAGGGTTCTAAAATAGGTGGCAGAGATAGTGGATGCATTGGTTGTAATCTTCCAAAACTTCCTAGATTCTAGAACAGTCCCAGCAGATTGGATGGTACAAATGTAACCATGCCCTTCAAGAAAGGAGGAAGAGAGAAAACAGGGAACTACAGGCCGGTTAGCCTGACATCAGTCATCGGGAAAATGCTGGAATCCATTATTAAGGATGTGGTAACAGGATACTTAGAAAATCATGATATGATTTGGCAAAGTCAACATGGTTTTATGAAAAGGAAATCGTGTTTAACAAATTTATTAGAGTTTTTTGAGGATGTAACAGGCAAGGTAGATAAACGGGAACCAGTGGATGCAGCATATTTTGATTTCCAAAAGACATTCAATAAGGTGCTACATAAAAGGTTGTTATGCAAGGTAAGGGCTCATGGGGTTGGGGGGTTATATATTAGCATGGATAGAGGATTGGCTAATGGACAGAAAACAGAGTAGGGATAAATGGGTCATTTTCCGGTTGGCAGGTTGTAACTAGTGGGGTGCTGCAAGAATCAATTCTTGGGTCTCAGCTATTTATAATCTATATTAATGACTTAGATGAAGGGGCAATGTATCCAAGTTTGCTGATGATACAAAACTAGGTGGGAAAGTCAGCTGTGAGGAGGACACAGAGAGCCTGCAAAGGGATATAAACAGGCAGCAGCATGTCAAGGAGAAGGGCAATAAGGTGGCAGATGGAGCATAATGTGGGGAAATGTGAGGTTAGAGTCATAGAGTCATAGAGTTATACAGTACAGAAAGAGGCCCTTCAGCCCATCGCGTCCGTGCCGGCCATCAAGCCCTGTCTAATCTAATCCCATTTTCCAGCATTTGGTCCGTAGCCTTGTATGCTATGGCATTTCAAGTGCTCATCCAAATGCTTCTTGAATGTTGTGAGGGTTCCTGCCTCTACCACCCTTTCAGGCAGTGAGTTCCAGATTCCAACCACCCTCTGGGTGAAAAAGTTTTTCCTCAAATCCCCTCTAAACCTCCTGCCCCTTACCTTGAATCTATGCCCCCTTGTTATTGGCCCTCTACTAAGGGGAAAAGTTCCTTTCTATCTACCCTCTCTATGCCCCTCATAACTTTGTACACCTCAATCAGGTTCCCCCTCAGCCTTCTCTGCTCCAAGGAAAACAAACCCAGCCTGTCTAGTCTTTCTTCGTAGCTGAAGCGCTCCAGCCCAGGTAACATCCTGGTAAATCTCCTCTGCACCCTCTCCAAGGCAATCACATCCTTCCTATAGTGTGGCGACCAGAACTGCACACAGTACTCCAACTGTGGCCTTACCAGCATTTTGTACAGCTCCATCATAACCTCCCATATGCCTTTTTAACCACCTTATCCAGCTGTTCTGCTGCCTTCAGGGATCTATGTACATGCACACCAAGGTCCCTCTGATCCTTTGTCTTTCCTAGGGTCTTACCATTCATTGTGTATTCCCTTGCCTTGTTAGTCCCTCCAAAATGCATCACCTCACACTTTTCAGGGTTAAATTCCATTTGCCACTGTTCCGCCCATCTGACCAACCCATCTACATTGTCCTGTAGCCTTAGGCTTCCCTCCTCGCTATTTACCACCCCACCAATTTTCATGTCATCTGCGAACTTACTGATCATACCTTTTACATTCACATCAAAATCACTAATGTAGACCACAAACAGCAAGGGACCCAGCACCGATCCCTGCGGTACCCCACTGGACACAGGCTTCCAGTCACAAAAACAACCTTCGACCATCACCCTCTGCCTTCTGCCACTAAGCCAGTTTTGGATCCAATGTGCCAAGGCACCCTGGATCACATGGGCTCTTACCTTCTTGACCAGTCTCCTGTGCGGGACTTTATCGAAAGCCTTACTGAAATCCATGTAAACCACATCCACTGCACTACCCTCATCCACACACCTAGTCACCCCCTCGAAAAATTCAATCAAATTTGTCAGGCATGATCTTCCCTTGACAAAGCCATGCTGGCTATCCCTAATTAATCCTTGCCTCTCCAAGTGGAGACTAATTCCGTCCCTCAGAATTTTTTCCAGTAATTTCCCAACCACTGATGTTAGGCTCACTGGCCTCTAATTCCCTGCTTTATCCCTACTACCCTTCTTGAATAATGGTACTATGTTAGCTGTTCTCCAGTCCTCTGGCACATCCCCTGTGGCCAGAGAGGTTCTGAAAATTTGTGTCAGAGCCCCTGCAATCTCCTCCTTTGCCTCACATAGCAGCCTGGGATACATCTCGTCCAGGCCTGAGGATTTATCCACTTTTAAGCCAGCTAAAACTGCTAATACCTCCTCCCTCTCGATGCTAATATGTTCAAGTATATCACAGCCCCCCTGCCCGATTTCTATGTCCACATCGTCCTTCTCCATAGTGAACACAGTGCAAAAAATTCACTTAAAACCCCACCTACATCTTCTGGCTCTACACACAGCTTGCCACTTTGGTCCCTAATGGGCCCTACTCTTTCCCTAGTTATCCTCTTGCCCTTAATATACTTATAAAACACTTTAGGATTTTCCTTTATTTTGCTCACCAGTGTTATTTCATGGCCCCTCCTTGCTCTCCTAATTTCTTTTTTAAGTATCCCCCTGCACTTTTTATACTCCTTTAGGGCTTCCTCTGTCTTTAGTCCTTTGTATTTGCCAAAAGCCCCCCTTTTTTTCCGAATCCATTCTCGTATATCCCTTGACATCCAAGGTTCCCTGGGCTTGTTGGTCCCAACCTTGACCTTTACGGGAACATGTTGCCATTGTACTCTCTCAATTTCCTTTCTGAAAGACTTCCATTGCTCTGATGTGGATTTTCCATCAAGTAGCTGATCCCAGTCCACATTGGCCAGATCCTGCCTTATCATATTAAAATCGGCCTTCCCCCAATTTAGAACCCTTATTTCCGGTCCATCCTTGTCCTTTTCCATGACTACCTTAAATCTCACTGAATTATGGTCACTGTCACCAAAGTGCTCACCTACTTACACTTCTACCACTTGCCCGGCCACATTCCCTAGAATTAGGTCCAGTACCGCCCCCTCTCTTGTTGGACTTTCTACATGCTGGCTCAAAAAGCTCTCCTGGATGCACTTTAAGAATTCTGCACCCTCTAAGCCTTTCACACTCTGACTATCCCAGTTAATATTGGGGAAGTTGAAATCCCCCACTATTATTACCCTATTATTTGCACAGTTCTCTGATATTTGCCTACATATCTGTTCCTCTATCTCCCCCTGACTGTTTGGGGGCCTATAGTACACTCCCAGCAAAGTGCTTGCCCCCTTTTTGTTTTTAAGTTCAACCCATATGGCCTCATTAGAGGAACCTGTTAATATATCATCCCTCCTTACAACAGTAATTGACTCCTTAATTAATATTGCGACACCTCCTCCTCTTTTACCCCCCCTCTGTCTCGCCTGAAGATTCTATACCCCAGAATATTGAGCTGCCAGTCTTGCCCCTCCCTCAACCATGTCTCCGTGATAGCAACAATATCATACTCCCATGTGTTCATCAACAACTTCACTTCATCCACCTTATTCGCAAGACTCCTTGCATTAAAATAAATGCCATTCAGCCTTGCCCTACTCCCTTGTGCCGTTACACATTTGGTCTGCCTTCCAAGCTGACTTGTTTTTTCCTCTACATTTGGCTGTACATCACCCCCTATTATAGCTCCACTCTGTATCCCATCCCCCTGCCAAGTTAGTTTAAACCACCCCCAACAGTGCTAGCAAACCTCCCCGCAAGGATATTTGTCCCGTTCTGGTTCAGGTGCAACTCGTCCGACTTGTACAAGTCCCATCTTCCCCAGAAGCAGGCCCAGTGCTCCAGGAAACTAAAGCCCTCCCTCCTGCACCAACTCTTTAGCCACGTATTCATATGCTCCATCCTTCTATTCCTATACTCACTAGCACGTGGCACCGGGAGTAATCCAGAGATTACAACCTTTGAGGTCCTGCTCTTTAATCTGCTACCTAGCTCCCTAAATTCTTGCTGCAGGACCTCATCCCTCTTCCTACCCATGTTGTTGGTCCCAATGTGAACCACGACCTCTGACTGTTCACCTTCCCCCTTCAGAATGCCCTGCAGCCGTTCAGTGACATCCTTGACCCTGGCACCAGGGAGGCAACAAACCATCCTGGAGTCACGTCTACGGCCACAGAAATGCCTATCTGTTCCCCTTACGATAGAATCCCCTACCACTATTGCTCTCCCACTCTTTTTCCTCCCTTCCTGAGCAGCAGAGGCACCCCTGGTGCCGGGAAGTTGGCTGCTGCTGCCTTCCACTGGTAAGTCATCCCCCTCAACAGTATCCAAATTGGTATACCTGTTTGAGAGGGGGATGGCCACAGGGGTCCCCTGCTCTACCTGCCTGTTTCTACTGCTCCGCCTGATGGTCACCCATTTCCCTCCTGCCTGTGCAGCCCTTACCTGCGGTGTGACCAACTCAGTAAACGTGTTTTCCACGACCCTCTCAGCATCGTGAATGCTCCAAAACCCATCCATCTGCAGCTCCAGTGCCTCAATGTGGTCTGCTAGTAGCTGCAGCTGGATACATTTCTGGCACACATGGTCGTCAGGGACACAGGCAGCGTCCCTGAATTCCCACATAGAGCAAGAGGAGCATAACACGGGGCTGGGCTGTCCTGACATGACTTACCCTTTAATTAATTAAAATTAAATCAATACCACCAATTTAATGATATACTCAAGGGTGCTTGCCTGCCAGCAGTCCCCGCTACACCACAGAGACCCTAGAAACTATAAACCACAGAATTTAAGTTTTGTAAAGAAGGAGAAAGAGTAAATATTTAACAACCAATCACTTACCCGCTTTCTGGTGACGTCACACTTGGATTACTTTTTACTTCTCTCCTTCCCTCAGACTTCGGAGATTGGAGACTGGAGACTGGAATGCCTTACCTGGTCTCGGGGCTGTTTTTGAACTCGCCGCTGCTCAGCCTCGTTCCCTCGCAGGTCCGCCCGCCTACCTCCGCTGCTCTGAGGCCTTACCTGGTCTCGGAGTTGTTTTTGAACTCGCCGCCGCTCAGCCTCATTCCCTCGCAGGTCCGCCCACCTGCCTCCACTGCTCTGCGGCCTTACCTGGTCTCGGAGCTGTTTTTTAACTCACCGCCACTCAGCCTTGTTCCCTCGCAGGTCCGCCCACCTGCCTCCGCTGCTCTGAGGCCTTACCTGGTCTCGGAGCTGCTTTTGAGCTCGCTGCCGCTCAGCCTCGTTCCATCACAGGTCTGCCCGCCTGCCTCCGCTGCTCTGAGGCCTTACCTGGTCTCAGAGCTGTTTTTGAACTCGCCGCCGCTCAGCCTCGTTCCCTCGCAGGTCCGCCCACCTGCCTCCGCTGCTCTGAGGCCTTACCTGGTCTTGGAGCTGCTTTTGAACTCGCCGCCGTTCAGCCTCGTTCCCTCGCAGGTCCGCCCGCCTGCCTCCGCTGCTCTGAGGCCTTACCTGGTCTTGGAGCTGTTTTTGAACTCGCCGCCGCTCAGCCTCGTTCCCTCGCAGGTCCGCCCGCCTGCCTCCGCTTTGGTAGGAAGAATAGAAAAACAGAATGGCCTAGAAATTCAGTATAGCCACGTTTGGGGTGCTACAGCTGGGCGTTCGCTAAATGTTGCGCCCGGCGCAACTTAGCGCCACCTTCGCCGATATTGAGTTGCATCGCCCCAAGAGGTTGCTGCTGCGCTAAAGCAGGCGATGCACGACTATCATTAGGCGTTAAGCCGGCGATCCGGGGCGCTAACACCGAGGGCGGGCGCAGCGCAGGTGCGGCGAGTTGCTCAATGAAAGCAGACACGCTGGAGCCGGTCAGCTCTTAAAGGGGGAGGGTCGATTTGTTTGGCTGCCATGCCCTGCACACTGCAGCCCTGAAGCAAGGCCTGACCATTGCTGGTTCATCAGTTCTACGCCCTGAACCATGGGGAAGCCCGCTATTCTTCCAAATCCCATTGCACGCTCTTGCTGCTTGTCCAGGGTCATGGGGAAGGAGATGTACTGACGTCTCCTTCTGAAAAGGGCATTGTTCACCTGGCGGATGCAGCAATGTACCGCGAACTGGGAGATGTTGGCAATGTCCCCAGTAGCGGATTGGAAGGAGCTGGTGGCATAGAAATTGAGAGCCACCGTCACCTTCACTGCCACCGACAGAGACGTCCTGCTCCTCCACTGTGGCTGCAGATCTCTGCAAAGCAGGTGGCAGATCTCAGTGACAACATCCCTTCTGAATCGCAGCCTCCGAACACACTGCTCCTCAGACATGTTCAGATATGAGAACTTCTGGCGGCATACCCAGGGTGGGTAAGGCCTCCTGTGCTGACGCCTGTTGGCCCTTCTCCATCTGGCCATGACTGGCACTCTCTCACGGCATCTCTGAGCCCTTTGAATGCAATGCAGAAAGCCAACGTTTCCACCCATTGCAGCCCCTATTATATGTGGCGACTCAAGGCTATGGCACTGTAGGGGGGCATCCTTTACCTGGTTTACGGTAATTTACCTGGTCAGGCAGCCTTTTGCCACTGCACTGTGACCAATTCCAATCAGCGGTTTCAAATCGCTAAACCCTCCTTCCAGTTCTGACTGGAGGAACTTATAATTAATGATATATCAAAAACGGACAAATGGTCTGGATGCAAGAAAGTCAAATTTTATTAAAACTAAAGAAACTACACCACACGATCAAAGTAATCACGGTAAAATTGCTTAACATGGGAAGGCAGACGGCAAAAACGAGGGATAAATGGCTACAATGTTAATTTTACAATCTTAGCAACATTTCCCTTAAATTACCACCCCTTTACTTCTCACTAGATTGTCTTGCTAGTAGGTCAGAAGCCTTGCTCACCTGCAGTCCAAAGAGTAAAAGAGAAGAGAGAGAGATGCTTCTGGGAAGCTATCCCTTATACCCCTTTTTTTTTGGGGGGGGGGGCGCCCAGATCTGATGTTTCTGGGCTAAAACAAAAGAGATCCAAACTGTCCACTTGTCTGGGATGGGTTTGGATAAAATTGCAGTTTAAATGTGTCCATTGTCTGTGATGGCTTTTGAATAAAGCTGCAGTGGTTTGAATGTGTTCTGCCATTCATCTAAACGGTTTCTCCTCAGTTTGGATGTGTCCACTTGATATACAAACAAATGCTAATAGCATTCAATTGCTTTGTAAACAAAGTATTGTCCTGTGGTCATCTGGAACCGCAATTGATTGACAGTCTTGAGTGCTTAGCAAACAAAGTCCCTTTGTTCATGCTGGCAGTTTCAAGCACTTGATCTTAGAGTCAATTTCAGTGAATGGATGTGTGTAAACAACCCAGTGTGCTTGCTGTCCGATAATTGGCTGATTCAAACGGGCTACTCCCCAGTGTAAACAAACAGCTTGTAGGTTACCAGACCCGCCCAATACCACAGGGTGACTGACAGCTTGGGCTCCACTCAAACCCACTACAGGGCAGCGCTGAGCTTTTTCATATGCTAACAGCCTGTCTGTTTCATATGCTAACAGCCTGTCTGTCCTTTTAAATTCTGTTTCCTTGAGGTCTGTTCAGCCATTTTTAACAGTCCAAAACTCAAGAGTGCATCTTTTAATAAAATGTACAATCTTAAAGTGTGCGATTTTCACAAAGTTCTTTGATTCCAGTGTCCAAGTGCTGCCCAGCTTATGAGCTTTTTTAACGCAGCCTTTTGCGGTTCTGGGTATGTTTTAAAACATTGTCCAACCCAGAGACAATTTGAATCACACAAGTCTTCGTCCATGATGTGGATTAATATTTCCTGATCTTCGGGGGCTGAGGGGATTTTGTGACCCCTACATTCCGCCCTTGGATACTTCCAACTTGCTTGTAGTATCCTCTTGAAGAAGTGAGCCAAATTTTCTGACCCCCCACAAACAATCATCCCCTGTATTTACCTATAGCTACCTACCACTGATCCCCCGACCCGTCTATTCCCCTCAAATCTGAGAAAAAACGTGGTACGGTAGGCATCTACAGATACATCAATTACAAAATGTTACAATAGGGGCCTCATACCCCTGCACCACTTGGTACATTATAACATATTACAAAATGTTGCAATTTTGGTATACAATGTAATCAAAATGATCCCAAGCATGGAGAGAGTCCTACGCCTCTGCACCGCTTGGAACTGTAAAACAAAATACAAAAATCTGCATTAAACATTTGAAATGCTGAAATAAACCCCGACCATCATGTGCCAATGATGGGTTGCAAAATTCGAGTGGGTGTTGCTCCTCCCACCCGGGCAGTAAATGTTCCTTCCACCCCCCCCCTTTAATGGTCTTAAACTTTTAAAACATACAGAATGGATTTTACAGAACAGACTGATCTGCCAGCCCTGAGCCATTCCCTTGTCCCTTTGTGGAGGCGGGGTACCCCTCATGTTTCACAGACCGAGACCGGGGTGTATGGGATCGCGACTCCCAGTCCCTCCCCCTCCCGTCTTCCCTCGACTGGCTGCAGAAAATGATGGGTGCCTGTGTGGCAGCTCTCACTGGCCCCACACTCAAACTTGGATCCCAGACCCGGCCACCCACTCATCCTTCCCAGCCACACTTACACTCTAACTTTGCCCGTGCGCCCCGGGTGAGTTCCTCCCTTCCCCAAATGCACCCACATGACTCTTGGGTTTCCCCCTCCCCTTTACAATCTTTCCCGGGCCATCACCACCCACTCCTGGGGAACGCGTCCCTATCTGACTAGGCGCCCGCGCTTCCCCACCATGATTCCTCAATAGCGAGATCTCCCGCAAGTGAAATTCGGTCAGGATAGTGCTGGGCCCAGCTGGGGCCATCTCTTCCGCGTAGGATGACTAGGCAGGTTCCTCCGGACCCTGTCCGGTTTCTCCCAAAGGTCGCTGCGGGGTCTCCTCCTGGATTTGTCCAGTGGTGAGGTGATCCCCAACATTCTGTATATCTTCATTCGATGCCCAGCTCAGGATGGGCGAACAGGGCTGCTCCTTTGTCCACTCTCCTGCAAAAGAACATGC
Organism: Somniosus microcephalus; assembly: GCF_052327205.1. Taxonomy (NCBI): domain Eukaryota; kingdom Metazoa; phylum Chordata; class Chondrichthyes; order Squaliformes; family Somniosidae; genus Somniosus; species Somniosus microcephalus. The sequence goes on from NC_140987.1 coordinate 200,144,359, forward strand.
AGCCAGGTCTCTCACTGACCTGCTGCCTTAGGTGGAGACATGGTCGGGTCCCTCGACCTCGGACCAAAATACAAGCATTTGGCACACTTATAAACTTAAACTTTAAACTTAAACTCAAACCTATTAGTTGCATTCTAAACTTAAAATTTAAGCACCTTAAAAGCTTGCTATAAACATTGGTAACTTAACACAAAGCTATAATACAAATGCCGCCCGTCTCCGGATGGCCAGGCTAATCTCTGGTGTCACTGTCGCAGATTACTATTGCCTGCAGCGAAGCTGGACTGCCTCCTGCTTCTGGTCCCTGGCAGCTTATAGCTGCTAGTTGGGGACCTCTGTAATCTGTTTACTCCTGGGCTCGGGAGATTGCTCTTTGTGGCGGGTACTCTGGTGACCATCTTATCTTGGGCTTGCGGACCCGCTGAGACATTCTAAGGGGCGTCTCTGTGGGGGAAACTTTGGCTGACGGACCTGAGCCTGGGTCACAGCCCTAGCTGGCTGGCAACCTTCTCTCCCTGATGCAAACAGCCCGCACTGTTTAATATACCTGGCAGCCTGCCAGTAATCTGGGTTTGTCTCCTTTTCCCTACCCACTCCTATACTGGGGGCAGGTATCCCCTCACCACCTGCTGCTGGTGGCTGAAAATCTTCCTCTCTAGGTCCAAAACCTGGTACCGGCTCCTTCCATATGTCCACTGCAAGAGGAATTGCTATCCCTTCCTCCCCAGAGTCCCACACCATAGGGGGAACCACTCTAGAAGTGGGCTGGGAAGCTTGTCCCTTTAAACAGGTGGCTGTGCCTGCGCGAACCTCCTCTCCGGAGTCCCACGGCAGAGGCTGTGAAACCTCTGTATTCAAACAGGTGACTGTGCCTGCGCGGGAAAACTGAAGATGAGCCGCTGTGGTCACGGGCTGGGGAACTGCGCCTGCGCAAACCTCCTCCCCGGAGTCCCACGGCAGAGGCTGTGAAACCTCTGTGTACAAACAGGCGACTGCGCCTGCGCGGGTAAACTGAAGAGGAGCCACTGTGGTCACGGGCTGGGGAACTGCGCCTGTGCGAACAGACCGTTCAAAAGACTGGGGAATTCCTGTCTCCAGACCAGCGACTACGCATGCGCGGGCAGACTCTACACAGGGCTGCTCCTCCCTGGGGCCCCCCAAGCGATTTTCTGTGAATGAACTCGCAGCAGCCTGCAGATTTCTACTCTCGGGCTGCGGTTTCTCTGTTTCTGAACTAAATAACTGGTTCATATTTAAACTTTGGCCAAAACTTAGGTCCCACTGGGGCGGGGAAGTGTCCCAATTGGTGGGCCGGACAACTTTTCCCTTGAAACAAGCCACAGTGCCTGTCTTTAGAGCCTGTGAACTTGAACTTGTATGGTCAGATTTATACAATTTACATTGGTTGGCATGGAACCACTTTGTGCACCGGGGTAGTTTTACTGCATAGACCATGGGGCTGGCCCTATCAACTATACTATAGGGTCCCATGTAGAATGGCTCTAAACTTCCCACCTGGGCATAGTTTCTTACCATCACTAGGTCTCCTATCTCCCACTGGTGGCTCTTGCTAGGCTCGAGCAGCAGCCGGTTATTCCGATGCTGCTTCCCCATGCTGTCTGCTGCCTGCCCATAAAGGGGTCTGGAGTATACCTCCGCCTGCTCCTGACCGGTGAATCCCGATAGTGTGTATGGAACCCTGTTAGACAGAGGTGAGGTCGTGGGATTATCCGTATGGATCACGGTGCATGATGCCCCCGTATCCAATAGAAATGTCCCTGTAACCTTCTCTACCTCCATCTGTACGAGCGGTCTCTTCCATTCATCGTACCGGAGATTACACAGGTAGACAGGCTGCGCGGGCTCCAGTCATTGTGGGGAGACAGAGGTGGGCGAGGGGGCTGCAGCACCACTGATGGCTGCTACCTTTCCCTGATTGGCCCTGAGGAAAGATTTTATCGACTCCACGACGGACTCGACTGTATCGGGAGGAGTTTCTGTCTCTGCCTTCTGAGTTGGGGCTGCGGGGGTCCTGGCTTTATCGTCTCTCCCAGGCTTTTTACAATCCCTGCACCAGTGGCCATCCTCCCCGCACCTGTAACAAGTGACCTTGTTCTGGGAGGGACGGCTCCCCTCCTAGCGCCACTCTTTCTTGTATTGAGCCCCAGGTTTAACCTTGTGGACCTTACCCTTTTGCTGGGGGGTCCCACTAATCCTACCATTCCTATATGCTACCGTGAGCTGCCGGATTACAGTCTCTTCAGTTGCTAGGGGGTCTCGGTGGTCAAACCAAATATCAGCCTTTGCTTTTATCTGGGGCAGGCAATTGGACACCAGGCAACGAAGCCATTGGGTCCGCTGCCGCTGGTTCAGGTGTGCCCTATCTTGTCCCCCTGTACATGCGCTGTTGTAGACTGGCCACAGCCTGTCTGCAAATGCCTGTGGGGTCTCCCCTTCCTTCTGCAGTGTTTTCCCTATGCGATCGAACGGACTGCTGCCGTTCACACCCATGGCTTCCAGTATTTCTTCCTTTAGGTCCTCAAAACCCTTCTGCCCTCTCTTAGCCTCATCTGAAAGGGTCTGATAGAGCTTACTATCTACAGAGAAAAGCAACATTTTGGTTTTCTCTTCATCATCACAGCCGTTAACACAGGCTGCCTGTTCTATCCCTTGGAAGTGCATTGAGGGGGTCTCCCTTTTCGGAGAGCAGGGGAATACGTTTCACCAGGCCTCTGAGCTGTTGGGTATCGTAGGGTACCAGATAGGTATGCTGAACAGCCCCTGGGTCATTATCGTTCACGGGCAGACAGTACCTCAGTTGTCGGAGGGGGTACACTGGTCCTGGTCCCCGCCTGCCTAGCGGGACCTGCTGGCGTTCTCCTACCACCCCATTGTCCACCCCTTCTTGCTGCCAGAGCTCCTCAAAACTCGGAGCTGTGGACTGCGGTCTTGGGATCTCTAATTCCCTAGCCAGCTCTGCTCTGGGTGCTGCCTGTGGGGCGGTTTGATTTGGGCTGCTGGTACTCTCCGACGGACTTCCCTTCGGACTTATGAGACATACCATCCCTCTAGTCCTTAATAACGCCACACCCAAACTCTCTATCTTTCTGTTACATGGGGTATGATTTGCTCCACTAAACATTTGGTCGCAGGCCAGCTTATAAGCTGCCTTTACCTCCCTAACCGTTTCCTCCTGCTCTGTTACTTCTGAGGTGAGGCGGGCATTTGCTTCCCGCAGTCTCATCTCGTTACTCTTTGCTTCTGTAATTTGGCACTTTAGAAACTCTATCTTGTGCCTCGCATGGCTTTTGCCCTCGCTAGCTTCTTGGGTGAGGTGTGCGTTTTCCTCCTGTAGCCTCATCTCACTGTCCCTAGCCTCTGTGACTTCCTGCACAAGGCGCTCTATCTCTGCCTGGCATTTCGTGACCTCTAGTGTGAGGTGTGCATTTTCTTCCCACACCCTCATCCCACTATCTCTGGCCTCATTCACCTCTCTTATGAGGCGTTCTACCTCCGCCTGGCATTTTCCAAACTCTGACTCCTGATTCTTGGCCTCTGTAACCTCCTCCCGCACCCTCATCTCACCCTTCTTAACCCAGCCACCTATACTATAATAGGTCAGCTTACACGCTGCCGCTAACTTCTGCAGGGCTACCCACAGACTGAAAGCAAGAAAAGCAAGAGCTGATGCTTTCTCCAGATCCAGACCACTTATCATATCAAAAACTGCCTCCAGTCCCTTCGTGGTCGCCAATTTGTAGGGGGCATCCTTTACCTGGTTTACGGTAATTTACCTGGTCAGGCAGCCTTTTGCCACTGCACTGTGACCAATTTCAATCAGCGGTTTCGAATCGCTAAACCCTCCTTCCAGTTCTGACTGGAGGAACTTATAATTAATGATATATTAAAAATGGACAAATGGTCTGGATGCAAGAAAGTCAAATTTTATTAAAACTAAAGAAACTACACCACACGATCAAAGTAATCACGGTAAAATTGCTTAACAGGGGAAGGCAGACGGCAAAAACGAGGGATAAATGGCTACAATGTTAATTTTACAATCTTAGCAACATTTCCCTTAAATTACCACCCCTTTACTTCTCACTAGATTGTCTTGCTAGTAGGTCAGAAGCCTTGCTCACCTGCAGTCCAAAGAGTAAAAGAGAAGAGAGAGAGAGATGCTTCTGGGAAACTATCCCTTATACCCCTTTTTTTTGGGGGGGGGCCCGCCCAGATCTGATGTTTCTGGGCTAAAACAAAAGAGATCCAAACTGTCCACTTGTCTGGGATGGGTTTGGATAATGTTGCAGTTTAAATGTGTCCATTGTCTGTGATGGCTTTCGAATAAAGCTGCAGTGGTTTGAATGTGTTCTGCCATTCATCTAAACGGTTTCTCCTCAGTTTGGATGTGTCCACTTGATATACAAACAAATGCTAATAGCATTCAATTGCTTTGTAAACAAAGTATTGTCCTGTGGTCATCTGGAACCACAATTGATTGACAGTCTTGAGTGCTTAGCAAACAAAGTCCCTTTGTTCATGCTGGCAGTTTCAAGCACTTGATCTTAGAGTCAATTTCAGTGAATGGATGTGTGTAAACAACCCAGTGTGCTTGCTGTCCGATGATTGGCTGATTCAAACGGGCTACTCCCCAGTGTAAACAAACAGCTTGTAGGTTACCAGACCCGCCCAATACCACAGGGTGACTGACAGCTCAGGCTCCATTCAAACCCGCTACAGGGCAGCGCTGAGCTTTTTCACATGCTAACAGCCTGTCTGTTTCATATGCTAACAGCCTGTCTGTCCTTTTAAATTCTGTTTCCATGAGGTCTGTTCAGCCATTTTTAACAGTCCAAAACTCAAGAGTACATCTTTTAATAAAATGTACAATCTTAAAGTGTGCGATTTTCACAAAGTTCTTTGATTCCAGTGTCCAAGTGCTGCCCAGCTTACGAGCTTTTTTAACGCAGCCTTTTGTGGTTCTGGGTATGTTTTAAAACATTGTCCAACCCAGAGACAATTTAAATCACACAAGTCTTCGTCCACGATGTGGATTAATATTTCCCGATCTTCGGGGGCTGAGAGGATTTTGCGACCCCTACACACTGAAAGTTAAATCCAAGTGCAAAGCTCTGGCCTGAAGCCAGAAGTACCTGTGCGAGCGCTGAGTCAAAGCAGAAAGCTCTCTGCCTTTGTCTCTCTCCAAATATCTCTCTCTCACACAGAAGGATTGGCACAAAATGGCTGCCACTTATAATGCAGGAGGAGTCCCCTTTAAATAGCGCCCCCCGCGCCCCGCAGCGACTGGGAACCATTCCCCTTTACCAGTCGCTGGGGGCGCCAGGCGCACATTAGGCATACGCCACTGAAGTTCCGGTTCGGGGCGCACAAAGGGCGTTGCACTACAAAATGACGTCAGGATCTGCGCGCGCAGCTGAGCACGTGCAAAGGTTTTGCGCCAGTGCAACTGAATTTCGCAAGAGGCGCAAATCGTGCCACGTCCGGGCGCTAGCCGCTTCGCACCCCACTTCTCGCCCTCTTAAGGCGCTGGCGGCTGGCGCTAACAACTGAATTTCTAGGCCAATATTTTTTAAATGGTGATAAACTATTAAATGTTGTCATTCAGAAAGATTTTGGCGTCATCGTACAGGAAACACAAAAAGTTAGCATGCAGGTACAGCAAGCAATTAGGAAGGCAAATGGCATGTTGGTCTTTATTACAAAGGGGGTTGGAGTACAAGAGTAAGGAAGTCTTGCTACAATTGTACAGGGCTTTGGTGAGACCACACCTGGAGTACTGTGCACAGTTTTGGCCTCTTTATCTCAGAAAGGACATAAATGCTTTAGAGGCGATGCAACAAAGATTTACTAGATTGATCCCTGGGATAAGAGGGTTGTCCTATGAGGAGAGATCGAGTAGATTGGGCCTATGTTCTCTGGAGTTTAGAAGAATGTGGGGTGATCGCATTGAAACATACAAGACTCTGAGGAGGATTGACAGGGTAGATGCCGAGTTGTTTCCCCTGGCTGAAGAGTCAAGAACTAGGTGGCATAGGCTCAGCTTAACAGGTTGGCCATTTAAGACTGAGATGAGGAGGAATTTCTTCACAGAGAGCGTTGTGAATCTTTAGAATTCTCTACCCGAAATGAATATATTCAAGGCTGAGATAGATAGAGTTTTGGGGCTAGAAAGTCATTGTAACCTAGGAGTGGGCGGTATCATTAGAAAAGTTGGAGAATTAGCGCCAGGCACTAATGCTTTAGATTGCACACAAAATTTGTGCTCACTGCTCAAAGAAATGATTGGAGTCCTAATTCAAGTCTTAAAACCCAAGCTCATTGGCATTACACTTAAAGGGTGGGCCAATATCAGGTGCAGTCTAATCGCAAGTTATGATTGCCATAGGCTTTTTCAGTACTTAAAGGGAGGTTCATTGATGCTGCAGAATCTAACTCTCAGCATTGCTGGCTGTGCAGCTGCCTCGGCAAACAGCAGCATGTCAAGGAGACGGAGCTGGAGGACAGAAGCAGCTGTACTCATGGCAGATCCATGCCCTAGGGAGAGAGCCTGCAGATTCTGCGATCAAGCATTGGAGGCGCTGGTGTTCACTGTGGAGAGACGGAGGGCGGTGCGCTACCCGGCAAGTGGCGGGAGGCCCTCGCCGCAAGTCTTCTGCACCATGTGGAGGAAGGTAGCCCAGCAGGTCTCGGGCAGCACTGCGGTCCCCAGGACCCACACACAGTGCAGGAAGAAATTTAACGACCTCACTTGGGTGGTCAGGGTGAGTGAATGCTTCAACAAATGCTGCATACCACCATCTGAACCACAGTCTTCACATACTGCCCAAAGCACCACACCCCTAGCACTCACCCACTAACAATCTCTACCTACCAACACTCACACCCACATCTCACACCTTGCACACAATGACAGCTATACAACTATGGCAGGCACATCACCCAAACACATTGCTCCACACTCACTCACAAACATTCCTTTCTCTTGCAAGCCAAGGTGGCTCACAACAGGAGTGAGCAGGAGCGCAGAGGTGGGGGAACAAGCTAACACCCAACCACTGTCTGTGCTGGAAAAGTGAGTGCTGCAGATTATTGGGCGCCAGGTGGTGGACGCCATAGCCACTGGCAACATTGACACCCTTGGGGACAACAACGTTATGTTCATCCCTACTCCTCCTTCTCACATCGCACTTCCCCCTCACCCCACAAGCTTTTTGCACTTTCCAGCTAATCAAGCTGTATGCATGCATTTCCCCTTCCTGCCCCCCTCCCCTTACTTTAGCCCGACTCTTGTGCCTTTATGCTTTCAGAGCAAGCACCTGAACAGCCTATCCCTGAGGGCACCTTAGAGAGTGAGGCAGGAGAAGCACAGGAGGAAGAAAGTACCACGTCACTGCATATCTCATCGCAAGCACCAGCTCAGTTACTGGCACTTCGCGTTCTTTAGAGGCTAGTATAGTAGCAGGATCTGCACAGGGTGATGCACCAGGGATGAGTGGGCTGCAGCAAGGCCAGGGGGAAAGGATAGCTTGGGAACCAGCTCCCCAGTGGGCGAGTTTGCACGCGAGTTCTGCTGTACAGGACTCAGATGAGGACCTCGATGGGGAGGCATTTAGAAGAAGGGTGATGGGCATGCACACGGAGATGATAAGTGCAATGGCAAAGATGCCTGAGAGCCTGTTGGCAATGGTAAGAAGTGTGGAGGAGTCCGCCTCCAACATTGCACAAGGCTCTGCGCACACCATGGAGCCCATCATTTCCAATCTGCAAAGGATGGTCGACTCCCAGAGAGACTGTGGTGATCCAGACCTGATGCCGTGTGTGATGGGCGATCTGGCAGCTTCCATTGCAGCACAGGTGGAAGCGACGCAACGTCTTAGTGCTGTAATGCAGTCTATGGTTGGTGCCATTCAATCTCAGACTGCTCTCATGCAGCCTCAGCTTGATGCCACGCAAGCTCTGACTGCTGCCATTGTGACTGGGTCTACTACCATTGGCCGGGGCTTTCACAGTGTCGCAGCAGGCTCTGTGCTCCAACAGATTGCTAGGGTTGCTGATGTTCTGCCCTGGGGGAGTGGCAGTGGGTCAGTGGAGCAGGAACCTGCTGTCCTCTCTCAGGATGACAGCATTCCTGCTCCCACCACTGGCACTCCGCCATTGCCCTTGTCGCTGCCTATCATCCAGCCAGCCCAGATTACTGCCACCCATGCTGAGTTGGTGCAGTCTACAGCCGGGCCTTCCAGGCCCAGAGCTGATCGATGGCGTCCTGCAAGGCCATCTGAAGTCTCCCGCACGGACACTCAGCAGCCTTCCACCAGCCGTGCTGCAGCCACTGGACCAACATTTCGTAGGAGCACTAGAGTAGGCAAAGGCACAGTAATGAGGGGCACTAAGGGATTGCACAAGGGTTAATATTTTTGTTGTAAATATGTGTTCACTGATTTTTGGTAAATTTGTTAATTCAGTTTGGATTCTTTTATGGTGTGTCTCATTTCAGCTTTGCGCTGTGATATGGACTGCGACAAGAATGGAATGATGGGGATGTAGTGAGCAACGGGGATCTGGGGTTTAATTCATTCGAACCGCAGTCTGATCAGGTGATTACAGACTGCCCAATCAGAAGGCTGGTTGAGTGGCTACCTCCTCCCTCGCTCCTGTTCCTTCTCCTCCTCGTCCTCCTCGTCATCCTCCTCATCTTCCTCTTCCTCCTCATCCTCCTCATGCTCCTCCTCCTCCTCTCCCTCTTCCTCCTTCTGAGGTGGCCCTGCAATCCCTGGTGGCAAGGGCTGGGCCCTCATGATGGCCAAGTTGCAGACCACCACGAAATGGGACACCCGCTCAGCCAAGTACTGGAGGACTCCTCCCGAGCGGTCAAGGCAGCAGAACCATTGTTTGAGCGTCCCGATGGTCTGCTCAATGATGTTCCTGGTGGTGACATGGCTGTCATTATATGAGTGCTGGGCAGGAGTGTTGGGGTTGCGGAGGGGAGTCATGAGCCAGGTGGAGAGTGGATAGCTCTTGTCTCTGACCAGCCAGCCGCGAGCTTGACATGCTGGCTGGAAGAGTGCTGGTACACCGGCCTGGTGCAGGATGAAGGCATCATGGCTGCTGCCAGGATAGTGGGCATTGACATTGAGGATTCGCAACTGCACAATAAGTGAGTGGTAGTCTTTGCGGTTATGGAAGAACTCAGGATTGTTATGTGGTGCCCGCAAAGCCACGTGGGTGCAGTCAATGGTGCCTTGCACTATGGGGAATCCTGGCAAAGCCACATGCACGCTCGTCCTGCTTCTCTCTTAGTCCCTTCTCCTACTGTACAGGGCCTCTGTGACCTCCCGGATGCAGCGGTGGAAGGTGAACTGCGAGATGTTAGCTATATCTCCTGTTGCAGACTGGAAGGATACGCTAGCAAAGAAATTGAGGGCGATGGTGACTTTGACTGCCAGTGGGAGAGCCGTGGTCGCCCTGATCTGAGGCTGGAGGTCTGGTTGCAGGAGGTGTTTGAGTTCTGTGACCACCTCCTTGGTGAAGTGGAGCCCTCTAATACACTGTTCCTCGCTTACTTGGAGGTAGGAGAAGTGCCCTCAGAATACCTCTGTGTGTAAGTCCTCCAGTTAAGAGCACTGATGGCCCTCCTCTTCCCTCTGGGCACATGTTTCAGTCTTTCTCGCTGCCTCCGCTCCCTCCACTGTAGATCCTGGAGGGCAAGGTTGACTGCCAGTACAGCCCCCATTAATGTAACCAAGTGTAGCAGTTTGATTTTTTTAAGAATAAATGTAACTACTTTTTAGTTGCCACAATACTCCTGATACAAAAGAACCTTGAAATTATGGAATGAGAATGTTGGACTATGTGCAACTGACAAGAAAGCACTGAAACTCCACTAACCTACAGTTGTGACTCATTACTGACTCATTAAATAACGTCCCTGGAGCCGGCTTCCTGGTGCTTCACGCCAGCTCTCCCCGTCGCTGTTTACTCCAGGCGCTAAGGTAGGTGGCAACAATCAATTTCACAGACCAGGCACTCAATGAGCGTTGCACACTCACTGGCATCAAGATCCACCTGACGTTAAGGCTCCCGGCAATAACTATTAGTGGCGGCGCTGCAGTGGGGGGGAGGGGGGGGCGGGATTTGGCATGTGGCACTGGATTCATCTTGCCCCAGCGATATTGCTCTAGCGTCCCATTAGCACCATCTGCTGGCGCTAACAGGAGACGCTAAGGTACTGAATTTTTCCCCCTTGGTCTCTAGGGGAATCAAGGGCTATAGAGATCAGGTGGGAAAGTAGAGTTGAGATCGAAGATCAGCCATGATTTTATTGAATGTCAGAGCAGGCTCGAGGGCCCATATGGCTTATTCCTGTTCCTCAATCCACGAAGTTGCCAGTGATGAGGCATTAATTAATAGGTCAACATTTCAGCCTAACGTCCACACAGAAACTGTAGCCTCACACTTATCCCACTTGGCTATTGCTGGCCTTGCTAGTGACGCCCAGATCCCGAGAATGAATTAAAAACATACATCATTATCAGATTTCCTCACCTTTTAATTCCTATATTCTGGGGTTAGTCTGCCAGTACACCTTACTGAATACACATGAATGGGAACACTGATGGAGTATTGGAAGAATTAGATTGTAGTACTATTTTTCTCGGTGTTGCACAAATATTGGTTTTCTTTACCATTCTCTGTTTCATTTCTGTTGTTCTTCTCAATGTTTTTGTTTCTATTGACCTTGCGGTTGCTTGTTTTTGCGTCTCCCCTTTCTTTCCTAACTCTGCTCTCTTTATTTGGCTCAGACTCTCCTCTGTTCAAGATAAAAGAAGAACTTTTATGGCATTATTAGCTAAATAACATGAAATAGCTATTGTTAGATCATTAGTTTACCAGTAGACCTTCTTATAGCCTGACAGTGGTCCGTATTGTTTATTGCTAGGTTGAGTCTAGCATGATAAAAATCAGCTTAATTTAGGAAGTTCAATATTAGTTAAAAAGAGCACATTCTCAAGAAGATCAATTTGATACAAATCCCTAATTGTACATACCGATTACAAATACAGAGGCCTAGAAATTTGATAACGCAAGAAAACAGGCACGAGCACCGCAATGCAAGATATGCTCCATCTCCACGCCATGCTGCAACCCAAGGGGGACTGGAACTAGAGCCCCCAGGTCTGGGAGCAAGTGGTGCTCTCAGAGGCCTTCCTTTAAGAGCCAAAGCTTTGCAACACTCCCTGCACTCACTGCACGCTCGAACAACTTTTAAAATGTATTGCACCAAGCCACTGCTCCAATAATATATAAAGAAACCAGTACAAAAGCAAAAATCTAACTTACCTGACAGTTGTGTGTGTCCCTTTATGAAACGCCAAAATAACCTCTGTTGTACTGCTGCAAGCACGTTCTGCCATGCAAGGTTTGGAGAGGGCATTAGTAAGATCGGCGACATCCACAACCTCAGATCATGAGTCAATTCAGCGTTGCATGCTGATTGACAGCATGACCTGGATCATTTAAATCTGTGAAGATAGCGGAGGCAACAGCAGCGCTGCTGACCTGCCCAAAATAGCGGCCACCACGTTTTGTGCCGGAAGCAGGTGGAAGCGAGGCGGCCGCCATGTTTTCTTCCAAACCAGTCTTAACGGCCGGCACAAATGGCTCCAATTTCCAAGCCAATCTGTATTTAATTTCAGAATAAGATAGATCCAATAAGTCTCACACACTTGCAGGAAGAGCGAAGGTGGTCGATTTTCACTGCCTTCACCTGGTGTTAATGGGGCAGTAATGGCCTCAAAATAGGGTCGGTAGCCTTACCACCCTGTCAACACCAGTGATGAGGCCGGCTCCATTTTGAAAGAGGCTTACCAACGCGTGTCCAAAGTTTTCCCCTGTTTCAGGTGATAGGATCATTTTAATATGGAAATCAGGGACCTGTGACAAAAATAGGAACCTGATTGCCATTTTAGGCCTGAGCCTGTGTCATGCACGCTCTGACCAATTCCACGGATGATAGAACTGAAGAGGCCCGCTAAAGGTAACTGTCGAATCATTTTGAGTGTTCCTCCCGGGCCCACAGAATAATCTGTGTTGCTGCCGCCAAAATCTGGTCCTCCATGTCAGACGCGGCGATACCCAGGCTGGGATTTTCCTTGTTCCCAGGCTGGGAATCTACTGATAGATCAGCTTTCTATATATAGGTAGGCGTACCAGACCAACACAAGGAGGTCCAGGCCTGAGTCATGGACTGGGCGCCCAAGGTTTCTACAAATATTTGATGATGGAGATATCTTTTGCATCTTTCCGGGGAGGAGCTCTCCATAACTCTCCTGAGGAGGAGCAATCTGTTGGAATTCCCAGCCACATCCAATTGGGGTGTGCCAGAGAGGCACACCTAATGATGCAGATGCCTGCCATTAATATTGTAATGAGGTGGCTCCCCACTACCTTTGGCAAGGTTAGCCCCGGAGGTTGCTTGCAGGTGCATCCTGTCATTGTATGACCTGCGGCCAGTGTAAGTGTCCAGTCCATAGACCAGAGCAATCTCATTTGGAGCAGGTTTGACTGTAGAACAAATCTAGAATTAATTCTATATGAAGAGACTCATTCCAGGGTCAGTTTGTGAAGTAGGCCACTTAAACACATTTATGTTACATATTATTACATGACATGACAATGGTATTATATTATATTATATTATATTGTATTGTGTTAAAACCCACATCATTATATTGGCAATTTACAGTCCCTATATGCTGGGCTTTATGCCACAGGACTTCCTGTAGGTGTGTCGGAACATTTCTTATCAGAGCTGTCTTCTTAAAGGTTACCTGACATTAGAAATATTTGGATTGGATAACTGAAAACAGTTGGTCGTAAAGGTGTGGATGCTTACCGGCTGGATTACATGGAGGATGACTAACTAACTTTTTAAATTTGTAAATTCTCGCCGAGCCTCTTGTGCATTATTGTGAGATAGCACAAAGACCAGAAGAGCTTTAACATCATTTCTATATCGACTTTTCCTAAATTGGGCATTCAGTTTCCAAGTTCAATTAAAAGAAAAAAGTTGCTGACTTCTGGATGATTCTAGATAACTTTTAGCAGTATTGTTTCTGTGCCCAGAATACCCAGCTTTGTTCATTTGGTAGCACTCTTAATTCTGGTTCAGAAGGCTGTGGATTCAGGCCTATTTCAGGGTTTGAGCACATAATCTAGGCTGAGACCATAGTGCAGTATTGATTGATGAGATGTTAAACTGAAATCATGTTTTCCTGTTCCCATTTGAAAAGAGCAGGGGATTCTCAAAAGAGCAGCGAATTCTCTTCCTATCTAGCCACCATTCCTTCTTCAATTCACATCACTAAAAACCGATATACAGATCATTCTGTTCATGGGATTGTTGCTACGCACAAAGTGGCTGCTATGTGCCTATCTAAAAAATCTCACGGCACTTCAAGGCAGTTCATTGCTCTTAGACATTTCAGAGTTAAAATATAATACAAAGGCACATGTTTTCTTCAAAATGGACAATGGATTTTCCAAAGGCATGTTTCAACATGAAACTTGATGAAGCTGAAATACCACAGGCCAGAGGCCTGCTGCCGACATTGCAATGAATGATAATTTAATCCATTCACACTCCATTCAGAAGTAAAATTTATAAAATTAAAACAATTTTTCCTGATGCCCCTTTAATTAATTTGAAAACATTTTTTTAGTTCAATATTAGTGTGATGGACAAGCATTGTATATACAAGCAATGGTGATGACCTTGAAATATAATAAAAAGACATACCAGAACAGCAAGAAACCATAAGGACTCAACACCATAGAGTAGCTCACAGCATAATATCACTATCTGAAACAGAAATAATTTATTATTGTTTCTACTTTAAGTTCCTGCGATTCCCTATGGAGGTTCCTGGGGCTCAGTTCTCCCCTGCTGTGTGGTTGGCAAGGCTAGCTGAGTAGAAGCCGAGTCCTATGAAGCATTCCCAAGTGGCAGTCCATTCTATGCCTGTACTGTATCCTTTCTTATCCTTCCTTTTCACGGTGGAAACAATGTGGCCGCTTTCAGTCTATGCTGCTCTTGCCAGTCCATCATGGGTTAAATAAAATAACAGTGAAGAAAGCGATTAGGATTGAAAATATTTAAAACATTTTTGGCATTTTTAAAGGTCTATGCAGGTAGTGTGTGAAAAACAATTTATCCAAGGACAAGATTTCATATAATTCAGTTTATCTAACAATGTACATTGCAATAGTGATTAATCTTTTTCTAATTTATACAAATGTCTTTACATTTGTATAATAATTAATATATCCATTATCTTAAGATTTAGAGGGGGATTGATGTCAAGTGGAACACTGCAAACTTCTTCCATAGTTGCTACTTTTTTTAGGTTTTTACTGTGGCTATTGGCCCAGAAATTCGGGTCTCCACGGGTGAGTACGCACGGGGTACTCACCCGTAGGCCCAATGGAAGTGCCGGTTTCCTGCATGCACTGCGCATGGGTGGGAAACTGGCACTTCCGTTCCCCTGAAAGCAGGGGTTAAGAAGTCAAACGCGTGCATGGGAGAGGCTGCGCGTGCGCACCGAACTTACGTTTTTTTTGCAGGTTTTCCCGGGAGGGTAAGTCTCCAGAAGTTACACATTTAAAAAGCAGATGTAAGGCCTGTTTTTTACAAGGTAAGTGGTGAATTAATTAAAATTAAAACATTTTTTCCACAGGTTTATTATTTTTTAATACTTTAAAGAAAGGTAAGTTTATTTTTAGCCCCATTAGAAAATAAAATTATTTTTTTCAAAAATTTAAATTATTGTTTAAAATAGTTATTTCATGTAATTTATAATTTATTTTAAAAATGTGATTTAAAAAAACATTTATTTGAAGATTTAGTGATGTTTTGGGGCCCGTAGTATTTCTAAGTTTTGACAGCTCTTCCTGTCAAACTTATGAATGGAGCATTCCGTGCTCCGATTGGCTCCCCATGGCCCACGTGATCCCAGGGGACGCATCGAACTAACTGCGCTCCTGGGATATGCAAGCACTGCGCACCGGCAGTTGGAGCAGGCCCAGGATTGGAATTCCACGGGGGCCCACAGCTCAACGGCCGGCGCTCAAGGTAAGTGCAGGTTGGGCGCTTACACCCGCGGGAAGCCCCCGACCTGAATTTCTGGGCCAATATCTCGGGTTCAGCATCACTGGTCACTCCTGTAAGCGGACTCACATTCCCTACAATCCTGATGCTACCCACGATCTGAGTAAATGATAACGCAATACTCTACAGCAGCTATTGGAATGTATCAAATGCCACCACATGATCCTCCTCTCTTCAACCAGTGAATTCATTAAACACTCTTACCAAATCAAGACGCAGGCTTTGGATAACAAGTAGCTTTATTTACATAAAATAGATGAACGAACAATAAATAGTGTAACACAGTGAAATATTTATTCCTCTATTCTCCTCAAATACACAAAATTAACAAAGATACCACTTGCTTCCTCTCTAAATATTAACCTTATAAAAGGTGTCAACTTTCTGTAAATTCAGTCGACAACAAAATCATCAACTTGCATTTATATAGCGCCTTTAATGTAGTAAAATGTCCCAAGGCGCTTCACAGGAGCATTATAAAACAAAAATGTTGACACCAAGCCACAGAAGGAGATATTAGTATGGGTGACGAAAAGCTTGGTCAGAGAGGTAGGTTTTGAGGTAAAGAGGATTAGGGAGGGAATTTCAGAGCATAGGGCCTAGGCAGCTGAATGCACGGCAGCCAATGGTGGAGCGATTAAAATTGTGTATGTGCTAGAGGCCAGAATTGGAGGAGCGCAGATATCTCAGGGGCTTGTAGGGCTGGAGGAGGTTAAAGAGATAGGGAGGGGCGAGGCTATAGAGAGATTTGAAAACAGGATGAGAATTTTAAAATCGAGATGTTGCTGGACCGAAAGCCAATGTAGGTCAACGAGCGCAGGGGTGATGGGTGAATGGGACTTGGTGTGAGTTGGGATATGGGCAGCAGAGTTTTGGATGAGCTCAAGTTTTTGGAGGGTGGAATATGGGAGCCTGGCCAGGGGAATATTGGAATAGTCAAGTCTAGAGGTAACTAAGGCATGGATGAGGGTTTCAGCAGCAGATGAGTTGAGGCAGGGGTGGAGACAGGCGATGTTATGGAGGTGGAAATAGGTGGTCCTGGTGATGGAGTGGATATGGGTCGGAACCACATCTCAGGGTCAAATACGATGCCAAGATTGTGAATGGTCTGGTTCAGCCTCAGACATTTGCCAGTGAGAGGGATGGAATTGATGGGTAGCGAATGGAGTTCGTGCTGGGGACCGAAGACAATGGCCTGAATGGTGGGTTGGGAGCTGGGTTGGGGGCTCAGAAGCGGTCAGGAAACCCAGGAGAACGGGTTTCCCGCAGGCCCTGCCTAATTTAACGGCTCGACCTGATTTGCTTGGGAAACCTCTGTTTCTCACAACAGCCAGCCAGATTGAGAGGCTGGCTGGCGGTTAGGCATGCGGCACTAGGCCACAGAGAGGGATCGTGTGGGGGCCGGGGACTGGTCAAGGGTGCGGGGGCCAGAGGAGCACGGGGAGGGCCGGATGAGCTCATGGGGGGGGTGGGATCTGGAGCAGATCTGAGGGCTGGAGGAGTGGGGGGGGGGACGTTCTGGAGCAGATCGGAGGGGTGTAGGACTGGGGGAGGTGTCCAGAGCAGATCAGAGGGCCGGAGGAGTGGGGGAGGTGTCCGGAGCAGATCGGAGGGCCGGAGGAGTGGGGGAGGTATCCGGAGCAGATCGGAGGGCCGGAGGAGTGGGGGAGGTGTCTGGAGAAGATCAGAGGGCTGGAGGAGTGGGGGGGGGCAGGAGGCTGGGGGTCAGGCTCCGGAGCAACAGTCCAACAGTTCTCACCTTCCATTAGCTGGTGGGTTTCATGAGACCTGCAAAGCCCGACCAGCTACAGTTAAATTTAAAATGGAGGTTACATCTGAGGCACGGCAGCCTCATTATAATATTTAAACTATGAAGGTATGAGAGCGGAATTGAGTAGAGTGGATTGGTAAAATAGATTAAAGGGTAAGACGATACATGATCAGTGGTGTACATTTAAGGAGTTGTTTTACAACTTCCAAAAAATATATATTCCACTGAGAAGAAAAGGGTGTAAAAGAAAAGACAGCCATCCGTGGCTAAGTAAAGAAATTAAGGATAGTATTCGACTAAAAACAAGGGCATATAAGGTAGCCAAATCTAGTGGGAGGATAGAGGATTGGGAAAACTTTAAAAGACAGCAAAAAATAACAAAAAGATTGATTAAGAAAGGGAAGATAGATTTTGAAAGTAAATTAGCAAAAAATATAAAAACAGATAGTAAGAGTTTTTATAGTTATATAAAAAGCAAAAGGGTGGCTAAAGTAAATGTTGGTCCCTTAGAGGATGAGACTGGGAAATTAATGGTGGGAAATATGGAGATGGCAAAAACACTGAATGAATATTTTACATCAGTCTTTACAGTAGAAGACACTAAGAATATCCCAACACTGGACAAATAGGGGGCTATAGGGGGGGAGGAGCTAAACACGATCAAAATCACTAAGGAAGTGGTACTCGGTAAAATAATGGGACTCAAGGCGGATAAATCACCTGGACCTGATGGCTTACATCCTAGGGTCTTGAGGGAAGTGGCGGTAGGGATTGTGGATGCATTGGTAATAATTTTCCAAAGCTCCCTGGACTCATCAAAGGTCCCGGCAGACTGGAAAACTGCTAATGTAATGCCCTTATTTAAAAAGGGCAGTAGACAGAAGGCTGGAAACTATAGACCGGTTAGCCTAACATCTGTGGTAGGTAAAATATTGGAGTCCATTATTAAGGAGACAGTAACAGGACATTTGGATAATCATAATTTAATAGGACAAAGTCAGCATGGTTTTATGAAGGGGAAGTCATGTTTGACAAATTTGCTGGAGTTCTTTGAGGAAGTAACATATAGGGTGGATAAAGGGGAACCAGTGGACGTAGTGTATTTAGACTTCCAAAAGGCATTTGACAAGGTGCCACACAAAAGATTATTGCTTAAGATAAAAAATCACAGGATTGGGGGTAATATTCTGGCATGGATAGAGGATTGGCTATCTAACAGAAGGCAGAGAGTTGGGATAAATGGTTCATTCTCAGACTGGCAATCAGTAACTAGTGGTGCTCCACAGGGGTCAGTGCTGGGTCCCCAACTCTTTACAATCTATATTAACGATTTGGAGGAGGGGACCGAGTGTAACATATCAAAGTTTGCAGATGATACTAAGATGGGAGGGAAAGTAGTGAGTGAGGAGGACATAAAAAACCTGCAAGGGCACATAGACAGGCTAAGTAAGTGGGAAGAGATTTGGCAGATGCAATACAATACTGGAAAGTGTGAGGTTATGCACTTTGGCAGGAAAAATCATAGAGCAAGTTATTATCTTAATGGCAAGAAACTGGAAAGTACTGAAGTACAAAGGGATCTGGATGTCCTGGTGCACGAAACTCAAAAGGTTAGTATGCAGGTGCAGCAAGTGATTAAGAAGGCCAATGGAATGTTGGCTTTCATTGCTAGGGGGATAGAATATAAAAATAGGGAGGTATTGCTTCAGTTGTACAAGGTATTGGTGAGACCACACCTGGAATACTGCATACAGTTTTGGTGTCCATACTTAAGAAAAGACATACTTGCTCTCGAGTCAGTACAAAGAAGGTTCACTCGGTTAATCCCGGGGATGAGGGGATGGACATATGAGGAGAGGTTGAGTAGATTGGGACTCTACTCATTGGAGTTCAGAAGAATGAGAGGCGATCCTATTGAAACATACAAGATTGTGAAGGGGTTGGATCGGGTGGATGCGGGGAGGATGTTCCCGATGATGGGTGAAACTAGAACTAGGGGGCATAGTCTTAGAATAAGGGGCTGCTCTTTCAAAACTGAGATGAGGAGGAACTACTTCACTCAGAGGGTGGTAGGTCCATGGAATATGCTGCCCCAAAAAGCTGTAGAAGCTACATCATTACATAAATTTAAAACAGAAATAGACAGTTTCCTAGAAGTAAAGGGAATTAAGGGTTACGGGGAGCGGGCAGTAATTTGGGCATGAGTCTAGGTTCGGATCGGTCATGGCCCTGTGGGTAGCGGAGCGGGCCCAGGGGCCGTGTAGCCTGATCCTGCTCCTATTTCATGTGTCTAATTCTGTTAGATTCAGGAGATGGTTCTGTGATAGTAGATTGGCAGTTAGGATCAGATCAGCCATGATCTTATTGAATGGCGGAGCAGGCTCGAGGGGCCGATTGGCCTACTCCTGCTCCTATTTCTTATGTTCTTATGTAAATGGTTGACCCACCTCCTGGGAGCAGGTTGGCTGCCCGCCCCCCGTCCCACCTCCATTAAAACCGAAAGTGGGCGGGTTGGAGGTGGGTTCTGGTTGGGAATCAGATTTTTAGCACTTTAACATCCCACACGACCCCAACCCACCCGTTATTTTTGGATTAAAATTCTCCCCAATGGCTTTGGTCATCCCAATATTTAGTTGGATCCAATATTTTTCCCAATATTCAATCGAGCCTTACTCATTGGCTGGGCTGGCACAGCAGAAACCGGGTGGGTGGGCAATTAAAACAATCTGGGTTACTTACCGTCGCAAATCCGGCCAGATCCCACTGACTGCGATTTTCTCTCAGGCTTCTGAACCAGTAGATGTCATTGGGTCCTTACTGCAAATTTAACTCCAGCTTGAGTGGGGAAGCCACCATGGCTTTGTTGCCAGGTGATGCCAGACCAGAAGAAGAAGAGGCAACAAAAAGTAAGTTTTACACTTTCTTTTGTGGGGCTTAACAAGAAAGCTGAGGCCTCCCCTGCTTTGGAGTCCACACATTCCTAACTGCAAGACCCGCAGAATTCCCTTCCATACATTTACCTGACAACTGGTCAGTGGGCGAGGGCCGCCTGAATTTCCGGAGGCCGGAAGCCGCATCCTGCCTACTTCCCACCAGTTCTGGGCAGGAAGTAAACTGGCAGCATGAAGGCCCAGAAGTTAAAATAGTCCACACCTGTTTTCTGAGGGGTAAGCCATTTAGGACAGAGATGAGGAGGAATTTCTTCACCCAGAGAGTGGTAAACCTGTGGAATTCTCTACCACAGAAAGCAGTTGAGGCCAATTCATTAAATATATTCAAGAAGGAGTTAGATATATTTCTTAAGGCTAAGGGGATCAAGGGATATGGGGAGAAAGCAGGGACAGGGTACTGAATTTGGATGATCAGCCATGATCTCATTAAATGGCGGAACAGGATCGAGGGACCGAATGGCCTACTCCTGCTCCTATCTTCTATGTATCTATTTTATGTATCTATGATGCAGTGGGTGAGTTTCTAATTCACCCCATCCACCCTAAAACTGACCCAGAATTAAAATCAGGGTCTTAAAACTCTTAGCCTTGCAGCTATCGGCTGTGATATTAGAACATTGACTATTCACTAACTGAACCTGGCTGTGAGCTGCCAATATAATTCTTGAAAGAGGCAGCCTCTGACCTCATGCTGTCCATAATAGAAGGTGCCAGCCAAACAAATGCTTTGTTCCCTCCTCAAAAGGTCTCAGAAACAGCTGTCAATCAAACTCACTGGCCGGAATTTTCTCCAGGTAGGTGGGTTGGTGGCAGGGAGCCTCCGAGGCAGGCTGGTTTCCCACAGGCCCTGCCAAATTTACCGGCAGGGTCTGATTTGCATGTGAGGCCTCGGCTTCCCACCCGCAGCCAGCCAGATTGAGAGGCTGGTTGGCTGCAGGCAGCTAGGCCTACAGATGAGGAGAGGGAGCAACGGGTCGGGCCAGGGGAGGGATTGTGATGGGGGTGTGGGGGTCGGGATCGGGGATCGGCTGGCTTGGTCGGGGATCGAGGGCAAGGGGTCGGGGATTGGCAGGGGAGGATCAGGGATCGCAGGAGGGGAGGATCGGGGAGGGCGGTGGGGTCGGGGATTGGCAGGGGAGGTGTCGGCCAGGGATTGGGGGATGGGGGATTGGCGGAGGGGACGGCTGGGTATCAGCAGGGGAGGAGAGAGGATCGGGGCCGGCCACCGGAGGATTGTGGCCAGCCTCAGTATCATTGGTGGAGTCAGGGGGGCGGCCTCATGGTAGAGATTGGAGGCCTGGGAAGGCGATCGGAGGCCTCGTGGGGAGGTGTCCAATCACAGGGGTTGGGTTAGGTTGGGTCCCTGGATCCAGGAGGTAGGTATAAAGCCACATATCTCCTGAATGCAGCAGTCCCCACCTCGGTTTAACTGACGGGTTTAACGAATTATGTGAAAACCGTCCACATGCAGTTAAATTCAAAATGGAGGTGAAAAAGGAGGCTTCCAGCCTCATTATAATATTTAAATTGATATTCCGCCCCCTGGGAGCGGGTTGGTCGACCGCCCCCCCCCAGCCCCCATCCCGCTTCCGTTAAAACCAGAAGTGGGCGGGTTGGAGGTGGGATCAGGTCGGGTATCCCATTTTTAACAATTTAACTGCTTCCACACTCCAAACCCACACGTTTTTTGAGGGGAAAATTCCGGCCACTATTTCAGGCTGGGGCCTGAAATGTTTTAGCGAAGAATGAGGCTTCTCCTAACCTGATTAATTTGTATCACTGTAATATGAATTCAACCTGTTGTCTAAATTTGCCATGGATGGGTTTACTGCTATATTGAATGCATTAATGCTTGGGATTGCTTGAACAGATTGACAGCTAATGTATGACCAAAAAAACCTAATAACGTCCAGCAAGAGGGAATCCTGAAACAAAATATTAAATTTTGGCTCTTGAATACCAAGTAGGGCATTTAGTATCGAGGTGGTATGTGCACTGAATCATCTTGTGTTGGCAATGTCAACACTTGTTATGATATCATCATTGTGCAATCACCTCAAGAACAACCAGACTTTAGCATTTCCATCCGTAGTATTTTTTTTTACTAAAACTTAACTTGAAAAATTGAATTACCTACTCACCAAACCTTGTCTAGCTGAAAGTGTGCCATATTATACTGTCGATATCCAATAGCAGACACGTTAGACTGTATGAGCATATCAGGTGACAAAGGCATTCTGACATAAATGCTGCACAGAGCGTAATCCATACTGCCCTCATTTTACTTTGAGAAACTGTCTGCATGCTGATGGGGATAAATATTTAATACATGTTCTTTAAAGCCTTGCTAATTCTGCTGTCTGGGACTGTGCTTTGGTTTTGTTGTTGTGCCAGAAAGAATTCAGTCATCGTCAAGCAATGCACAGACGTACGACTGCATTTTATTACACAGTCCAACAGTACAGAGTGAATCTTTCGGCTTGGATCATGCAAATTGTCAGTTTCTTGCTGCATTAACCATACTGGAATGGCAGGAAAGGTTTTTAGTCAGGTGCACACACAGTCTTGGCATTGTAGTATAGTTCTATTCAAACTGATTACAGTCTAATTTGAACCCACTGTCAGAGCAAATATTCTAAAAAAAATCTCGCCCCTCCATGCAGCTATTTATGTTCAGACCTGTCCCGATGAGGTACTGTTCAGGCACCAGTATGTCAATTATTGTGTTCATACTTTCACGTGACTGCTGGGATAGATCCAGATGAGTATCTAATCAGGATCTTTGCAAGAAATGACATCATGAAGTGTAGAGTTCTAAAACATTGTTCTTTCTGCAGGTTTTTCAAAAGAGGTGCATTGGGTAGAATATAGATAACTATTTGTGTCAGGCATTCCTGTACAAAGTGAAATTATATTCTTGTCACCATAGAAATTAGATTTCAATGTTATTTATTTTAGATCCATATTATTTCTTTCAATATTGTAATATATTTAAATATTCAGCTCATCTGCTGTTGAAACCCTCATCCATGTCTTTGTGACCTCTAGACTTGACTATTCTAAAGTTCTCCTGGCCAGTCTTCCATCTTCCACCCTACATAAACTTGTGCTCATCCAAAACTCTGCTTTCCGTATTTAACTTCCACCATCTCGTTCACCCATCACCCTTGTGCTTGCTGACCTACACTGGCTCCTGGTCCAACAACTCCCCAATTTTAAAATCCTCATCCTTGTTTTCAAATCCCTCCATGGTCTCGCCCCTCCCTATCTCTGTAACCTCCTCCAGTTCTTCAATTTTGGCCTCATGTGCAATCCTGATTTGAATCTCTCCACCATTAGCTCTGGAATTCCCTCCCTAAACCTCTCCACCTATCTACTTCTCTCTCCTCCTTTAAGATGCTCTTTAAAACCTACCTCTTTGACCAAAGCTTTTGGTCATCTGTCCTGATATCTCCTTCTGCGGCTCGCTGTCAAAAATGTTTTTATAGATAATGCTCCTGTTAAACACCTTGGGACGTTTTGCTATGTTAAAGGCACTATAAAAATGCAAGTTGTTATTGTTATAAGTATCCTCTGAAATAAAAGACCCCTAACTGTTTTTAGTATGTCTTTAGGACAAGACCGGACATCTTTTTACATGGGCAGCAAATTGGGGCAGAAGCCATTTCCACCCAAATATTGATCTTCCCAAATTTCCAAACACTTTTTGGCCCTTCCCACAATCCGCTTGCCAATTTCCCAGCCACCTAATTAACATATATTGGGGCAGTGATGTTGCAGTCCTGAGTTTCCTGTATTTATGCTTACAATGCACTAGGGATAAGTTAGAAAGATAAACTTAAGGTGCCGCTGTTGCCAGGATCAGCTCAGGCAGGGGGAAGGGAGGAGTTTTTGTGACTGAAGACAGCTGAAAATTTGAGCAGTGATTGCTACGTCTGGGAACAACCTTTGGGAGCTTTTTAAAAAATTAAACTAGAATACCTTCTGACTGGCTGTGGGTGTGTACAACCAATGGGAAACTCCCCCCCCCCCCCATATTGAGAGCTTCTCATGAGCAGATATGACATCCCCTGTTGGCGTACCTTTGTATGTGGTTATCATGGCGGAGGAGGAGAAAGAGCAAGAGAGGATGGAGGAAAGGAGAGTCAGGTGACATTTAAGATGATGCACCCCACCAGATATTATCCTCCCTCCAAAGAATATACAAGCAACATGATTCCTTTGCGGACCTTAGTGAGAAGATGTGCATTAGAGAAGTGTAGTTCATCAAAGATGCAATGGAGGGTCTGTGTCAATTCTTGCATGAGGGTATGCAGCCTTGGTCATTTGCCCACACTGATCTCTCTAGAGCTATGAAGGTGATGAATGCACTCAACTTTTATGGCACCGGGGCATTCCAGGCAGGCATACCAGGTAGGCACAGGGATCTCTGTAGCATGAGCCAGGGTGCAGCACAGCCATGTATTCATTAGTTGTCTGATTCTATTTTTAAGAGAGCTTGGGCATTCATCCTCGTTTGGCATCAAGGGAGCAGCAAGATATATCTATCCAGTTCTGCGGGGTTGCTGGGTCTCCCATCGTTCAGGATGCAATAGATTGCACCCATATTGATTTGTAAGCTTCTATAGTCAATCCCCTCAACTTAAACAGAAAAGTCTTCGACTCCCTGAATATACAGACAACATGCAAAGGATCCTGTATGTCAACTGGCAGGCTGGATTGGGCCCATGGCCCTGTGGTTCATGTTGAGGACTCAACACATTATTATGCACATTGATAGGTCCTTTGATTTCTCCCCCATCCTTTGCAGAAACCCCTTACACCTCATCTGCTCCACTCTGGATACATGGCAAGGTTGGTAAATCACTGTGTAAAGAGCCATGGCCACAAATCTGAGGTCAGACACTCCATGGTGCATTTACACATTTACCTTTTGCAGATGTGTTAACCTTTTGAGAATTAGGGCCTGAGACTGCAAGGAAAAAAAAGAACAATGGGGAAACAAGGGATAATGAAAGATTAGTTCCAAGAGTAAACAAATCAGTAACAAGAAGCCAATACTAGTAACATAAAGGGGGAGAGTAGAACAAATGATTTCATGCAAAGGGTCATCAGAATACAGAATATGTTATATCAAGGAGTGAAATAAAGAATAGATTTGCCTTCCAAAGCTAGGCTTTATTAACTTTAAAATCTGCAGCATATCTTTCCACATCCAGTCCCAACTAAGCTAGAAAAGGACTGAATTTAAGGTAGCCACAACACATCATGTGATCATCAACTACCAATGAGATTACAACACATATCCCAAGGCAGTTAACAAACAACGAATCACAATACTTTTACTAATCAAGGAATAATCACCACATTCACCCCTCCTTTTAAAATATACTCCAACCTAATAACTTTTACAATTTACAATTAATTATTTACAACTAAACTATGCACGAGAATAAAACTATTTACATAACACAATACTAAATGAACAACAACAAATAATAACATTATGCATAAGTATTAAGTATCTCTCAACTAAAACAATATACTATAATATTTCAACAATTTTTAAAACATTACTATCAATTTAAAAGTCCATTTTCAATCGGTCGACCGGATATCTTGTTCGTGTCGACCTTCTTAACCTTGGTGAAATTCCTTGCCCTCCCACACCAGGAGACACAGAAGTATCTTCAACAGGAAGGCTATCCATATCCCGATTCTCAACGGTTTCCGGATTAGAAATCCCATCAGAAGATGAACTAGGACGGTCATAAACATCTATCAAAGGCTGACTAATAGAAGTATGATTATCTGCAATCGGATTGGAAATATTCATAGTATCTGTAACAGTATCCACATTATCCGAATCATGACCATTATTAATATTCTCAGAAGAGGGCTGGCCCCCACAAGGAGCCAAGTCTTTAATTGAAACAGTACTTTCTTTCCCATCTTGGAATCGAATATGAGCATATTGGGAATTTGCCTCCAACAGCTCCACCTCCTCCACCAAGGGGTCATATTTTGACAATCTAACATGGCGTCGAAGCAACACAGGTCCCTACATAGTAAGCCATGAAGGTACCGAATATCCCGTAGTAGATCTCCGTGGATAGTTAAAGAGCCTTTCATGGGGGGTCACATTAGTAGCCGTTGAAAGCAATGATCTAATGGAATGCAGGCAGCACCATTTCCCACTGTGTATTCTTAAGGTTCCGGGATGTCAACGCCAACATAACTGCCTTCCAGATCACCCCATTGTATCGTTCACACTGTCCATTACCCTGGGGATTATACGGGGTAGTTCTACTAGTAGAAATTCCCCGACTCTGAAGGTATTCCTTCAACTGGGAAGACATAAAAGAACTTCCCTGATCCGAATGGATATACGCAGGCATCCCAAAGATGACAAAAAGTTGAGTCAAACATTTAATAACTGTAGCAGCTGATACATCTGCACAAGGAAAAGCAAAAGGGAACCTTGAAAACTCGTCCACAACAGTAAATATATATCGGTTTTGAGTAGTTGAAGGAAGAGGTCCCTTAAAATCAACACTCAAACGTTCAAAAGGAGAAGTAGCCTTTATAAGCTGAGCTCGTTGAGGCTTAAAGAAATTCGGTTTACACCGAGCACAGATAGAACATGATGAAGTCATCCGCTTGACGTCTTCAACTGAAAAAGGCAAGTTCTTACTGCGTACGAAGTGTATCATCCTCGTAACCCCAGGATGACATAAAGCATTGTGAAGATTAATAAGCGTATCTCCATGGATCACAGAACAATAAGCCCTCAACAGTGCATCAGCAGCAACATTATCCTTCCCCGGACGATAAACTATGTCAAAATGGTAACATGCCAACTCAATCCTCCATCTCATTATTTTATCATTTTTAATCTTTCCAAAATGTTTAACATCAAACATAAAGGACACAGATTTTTGATCAGTTACCAACGTGAAATGTCGCCCCGATAAATAATGTCTCCATTTACGCAATGCTTCTACTATTGCGTATGCCTCTTTTTCTATTGAGGAATGCCTTTTTTCACTATTATTCAAAGTACGTGAGAAAAAGGCCACCGGTCTTCCATTTTGGTTCAAAGTAGCCCCAATTGCAAAATCCGAAGCATCCGTCTCAATCACAAAGGGAACCTGCTCATCAATGGAATGCACAACTGCTCCTAAAATATCCTTTTTAAAATTCTCAAAACATGTCCTGGCCTCCCATGATAGAGGATATGTCGTAACCCAAATAAGAGGCCGGATCTTCTGTGAAAAATTTGCAATCCAATTAGAATAATAAGAAAACAGTCCAACAACTCGTTGCAAAGCCTTAGAATTAGTAGGACAAGGTAAATCGATCAATGGTCGCAGACGTTCTGATCTGGTTTAATCTTATTTCCCGAAATAATATACCCCAATAGATTTACCTCAGTAGTCGAAAAGATACATTTCTCTTTGTTAAAAGTTAAACCAACTTTTTCCGCAGCTTGAAGGAATCTTTTTAAATTAGAATCATGCTCCACCCTTGATTTGCCACACACTGTGATGTCATCTAAGTATGAAAAGGTGTCAGAGAGGGAGTTATCACTTATAAAAGCATCCATTGCCCGTTGAAAACAAGCAACACCATTAGTAACACCAAATGGTATTCGGCAAAACTGATACAGCTTTCCACCAGCCTCAAAGGCCGTATATGGTTGATCCTTCTTAACAATAGGAATCTGATGATAAGCACTCTTTAAATCAGTAGTGCTAAAAACTTTGTACTGAGATACTTTATTGATAAGCTCATCAATCTTAGGCAAAGGGTACGCGTCTAATTGAGTATACCTATTAATAGTTTGGGAATAGTCTATCACCATTCGTTTCTTGTGTCTCTCATTAGTCGTGACAGCTACCTGTGCTCGCCAAGGCGAACAACTAGGTTCAATGATTCCTTCCAATAAGAGACGTTGAACTTCAGAATTAATAAATTCTCTATCCTGACTACTATATCTTCTTGACTTGGTAGCAATTGGCTTACAATCCGACATCAAATTGGAAAAAAGTGATAATGGAGGAATAGATAAAGAGGTTAATCCACAAATAGATAAAGGTGGCTTAGTCCCTCCAAATGAAAGACTAAGAGACCCGTGTAACTGAAGCACATCATGTCCAATCAAAATATCCGCACAGAGATTAGGCAAAACAGATAGGCGTATATCAGTATACGTATTACCCAGAAGAACCATTTTCACAAAGCAACAACCAGCTATTTGTGAAGTAAGGGTCGTCTGAGCCATACACACCTGATACGTAACAGGCGAAATTTTCAAATGCTTCTCCTTCGCAAACTGAAGACTTATAAAACTCTCAGTACTGCCCGTATCTATAAGGGCCTTCACTTCCAACCCATTAACTTGAGCCGTAACTATAGCTTTGTTTAGGCCATGAGCAAATGCAGCAGAAATTGATGCAATAAACGCCCTATCTAAAGGCTGAATAGTCACAGAAGAGGTAGTGGAGGAAAACCCTCCCACACCAGGAGAAGGGAAGGTAATTGAACCTGATGATTTGCACACACGTGCATAATGACCTCTCTTGCCGCATTTACTACACACAGCCTCCCGAG
The DNA here is from genome assembly GCF_052327205.1 of Somniosus microcephalus. NCBI lineage: Eukaryota > Metazoa > Chordata > Chondrichthyes > Squaliformes > Somniosidae > Somniosus > Somniosus microcephalus. Next base: position 200,172,878 of record NC_140987.1, read on the forward strand.
CAGGACACTTCAGACGAGGGTGCCGGATATTCCCACAAAAATAACACTTCTGAATCCTAGAGGCAACGGCCGCCGAAGTAGAAACTGTTTCAAAATCTAGTAAACCACTCCCATTAAGTCCACATAATTCCTTTTCATCCGAAACTGCCGAAACCATAGTTGCAGGCCGATTAAAAAGAGCATAAGAATCCAAACTTCTCTGAGCCACATCCAATGTAGAAGCTTGCTCAAAAGCACTTTTAAGATCCAGAGTCTTATTTTCTAACAACCGCTGACGAATTGATCTAGACAGTAATTCATTAATAAAAGCATCCCGTACCGATTCGTCCTTATGTTCTTCAGCCGTCACAGCCTTATAATTACAGTCAACACTAAGGCACCGAAGTGCTTGTAAATAAGTATCCAAAGATTCTCCCACCTGCTGCCTACGGGCAGATAGAAGATGACGTGCAAATACCTCATTCTTTGGCTTAACAAAAATCTTTTCCAATGTAGAAATAGCCTCTTCATAAGTTTTACAGTGCAAAATATATTTATATACATCCGGGTCAATGTTGTTGATCAGCATATTCAGCTTATTTAGAGCCTCTTGATCCAACACGCCCAAAAAGTTTTTAAATGTACAATACCAATGTTTCCATTTATCATCCACTCCAGCAGAATTGGGGTCAGCCTTAAATCGTTCTGGTTGAAGATATCGCTCCATTCTAACAAAAAGTTAATAAATTGAAATAAAGAATAGATTTGCCTTCCAAAGCTAGGCTTTATTAACTTTAAAATCTGCAGCATATCTTTCCACATCCAGTCCCAACTAAGCTAGAAAAGGACTGAATTTAAGGTAGCCACAACACATCATGTGATCATCAACTACCAATGAGATTACAACACATATCCCAAGGCAGTTAACAAACAACGAATCACAATACTTTTACTAATCAAGGAATAATCACCACAAGGAGCTAGTGAAGCCAATATTTAAAATGAAAGATAAACACCTGAAGAAGAAAAATATTAACGCGTATAGGGAAAAACCAGGATATAGTTGTGAGATAGCATGGGTACTGGCCCTGTGGCCATCCCCCTCTCAAACAGGTATACCGATTTGGATACTGTTGAGGGGGATGACTTAACAGAGGAAGGCAGCAGCAGCCAACTTCCTGGCACCAGGGGTGCTTCTGCTGCTCAGGAAGGGTGGAAAAAGAGTGGGAGAGCAATAGTGGTAGGGGATTCCATCGTAAGGGGAACAGATAGGAGTTTCTGTGGCCATAGACATGACTCCAGGATGGTTTGTTGCCTCCCTGGTGCCAGGGTCAAGGATGTCACTGAACGGCTGCAGGGCATTCTGAAGGGGGAGGGTGAACAGTCAGAGGTCGTGGTTCACATTGGGACCAACGACATGGGTAGGAAGAGGGATGAGGTCCTGCAGCAAGAATTTAGGGAGCTAGGTAGCAGATTAAAGAGCAGGACCTCAAAGGTTGTAATCTCTGGATTACTCCCGGTGCCACGTGCTAGTGAGTATAGGAATAGGAGGATAGAGCAGATGAATGCGTGGCTAAAGAGTTGGTGCAGGAGGGAGGGCTTTAGTTTCCTGGATCACTGGGCCTGCTTCTGGGGAAGGTGGGACTTCTACAAGTCGGACGGGTTGCACCTGAACCAGAACGGGACAAATATCCTTGCGGGGAGGTTTGCTAGCACTGTTCGGGGGGGTTTAAACTAAAATGGCAGGGGGTTGGGAACCTGAGCAGGGAGACAGAGGAAAGGGAAACAGGGATAAAAGCAAAAGATAGGAAGGAGAAAAACATAAGTGGCAGTCAGAGAAATCAACGGTTTAAATCAAACGTGGCCACAGTAAATAATAATTCTAATAGGTTTAAGAGCATTAAAAAAGCAAGCCTGAAGGCTTTGTGTCTTAATGCGAGGAGCATTTGTAATAAGGTGGACGAATTGGCTGCGCAAATAGAGGTAAACGAATATGATTTGGTTGGGATTACGGAAACGTGGCTCAAGGATGGCCAAGACTGGGAACTCAACATCCAGGGGTATTCGATATTCAGGAAAGATAGGCAAAAAGGAAAGGGAGGTGGGGTAGCATTACTGGTTAAAGAAGGGATTAATACAATTGTAATGAAGGATATTAGCTCTGATGATGTGGAATCTGTATGGGTAGAATTAAGAAATACTAAGGGGAAAAAACATTAGTGGGAGTGGTATATAGACCTCCCAACAGTAAGACGGAGGTTGGGGATGGCATTAAAAGGGAAATTAAAGAAGCGTGCAATAAGGGCACAGCAGTCATCATGGGTGACTTTAATCTACATATAGATTGGGCCAAAAAAATTAGTAACAATACTGTGGAGGAGGAATTCCTGGAGTGTTTACGGGATGGTTTCATGGACCAATATGTCGAGGAACCAACCAGAGATCAGGCCATCTTAGACTGGGTATTATGTAACGAGAAAGGATTAATTAGCAATCTTGTTGTACGAGGCCCCTTGGGTCGGAGCGATCATAATATGATCGAATTCTTCATTAAGATGGAGAATGAAGTAGTTGACTCAGAGACTAGGGTCCTCAATTTAAATAAAGGAAACTACGATGGTCTGAGGAGCGAGTTGGGTAGGATTGATTGGGGAATGTCACTCAAAGGGTTGACGGTGGATAGGCAATGGCAAACATTCAAAGACCGAATGGATGAGCTACAGAATTTGTTCATCCCAGTTTGGCATAAAAATAAAACAAAAAAGGTGACTCAACCGTGGCTAACAAGGGAAATTAGGGATAGCATAAGATCCAAGGAGAGGACATATAAATTGGCCAGAAAAAGCAATAATCCTGAGGATTGGGAGCAGTTTAGGATTCAACAAAGGAGGACAAAGGGATTAATTAAGAAAGGGAAAATAGAATATGAGAGTAAGCTAGCAGGGAACATAAAAACTGACTGTGAAAGCTTTTTTAGATATGTGAAGAGAAAAAGATTGGTGAAGTCAAGCATAGGTCCCTTGCAGTCAGAATCAGGGGAATTTATAATGGGAAACAAAGAAATGGCAGACCAACTAAATTCATACTTTGGTTCTGTCTTCACAAAGGAGGACACAAATAACCTCCCAGAGATGCCGGGGAACATAGGGTCTGATGAAAGGGTGGAACTGAAATAAATCAGTATTTGTAGGGAAATAGTGTTAGAAAAATTGATGGGACTGAAGGCCGATAAATCCCCAGGGCCTGATAATCTACATCCCAGGGTACTTAAGGAAGTATCCCTAAAAATAGTAGATGCATTGCTGGTCATCTTCCAGAACTCAATAGACTCTGGAACAGTACCCATGGATTGGAGGGTAGCTAATGTTACCCCACTATTCAAAAAAGGTGGTCGAGAAAAAGCAGGGAATTATAGACCGGTAAGCCTGACATTGGTAATGGGGAAAATGCTAGAGTCTATTATAAAAGATGTAATAGCAGAGCACTTGGAAAGCAGTGACAGGATCGGACAAAGTCAACATGGATTTACAAAAGGTAAATCATGCTCGAATAATCTACTGGAATTTTTTGAGGATGTAACTGGTAAAATAGATAAGGGAGAACCAGTGGATGTGGTGTATTTGGACTTTCAGAAGGCTTTCAATAAGGTCCCATATAAGAGATTAGCGTGCAAAATTAAGGCACATGGGATTGGGGGCAAGGTATTGACTTGGATAGAGAACTGGTTGGCGGACAGAAAGCAAAGAGTTGGAATAAACGGGTCATTTTCCGAGTGGCAGGCAGTGACTAGTGGGGTACCGCAAGGATCGGTCATAGGACCCCAGCTGTTCACAATATATATTGGGGCAGAAATTCCTCCCCAAACGCGTGAGTACGGAAGGGGTACTCACGCGTCTGGCCGGAGGAAATGCCGGTTTTCAGCATGCACAGCGCATGCGCTGAAAACCAGCATTTCCTCTCCTCTAACCCAAGAGGTGGTAGAGAAAAAGCAGGCAAGCCCCCGACACCAAGTTCTGGGCCATTAATGATCTGGACGAGGGAATTGGATGTAATATCTCCAAATTTGCAGACGACACAAAGCTGGGTGGGAGGGTAAGCTGTGAGGAGGATGTCGTGAAACTCCAGTATGATTTGGACAGGTTGGGTGATTGGGCAGAAACATGGCAAATGCACTATAATGTGGATAAATGTGAGGTTATCCACTTTGGTGGCAAAAACAGGAAGGCAGATTATTATTTGAATGGCAATAGATTGGGAGAAGGGGAAGTGCAAAGAGACCTGGGTGTTCTTGTGCACCAGTCACTGAAGGTAAACATGCAGGTGCAGCAGGCGGTTAAGAAGGCAAATGGTATGTTGGCCCTCGTAGCAAGAGGGTTCGAGTACAGGAACAAGGATGTCTTGCTACAGTTGTACAGGGCCTTGGTGAGATCGCACCTTGAGTACTGTGTGCAGTTTTGTTCGCCTTACCTGAGGAAGGATGTTCTTGCCATGGAAGGAGTGCAGCGAAGATTCACCAGGCTGATACCTGGGATGGCAGGAATGACGTATGAGGAGAGATTGTGTCGATTGGGCTTATACTCACTGGAGTTTAGAAGATTGAGAGGGGATCTCATCGAAACCGATAAAATTCTGTCAGGCCTGGACAGACTAGATGCAGGAAGGATGTTTCTGATGGCCGGGGAGTCCAGAACCAGGGGTCATAGTCTAAGGATAAGGGGTAAGCCATTTAGGACTGAAATGAGGAGGAATTTCTTCACCCAGAGAGTGGTGAACCTGTGGAATTCTCTGCCACAGAGGGCGGTGGAGGCCAGTTCATTAAATATATTCAAGAAAGAGTTGGATATATTTCTTAAGGCTAAAGGGATCAAGGGATATGGGGAGAAGGCAGGGACAGGGTACTGAATTTGGATGATCAGCCATGATCTCATTGAATGGTGGAGCAGGCTCGATGGGCCGAATGGCCTACTCCTGCTCCTACCTTCTATGTTTCTATGTTTCTATGACTCTTTCTGTGCCAAATTTTCTAGGAACAAGCCACTACTATTTATATTCACAAGGACCAATAATACAGTCCCTGTACAGCCACTCCAGGGTGCATGTGCCTGCACATGAATGAGCTGACCTCACTCTGTAATGCGAAGACAGCTCATTTAAATATTTTGCTGCTACTGGAAACATCAGAGGGCCATAGCCAGGGCCTGGAATTTTGACAGCACCAACTATTGAAGGGTTACTGGCTGCTCGTGGAGCGCTGGCAACTTTTTGTGTTGGACAGGACAACAGTAGAGCATTTTGGTCTTTTGAGGTCAAAGGGCAGAAGAGAAGGCCAGCACCATGATCCTCATGAAGATCCTCATGAAAGTTAAGGGAAATCCAGTCAAAAAATTTGTTATTTTTTTATACTGGGCTCCAGTACCAGTCAGGCACTCTAGTCACATTATACAAAGATTTCCTAATTTAAATATTTTTTGTGGCCCTAAGAAGCCGTGCACTGGCTGGCCATAGTGAACTGTGCTGAGCCTCAGGCCTTTACAATCAGTAGCGCCAAAAACTGGGATACACCATCGCATTATCAGCCCCACAGAGTCAACTCCATTTATGTATTACTGTGATAGAAACAAAGTCTGGGTGAGGTCCTCATATGGACATATCTTTATTGCCTTGGTACAGTATTTGTTTTAGGCATTCATGTCATGCAAAATCATTTTCAGCACGTAATATACTCAAATCTGCTATCATCTGAACTGATATTTGCACCAGTACAGGTCTGATGCTTTGCTGGTATGAAGCTTGGATCCCAGTCTATGTGATTTTCAATGAAGCCACTAGCTGACGACCTTCAGTGCTAATGTCAATAAAGTAATGCAGAGACAAGACAAAAAAATTGAGAATCTTTACAGAGATGAAAAAAAAGATTATAACTATAAGGGAGTAATTTTGACTGTGCAATTGTGTAAAATGGATTAAAGCAAATTGGCAGCCTGTTTTAAATCTCTCTCGATTTTTATAAAAATCAGAAGAGATGTACGACGGGTTGCCAATTTACTATCACCAAAATTACCCTTTAAGTCTTTAATTGGGTAGAAAATATTTGCCTATTTTCTCTAATGCTTAGTTATAAGCAAGTACTCCTAGCATAAGAAAATTGAAGGTTAAGGAAAGCATATGGGGTGTACTAGATTTGAATGGAAAGCATACCCCAAAATAATCTTTTACCTTCAATCTGTATTTCTCTCTTTGTAAACATTTTTTAAAGTAATTTAATTTGGCAATCTGTTGCCTAAGTAACACAATAAAAGGCATTGTACAGCACTGTAAAAAAAATCATGCAACTTCCTAGCTTCTGTGTTATGCAGTTCCAGTTGTATAAATATAATTTGATACCATGATCCATGCGGTATATTTTACATAAAAAGTATTAAACAGAAAAGCAACTAGCAATATGTCTGCATGTGTACCATCAGGAGTTGCTTCCTTTTCCATTCTACATTAGAATGCAATACCCAGCTTTTTCTTGTGTATAAAAACAAAACAACTATTTGGCCTCAGCTGCCAGCTTTATTATTCATGCTGCTGGGATTAGAGCGGGCTTTCAGCATACACCTGCAGCTTTTCCCTTTCAGGTTGTGGTTTTGAATCCTACCTTTGCCCACTCTGTAACCTTTTCTTGGGAGCTGGTATATAACATGAGTTTTCATGATGGCTCAGCTTGTATCCCAGCTCAGGGATTTTGCATATTGAAAACTGACTGTAAGCAAGGGCTGCAGTTCAGGACTGATCCATTGTGTATACATTATGCAGGTAGTATTGCCATGGGAACAGTACAAAAGGTGATGACTGAGGTGCAAAAAGGTGAGAGAGTGTCATGGGGGCCTATTAGTATATATGAAGTAAACTTTAAAAAATAACAACCCACCAGATCTTAAAACTGTGTTATTGTTTCAAGGTTGGTCAAAGGGATAAATTAAATTGACTGATCAATAATGAGTTTTTTTTTATTCTGTTATTTGATTGAGAATGTGTTTAAATAGAGTTGAAGTTAGGATGTACTGTACTTCAACAAATATTTTAACAATTTGCCTGAAAAAAAGTCAAAAGCCACATCAGGAAACATTTTAAATATTTCAACGTTATTAAAACATTCGGTACAGTTTTTTAAAATAAATAAACTGTGAATGTTATACGATAATGTTTTACAGGCCTATAGGTTGAGAAGTTGACTTATTCCTGTAATACAGAGCTCTCATAGTTATGTGTTAATATTTAAGAGCAGGAACTCTGCTTCTGCATTCCCAACGCATGCCAGAAGGACACGTTACAAAAGTCCACACCACCAGCCTGTCATTTTCTGTCCATTTCTGCTGAGAATGCAGAAGCAGAATTTTTACCACTAAATCTTTACTCTGAGGGTCTGTGGAGTAACACTGTTACTACCTTCCTCTCACCTTCAACGTTCTCCCCTCCTCTTCTGAAGCCGGTGACCTATGTAGTGGGACGATTCCGTGTGCACCAGCCACCCTATGATACTAAGTTCTATTCTTCATGTTTGAACCTAGGCAGTGATTGTCAAAAGGTTATTTAACAATGGGAGGTAGCACGGCTGAGAATGATTCTGTTCTCATCCAACATCCACATATGCTATTTCCATTAAGAGTCACTACAATCAGATCCAACAAACCTGGTGGATTTTCCTCCTTCCTAGCCAAGAGGTGTCCAGGTGATTTAATGTCCCTACCTGCACTCAGGGTACAATAAGCAAACTAAGTCCAGAATGATGATCGAATGCCATTTAATTTTGAGCGACTTGTTAGACATTTTTAATTCTACATACTGTACCTTTAAATGATGTCATGGGAACTGGGAAGGGTAACATTAAGCATATACCTGGGTGACACCCAGTTAAAACCAATTGTTTATAAAGGATTCTCAAAGTGAATTATGTTACTCATGGCGTTATTGCAATTGATAGCTTATTTATTGTTCAAATTGGATACTACAAACCCACAACTACAATATTCTTTGATGTGAACATATGAAATATGATGGAAGGAAAAGACCAGCCTGCCCCATACAGTTGTGATGCCAATATATAAACTCCCAACTCCAATCGGAGCCATGTAACCTCCTGGAATATACCACTGGACAAAGAAAAATAGACATGTAGTTGAGAAAGCACATGGTAATGATATGTGATTACTTATAAATTGTCTGCATCTGTATACCATCCATAAAATATTCCTGTTATTATTGTGACTTTATAACATGAGCCATAAGAGAACCAGGATTTTATTATCCTGAAATGTATACAGGAGCATTTTTATTAACCTCCAAAACAAACACCAACATTATATTGCCAGGATATTATTTACACACTCGTATATAAGTATGTGCAGACATGAAAATACATATTTATCTTTTTAAATGTCTACACTGAGAACAGTTTCCTGCTGTTGAATTGCAACAGTTAAATTATTGAGCTTTTTGAAATGATACCCTAATTTTCCACAGATGTCCTAGGCTCACGCAGGCCTTGTATCCAGAACATGTGAACAACAGATCAACAGGCTTTATTAGGCCAAAAATATTTGGAAAAGTGTAGCTCTTACCTTAGTTCTCTGTAAATTCCTTACCAAATTAAAAGCTTATTGTAACTTGGATTAAATAAAGAACTACAGGTGGCAGGGGGTGTGTTGCAAAGGTAAGAGCTCAGGATGATGTCATTAGCTATGAGGTAACAAGCACTTTGTGCCATGGAGTGGTGGGATGCAGATTTGAGCTTTTGATTGCCCACATGATGAGTTCTGGATTTCAGCCATACTATCGTGGAATTACGCCAGGCACTTCCAGACAGAGCAGGAAAGTCTTCCCAGCCCAATCTCGTGCACTTTCTAACAGTATTGATAGAGGAGGCTTAGAGCAGGGATGTGTAGCATATGGAGATTTAGGGGGACAAAGCAAAATTAAAGCAAATACATTACAAAAGTAGTAATTTATGTCCTTATATAAAAATGCTAGGCATTTTTTTTGAATGGCTTTTAATTTACTAATGCTATTGCTCATAGAGGTAGACATTAAAAAGGGTAAAAAAAAGGGAAAAATCAGTAACAGCATCAGCTGATAGTTTTCATGCTATTCTGAGTTTTCCACTCTGTAAAAATAATTTATTAGCACCAATGGTCTGTCATTTTAATGGCCGCTATGAAATAATGCTAATTGTTAACAATAAAGCTCTTAACACTGTTTCTGTTTCCCATTTGGTACAATAAATTCTCCACTAACACCCATTGCTTCTGACCTGATTTGAACTTACTGTATCTTCAGAATAGACAAACATGCTGGTGAGCGTTACAGCTGCAACATATGAGGGCCTGCATAGCCATTGGAGACAGAGGGCACAGCAAGACCTAAGGGAGTGGCAGTACGTGCAAAGGATCAGGCTGTTCAGGAAGATATTTATCATCCTGTACCACCTACTGAATGAAAGCTCAGAGATAATCTTTAGTCAGCTCTCCCCTTCTTAAGGCAATCAAGGTAATGACAGCTCTCAGTCTCCTGGAAACTTCCAGACGACAATAGAGTCTCTTAGGGGGAAAAATTCAGTATCACCCCGTTAGGGACGCCATTATCGGCCGTGCGCAAAGTTTAGCATCTGGCAGTAATTATCGCCTCCGACGACAAACTTGGCTTTTATCGCCCCTGGAGGTGATTGGAGCGCTAAATCAGGTGCTTCACACCTGTCTTAAGGCGCAAAGGCTGAGGAGCGAGGCGCTACCTCAGAGTGCTGGCGAAGCAAGGAAGGGCAAATCAAAAGGAACCGGCAAAGTGCTGCTCAGTACTCAAAACTCCTTCACACAGTGTTGAATCTCTCCAGAAGTCTCTCTCTCTCTCTCAGAATGCGTGGTGCAAAAATGTCACCAACAAAAAAAGGCAGGAAGCGTTCGCCTTTAAATAGCGCCCCCCTAGTCCCTTTCTGACTGCAAAATGCTCCCCTCAACCTGTCGTTGCTAGTGGCAGGTAGTAAGGTAAAGGGCGCCACTCAATATCCGGTCCGGGGCGCTACCGGTGCGTTGCACACTTGACTGACGTCACGATCTGCCGGCGCAGGAGATCTTGGCGGTAGTGTTTAGCGCCACCACAAAATGTCTAGTTAATTTTGCAAGCGGCGCAAACATCGCCGCACCCGGGCGGCACTAGTTGCTTTGCGCCCCATTAGCGCCCTCTTAAGGCGCTAATGGGAGGCGCAAAGAACTGAATTTTTCCCCCATAGAGTTATACAGCACAGAAAGAGGCCCGTCAGCCCATCGTGTCCACACCGGCCATCAAGTCCTGTCTATTCTAATCCCATTTTCCAGCACTTGGTCCGTAGCCTTGTATGCTATGGCGTTCCAAGTGCTCATCTAAATGCTTCTTGAATGTTGTGAGGGTTCCTGCCTCTACCACCCTTTCAGGCAGTGAATTCCAGATTCCAACCACCCTCTGGGTGAAAAAGTTCTTCCTCAAATCCCCTCTAAACCTCTTGTCCCTTACCTTGAAACTATGCCCCCTGGTTATTGACCCCTCTACTAAAGGGGAAAAGTTCCTTTCTATCTACCCTATCTATGCCCCTCATAATTTTGTACACCTCAATCAGGTCCCCCCTCAGCCTCCTCTGCTCTAAGGAAAACAACCCCAGCCTGTCCAGTCTCTCTTCATAGCTGAAGCGCTCCAGCCCAGGTAACATCCTGGTGAATCTCCTCTGCACCCTCTCCAATGCAATCACATCCTTCCTATTGTGTGGCGACCAGAACAGCACACAGTATTCCAGCTGTGGCCTAACTAGCGTTTTGTACAGCTCCATCATAAACTCCCTGCTCTTATATTCTATGCCTCGGCTAATGAAGGCAAGTATCCCATATGCCTTTTTAAACACCTTATTTACCTGTCCTGCTGCCTTCAGGGATCTATGTACATGCACACCGAGGTCCCTCTGATCCTCTGTCCTTCCTATGGTCCTACCATTCATTGTGTATTCCCTTGCCTTGTTAGTCCTCCCAAAATGCATCACCTCACACTTTTCAGGGTTAAATTCCATTTGCCACTGTTCTGCCCACCTGACCAACCCGTCTATATCGTCCTGTAGCCTGAGGCTTCCCTCCTCATTATTTACCACTCCACCAAGTCTGCGAACTTACTGATCATACCTCCTACATTCATATCTAAATTATTAATGTACACTACAAACAGCAAAGGACCCAAATTGCCCTGGATCCCATGGGCTCTTACCTTCTTGGCCAGTCTCCCATACGGGACTTTGTCAAAAGCCTTACTGAAGTCCATGTAGACTACATCAACTGCACTACCCTCATCCACACACCTAGTCACCCCTCGAGAAATTCAAGCAAATTGGTTAGACATGATCTCCCCGTGACAAAGCCATGCTGCCTATCCTTGATTAATCCTTGCCTCTCCAAGTGGAGACTAATTCTGTCCCTCAGAATTTTTTCCAATAATTTCCCTACCACTGATGTTAGGCTTACTGGCCTGTAATTCCCTGGTTTATCCCTACTACCCTTCTTGACTAATGGTACTATGTTAGCTGTCCTCCAGTCCTCTGGCACCTCCCCTGTGGCCAGAGAGGTTCTGAAAATTTGTGTCAGAGCCCCTGCAATCTCCTCCCTTGCCTCACACAGCAGCCTGGGATATATCTCGTCTGGGCCTGGGGATTTATTCACTTTTAAACCCACTAAAACCGCTAGTACCTCCTCCCTCTCAATACTAATTTGTTCAAGTATATCACAATCCCCCTGCCTGATTTCTATGCCTACATCGTCCTTCTCCATAGTGAGCACAGATGCAAAATATTCATTTAAAACCTCACCTACACCTTCTGGCTCTACACACAGATTGCCACTTTGGTCCTTAATGGGCCCTACTCCTTCCCTGGTTATCCTCTTGCCCTTAATCTATCTATCTATATATATAATAAAAGAGTTTGTCTCTCTGTCTGTTTGTCTGTTTGTCTGTCTGTCTGTCTGTCTGTCTGTTCGGCTATACAATCAAAAGTTATAGAGCGCACCTACATATATGTTATATCAAAAGAAAGCTTATCATTAGGGGAGTCTAATAGGCGTATTTACTTTTTGGTCAGACAAAAATTGTTCGGACAGTATACAAAAAAACGTTCAAAAAATTGCAACATTCCGCTCATTAGCGTTGAGTGACGTGATGGTTGACCAATCGTACAGGGGATTAACCTGATGGTTGGCCAATTGGTGCATCCTGGGGGGTGTTTCATTGCATGTGTGGGCGGGCCAATCCTTCTGAGCTGAGGTGAGTGGCTGCCATCTTGATTCCTAACTATTGATTTATTTTTCCCACTTTCTGTGTGTTTATTTTGAAATATAGATTTCCAGCAAAGAGAAAGTTGGTTTTAAAAGAAAAAAAAATCCTTTTGCAAAGGGGACTCGGGCTTTCCCCCTCTCGGTGGGAGGGAGAGGAGAGGGGAGGGAGGGAGAGAGAGTAAAGCAGGGAGAGACAGGGGGAGTGAGAGAGAGAGAGAGTGAGTGAGAGAAAGAGTGAGGGGGTGGGAGAGGAAGGGAGAGCTCGCCTTCTTCCTTCCTTCCTTCCTTCGCAGGGGTCCATCGGGCCAGGTCTGAGGTGCTCCTTCCCCCCCTGTCTCTCCAGGCTAATCCCAAACTAAATCCAGCAGTCTCTCTCTCTCTCTTCCCCCCATCTCTCTCTTCTCCCCCCAGTCCCTCTCTCTCTCTCCCTCCCCCTCTCTCTTTCCCTCTCTCTCTCTCCCCCCCAGTCTCTCTCTCTCTCTCTTCCCCCCAGTCGCTCTCTCCCCCCCTTCCCCCCAGTCGCTCTCTCCCCCCCAGTCTCTCTCTTCTCCCCCCAGTCTCTCTCTCTCTCTCTTCCAACAACAACATGCCCTCAAAAAAACCTCGGCACCGCCGGGCACTCCAGCTAGTATACTTATAAATGAGGGATATCACAAGGCTGAACTACTAGTCTATCCACAATCATAAAACAGTTGACTGGTGCACTGTGTTTGCCAATCACCAGAACATCAATTTTGGCAAGGAGCAGGATTTGTAATCCCAAAGGCTGCTTCTACCAAGTTTCAAAGTTTCCTGGGGTTCAAGGAATTTTCAATTGTACGTATGGCTATGCAAATGGTATGCAGGAATGCCATGGTGCATGTAAATTGAAAAGCCTTTTACTTTTTTATTATGCAGGTGGTATATGACCAGTGAGTTAGGATCTTGCAAGGTAATAACCATCAGACCTCTTGCACCAAGCCACTGTTTATCAAGCTTTTCCAAGAGAAAGGCTCAGCTGGCTGCGGAAGATATGGGCTATGCATTGCAGCTGTAGCTCATGATGCCTCTGCACAATCTGTGTAACAAAGCTGAGCAGTAATATAACGAGGTGCACGTGTAGGCTAGGGTGGTAATGAAGCAGGCCCACTACTCAGCCAGTGTTTCAGGTGCCTGGAACACCCTGGTGGCTGTCTCATTTATGGTGCTGAATAGGTCACTGCATGCTGCACAATACTGTCATTGCCATCAGCAAGAATTCACTGATAATCAGCAGGCTCCAGTTCTAGAAAGAAGGAATTTGCATTTATATATACACCCTCAGGCCATCCCAAAGCACTTCATAGCCAGTGAAATACTTTTGAAGTGTAGTCACTGTTGTTATGGAAGCAGGTGTGGCAGCCAATCTGCACAACAAGGTCACACAAACAGCAATGAGATAAATATCTAGATAATCTGTTTTATTGATGTTTGTTGATGGATAAGTATTGGCCAGAACACCTGGAGAACTCTCCTGCTCTTCTTTGAATAGTGCCATGGAATCTTTTACAAAAGTCTGAGAGGGCAGACGAGGCCTTGGTTTAATGTCTCCTCTGAAAAGATGGCACCACGAATAGTGTGGTATTCCCTCAGTACTGCACTGGTGTCAGCCTGGGCTGAGTGCTCAAGTCTCTGTAATGGGGCTTGAACGCATGACCTTCTGACTCAGAAGCATTTGCAGAGCATCAGACCTCAAGCTGACCAACATCCAGGTTGTTTCAGATATCTATAGCATTTTGAGAATTGATAGAGAACTTAGATTAAATTATGTGGATTTATTTGGTTCTATGATCCATACATTGTTGGACAGTGCTCCCTTGGACACAAATTAATTCAGGCACACCTATTACATGGCTCAACTTCCTCTACATAAAAGGATCCACTTCCTCAGACATGTTTGGAGAGGATTTAGAGGCTTTATATGTCCAAGCGTCTCTGAAGACTCCTGTGGTGACACCCCCTTATATACCACTGTTGCCTTCACTGAGTGAACCTTCCTGTATCACCCTATCCTGTGAACTAGATGATTCAGTAAGGAGGATAGTAATAGACGCCAAGAGGACATAGACAGGCTGGTGGAATGGCAGACACATGGCAGATGAAATTCAACACAGAAAATTGTGAGTTGATACATTATGGTCGGAAGAATGAGGAGAGGCAAGACAAGCTAAATGGCACAATTTTAGAGGGGGCACAAGAACAGAGAGACCTGGGGGTGTTTGTGCACAAGTCTTTGAAGGAGGCAGGACAGCTTAACAAATCAGTTAATAAAGGATATTGGATCCTGGGCTTTATAAATAGAAACATAGAGTACAAAAGCCAGGAATATATACTAAACCTGTATAAAACACTACTTCAGCCCCAGCTGGAGTATTGTGTCCAATTCTGAGCACCACACTTTAGGAAGGAAGTGAAGGCTTTGGAAATGGTAAAAAAGAGATTTACTAGAATGGTTCCAGGGCTGAGGGATTACAGTTACGTGGATAGCCTGGAGATGCTGGGGTTGTTCTCCTTAGAGCAGAGAAGGCTAAGGGGAGATTATATAAAAGTATTTAATAAAGGTTTAGATAGAATAAATAAAGAGAAACTGGCTGAAGAGTCGATAACTAGAGGGCACAAATTTAAGGTGATTAGCAAAAGAACCAGAGGCAACATGAGGAAAAGGTTTTTTACACAGCGAGTAGTTAGGATTTGTAGGGGATGGCGTGTGGTGGTGTTGTTTGGCACGTACGTACGCCCAGTCAGTTATGCCCCTGACTGTTTTGTGAGTGGTTCGAATCGCTCCCACGCCCCTGGGTTCTAGACACCGGACTTAGGTACAGGCGGCGATACGGAGAAGACTCGAGTAGACAGGTGGTTGGATGTAAACAAAAACTGAGATTTTATTGAAGAGGAAAAATTGATACAATCTTATGGGAAAAATTACTAGTGTACATTTCTACAGGCGAAAATACAAATGCAAAAGAATAATAATAACTATACTTATGCAGGGAATGGGGAACACACGGCACATCGAGGGAAAACAACTATCTTAACAATCCCCTTATCCTTATCCCACCCCTTATACCTAACTAGATTAAGCTATGAGGGGTCAGAACTTCATGCTCACCAATCAAAAGGTTTGTTAGACTTGAAACAGCGTTTGGGTTCGGGGTTCGCTCTTGGTGCTCTCTGGAGCCTGCCGTCGTCACGTGGCCTCCAGGCGCTGCAAGGGCGTTGTCCAGGTTCGAGTACCCCAAAGTTAAAGTCTCTGTTTGGGTACTTTACCTTGCAGGGATGATTCTTCGTCGACAGCCACCAGATTGAGTTGGTGTGCAGTTATTCGAAGGTCGGCTGAGGCTGAAGGCCCGATAATTCGAAGCCTCCCCTCAGTTCATCTCCTCAGTTGGTCTTCTTCAGCCTGTCTTCCCTCTGGTGGTCTTCCCTCCTCCCCTTGTCGCGTCCCGCCTCGCCTGGCCTGAATTGTCCGTGTCCGCCCGACCCGGTGCCGGGGCTAGTTCCAGATGGAGTGGGAAAGGGCACGGGCAAAGGCCAGGGGGTAAGCGTGGGACGGCGAAAGAGCGGGAGCCACGAGGGCGAGGGGGCCGAAGAGCAGCACCAGCACACCAACCAACAAGAACACCAAACACGAACACGCCTTGCTACCCGAGGGGGCCTTCAATTATACCTTCGTCGAAAACCCTTATCTGCGCGCCAAATCAGGTTAGTTCTTTGTTTTAATCTTGGCGGGCTATTTTAAATAATGGTAGCAATCCATACTAACTGGTTTTAGATGGCCGGTAATCGCATCTACCGGCCTGATAATCGACTTGTATTGTCCTGAAAGTTCCTTGATGGGCCTGTCCGGTCTCGATGGCTCTGTTAATCTGTTTCTGATAATATATGTAGACTGCTTGATGACCTTAACTATAGGCCTAAACTGAATTTAGATTTGCCTCCAATTCAGTCTAATGCATAATTCAGATTCCTGTCTGGTTCCAAAATACAAAGTCTCTCTTCACAGAAGCCTGCAGCTTGGTTTTTATTTCTCCAAGCTGTCTGCGTTGCAGAGTCCATTTTAAAATCTCACAGGCTTGCTGCCACGAGGCATGGATGCCATCTTGGGTACCCTTCTTGATTTAAAAAGTCCACGCAGGGTCCCGTTTATTAATAACAGCCTTCGGGGAAATGCAGAAATTTTGCAAACCTTACAGATTTGGAATGCACCGTCTAATAGGGAGGTGCATACAGATTCAATAGTAGCCTTCAAAAGGGAATTGGATAAATACTTGAAGAAGAAAAAAATTGCGAGGATATGGGGATAGAGCAGGTAGTGGGACTGAATGGATTGCTCCTCGAGAGAGCTGGCACGCTCTCGTTGGGCCAAATGGCCCTTCTTCTGTGCTGTACTATTCTATGATTCAGTGCTGCTAAAATTTATGGGGAGAGAAAACTACTTCTGCTACTGTTCCCTGTGCTCCTAGGAGTTGCCAGAGACTGGGCATCGAGACCTGCATTTACAAAAAAAGAATAAGGAATAATGGAGTGCACATTAACCAGGCATGGCTGGAGAATTATCACTAGAAGAACAAAAGGGCAACCTGGAAGTTATTTTTTACACAGAGAGCTATTAGAATATGAAATGCCTTACCACAAGTGGCTATTGAAGCACAGCCTGTAATATCATTTAAAAGGGAATTGGATAAGCATTTGAAAAGGACAAGCATAAAGGGATTCAGGGAAAGCTCAGGCAAATGTAATTAGAGTAAACAGCTGCAGTTGAATAGCTAGCACTGGCACTGTGCAATGGGCAGAATGGCCTTCTTTAGTGCTAAAAATCCTATGATTTTATGATTAATATTACTGTGCACTCATGGCAGCACATGCGACATGCATGTCATTACTGCCTGGATGCTGTAATACTTCCACAATTGCATTATGCTCAGCACGGTGTATGCAGGCAGACATGTACATACCCTTTGCAGCCCAATCTGGTTGGATGGTGAAGAGATCGCAAAGTCTCTGTTTGAAGAATGGACTCAGTCGAGAATATTTTTGTGGACTTTATGGGCTGAGGGTGTTTTCCCTGTGGTGGGATCGCCCTGTGCAGATGCATGGGGGACTGGTTTGTTAAAACTCCAGAGAATGCATGGCAGTTGGCTGTGACAAAAGAACTGTCAGTCATCCAGAATGTATGGGTTTGCCCGACAGTCCTGGAAAAAGGAAGGGGGCCATTGAACTTGAACTTATTAAAAGGCCACTCTAATATGCAAAAGCACTTCTCACCTCCATCTCAGAAGAGAAGCAGAACAATGAACCCACTGGCCTCAGCCAGCCAAAAAGGAGCCAGTTTTTTTCCCAACACAAAGACCAAAAGATATGTCCCAGACTTAGGGCCATTAATCCAATCACGGAATACTCATGAGTTTGAGGATGACCCATCACTGATTAAGCACCGGAGTGCTCAGAAACAAAAGGATTTTAAAGATTGGCGGGAAAGATAGGGGTAGCCAGATTCCATTCTCTCTCTCTCTCTCTCGCTCCCGCTCCAACAAGATCGACCTAACAAGAAGTATCAGAGAAGCTGCCGAGCGGAGCGATCGAAACCAACCACGTGTGGGGGTAAGCACAGTCTTGAGTGTCCCAAGCCGGTAACCCGTGAGCTCAGAGTTTTCTCAGAAGTGAAGTTTTTGGGCTATTCCGAGGGTGGGAGCTTCATTTGGTCCAGCCAGGCGAAGGGGTTTATGCGACTGGGTAATTCGTTGGTAGGGGTGGAATTAGAGTCCACCATAGCAACAAGGGAATTACTGCTTGTTATAGTCCCCAGTTTTGTACTGTATGTATGTTGATTGTAATCTGGATTTTATTCTCCACAGGGACAGTGATTTCGTTTAGTAGTGCATGTTTTAGCCAGTGTATGTTAGACCAAATAAATACAAGTTTGATTTTTCACCGAAGCATTCCTGTCCGTGACTTATTTCATTTACACTCTGAATAATAATTCCCAGGTATAGAACTTTTGTAAGGCGGGGGCGATTCGAACCGTCCGTCTAGCAATTGGGCTAGGGTCAAAAACCGCTTACAGATGGATCTACTCCCACAAAGGCCTCATTCCCATAGACTCAACTAGGTGAACTTCCCATGGCAGCATATTCTTGTCTTTCTCCAGTGCTACTTCTAGCTCTTATATTGTAAGCCTGCATGACCAGAACATGTACAATGTTCACACTTAACAAATGATAGAGCCTTTTACTCACCTACAATTTTAATTTTTACTCTACATCTGACTCCTCACCACTTGGCATGTCTGACCATTGTCTCGTAACAACCTCTTAAAAAAAATTCCTGGCAGCAAAACACTCTCTGTAAATCAGTCCCATCTTGTTTGGCAGGATCGGTTAGATTTTCCGAATTCACACCAAAAACGTATCAGGAACTAGAGCGCAGAGGGTAAGCAGGCCCCACAGGATTTTCCAACCAGTAATTTTTCATGGATTGTAAACCCTGTGGGGCCCACTGACCTCTGTGTCTGAATTCCCAAAATGAATTCATGGTGCATGAAGCTCCGTGCACATGTGTGCAAATTTGTAAAATCTATCCTTAGAAGTTTCAAGAATCTTTGCTGCCTTCCTCTCATTCAATTGCTGTTTTCACTCTACTGACCCTTCTGTCTGTGCCAATGAAGTAACTGACATTATTCTAGATTGCATGGAAGGTTTCATACCTCACTCTTCACTCTGTCAGATCTCCTACTACATCTGCGCTCCATTATGCCTGTCATTCTGCTGCCTCTCGCAAAAAATATGCTATTGTACTTGGCATCTTGATCAGTATGAAGCATCCCAAGCCAGCTTCATCTCTCCTTATAACTATTATTAGAACTATTAAATACAATCTTATTGAAAGGAAGGATTGACTGCTACCTTTCCATTGAGCAGTGGTTCCTTCTGCTTGATCGCCAAAGCTGTCCCTTACAATTTCTCTGAATCTTCCTTTCCACCTCTCTTCCCGGCAGTATTGTTGTTACTTCTCCTAAAGAAAAAAGCGTGGGGACGCAAGGGGGGCGGCGGGCATTGAGGGGGAGCATCAGATTTTCCTCCAGATCGCCTGAGTACTGCAAGTACAGGGAAATCGGATTGGGAGGAGCACATGCTCCTATGTAAGCCCGCTCTGTTTTCCACCCATTTATGTCAGTCAGGCTCAGTTATAGGTGTACACTGCTCCCCTCACCTGATTTTCCTGTATTCACTGTGCCCAACTGATCCAACAGCCCAAGTGCAGGAACAGGAAACTCTGCCCCTAGCCTAGATTTCTGTTTTTGGCTATCGGTGGGTTTTAAACAGATACAAATAGAACTTTATTGTTTGCACCCAAATTTCTGAGGTCAGCTCACTAGCATAGCTTCAGGTTTAGATTCAGATGAGCATAGGGAGTACAATACGGGTGGCAGTGGAAACATTTGAAGGTTTTTGGAGAGCCTCAAATGTCATCTCAACTCATTATCAGCCTTTACCAAGCCTGAAGGGACAGGGGATTACAAGAAGACAGGCAGAGATGAAGGAAAAGGAAACCCAAGGTGTAGGCATCAGTTTTCAAGCAAAGGACACACGAGTCCAGCACTCAACCCCCTCTTTGATGGCTGCTGAAGGGGAGGAAGTACTGTGTGAAGTGGTTATAAGGAAGGTTGCCCTCTGTACCTTTCCATGGAACCATCACTGCTGTAAGCATCACAGCTTGCCTGCAAAGAGATGGGGCTAAATTTCAGGCCATAGCTGGCTGTTACTGCCACTGTATGTGCCAGCCTTATGTTGCAGAGTACCTGCAAGTGTCCTTGCAGCAAATGGCACAGCTCTGCATCAGAATACAGTTCCCAATGGTCATGTCAGGTAGTTGTGCCAAAGACTGTAGAAATGATTGGTTGAATCTTGGCAGATGTGAGCAATCAGGCTTACGCTAGCTGTTGATCACTCTGAGATTTAGCATGGTATTGGCTTCTTTAATTCTGTCACGGTAAATAGGAGTTAAAATGAATTACTCTCACCAAAACATATATGCTAATTTATATTTGCAATAATTGTTGCAACAAATAGTTGCTTTATTTTGACCATGTGTTTGATGGAATACAAAACTTTGCAGGATTGTTTTGAATTATGTTTGATTAGCAGCTTCTTTTTGAGTTTAACAGTTGTTTAAATTTGTGCAGCCCCGATTATACAGTTCTCAGCCTGTCTTACACAAACTGGAGCGTCAGTCTGCAGTCTTCAATGGAAGATAATCAAGCCAGCTAGCTTCCATAGTTAGTGAGAAATAGAAAGAAACCCTTGTGTAAGTATTATAGCATATATTAGTTAGATTATATCATAGTTTAGTGCAGCCGTGGCAAACGAATTCTGTTTTCTATTCAAGGAGCTAAGCTTAATAAGTGCTAGAAAAATATATGTTGAATTACTGCTACTATTCACTTGTTCTTTTATTGTTGAATAAATTTGTTTGACAATTAAAGCCTTGGTCAAAGTCTAGTTTAGTGCTATTCTGCTGCCTTCGTAAGACGAGAATCATTTGAGGTCACATGATAAGACCACTAGCTGGAATAAACTGAAGAGGGTTTTCTGTTTCATCCCTAGATATTTGGGCAAGTGAAAACAGTCTCTGGTGCATAAGAAGCAGACTGCTTAGGATGCTTCTGAAGAAACATCCAATATTATGATTGATCGAGCATTTAGATACTTCAGTGATGCCATCGTATATGCTGTCTCGGGTTTCTTTAGGAAGAGGAACCTCACTTGCACTAATCGTTTGCTAAAACAAGGCATGTTTACCTCTGTCTACAGATATGGGCTCGGGCAGTCAGAGTATCTCTCATGCTCTGGAAATCCTCCTCTTCTACTAAACACAACAAATAGGGGCATTCCTATTGGTAAACACATTGGTGCTGGTAATAGTGATGGGAGCAAAAAATAAATGAGGTACAACAATTTTCACAAAGGCTTACATTAATCTAAATGCCAGCAGGGGGACAAAAACAACAAAAATTAAGAAAGACTGTTAAAAAATGACTGTGCCCTTTCCATACCTACTGTTGCCTACAACTCTGGGCACCCATGTTACAGGGGTGTGATTAAAGTTTGACTTCCTGCACATTAGAACAGTGGGAAAAGGCACATAGAATGGACATGTCCTCATTATTATTTAAATGAATCACCCACTTATTTGAGGCGGGTGCTCTCACTGTCTCTAATTTTGCCCACTGGAAACTACATCAGAGCACAAGATGGGCAGAGTTCCAGTAGGGCAGATCTTCCACCCAATTTTCACTTCTGGCTGCCCAATTACTGTACCAAATACAGGCAGATCATGGCAGAAAATCTGAGATCCAGTCTTGATGGTATATCTTTCATCATCCTTAAGAGGTTTTTATTATTTTATTATGCCAGCTCTTCAATCTATCTTGCCCCCAGTCTACGTTTCCTTCTCACTGGAAATTGGCTCACATTCATCCCGTTCCCAAGACAGGGGATACGGCTTACCTTTTCAACTGTTGCACTATTAACTTTGGAAAATATTTGGAAGCTTCTGCTAAATCCCAAGTTATCAACCACCATGAAAATTATGACCCAATTAATGATTCAATGTGGACAGTCTATTACATAGAATCTACAGCTTATACTTCATACAATACTTGTCCCACTCTAATTAACTCTACCCACCCTGCAGCTGTATCCTTCTATTCATAGGAACATAGAAACATAGAGACATAGAAGATAGGAGCAGGAGTAGGCCATTTGGCCCCTCGAGCCTCCTCTGCCATTCAATAAGATCATGACTGATCATCCAAACTCAGTACCCTGTCCCTACCTTCTCCCCATATCCCTTGATCCCTTTAGCCTTAAGAAATATATCTAACTCCTTCTTGAATATATTTAATGAATTGGCCTCAACTGCCTTCTGTGGTAGAGAATTCCACAGGTTCACCACTCTCTGGGTGAAGAAATTCCTCCTCATCTCTGTCCTAAATGGCTTACCCCTTATCCTTAGACTGTGACCCCTGGTTCTGGACGCCCCCGCCATCAGGAACATCCTTCCTGCATCTAGTCTGTCTAGTCCTGTTAGAATTTAATAAGTTTCAATGAGATCCCCTCTCATTCTTCTAAACTCCAGTGAGTCTAAGCCCAAACGACCCAATCTCTCCTCATACGTCATTCCAGCCTTCCCAGGTATCAGTCTGGTGAATCTTCGCTGCAATCCTTCCATGGCAAGGACATCCTTCCTCAAATAGGGCGACCGATTGAGTTCATTAAGTCTCCTTTTAAATGCATCAATATTATCTGGTACAAACACTCCATATGGCAGCGATTTCCACATTTTCACCACTCCCTGTGTAAAGAAATTCCTCCTCAATTATTTATTTGATCTGTTAGTGGAAATAGAAGGATAGCGCAGATGAATGCATGGCTGGAGAGATGGTGCAGGAGGGTGGGCTTTAGATTCCTGGGGCATTGGGACCGGTTCTGGGGGTGGTGGGACTTGTACAGGCCAGATGGATTGCATCTCAACAGGGCCGGAACCAATATCCTCGCGAGGAGGTTTGCTAGTGCTGTTGGGGAGGGTTTAAACTAATTTGGCAGGGGGATGGGCACCAGGCTGTAACAGTAGAAAGGGGAAATAAAGTGCTCAAAGGATTGGGAGAGGCAGAAAGCACTAAAGTAAGAAATAGTAAGGTATTAGGTGGGGTCAACTTAAGAGAGAACACAGGATGGTCTAAGATGGGTTTACGGTGTATGTATGTGAACGCTCGAAGCGTAGTAAACAAGGTAAGTGAGCTGAAGGCACAAATAGCCACATGGGAATATGATGTTGTGGCAATAACTGAGACCAGGCTCAAAAAAGGGCAGGATTGGGTATTAAATATTCCTGGTTATAAAGTGTTCAGGAAAGATAGGGAAGGAAAGATCGGAGGTGGTGTGGCAGCATTGGTTAAGGAGAATGTTACAATGCTGGAGAGGGAGGATGTCCTGGAGGGGTCAAGGACAGAATCTATATGGCAATAGTTAAGAAATAATAGAGGTGCCATTACACTACTAGGTGTATTCTATAGACCACCAAATAGTGGGAAAGATATGGAGGAGCAAATCTGCAGAGAAATTAAAGAGAGGTGCAAGAACTATAGAGTAGTGATAATGGGGGACTTCAAGGGCTCGATTTTCATTGAGCCGTGGAGTCGGGCTTGGAGGCGTGCGGGGGGTTAAAATTGCAAAAACCGGCGGGCGGGACCCCCACCCCCACCCACCCCCCCCCCGCCTGGTTCCCAACTCCGAGCAATTTTAACTCAGGCGTGTCTGATGGTCCCGACTCCGTCCCACATCCAACAGGCGGGACTGGTCGCTAAGGCCCGTAACAACTACTAAATGGCCTCTTTAATCCTATTTTGAAAGGCGCTTGCGAATTTAACCCTTTTCCCACATGAAACATGCCTGGTGGGAAACACGAATGTGAAACCTGGCGGGAGCACTATTGGATTGCTGACTATCAAATGCAGGTCAACCATTAAAGAGGAGATTTGATCAGCCATGATTTGCAGGTGGCAGGATTTAGTGGTCTCAGGTCTGGGGCAACTTTTAGAAGGCTTAACCACACCTCGGGAAGGTTGGAGCCACACACCCATCTCCAGTGTGACCTCCTGGGAAACCCCTCTCGCCACCTTCACTCAGCGCTTCCTCAACGGGGGCATATACCAGAAGCATGGGAGCCATTTATTTCCTTCCCATCTGGGCATTAGACGAACTTGAGCACCAGCCGCGGCAGCAGCAGAACCATGAGCAACAGCAGCACCAACAGCAGGAGCATCAACAGGAGTGGCAAGCTGCTAGTCACCCACCTGAAGATGCACAGGCCATAAGACGCCAGCGCGCGACAACATTGCTGCCCGGGATGCAAGGGGACGCACTCATCCTGGCCAGATTTGCTTAGCCTAGTCAAACAAACACTTTTGCCTCGCAGCTTCTTACCAGAGCATAGACAATGGCCAAGAACCAAAGGATTCCTAGCACTCTGACCACCATACTGACAGTTGCAAGTATGCCTAAGCCCTTAATGTGGAAGTCCCACTAGCGAAATGACAGACGATACAACTGCACCATTTGCCATCAGAATTTTTATGTACAATTACGACGTGATGGCATTTTTACACTAAACACAAAATTCCATCCAAGTGACTAACCTTGTGACTACTTGTGCTTTATCTTCCTCTTACGCGTGCTCCTACGCAGTGCTTCCCCTGTGGCTTCAGCAGATGTGGAGGCCCCTTGCTCACTTTCCTGCTGCTCCTATCTCAACACCTTTGGCGGGCATCTGGGGTTGCGAGCCTGTGAGGGCTCGTCACCAGTCTGCTGCTCCTGCGACTGTGCAGGGGTTGAGAAGTCTATCTCACTTGGGTGTGGATCCGGTGGGGCTCTGACCGAGGGCTCTGCAGTGGCATGGAAGTGTGAGCGCTTGGAGAGGAGCCCCCACTTCCTTGAGTTCTGCCACCAACCTCACTCTCATGGGTCAGGTCCCCCTCAGTGCCTGCAAGTGGCTGGAGAGCACCTTGCTGCACATCAGGGGGGCCATGAGGACCCGTATCGGCAATGGCAGTCCTACTCAGAAGGACTTCCATGAAGATCTGGTATTTCTGTTCAATAGATGCCCATCGCTCCTCAAGAGATGTCAGTCTATTCTGAACAATGACCATGTTTTCCATAACCTGGCGACTAAGCTCCTCCATGGCCTTAGCCATCCTCTCCTCTACCGTCCGTAGCCATCCTCTCCTCTATGGTAGCCATCCTTTCCACGGAGGTTGCCATCCTTTCCATGGTGATGCGTTCATGTGCCAATGACTCCACAAAGGCTCTGGTCATGGTCGCTATGGACTCCTCCATTCGCTCCACACTCGCAGCGACCCTAGAGACAAAACCTGCCAGAGACTCCTGCATCTGTTCCTGGAGTTCCATCACCGCTGATCTTATGGATGGACCCAGAGGCAGAGGGTCGACATGCAGCTGGGCCGAGCTGGCAGAGTCCTGCGCCATCTGACTAGGACTCTCCACTGCTGTCCCTGTCTCCACAATCTGCTGATGCTCACTTGTGAGCTGTGATACACCAGGTGACAACACTATATGTCCCGAAGGTCCCACCGAGGTGTGAGTGTCTGCGCTGGTGCTGGGTACGCAGATTTCTGGTGAAGCTGCGCCCTCAGAGGTTGCAGCTTCCTCTGAGGGGTCTGGCTGCTCAGCCTCTTCTTCCTGGCTAGGGGGGACAGATGCTTGTGATGGTCCAGTGGGGGAGTAAAGGAAAGAGTCAGAGATGTGATGCCAAGGCTACATGCACATAGCTTTTTGCAGATGCTCATAAGTGCATCTGTTACAGCTTCACAGTCATTATCAGCGACTCATGCAATGTCAAAGAGAGAGATGGGAAACTTTTCTGTCGCCAGCTTGCTGTGTTGCACCCGTCTGTCCATCCCCCACGCACGAATCATCCTCAATGCTCATAATTTCCAGGACAGCCTCCTCCCAGGGGGTCAGGTGGGCTATTGAGGCTGTCCCTCCTCCTGTCCTGGCTCGCTCTCTTTTGTTATGAGCTCTCTTTTCCTGCAATGAGGGAGACAAGTGGAGGTTGAGTGAGAATGAAGGAGTGAGTGTAGAGATTGCATAGCATAGATACTTAGAAGGAGACAAAGATGGAGTGAGGTTGCAAGACCAAGGGCCCTCCCTATGTGTTGTCAGTTGTGTTCAAAGCATCAGAGTGATAGGGAGTGTGAGGGCTGCATGGTGGAATAGTTATGTGAATGTGAGCATAGAGAGAGGGAATGGGTAAGGGTGCATGGATGTCAGTGTCAAGTGGGATGTGGAGGAAGAGATTGCTAAAGCTGAGTGCTGGTGAGGAAAGGCAATGGGGATCAGATTGAGGGTGATGGGAAAATCATACTCACTTTTCCAGTGCGCTGAAGGTCATGAAATCTTTTCCTGCACTGTATCCAGGTTCTGCGGGTGACTCCCAAGGAGTTGACCTCTTCAGCCACCTGCATCCACACTGCCTTGGTCTGAGTGGGAGGCCTCTTCCTCCCTGATGAAGAGAAGAGCACCTCCCTGTTGGCCCTAGCCCCATCCATTAATGCCTGCAGGGCCACCTCATCAAAGCGAGGAGCTGATCTGGCCCCCCTGCTTGTCATTTTTGCTGCAGCTCCCTCACACTGCACAGTCAAGAAGCTTGGCAGTCTGCAGAAGAAGCAAGGCTTGCTGTGGACCTTAAATGCAGCAGCAATGATGATGTCATCGGAGGGGACTTTCAGTCATGAAAAACCCATTTGCAAAGGCTTCCCACACATTGGAAATCAATTGGCTACTTAAGTTAAAATTGCATCAATCTCCCACACCCATTTAGATTCGTGTGGGAAACACAAAATTCAGATAACATGACACCATCCCGCACCTGAGTTAAAATCCCCCCCCCAACTATCCTAATATAGACTAGGACCATAATAGTGTTAAGGGCAGAGAAGGGGAAGAATTTCTGAAGTGTGTTCAGGAGAACTTTCTTGATCAGTATGTTTCTGGCCCAATGAGGGAAGAGGCATTGCTGGATCTGGTTCTGGGGAATGAAGTAGGTAAAGTGGAGCAAGTGTCAGTTAGTGAACATTTAGGGAACAGTGATTGTAGTATCATAAGGTTTAGATTAGCTATGGAAAAGGACAGGGAGCAATCCAGAGTAAAAGGGGGTAAAATTCAGTTGTTTGCGCTTCCCGTTAGTGCCTTAAGAGGGCGCTAATGGGGTGCAAAGCAACTAGCGCCCGGGCACGGCGATGTTTGCGCCGCTCGTGAAATTAACTAGACATTTTGCGGCGGCGCTAAACATTACTGCCAAGATCTCCTGCGCCGGCAGATCATGACGTCAGTCGAGTGTGCAATGCCCCGGTAGCGCCCCAGACCGGATATTGAGTGGCGCCCCCTGCCTTACCGCCTGCCACTAGCAATGACAGGTTCAGGGGAGCGTTATGCTGTCAGAAAGGGACTAGGGGAGCGCTATTTAAAGGCTGCTGCTTCCTGCCTTTTTTAGTTGGTGACATTTTTGCACCACACATTCTGAGAGAGAGAGAGAGAGAGAGAGAGAGAGAGACTTCTGGAGAGATTCAACACTGTGTGAAGGAGTTTTGGGTACTGAGCAGCACTATGCAGGTTTATTTTGATTTGCCCTTCCTTGCTTCGCCAGTACTCTGAGGTAGCGCCTCGCTCCTCGGCCTTTGCGCCTTAAGACAGGTGTGAAGCTCTTGATTTAGCGCTCCAATCACCTCCAGGGGCGATAAAAGCCAAGTTTGCCGTCGGAGGCGATAATTAGCACCAGGCGCTAAACTTTGTGCACAGCCGATAATGGCGCCCCAAAAGGGACAATACTGAATTTTCCCCCCAATATGTTTAACTGGGGCGAAGGCTAATTTCAGTGGGATGAGAACGGATCTGGCCAGGGTAAACTGGAATCAAAGATTGGCAGGCAAAACTGTAATGGAACAATGGGCTGCCTTTAAAGAGGAAATAGTTCAGGTACAGTCGAGGTACATTCCCACTAGGGGGAAAGGCAGGGCAACTAAAGTCAGCGCTCCCTGGATGACGAAAGAGATAGAGAATATGATGAAGCAGAAAAAGAGCGCGTATGACAGATGTCAGGTTGCAAATACATCTGAGAATCAGGCTATATACAGAAAGGTTAGAGGAGAAGTGAAAAAGAAAATAAGAAGGGCAAAGAAAGGGTATGGGAATAGAATGGCAATAAAAGGTAATTCTAAAGTCTTCTATAGGCATATAACTAGTAAACGGGTAGTAAGAGGAGGGGTGGGGCAGATTAGGAATCAAAAAGGAGACCTACGCATGGAGGCAGAGGGTATGGCTGAGGTGCTAAACAAGTACTTTGCATCTGTCTTCACCAAGGAAGAGGATGCTGCCATAGACATAGTAAAGGAGGAGGTAGTGGAGACACTTGATAGGATAAAAATTGATAAAGAGGAGGTATTAGAAAGGTTGGCTGTACTTAAAGTAGATAAATCACCAGGAGTGGATGGGATGCATCCGAGGATGCTGAGGGAATTGAGGGAGGAAAGCGCGGTGGTACTGGTCATAATATTCCAATCCTCCTTAGATACAGGGGTGGTGCCAGAGGACTGGAGAATTGCAAATGTTACACCATTGTTCAAAGAAGAGTGTAAAGATAAGCCCAGTAACTACAGCCCAGTCGGTTTGACCTCGGTAGTGGAGAAGCTTTTAGAAACAATAATCAGGGACAAAATTAAAAGTCACTTGGACAAGTGTGGATTAATTAAGGAAAGCCAGCACAGGTTTGTTAAAGGCAAATTGTGTTTAACTAACTTGATTGAGTTCTTTGATGAGGTAACAGAGAGGGTTGATGAGGGTAATGCAGTTGACGTAGTGTACATGGATTTCCAAAAGGCGTTCGACAAAGTGCCACATACAGTAATAGGCTTGCCAGCAAAGTTGAAGCCCATGGAATAAAAGAGACAGTGGCAACATGGATATGGAATTGGCTAAGTGATAGGAAACAAAGAGTAGTGGTGAATGGTTGTTTTTCGAACTTGAGGAAGGTACACAGTGGTGTTCCCCAGGGGTCGGTTCTAGGACCACTGCTTTTCTTGATATATATTAATGTCTTGGACGTGGGTGTACAGGGCACAATTTCAAAATTTGCAGATGTCACAAAATGTGGAAGTATAGTAAACAGTGAGGAGGATAGTGATATACTTCAGGAAGACATAGACAGGCTGGTGAAATGGGCAGAC
This sequence comes from Somniosus microcephalus, assembly GCF_052327205.1. Classification (NCBI taxonomy): domain Eukaryota; kingdom Metazoa; phylum Chordata; class Chondrichthyes; order Squaliformes; family Somniosidae; genus Somniosus; species Somniosus microcephalus. The sequence goes on from NC_140987.1 coordinate 200,201,993, forward strand.
ACGTGGCAGATGAAATTTAACGCAGAAAAATGTAAAGTGATACATTTTGGTAGAAAGAATGAGGAGAGGACATATAAACTAAAGGGTACAATCCTGAAGAGGGTGCACGAACAGAGAGACCTGGGGGTATGTGTGCACAAATCATTGAAGGTGGCAGGGCAGGTTGAGAAAACAGTTAAAAAGACTTACGGGATCCTGGGCTTCATAAATAGAGGTATGTAAAAAAGTTTGGAAATTATGATGAACCTGTATAAAACAATGGTTCGATCCCAACTGGAGTACTGTGTCCAACTTTAGGAAGGATGTGAAGGCCTTAGAGAGGGTGCAGAAAAGATTTATGAGAATGATTCCAGGAATGAGGGACTTCAGTTATGTTGATAGACTGGAGGAGCTGAGGTTGTTCTCATTGGGGGAGGAGAGAAGATTGAGAAGAAATTTGATAGAGGTGTTCAAAATCATGAGGGGTCTGGACAGAGTAGATAGAGAGAAACTGTTCCCATTGGCAGAAGGGTCGAGAACCAGAGGACATAGATTCAATGTGATTGGTAAAAGAACCAAAGGCAATGTAAGAAAAAACTTTTTTACGCAGCGAGTGGCTGTCTGAATAGGTGGTGGAGGCAGATTCAATCACAGCTTTGAAAAGGGAGCTGGATAAGTATCTGAAGGAAAGAAATTTGCAGGGCTTCGGGGAAAGGGCGGGGGAGTGGGACTAGTTGAAGTGCTCTTGCAGGGAGCCGGCATGGGCTTGATGGGCCAAATGGCCTTCTTCCGTGCTGTAACCATTCTACGATTCTATGATTCTATCTTTTATATATATATAGATATAGTAGCACAAAAGCAAAATACTGCGGATGTTGGAAATCTGAAATAAAAACAGAAAATGCTGGAAATACTCGGCAGGTCAGGCAGCATCTGTGGTAAAAGAAACAGAGTTAATATTTCAGGTCGATGACCCTTCGTCAGAACTGGAAAAAGTTGGAGATGGAACTAATCTCTCCTGCCTTCCATCCTATCATAGACCTTCCCTTTTGTTCTTTCCTCCCCTCCCCCTTTCCCTGCCCCTACACTTGCTTAAAAACCTGTTCCATCTCCAGCTTTTTCCAGTTCTGACGAAGGGTCGTCGACCTGAAACATTAACTCTGTTTCTCTTTCCACAGATGCGACCTGACCTGTTAAGTATTTCCAGCATTTTCTGTTTTTATTATATATATATATAGTGATCCCAGCACGGATCACTGTGGGACTCCACTTCCCAATTGCAGCCAGTCTGAGAAACTTCTGTAACTCCTCCCTCTGTTTTCGGTTTTGTAACCATCTTTCAATCGATTCTTTTACCTTGCCCCTGACTCCACACACCCTGACCTCTGTCACAAATCTATTATGTAGCACCTTATTGAAGGCCTTCTGAAACTCCATGTTTAGCATATCCATACATTGCTCTTGTGTATGCGTCATATTACTTCTCCAAAAAACTCAACAAGGTTGGTTAAGCATGGCCTTCCTTCTACAAATCCATGCTGACTTTTTTTTATTATATTCTCCATCCCTAGACGTTTTGTTTTATGATCTTTTAGCATAGATTCTAGAATTGTTCCTACCACTGACATTAAGCTAACTGGTCTATAGTTCCCTGGATTAGATCTATTGCCCTTTCTGAAGGTAGGAATTACATTTGTTGTTCACCAGTCCTCAGGCACTATTCTTGCTTTTATTTCATTTTTCTATATGGATGCAGTGTTTCTGCTACAACCAGCTTAATTTCTTTGATTATCAGCAGATGCAATCCATCTGGAATGGGGCTTTGTCCTATTTAAGTTTGGCTAGTTTGTCTAGTATCTCCTTTCTTTCTATCTTAATTGTTATAATATCCCTCTTAACTTCTCCTACTGTTGTCATTTCCTATTTGGTAGCCTCTTCAGTGAAAACTGAGGCAAAGTATCAATTCAGTATCATCTCCTATGAGTTTATCTTGCTCATCCCTTAGTGGCTTTATCCCTATCTTAATTCTCCTTTTGTTACTCATGTGTCTATAGAATACATTACAATTGCATTTTATATTCTTTGATATTTTCATTTTATATTTCCTCTTTGTCTTCCTAATTGGCTTTTTAATTCTTTCCTAAACCCATAAGTTTCCTTTTGTTTTCTATTGGTGATCTTGTTGTCACACACACTTTTGGAACTCTTAACAATTCTGGTGATTTATCTGCCATTACCTTGTTCATTTCCAAAGCATTTAGCATGGTCTGGCACAATGCATTTCTAAACAAGTTACCAACATGTGGTTCCCTGCCAAAGCTATATTTATGGCTGTCTAGTTTCAGCTCAAATTGCTCTTTCATGCTGTAATCTTATCCCCTGACATGTAAACCAGACTGGGTAAGGGTGGCAGGTTCCTTTCCCTGAAGGACATAAATGAAACAGTTGGGTTTTACAAAAAAGTCAAAAGCTTTCTTGCTTTTACATCTCGTGCCAGCCCAGAATTTACCAGATTTATTGAAATTAATTTGATATCTTGCCATAGATGTGAATTGCAATTCACTGCTGCTAGGAAGTGTTGGTCTAACACCATAACTACTACAGTACCATACTCTAGTCCTCTTGTAGTGCAATGGCTGCCTCACTATATCTTGACCTTCACCCTCGCCTTGAATGGGGCAAAGCATTTTTAGTTTCTTATGAATCTTCAAAGGCAGAATTTTTTTATGTCTTTCGCATGTCTAACCAACAGCTACCACCTTTGACAGCAAGAAAATAGACCTGGAAAGGAACAGCAAAATTTAGAAATTTCCCCAAGATTACTGTGTTTAGTTTAAACTAAAGATCATGCATTAGAGGCAATTCAGAGAAGATTCAATAAGTCGATTCCGGAGATGAAGGGGTTGTCTTATGAAGAAAGGTTGAGCAGGTTGGGCCTTTACACATTGGAGTTTAGAAGAATGAGAGGGGATCTTATTGAAACATATAAGATTCTGAAGGGGCTTGACAGGGTAGATGCAGAGAGGAACTAGGGGGCATAATTTCAGAATAAGGGGGCACCCATTTAAAACGGAAATGAGGAGGAATTTCTTCTCTCAGAGGGTCGTGAATCTTTGGGATTCTCTTCCCCAGAGAGCTGTGAAGGCTGGGTCATTGAATATATTTAAGGTGGAGATACACATATTTTTGAATGATAAGGGAGTCAAGGGTTATGGGGAGCAGGCAGGGAAGTGGAGTTGAGGCCAAGATCAGATATGATATTATTGAATGGCGGAGCAGGCTCGAGGGGCCAAATGACCTACTCCAGCTCCTATGTCTTATGTTCTTATGACTCTCCAGGAGCCACTTCTGTTTTCTAAAATTATCCCCCCAAAAATTCAGTAAAACGCATGCTATAAACAGTTAGTAAACAGGGCACACTCACTCACGGGGATATTTACTGCATCTCACTGCTGCCCCTGATGTATCCTTTATTTGGTGTGTTTCAAAAACATTTAAGCGTATGAGCTGTTGGGCTGAAGTTCAACACATTGGGGGTGAAATTCGATTAAGCACAAAAGCGGGCACAGGGATCATGATGTGCGATCTGCCCGTGCCCATTGAAAGGAGGTCAGGCAGCATGTAAAATTTGTGCTGCCTTCTACAGGTACTTTGCATAATTGCAGCGCACAGCCCAGCAATGAACGTGCTGCTGACAGGCTGTGCACTCAGCAGGGGGTCGAAGCTCGCGATGTTCACGAAAGTCTAGCTTTAATTAAAGCTAGCCTGCGCCTCTTAAATGCAGTCTGCACCTCTTAAAAGTGAGCTGCCTTCTGGTGATCAAAAATGTTGAAACTGCTTTTGCACAAACCCAATGACTCAACAGGCCAGGGAAAGGGCACCCAGCGTCTCAGACGCAGCACTCGAGGCCATTGTGCAGGGGGTGAACACTCGAAGAGAGGTCCTCTACCCACAGGGAGCCAAGAGGCCCTCCAGAAACACTGTAAGAAGGATGGGGGACCAGATCGCCGAAGTGGTCACTGCCAACAATGTTGCTCCCAGGACATGGCTCCAGTACCCAAAGAGGTTTAATAACCTCAGACGAGTGGTCAAGGTCAGTGAATGCATCTTCAAAAGCTGTCTCCTAACAACTGCACCACTAGTCTCACACACTGCTCAATGCACGACCCCATCACTCACCTACTAACAATCTCTACCAAACATGAGGCACACCTCACATTCCTAGCGTCAGCTCACCCTCACACACTTACCACTGCTGCAAGCCTCACACTCACATCTCACAGCATGAACACACTGTCAGTTATTCGACCATGACAGCCACATCACCCAAACACATTGCACTACACTCACTGACATACTTCCCTTTCTCTTGCAGGAAAAGGTGGTGCACAACCGGTGCCAGCAGACCTTAACCGGCGGGGGACAGGCTTGCCTGCATGAACCCACCCCCTTGGAAGAGACGGTGCTGACCATTCATGGCAGGGGCATGGCTGAGCCCATGGCCAGCAGCGGGGCTGAAAGAATACAAGATGCCGGTATCCTCATATGTTATCCTCCTTCTCACATCCCACATCCCATGCACCTCTTGCTTTCCCCTCCCCCACCCCTCACCACAACCCTACCCTTGTGCCTTTCTCATTTCAGACACCTGAGAAATACAACCTGCCCAGCCAGTGGTCGAACAAGAAGGGGAAGAGGAGATTGAAGAAGAAGAAGGAGAAACACCGTCACTCGATTTCACACTCCCAGCCACCAGCTCCTCAAGGTCATCCTGCAAGGCCATCTGTAGTCTCCTCCACTGAAAGTCAGCAGCCTTCCACCAGCCATGCTGCAGCCACTGGGGTAGCACTGCATAGGTGCACTAGGATAGGCAAAGGCACATGCAAGATAGTCACTAATGGAATGCACAAGGGTGATTAGCTGATTTTTTGATGTAATATTGGATGCATACAGGTAGACTACCCTTTATCCGGACTTCCGAAAACCGAAACCCTCTAAAAACCGAAGGTTTTTTCGTTCAGCGTAAGTCGTGCGTACGAACGAAAAAACCTTCGGTTTTTAGAGGGTTCTGGTTTCGGAAGTTCGGATAAAGGGTAAGTCGTGCGCACGACCCCCCGCCGACCCCCCCCGCGGACCCCGCCGGCCCCGACAACCGCCGACCCCGCCAGCCCCGACAACCGCCAACCCCCCCGCGGACCCCGCCGGCCCCGACAACCGCCGACCCCGCCAGCCCCGACAACCGCCAACCCCCCCGCGGACCCCGCCGGCCCCAACAACCGCCGACCCCGCCAGCCCCGACAACCGCCGACCCCCCCGCGGACCTCGCCGGCCCCGACAACCGCCGACCCCGCCAGCCCCGCCAACCGCCAACCCCCCCGCGGACCCCGCCGGCCCCGACCCCCGCCGACCCCGACTGACTTACGCTGAGCATCAGCATAAGTCGTGCGCACGACCCCCCGCCGACCCCCCCGCGGACCCCCGCCGACCCACCTTCCGAAATCCGAAATTCTCCTTTATCCGAAACTCGGCTGGTCCCGAGGTTTTCGGATAAAGGATAGTCTACCTGTATATGGATAAAGTTGAATTGGAGAGTTTGCTTAGTGGTGCCTTTATTTCAATATTGTGGTCAAGAGGACGCAGTGATGGTCAGTAACAGAAGGATTGTAAGGTGTAGGACAAATGTGAATGGGGAATTGGGGTTGTGTTCACTGGTACTGCAGGCGGATGTTTCGATCCCGGATATCGCAGCCAGAAAGAGGATGTCCGGGTTGCCTCCTTGCTTCCGCTTCCTCCTCTTCCACTTCCTCCTCTTCTGCTTCTTCCTCTTCCTCCTCCACCTCTTCCTCCTCCTTCCTCTGTGAGTAGCTTGTCCTCTTTGCTGATTGCTCCATCTCCATGTGATGCTGCAGCCCAAGGGGGACTGCAACTAGAGCCCCCAGGACTGAGAGCAAGTTATTTTCTCAGAGGCCTTCCTTTAAGAGCCAAAGCCTTGAAAATTTCGATCAGCACTCCCTGCACTCCCTGTACACTTGAACAACCTTTTAAATTTCTTACACCAAGCCACTACTCAAATAAACTGTACAGGAACCAGTACAAAAGCAAAAAGCAAATTTTACCTCCAAGCTGTATGTATCCCTTTAAATAGCGCTGGTGAGGGGGTTCCGTTGTGCAGCTGAACATACACGACGATTGACATCAAATGATTTGCATTTTTCTAGTGAATGCAAGCAACGATCATGCTGCCGATTTGCCCCAAATGGCAGCCGCCGCGGGATGTGCCGGAGGTGGGTGGAAGCGAGGCCATTTTTTTTAATGAAACCGGCCTTAACAGCCGGCGCTAAGGTGCTGAATTTCACGGCCCTTGTTTAGATGGCTGAAAACAAAATTTTAAATAAAAGAATTTTCAACTGATGTGAATGGCTTTTTAGAAGAAAAATATCTTCGAATGAGGATAAAATATATATAATGTCTTATATAGTTTTTTCCCATTTAATGCTCTTTGTAGTTTCTAGAGACATTATAAGAAGCCAGCCTCTTTCAACATTACTGCAATCTTCTTTGATTTAGTGTAATTTATACAGCATGATGTTTATGTGAAGGTTGGGATATGTAAAACAGGATCTTGTGTAGGTTTGATTTTTGATAGTTCTTTCAATCCAGCCTATTTATGCATACTGAACATTTCTTGAAGCACTTAGTCTGCACAATCAGTGTATTGTTTAAATGGCAGCTGCACAAATTCATTTCATGACGGCCAGACATTAACAGCATTTTGCGATGTAAGAAGTTATAAAACTGGACTATGAATAGAATATTATTAATTATCAAAAGCAATGAGAATGGCTAGGGGTCTTATTAAAAATTGCTTAAGATTTGATTTAGTTGAGATGAGTTAGTTGTTTAAAATAGAATGGGCATATTTATTACCTAAACAGAACAATATTATGCAAACACAGCAATATTTGGTGAATATTTTCAGGGAATTATCTGTATATATATTTATGATTTTCATTTTTGTCTTTAGCTGCAAGAGACACATTAACTTTAAATTGAATTATTTGCAATGCTCCTTGGATTTTGAGCAACTATGCCTTTGAATTCATGAATAAATCACAATGACGTGGGAATCAATAACTAAAGAAACTACATGGTGAAGAAAAAGTTACAACAGGGAACAAAATTAAAATATACTAACACCTGGCTAGACATAGCTACTGGAATGAGTTGATTTAATTCTTCAAGCGAGCACTGGAAATTATTGAAAGGAATACTCATTTGCTGTCCCTCGCAAAGAGAATATGTTTGTGTGAGAATTATCATGTACGATCTACCTGTAGATATTTGATTTTGCCCACTTAAATATAACACCATATTCACAGAAGGCAATGAAGTGCTGAATGTATGTGTGTGTGAGTGAAATAGGGAGCATTTATTTGTTTAAACAGACCTATAGCATCCTGTGAATTACATAAATGTACCAGCATTCTATCTCAAGAATAGCCAAGAGACACTATTCCCTTGATGACCTGTACCTTGGTACATTTCATAAGTAACCTCTTAAACATTAATTTTGCATTGTTTCATAATTGCCAGCTGTTTTCTGAACTATGATTATTTTATATCTCAGCACAAAGATAACAGCCAATTGTATTTTAAGACTGATTTTGCCAGGAACTTTAAAAAACAATGGAAGTATGTAAGTGGTTTTTGAGGACAAAATAATACTTGTGAAGACAATGGAGCAACTTTAAGATGACAGGAACTTCCATTTCTGGTCAGTTCTAAAGGATTTTGAATATATTTTTAACATGTGGCATAGAAATGTTGCTGGGCTAGAGAAATATCATGTACTTATCATAAAAGTTTCACATCCGTGTAACAGACAATTGTTATTTTAAGATTAGTTCAGACAAAATGGTGTTCAACCTGACTGCTTGAATGCAGTGCTCAATTTTCTTACTGTTGTGCTGCATGTTTAGTGAATGTTTCAATGTGTAAAAGAGGAGTGATAGAGAACTACAGCTGTTAACACTTAAGAACATCAGCAAAATAAAAAGAGAGAAAACACACACTCAAAACATTAAACCCTATTGACCGATTTCACCGGTGAGGCCTAATTGACCTGCATGAATGCAACCCTTTTAATAAATTAACAATAACAATAAATTGTCTTTCCTAATAGCTCCAGTTTTCAGTATTTGATGATCTATTATATGCACCACAATGTCTACAGATAATGCTGCTTTATTGTATGAATTATTGACAGTCTTTATTGATCACAATTAAGATTAAAAAATACTTATTTTGTTTTTTTTCCCTTTTATAACTTTGATTGTGTTATCATCTACAACATGATATCATATCTTGTTGAATATGTCTGCATTGGTATTGGTTGATGGGATTAATTATTTTTGGTAGCTATATGATTCAATTGCCAATGCTGGAAAATGAAACTGATTTCCTTGAGCATATGGTAAGAATACACCCAGAAGGTAATATTTGGGTTGAGTGTGCACTATCACTGGGTACCTGCACTGTTGCCCTGGTAATACAAACACTGAGCCCCAGTCTCAAAACAACACTCTCCTATGCATCTTGCCAAGCCACATTTTTATTCTCACTTTGTACAGCATAAAGGAAATTCATACATTGTAATATTAAACAATAACTTTTTCATAATACTCCCAAAAGAATTACAACAATATGCTTTTAAAATTACTCTTTTACTGCTGTACAATATATATTTATATAATAAGAAGAAGGTTAAGCTAAGAACAGCACATTGCTATATTATGATTCTACACTGGTGGTCCATAGCTTTATATATACAAGAGATTTTTGAGAAAATTTGATTATTCCCTTGTACATTTTGTCCCATCAATTTTCTCCTGTCCTCTTATGGTTGACACTCACTCATGAGTATTCTTAGTGTGAGCCTTAACAGTGTTGCGGGCTATTTGCCAACAGGGACATCATAGCCAAACTTAATTCTGTCCTCACCCAATGCTCCATACATGTTCACTTTTCAGCAGTGGTCACGAAGTAATAATCAGGGGTGGAAACTCTAGCTGAGCCCAGGGACACTGAGACCACTCTATATTACTGCTACTGCCATACCAGTACAAATCAGGCTTGGAACCACAGACTTACCTGGTATGCATGGCTCAGTATCACAATGGCCAGCTAACATACCAACTAAGCGATCAAGGAAACCTCTTGTACATGCCCAATGAAAAACATCAATGGTTTGTTGAATAATAACCTATAATGCGGGTAGTTTTATACTGAAAGGTTAGATTATAATAGGATTAATTTTTGTGAATATGTACAGGAAAAGCAGTTATAACAAATGCATCAGTGTTCCAATTGCCCCTGGCCAAACCAGTTGTCTCTTGATCCATTAAGAGTGCAAGAACTTTGACAGACTTAAACTTTCACATACATTAATCATTTACATGGATGCTGGGCTTTAAATGGCATAGAGTGAAACCACTCAGTAATATGACTTTTACTGTGTAGTTGCCAGGAGGATTTACAATCACAAGATAGATATTTACAATATTTATGATTCCAAACATTGGTGGGGGGTCAGGGGGGGGGAATTTTAAAAAAGTTTCGAACTGATTTAACAGCCTAAAGATGTAACACAGAAGATATGGGGGTGAAATTGGATTAGGCCCAAAAACGGGCACGGGGATCATGGGGATCTGCTCACGCCCATTGAAAGGAGTTCAGGCAGCACATAAAATTCATGCTGCCTGCTACTTTGCATGATTGCAGCGCACAGCCAAACGCTGAACGCGTTGCTGACAGGCTATGCACTTAGCAGGGGGCCGAAGTTTGTGATGTTCACGTGAGGCTAGCTTTACTTAAAGCTAGGCAGGGTAAGACTATGAGAGCATACAAGAAGGTCTAAGATAGGTTTGAAGTGCATGTGTGTGAATGCACAAAATGTGGTAAATAATGTTGGTGAGCTGCAGGCGCAAATAGCCACATGGGAATGTGATGTTGTGATGATAACGGAGACCTGGCTCAAAAAAGGGCAGGATTGGGTACTAAATATTCCTGGATATAAGGGCCTAGAAATTCATTAAGGTGCTGCCAGCTTTGCGGCCAGTTACCGCCTAAAGAGGGCTTCTGCGCCAAAAAGGAGTTTGCGCTGATATTCAGCGCAGCGGTATTGGCGGCGGTAGCCGTTAGCGCTGCGCCGGCACCGATGACGTCATCGGTGTGCGCAGTGCCCCGGTTCCGCCCCGAAACCGGCCCGATCCCCATATTTAGTTGCGGCCGCCTCCTCCGCAGCGGCCGCAAACAGCGACCAGAAAACGGGGCCGTACTGTAGCCTTAGTGGGGCGCTTTAAGGTGGAGGTGCGGCCGGCCGCTTTTTCGGCAGCCGCCTGCCCGCACCTCCTTCCCCGGCCTCCTCCATCCCCCCCCCCCCCCCCGTGGCATTGCCGGCTGCTTTCCGCGAACCCGGCACTTCTCCGTGGTGCCGGGCTCATTTGCTGGCACTATCCAGCGGCGATCTCCCCGTTGCAGGCAGCTCCCCCTTAAGAGAAGGAGGAGGCCTGCAGTACCGCAGCCTGCCGCTCCGCAGCGGCTGGCGCAGTGGCGCCAAGAGCGCTGAAATTCAGTTTCAGCGCCCCAAGCGGAGGCGGGCACACCCTGGAATAGCGCCCGGTTCCGAATTGGGGTGCAAAAACTGAATATCTGATGATCGCAAATGGCTCCCCGCCCAACGCTAACTTTTGGGCGCTAGCCAGCTGGCGGGGCCATAGTGAATTTCTAGGCCAAGGTGTTCAAGAAAGAGAGGGAAGGAAAGACAGGAGGTGGGGTGGCAGCATTGGTTAAGGAGAATATTGCAGTGCTGGAGAGAGAGGATGTCCTGGAGAGGTCAAGGACAGAATCTATTTGGTTAGCGTTGAGAAATAATAGAGGTGCCATTACACTACCAGTTCTATTCTATAGGCTGCCAACTAGTGGGAAGGATATATATAGAGGAGCAAATTTGCAGGGAAATTACAGAGAGGTGTAAGAACTATAGAGTAATGATAATGGTGGACTTCAACTATCCTAATATAGACTGGGGTAGTGATAGTGTAAAGGGCAGAGACAGGGAAGAATTTCTGAAGTGTGTTCAGGAGAACTTTCTTGATCAGTATGTTTCCAGCCCAACGAGGAAGGAAGCATTGCTGGATCTGGTTCTGGGGAATAAGGTGGGTCAAGTAGAGCAAGTGTCAGTAGGGGAACATTTAGGGAACAGTGATCACAGTATCATTAGGGGAGTACAGCCAGAGCCAAGTCCGTGTCACCATGGGTGGCTCAGCTGTATGGGGGGGGGGTGGTTGGGGGTGGGAGGGAGGAGGAAAAGTGGGAGAGCAATAGTGGTAGGGGATTCGATAGTTAGGGGAGCAGACAGGCGTTTCTGCGGCCGCATACATGACTCCAGGATGATATGTTGCCTCACTGGTGCCAGGGTCAAGGATGTAACTGAACGGCTGCAGGACACTCTGAGGGGGGAGGGTGAACAGCCAGAGGTTGTGGTCCAGATTGGTACCAATGACGTAGGTCTTGTTGGCAGATTTTAGGGAACTAGGAAAGAGATTAAAAAGCAGGACCTCTGTGGTAAACCACTGTTATTGTTTTCACTGTCGTTCACTACCATTATCGTTATTGCACATTGTTACCTCCTGCTACTCACTGTGTACCAATGCATGCCTCAGCTGGCTCCGCCTACATGACCTGGTATAAAGGTGGCTGCCCGGCAACCCACTTCCTTCTTGGAACCAGTCGTCCACGAGAGGCATGCTCTGTTCTTTAGTTAATAAAAACCTTTTCATTACTTTCCTAATTCACCACCTTTTATGGAGTAATTGATAAGCGTATCAATTTTATTAACTAAAAGTAAAATGTCCGGAACTGAGCAGCAACAACAGCAGGCGTTGCTGCGAGCCCTCAGACCAGCATGCCTGGACCTCGACCCTCAAGCGGCGGGTTCAGCTACCAATTTCGAACACTGGCTGAGCTGCTTTGAATCCTTCCTAGAAGCCTCCGCCGTGACATCGGAGGAGAACAAATTAAAAGTTCTGACCGCCCAGGTGAGCCCTCAAGTATATACACTCATCCGGGATGCTACTACGTACACGGCGGCTCTCGACCTGCTAAAAGGACAATACAAGTGCCCAGTGAATACGATTTACGCCAGACACCTCCTGGGATCCCGCAGGCAGCAACCGGGGGAATCGGTAGAGACATTTTTACGGGCGTTACAGACACTCTGCAGGGACTGCGACTGTAAGGCCGTAACGGCTGCGGCGCACGCGGAGGGACTTATCTGTGATGCCTTCGTTAAGGGCCTCCAGTCCGACTACTCCCGGCAGAGACTGCTCGAAAGCAAGGAGCTCGACCTGAAGACGGCCGTAGCCCTTGCGCTCTCACTAGATGCGGCCCACCGAAACCTCGAAGCATACTCACGTAACGGTGCCGTGCCATGGCCATCGCAACCTTGGGACATGGGACCGCCGCCCCCGGTACCAACTACTGCAGCAATGTCCCGAAATCAACTGGGACCACCGCCCCCGGTACCAACTACTGCAACAATGTCCCGTAACCAGGCCCAAAAATGCTACTTCTGTGGCCAGTTAAAACACGCTAGAGCGCGCTGCCCAGCGAAGACCGCTACCTGCTCTGGCTGCGGGAAGAAAGGCCATTACGCCAACGCCTGCAGAGGGAAACCCGCGAACGCCAGCAGCGCCGCGTGTGAACCGTGGGGGCAGCCATCTTCTTCGCCATTTTGTGCACCTCCGGCCGCGTGGGGATCGGAATCATGGCCGCCGCCATTTTGCCCGCCGCACTCAACCGCCATTTTGTCTCCGGACTCGACCGCCGTCTCGTCTGACGACCATATCGGCTCACTCAGCCATACACTGGCCTCCGTTACGCTGGATCAAGCTCTCCCTCATCATCTGTCCAGGTCCATGATGGACATTACGGTAAACGGCCGCGCCACTACTTGCCTGTTTGACAGCGGGAGCACGGAGAGTTTTATTCACCCTGACACGGTGCGTAGCCATTCCCTCACGGTCCTGCCAACGTGCCATCGGATTTCTATGGCGTCCAAGTCCCATTCAACGGACGTCGGCGGCTACTGTGTGGTGACCCTTTCGGTTAGGGGCACCGAATATAAAAATTTTAAACTTCTTGTCCTGCCCCGTCTTTGCGCTGCCGTTCTGCTAGGGTTGGATTTTCAGTGCCATCTCAAAAGTGTCACATTGGCATACGGTGGACCCCTCCCCCCACTCACAGTCTGCAACCAACAGTTTTTAAATCACCCGCCGCGCACCACTTGCAGTATTTCCACACTCAAAGTCCCCCCCGCTCCCCTGTTCGCTAACCTCACCCGCGACTGTAAACCCATCGCTACCAAGAGCAGGCGGTACAGTGCCGGGGACAGAGCTTTTATTAGCGCTGAGGTGGAGCGGCTCCTGAAGGAGGGCATTATCAAAGGGAGCACCAGCCCCTGGCGAGCCCAGGTTGTAGTCATTAAGACCGCCGATAAACGCCGCCTGGTCATTCACTACAGCCAAACCATAAACCGGTGCACACAGCTGGACGCATACCCCCTTCCCCGCATATCTGATATGGTCAATCAGATTGCGCAATACAAGGTATTCTCCACCATTGACCTTAAGTCAGCATACCACCAACTCCCTATCCGCCATGAGGACCGCCAGTATACTGCCTTCGAGGCAAACGACCGCATCTACCACTTCCTTAGGGTTCCTTTTGGCGTTACCAACGGGGTTTCGGTCTTCCAAAGGGAGATGGACTGGATGGTCGACCAGAACGCGCTGCAGGCCACCTTTCCCTATCTGGATAACGTCACCATCTGCGGCCACGACCAGCAGGACCATGACGTTAATCTAGCGAAATTCCTCCGTACGGCCCAGCGGCTGAATCTAACATACAATAAGGAGAAATGTATGTTTCGCACCAAGCGCCTTGCCATCCTCGGCTGCGTAGTGGAGAATAGAGTCATTGGGCCCGACCCCGACAGAATGCGCCCCCTTATGGAGCTCCCCCTCCCCCACTGCCAAAAAGCACTGAAGAGATGCCTGGGGTTTTTCTCTTACTACGCTCAGTGGGTGCCCAACTATGCAGACAAAGCCAGACCCCTCATCAAGTCCACCTCCTTCCCCCTGACATCAGAGGCGGGTGCAGCCTTCACTCTTATCAAGAGTGATATTGCGAAGGCCACAATGCACGCAGTGGATGAGTCCATCCCTTTCCAAGTGGAGAGCGATGCGTCCGACTTCGCCCTAGCTGCAACCCTTAACCAGGCGGGGAGGCCCGTGGCCTTTTTCTCAAGGACCCTCCAGGGCCCCGAGATTCGACACTCCTCTGTCGAAAAGGAGGCCCAGGCTATTGTGGAAGCGGTGCGACACTGGAGGCATTACCTGGCCGGAAAACGATTTACCCTTCTCACTGACCAGCGTTCAGTTGCTTTTATGTTCAATAATAAGCAGAGGGGCAAAATCAAGAACGACAAGATCTTGAGGTGGAGAATTGAACTCTCCACCTACAATTACGATATCTTGTACCGGCCCGGGAAACTCAATGAGCCCCCAGATGCTCTATCACGAGGTACGTGTGCCAACGCGCAAGTTGATAGACTGCGGACCCTCCACAATGGCCTCTGCCACCCCGGGGTCACCAGATTCTGCCACTTCATTAAGTACCGCAACCTGCCCTACTCCGTCGAGGAGGTCAGGACTATGACCAGGAACTGCCAAATCTGTGCCGAATGCAAACCGCATTTTTATAGGCCAGACAGAGCAAGCCTGATCAAGGCCACTCGCCCCTTCGAGCGCTTGAGCATCGACTTTAAGGGGCCCCTCCCTTCCTCTGGCCGCAACGTGTACTTCCTCAACATTGTTGATGAGTACTCCCGTTTCCCGTTCGCCATCCCTTGCCCAGACATGACCAGTACCACGGTCATCAAATGTCTGAATGACCTCTTCGCCTTGTTCGGGTTCCCTAGCTATATACATAGCGACCGGGGCTCATCCTTCATGAGCGCCGAACTTCGTCAGTACCTGCTCGCGAGAGGTATTGCTACGAGCAGGACCACCAGCTACAACCCCCGGGGGAACGGCCAGGTGGAAAGAGAGAACGCGACGGTTTGGAAGGCCGCCCACTTAGCCTTAAAATCTAAGGGCCTTCCGACCTCTCGCTGGCAGGAGGCCCTCCCTGCGGCGCTCCACTCCATCCGGTCACTGCTTTGTACTGCCACTAATGCCACCCCTCATGAGCAAATGTTCGTTTTCCCCAGGAAGTCCACATCGGGAACCTCGCTACCGACATGGCTGACTTCTCCTGGGCCCGTCCTACTGCGGAGGCACGTGAGGACCCATAAAATGGACTCCCTGGTTGAGAGGGTGAACCTCCTACACGCCAACCCCCAGTATGCCTACGTGGCATACCCAGACGGGCGGGAGGACACGGTCTCCATACGAGACCTCGCACCCTCGGGCGCCCCTGAACCACCACCGTTATTATCCACCACTTCTCCCAACCCAACCCCTGTAGATGGCATGCCAGAGCCACAGGACCCTTCGTCGACCACTCAGACACCAGATTCGACGTTTGATACTGCAGCACCGCCGCCGCTGCTACGACGATCAGGACGGCATACAAGGCCCCCTGATAGACTTACCTACACGAACTCTTAGTACACTTCACCCCGCCGGACTCAATTTTAAACAAGGGGTGAATGTGGTAAACCACTGTTATTGTTTTCACTGTCGTTCACTACCGTTATCGTTATTGCACATTGTTACCTCTTGCTACTCACTGTGTACCAATGTATGCCTCAGCTGGCTCCACCTACATGACCTGGTATAAAGGTGGCTGCCCGGCAACCCACTTCCTTCTTGGAACCAGTCGTCCACGAGAGGCATGCTCTGTTCTTTAGTTAATAAAAACCTTTTCATTACTTTCCTAATTCACCGCCTTTTATGGAGTAATTGATAAGCGTATCAACCTCAAAGGTAGTAATCTCCGGATTACTCCCAGTGCCACGTGCAAGTGAGTATAGAAGTAGGATAGAGCAGATGAATGCGTGGCTGGAGAGATGGTGCAGGAGGGAGGACTTCAGATTCATTGGGGTATTGGGACTGGTTCTGGGGGAGGTGGAACCTGTACAGGCCAGATGGGTTGCACCTCAACAGGGCCGGAACCAATATCCTCGTGGGGAGGTTTGCTAGTGCTGTTGGGGAGGGTTTAAATTAATTTGGCAGGGGGATGGGTACCAGGATGTAACATTAGAAATGGGAAATAACATGCTCAAAGGATTGGGAGAGGCAGAGAGCACTAAAGTAAGAAATAATAAGGTATTAGGTGGGGTCCAATTAAGAGAGAACACAGGATGGTCTAAGATGGGTTTACAGTGTATGTATGTGAATGCACAAAGTGTAGTAAACAAGGTAAGTGAGCTGCAGGTACAAATAGCCACATGGGAATATGATGTTGTGGCAATAACTGAGACCTGGCTGAAAAAAGGGCAGGATTGGTTATTAAATATTCCTGGTTATAAGGTGTTCAGGAAAGATCGGGAAGGAAAGATTGGAAGTGGTGTGGCGTCTGAGAAACAGGCTATATAGAAAGGTCAGAGGAGAAGTGAAAAAGAAAATAAGAAGGGCAAAGAAAGGGTATGGGAATAGAATGGCAATAAAAGGTCATTCTAAAGTCTTCTATAGGCATATAAATAGTAAAAGGGTAGTAAGAGGAGGGGAGGGGCCGATTAGGGACCAAAAAGGAGACCTACGCATGGAGGCAGAGGGTATGGCTGAGGTACTAAATGATTACTTTGCATCTGTCTTCACTGAGGAAGAAGATGCTGCCATAGACATAGAGAAGGAGGAGGTAGTGGAGACACTTGACTGGGGTTGTTCTGGGGGCGGTGGGACCTGTACAGGCCGGACAGGTTGCACCTCAACAGGGCCGGAACCAATATCCTCGCGGGGAGGTTTACTCGTGCTGTTGGGGAGGGCTTAAACTCTTTTGGCAGGGGGATGGGCACCAGGATGTAACATTAGAAATTGATAAAGAAGTGGTATTAGAAAGACTGGCTGTACTTAAAGTAGATAAATCACCAGGAGTGGATGGGATGCATCCTAGGATGCTGTGGGAATTGTGGGCGGAAATCACGAAAGTATTGGCCAAAATATTACAATCCTACATAGGTACGGGGGTGGTGCCAGAGGACTGGAAAATTGCAAATGTTACACCATTGTTCAAAAAAGGGTATGAAGATAAACCTAGCAACTACAGGTCAGTTAGTTTGACCTCGGCAGTGGGGAAGCTTTTAGAAACAGTAATCAGGGACAAAATTAACAGGTACTTGGATAGGTGTGGATTAATTAAGGAAAGCCAGCACAGATTTGTTAAAGGCAAATCGTGTTTAACCAACTTATCGAGTTTTTGATGAGGTAACAGAGAGGATTGATGAGGGTAATGCAGTTGACGTAGTGTACATGGATTTCCAAACGGCGTTCGACAAAGTGCCACATAATAGGCTTGCCAGCAAAGTTGAAGCCCATGGAATAAAAGGGAGAGTGGCAGCATGACTAAGTGACAGGAAACAGAGAGTAGTGGTGAACGGTTGTTTTTCGGACTGGAGGAAGGTATACAGTGGTGTTCCCCAGGGGCTGGTTCTAGGGCTTTTCTTGATATATATTAATGACTTGGACGTAGGTGTACAGGGCACAATTTCAAAATTTGCAGATGACACAAAATTTGGAAGTATAGTGAACAGTGAGAAGGAGAGTGATAGACTTCAGGAAGACATAAACAGGCTGGTGAAATGGGTGGACATGTGACAGATGAAATTTAACGCAGAAAAGTGCGAAGTGATACATCTTGGTAGAAAGAATGAGGAGAGGAAATATAAACTAAATGGTACAATCCTAAAGTGGGTACAAGAACAGAGAGACCTGGGGGTATGTGTGCACAAATCATTGAAGATGGCAGGGCAGGTTGAGAAAGCAGTTAAAAAGGCTTACAGGATCCTGGGCTTCATAAATAGAGGTATAGAGTACAAAAGTTTGGAAATTATGAGGAACATGTATAAAACATTGGTTCGGCCCCAAATGGAGTATTGTGTCCAATTCTAAGCACCACCCTTTAGGAAGGACGTGAAGGCCTTAGAGAAGGTGCAGAAAAGATTTATGAGAATCATTCCAGGAATAAGGGGCTTCAGTTACTTTGATAGACTGGAATAATGGAGGTGTTCTCCTTGTAGCAGAGAAGATTGAGAAGAGATTTGTTCAAAATCATGAGGGGTCTGGACAGAGTAAATAGAGGGAAACTGTTCCCATTGGCAGAAGGGTCGAGAACCAGAGGACACAGATTTAAGGTGATTAGCAAAAGAACCAAAGGTGACGTAAGAAAAAAAAAATTTACGCAGCGAGTGGTTAAGATATGGAATTTACTGCCTGAAAGGGTGGTGGAGGCAGACTCAATCTTACCTTTCTAAAGGGAGTTGGATAAGTATCTGAAGGAAAATTTGTAGGTCTACGGAGAAAGGGCAGGGGAGTGGGACTAGCTGAGAGCTGGCATGTGCTCGACTGGCCAAATGGCCTTCTTCTGTACTGTAACCATTCTATGATTCTATTCTATGATTCTATGATTAGCTATGGAAAAGGGCAGAGAGCAATCTAGAGTAAAAATACTTAATTGGAGGAAGGCCAATTGCAGTGGGTTGGGAATGGATCTGGGCTGAGTAAATTGGAATCAAAGATTGTCAGGCAAAACTGTAATTTAACTATGAGCTGCCTTTAAAGAGTAGATGGTTCAGATACAGTCAAGGTACATTCCCACGAGGGGGAAAGGTAGGGCAACCAAAGCCAGAGCTCCCTGGATGACAAAAGAGATAGTAAGATGAAGCAAAAGAAGGAGGCGTATGACAGATGTCAGGTTGAGAATACAAGTGAGAACCAAACTGAATATAGAAAGTTCAGAGGTGAAGTGAAAATGGAAACAAGAGGGGCAAAGAGAAAGTATGAGAATAGAATAGCAGCTAACATAAAAGTGAATCCAAAAGTCTTCTATAGGCATATAAATAGTAAACGAGTAGTAAGAGGAGGGGTGGGGCCGATTAAGGACCAAAATGGAGACCTACGCATGGAGGCAGAGGGCATGGCTGAGGTACTAAATGAGTATGTTGCATCTGTCTTTCTGTCTTTATCAAGGAAGAAGATGCTGCCAAAGTATTGGTGAAAGAGGAGGTAGTTGAGATACTGGATGGGATAAAAATTGATAAAGAGGAGGTACTAGAAAGGCTGGCTGGACTAAAGTAGATAAGTCACCAAGACCGGATGGGATACATCCTAGGACGCTGAGGGAAGTAAAGGTAGAAATTGCGGAGGTACTGGCTATAATCTTCCAATCCTCCTTGGATATGAGGGTGGTGCCAAAGGACTAGAGAATTGCAAATGTTACAGTGTAAGGAGATACCCAGCAACTACAGGCCAGTCAGTTTAACCTTAGTAGTGGGGAAGCTTTTAGAAGCAATAATCCAGGACAAAATGAACAGTCATTTGGACAAGTGTGGGTTGATTAAGGAAAGCCAGAATGGATTTGTTAAAGGCAAATTGTGTTTAACTAACTTGATTGAGTTTTTTGATAAGGTAACAGAGAGGATTGATGAGGGCAATGCAGTTGATGTGGTGTAGATAGATTTCCGAAAGGCATTCAACAAAGTGCCACATAATAGACTTACCAGCAAAGCCGAGGTCCATGGAATAAAAAGGACAGTGGCAGCATGGATACGAAATTGGTTAAGTGACAGGAAACAGAGAGAAGTGGTGAATGATTGATTATCGGACTGGAGGAAGGTACACAGTGGTGTTCCCGAGGGGCCGGTACTAGGACCACTGCTTTTCTTGATATATATTAATGACTTGGACTTGGGTGTACAGGGCACAATTTCAAAATTTGCAGATGACACAAAACTTGGAAGTATAGTGAACAGTGTGGAGGATAGTGATAGATTTCAAGATGACATAGACAGGCCAATGGATTGGGCAGACACCTGGCAGATGAAATTTAACGCAGAAAAGTGCAAAGTGATACATTTTGGTAGGAAGAATGAGGAGAGACAATATAAACTAAAGGGTACAATCCTAAAAGGGGTGCATGAACAGCGAGACCTGGGGGTATATGTGCACAAATTGTTGAAGGTGGCAGGGCAGATTGAGAAAGCGGTTAAAAAAGCATACAGGATCCTGGGCTTCATAAGCAAGTGGTTAGGATCTGGAATGCACTACCTGAAAGGGTGGTGGAGGCAGATTCAATCGTGGCTTTCAAAAGAGAATTCGATAAGTACCTGAAGGAAAAAAAATTGCAGGGCTACGGTGAAAGGGTGGGGGAGTGGGACTAGCTGAAGTGCTCTTGCAGAGAGCCAGCACGGGCTCGACGAGCCAAATGGCCTCCATCTGTGCTGTTAAAAAAAAGCACTCAAGGCCTTTGTGCAGGGGGTGAACACTCGAAGAAAGGTCCTTTACACACAGGGGGCCAGGAAGCCCTTCAGTAACACCATAAGAAGAATGTGGGACCAAATCACCAAGATGGTCACTGCCAGCAGTGTTGCCACAAGGACATGGCTCCTGTGCCCAAAGAAGCTTAATGACCTCAGACGAGTGGTCAAGGTCAGTGAATGCATCTTCAAAAACCATCTCCTACCAACTGCACCACTAGCCTCACACACTACTCAATGCACCTCCCCACATCGCTCACCTACCAACAATCTCGACCAAACACAAGGCACTCTTCACGTTCCTTGCTTCACCTCACCCTCACGCAATTACCATTGCTGCAAGACTCACACCCACATCTCACAGCTTGAACATACTCAGTTATTCAACCAGGAGAGCCACATCACCCAAACACATTGCACCACATGCACAGACACATTTCCCTTTCGCTTGCAGGAAAAGATGGCGCATAACAGGTGACAGCAGACCTTAACCGGTGGGGGACAGGCTCACCTGCATGACCCCACCCCCTTGGAGGAGAAGGCGCTGACCATTCTTGGCAGGGGTATTTCTGAACCCATGGCCAGCGGCGGGGCTGAAAGAATACAAGATGCCAGTATCCTCATATGTTATCCTCCTTCTCACACCCTGCTTCCCCCTCATCCCACAATCTCATCTGATTTACAATCTGCACATGGTGTAAGCATACACTTCTTGGTTCCCCTGCTCCCCTCACCACAACCCTACACTTGTGCCTTTCTCATTTCAGACACCCAAGATATCCAGCCTGCTCAGCCAGTGGTTGAAAAAGAAGAGGGAGAGGAAAGTGAAGAAGATGAAGAAGAAAAGCCATCACTCGATTTCACACTCCTAGCCACCAGCTCAGATGCTGACACTGCGCGTACTTTAGATGCGGGATTTGCACGTGGTGAGAAACCAGGCACGAGTAGGCTGCTGCCAGGGCAGGGGGAAAGGGTAGGGCAGGTGCCAGCTCCCTGGAGGGTGAGGTCACACGCGAGTTCTGCTGCACACGAATCAGATGAAGACTTCGATGGGGCGGCCTACAGAAGAACACTGGTGGGTATGCACAATGAAATGCTTGGTGCATTGGCAGGCCTGTCAGGAAGCCTGAATGCAATGTCAAGGAGCATGGAGGAGTGCAGAAGGCTTTGGGCAGAGCTTGGAGCCCATCCTTTCCAGCATGGAAGGGGTGGGCAGATCCAGTTGTGGAGCCAACCATCATCCGCCTGATGGCCGAAGTCTCCGCTTCCATTGCAGCACATGCAACATCCACCTAACGTCTGAGTGCTGCAGTGGAAGCGTGAACTGATTTATCATTTATCATTTAATCATAGACTGCTACCATCATGGCTGGATTTACCAGTGTTAAAAGGGGCTTGCAGGGTGTTACAGCAGTCCAGCAGTCTGTACTCCAGCAGATGACTAGGATTACTGAGGCGCTGCCCCGGGCGAGTGGCAATGGACCCATTGAGGATGACCATGCATTCCCCTCTCAAGGATGACAGCATACATCCTCCCACCACTGCCACTCCGCCAGTGCCCTTGCTGTTGCCTGTCAGCCAGCCAGCCCAGACTGCTGCCACCCATGCTGATGTGATGCACTCCGAAGTTGGACCTACTAGGCCCAGAGATCCTCGAGGTTTTCCTGCAAGGCCATCTGCAGTCTCCCCCATGGAAAGTCAGCAGTCTTCCACCAGCCATGCTGCAGCCACTGGGGTAGCACTGCGTAGGAGCAATAGGATAGGCAAAGGCACACACAAGACAGTCACTAAGGGAAAGCACAAGGGTTATTAGTTGAATTTTTGATGTAATGTTGAATGCATATATGGATAAAGTTGGATAGGAAAG
Source organism: Somniosus microcephalus (assembly GCF_052327205.1). Lineage (NCBI taxonomy): Eukaryota > Metazoa > Chordata > Chondrichthyes > Squaliformes > Somniosidae > Somniosus > Somniosus microcephalus. Next base: position 200,224,375 of record NC_140987.1, read on the forward strand.
TTTACTTTGTGGTGGCTTTTATTTCAGCATTGTGGCCAAGAGGACGCTGTGATGGCCAGAACAGAGGGAAGGTAAAGTGTGGGATTAATGTTCAAAGAGGAATTGGGGTTGCGTTCACTGGTACTGCAGGTGGATGTTTCGATCCCGGATATCCCAGACAGAAAGGGGCTGGCTGAGTTAGAAACATAGAAACATAGAAACATAGAAGATAGGAGCAGGAGTAGGCCATTCGGCCCCTCGAGCCTGCTCCGCCATTCAATGTGATCATGGCTGATCATCCAAATTCAGTACCCGGTCCCCGCTTTCTCCCCATACCCCTTGATCCCTTTAGCCTTAAGAAATATATCCAACTCCTTCTTGAATATATTTAATGAATTGGCCTCTACTGCCTTCTGTGGTAGAGAATTCCACAGGTTCACCACTCTCTGGGTGAAGAAATTCCTCCTCATTTCTGTCCTAAATGGCTTACCCCTTATCCTTAGACTGTGACCCCTGGTTCTGGATTCCCCGACCATCGGGAACATCCTTCCTGCATCTAGTCTGTCCAGTCCTGTCAGAATTTTATAAGTTTCAATGAGATCCCCTCTCATTCTTCTGAACTCCAGCGAGTACAAGCCCAATCGACCCAATCTCTCCTCATACGTCATTCCTGCCATCCCAGTTATCAGCCTGGTGAATCTTCGCTGAACTCCTTCCATGGCAAGAACATCCTTCCTCAGATAAGGCGACCAAAACTGCACACAATACTCAAGATGTGGTCTCACCAAGGCCCTGTACAACTGCAGCAAGACATCCTTGTTCCTGTACTCAAACCTTCTCGCTACGAAGGCCAACATACCATTTGCCTTCTTAACCGCCTGCTGCACCTGCATGCTTACCTTCAGCAACTGGTGCACAAGGACACCCAGGTCTCGTTGCACTTCCCCTTCTCCCAATCTATTGCCATTCAGATAATAATCTGCCTTCCTGTTTTTGCCACCAAAGTGGATAACCTCACATTTATCCATGTTATATTGCATCTGCCATGCTTCTGCCCAATCACCCAACCTGTCCAAATCATCCTGGAGTTTCTCGGCATCCTCCTCACAGCACACACGCCCACCCAGCTTTGTGTCGTCTGCAAAGTTGCCTCCTTCCTACCACTTCCTCCTCCTCCTCTTCCCGCCTCCTCTTCCCTCCTCCTCTTCTGCTTCCTCCTCTTCAGCATTTTCCTCTTCCATTTCCTCCTCTTCTGCTTCCTCTTCCCTCTGTGAGCAACTTGTCCCCTTTGCTGCCTTTGCTCCATCTCCATGTCATGCTGCAGCCCAAAGGGGACTGCAACTAGAGACCCCAGGACTGGGAGCAAGTGGTGTTCTCAGAGGCCTTCCTTGAAGAGCCAAAGCCTTGCAAACGTTCACCAGCACTTCCTGCACACTTTAACAACTTTTTAAATGTCTTACACCAAGCCACTGCTCAAATAAACTGTACAGGAACCAGTACAAAAGCATAAAGCAACTTACCTCAAAGTTGCGTGTATCCCTTTAAGTAGCTCTGGTGGGGAGTCTGTCATGCAGCTGAATGCACGTTCTGCTGTGCGTGTTTTGGAGAGGGCATTAAGAGAAGTGATGACGTCCAAAATACCAGATCGTGTGTCAATTTGGCTTCACAATCTGCCTCATTAGCATTCTTCTGGCGAATGCAGGCATCAGCCCCACTACCAACCTGCCCAAAATGGTGACCACCGCGGCCCACGCCTGAAGTGACCGGAGGCAAGGCTGCCATCATATCTTTGCTGAAACCGGCTTTAACAGCTGGCGCAAAAATGCTGAATTTCGTAGAGCATGTACCTACATAGGTAGGCATATGCACTTTATGCAAATGTGTATGGCTTTGTTCCATTGAAGGCTGCATTCAGCTCATGTCACAACAGCTGATTTTCTTTTAACAAAAGATCTTGTCATAAAAGAGTGTAGAGGGGGAGGGATAATATTTGCTTGTACTGTCTTCTTTCAAAATCAGTTGTGTAGTGGTTTGGCACTGTGGTCCTCTCATACCCGTGCTGCTCCTCCAGATGATCCCTGCTCTCCTGACTCTCTACCCAGGTTGGCTCAGTCAGCTGTACTCTCGCCTCTGAGTCAGAGAGTTGTGGCTTTAAACTCCACTCAAGCACAAAATCTAGACTGTCAATTGAGTGCAGCATTGAAGGAGTGCTGCATTGTCAGAGGTGCTGTCCTTCAGATGAGATATTAAACCAAAGCCTTGGCTGCTTGTTTCAATGTTTTAGATGAATTTTAAAGATCTCACAATACTATTGAAAAAAAGCAGGGAGCGTTTTTGATGACTTGTCCTTCAACCAATGCAGCCAAAAAGATTAACTAGTCATTCATCTCATTGCAGTTTATGGGACATTATTGTGCACAAAATTGCTGATGTATTGGCCTCCTTTTTAAAATTCAAGTCGTAATTTCAGCTTCTAAAATTTTTATTAAAAATAAAATCTTCTGGCATGTATGGGGCTAGAATCCTATGGACACAGGGCGGGATTCTAATTTCTGATCTACCATGAAGGAATTATTAATTTAAAAAATCTTTCTGACATCTTTTGCTATGATGGGGAAAATGTTTTAAAATGTAAACAAAAAAATTCAGAATTAGAATCATATAAATTATTTTTTTTGATGAACAATAAAATAAAATAAGATGTTGCTAACTAGTTTCCAGTTTTAGCCGTTCCTTCCCCAGTAATAGCTCATAATTCCTGGCAAAATGCAAAGTAAACCGTGGTACATTTTTATTTGTTTTTTAATCCATTAGTAGGAAATCAGCAATTTAACCTTCAGGGACACCCAATTCAGTAGGGCTTGAATTCTCTCTTTATTAATATGACAGATGAGGAAGGCCATTCAGCCTGTGTTAATTCATCCATCCAGAAATATCCTAAAGTCTTCTTAAATGATACCAGGGTTTTTGCCTCCACTGCTCTATCTGGAAGTTTATTCTACCTATTGATCAATCTTTGGCCGCAAAATTCGGCTCCCGAGAGCGCATTGTTTGGGCGCTACAAGTGCCATTTTGGTTCCAAAATGGCATCCGCAGCGCAGGCACACACTTCTGGTGCAGGCCACGCAGGACACCATCTTGAGTAGAGCGTGAGCGTGGGCGCAGTGAGTGTGCGCCGGAAGTATGCAGCGTAGGCAGATCATGACATTAATCAGCATGCGACACTGATTTGATGCCTGCACTGCCATTTCAGAGCTCAACGCTCCAGCTATCGCCCTCTCTTAAGCTTGCACAGCTGAACACGCATTCAGCAGCAGCAAGGAACCCCCAACAGCGCTATTTAAAGGGATCATCAACTACTTACAGATTAGTTTCTGTTTAATTTTTATTGGCTCTTGTTGCATTGGTGGACGTATTTGGCGGTTTCTAGAGTTATTTAAAGTTGCTAAAGTCTACAGGGAGTGGTATGGCAGGTGCTGAAGGATTTTCTCCTAACTTCAACGATTCTGCTCAGACCACTTGCTCCCAGACATGGGTGCAGTAGCAGGCATTCTACTTGGCCTACAGCATGACAGGGAAAATGAGCAGAAGCTGCTGGAAGAGGGAGGAGGAGAAGGGCTCTCAGCAGGAGACCATATCCCCCCAGGGTGTTCAGGGAGGATTACCCCTATCTGAACCTCAGCGAGGAACATTGTGTCAGATGTCTATGCTTCACCAAGGAGGTCCTCACTGAAATCTGCCACCTGCTGCAGCCACAACTGCAACCTCAGAGCATTGCAAAGACAGCATTGCCAGTGGCTGTGAAGATCACAGTGGCCATGAACATTTATGCGTTGGGCTCCTCCTAAGCTGGAGCAGGCGACATTTAATACTTAATAATTAATATTATCTTGTGTGAAACTTTGCCAAAAGCCTTTTGGAAGTCAAGATAAACCACATCATAGGGCTTTCCACAGTTCACTTGAGCTGTCACTTCCTTAAAGAAGTCATGGAAGTTCAGTGAGGCAGAATTTCCTCTTCTGAATCCATGTTAACAAGTAACCATCCATGATCTTCCTTTTCAAATAAACTGGTTAATACTTCATTTCCTCTCCATCACCAGCATCGCCCGTCTCCACCCCCCTCAGCTCATCTGCTGACGAAGCCCTCATTTATGCCTTTCTTATCTCTAGACTCGACTGTTCCAAGGCTCTCCTTGCTGGCCTCTAAACCTTGCACCCTCCATAAACTTCAGCTCATCCAAAACTCAGCTGCTCGTAACCTGACTTGCACCAAGACCCGTTCACCCATCGCCCCTGTGCTCACTGAACTACATTGGCTCCTAGTCCAGCAATGCCTTGATTTTAAAATGAAATTTTATGCAGGGGTGGGCGGACGAATGCTGAAATCCTGAGAGAGGACAACAGGTTCGTGCTCCACAGAGCCACTGCCACTCTTCAGTGTCGCGCCTCAGCAATCCTAGTAATCTGTTGCAGAACAGATTGCTGGACCGCTGTAACACCCTGAAAGCCCCTTTGGACACTGGTAACCGCAGCTACGATGGCAACAGTCTGAGCTTGCATGGCAGCAAGCTGAGCTTGCATGACTTAAGTCTGAGCTTCCATTGCAGCACCCAGACATTGGGTGGCTTCTGTTTATGGTGCAATGGAAGCTGGGACATCGTTCATCAGACACTGCATCATGGTTGGCACCGCAAGTGTGCCAATGGAGTTAACCACCACTTCCATGCTGGAAAGGCTGGGCTCCAAGCTCTGTGCAATGCTTTGTGCCAAGTTGGTGGCAGACTCCTCCATGCTCCTTGACATTGCATGCAGGCTTTCTGGGAGGATTCCCAAGGCACCATTGTGTACACCCATCAGGCTTCTTCTGTAGCCCGCTACATTGAAGTCCTCATCTGAGTCCTCTGCAGCAAAACTCGTGTGTGTCATGAATCTTATCATTCATGAAGAAATGACTCATGAAATAACACTGGACGGCCAGCTGGTGGCGCTGTCCAAGGAGTATAAATACTCGGGCGTGGGCCCAGCTTGTTCAGGACATTTTTGTAACCAGGAACTAGTGATGTAACTAGAAACTCATGGTTGTGAAACAGTTGATTAAAGCCTTGTTTTATACTCAAACCAAGTGCTCATTGTCTTTTTACATCAATTTAATCAACTGACCTGCTCCACGCTCTGAGTGGTTTTGGGAACAGACGGCTACGACTCAAACCGTAGAAGGGAATTCGGACGAAGTAGTCGATCCATCATGGAGAAACTACTCAGATCCGCCCGTCTCGACCTGGACCCGAATTTACTTACAGCTGCTAAGGTATGGAAACATAGAAACATAGAAACATAGAAGATAGGAGCAGGAGTAGGCCATTCGGCCCCTCGAGCCTGCTCTGCCATTCAATGCGATCATGGCTGATCATCCAAATTCAGTACCCTGTCCCTGCTTTCTCCCCATATCCCTTGATCCCTTTAGCCTTAAGATATATCCAACTCCTTCTTGAATATATTTAATGAATTGGCCTCTACTGCCTTCTGTGGTAGAGAATTCCACAGGTTCACCACTCTCTGGGTGAAGAAGTTCCTCCTCATTTCTGTCCTAAATGGCTTACCCCTTATCCTTAAGACTGTGACCCCTTTTCTGGACTCCCCGACCATCGGGAACATCCTTCCTGCATCTAGTCTGTCCAGTCCTGTCAGAATTTTATAAGTTTCAATGAGATCCCCTCTCATTCTTCTAAACTCCAGTGAGTATAAGCACAATCGACCCAATCTCTCCTCATATGTCATTCCTGCCATCCCAGGTATCAGCCACTGGTATCGTACCTTCAGCAACTTCCTTGAGGAGTATGGGGAGAATGTTCCTAATAAGTTACGAATGCTTGCCAATTATGGATCCCCTCATGTGTTTGACTATATCGAAGACTGTGTAGACTATGGCGCTGCTATCCAAATACTACAGCAACTATATGTTAAGGCCCCAAACAAAATTTTTGCTTAGCATCTACTGGCCACAACTCGACAACAACCCGGGGAATTACTTGACGAATTCTTTCAGAAACTTCGCAGGCTCAGCAAGGATTGTAATCTTAAAGCTGTCACAGCTGAGCAGTACCAGGAGGAGTTAATTTGTGATTCCTTTATTAATGGAATTGTGTCTCCTTTCATACGTCAGCGTCTGTTGGAGAATAAAACCCTCAAGTTACAGGCTGCCTATGACCAGGCATGTTCTCTGGACTTAGCAAAGAGGAATGCAGATACCTATCTTTCACCACATGCACGGGCTGCTGCTATTACATTTAGTGACTCCTTCGATAGGCCTCGGGCGGAAGCCCTCACTGATGATGACTCCAACCTGGCTGATGACAACCCTACCCTAGAAGCCTTCACTGATGATGACCCTGCCCTAGCGGCATCTTGGCAATCTGGAAGGAAGTGGTTCTTCTGTGGAGGTGCGTTCCACTATAGGAAATTTTGTCCTGCTCGTAATGCAGTCTGCAATCATTGCAGTAAGAAAGGTCACTTTTCTAAGGTATGCCAGTCGAGAGCCCCTGTTAGTTTTGCAGCTACTATCTATAAAACTGCTCCTCCCCCAAGAGCCACTACTAAGGTTAGAGCTGCAACCTATAAAACTGCCCCTCCCCCAAGAACCACTACTAAGGTTACAGCTGTCAAGGGTAAAACTGCCCCTCCTCCCATCACTGCTGTTTTTACCCAAAGTCTGTCCCATGTATTATGTGATCTCCTCCCACCTGTGGGGGTGCTGTCACAGCAGATAAATGGTTGGGTTTGTTCTCTTGGTTGGGTTTTGTACTCTTTGTTCTGTATTTTCTCTGAAATTTTCTTTTTGAATAAAGAAGCAGCATGTTTGTAATCTCAGGGTTCTGAGCACTAATTCTGTTTAAGTATAACGGCACAGGTACAGACACAACAAAGTGGCGACGAGGATGGGATGAACCTGCATTGTGGGAACTTTCTTGTTTTCGACTACAAAACACTTGGAACAGAGATTGCAGCATTACATTAACGTTACGGGTGCAGTGAGTAAACAGAAATTAAAATTTGAAACGAGAGATGGCTACTATATTCGGAAATATCGGTGATTTTGATGAAAATGTTGAGTAATGGAGTGCTTATATGGAACATTTTGACTATTTTGTTTTGGCGAATGCGGTGGCAAACGATAAGGTCGTGCCTACCTTTTTGAGTATAATGGGAGCAAAGACATTCAATTTACTGTGCAGCCTTGTACAGCCAGTTCAGCCAGGAACTAAAACATATAAACAACTGGTGAAAATTCTTGGAGCACATTTTTCACCGAAACCTCTGGTTATTGCTGAGATATTTAGATTTCACAAACGGAATCAAGAGGAGGGGGAAACAGTGACTATGTTTGTTGCTGCTTTGAAAAGGTTGTCAGAACACTGCGAGTTCAAGGAGGTGCTGAATGACACCATTAGAGACAGACTTGTGTGTGGTCTGCAAAGTGCAGCCACACAGAAGTGCCTTCTTACTGAGGACAACCTTACTCTTGAAAAGGCCATTGAAGTTAGTGTCTCCATGGAGATGGCAGAAAAGGAGGCTCACCAGTTTAGTTCAACAGGGAGAGTTCACAAGGTGTCGTCTGAGCCTAAAGGTGCGTGGAACGGCACATGTTACCATTGTGGAAAAATGGGCCATCACGCTAATGACTGCTGGTGTACGGAGCTGGAATGCTGAAATTATGGCAAAAAGGGTCTCATTGAACGTGCCTGTAGAGGTAAAAAAAGAACAGACAGAGCTGGGAAGCATGAAAACAAAATGTCTGTATTTAGACAAGAGAAGAAAAAGAGTGTTCATTAAGTGCAGTATGATGGAATAAGCAAAACAGAGGGTAGCAACACCTCTGAGGAGGAAGAGGTGCACATACTGACAGTTGCAGGTGGTCCAAATGGCTACTGGGTGTCACCACTGGTGGAGGGACAATCAGTGCGGATGGAGGTGGACACAGGCACGGCTGTGTCCCTTGTTTCAGACACTGTCTACAACAAAATGCTAAAGCACCTTACCCTTCAGCCAACAAGCATTGTGCTAAAGACGTATACCGGCGAACCTGTGGCCATGAGAGGTGCCATTGAGGTGACCGTTAAATTGAACGGACAGACTGCGAAATTGCCACTATATGTGGTAAAGGGAAATTACCCATCTCTACTGGGACGTGTGTGGCTAGAGAAAATTATGCTGGACTGGCCTGCAGTCCGCATGATGTCAAAAGGGGAGTCAGGTCTGACTGCAGTTTTAAACAAACATGCAGAACTCTTCAATGGTGAACTTGGGAGCATGAAAAAAATCAGCGTGAGACTGAACATTAAACCTGACAGCAAGCCGAAGTTTCACAAAGCCCGACGTGTACCCTATGCAATTAGGCCAAAAGTTGAGGCTAACTTGGAGGCCTTAGTCGAGAATGGAGTCCTGGAGCCTGTGAGCGTGAGCAAATGGGCCACACCCATTGTTCCTGTCCTGAAAAAGGATGGATCTATTCGAATCTACGGGGATTTTAAAGTGACTCTTAACCCTGTGCTGTCTGCAGAACAGTACCCTCTTCCCCTCATTGGTGATCTCTTTACGGGTCTGGCCGGAGGGCAAAAGTTCAGCAAAATAGACTTATGCCAGGCTTATCTAAAAATGCATGTCGATGACAAATCAAAGGAGCTGCTGACAATTGTGACACACAAGGGGCTATACAGGTACTGCCACCTTCCGTTTGGAATTATGTCAGACCCTGCTCTATTCCAAAGGGCAATGGATCAGATTTTGAGTGGACTGCCAGGAGTCCAGTGCTACCTGGACGACATCCTTGTCACTGGGACAAATGAGGATGATCATCTTCTGAACTTGGATGCGACACTACAGCGACTGAAAAAGTACGGACTCAGAGTTCATAAGGACAAATGTGAATTATTTCAGTCTTCAGTTGAGTACCTGGGGCATGTGATTGACGCTACCGGCCTGCACAAGGCGCTGTCAAAGGTCAAGGCGATCGTGGAGGCCCCAGCACCCCAGAATGTGAGCCAATTATGTTCATTCCTGGGGCTACTTAACTACTATGGAAAGTTTATTCCAGACTTAGCAACATTGCTGAAGCCGCTACATCAGTTGCTATGTCAAGGCAAAACATGGAAATGGACTGAACTGTGCAACGAAGCTTTCGCCCAAGCAAAGAAAGCATTGCTGAAGTTGGAAGTCCTGACACACTTCGACCCAAAGCTACCCATGCAGCTAGCATGTGATGTATCACCATATGGTGTGGGAGCAGTCATATCCCACATCATGCCTTCTGGTGAAGAGAAACCTATCGCCTTCGCATCACGCACCTTGAACAAGGCCGAGAGTAACTATGCACAGATTGAGCGCGAGGCCTTGGGAATCGTTTTTGGAATTCGAAAATTTCATCAGTACCTGTTTGGGAGAAGGTTCACACTCCTGACGGAACACTGTCCATTGACTTCAATCTTGCCTGTTACTCCCCCAGAGCCTCGTCAGATAGACATCTTCTACTTCAGACAAGTGGAGGGAGCACCGGTCACTGCAGTTCAGGTGCAAAGGTACACCCGCAACGATCCAGTCCTGTCTGAGGCAATGGACGATGTCATTCGAGGGAGAGCTATAGGAGATTCTCCTAGTTTGAAACCTTACGTTTCAAAAAGAAATGAGCCCTCCGTCCAGGCAGGTTGTCTTCTCTGGGGACACCGTCTCATCATTCCGCCACCTCTGAGGGAACCTGTACTGCAACAACTTCATACAGGCCACAGTGGGATGGTTCGGATGAAGGAAATGGCAAGAAGCTACTTCTGGTGGCCAGGTCTCGATGGAAATATTGAGGAGAAAGCCAAAACATTTTCCCCGTGTCAAAGGGTCCGGAATGTTCCACAGCTGGCAACCCTACACCCCTGGTATTGGCCTGCATAAGTGTGGCAGCGTGTACATGTGGACTTCACCGGTCCTTTCGAAGAGAAGATGTTTATGGTGGTTGTGGACGCTCTTAGCAAGTGGCCGGAGGTTGCTGTGATGAGGTCTACCACGGCAGAGAAAACAATTGAGAAACTTGGTGAGATGTTCAGCCGTTATGGCTCACCGGAACAACTCGTAAGTGACAACGGTCCACAATTTGTATCACAGGAGTTTGCAACCTTCCTGCAAGTGAATGGTGTCCAACACATCAGGTCTGCACCCTATCATCCCTCTACTAACAGCCTGGCAGAAAGGTTTGTGCAAACTTTGAAGCACGCCTTGAAGGCATCGCAAGGTCAGGGCTCAATCCACCAATGTCTGAACAGCTTCCTGTTGTCCTACAGGAACGAGCCGCATGCCACAACCAAAACTTCCCCTGCTTCGCTCATGATGAAGAGGCAGTTGCGGACAAGTTTTGACTTACTCAAACCTCCAAGGGCAGAGCAGGTTGTCCAACATCAACAACAAGCTCAAGTTGAAAGGAGAGAGAAAAGAGCCTGGGAGAGACGGTTTCATCCTGGAGAGCACGTCCTAGCTCGAAACTACAACACTGGACCAAAATGGGTTCCTGCTACGGTGATCGAGCAGACGGGCCCTGTGTCTTACATGGTTCAGACTGCTGAGGACGTCGTCTGGAGAAGACACACTGATCAACTGTTGCTAGGAGCAGAGACAGCCACAGAGGCTCCAACGGCTGGTTGGCCTGAGCTGTTTCCGGATGATACCGCAAACCAGCATCCTTTGCCACAGTGCTCTTCTCCAACACAGGAAGTCAAAGAGACTGTTCCACCTGTGCAAACTCCTGACTTTCGATTGACACAGGCGCCTTCTCCATCTAGGCCTGTGTCAATGCCTACTGCTGTGGAAGCCAGCGATGACCGCCGGTATCCTGTCAGAGAGCGGCGGCCTCCAAGACACTTGGATCTGTAGGCTTAGCGACTTACCCACAAGACTGGGACAGAATAAACCCCAGGGTAAAGTCAGGGTGTGAGGCAGTCTACCTCTACTCTTGGTTAGTTGAGTGCATTGAAAGTAACTTACCTGTTGAGGAATAATGTGGACATTTCATTTAAGAGGGGAGGAATATGTTATGTATAATGTGTTCTCCTCCCACTTGCGGGGGCGCTGTCACAGCAGATAAATGGTTGGGTTTGTTCTCTTGGTTGTGTTTTGTACTCTTTGTTCTGTATTTTCTCTGGAACTTTCCTTTTGAATAAAGAAGCAGCATGTTTACAATCTCGGGGTTCTGAGCACTATCGCCACAGGTACAGACACAACACAGTTGGTGTGATATGACATTTGAAGATTAATTCACTGAATTTGATCACTCGTGTAAGGTCATTCAACTTTTTGTGGCACTGCCTCCAGTCCTTGTGCTTAACTCCTGGCATTGACTGCCATGGCTATCTGCTCCCACTGCATTTGCAAAGTTTGTCAGAAGGGCCTCCTGGCCCCTTGTTGGCAGAGGATCTCTCTCCTCCCATCCACCTCCTCTACCAAGGCCTCCAGTGCAGCATCAGAGAACCTTTGAGCATGCTCTGTCCCCTGTTGAATCATTATGCAGTCTTCTTCCTGCTCAGACTCTCCTCCACAAAGACTTCCAGCACCTGCTCCAGCCAGAATGCACCTTCCCTTTAAGAGCTGCAGGCTTGCTTTAAGTAGTGCAGACTAGTTTTAAATGGTGCTAGCCTCGCACAAACTTGGGTCCTCTGCTGAGGCATGCAGCCACTCAACAGCGCGTTTAGCGCTGGCTGTACACTCCAATCATTTAAATTAGCAGGCAGCACAAAGTTTGCATACTGCCTGCATCAGAAGCAATGGGCACGGGTTAATTGCGCATCGCAATCCCCGTGCCCGTTTTCAGGGCTTTCCAATTTATTCCCTTTTGTGTTCTAAATTTGCCGTTAATTAGTTTGAACCTGTGTCCCATTGTCTACTCACAATTTAATTTAAAGTAATATTCTGGATTTACTTTTTTCATTTCATTAACTAGTTTAAGTACCTTTGTAAAATTACCTCTAAGATGTATTTTTTCTAGGTGAAAAAGTCCAAATTCCTCCAGTTTTTCCTCATAACTTACATATGAGACACAAGGGACTAAAAACTACCTGTTAACAGGCAGATAAGTGGCACTAATCCCCTTCCCGCCTCCAAGGAGACAGGACCCGGTGTGGGTCAGCTACACGCCTCCTGACAAGATGGCACAGAAGCGGGTTGGTCACCCACCCCCAGATTCTGCCATTTTCCCGGCAGCCCCACCTCCATACCTGCCTCCCCAGGGCTGGCAAAATCGCGCCCATAGTGTCCGGCTGTAGGTCAAGGGGCTCAAGCCAAGTTTGTGGCAAGGGCGTGAGCCGCACGGTGATGATATAATTGCCGGAGGCGCAGTTCCGCGGGGCACTACTGGCTACTTGGGGCGCTAACAGGGCGCAAAACAACCACATTTTTCCCCCTAGGTCTTTTTCAATATCAACCATATTCATTTCAACACCGTTCATGGATTATGCGTGTCATCTATTTTTCCTTCCTACATATAGCACTTTGCACTTGTCTGCATCACATTTCATCTGCTATTGTTCTGCCCACTTATATATCTTGTCCAATTTATTGTGTAATTTCTGAACTGTCTCCTCAGATTCCACTACCCTTCCTAGTTTGATATCATCTACAAATTTGACCACATTGCTCTGTGCTTCTAAATCCAGGTCATTTATGTAACTAGAAAGAGTAGTGGTCTCAACACTGAGCCCCGAGGCATCTCACTCAGTATTTCCCCCTCCCTGACATAATTACTTTTATGAATGCTTGCTGTTTTCTATCCTTCAGCCAGCTTCTTAAGCATTCCCAGGGTTTATGTTGAATCCCACAGCTTTTAGTTTAATTGATATTATTTTGTGTGAAACTTTGTCAAAAGCCTTTTGGAAGTCAAGATAAACCACATCATAGGGCTTTCCACTGTTCACTTGAGCTGTCACTTCCTTAAAGAAGTCATGGAAGTTCAGTGAGGCAGAATTTCCTCTTCTGAATCCATGTTAACAATTAACCATCCATGATCTTCCTTTCCAATCAAAGTAGTTAATAACTCATTTCCTGTCCATCACCAGCATCGCCCGTCTCCACCCGCCTCAGCTCATCTGCTGCTGAAACCCTCATTCATGCCTTTCTTATCTCTAGACTCGATTACTCCAAGGCTCTCCTTGCTGGCCTCTAAACCTTGCACCCTCTGTAAACTTCAGCTCATCCAAATCGTGTCCTAACTTGCATCAAGACCCGTTCACCCATCGCCCCTGTGCTCGCTGACCTGAATTGGCTCCTGATCCAGCAATGCCTTGAATTTAAAATTCTTATCCTTGTTTTCAAATCCCTCTATGGTCTTGCCCCTCCCTATCTCTGTAAACTCCTTCAGCACCTACAACCCTTCGAGATCTCTGTGCTTCTACAATCCTGGCCTCTTGCAAATCTCCAATTTTTATCACTATTATTGGCGGCCGTGCCTTCAGCTGCCTAGCCCTAAGCTCTGAAATTCCCTCCCTAAACATCTCTGCCTCTCTACCTCTCTCTCCTGCATTAACTCGCTCCTTAAAACCTACCTCTTTGATCAAGCTTTTGGTCACCCGTCTCCTTTTGTGACTTGGTGTCAAATCTTGTTTGATAATGCTCCTGTGAAGCTCCTTGGGATGTTTTACTATGTTAAAGGTGCTATATAAATGCAAGTTGTTGTTTTTAAATATAAACCTCAATAGGTTATTAATATATTGATCCTCAAGTTAACTCCTGATAATTGATTCTATTACATGCAATTATTAAAGTAATATAAATGGGTATATAATTACCTGTGTCTGTTTTGTCACCCTTTTTGAATAACATTAACCTGTTTCCTATCTAATGTTACCTCCCCAATGACCACTAACTTCCTTAAAATGATGTAGTAGTTCTCCCTCTGAAATTTTGCTGATACATATGTAATGAGAATTGTGATCTCACACATCACTTCTTCATTATAAGATGTGGCCTCATTCTGTGAAAATACATATATGTCCAGAATACTGAACTCCTGTCCTGCAGAATAGAGTAATGGAAGATGCCCATTGGAGGCTGTTGCTTCCCTGTCCCCACCTCAAGGAGGGTAATTGAAGGCCCCGAGATTGTCTTATTGGTCAGAGAAAGTGCATGGTGCAGACAAACTCAAGGAGAGAAAAATGAAAACAACAAATTAGTACGATAGATTATAAAACAAGGGGGGGCACGGTGGCATAGTGGTTAGCACTGTTGCCTCACAGCGCCAGGGACCCGGGTTCAAATCTGGCCTCGGGTGACTGTCTGTGTGGAGTTTGCACATTCTCCCCGTGTCTGCGTGGGTTTCCTCCGGGTGCTCCGGTTTCCTCCCACAGTCCAAAGATGTGCAGGTTAGGTTGATTTGGCTATGATAAATTGACCCTTAGTGTTAGGGGATTAAATACGTGGGGTTACGGGGATAGGGTGGGATATGTGTCGGTGCAGGCTCGATGGGCCGAAATGGCCTCTATCTGCACTGTAGATTCTGTGATTCTGTGATTCTGTGAAAAGAAAAAAATATTTTAAATAGGGAAAAAATATCAATCAAAAAGACATTTTACAAAGTTTATGAGTCGTTGAAGAGGGTTGGAGATGTATTGAGTGTCAACTTTTCCCCTTCATCCACCTCAGGCTTATGGGATGGAAATTTCCTCTCTCTGCCACCTGTGAGGATTCTACAAGAAATGAATATGCCTCAACCTACTTTCTTGCCAGCAAAGCCATACAGAACAAAACAGACCACAGGTCAGCACAAATTGGCAATCCTATTGTAGGGTGTTTTTGCGTGCCCCGTGTTTCTATGACTCTCCCTCGAGTTGACCCGTACATCAAAAACTCCCCGGTTTGGTTTGTTTCCCTTGGACGGCAGGAGCTTTTGCCAATAGTCCCTGCCTAGCCCGTCGATTAGCGGGTAATCCCACAGTGAGAGAGAGACCGAGGCCAGATAGGTCTTCTCCTATGCCCGCTGCGCAGCGTACCCAGCAGGATTACTGTGTAACCCAGCCGTTACCGTATGCCACCCGGTTGGTCTTCCGAATTATACCGCGAACCACAAGCCCCACAACCCCCAAGTTCAGACCCAAGGAGTTACTATGGATAGATTATAATTGACTCAGACGAAATGAAACGGTTCAGGTTGGTCAAAGATCAATTCCTTTTATTACACTCACAAAACAACAACCCCTACTCCTCTCGCTTACGGCATAACGAGTAGGTGACCGTGGACCTTAGCTTATAACCTTAGACTAAAATACCCATCCTGTTGGTTACGCCGAACCAACCCCTTCCCAGAATCTAAGCCTAGATAATGGAAAAATCCTTCTAACTAAACCCCTCTCCCGGTTTGGTCAGAATCCGCACTTGGGAGCCTCCTCACACACATACATGTGTTAGCCTGCATCTTGGACACTTGCAGTTCCTCAGCAGCCAAACACGCGGGCGGTCCTAGGGATTTCTAGAGGTGTATGCTGGATATAATTACCAGCCCTTGTCATTGATTCATGTGGTCCCAGGTCCGTTCGACTCCAGAGACAAAACTGTGTCTAACAGAGGCATGCGATGAGGCCTAGAGAGTTACGTTCAGGCGGTACGGCGAGGCACTCACTTCAGGTGTTCTTGGAGAGTTGACGGACACATAGCTACGCGGAGAACCCCGTTGCAGATGGTAGAGAAAAGCAAGCCCTGAATCCCCAAAATTCAGCATATTTATACCCCGTATAATACACAAAACTGGCTGGGCGATTCCTGGTTACCATGGTCGCAGAGACGCTATTTGGTCTTCCTGGTGACGTCTCTGTCCTGGATTGGTCATCTTGATTAAAACAATGGTAGGCCATTACTGTAGATGAGCAGTTTTTGAAGTGCTAATTGTTTGTTAAGTTCTTGACTGCTCCTTCATTGAAAGGGTCTGGAGTTGTTACTTTTGGCCTGCAAACCTCATTGTCCATCCAGACATCCCGGCTCCATGGACAAAAGGTGTTTTTCCACAAATCACACAAGTTCGAATATGAAAAGGCCCCTGCCTTTCATGATGTCAGCATTGAGACTGGTTCCATGGCAACCCAAAAGACAGACAGTTCCTGCTATCTTCTCAGAAACCAAAAGTCAGTCCTTTTTAAAGTCCAAAAGTCCAAACTCCATTTTGAAACGCAGCCCAAGTGCGTCTCCATTTTAAAAGGGTACATATCCATTTTAAAAGTCCAAAAATCCTTCAGGCACATGCACCCACTGATGTTGACACTGGCCAAATCCTACACTACAGGAAACTCTTTTTTATCTGGCACCGACGGGACCGGTGTGGTGCCGGTTGATCAAAAAGTCCGTATTACAGAGAGGTATACTTACTAAGGTACGAGAGCCACGTACACGGCCACAGATCTAGGCATCCCTGTTGCATGGCAACAGGTGCAGGAACCCCGGTTAGACGGCCACAGATCCAGGCGTCCCTGTTGCATGGCAACAGCTGCAGGGACCCCGGTTACAAGGCCACAGATCCAGGAACCCCGGGTACATGGCCACTAATATGAAGTAAAACTTACCTGAACCTACTACTGAATTTTGCCGGTTAAGAGAGATTTCCGGTTATTTAGGTGCCGGTATAAAGAGAGTTTCCTGTATTTGAAAGGCCATAAAAGAAGAATCATACTGCTCCAGTAAGGGTGCCCTTCTGAAGCTGAAGTGAAGACATATCGTTGAAGCAACATAAAGAAAGCTTTACTCTGTATCTGGCCTTGTTATAATTTGGGAGTGCTTGTTAATAACAAACATATTCTTTTAACTCAGCACTGACCTCCAGCATTCTGATCAAAAACTTCACCAAAATATGCAAATGTAATCAAATTCAAAAATTTTTTACATTTTAAAATACTCGGGTGGTAATTTTAACCTAACTCACCTGGACAGAAACTGACGGGATCGGATCAGTTACCCATTGAAGTCACTGGAAAATAAAATCAGGCAAGGTGTAAAACAGGCAACCTATCCATTCCCGCCAGTTTCCCGCTGGACGGATTAGGTTAAAATCACCGCCTCGTCATCAACAGTATCACATTCAGCTGAGCACTGCATTTGCATCAAATTCTGCTTTTGGTTCCACACCTTAAAATGAGACCCAGAGTTGACACCACATAATTTACATATAATTCAAAATTACGACTGGTGTTATATGGTGTGTTCGGAACTGAGCTACTGGTGATGTTAATTAGAATAGTCTTAAAAAATATTAATAGAGAAGTTATATTTTCTGTGCATTTAGTTGGTTTGATTTATCTCATTGCTGTTTATGGGATCTTGCTGTGTAAAAATTGGCTACTGTGTTTGCTAACTGATAGCTGGTACAAAGTTTAGGTATCAGATCTGTGCTATCAGTCAACAAACACAGTAGCCAATTTGTACACAGCAAGATCCCATAAACAGCAATGAGATAAGTGAGCAGGTAATGTGTTTTAGTTGTGTTAGTTGAGGAATAAATGCTGGCCCAGGCAACTCGTCTGCTCTGCCATTAAATAGTGACATGGGACCTTTTACAACTCAGTTTAACATTGCTTCTGAAAGATTGAACCTCTGACCATGCAGCACTCCCTCAGTAATGTACTAAAGTGCTAGCTTAGATTATGTACTCAAGTTTCTGGAGTGTGGCTTTAACCCACAATCTTCTGATTTAGAGGTGAGAGTACTACCACAAGGCTGACACCTAAGTGAAAGTTGTTACTGTTTCAATGTACCAGGAGCTATGATGAATTTAATTGTTTTGTGATTCTCTCCATGTTCTTGGTTATCAAAGGGAGAAACAGCAGAGGTGTGGTGCTTTCCCAGAAGGAGAGGATACTGGAGTGTGAAACATTGTCCAAATCAGGGAGCAGTGCACACTACAATGGGAAGAAAGAAAAAATATTTTAAAAGTGGGAGAGAGGAAATATCTATTCATATACAAATTTTCTTAAGGTCCCTCACACTTCAGTTATCACATGTCAAAGTGCCAAAAATATAGAAAAAGAAAATAGTTATTTCACACTTTTGTCTTGGACTGGGAACCAAACATAATTTTACAAGTGCCTTCCAATCTGCAAATTTCCCTCACAAAATAGCAATTAAACTCTGAATGACCTCAAGCTGTCTTTACATACAGCATGATTTTGTAGCCTTAAAGGGACAGGCCAAATAAACACACCACTTCACCAGCAAAATAATACATTGCTCATTACATGATCTTATTGCCCTGTCCAGATAAAAAAGCATATCATATGACTTACCATGAACAATGCCATATGAGAGCTAATATATGGATAACATTCAAATGTAAAAAAAATTTGAGCCCATCACACTTCAGATATTGCACACAGTTACAGATGCAATATAATTTTATTTATCCTCTGACATGCTGTAAGCAATGCCAGGACGATCCATTCGAGGGGGGTGTGGCACAGTGGATTAGTATATTTTTTCTGAGCACTTTATTCTTTTATCTCTGGGACTGGATTTGAATCGAGCCCAGATTGATATATGCTCTGGGTATTAGCTATAAGAACTTTATATGAAAAGAATGTGTAAAAGCAAAACATTAAAGATCATTGGGAAGAAAATTCTTAAAAGAGAAAGAGACCAGTAGCTGGAGGATTTATTTTTTAGTTGCAGCTGTTCCCTGATCCTCCCTCTGGAATTCTTTAGCAGTTTATCCATTGGAAACTAGTCCAATGTCTCCAGTAGCAGATTGATGTCATATGTCCTTGGTCAGAGACCTGGATGGGTGCCAAAGGCTGATACATAAACAAAGTTCCACACAAACATTCAAGGCCAATCCAACAAGCTGTGACAGCTGGGCTCAGAAACCCCTCTCACAATACAATGGAGCTTCACTGTGGAGGACAATATTAGGTCAAAACTTCTGGTGACTTGCATTCTTCACCAGCCTATTGAAACAAGCTAGAACTTGAATGGTCCATTTATTCAACGTGTGTCTGCACTATTTTGATAAGAGTGTCTGTACAGGAAGTATTTGTTTTTTCTACTTGATAGAGACATTTTGGTGATTCTATAGTTTCAAATATTTAAGGATTTTAAGGTAAGGGGATAAATCATGTAACTCAAATTAGTGTGTTTGCAAAACAACACTGACAGTTTTCAGACTAGGCATTTTTAATAGCTTTACAAAACATAATTTGATTACAACTGCCTTGAAGAGTCAGGAAGATACAGCTGTACAGTTATTCAAAGCTCTCACTACCTTGAATTACTCAGTCCTCTATGGTGACTGAAAGAATCTATGGAACAAATAAACAAATTGTATCACAAATCAGTGTTATATTATCACTCTCTGTGGTTCATAATATCTCAAATAACCATTTTATTTTTTAAGCCTTGTGTGTGCAGTGGGTTGATTGTTTCAGAAAAATCAGGATAAAAATATTCCCTCTTTTCAGATTTTTCTATCTATTATAAACTAAGTCACAGAATGTTCAGTACTGCAAAAATATAGATAGAAACCCATACTTCCTCATAAAGGTTGTTCTTTTTGCTTCTCTACTGTTCCTCCTTTAGGAGCCTTGATGTTGCATCACATGTCCATGCTTCCTCCTTCAGCTACAAGGATAGAGCATTCAGGGCTGTGGTCTTCTTACTTGCCTTAGAGGCAGTGCAACAAAGGTTCACTAGATTGATTCATGGGATGAGAGGGTTGTCCTATGAGGAGAAATTGAGTAGTTTGGGTCTATACTCTCTGGAGTTTGGAAGAATGAGAGGTGATCTCATTGAAACATCAGATTCTGAGGGTGATTGACAGGGTAGATGCTGAGTGGTTGTTTCCCCTGGCTGGAGAGTCTAGAACTAGGGGGCATAGTCTTCAGATAAGGGGTCGGCCATTTAAGACTGAGAGGAGGAGGAATTTCTTCACCCAGAAGGTTGTGAATCTTTGGAATACTCTACCCCAAATGGTTGTGGATGCTGAATCATTGAATATATTCAAGGCTGAGATAGATCGATTTTTGGACTCTAGGGAAATCAGGGGATATGGGGATCGGGCAGGAAAGTGGAGTTGAGGTCAAAAATCAGCCTTGATCGTATTGAATGGTGGAGCAGGCTAGAGGGGCCGTATGGCCTACTCCTGCTTCTAATTCTTATGTTCTTATCTTGTTCTGTTCTTCTGTATATCCAATATCAATGCTGCTCCATTATTGACTGACAAGAGGTGATAACTGGTCCTGGTAACTGTGTTTTCTGCCTTCTGTTACACATGGCATTACAGCTACAGGTGCAGATGAGAATTGCTGAAACTTGTGCAATAAGCATATGTGGAGAAACAATGGAAAATTTTCAAAAGGAAATTATTAGAGTACACAAAGTATAAAGGACTACAGCAAAAGCTGGATAAGTAGCAAAATTAAAATTAAAATGAAACTAAAATAAGAGGTCTATGACAAGCTAATGGCAATATATACAGGAAAATAAAGCAGATTATAGAAAATATTATTAAAAAATTTAGAAAAGTTAGGACTAGGAAGAATGATTGATAGGTAACATAAAGGAAACTAGTGAAAGATTTAATTTATGCAAATAAAATAAAAGAATAAAGAAAATGTTGGTCCAATTAGAAACAAAAAGTGTAATCTTCTTAGGCAGTATGAAGGAATGGTGGAGATGCAACATGAATACTTTTCCTCAATTTTCACAGAAGCGTGTGATAGTGGGAATGAAAAGGTATAAGAGGAGGAGGTACAGAAATTAGATAAGGTAAATATAAATACACTTATGAGAAGATGGCTCCTTTTTGACACCTGAGAGTCTAGTGTCATTCCATTCGCCCAGTGGGGGGCTTAGCTAAGACAGACGTGTGGAAGCCTCCTGCTGCCACATCAAAGTAAACTTTCCACTCAGGGTAGTAACCTTGATTGACAGCTCAGTGGGCTGAGTCCCATCTCATAGACTTAAGAATGGCTTCTTTCTCTCTCTCTATCTTTTGCAGGCACAGAGGGTGACCTGTATTCTCAAAACATTGTAAAAGTCTGAACTAGTTTAGCTTTGAGTAGTTTAGCTAGAGAAGCAAACCTATGTTTATAAGTTGCATATTTATTGTTTTCCATAACTGAGGAGTATAGAGAAATTGAATGTACTAGCTGTGAAAACTGCATATTGTTCTTTGATGTATTTAATGTAAATAACCCAGTGGACTGTTGTGTATGTAACCTGTACCACCTTAAGAGACTACCTTAAGAGATGGACTACTTTCTCTTGGCTACTGTATATTGTAGTACCGGTGGTGACCACACCGGTATATAAACTCTGTGTAGTAATTTGCTAAGCAGTTCAGCCCTGACCTTCGATTAGTAAAGACCTGTTTTAGTTATTCTTGTTGTCTGTGTCCAGTGATTTATATTAAGCATATCTGGAACACTCAGGCTCAACAGTGGCAACGAGTCCGATCTTACCCTGCGGCAGTTTGCATCCAAGGCAGCTTCGTCCCCAGAACAGGCGTCGAGAAGAGGCATCCGCCCTCATCATCCTGCTGAGCACCGCATTCGCACGGGAGGCATCGAGAACCCGGGGAAATTACTGACCACGAAGTCCTCCATCAGCGACAGGCAGTGATCATCCTTCCACCACGGTGGTGGGTAAGCCGATCTAGCGACATGGGCAGAAAGTCGGCCGCATTGTCAGTGGAGAAGGGGGGGAAACCGGAGGAAAAAGGGCAGAGAACTCGACCGCGGCTGGTGAAAAGGACCGGGCTGCAATCGGGGCCGAGAGGCGCAGCGACAAGGGCAGCGTTAAGGCCACGAGAACCGCGGAGAACTTGACCGCAGCCGGTGTAAAGGGCCGGGCTGCAATCGGGGCTGAGAAGCGCAGCAACGAGGGAAGCGTTGAGGCCACGAGAACCGCGGGGGAGCAAAAGCAGCGTCGGGGGAAAGTAAGAACCGCTGGGAGGCGAGAACGGCAACAGCGCGGTCAGAGCCATTGTAGCCAGCGGGGGAAGAAGACAAGCGCGGGAAAAGCCGCCAAGCGCGGGAAGCCGCCATTGTAGTCGGCGGGGGAAGAAGACAAGCGCGGGAAAAGCCGCCAAGCGCGGGAAGCCGCCATCTTAGGAAAATTAAAAAAAATAAAACATTCAAGGATGCCTAAACACGGTAACATCACTGCTTTTGATAGTGATGTTGAAGATTGGACCACGTATGTAGAACGCATTGGAGTTTATTGTACAGCAAATGAAGTACCAGATGATAAGAAAGCAATAACATTATTAAACTCAATGGGGGCGAAGACGTACGGGTTATTGAAGCATCTGATAACACCAGATAAACCGGCGGATCAGACTTTCGCGAAAATTGTTACGATCCTGCAAGAACATTTAAACCCCACGCTGCTGATGATAGCGGAACGATTTAAATTTTACAGCAGAACGCAGCTGAAAGAGGAAAGCAACGCTGAATTCTTAATTGAACTGCGTAAGCTATCAAAGTACTGTCAGTTTGGTACAGGACTAGCAGATGCTCTGAGAGATAAATTCATGTGTGGATTAGTAAAAGAAGGAACACAAAAGCGTCTGCTAGAAGAAAAGGACCTTACGCTTGAGAAAGCTGTCACCATTGCAGCATTGCACGAGGCCGCAGCAAGAGGCACCGCGGAAATGCAACTAAGGTCATCGGAACTCAGCACCAATCAAATGGCATTGGGTGCAGTAAAGTGTTATCGTTGCGGAAGGACAACGCACGATCAGAACCAGTGCTGGTTCAAAAATCAGGAATGCAGAAAATGTGGCAAGCTCGGTCACATAGCTAAAGTATGCCGGTCGGGTAAGAAGACCAGCAGCAAAAAGTCACCGCAGGAAAAGTGCAAAAAGGTACACAAGGTGACAGAGAACAGTTCGGATGAACAGAAGACGGATTCAGACTCCAGCAGTAAGGAACTGGGTTGTCTAAGAATACATAATGTGGGTAACACAGCAGACCACCAAACTATCTGGGTCACACTTCAGATAGCAGGAGTCCAAGTGAAGATGGAATTGGACACTGGATCGGCATTGACGGTCATGAATAAGCAAGATTACAAAAGGTTATTTCCACACATTCCCTTAAGGGATACGGAGATTGTTTTGAAAACATACACGGGGCAAAGAGTATACCCCATTGGAAAGATAAAGGTATTGGTGGTCCACAAGGATAAAGAAAGCCAAGGAATGGACTTATATGTGTTACCTGAGGGAGGTCCACCATTACTGGGACGGGAATGGATCAGGAGAATAAATATGGACTGGCATTCCTTAAAAGCACTAACTGTAGATTCCGGCAAAAAGGAAGATGTCAAACCTAAACGACTGTCCAGAATATTGGACGATGCTAAAGAGGTGTTCCAGCAGGGACTGGGAACACTGAGAGGAATTACGGCAAACATCAAAGTTGAAGAACATGCAAACCCGAAATTTTTCAAAGCCAGACCGGTACCTTATGCGATACGACCTGCTGTGGAAGCTGAACTGGAAGGACTAGAACGTTCCGGAGTACTGTCAAAGGTGGACTGGAGTGAATGGGCTATGCCCATTGTTCCCGTCATGAAGCGTTCATCGAGTTAACAAACCGGGGGAACCGGGGAAGGTTCGCGTCTGTGGCGATTTCAAGATCACTGTTAATCCGGTGCTTCACACGGTGCAATATCCGCTTCCACGGATTGAGGATATCTTCGCTTCGTTGGCTGGCGGGAAACACTTCACCAAGATAGACCTGGCACAGGCGTATTTACAGATGGAAGTTGATGAAGCGTCACGCCAGTATCTCACGATCAACACGCATAAGGGCTTATATCGGTATAATAGACTGGTTTTTGGAGTGGCAGCGGCTCCAGCGATTTGGCAAAGGGCCATGGAGCAGGTATTACAGGGAATTCCAGGCACACAATGTTACCTGAACGACATTCTGATTACAGGAAATGATGATGAGGGACACCTTGCAAATTTGGAACAGGTGCTCACCAGATTGAAAGAATATGGACTTCGAGTTAATCACCAGAAATGTGAGTTCTTTCAGAAGCAAATCTCGTACTGTGGTCACGTCATTGACCAGGAAGGGCTGCACAAGTCACCTGACAAGATCGAAGCTGTTGTGAAGGCTCCCGCTCTGGAAAATGTATCCCAGTTGAGGTCGTTCCTGGGGTTGATTAACTATTACCATAAGTTTCTGCCAAATTTATCCACGGTGCTACACCCGCTGAACGCTCTTTTGCAGAAGGGAGTGCCATGGAAGTGGAGCGAGGACTGTAAGCGGGCTTTTCACAAAGGCAAGGCATTGATCACCTCTAAGGAAGTGTTGGCTCACTTTAACCCAATGCTGCCTATTCGTTTAGCGTGTGATGCTTCTCCATATGGTATTGGGGCAGTGCTCTCACATAAGTTGCCAAATGGCTTGGAAAGACCAGTCGCATTCGCATCCAGATCATTGACCTCCGCTGAGCGCAACTATGCTCAGATAGATAGGGAGGCTCTCAGCCTTGTGTGGGGAGTAGGAAAATTTAATCATTACCTGCAAGGGCAAAAGTTTACACTGCTGACAGACCACCAGCCGTTGGTTTCCATTTTTAACCCTAAGAAGGGTGTTTCGGTGATGACAGCGCAGAGGCTCCAGAGATGGTCCCTTTTCCTAGGGGCACATCAATATCAGATCAAATTCAAAGGTACAAAGCAACATGGTAATGCTGATGGGCTGTCGCGCCTGCCACTACCTACAGCGGAAGAGGCACCGACAGTTGACCCTGTTGAGTTATTTCACTCGGCCATCATCGAATGTTTACCAGTCACCAATGCAAGTATTGAAAGAGAAACCAGGAACGACCCGACACTGTCTCAGGTCTACGAATTGACAGTGAAAGGATGGCCAGCTCATGGTGAACCACTGTTACCGGCATTCTCAGCCAGACGAGAACAGCTGTCCGTCTGTCACGGAACATTGCTGTATGGAACACGGGTGATTATTCCTCCTAAATTAAGGGAGAGAGTTCTAAAGGATCTGCATGAAGGTCATCTGGGGGGAGTCAAGATGAAAAGCCTTGCTAGGGCTTATGTGTGGTGGCCAGGCATCGACCAACAAATAGAGGATCTGACTAAAAGCTGCTCAGGGTGCCAAAAAGTTCAAAATGCACCTCCAATTGCACCGCTGCATCCATGGGAATGGCCTTCAACCCCATGGCAACATGTACATATTGACTTCGCAGGTCCATTCATGGACTCCATGTTTTTAATTGCGGTAGACGCACATTCTAAATGGCCAGAAGTGATTAAGATGGCGACCACTACATCTGAAAAGACGATCGCAGTGCTATGAATGATATTCGCAAGAAATGGATTGCCAGAACAAATATGTTCAGACAACGGACCGCAGTTCGTGTCAGATGAATTCCAGAAATTCATGAAGAAGAATGGGGTGAAACATTATACCTCTGCCCCATATCATCCGGCTACAAATGGGTTGGCCGAGAGATTTGTACAAACGTTCAAAAAGGCGATAAAGGCCATGAGCGAAGACCAGATTCCACTACAACACAAGGTGGACAATTTCCTACTGGCATATCGAAACGCCACTCATGCAGTGACAAATCAAAGCCCTGCCATGATGTTCTATAACAGGAGGTTGCGGTCCAGGTTGGACTTGTTAAAACCAAATGTGGGGAGGGAAGTAGAAAACAAACAGTTCCAGCATATAAATAACAAGACCACTCGGAGTTTCGAAATAGGACAACCAGTGTTAGCCCGGGACTATAAGAATGAGAAATGGCAATCTGGAAAAATTCGTGCCAGACAAGGACCCCTGATGTACACGGTAGATATTGGTGAAAACGTAATACGACGTCTTGCTGACCAACTTGTAGAATTGAGAACAAGGGTCGAACCCATGACTACGACAGAGACACCAGTGGAAGAAGTTAGTGAACCTGAAGCATCTACCTCAGACACCAATGTATCTGATGATGTCCAATCCATAAGAGATCAACTAGATGAGTCACCCCAGCAACGAGAACCGGAGACCCCTGAAAGGCGTTATCCAACTCGGATCAGGAGGCCTCCTCAGAGACTGAATCTTTGAACAGATTTGCATGAAGTTGTATATATGTTATCCGCCTCCTCAGAGACTGAATCTTTGAACAGATTTGCATGAAGTTGTATATATGTTATCCATGTTATGTTTAAATTGGGATGTATACTGTTAAGCTAAAAAGGGAGGAATTGTTGTGTATGTAACCTGTACCACCTTAAGAGACTACCTTAAGAGATGGACTACTTTCTCTTGGCTACTGTATATTGTAGTACCGGTGATGACCACACCGGTATATAAACTCTGTGTAGTAATTTGCTAAGCAGTTCAGCCCTGACCTTCGATTAGTAAAGACCTGTTTTAGTTATTCTTGTTGTCTGTGTCCAGTGATTTATATTAAGCATATCTGGAACACTCAGACTCAACATGGACGATCTAAAGCTGTGCCTGCTTTGATCGAGTGCTTTTCAGTCTTCTTTCAGTAAAGAGTAGAGTTCACGTGGCAGTACGTAATACACTTCTATAGCAATTACACATATCAAGGGTTCTCTGTTGCAATTTCTGGGTCATGCTACTGTTTACCTAGATATTGTGCAAGATAAGTACACTCTGAATGATGGCACACATGAGATCCTCTTATGGGAATGTTCAGTAACATTGAACCTGAGAGAATATCTAGCACAAAGCTCAGAAATTGTGACTTGCTTCTCAAACCTATGTAGATTGCTTTGTTCAGATTTAAGACTGTAGTTTCTGGCTTAACTAAATCACTCTCAAACTCAATATAAAATTCTATCATATTATGATCACTGCACCCCAGAGGCTCCTTTATTAGAAGGTTATTAATTAACCCTTTCTCATTGCACAATACTCAATATAAACTAGCCTGTCCCTAGTTGGTTCCTCGACATACTGATCTAGAAAACTATCTTGAATGCATTCCATGAACGCATCCTCTCCACTATTACTCCAAATTTGGTTTGCCCAGTCTATATGAAAATTAAAGTCTCCCATGATTAATGTATTGCCCTTGTTATATGCACCTCTAATTTCAGGCAGAAAACATTAGTGGAAGTTGTAATGTAGGGCAGAGTATAAATCAGGAAGTTGGAGGTGCATGTAACAAGGGTAATACGGTAATCATTGGAGACTTTAATCTACACATAGACTGGGCAAATCAAATAGTAGTAATAATGTGGAGGACAAATTCATGGAATGCATGCAAGATAGTTTTCTAGATCAATATGTTGAGGAACCAAATAGGGAACAAGTTATTTTAGATCTAGTATTGTGCAATGAGAAAGGGTTCATTAATAACCTTGTAGTAAAGGGCCTTTAGGGAAGAGTGGCCATAATAGGATAGAATTTTATATTGAGTTTGAAAGTGATTTAGTTAAATCCGAAACTAGGGTCTTAAATCTAAACAAAGCAAACTATGTAGGTATGAGGGTTGAGTTGGCTACGGTAGGTTGGGAAACTACATTAAAAAGTATGATGGTAGACAAGCAATGGCTAGCATTTAAAGAATTAATACATAATTTACAACGAATATACATTCCTTTAAGGCACAAAAATCCCACAGGAAAAGTGGTCAAACCGTGGCTAACAAGAGAAGTTAAAGATAGTATTAGATCTAAGGAAGAGGCTTATAATGATGCCAAAAAGAGTAGTAAGCCTGAAGATTGGGAGGGTTTTAGAATTCAGCAAAGGAGGACCAAAAAATTGAGAAAGAAAGGGAAAATAGAATATGAGAGTAAACTAGCGTGAGACATAAAAACAGACTGTAAAAGCTTCTATAGGTATGTAAAAAGGAAAAGATAAGCGAAAATAAATGTGGGTCCCTTACAGGCTGAGACAGGAGAAATTATAATGGGGAATAAGGAAATGGCAGAGAAATTAAACAAATACTTTGGGTTCAATTTTAATAGCCCTGAGGAGGCGGGTTTGGAGGCGGGTCTGTAGCAAAAACCAAAAAAAATGGCTTCAGACACCTAACCCACTTCCATCCCGCCCCCACCCAATTTTCCTGAGTTTCTGTTCAGCCACTCCCAAACTGACCTGACTGGAACCTGTGGGACAGCCTGTTAACAGCCTGTTAACTGCCTTGTCAATCCTATTTTCATATTGGTTTCCCATTTTTGTGCTTCTGGCTCCTGTTTCCTAACTTGTCAGAAACAGGCCATGTTCAAGGAGAGGAGTTGCTGGAGGACATTTGTATGCATTGATGGAGTGCTTTAAAAGCGCCCCTGAAACATGGCTGACATTCAAATGTAACAACTTTGCTGTTGTAGGTACGGTATAAGATTTTGCACATCTACTGACCTTCTGACTGTTCAAGCTGACACCCATCTGCAGTGTGTCATGAATGGAATTGTCTCAGGCCACTTCGACTGTGCGCTTGCAAGATTGTTGCCTCAAATGAAATCTATAGCAAGGGGATGGGAAACATTTATGCCCCTGTGGTAAACCACTGTTATAGTTGTTCACCATTGTTGTTGTTGTTGCACACTGTTGTACCTATGCATGCCTCAGCATGTCTCTGCTGGCTCCGCCCCTGGCTCCACCCACAGGCCCAGGTATAAAGGTGATTGCCCTGCAGCCCCCTGCCTTCTTGGAACCCAGTCAACCACGAGAGGCATGCTCTGTTCTTTGCTAATAAAAGCCTTTAGTTACTCTCCTAACTCTCCGTCTTTTATGAGTAATTGATAGCGCATCAATTTTATTAGCAAAAACAAAATGTCGACAACAAACGCTGAGCAGCAGGAGCTGATGCGAGCCCTCAGACCAACATGCCTGGACCTAGACCCCCAAGAATCGGGTTCGGCTACCAAATTCGCGCATTGGCTGCGTTGCTTCGAGGCCTACCTGCAAGCCTCAACCGTGACCCTGGACGAAAACAAGCTGGAAATCCTGGCCTCAAAGGTGAGCCACCAAGTTTATACAATATTCCAGGACGCGACGACCTACGCGGCGGCTATCGATCTGCTAAAAGGGCAATACGCACGCCCGGTAAATACGGTCTATGCCAGGCACCTCTTAAGATCCCGCAGACAGCAGCCCGGGGAATCGGTGGAGGCCTTCCTACGGGCACTACGGATACTCGGCCGAGGCTGCGATTGCAAAGAAGTATCAGCCGCAGCACGCACGGAGGGACTGATCCGAGATGCTTTCGTTGCGGGCCTAAGGTCCGACTACTCCCGGCAGAGACTGTTGGAAAAGGGAGAAATGGACCTGAGGAAGGCAGTGTCCCTCGCGCTCTCACTCGACGCGGCCCACAGGAATATGGACGCCTTCTCCCCTAACCGCTCCGCAACGTGGACGCCACAACCTTGGGTCATGGGACCGCCACCTTCAACTGCTGCTGCGATATCCAAGGCACAGAAATGTTATTTTTGTGGCCAAGCAAAACACCCCAGAGCACGCTGCCCGGCGAGAAATGCTACCTGTTCCGGCTGCGGGAAGAAAGGACACTATGTCAGCGCCTGCAAAGGTAAAACCGCTAACGCCAGCAGCGCCGCGTGTGAACCGTGGGGGCAGCCATCTTGTCAGCCATTTTGGGCTCCCCCAGCCACGTGGGGATCTGGATCATGGGTGCCGCCATCTTGTCCGCCATCTTGGACGTCTCCAACTTCAACCACGGGGGACCCGGACTCAACCACCGCCTCATCTGACGACCACATCGACTCGCTCGACCATACGCTGGCCTCCGTGACGCTGGACCAATCTCTCTCTCATCAACTGTCCAGGTCCATGATGGACATTATGGTAAACGGCCGCGCCACTACCTGCCTTTTTGACAGCGGGAGCACGGAGAGCTTTATCCACCCCGACACGGTGCGCAGTTACTCTCTCCCAGTCCTGCCGACGCGCCATCGGATCTCTTTGGCTTCCAAAGCCCAGTCAGCGGACGTCGGTGGCTACTGTGTAGTGACCCTTTCAGTAAGGGGCACAGAATACAAAAATTTTAAACTCCTGGTCCTGCCCCATCTCTGCGCTGCCGTTCTACTGGAGTTGGATTTTCAGAGCCACCTTAAGAGTGTCACATTAGCGTACGACGGACCCCTCCCCCCACTCACAGTCTGCAGCCAGCAGCTTTTAAATCGCCCGCCGCGCACCATTTGCAGCCTCTCCACCCTTAAAGTTCCCCCCCCTCCTTGTTCGCTAACCTCACCCGCGACTGTAAGCCCATCGCTACCAAAAGCAGGCATTACAGTGCCGGGGATAGGAGCTTCATTAAATCCGAGGTAGCGAGACTCCTGAAGGAAGGGATTATTGAAAGTAGCACCAGCCCGTGGCGAGCACAAGTGGTGGTAGTGAAGACTGGCGAAAAACAGCGCCTAGTTATTGACTACAGCCAGACGATCAATCGCTACACCCAGCTAGATGCATACCCACTTTCCCGCATATCTGACATGGTCAATCAGATAGCACAATACCGGGTGTTCTCGATGATTGATCTGAAGTCGGCATACCACCAGCTCCCCATCAGGGCTGAGGACCGCCAGTACACAGCTTTTGAAGCTGACGGTCGTCTCTACCACTTCCTCAGAGTTCCCTTCGGCGTCACCAACGGGGTTTCAGTCTTCCAACGGGAGATGGACCGGATGGTTGACCAGAACGCGCTCCAGGCCACTTTCCCCTATCTAGACAACGTCACCATCTGCGG
This sequence comes from Somniosus microcephalus, assembly GCF_052327205.1. Classification (NCBI taxonomy): domain Eukaryota; kingdom Metazoa; phylum Chordata; class Chondrichthyes; order Squaliformes; family Somniosidae; genus Somniosus; species Somniosus microcephalus. Next base: position 200,255,058 of record NC_140987.1, read on the forward strand.
CTGCGACCAGCAGGACCATGATGTTAATCTAGAGAAATTCCTCCGTACGGCCCAGCGGCTGAACCTAACATACAACAAGGACAAATGTATGTTTCGTACCAAGCGCCTTGCCATTCTCGGCTGTGTAGTGGAGAACGGAGTCATTGGCCCCGACCCCGACAGGATGCGCCCCCTTATGGAGCTCCCCCTCCCCCACTGCCAAAAAGCACTGAAGAGATGCCTAGGGTTTTTCTCGTACTATGCTCAGTGGGGGCCCAACTATGCGGACAAAGCCAGACCCCTCATCAAGTCCACATCCTTCCCCCTGGCAGCAGAGGCCTGTGCAGCCTTCACTCTCATAAAAAGAGATATTGCGAGGGCCACGATGCACGCAGTGGATGAGTCCATCACTTTCCAAGTGGAGAGCGACACATCCGACTTTGCCCTAGCTGCAACCCTTAACCAGGCGGGGAGACCCGTGGCCTTTTTCTCAAGGACCCTCCAGGGCCCCGAGATTCGACACTCCTCTGTCGAAAAGGAGGCCCAGGCCATTGTGGAAGCTGTGCGACATTGGAGGCATTACCTGGCCGGAAAATGATTTACCCTGCTCACTGACCAGCGTTCAGTAGCTTTTATGTTTAATAATAAGCAGAGGGGCAAAATCAAGAACGACAAGATCTTGAGGTGGAGAATCGAACTCTCCACCTACAATTACGATATCTTGTACCGGCCCGGGAAACTCAATGAGCCCCCAGATGCCCTATCACGTGGTACATGCGCCAACGCGCAGGTTGATAGACTGAAGACCCTCCACAATGACCTCTGCCACCCGGGGGTCACCAGGTTTTTTCACTTCATCAAATCCCGTAACCTGCCCTACTCCATCGAGGAGGTCAGGACCATGACCAGGAACTGCCAAATCTGTGCCGAGTGCAAACCGCATTTTTATAGGCCAGACAGAGCGAGCCTGATCAAAGCCACACGCCCCTTTGAACGGCTGAGCGTCGATTTTAAAGGGCCCCTCCCCTCCTCCGACCGCAATGTGTACTTCCTCAACATAATTGACGAGTACTCCCGTTTCCCGTTTGCCATCCCTTGCTCAGACATGACCAGTACCACGGTCATTAAATATCTGAATGACCTCTTCGCCTTGTTCGGTTTCCCTAGCTATATTCATAGCGACAGGGGCTCATCCTTTATGAGCGACGAACTTCGGCAGTACCTGCTCTCGAGAGGTATTGCTACAAGCAGGACCACCAGCTACAACCCCCGGGGGAATGGCCAGGTGGAAAGGGAGAATGCGACGGTCTGGAAGGCAGTCCTTTTAAACTTGAAATCTAAGGGCCTTCCGACCTCTCGCTGGCAGGAAGTCCTCCCTGCGGCGCTCCATTCCATTCGGTCACTGCTCTGTACAGCCACCAATGCTACCCCTCACGAGAGAATGTTCTCCTTCCCCAGGAAGTCCACATCGGGGATCTCGTTACCGACATGGCTGACTTCTCCAGGACCCGTCCTACTGCGGAAGCACGTGAGGTCCCATAAGACGGACCCCCTGGTCGAGAGGGTGAGCCTCCTCCATGCCAACCCTCAGTATGCTTACGTGGTGTACCCGGACGGGCGGGAGGACACAGTCTCCATACGAGACCTCGCACCTTCGGGTGCTCCCGAAACACCTCCCTCGCCACCCACCACTACCCACGCCTACCCCCAGTACGCTTACGTAGCGTACCCGGACGGGCGGGAGGACACAGCCCCCACACGAGATCTCGCACCTTCAGGTGCCCCTGAAACACTACCATTGCCATCCATGACTACCCACAACCCAACCCCGCTAGACGGCATGCCGCAGCCCCAGGACCCGTCATTGACCACCCAACCACTCAATCAGACGCCAGATTCAACGTTGGATGCTGCACCATCACCGCCGCCACCACGACGATCAGGACGGCATACAAGGCCACCTGATAGGCTTACTTACACGAACCTTTAGTACACTTCACCCTGCCGGACTCAATTTTAAACAAGGGGTGAATGTGGTAAACCACTGTTATTGTTGTTCACCGTTGTTGTTGTTGTTGCACACTGTTGTACCTATGCATGCCTCAGCATGTCTCTGCTGGCTCCGCCCCTGGCTCCACCCACAGGCCCAGGTATAAAGGTGATTGCCCTGCAGCCCCCTGCCTTCTTGGAACCCAGTAAACTACGAGAGGCATGCTCTGTTCTTTGCTAATAAAAGCCTTTAGTTACTCTCCTAACTCTCCGTCTTTTATGAGTAATTGATAGCGCATCAGCCCCCTCATCCTGGTCCTCATAATCGGAGGAGTTGCAGCCGCGTGGCTCAGCACAGATCTTCCTGGGAAGAGGAGTAGGAGGAGGATGAGGGGCATCTTGCATGCCCTCTTGTGACCAATGCAGCATTCCTCCAGTTCACTATTGCCCGTCAAGAAGGGTATGCACACTGCCATGCCACATTAGCATAAGCTTACTCTTCAACCATAGGTGGCTACCATATGGCTCTGTAATTGCAGGCGACACTTGTCCAATATCATACTTCATCTCTTCTATACCCTGTTATTTCCTATCACTTTTACCATCAGCATTACAAAAGCAAGTCGCCCTGAGCCCTCAATGTGCTTTTGCCATTTCCCAGAACACATAGGCCACACAATCAACTGTTTGACATAATTTTTCTTTCACACATCACAAAAGGATAATAAACCAGCAACAGTCAGAAAAAAAAGAAATATCACCCAAGTGGCTCCCCTTGTGACTATATGTGCTTAATCTTTCTCATACACATGCTTCTACATGGTGCTTCCCCTGTGGCTTCAACAGGTGTAGAGACACCTTGCTGACTAGGATGTTGCGCCTGCTCAGATGCCTTTGGTGGGCATCCTCTGGATTTGGGATCCTGGGAGGTCTCTTCAACAGTCTGCTCTTCCTGCGGCTGTGCAGGGGCTCAAACGGCCATTCAGTTGTCTCCGCAAAGTGGGTCTCTGACCTAGGATTCCGCAGTGGCATGGTCGTGTGAGCGCTTTGAGAGGAGCCCACACTTCCTTCTGTCCTGCCAACAACATCCCTCTCATGGGTCAGCCGCACCTCAGTGCTGGCAAGTGACTGGAGAGCACGTTGCTGCACTTCAAGGGGATCATGAGGACACATATCTGCACTGGCAGTCCTCATCAAAAGGACGTCCATGAAGCTCTGATCTCTCTGCTCAATAGCTGCCCATCGCTCCTCCAAAGTCACCATGCTTTCCTGACTCTGGTGACTTATTTCCTCCATGGCCGTAGCCATCCTTTCCACTGAGGTAGCCATCCTTTCCACAGAGGTTGCCATCCTATCCATGGTGGTGCGTTCATGCGCCATTGCCTCCACCAAGGCAGTGCTGATGTTACAGATGGACTCCTCCATTCTCTCCACACTCACACTAACCCTGGAGGCATACCCTTCCAGAGACACCTGCACTTGTTCCTGTATTTCACGAACCGCTCTTTTTCTGGATGGCCCCAGAGGCACAGCGTCTGCATGTAGTTCAGCAGAGCTAGGAGAGTCCTGAGACCTCCGCCGAGGACACTCCACTGCTGTCACTGTCTCCACAATCTGCTGATGCTCACTTGTGTGCTGTGATAGACCAGGTGACAACAATACTCTAACTCGTGATGGCCATACCGAGATGTGCGTTACTGCGCTGGTGCTGGGTGCGCTGAGTCCTGGTGACGCTGATCCCTCAGAGGCTTCAGGTTCCTCTGAGGAGTTGTCCGGCTCTTCGTCCTGGGCCATGGGGAGGGGAGGGGAGCACTCGATGGTCCTGTGGGAGAGTAAAGGCATGATTTAGACATCTGATATTGATGTAGCCAACACATCCTTTTGAGCAGATGATACAAAGGGATTCTCTATGAACATCATATTCCATTGCTTTCTGAGAGGGATGAAACTCTATTATGTCTCCAGCTTCCTCTAGTGCGCCCGTCTCTCCATTGCCCACTTCCAGGTCCTCACCATCGCCAACAATCTCATTTGCAGCCTCCTCAGCACTGGTCAATGTTGCTAGGGTAGGTGTTCCTCCTCCAGTCATTGCGCCCTCCCTCTTATTGTGGGCTATCTTTTCCTGCAAGGAGGGACACAGCAATGTTTCAGCCACAGTGATGGAGTGAGTGTAAATAATCCCTACCATAGAAACTTTGAGGGAGGCGAAGATGCGGTAAGGTGCCAAGAGGAAGGTAGCTCCCTGTGTGTTGTTAGTTGTTGTCACTGCATGACAGTGAGAGTGATCTAAGGGGTGCATAGGCAGGATGCTGAAATGATTCAGTGCAGAGACAGAGATGGATAGGTAAGGTGCAAGGGAAGTAAGGGTAAGGTGGGATGTGAAGGAGGAGGCTTACAACGCAGAGTGCTGGTGATGAGAGGAGAAGGGAAGCAGATTGAAGGCAAGTGTGATGGGATACTCACTTTTGATATAACAACAGAAAATGCTGGAAAAACTCAGCAGGCCAGGCAACATCCATGGAGAGAAAATGGAGTCAACGTTTCGGGTCAAACCCTTGGTTAAGTCTCAGTCTTGACAAAGGGTTTGACCCGAAACGTTGACTCTATTTTCTCTCCACGGATGTTGCCTGGCCTGCTGAGTTTTTCCAGCATTTTCTGTTGTTATTTTGGATTTCCAACATCCGAAGTATTTTGCTATCCTATTCACTTTTGATGTTCTCACAAGATCATTAAACCTTTTTCGGCACTGGATCCAGGAGCATGCATATATGGACCTTGCGCTCACCTCCTGAGCAATGCACAGCCAGGCTGCCTTGGTCTGCTGAGGAGGCTTCCTCCAGCCATCAGGAGGGAAGATAATCTCCCTGCGCCCTCTGACCACATCCACAAGAGTATGGAGGGAGTCATCATTAAAACGAGGAGCAGCCTTGTCTCTGGAAGAAGTCATTGGGCAGGATTTTCATTGTGCCGTGGAGTCGGGATTGGAGGCGTGTGGGGGGTTAAAATACCGAAATCGGGGGTCCCGACCCCATCCCGCACCCAACCCGCTTCCATGCCAGTTTCAAAGGAGGCAGGTACCCACCCCGCACTGGGACCCGCCTACCCGAGGCGGGAAGGGATTAGTGCCAATTAACTGCCTGTTAACAGGTAGTTAACAAGCAGTTTTTAGCCTAATCTCTATTTTTAAGGTTGAACTGTGGGATTCCCGATGGCTCCAAACCACACCAAGTTAGAGGAGTCAGGCCGTCGGGTTGAAGGGCTTGGAGGGATCAAGATGTCGGTGTTCAGGTGAATGATGTGTGCATGAGTGCAAAGGTAAGTGTGTTTGGTGTGTCTAAAGTGATTAAAGAAGTGTAAATTACCTTTTCTTACCTTTTCAGCCTTCCTTCCTTTAGGTTCCGGGAGTCCCTCATCTCACCGGCACAGAAAGCAGAATGACTGCGAACTGTCAAAAGTGACAGCCTGCAGCTTTCTGTGTAGGAGAGATTTCTAACTGAGTCTGTGGAGAAGGACTCAGGTTAGAAGTAAGACTGTCAGTGTTTGACAGCTTCAAACAGCTGTGAAACGCTGATATTTCATCTGTCAAAATCTCTTGACAGATGAAATTTCAGTCTGTGATGTCACCTGTTGCCGGGTGGCCCTTAATTGGCCTGCTGAGCCCGCTGGATGGGCTCAACAAGGTCAATCAAGTTAAAATCGCGTAGATTGGCTGCATCTCGATGGAGGCGGGACTACAACCCCGAAAGTTGTAGTCCCGCCTCCAACCCGACTCCTGAATGAAAATCCAGCCCATTGTGTCTAAATCAATTTCAATAAGTGCAGGAATCCAGAAGAGAAAGGGTAAGCCTGAATAGCAGCTTTAAAAGCAGCAGCTATGATGACGTATTCAGAGGTGGCCAGCCGACCCGATCGCACTCATTGGACCAGCCAGCATGCCCCAATGAAATTAACAAGCTCATTGAATCAAAATCGAACATCAGCAGCTTATCCCACTGGATGCGACTCCGAAACCCGCCCACCATGCAACCCGACTCCAACCCGCCTCGGGAATTAAAATCGAGCCCTTTGTGTCTGTCTTCACGGAAGAAGATGCAAAAAACTTCCCGGAAATAGTGGAGAACCAAGGCTCTAGCGAGAATGAGGAACTGAAAGAAATTAGTATTAGTAAAAAAAATAGTACTGGAGAAATTAATGGGACTGAAAGCCAATAAATCCCCTGGACCTGATAGCCTACATCCTAGGGTTTTGAAAGAGGTGGCTATAGAGATAGTGGATGCATTGGTTGTCATTTTCCAAAATTCCATAGATTCTGGAACAGTTCCCGCGGATTGGAAGGTAGCAAATGTAAACCCACTATTTAAAAAATAAATAAATAAAGGAGGGAGAGAGAAAATGGCGAACTACAGACCAGTTAGCCTGACATCAGTAGTAGAGAAAATGCTAGAATCTATTATTAAGCACAATGGAACAGGGCACTTAGAAAATAATAATAGGATTGGGCAGAGTCAACACAGATTTATGAAAGGGAAATCGTGTTTGACAAATCTGTTAGAGTTTTTTGAGGTTGTAACTCGCAGAATAGATAAGGGGGAACCAGTGGATGTGGTGTATTTGGATTTTCAGAAGGCATTCGATAAGGTGTCACACAAGAGGTTATTAAACAAAATTACAGCTCATGGGATTGGGGGTAATATACTAGCATGAATTAAGGATTGGTTAACGGACAGAAAACAGAGAGTAGGAATAAATGGGTCATTTTCGGGTTGACAGGCTGTAACTTGTGGGGTACTGTAAGGATCAGTGCTTGGGCCTCAGCTATTCACAATTTACATCAATGATTTTGATGAGGGGACCAAATGTAATATATCCAAGTTTGCTGATGGTACAAAGCTAGGTGGGAATGTAAGTTGTGAGAAGGATGCAAAGAGGCTTCAAGGGGATATAGACAGGCAAAGTGAGTGGGCAAGAACATGGCAAATGGAATAGAATGTGGAGAAATGTGAAGTTATCCACTTTGGTAGGAAAAATAGAAAAGCAGAATCTTTTTTAAATGGTGAGAGATTGGGAAATGTTGGTGTTTAGCGGGACCTGGGTCTCCTTGTACACGAATCACTGAAAGTTAACATGCAGGTATAGCAAGCAATTAGGAAAGCAAATGGTATGTTGGCCTTTATTATAAGAGGATTTGAGTATAAGAGTAAAGTGGAGAAAAATTGAGTCACGTCCCCTTTGGGGGACTAACTACACCAGGGCGCTACTTTTAGAGCCCCGAAAAAGTAGCGCCCCCGCAGCCGAAATTCATTGGTAGCTCCCCAAGAGGGAAGTGTAAGATTGCAAAATTTCTACATCTCCCAGGGGGTTATTATTAATAAAAAGGGACCCTGCAATGGACATTTTAAATTAAAGGGTACCCAAGATGGCTTCCGAGCCTCGTGACAGAAAGCCTGTGGGATTCAAATGTGGATTCTGCAGAGCAGACAGCTTGGGCGTAATCGAAACTCATAAGCTGCAGATTTTCTGTGAAGAGAACTCTACCAGACAGAACTTTGAATAATGTATCAGACCGAATTGGACTCAGATTTAAGTTTCAGTGGGGCCCATAGTTTAATACCATCAAACAGTCTGCATACATAATCGAAAACAGATTAAACACAGCCACCGAGGCCGGACAAGCCCATCAAGAAGTCACAGGACAATACAGGTCGATTATCGGGCTGGTAAATGCAATTACCGGCCATCTAAAAACAGTTAACATGGATTGCTACCTTTATTGAAAACTAGCCCGCCAGAATTAAGACAATAGAGCCAACCAGATCTGGCGCGTAGATAAGGGGTTTTCGGAAAAGTATAACCGAAGGCCCCAGGTAGCAGTCATTGCTCTGGCCCGCGCTCTCGCTCCTGCTTTTGCCCGGCTCTTGTGGCTCCAGCCTCTTGGGCTGCCGCTCGCACTCGTGCCCCGGCCTCATGGCGGGTTCGCTCTCTGGAGTAGATCTTCAGTAGCTAAGGACACCATACCAACTGCTGAAGAGAGACAAGATGAAGTTGAGCAGGTAGCCCAGGACTTGTAGTGTAGTCAGACGAGACGAGATGAAGAAGAAGATAATACCTCGATGAGGGCAGAGCAGAGCAGCGAGAACCATATCGGTAATTTTAAAACCCCCAAGCGCCTAGTTATAAGCTGACGCCTGAGGGGAGGGAGGAAGTCCCTGAGGAAGACAATAGCAAGCATCTTGTTGAAAGAAAGTGGGGACGACGGCAAGCATCTTGAACACAGCATTGACGCAGGTCTCCACGCCATAACGAATACACGGGCGTTTGGTGCATGGCCAATAAGGCCTAAATGGTAACGACTGGTGACTGTCCGATAAAGATAACATTACCGCCGACGACCGCCCGAGGGAGAAGAAGAGGAGAACCCATCGGGATGAGACGACGTCGGTAGCTGAGAAGAAGAGGGTGCATCACGGCAGCAGCTCCAGTACCACGCCTCTGAAGACCACGTGGCGACAGGGTACCTCAGAGGACAGAGGGCAAAACCTCAAAACCCGTTTTCTTTTCCAACAGTTGACTTTGAACTCGGACTGGTGAGCATAAATCCTGGCCCCTCATAGCTTAATCTAGTTAGATATGGGGTGGGATAAGGATAAGGGGATTGTTAAGATTGTTATTTTCCCTCGATGTGCCGTGTGTTCCCCATTCCCTGTATAAGTGTATTTGCATATAATGTTGTAGTGGTAATTTCTTTTAAGACTGTATCAAATTTTCCTGTTCAATAAAATCCTGGTTTTGTTTGCATCCAAACCACTTGTCTACCTGAGTTTTCTATATCGCTGCCTGAACCTAAGTCCGGTGTCTAGAACCCAGGGGCGTGGGAGCGATTCGAACCGCTCACAAACAGTCAGGAGCATAACTGACTGGGCCCACGCGCCACACCCGCCACCCCCTACAGAAGCTTGGCACTACTGGAAGTGCCCGCCTCCCTCTTGGGGTGCTGTGAGGGAATATCACTGAGGCACGTCGTGCTGCGGTACTGCAGGACTTCCTCCCCTTCTTAAAGGGGAGGGGCCTTGCCAACAACAAAAATGGCCACCTGGCACCTCGCTTTTAATTAGCGCCGCCCCAGCCCCGTCGGACACTAACGGTTACCACCGCCACTAACCTCCTGCCAAATTTCGTGGGAGACATTGGCAGCACCACGCCCGGGCGCTAGTTGCTTTGCGCCTCTTAGGGCGCTAACAGGAGGCACAATGCAACCAAATTTTTCCCCATAGATGTCTTACTGCAATTATATAGGGCACTAGTGAGACCACACCTGGAATATTGTGCACAGTTTTGGTCTCCTTATCTAAGGAAGGATATACTTGCCATAGAGGAAGTGCAACGAAGGTTCACCATACTGGTTCCTGGGATGGGGACATTGTCCTATGAGGAGAGATTGAGTAGACTAAGGCTATATTCTCTAGATTTTAGAAGAATGAGAGGTGATCTCATTGAAACACACAACATTTTTACAGGGCTTGACAGGGTAGAGACAGGGAGGATGTTTCCCCTGGCTGGGGAGTCTAGAACCAGGGGTTCCAGTCTCAGAATAAGTGGTCGGCCATTTAGGACTGAGATGAGGAGAAATTTCTTCACTCAGAGGTGGAGGGGGTTTTGCACAGGCGTGTTCGGGTCAGTCAGCTTTGCCTCTGACTACCTTCCTTGAGCGATTCGAATTGCTCGCCCCCTGGGTTCTGGACACCGGACTTAGATACAGGCAGTGATACAGAGAAGACTCGAGTAGACAGTTGGTTGGATGCAAACAAAACCAAGATTTTTATTGAAGATGAAAACTTGATACAATCTTATGGAAAATCACTAGTGTACACTTCTACAGGCAAAAATTACAAGAAAGTCATAATAATACTATACTTATACAGTACAGGGAAATGGGGAACACACGGCACATCGAGGGAAAACAATTATCTTAACAATCCCCTTATCCTTATCCCACCCCCTATACCTAACTAGGTTAAGCTATGAGGGGTCAGAATTCATGCTCACCCATCAAAAAGGGTTTGTTAGATGCAAAACAGCGGTTGGGTTCGGGGTTCGCTCTTGGTGCTCTCTGGAGCCTGCCATCGTCACGTGGGCTCCGGGTGCTGCAAGGGCGTTGTCCAGGTTCGAGTACCCCAAAGTTAAAGTCTCTGCTTGGGTACTTTACCTTGCAGGGATGGTCCTTCGTCGACAGCTTGAGTTTGCATGAAGGTAGTCGCAGGTCAGCTGGGGCTGAAGGCCTGCTGATTCGAAGCCTACCCTCAGTTGGCCTTCCCTCCGGTGGTCTTCCCTCCTCCTCCCCTCGTCGCGTCTCACCTCGCCTGGCCTGAATTGCCCGTGTTCGCCCGACCCGGTGCCGGGGCAAGTCCAGATAGAGTGGGAGAGGGCATGGGCAAAGGCCAGGGGGTAAGCGCGGGACGGGGGAATAGCGGCAGCCATGAGGGCGAGGGGCCGAAGAATCGGGGAGCAGCAGCACCAGCACCAGCACAGCAGCAGAGCAGCAGGAGAGCAGAGCAGGAGTTCACCGATTGCTACCTGGGGGCCTTCAATTATACCTTCGTTGAAAAACCCTTATCTGCGCGCCAAATCAGGTTAGTTCTTTGTTTTAATTTTGGCGGGCTAGTTAAAATAATGGTAGCAATCTATACTGACGGTTTTTAGATGGCCGGTAATTGCATCTACCGGCCCGATAATTGACTCGTATTGTCCTGAAAGTCCTTGATGGGCTTGTCCAGCCTCGATGGATGTGCTTAATCTGTTTCTGATTATGTATGCAGAATGTTTGATGGCTTTAACTGTAGGCCTCATTGAATTTAGATCTGTCTCCAATTCGGTCTAATACATAATTCACAGTTCTGTCTGGGTCCCAAAACACAAAGTTCTTTTCACAGAAAACCTGCAGCCTTAGTTTCGATTTCCCCCAAGCTGTTTGCACTGCAGAATTCATTTTGGAGACCCGTAAGCTTTCTGCCACGAGGCACGGACGCCATCTTGGGTACCCTTTTTAATTCAAAAATGTCCACGCAGGATCCCTTTTATCGATAATAACCTTCGGAGAGATGCACAAATTTTGCAAATCTTACAGAGGGTGGTGAATCTTTGGAATTCTCTACCCCAGATGGCTGTGGAGGCTCAGTCGTTAAGTATATTCAAGACAGAGATTGATAGATTTTTGAATCAAGGGATATGGGGATAGTGCAGGAAAGTAGAGATGAGGTAGAAGATCGGCCATGATCTTATTGAATGGCAGAGCAGGCTCGAAGGGCCAAATGGCCCACTCCTGCTCCTATTTCTTATGTTCTTATGTTCCTTATTTATACTGTGCCGGACACTACAACTGCTTTTAGGGGCCTATAACTTACTCCCACCAGTGTTTTCTTCCCCTTGTTGTTTTAAAGATCCTTTCTTGAATGAGACAATGGTTCACCCTGTACAAGGTGTTCTAATTTACACTTCGTAAAGAAGCACATAAAAGTAAGAAACATCTGCCTTCGTAAAAATGACATCAAGTAAAACACACCTGCCGTTGCATCATTTTTTATGGCAAACTTAGAACACTTAGAGAAGAGACATAATTCTATGATGCTACCAGCTGAGGTGACTGTAAGAATTGCAGTGGTCAGCAGAAAAATGACTGGAAATAATTATCTTACATCAGCAGAAAACCTTAAAGGAAATACCACTGGAAAAGGGTATAAATATTGAACTCTCAAATGGGATAACAGACTCGCTGTAATCAGGCAAAGCGATACTCGGCTTCAGAGGCGGCTCTGTAAGTCTCCAAATCTTTGTACCTCGGGGATCAAAGGTATTTGATTTTGGTGGATATCCTGTAGAAAACTAAGAACTGTAAAACTGTAGCGAAGGTAAGATTTGAGGGTAAGGTTCTCTGATAATAGAATTGTAAGCATTCTCTTTTTGGAACTGTTAATGTTGCGATTGACTCACCTAATGTAAATTACATGTTGGTTCTTTAATAAATCTATATATTTTTAGAATTGTCTCACATAAGACTTCTGTATCAAACTTGCGAACTCAATCCCTGTACACTCTTTGATGAGGAGTTGCAGAATTCTGGGGGAGTTTTCCGGACCCTCATAATATCCGGAATGTTACAGTCTAGCTAAATTTATTAAAAGTGCTATCTGGAGGATGGTAATATTTTCAGGTTGTTCCTTTCCTTTAGGGAGAGATAGTCCAGACCTTTAGACCCAATTAAGCATCTTTAGGATTCGGCTACCTCAAACTTTAGTTGAAAGTGAACGTCTGAGGAATACGTCTGATCTGGGGTAGCCCTAAAGGGGCTAGGACTAGTAATTATCCCTTCAAATGAAACCCCAGATCCCCATAGCTCAACACTTCCCACCTTACCATCCCTCTGTCATGGAACATCACAGCATCCTCTTGGCCATAATGCTGAAATGAAAGCAACCACAAGACAAGTATTTCAAACTAAACTTATAAAGTCATTCAATCCAATACTACATAAAGTCAAGTAATCACCATTGTGCATTCCCTTAGTGTCTGTCTTCTGTGTGCCTTTGCCTGACCTAGTGCTCCTACGAAGTGCTACCCCAGTGGCTGCAGCATGGCTGGTGCAAGACTGCTCATTTTCAGTGGGGGAGACCTCAGATGGCCTTGCAGGACGACCTTGAGCAGCTCTGGGCCTAGAATGCATCTTGGCATGGGCGGCAGCAGTCTGGGCTTGCTGACTGACAGGCAGCAGTAAGGGCACTGGCGGAGTGGCAGTGGTGGAAGTACAAATGCTATCATCTGAGAGCGGACAGCAGGTTTGTGCTCCACGCAGCCACTGCCACTCCACAAGGGTGGCACATTCTAGTAATCTGTTAGAGGACAGATTGCTGGACTACTGTGAAACCCTGCAAGCCCCTTTCCACACTGGTAAATGCAGCCATGATGGCAGCAGTCCAAACTTGCGTGGCTGCAAGCTGAGCTTGCATGACAGAAGTCTAAGCTTCCACTGCAGCATTCAGACATTGGGTGACTTCTGCTTGTGCTGCAATGGAAGCTGAGACATCGCCCATCAGGTACTGCATTATGGTTCGGTTTACAAGTGCTCTAATGGAGTTGCCCATCACTTCCACCCTGGAAATCATGAGCTCTAAGCTCTGTGCAAAGCCCTGTGCAAGGTTGTAGCTGGACTCCTCCATGCTCCTTAACAGTGACAACAGGCTCTCTGGCAGGCCTGACAATGCAGCAAGCATTTCTGTGTGCATGCCCATCACCCTTCTTCTGAAGGCCACCCCATCTAAGTCATTGTCTGACTCCACGGCAGCAGAAGTTATGTGCATCTTCGTCCTTAGGAAGCTGGTACCTGTGCTACCCTTTCCCCGCCTTGGCTGCAGGCCACACGTGCCCGGTGACTCGCCATGTGTAGATCACACCTCTGTACTGCACTCTAAACTACGCGCTATTCCATTTTCTGAGCTGGTACCTGCGAATATGAGATCGAGTGACAGTGTCTCTTCTTCTCCATCACTCTCCTCTTATCCTCCCTGCACCGGCTGGGATGTTTGAAGTGTCTAAAAGGAGAAAGGCACAAGGGTTGGGTTGTGGTGAGAGGAGGGAGAGAAAGCAAGATGTGCATGGTTACACCATCAGCAGCTTGTAAGTGAGAAGAGATTGTGGGATGAGGGGGAAGTGGGACGTGAGAAGGAGTATCCGGTATGAGCAAACTGTCATCGTCAATGGTTTCAGCCTCACCAATCACCACGGCCTCAATGACGACCCCTCCAATAATGTCCAGCACAGTCTCCTCCAGCTGGGTCAGGATATGCAGCCGTGCCTGTCCCCCGCCGGTTAGCTGCTGCTGCCTGTGGTTGTGTGCCACCTTGTCCTGCAAGAGAGAGGGAAGTGAGTGAGTGAGTGAGTGTGGTGCAATGTTTTTGGGTGACGTGCCTGTCATGGTTGAATAACTGGTAGAGTGTGCAAGCTGTGAGCTGTGGGTGTGAGGTTTGCAGCAGTGGTAAGTGTGTGAGGGTGAAGTAGAGCATATGAATGCGAGTTATGAGTCATGATTGTTTGAGTTTGTTAGTAGGCGAGCAATGGGGATGTGGTGAATTGAGCAATGTGTGAGGTTAGTGGTGCAGTTGGTAGGATATGACATTTGAAGATGCATTCACTGACCTTGACTACTTGTGTGAGGTCATTGAACTTCTTTTGGCATGGCAGCCACTGTTGGCATTGACCTCCACCAACTATCTGGAGGGCCTCCTGGCACCCTGTGGATACAGGACCTCTCTCCTTCTTTCCATTTCCTGCACTAAAGCCCCCAGTGTTGTGTCAGAGAACCTTGGAGCCCTCTCTCTGGCATATTGTGCCATTCATACATGTTTCCCAGGTGAAACTCCCTTCTGCAATGACTTCCAGCACCTGCTCTCGTCACACTGTAACTCCCCTTTAAGAGGTGCAGGCTGGCTTTAAGATGTGCCGGCTAGCTTTAATTGGTGCTAGCCTTGCATGAATTTGGGCCCCCTGCTGAGCTTGCAGCCACTCAGTAGCACATTTAGTGCTGGGCTGCACGCTGCAATCATGTAAATTAGCAAGCCGCACGCAAAGAACAGGTACAGGCGACAGACACATCGCAAATCCATGCCTATTTTCGAACCTTATCCAATCTCTAGGCCATTGCCTGTGGAGTGGTTCATGACATCCTGAGGATGTGAAACATGTATGTGTAGAGTGGCACTACCACCATGTGTGTATATATATATATGTACATATATACACACATAGTGGTAGCGCCACTCTACACAATGGAAGGTATCCTCACTGTGGAGAGGAGAATTTGTATTCACAAGTACTGTGCAATGGTTACTCCTAACAATGATTTTGTTGGCAGAAGTGTCTGCAATAGTTAGGGTGGTGAGGGCAAGGTCATGTAGGTCCCTTCTATTGATTCCTTCACTATCTGACACAGGTCCAGTGTGGTAGCTACATCCTTCAAGATTCTGCCAGCTCGGTAAGTGGTAGTACTAAAGGGCCATGCTTAGCTGTGCACATTGAAGTTTTCCACCCAGAGTGGATTTTCTTCCCTTTCAGTACTTGCTCCAATTGATGTTCAGCAATGAGGAGTTCTGATCCATCAGTTGAGAGGGGGTGATAGGTGGTTATCAGCAGGAGGTTTCCCTGCTCTTTTTTGACCTGAAGCATTACACTTCATGGGGTCTTCAGTCAATGCTGAGTATTCCCAGGACCACTCCTACCTGACTGTATACCACTGTGCATTCACCTCTGATGAATCAATCCTGCCAGTGGGACAGGGCATACAGAGGGATAGTTATGTAAGAGTCTGAGATGTTGGCTGATAGATATGATTCTGTGAGTATTACTGTTTTAGGTTTTTGGTTCACTATTCTGTGGGACAGTCTCCCAACTTGGGCACCAGTACCCAGATGTTAGTGAGAAGGACTTTGCAGGGTCAACTGGATTGAGATTGTCCTGTCTTCATCCCATGCCAGTGTTGCTGCCAAGTCCATCCAACTTTTTCTTATTTCCTAAATTTTGTAGTGATTGCTTACAACTGATTGGCTTGCTGGAAACATTTAGAAGGCAGTCAACCATTTAACGTGAGATGAGAATTGCATGTAGGAGTCCAAGGACCCACTTTTATGTGTGATGGCCTAGTGCTTCTGTTTCTTCTAATAGTGATAGTTACAGATGGTTAACGAATAGTATTCTAATAGGCATATGCACATGTAGTGGATATTTATATGTTTGTGTAATCATAAGGGACTTTTGAGTTTCATACAGGTTTTTCAGGAACTCTGTCTGATAAAATTTTGTGGTAATTCATAGAAACAGGTAGAGGTCACACAGTTGTTTTTAAATTACAACTGGCTAGCGTTCTATTAAGTGCCATGTGTGTCTTTCCTGAAGCTGGCTTAAGTACAGAATTGATTTGTAAAGTGATTACAGGAAAATAACATAATCAGTATATACTAACAATATAATACATCAACGGTTGAACTGATGTCATTAAGAGAAACAATGGAACACGAGCAGTTTTGAGATGTGTTACTATCTTGTAACTTATTATAGTCAGGGTGTTATTCTTTTCAATTTATACAAACTTAGGACCTGAAATTGCAGTCGGAGGCTTATCGCGGGTGAATGCCTCTGATCCTACCTGGTGCCTCCATTTCTTCAGAGTCTTGCAGTCCTGGGCCTGCAGGTGTACGCCTTCGTAAAGGCCCAGGTATCCCAGGGCACATGCAGTTCGTAAGTATCCCTGGGATCACATGGGCCGGCCCAACCAATCAAAAGGGGGATTCCCATTATGCTTATGGGGATTCCATTTGTGTAGGGAATCCCCATGAGCATGAATAGGAATGACATAAACAACACACTTTCACACAACCTAAAAGAAATAAATCACCACATGTTTAAAATTAATAAAAATACCAATTTAATTAAACATTTAAAACAAAAATTTAATTTTTTGAAAAATAAATGTAAACATTTTTAAAGGGGCCAAAAATAACCTAAACTAATTTTAATGATTTTTGAATGTTTAAATGATAATATTTTAATATTTATTTTCACCCATATGCTGGTAAAAGAAGGTCCTACACCTGGAATTAACTGGAAATGTCTCAATGTGTCACATTTTGGGATTTTCTGCAGGATTCTGCTTTTACCAGGCATAAGGGATTTGTGGGCACTTGCTGGGCAGTAGTGGGCAAATAACCCAACTCTCCATCACAAATGTCCATTTTTTGCGCATGCGGATGATCTGTCAAGCTGAAACTTGACAGATCGCAAGTTCTGGGTTTTCGCGCATGTGCAATGCACGCAGAAACCCGGGACTTGTGGGGCACTTACGACTATGTACGCTGTGCGTATGCAGTCATAGGCCCTGTAAAATCCAGGCCTTATACAGTTGTTTTCCATTTTCCATTTTCATTGTTTTTCCCAACAGGGATGTCATGGTTGACAGCACTGGACAACAATAGAATCACATGATTTAAGCAGAATTATATTGTGCTGTGTGATTTGAACAGTATTGATATCTGTATATAATTAAATGTTACAGCAGAATATATAGGTATATTCTAATAACCTGTTAGGTGCCTAGTTCAAATTTCTAGATCCATGGTTCATCCAAACAATGAGATTTATAATTTACGTTACCATTGTTAAATGTGAATGTTACAGAGAACTCAATGACAATTGCCAGGCTGGATACTCCCCTATTTAGCCTCAAGGACTTTTCATTATGCAAGGCACTTTTGAAGGCAGTGCAGCCCTTTTAAAATCACATCTACAAATTTAAAAGTAATACACCCACTAACAAAATTATTTTACCCAGTATAAAATAAAAGTTGCTTCTTATTTTAATCACCATTAACCTGTACCTTGTTCATAGTTAATCCTATAATTATTGCAGGTCCTATGTATGCTGCTTCTGTACCTGTCCACCACATGCCATCTTCAAAACTGATTCTCCATTTAAAAATGTTGAAGATTATAAAGAAAAATGAGATGAGAAACAATTCTTCAGTATCATTATTGTGCAAATTAACTGGAAATGTCTAAATGTGTCACATTTTGGGATTTTCTGCAGGATTCTGCAATAGTCAGAGTATTTGACTATTTCATTTATTTCATTACAATCCTCATTATACCATTCCCACGACACTTGCTGTGTCTTTTCATATTATCAGGCTGCCATCAACAGTGATAACATGCAGAATCTACAACCTAGTCACTGGTCTACAAGATATGTGTGTGGTCCTGTTGTACCTATCAACTGTTGGCCTGCCATTATTCAATGTGACAGCTGCTCCTGATTGCAATGTCTCCTGACTGTGTCAGGATCACGAAGCTGCACTTAGAAGGGACATGATGGCAGATCACTCCTGCATTATCGCTACCATCTTAGATACAAGGCTTCAGGAGGTCCACTTTCACAAACAAAAACATAAATGCCACAAGGTCCATGCTGAATAAAAAGCCAATAACTGCAAATGCTGTAAATCTGACAACTATTCTGAAATAGTAAACAGTCCAAATTACTTTACTGTTCGATTTTTTTGAATTCATATTTGTCTGTGTGTGTTTGTCAAGGTAAGAGATGTCACTGCTGGAAATGGAAACTTTTCTAACTTTGACACCTCCCCCCCATCAATATCAAGCACCTCCAGGTGTAGCAAGGGGGCAGATGCACTTTAAATCTCCCTCTGTTCTGTCCTAATAATGTGCATTAACCTCAGCCACAGATGTGTACTCCTAACTATTCTTATGGCACTTCTGAGCAAGGCTACCAATTTAATGCCAATTAATGGAAAGTGTTGTGCTATTGACTACTACACACTGGGCATAATAGTGATGACACTAGACAAACCCATGTTGGATCATTACAGCTGCAAGAAAGAATGAGACTTTCATCCCAACACTCTGGGTTAAATTCAAAGGTGAAAGGTATGCCAACCCATTGCGCCATCCAGTCCCCACTGTGCCTGTTTTTATACTTGGCAGCCAACCTAATTGATAAGATGTCATTTTACTCTCTTAAGTTTAACAATGTTGAGTAATGCTTTCATTCTTTCTATAATACTTATGCTTGAAATAATTGAGGCAGCATTTTCACTTAACAAATAACTTGATACCTTGTACAACACATTCATCATTAGAGCTGAGTTGGAGTATTATATTCCATTGGCTGAAAAGGGGTGAGAAGTTATCAGTCTTTTGTTTCAGCGGTTTGTTTTTGAACATTTTCAAGTTATGTGATATTCCAGAAGTTCTATACTTGCACCCAATTGCTTCCTTTTCATCATATTTGCTGAGTCCAAATTGAGTATTGTAGTTACATTCTTGAAATCATTAGCTGCTCTCGAATGAGTGTGCACCTTTGTTAAATGAAGCTTGCCCAGGTACAATAATTGAACTTGTGTACCTGCTCTCCAACTGAGTACAGCCCATTCTTCCCATGATGCAGCCCATTCTTCCCATGATGCAGCTATAATACTAAATAGCTTTCCTCTTTAAAGAATGATAAAGTGATCTCTGCCATCTAATTTCAAATGCTGAGTTCAGTACAATTCTGGAGGATTTGTATGAACAGAAATGTCAGAGAGCTCTCTTGCTATTTAAGCTCTGAGACATAACTACAATTAATTGTTTCTAGTTGTTCAAAAATTATGGCTATCAAAATTTGCTAAAGCTGATAAAGATAAACTATTACCATCAGCTGAGAAAGAGTCATTGAATCGTCTGCTATTGTAGGAATGCCCAGTTTAACTATACTACTTCCCAAGCCTCATACCACAATGGAAACATGTGTATATCAGCTTCACTGACAACACAATCGTCCTTCTTACCAGCAATCATCATACTCTATTGTCTGCACTTCCCCTTGCCATGTTCAAGGGCAAAAACAAGCACAGATTCAGGTGCAAGTGACCCAGCTCTGCACCTATATGCAAATTAGCTTTTCTTCCTCTGTGTGCTGTGGTAGAACAAATACATGTTTAAAGAAAATCATGAAAATGGCTTGTGTAGTCTCACATACTGTTAGCTGTCATTTTTGCATTGCAGATAAGGCAAATAAGCACAAAAGCCTATGCTAATGTTACCCCCCTTTCCTTAAAACAATCCTCTAGTGACATGCTGACCTCTGACAGAGAAGTTGGCTTCTTTTTCCCAGTGAGTTTTATCTGCAGTACAGTCTAAGGATCGTGTTTGCAAACAGGGAAATATTGAGCCACAATTCACATTAGCTTCAGTGTTTACCAATCCTTCTATCCTCTTCCATTAGTAATGGGGAGAAGAAAGAGAGAATATCAACCTGGGCAAATACAAAACTATTCAACATTGATATAAGGCAATAAAATCTGGGGCTTTATTCATTCTAGCTGGTCAATTCACAGTTTGTGATCATTAGAAATAGTAGCTGTAATTTTCTATACCATAACCTCCAAGTTCCCCTCCAGGTCACACACCATCCTGACTTAAAAGTATATCGCCGATCCTTCATCGTCGCTGGGTCAAAATCCTGGAACTCCCTACCTAACAGCACTGTGGGAGTACCTTCACCACATGGACTGCAGCGGTTCAAGAAGGCGGCTCACCACCACCTTCTTACGGGCAACTAGGAATGGGCAATAAATGCCGGCCTTGTCAGCGATGCCCACATCCCATAAACAAATTTTAAAAATCAGACTACTGGAGCAGAAAACGGAAAAGTAAGCCAGGATTGCAACTTCTGATCATAAGCCAATGACTCCTGCTGGAAATAGGCAGGTGTGAAGATCACAAAATAAATACAGATGAGGAAGGTCATTAGTTCATCCATTCACAAAGACTCTACTATTCGCTCATTCCAGCATCCAACTGTTTCTTAAATAATTCCAGGATTTCATCTCTATTTCTGTGTCTAAAGTCTATTCTAAAGTATATTTCAAATGGAACTTCTTAAGTTTGTCTTTTAGTAGCTTGCATACTTGTCCCCTTGTCCCATACATTTTAATTTGTAGTAAATTTCCGATCTACCCTCTGTCAGGTCACCTTTCGATATTCCTTCTTTTGAAGCTGAAGAGCCCAAGTTTCTCCAGTCTGACAGTGGAGATCAGCCCTGTGGCTCCACTCTGAACTGCCTCCAGAGTTTTAGGGGGGGAAATTCAGTTGTTTGCGCCTCCCGTTAGCACCTTAAGAGGGCGCTAATGGGGCGCAAAGCATCTAGTGCCCGGGTGCAGCGATGTTTGCGCCGCTCGCGAAATTAACTAGACATTTTGTGGCGGCGCTAAACACTACCACCACGATCTCCTGCGCCAACAGATCATGACGTCAGTCGAGTGTGCAACGCCCTGATAGCGCCTCAGACTGGATATTGAGTGGTGCCCCCTGCCTTACCACCTGCCGCTAGCAACAACAGGTTGAGGGGAGCATTTTGCAGTCAGGAAGGGACTGGGGGAGCACTATTTAAAGTCGACCACTTCCTGCCTTTTTTTGTTGGTGACATTTTTGCACCACGAATTCTGAGAGAGAGAGAGAGAGAGACTTCTGGAGAGATTCAATGCTGTGTGAAGGAGTTTTGCATACTGAGCAGCACTTTGCAGGTTCATTTTGATTTGCCCTTCCTTGTATCTATTTAGAAGGGACTGTGGGGGCTGCACTCTGAGCTCTTTCCCTGGGTCTCTCCATTGTTCTTTCCAGCAGATTGATGTACAAGCCTCGCCAGGCTTAGCGGAGCGTCCAATTTTTCAGCGTCCTCCGGGCTGACCTTCGGCAGGTCCTCCCACAAAACTCTGCACGCATCCTCGCTGGACGGATCCGGAGAGAACAGAGCCCCGTAATAGGCGTGGGTCTCTGCGCTGATTCCCTCCGGATCCGAGACCAGAGATCCGTCGTCGGCCAGCAGCCCAAAGAGCTGCTTACGGACCCCCCATCTTTTTTCCAGCGAGTAGAAGAAGGGGGAGCCGCAGCCCACGTACGCGCCTCGGGACCTGACGAGCTGCAGGTCCTTCAGCGCACCCTACTTCTCTTCATACACCTTCCGCAGGGCCGGGTCCTCGACGACCTGACCGAGACGGGACTCCAGGTCGAGCACCTCCTTCTCCAACCACCCGACCCGGGCCTCCCGCCTCTTGGTCGACCCCTTCACGTACTCCTGACAGAAGAGACGGACGTGAGCCTTGCCCACATCCCACCATAGCCTCAAGGAGGGGAAGCCCCCCCGCTTCCTTCTCCAGTCGGCCCAGAACCGACGAAACGAATCCCGGAACCACGCATCCTCCAGCAGCAGGTTGTTAAATTGCCAGTACGTGGACCCCCCCCGCGCGCGCAGCGGAGCAAGCTCTGCCCACACCAGGTGGTGGTCCGTGCACGGCACCGGCCGCATGGAAGCTGCCAGAATGCAGGAGACGTATGCCCGGGAAATGTAGAGGCGGTCGATTCTGGACCTTCCTCCCCCAGGCCTCACGCTAGTGAAGGCGCTGGAGTCGGGGTGGAGATTTCGCCAGACGTCCACCAAGTCGAAGGACCCGACCAGGTCCCTCAACTTCTCCATCGCCGCCGGGCTTCGCGGGGGACCCGAACGGTCCCTCGCCTCGAGGGTGCAGTTAAAATCCCCCCCGAGGATGACGCACTCACCTGCGTCGACGGAGCCCAAAAGAGCGGACACTTCTTCGAAGAAGCGCACTTGCTGCGCACCGGTCTGAGGGGCATACACGCTCACTAGATGGAGCAGCACGCCTCCCAGGCGAACAGTGACCTGGAGCAAGCGGCCCGGCACGTGCTCCTTGACCCCCAAGATCTCCGGCTGAAAATGCGGGGCCAGCAAGGTAGCCACCCCGCTGGAATTGTTGGAGAGGTGACTCATGCTGACCCCTCCTTGCCACTCCAGGAGCTACGTGGCTTCGTCTCCCGGAACGGTGTGGGTTTCTTGCAGGAAGCACACTGCATACATCCCATCCTGAAGGACCGAGAAGTTATTGAATCTGCGGCACGCCTCCCTGCTGCCGTTGATGTTGAGGCTGGCTATGGTTATCTTCATGTCAGAAGCATAGTGCAACATCTACCTACACCTAACGGGGGGAGGGAGCGCAGCCGCTGGTCAGCCGCCACTTCCTCAGCAGCCCAGTGAGAAACGTTCTGAGCCGACGCAGCTCGAGTGGGTCCACGCCCTCGTCCGCGCCCATGATTTTAACAGCGGCGCGGACGGATACAATGAGCAGCGCCAGCTCCGACCACCTGTTGAGGGCCAGCCAGATCTTATTGTGCCGACCCTGGCACGTGGCCATAAAGTCCCGGAGTTCCCTTACGGGAATGAGGAGAGACTCGGCGAGGGGCACGAGGTCATCCAGCGCCTCGTTGATGGTGGAGCCCAAATCGTCCTCCGTGCCCATCACCGAGTCCCCATCCTCCTCCAGGGGGTCGTCACCAGTGGCCGACCCGTCCGTTGCGCAGTGCGCAGCGAACGGCTCGGCCGTACCAGCTGGCCCCGCCTCCGCCCGGATCCCACCCCCAGGATCGGCGGCAGAGGATTCCTCCCTGGGCTCCTCTAGGGGCGCCGGGCCAGAAGACGGCGGCGGTTCGGAGCCCCCCCCCCGCCTCAGACGCCAGAATGACCGGAAAAACCGGGGAGAGAACAATTCCCAGCTCCTCCAGTACGTCCGGCACCAGAGACGCAGCCAGGGAGCCATCCTCCTCCCTGCCACCAACCTCCGACCCAGCGGATGGGGTGTCTTGAATTAAAACCTCGACCGGGACAAGCAGCCCCTGGGAGATGTCCGGGTCGCATTGGGCGAGCTCATTTTCCTCGGGCTCGCCCGACCCGGACCCCAGGCCGCCCGACCCGGCGAGGGTTAACGGTACATATAAAATGTCAATTTCTGCGGGTTGATCCGCGACCCCCCCCCACGGGCAGGGTCTCGTCCCCATCCCCGGAAGGCACGTGCCGGACAGACCCATCTGCCTCAGCCTCCCGAGAGACAGGCGACCCCTGCCGATCGCTGGTGATGATGACAGTGGCGGGGGGTGCGCAGTACCCGCGGCAGGCGACGACTCCCCCTGCTCGGAGGGACCTTCCTCCTCCCGGTGCTCCTCCTCTTCCAGGGGGTCGCGCCTTCTTTTTAGCACGGAGGGAGCGAGGGAGACCTCCATGTCTGCAGAGGCCTCCTCCTCTGCTCCCTCCGGTGGAGCAGGTTTGTCGGGTTCCTCGGGCCTGAGCCCTGCCGCAGGTATTGGCGTTACCGCTACGGCGGTTGCGGCCACAGGCTCGGGCATGAGGCCCCTCCCACTCGCGTCTGCCCCGATCAACTCCACGAGGAGCGCGGGTGTAAGGGGCGCAAGGGGCAAGGGGTGGCCCTCCACGGGGGCACACGTCCCAAGGTGTTTAGTTTTATTCCACGCCTTCTTTCTGGCCAGATGCGCTCCCTCCCCCCCGCCGGAGGCCTTGGTGGCATCGGCCTCCGGCATCGACCGCGCATCGGTTACTCGGGATGCGCGGCCAGGCCCGGGGGGGAAGAGCGGCGGCGGCGCCAGCCTCGGCCGCACTAGACGATCTGGCGGCCTTGGAGGCGGGGCAGTTTTTCCTGATGTGCCCCACCTCCTTGCAGGCGTGGCACCACACACCATCCGACGTCCAGAAGACGCGATAGGCGGTCCCCTCGTGGAGAACGACGAATGCCCCGTCGGTGTCCTCCTCCCGCGCCAGCTGGATAAACAGCTGGCGCCAGAAGTAGACGACGTGGCGAAGGCTGGCTTCCCGGAAGCTGAGCAGGATGGGCGTGATCCCTGACCTCACCTCCCCAAATTGGCGCAAATGTGGGAGGAGGAACTCACCAGGGACATAGGGCGGGACGTTTGAGATGACAATTCTCTGCGTGGTGGCCTCAAGAGGATCCACCGGCAGGAAGGTCCCGCCCACGGTGAGCCCCTTGGCGACGGCCAGGGACACCGCCCGCTCCGACCCCAGGAAGAACACAGCCTTCCCATACATTTTTGAGGCCGCGACGATGGCTGAGGGGCCGACAACCCCAGCCATGGCTTTAACGCAGGCCTCAATGGTCATAGTGGGGTGAGTGTAGCTCTTCACCCCAAGCTTTTTTGTCATAAGTTTAAAAGGCGACGGGGCAGCAGAAGTAGCGGGAGCAGCTGTGGCTGCCACTCCCGCATAAGTCCTGGCTGGCCCCGCCACCGGCGAAGATGCAGTCGCCATTATGGGGTGTTTTTATAAGGGCTACACTCACCCCAAGTCACAGGCCTGAAGGTGTTAATGGCCTCAGGTATTTTTTTTAGTCCTCTATTGAGCAGAGGGAGCTGTTTAAAATGAAGGCACTCCTCTCCCCTTATTTATTGAAATTGGGAGAGGGGCCCTCTCCCCTCTGCTCAATAGGCAATTAATCAATAAAGATGAAATGAAATTGAAGTGCCTAGAGAAAGAGGCAGAGAGAGACAAAGAGAGAGAGAGAGGGGGTTTGGGAAGGAGGGAGGCCGCAATGGCAGGGTTGCTACTCAGGGTGGGTGGGTGTTGGCAGGGGTGCACTCTCCGATGGAAAATTAAAAGTCTTTGATGGTGGTGGTCTTCTGGCAGGGGGAGAAGATGTCTTCACCTGGGAAAGCTGGAGATGCCCCAGGCTCAGTCCCACGCCAGGTCTTAACGATGTAGTTAATTAAATTGGACTTCACCTAGGCAGCTCCAGCTGTCCCAGGTCAGGCAATAGAAGGGGTGCTTATTAGTGGTGTGTGTGGCCTAGTTTTTAACAAGAGCCACACACACACACACAGGCACCCCTTGATGTTCCGGCCTTGTTTCTTCTTTTCTCCCCCCACCTGCAAAACAAAGTCTTTGGGAGAGTGCCCCAAATAACACCCACTTGTAGATGATCTGAAAGATGTTCTCCTTCCCTCCTTCCAAACAGTTGGTGGTTGATGGTGAAGGTGGTTTTCTCTCCCCTCTCTCCCTCTCCTGAAGTGGAGGCCGTGATAGGAAAGGCCTCTCCCCTGGTTGGTGTTGTTGCTGGCCTCCTTTCTCCTTCTCCTCCTCTGCCCTCTCTCTCCAGGCACCCCAGTTGCTGTGATGATGGTGGAGGTGGTGGTCTTTCGTTCTCCTCCTCTTCCTGGTCAGGAGACCACCACTTTCCACTCTCCTCGTTTGGCTGCTCCTTCTCCTCCTGCTGACTGAGGCAGCTGCACAGCCAGAAATGCTGGAACAGAGGGTAATGTCAGACTGAAGTACAGAAGCCTGCTAGGGCCTTTTATACAGGGGTGGTCACTGCCGGTACTGCAGTATAAAATCAGTTCTTCTCTTAAAGGTACATACACAACAGTGGTGATCAACTTTTTGAATACAACTGAGTGGCTTGCTAGGCCATTTCAGAGTCAGCCACATATAGGCCAGACTGGGTAAAGACATTAGTGAACCAGATGGGTTTTTACGATAATCCAGTAGTTTCATAGTCACCATCATTGATATTAGCTTTTGTATTCCAGATTCATTTTAATTTAAATTTCCCCAGCAGTCATGGTGGGATTTCGAACTTATGTCGCTCAGATCATTAGGCCAGCTCTCTGGATTATTAGTCCAGTAACATAACCACTATGCTACCGTATCCAATACTGCAATTTGCACTGCATGAAGCTTTACTAATAGCCTTTCATGTAGAACTTTGTCAAATGTTTTTCGGAAGTCTAGATACACCGTGTTAGAAGACTTTCCACTGTCCACTTGAGATGTCATCTCCTCCAAATAGTCAAGAAAGTTGGTCAGGCACGAGCATCTCCCTCTGAATCTATGTTATTACTGTACAGAAAATCCTCAAGTTCATTCCCATTAATCAATTCCATTATTTTACACAATATTGAAGTAAGACATATGGGTCTGTGGATGCCTCCAACAACTTTGTCATTTTTTTTGTAGATGGGCAAAAAGCTAGCCTTTTTCCAATCTACTGGTACCTCCCTAGTTTTCAACATTTCCCTCCTAAATAACTGTTGGTGTCTCACAGGTCTTCTCCCCTCTCTCTTTTAGTATCCTGGGACAAACATCATCTATCCCTAAGGATTTATTTGTTTTGTGTCCTTTTAGTCTGCCTAGAATTTACATTGGGTGAGGACAGGATCAGGATTGCCTGTGATGCTTCCTGTGTTTGAATAGCCTGCCACCACATGAATTATGGCCATTTTTATGAGGTACCAAAAGGTGACCAGGGCCTATGGAATCATGTAACATCAAGAAGACTTCTGAAGAGCAGAAAATTAGTGAGGAAAATAGATTATATTGAATACTTGCGTGTTGATCTCTTGTACTTTTGAAGATAAGTTTGCACTTGTTAATTATATTGGGGTGTATTAAATAAACAGCAGAATGATCTAGCACCAAATCTGTGATCTTATCTGAATTGTCAGAAACGTGCTTTTGAGATAGCTAAAAAAAATTTAAAAATAATATTCATAGTGTCTCCACTTATTTTTCAATTGATGTATTTTACCACATTTTGGCATAGCTTTGTCCCTGTCATGCAGCTTTTCTTAGATGATGCAGTGATCCAGTGAGCTTCTGCTGGGTCCCAGCAATGTTTCTGTGTAACCAACCACTGGGAAGTATGCAGCAATGGCCCAACATTCTGCATTTCCCTTCATTTCCATAGAGAAATGGCTGGTCTCTCTTTGGTGTTACAAGCTGGTTAATATTGGGAGTTCACCATGAGGAGATGTTAGGAGAATTGTGATTGTGAACTTATGTTCTGCCAGTCAGTCATATAATGCATTTATGCACTGCTTTTCCAAGCCATTTTAAGCATTTCCTTCACAGTGCTAATTTGTAGTGTCAGTGTCAAAAATTCTTAAAATTACTTTTTTTTCTCTGCTGCCAACATATATTATTAGCAAATACAGCATAGGCTTTCTGGTAGTGTAAGAAATATGAAATTGAATTCATAGTTTGGTTGCCCATTCTTTTGTTCACTGATTAGTAACAGATTGTAGTGTATGTAACTGTTCTACCTTTAAGAGAACTATTGTATGTAACCGTCCACCTTTAAGAGAACTATTTTAGGTGTTGCACTACTTATCTTGGCTGCGGTATACTGTAATACCGGTGGTGACCACACCGGTATATAAGTGCTGTGTAATGAGTGATTGGGCAGATTCGCCCTGACCTTCGAATAGTAAAGTCCTGTTAAAGTTACTCTTGTAGTCTGTGTATTAATTCGCCATATAACACACAGACTTTACACAGATCTCTTCATGTTTTTGTTGGTTTAAGATCTGTTACTAATCAGTGAACAAAAGAATGGGCAACCAAACTATGAGTCTAGAGGGAACAAAGGCATGGATGACGGTTTCAGCAGCAGATAAGCTGAGGCAAGGGCAGAGTTGGGTGATGGTGTAAGATTCGCAATTTTCAGCAAAAATCACGCAAGAAAACTGGATAAAATAAGACTGTTTATTGACCAAAGTAAGCTTGCACAGAAAAACCTTTGATAAAAGGGCATACAAAATGGCCGCCAGGCCCCGTGATCAGTTTATGAACCATTTTATTTCTGTTACTGCAAGCCAGACAGGCTTGTGGATTGAAGACAGTGAGCCCGCGAAAGCCAGTATCTGGGAACCGAAACTCAGAGCAACAGCATACATATTCAATGGATTATAAGTACAGGATGGGGCCCATCAAGATATGGGCGGACAATGTAAAAACACTTATACCCATTTATCGTACAAAGGAAAAACCGTTTAGCAGCCATCAAGGAAAATGTCCGGACCGATCAATATGCGAACCGAGCCGCGGTGACAATGCAAAGGACATTAACAGACATTATCGGCCAGGAAGGCCAGTTCAAGTTATCACCGGCTCCGTTACAAGACAAAGCGCCCCTGCAGAGATTTCTGCCCGCCAAAATTAATACAAAGACAGGACTATGATTTGGCGGGAGATAAGACTGTCCCAAAAGAGTATAACTATGGATTGAAAGTCCATCTAAGTTACTTCTTCACTGCTACGGCTTCTTGTTGGGCGACTTCAGGCTTCCATTTCTTCAAGAACTTTCTTCTACGAGGAACGAACGAAGGGCGGACGGTGCCCGGATCGGCGCCTCTTCCACTTCGGCAGATCGATGAAAACGTTTTCGTCTTTTTAAAGACGGACGGTTTCGGAAAAAGGACAACGTGGCCGGTGTTCAGCCAAACAAGGCTCGGCCACAACGAGAAGACGACAAGGGTGGCCCGGGTACTGGGGTCGGGAGATCATCGACGACCCAGGCCGACGGAGAAGAAACCCTCTGGAGAACCGGCGATCGATGCCACAAGATTCTCCCATGTGCATAACCTGCATCTAGGTCTACTCCATGAACCAAAATCCACGATTGTGGATCTCAACCTTGACGAGCGCTCATCGAGGCTGGGTCTACCCCACCGCCTCGAGGGAGGAGAGAATATCGACTGCGCCAGAAGCTTCCAATCCACGTGACGACGGGAAGCGGTGTCAAAAAGTCTGCGAACCCCTTTTCGCGATTTCGAGAGTGGTGAGCATGATCCCAAGTTCCCCAGGTCGAAACTTAGTTTAGGTATAGGGGAGGGAGTTAAGGGAAATCGTAATGTGTTTCCCCTTTTACGATGTGCCGTGTGTTCCCCATTTCCATAGAGTCAAGTTCATAAATTTGTGCATGATTGTAGTTACTTTAATCTGTGCCTATGACATGTATTTTGTAATGCTTCAAACTGTTCAAAAATAAAAGCATCCATTTCGTGCTATTCAGCCTGGTCTATTGAGTCCTCTTCTCTGCACTACTGTTCTCTGCATCTAAGTCCAAGGTCTAGAACCGTAGGGGGGGTGGGTCGAACCACTCAAGGGTAATTCTTGCACGAAGCCTGGCAGGGGGCCAGAACGGGCAAGAGAGCAGAAAAACCCCCTACAATGGTACGGAGATGGAAGTAGGCGATCTTGGTGATGAAGTGGATGTGTGGTCGGAAGCTCATCTCAGGGTCAAATAGAATGCTAAGATTGCGAACAGTCTGGTTCAGCCTCAGACAGATGTTAGGGAAAGGGATTGAGTCAGTGGCTAGGGAACAGAGTTTGTGGCAGGAACTGAAGACAATGGCCTCGGTCTTCCCAATATTTAGTTGGAGGAAGTTTCTGCTCATCCAGGACAAATAGCGTAACAAATCAGAGACGGTGGAGAAGTTGAGAGAAGTTGAGAGAGGTGGTGGTGAGGTAGAGCTGGGTGTCATCAGCATACATGTGGAACCTGATGATGTATTTTTGGATGATGTCACTGAGGGGCAGCATGTAAATGAAAAATAGAAGGGAGCCGAGGATAGATGGGTGGTCAGCAGTTTAGTGGGAATAGGGTTGAGGAAGCAGGAGCTAAGTCTTATGGACAAGATGAGCTCGGAGATGACATGAGTGGGGATAGGAGAGAAACTAGAGAAAGACGTGCGTTCAGGACTAGGGCAGGGGGAAACCTTCGGGGAAGTTTGTCTTAGGCATGTTCTTCAATGTGAAAATCATAGCATACGAGTTGTGAATACTTTAATAATTTTCGCAGTAAAAGCAGTATTTAGGTTTCAACAAAATGGCTTCCTGAACACAGAGTGGAGTTTTGCTTTCTCTGGCTTTCCTCTTTGTTTGGCTGTCAATGAAAATGATCCTGCTGTGACAAAAGATACAAAATGAAAAAGGTGCAGTTTATGTAAATGAGAGGATTCACCCAGCAACAAAGACAGAGCAAATGCCTACAGCTTCATAGAGTCCAGAATGCCAGGAATGGATAAACTTATTTTGTTGTACATTAAGTGTCGCAATCAGTTTTGCAGCCAAGAAAGTGACAATAGGCAGGAAATGGCAACAATCTCCTATATTCATGGCATCATGACAGGAAGTTAGCGTGGCCTCTGAGGGTCAAAGGTAACATACTGATCGAGTCAGGTGTCATTCCATTCGTGAAATCCTTAGCATTCCAGTAGCATTGAGCCTCAGAGTCATTCCAACTTCCTGTCATTTGTGAATGGAAAGCTTAGGGCTTCACCTAGGTGAAGCTTTCCTCCGAGATACTTGCCATAAAAATTGTTCTCAAACAAAAGAGTTGCTTTTATTGCAGTCATAGTCACTGCAGTGCTCAAAATGTTTTGAATTAAATGACCACTTTCAGGCAGAAATGAGCACTTGAATCAAACTGATGAAATTACAAACATACAGGCAAAAGCAGATCAAACACAAATATTGCATATTCAGTGATCATTCATAGATTATGAATGCCTGGGAGAGATTACAAGACAGTAAGTTCACTGACAGGTTCAGATGATGCCATAATAGATGAGAGCAGTTTACAATCATGTTTTTAATATTATGATTGCATTATTTTCCTGTTATAGGTATTTTAATAACGTATTGTATTGCTTATCTGTGTATGATTTATCCTGTTTTCAGGGGAGGATATAGGGATTCTGGCCATTGGTTGGCATTGCCAATAATAGCTGGCTATAAAAGATTTTGCAAAATATAGCTTCCACTTTATTGCTCTAAAAGTCATACAAGCTTAAGTATTCGGCAGATGTTTTTGAGAGGCCCCTAAATGCTGGTGCATTTAATAATGGTGCTCAAGGCACCTGTGCCTGTTCTCAGTGGGCATAGGCCCCACTGGGCTTATCAGGGGCAAGCTTGGGGAATTCCTGGTGGAGCCCAGGAATGCCCCCAGACATGGCGCCAAAGCTGGCTTTCAGGTAGAAGAAGCACCTTCCCTCTCCAGGTTGCAATTGATAAGAAACTTAAGAGAGTTGGAAACCCAGTGGATTCTGGTTACCCCCCAGGTTGCAGTCCCCCAGCTGGGACCATGCCACAGTTCGGCCCTCCTGATGACTGGAGGTTTTAACCTGAGGTCTGAGAGTAACCAGATGTTGTTACTGGAAAAGACTCAGAACAATGGTGCAGAAATACTTGTATCTTAGCTCCGTCATAGTGTTCTATGACAGGACTGTTTCTCCATACATTATATTTACTTACATAACTAGTCAAAGTCCCATGGGATTGCACAGGGGGAGTCAAGACTGAGTGCAGTATTCAGGTCAAGCAGGCTAGAAAGTAATGGGATAACTGGACCCAGGTGGGAGGGGTGTGGGGGCTGGCATTGTCACAGAGGATGGGGAGGAGGAGGGAGTAAAGAGGGGAGGGAGAGAAGGGAGACAGGGAGAGATAGAGGATGAGAGAGGGTGGGGCAGGAGAATAGGAAGGGGCTGAGGGTAAAGTGAGAAGAGTGGAGAATAGGAGAGGGACATTGCAGAAGAAGGAAGTGGAGGAGAGGGAGCAACCGAAACAATGAAGGAGAGGGAAGCTGGACTGGGCCAGGTCTATCTCTATGGGGAGAGTATTTTTCTCCTCGTGTTGGGGGAGAGTTAGAGAGGGTAGGTTTTGGCTCGGTGTTGTAGGGGGTGGTGTCATGGTGCCCAGTCAGCTTCGCCTCTGACTGTCCCTTGAGCGGTTCGAACCGCTCCCACAACCCCTGGGTTCTAGACACCGGACTTAGGTACAGGGGGCAATACAGAAAACCGAGTAGACAAGTGGTTTGGTGTAAGAAAACCAAGATTTTATTAAAACAGAATAAAACACAGTCTGAGAGAATTACTGGTATAAAATACAGGCATAAACAATTACAGTTATTCAGGGAATGGGGAACACATGGCACATCGAGGGAAAAACAACTACATTAACAAGCCCCCTTATCCTTATCCCACCCCCTATACCTAACTAGATTAAGCTATGAGGGGCCAGGAATTCATGCTCACCAATCCAAAACCTGTTGCGTTAACAGTTGTGAATTTTGAGGTTTGGTCTTCTGTCCTTTGGGGTACTCCGTCGCCACGTGGTCTCAGGGCGCGGCGCTGGAGTTGTTGATGCGACACACCTTCCCTCTCCTCAGCTACCGTCGTCGTCTCATCGCGATGGGTTTTCTTCTTCTTCTTCCTCGGGCAGCCGTCGGCGGTAATGTTGCGGTCGTGGATCGGTTGGCAGTTTTCATTGCTTACAAGATTTTACTACCCATCCTTTGAACGCTAGCATATTCATCGCAGGCGTGGACACTCACGTCTAACGCCTGCTTATTCGCAGTGTTCAAATGCCAACTTATTCTCACTGTATACATGCACTGCTAATTTCTTCCCCAAATGCCAGCTTATAACTGGGCGTTTGGTTTTTACCGATGCGTCTTTTTTTAATATTCATTGATGGGATGTGGGCGTCACTGGCTAGGCCTGCGTTTAGTGCCCATCCCTAATTGCCCTTGAGAAGATGGTGGTGAGCCGCCTTCTTGAACTGCTGCAGTCCATATGGTGTAGGTACACCCACAATGCTGTTAGGAAGGGAGTTCCAGGATTTTGGCCCAGCGACAGTGAAGGAACGGCGATACAGGTCCAAGTCAGGATGGTGTGTGGCTTGGAGGGGAACTTGTAGGTGGTGATGTTCCCATGCATCTGCTGCCCTTGTCCTTCTAAGTGGTAGAGGTCGCGGGTTTGGAAGGTGCTGTTGAAGGAGCTTTGGCGAGTTGCTGCAGTGCATCTTGTAGATGGTACACACTGCAGCCGCAGTGCGCCGGAGGTGGAGGGAGTGAATGTTGAAGGTGGTGGATGGAGTGCCAATCAAGCGGGCTGCTTTATCCTGAATGGTGTCAAGCTTCTTGAGTGTTGTTGGAGGTGCACTCATCCAAGCAAGTGGAGAGTATTCCATCACACTCCTGACTTGTGCCTTGTAGATGGTGGAAAGGCTTTGGAGAGTCAGGAGGTGAGACACTCGCCGCAGAATTCCCAGCCTCTGGCCTGCTCTTGTAGCCATAGTATTTATATGGCTGGTCCAGTTCAGTTTCTGATCAATGGTAACCCCCAGGATGTTGATAGTGGGGGATTCAGCGATGGTAATGCCATTGAATGTCAAGGGGAGATGGTTAGAGTCTCGCTTGTTGGAGATGGTCATTGCCTGGCACTTGTGTGGTGCGAATGTTACTTGCCACTTGTCAGCCCAAGTCTGAATGTTGTCCAGGTCTTTTGCTGCCCTTCTCTGCTCTCGTCGGTGTTACCTTCTTCTTCATCTCGTCTCGTCTCGTCTGCCCGTTCATGGCCTGTGTGTCCTGTGTGATTTGAACTCGGGTCTCGTTCTCCTCCCGCGTTTGGTCCCGGTGTAATGGGCGTCCTTGGTTGTTGAGCGGTGCGGGGAGCGAGAAGAGAACCCGCCACGAGGCCAGGGTGCGAGTACGAGCAGCAGCAGGACAAGGCCACAGACAAGAGTCAATGGAAGAGAGCTAAGAGCTACTGATGGGCCTACAGTTATACCCATTCTTCCACTCCTTATCTGCGCGCCAAATCAGGCCAGTCCATTGTTTAACATTTGGCGGGCTTGGTTTAAATGATTACAACCATTTGTTTTAACAACTTTAGGAGTGGTTGT
Organism: Somniosus microcephalus; assembly: GCF_052327205.1. NCBI lineage: Eukaryota > Metazoa > Chordata > Chondrichthyes > Squaliformes > Somniosidae > Somniosus > Somniosus microcephalus. The sequence continues at coordinate 200,288,956 of NC_140987.1, forward strand.
CTCCGGGTCTAATGGCCCCGATGTCCTGATTGCTTTGTCATGGATAAGACTTAATTGTCCCCATCCTACCTTGATGGCTACTGTGAGCTGTTATTGATTAAACATGCAGAAAGCTAATGGCCACGGTTATAGGCCCATTCTACTTTGATTGGACTCTAGTCGAATAAATGCGTATTCTGTGTTTACTCTGTCTGGCAGGCTCCAAAGAGTCCCTGTTCACAGATTCCTGCATTTTAAATATCGTCCCTGAGCCTGCTTGTCTGCAGAGTCTTGCCTTTAAAAATCCTGTCAATTTTGGTCACGAGGTTTATAGAAGCCATTTTGGGTACCCTGCTTTTAAATAACTTGTCCAAAACAGGGTCCCTTGATCCATAACTCGGGGAGTGCAGGAATTTTGAGAACCCTGCAACTTACACTCCCCCCTGTTGATACTAAACTTGCTTTACCTATCATCCTGATGAGGTGAGCAAAATTTCCGACCCTCCATAGTCAACCTTCCCCTGTAATTACCTATCTAATATACCCACGACACATGCACTTCCCATTCCGTGAAAATGTAGTGTACATAAGCATACATAGAATAATTATAGTCATTTACACACATCCAAGCATGGAGGGGTCCAACACCCTTGCACCACTTGGTACACATATATCTTTATTAAAACGACACGTCGAAAAATCTTTATTAAAAACAACAAAACACAAAAAAACAACAATCTTTAATCAAAAATACAAAAACTCAAACAGGTGTATCTCCCTCCACCTTAACATAATGTTCCTTCCAGATCCTCTGGTTTCGGAATTCTAGCATCTGACCTTTTCCCTTGCACTGAGTGCAGACTAGATACAATACTATCCCTAACTGGCAAACCACGAGAATGTGGGAAGCCAGTCTGATCCATGAAGGGACCTCTATATTATTGAAAATGTCCCACCAGTGTGGAATCACAATATCCAATATCTTAGCCCCTATCTCTACTGTTTTCTGCTCCAGAGTGTAAAAATGTTTGTGTGAAACTATAACAGCTTTGAATATTTTGGTATGGTGTTCTGGGAGAGGGGGGATTTCGTAGCCAAAGTGCGCTACATACTTCTGCAGGTTGGTAAAATTCTCCTTTACAGTGAGGTGAACAGTGGAGGGTTCAGGAATGGGGACAATTCGCTCCTGGGCCACTTGAACTTCTGCCTCGGGTTTAAAGCAGAAACTGCTGTCACTTACCGGACACCAGCTATGCTGTCCATGCTGGTAGTGAGGCACACCTGTGGCGACACAATATATCCCACCTCCTATATATGCTACCTGTGGGGGAACATGGCCTTGTGCCATTGCCTCAATGGTACAATTTATAGGTTTTGCGCCAACAGCTTTAAACCCGCACTGTGGTTTTGAATAGGCATTCAAGTGCTGGGGACACAGGATTATGTGTGCTCCCCGGCTCCGGCACCCTGAGAGGTCAGTACCTGTCATAGCGTGCTCCCACTTTATGACGTAAGGTGGGACCACTGTGAAACGAATGTGTGCACCCCCTTGAATGACTCCAATGTTCTCTACCCTGTATATCGGTGCGGGTCGGGCTGTCCTACCCATGACCTGCATCCTAACTATTATTTCCATGATGGTGTGGTTAGACCGTCCACATTCCACTGGGACTGGGTAGGCCTCGGAAGCTAGCCGGAGTTGGCACGGGCTTAATGCGTTCTCAAATGGATGGAGGGCTGCGAGGTGTTTGTTGCTGATCCAGGAGGGGATTAAACCCTGTTTTAAATCCTCCAGATTAATGCGGCCCTCGCCCAGCAACCATGCCCCATACAGCACACACACCTCGTTCTGTGCAGCCTGGTCAGAAGCATTTCTGTCTTCCCTTATGAGGGCATTTACCGCCTTTGCGTGTTTTTCCAACTCCGCTATAATCTCCTTTAAATGGACCGTCATGGCCTGGTCCTCATGTAACTCCGAGCCCACTACTTTGTTCTCATCCATCAATATCTTCCTTAACTATGTTTTTAAACCGTTTATCTGGGTCTGCAGCTCTATGTCATCCAAACTGTTGATGACAGAGGACCCAGTATTAAACGCAGTAAAAACATCATTCCATATTCCCCTTCTTTGTCTCCCTGCATTACCCAAGAACTCACGGTGTGTGGTGTACAGTTCGGTTTTGTCGACATTGGCGAAATCGAACTCATAAAACTTCTTGAACATCTCCTTTAATAGGGCCTGGTATAGCTGCTCTGTTTCTTTGGGGCACCACTCCGGTAAATGTATCTCGGTGAGATTTAAAATCACGGAGGCTACCGCGTAGTGTACCCCCTGGTACAGCATCTGATCGGTAGGCACTCGTACCAACCTATTCCCTGGTCCCTTGGTGGTGGCGGGGCACCCTTCCCTGGGTAACCTCGCTGCCTGCGTCGTGGGCGGGGCACAAGCTCAGTGGCATTGACTGGGATCGGGGAGTACGGGACCACACACACCTTCAGGCTGGTATCCCACTTCATCCCCTCCCCGGCGTCTTGCCACTGCCGGTGGAAAATGATAGATATGCCTGCAGGGCAGACCCTCTCTGACCCCCACATACAGATATAAATCCCCTGGTCCGGTTCCCACCACTTGTCCCAGCACACACTTAATCCTCCATGAGTCCCTGTAATCGTCCAGTGGGTATTGTTCCCCAACCGTTCCCACTCGACTGCGAGATTTCTTATATCTTTGCTCAGCTTTCTGGGCCACCACCACCTATCCAGAGGAATGCGTCCCTTGCACGTTAAACATACACATTTCCCTACGGTGACGCTGACCCTTGTGCTAACGACCTGTACCCTGGGACACAGGAGGGAGGCCTCCCTGTACGTGAACCAGGTCTGGCTGGAGTACTGAGATGAATTGGACCCCAGCCACCCTGGCCACCTTCCCTCGTGGGAGTAGATGGCAGTCTCCTCCACATTCCGTTCACCGCTTTCGTCAGTTGCTATAGGTGCTCTCTCCACCCAGCACCCGTAGATGTGAGAGTCCTACACGTCGCTTCTTCTTCCCAGGCTCAGTCCTATCAGGGTGAGTAGGATTACACTCCCCTTCATCCTGACAGTCTTTCTGCAACAGATACAAAAACATACAGCCAGGTCCCCAAGAGATTCTCTGGCTTGGGTGAAGCATAGGCGGGTCTCGCGACCTCGACTCAAATACACACACTCTTAGCAGACCACTACTTAATTAAAACTACCCATCACCTTACTTAACTTAAGCTAAAACACCCAAACTTAAGCTAAACTTATGTTACCTAAGACTATGTACATCCGCCATCCGTCTCCGGGCGGCCAGCCTAATCCCTGTTAGAACTGCGGCCCACCGCTTCCTCCGGCGTGACCGCTCTGTCCTGCACTGTCGGTCCCTTGCAGCCTGTGGCTGCCGGCTGGGGACCTCTATCCTTGGACTTACCCCTAACTCAGGAGGCTGTCCCTTTAAACTGGGGAACTGGTGACCACAGTTTCCTTGGCTGGGGCATCTGTGGGGACCTTCTAGGGACCTTGGCAGGTGGGGTTTTCTTGGCTGTTGGGCCTTTAACCCGAACCGCTGCTCCCTCTGGCGCGGCCTGTGGGCTCACCACTGCCGCTGGTTGGGGATCCTCGCCCTCAGGCTTCACCTCTCCCGAACCTGGGCTAGGGGCAGGTAACTCTTTGCAGCCTGTTGCTACAGGCGGAGAGTCTCCGCCCCCAGGTCTCAAACCTGGGTCTGGGTTGGGGTCTTCGACCTCAGGTCCCTCCTCCTCTACACCTGGGTTAGGGGCGGGGTCTTCACCCTTTGGTCCCTCCCCATCTGGATCCCAGAAGAGTGGGGGGGGTGTCCCACTCGGTGGGTGGGATGGCCCCTCCCCTTAAACAAGCCACAGCGCCTGCCTGTGCAGTCTGTGAACTCACTCCTGCTGCAGGCTGAGTGTGATAAATCAATGTAGTGAGACAAGAACTCGAAGAGGCCAGATATTAGAATTAGTCCAGGTACTTCATTAACAACTGCCAAACCCAGGCCCGGACGAGATGTATCCCAGGCTGCTGTGTGAGGCAAAGGAGGAGATTGCAGGGGCTCTGACACAAATTTTCAGAACCTCTCTGGCCACAGGGGATGTACCAGAGGACTGGAGAACAGCTAACGTAGTACCATTATTCAAGAAGGGTAGCAGGGATAAACCAGGGAATTACAGGCCAGTGAGCCTAACATCTGTGGTAGGGAAATTATTGGAAAAAATTCTGAGGGACAAAATTAGTCTCCACTTGGAGAGGCAAGGATTAATCGGGGATAGTCAGCATGGCTTTGTCAAGGGTAAATCATGTCTGACCAATCTGATTGAATTTTTCGAGGGGGTGACTAGGTGTGTGGATGAGGGAAATGCTATGGATGTGGTATACATGGACTTCAGTAAGGCTTTTGACAAAGTCCCACATAGGAGACTGGTCAAGAAGGTAAGAGCCCATGGGATCCAGGGTGCCTTGGCACGTTGGATCCTAAACTGGCTGAGTGGCAGGAGGCAGAGGGTGATGGTCGAAGGTTGCTTTTGTGACTGGAAGCCTGTGTCCAGTGGGGTACCTCAGGGATCGGTGCTGGGTCCCTTGCTGTTTGTGATCTACATAAATGACTTGGATATGAATGTAAAAGGTATGATCAGTAAGTTCGCAGATGACACGAAAATTGGTGGGGTGGTAAATTGTGAGGAGGAAAGCCTCAGGCTACAGGACGATATAAACGGGTTGGTCAGATGGGCGGAAAAGTGGCAAATGGAATTTAACCCTGAAAAGTGCGAGGTGATGCATTTTGGACGGACAAATAAGGCAAGGGAATACACAATGAGTGGTAGGACCCTAGGAAGTACAGAGGGTCAGAGGGACCTTGGTGTACATGTACATAGATCCCTCAAGGCAGCGGAACAGGTAGATAAGGTGGTTAAAAAGGCATATGGGATACTTGCCTTCATTAGCCGAGGCATAGAATATAAGAGCAGGGAGGTTATGATGGAGCTGTACAAAACGCTGGTAAGGCCACAGCTGGAGTACTGTGTGCAGTTCTGGTCGCCTCACTATAGGAAGGATGTGATTGCTTTGGAGAGGGTGCAGAGAAGATTCACCAGGATGTTACCTGGGATGGAGCGCCTCAGCTATGAAGAAAGATTAAACAGGCTGGGGTTGTTTTCCTTGGAGCAAAGAAGGCTGAGGGGGGACCTGCTTGAAGTGTACAAAATGATGAGGGGCATAGATAGGGTAGATAAAGAGGAACTTTTCCCCTTAGTAGGGGGGTCAATAACAAGGGGGCATAGGTTCAAGGTAAGGGGCAGGAGGTTCAGAGGGGATTTGAGGAGGAACTTTTTCACCCAGAGGGTGGTTGGAGTCTGGAACTCACTGCCTGAAAGGATGGCAGAGGCAGGAACCCTCACAACATTCAAGAAGCATTTGGATGAGCACTTGAAATGCCATTGCATACAAGGCTATGGACCAAATGCTGGAAAATGGGATTAGATTGGACAGGGCTTGATGGACGGCGCAGACACGATGGGCCGAAGGGCCTTTTTCTGTGCTGTATAACTCTATGACTCTATCGCCTAGAAATTCAGTTTGGGCCCGCCAGCTCGCTTGCGCCCAGAAGTTACCGCTGCGCGCGGAGCCACTTGCGCCCACCGGAAATTCAGTTTCAGCGCCCCACGTCGAAGCCGGCCGCTATTCAAGGGTTTCGGCGCCCCCGCTTGGGGTGCTGAAACTGAATATCGGCGCGCTAGGTGCCGCAGCGCCACCCGCTGCGGAGCGGCAGGCTGCGGTACTGCAGGCCTTCCTCCCTCTCTTAAGGGGGAGGTGCCTGCAACAGCGAGATCGCCGCTCGCTAGTGCCGGCAAATGAGCCCAGCACCACGGAGAAGTGTCGGGCTCCCGGAAAACGGGGGGGGCGGTGGAGGAGGCCGGGGAAGGAGGTGCGGGCAGGCGGCCGCCGAAAAAGCGGCCGGCCGCACATCCGCCTTAACTCGCCCCACTAACGCTACAGTATGGCCCTGTTTTCTGATCGCTGTTTGCGGCCGCTGCGGAAGAGGCGGCCGCAACTCAATATGGCGGTCGGGCCGGTAGCGGGGCGGTAGCGGGGCACTGCGCACACCAATGACGTCATCGGTGGCGGCGCAGCGCTACTGGCTAACGCCGCCATTACCGCAGCGCTGAATATCGGCGAAAGCTCAGCAAGTGGCGCAAAAGCCCTCTTTGGGCGAAAACTGGGCGCAAAGCCTACTGAATTTCTAGCCCTATGACTCTAACTGAGTAGCAACCATACAATCCTGCATCCTGGCATTCCACCTTTGCAGACCTTGACAGGAAGCAAAACCTCTGACCTTAACAGGAAGCAAACCTCTGACCTTAGCAGCAGCATTGGCTACAGCACTACCTGGTGGATAACCTTAATCATAACATCCCAGATTACTATATCCCTCCCCCCTTAAGATTTCAGTATGAATTTCTTAACGAACAACCATTCCTGAGGGTCACATAAGGAGTCTCCATTCATCATGTTCCATACTTGACGAATCTAACAGTTCAGTATCAATCTCTCTGGTGGCTTGCGAGTCCTTTGTGAATGTCTAACAGTAAAGTCCCTGATTGTTTGTGGTGAAGCCACCAGCTGCTCCTGAGCAGTGCTCAGAGTATCTGAGTCTGCAACGATGGTTTCCTCTTGACAAATAGGTTCCTGTGGAATTGGCTCTGTCCCTGGTGGTGGCACCACAGATGCACTTGGATAACTGGGGGCAACCCTGTCTTCAGTCATTGCATCTGGAACCTTCATTTCAATTTCCTCTTGTCTGGGAAGTACCTGATCTACTACCCTACCATCTCCCAACATGAGCTTGTATGATACTGTCATTGAGTCGATGAAGCCAGGAATCCACTTTGGTCCATAACTGAAATTCCTGGTAAGGACTGCATCTCCTTCTCCAAAACTTCGGCTCTTTGTTCTTTTGTCATGGTTCTCTTTTTGTTTGTTTTGTCTGTTTTCCATTTTCCTTTTTAGGTCTGGGTGGACAAGGTCAAGAGTGGAGCGTAGTCTACGACCTAATAACATCTCAGCAGGAGAGAGTCCTGTGGTGGATTGAAGTGTTATTCTGTAGCTGAACAGAACCCGTGACACTTTGGCTGCTAAACTCCCTTCTGCACTTTTTTTCATCATCTCCTTAAATGTTTGTACGGCTGCGGCTCTCTCCGCAAGTCCATTCGAGGACGGATGATATGGAGCCGAGGTCACCCGCACTATGCCATTTTTTCTCAAGAACTCTTTTGTCTCTGTACTCGCAAAACAAGTGGCATTGTCACTCACCACGATCTCCGGTAGCCCTTGATTACTGAAGATCCGACGCAGGCAGTCTATAGTACTAGTGGCAGAAGCAGAATTTACAGGATAAACATCCATCCATTTGGAATGTGCATCAATGATTATGAGGAACATCTTCCCCATGAATGGACCTGCATAATCTAAGTGCAATCTTCTCCATGGTTTATCCGGCCATTCCCAGGGGTGGAGAGGAGCCACTGCTGGTGCCTTCCGGTGTTCCTGACAAGTGCTGCATGTCTTGACTAGATTTTCTATCTCCTTATCTAGCTTTGGCCACCACAAGTAACTCCTAGCCAAGGCTTTCATACACGAGACCCCAGGATGACACTGATGTAGTTGCTCTAGGATAGACTGTCGTGCTGGCTGTGGAATAATCACTCGTGCTCCCCACAACACGCAACCATCCTGCACACTCAGCTCTGTTTTCCTGACACTGTAGGGTGTGAAGTCAGCCCCTTCCGGATGCTGTGGCCATCCCCTCACCACATATTCTCGAACTCTAGACAGTACTGGATCTTTACCTGTCCATGTTCTTACTTGCTCTGCAGTCACAAGTGCCGTGTCAGTGTCCTCCAACATCAAATCTCTGTCCTCTGGAGCTGCACGGATAGGTGTGCCTGGCAGTGGAAGACGGCTCAAGGCATTTGCGTTCCCATGGTACTTGCCCACCTTGTAGATGATTGTGGTAAACCACTGTTTGTATTCCACTGTGTACATGTCTGTACATGCCTCGGCTGACTCCTCCCACGAGTCCAGGTATAAAGGTGACTGCTCCACAGTCCCTCTGTATTCTGGACTGGTCGACCACTCGAGGCACACCTTCATTCTCTTGTTAATAAAAGCCTGTTAGTTACTCGCTTAACCTCAGTCGTTTGAGTGATTGATAGCGCATCAATTTTATTAACAGGATTTTTTATAATGGAGAAGATCCTCACACCAGCATGCCTAGACTTAGACCATCAGGAGGCGGACGCATCCATCAAGTTTGCTCACTGGCTTAGGTGCTTTGAAAAATTCCTGATCGCCTCCGCTGCAACGGTCAAATCGGATGAGGACAAACTGGATGTCCTGACCTCCAAAGTGAACCACTGAGCGTACTCGGTCATCCAGGACGCGACCTCGTACACGGCTGCTATCAAGCTCCTCAAGGACCAGTACACGCGCCCAGTGAACGAGGTGTACGCCAGGCACCTCCTGGGGAGTCGTAAACAACAACCTGGGGAATCGACCGAGGAATACCTTCAGGCACTGTCTGTGCTTGGCCGGGCCTGTGGTTGTAAGGATGTAAAGGCGGCCGTGTACACAGAGGAACATATCCAGGACGCTTTTGTAGCGGGCCACAGGTCCAATTACACCCGACAGCGACTGTTGGAGCAGAGTGACCTCGACCTCAACAAGGCCTCTGAACTCGCACTATCATTGGACGCAGCCTACCGGGGCATGAATGCCTACTCCTCTGCACCGTGGACGCCGCGGGGAACGACAGCCTGGGACACAGTAGGACCGTCTCATAGCGCCGTGCCACCCCAGCCACATCCCAGCAACGGCCCAACTACCGCAGCAGTGTCCCAAGGCCAGAAATGCTACTTCTGTGGCCAGGCAAAACACCCCAGATCGCGCTGCCCGGCGAAAAATGCGATCTGCTCGGGCTGCGGGAAGAAGGGACACTACGCCAGCGTCTGCAGGGCCAAAGCCACCCCGAACCCCAGCAGCGCCGCGTGTGGGCCGTGCGGGCCGCCATCTTGGGCCTACCCAGCCATGTGCGAACCACCGGAACAGCAGCCATTTTGGACGCCTCCAGCCACATGGGGATCATGGACGCCGCCATCTTGGACGCCAGCCGGGACGCAGCAGGCCCCCAACACCGCCTCATCTGATACCCGCAACGACACACCGACCCCTACGCTGGCCTCCGTTACGCTGGACCAAGCGAGACCGCACCAACTGGCCCGGTCCACAATGGACATTAAGGTAAATGGTCACGAAACCATCTGCCTTTTTGACTCTGGGAGCACGGAGAGCTTCATCCACCCCAACATGGTGCGGCGTTGCTCTCCCCCAGTCCTGCCTGCGCACCAGCGGATTTCTATGGCCTCCGAGTCCCAGTCGGCGGACATTGGCGGCTACTGCGTGGTGACACTCTTAGTAGACGGGACTGTGTACAATAATTTTAAACTTCTGGTCCTGCCCCACCTCTGCGCTGCCGTTCTACTGGGGTTAGATTTTCAGTGCCACCTTAAAAGTGTTACGATGGCGTACGGCGGACCCCTCCCCCCACTCACAGTCCGCAGCCAGCAGCTTCCAAATTGCCCGCCGCGCACCAGGTGCAACCTCTCCACACTCAGAGTCACCCCCCACTGTTTGCTAACCTCACCCCCGACTGTAAGCCCATCGCCACAAAGAGCAGGCGATACAGTGCCGGGGACAGGGTTTTCATTAAAACCGAAGTGGAGCGGCTCCTGAAGGAGGGGATTATTGAGGGCAGCACCAGCCCCTGGCGAGCCCAGGTTGTGGTCGTTAAGACCGGCGAGAAGCAGCGCCTGGTCATCGACTACAGCCAGACAATAAATCGCTACACCCTGCTGGACGCTTACCCACTCCCCCGCCTAGCTGATATGGTCAACCAGATCGCGCAGTACCGCGTCTTCTCGACCACTGACCTGAAATCAGCGTACCACCAGCTCCCTATCCGCCCTGAGGACCGCCAGTATACTGCCTTTGAGGCAAACGGCCGCCTCTATCACTTCCTTAGGGTTCCCTTTGGCGTCACCAACGGGGTCTCCGTCTTCCAAAGGGAGATGGACCGGATGGTCGATCAGAATGCGTTGCAGGCCACTTTCCCATATCTGGACAATGTGACCATCTGCGGCCATGACTTGCAGGACCATGACGCAAACCTCGAAAAATTCCTCTGCACCGCCCAACTCCTGAACCTGACGTATAACAAGGAGAAGAGCATATTCCGCACAACCCGCCTCGCCATCCTTGGCTGTGTTGTGGAACACGGAGTCATCGGTCCCGACCCCGACCAGATGCGTCCCCTTATGGAACTCCCACTGCCCCACTGCCTCAAGGCCCTGAAGAGGTGCCTAGGGTTTTTCTCCTATTACGCCCAGTGGGTCCCCTACTATGCGGACAAGGCCCGTCCGCTGATCAAGTCCACCTCTTTTCCCTTGACGGCAGAGGCCCGCTTAGCCTTCCACCGTATCAAGGAAGACATTGCCAAAGCCACCATGCATGCAGTGGACGAATCCATCCCCTTCCAGGTGGAAAGCGACGCGTCCGACTTTGCCCTGGTCGCTACCCTTAATCAGGCGGGGAGACCCGTGGCCTTCTTTTCACGAACCCTCCAGGGCCCGGAGACCAGACACTCCGCTGTTGAGAAGGAGGCCCAGGCTATTGTGGAGGCTGTGCGTCATTGGAGGCACTACCTGGCCGGAAAACGATTTACCCTGCTCACTGACCAGCGTTCAGTTGCTTTTATGTTTAACAACAAGCAGAGGGGCAAAATCAAAAACGACAAGATCTTGAGGTGGAGAATTGAACTTTCCACCTACAATTACGGGATCTTGTACCGGCCCGGGAAGCTCAATGAACCCCTGGATGCTCTATCGCGTGGCACCTGCACCAGCGCGCAGATCGATAGACTGCGGGCCCTCCACAATGACCTCTGCCACCCGGGGGTCAACAGGTTCTTCCACTTCATCAAGGCCCGCAACCTGCCTTACTCCATTGAGGAGGTCAGGACCATGACCAGGAACTGCCAAGTCTGCGCTGAGTGCAAACCGCACTTTTATAGACCAGACAGGGCTCACCTGATAAAAGCCACTCGCCCTTTCGAGCGCCTGAGCATTGACTTTAAAGGGCCTCTCCCCTCCTCCGACCGCAATGTGTACTTCCTCAACATTATTGATGAGTACTCCCGTTTCCCGTTCGCCATCCCCTGCCCGGACATGACCAGTGCCATGGTCATTAAATGTCTGAACGACCTCTTCACCCTGTTCGGTTTCCCCAGCTATATCCATAGCGACCGGGGCTCATCGTTTATTAGCGATGAACTCCGCCAGTACCTGCTCGCTAGGGGTATTGCCACAAGCAGGACCACCAGTTACAACCCCCGGGGGAACGGACAGGTGGAAAGAGAGAATGCGACAGTTTGGAAGGCCGCCCTGCTAGCCTTAAAGTCTAGGGGCCTTCCGACCTCCCGCTGGCAGGATGTGCTCCCCGATGCGCTCCACTCTATTCAGTCACTGCTCTGCACTGCCACTAACGCCACCCCTCATGAGAAAATGTTTGTCTTCCCAAGGAAGTCCACATCAGGGACATCGCTACCGCCATGGCTGACGTCCCCAGGGCCGGTCCTACTGAGAAGACATGTGAGGACCCATAAAATGGACCCCCTGGTCGAGAGGGTCGACCTCCTCCACGCCAACCCCCAGTATGCTTACATTGCGTACCCGGACGGGCGGGAGGACACAGTCTCCATACGAGACCTCGCACCCTCGGGGGCCCCAGTAACCCACTACCCACTACCACCCCCCCCACGATCCAATATCCAACCCCAGCAGACGGCACGCCTGGGCCCCGCGACCCGCTCGACACCCACGAGGACTACACACCAGTGCCCCAGCCTACGCAGGACTCGACGCCGGAAGCTTCACTACCCCTGCCGTCGCCACGTCGATCACAGTGGCAGACAAGACCTCCGGAGAGACTCCAATACACAAACTTTTAATACACTTCACCCCGCCGGACTCATTTTTAAACAAGGGGTGAATGTGGTAAACCACTGTTTGTATTCCACTGTGTACATGTCTGTACATGCCTCGGCTGACTCCTCCCACGAGTCCAGGTATAAAGGTGACTGCTCCACAGTCCCTCTGTATTCTGGACTGGTCGACCACTCGAGGCACACCTTCATTCTCTTGTTAATAAAAGCCTGTTAGTTACTCGCTTAACCTCAGTCTTTTGAGTGATTGATAGCGCATCAATGATGACATAATCATATGCCCTCAATGTCACTGCCCACCTCTGGATCCGGGGTGACACCATCTGTGGAACTGCTTTCATTTCATTGAAAAGAGAGAGAAGAGGTTTATGATTGGTGCATATGGTGAACTTCCTGCCATATATGTACTTGTGGAACCTCTGTAACCCAAACATTACTGCTAACCCCTCTTTGTCTAACTGGGAATAGTTTTTTTCCACTGGTGTTAGAGTTCGGGACATAAACACTATTGGTCTTTCAGTTCCATCTTCCATGCAGTGTGAAAGAACTGCCCCCACCCCGTAAGGTGAAGCATCACAAGAGAGAATTATGTCTTTCTCTGCATTGTAGTGAATCAGCACATCCGACGACAGCATCAGTTTCTTGGACTGTTCAAATGAAACCCCCTGCTCCTCTCTCCACTGCCACTGTGTCTCCTTGTGCAGTAGTTTGTGAAGAGGTGCTAACACAGTTGACAAGTTTGGTAAAAACCTGTTATAATAGTTCAGCAGTCCCAGGTAAGCTTTTAACTCAGCCACATTTGTAGGAGCAGGGGCATCCTACAGTGCTTGTACCTTCTCCTTGAGTGGATGGAGCCCGGTGGCATCCACTCTGTGTCCCAGGAACACTGCCTCATTCCCCAGGAAAGTGCACTTACTCCTCTTGAGTCGGAACCCTGCCCTCTCCAATCCCTGTAGTACCTCTCTCAGAGTGCTCAGATGCTCCTGGTCGGTTCTTCCCGTCACCAGAATGTCATCCAGATAGATGGAAACATGTGGAATCCCTTGCAGTACACCTTCGATTGTCCTCTGGAAGATAGCTGGACTAGACGAGGCACCAAACGGTAAGCAGTTATATGTAAACAAGCCCTTGTGTGTATTTATGGTGACATACTTCTTTGATTCGTCATCCAGTGTAATCTGCAAGTAGGCATGATTCGTATCCAACTTTGTGAATTTCTTTCCTCCAGCCAGGTTTGCAAAGAGATCCTCTGTTTTGGGAATCGGATACTGCTCTAGTTTGGACACCCGATTGATTGTCAATTTATAGTCTCCACAGAGTCTTACCGAATTGTCCGGTTTTAAAACAGGTACTATGGAAGCTGCCCATTCCGAACATTTCACTGGCTCCAGTATGTTCTCTCTCAATAGACAGTCAAGCTCAGCCTCTACCTTTGGCTTCATGGCATAAGGCACAGGTCGTTGTTTAAAAAACCTTGGCGGTGCCTCCTTGTCTACATAAATCTTAGCTGGGGGGCCATTAAATGTGCCAAGTTCCTCCTTGAACACCTTCTCATGTTCACTCAACACGTCTTGCAAAGTCAACTGTTTGCCCGCATCTATTTGATGTACTGCTCCCCAGTCTAATTTAAGTTCTTTTATCCAGCCCCAACCTAACAGGTTTGGTCCGGTACCCGATACTATAACTACAGGTAGCTGTTCCACTGTGTCCCTGTGTTGCACAGTTACATTAGCTGTACTTAATGTCGCTACTCGTTCACCTGTATATGTTTTAAGATGCAGGGAGCAAGGCTTTAACTCTGGAACTTTTGCACGGTTCCACAATTTTGAGTACTCTGCCTTGTTCATTATGGTCATGCCGCACCCTGTATCCACTTCAAAATTCACCTGAGAGTCATTTACTGTCAGTTGCAATGTGATAGGAGCCACTTTTGGAATGTTCTCTAACATGCTATACATTATGAACATGTCCTCTTCTTCCTCAGCTTCCCCGCTGATGTGGTGTGCTCCATGTTTTTTCACTTCTCTCCCTTGGTTTTGCTGTCCTCCCCCTTTTGGTTTGGATTCCTCCACAGGCAATTTTGCCCTGCAAGCTCATTTTATGTGTCCTTGTTTCCCACACTTGTAGCACTTTTCCTCCAGAAACCGGCATTCCCTCGCCAGGTGATCGCCCTTGCATTTATAACATGCCTTCACATGCTCACGTTGTGGTTCTGACACATGTTCAACTTGTGCACAACAACCTGACCTGCAACTTGCGTAGCATTAGCCCTGTCTGAACCCTGTATTTCTTTTACATCTCGGTTCGCTGTCTCAATGGCTTGAGCAAGTTCCAATGCTTTTTCATAAGTAAGCCCAGTCTCGGATAACAATCTACGTTGCATTCAGTCATCCATTATTCCGCAAACTAGCCTATCTCTCAGCATTTCCTTCAGGTTGTTCCCATAATTGCAATCTTGTGCCAATTTATGCAACACCGCGACATAGTCCATTACACTCTCTTCTTCTTTTCTGTTCCTTGAATTAAACTTGAATCGCTGTACAATCTCACTAGGCTTAGGGTTGAAATGTTCTTTGAGCAAGGCCACTAATTCAACAAATGATTTGTCTCCAGGCTTTTCAGGACTGAGCAGATTCCTCATCAAACTGTCGGTCTGGCTTCCCACTGAACTAAGCAGAATGGCTTTCCTTTTTCTGGCATAATTTGTTTCATTTGCTTTGAAAAAATAACCCAACACTTCACAGTATTCCTCCCAAGTTTGTGCTTAAATATCAAAAGCGGAGACCGTTCCTACCGTGGCAGCCATGCTTCCGTCCAATTTGCAGCTAACTTTAGCTCGTGAGTTTGATCTTTAAAAGTCCCAGCAGACTTCACTTTTTCGTGCAGGGTCCTTTTTACCTCGTCGCCAAATGTGATAAATCCATGTAGTGAGACAAGAACTCGAAGAGGCCAGATATTAGAACTAGTCCAGGTACTTTATTAACAACTGAGTAGCAACCATACAATCCTGCATCCTGGCATTCCACCTTTGCAGACCTTGACAGGAAGCAAAACCTCTGACCTTAACAGGAAGCAAACCTCTGACCTTAACAGCAGCATTGGCTACAGCACCACCTGGTGGATAACCTTAATCATAACATCCCAGATTACTATACTGAGAATCTCTATCCTCAGGCCCTACCCCAACTGGTTGTTTTCTCCTTTTGGGTTTAAACAGTTTGCACTGATTAATGTGAAACCATTTTGTGCGCCGAGGCATCTTAACGGCGTATACCATGGGGCTGGCCTTGTCTACAATGCTGTAGGGCCCCATGTATAATGGTTCCAGACTCCCTACTTGGGCATAGTTCCTCACCATGACCTGATCTCCTACCTCCCATTCGTGGTGCTTTCGGGGTTCCAACAGCAATCGGTTACTCCGATGCTGCCTTCCCATGTTCCCAGCACCGGGGCTAGTGCATGGGTGGGGGTCCGCATAACTCTGCCAGTCATCAGCTTGTACGGGGAGTACCCCGTGCTTTTCGACTGGCTGGCCCGGATCCCCATCCGAACCAATGGTAGGACCTCGGCCCATTTACGGGGCGAGTCCACCGTCTCCTTCCTCAACCTTTCTTTTAAGGTCCTATTCATTCTTTCCACAATCCTTGATGACTGTAGATTGTGGGCCATGTGCCACTTCCCCTCGATGCCTAGCAGCATAAGGGTATTCTGCATCACCTGTCCAGTGAAGTGACTCCCTTGGTCGGACTCCACATACTGTGGTAGCCCCCACCGCGAGAATACCTCCCGGACCAGGATCCTGGCAGTACCCAGAGCTGTGGCTGTTCTGCAGGGGAAGGCCTCTACCCATTTAGTGAACACATCCACCAGGACTAGGCAGTACTTATAGCCTCCCTGGGCGGTGGGCAGGGGCCCGATGTAGTCGACCTGTATCGACTGCCATGGTCCCTCTACCCTCCTGATGTGTCCCATAGGTACCTTCCTTTTGTGGGGGTCAGGGTTATAAGCAGCACACACAAGACAGCCGGCACTGGACTCGCAGACATCTTCCCTGAGTCCCGGCCACCATCCTGCCTGTTCCACCCGCTGCCAGGTGGTCTCAGGCCCGGGGTATCCCGCCCCTGGACCCTCGTGGGCCAGTTGAAGGAACTCCCTCCAGTGTTGCTGCGGCACAACCCACTGTTCCCCCCGGAACAGCATGCCTTCTTTGACGGAGAGGGTTGCTGTGCCATAAGGACCCTCTACCCTTTTTCCCTCAGTCACTGCACTGAGGACCATCTTGAGGACGGGGTCTTGGGCATGGACCGTCTTAAGGTCTGGGGCTAAAGCTACCCCTGCACTCCCTTGGGTCCCGTCCCTACCTCTGACTGCCGCCATGGGTCTGGACCCATAGGGGTCCCAGAAAGTCCCTCTGCGGGCACCCTCCTTGGTGAGCATGTCAGCCTGCTGGTTGCCCTGGCTGCGGGGTTCTGTGGAGGAATGGGCCTTCACCTTGTGGATGAAAACCTCCCCTTCCTCCCCCACTGCTGCCAGGATCTTTTCCAGCAGGGGCTTTACTGTGAGGGGTCTCCCATCAGCGGAGGTGTATCCGCGGCAGGATCAGATGGCCAGGTACTCCATACACGAATTGCACGTAAACATGCTGTCCGAGCAAATCGTGTATGGGGTGGGGAAGATATCGGGGTGTGTAACGATGTACACTACCATGGACAGTTCATCCTGCTGGGCGCTCATGGTGCTGGGGAGCTTAATTGCCAGGGCAATGTTTGCTGCTGGGTCATAAACTCCACACCCCGTGAGACGCTCGTCAGCAGATGCCGTGCTGGAACCGTCTACATAGATCTCGCGGCCTGTAGGATGTATCCCGGCCCGTAAACCTATGTTCACTTCCCAAGCCCCTTCAATGGAACACCGGTGGGCTGTTCCAGGATATACCAGGTTGGCTGCGAGCATTGGCTCGCAGAGACCCTTCACCTTAAGATCCATCTGTGAGAGGAGCAGGGTGCAGCGGGCACTGCTCACTGTTCCATCCTTGATCCTCCCATCCAGAAGCATCTGGGTGGGTGTGTGATGGGTGAGGAGGGTGATGGGAGAGGTGCCTGTGAAGATCAGTGATCTCTTCACAGCCCAATGTGTGGCCAAGAGGTGCCTCTCACAATTGGAGTAGCTCCTCTTCACATCCGTGAGTATCCTGGAGGAGTAGACCACCGGCCTCAGCCGACCATGCCGCTCTTGGAGCAGCACAGCACTCAGGCTATCCCCGCTGGCTGCTACCTCCAGGAAAAACTCTTTCCCCCCATCTATGGCCCCTAGAGTTGTTACGGTCTGCAAGTCTTTCTTGAGCCCGACAAATGCTGCCTGGCAACCCTCATCCCAAAGCCACTCCACTCCATTGTGTAGGAGTCGGAGCAGAGGGGCTGCGGTGGCTGCATAGTCCTCAATAAAGTCTCTGCAGTACCCGATTAGCCCTAGAAATGACCTCACACCCGTTTCTGTGTTGGGAATGGATAACTCTTGTACCGCCTCCCTCCTAGCCTTATCTATGGCCCTTTCTCCAGCGCGCACGGTCAGGACTAGGAATTTCACCTTCTGCTGGTCGATCTGCGCTTTCTTGGGGTTTACTTTGAAACTCTTCTGCCCGAGCAGCTCCAGCAGTTCGGCCAATAGTTGGCCATGCTCCTCTTTCGAATCAGTGAACAGGAGCAGGTCATCCACATATTGTGCCAACTGTCTGGGCTGACTGAAATCCCTTAAACTGTTTGCCATGCACTGATGGAAAATGCTGGGGCTGTTGTGGAAGCCCTGTGGCAAGCAGTTCCACGTGTACTGTCGCCCTTTAAACGTAAAGGCAAACTTGTACTGATCCTCCCTCCTTAAAGGGATGGACCAAAACCCATTGGAAATGTCCAGCACCGTGAACGTGGTCGCAGATGCTGGGATACTTCCTATCAGGTCGGCAACTGCTGCTACCGTGGGTGCACAGGCTGGGGTGTTACTATTGAGCACCCGATAGTCTACCGTGGCCCTCCAGGAATTGTCCGGCTTTCTAACCGGCCACAATGGAGAATTTACGTGGGTGGCTATCAGTCTCAGAACTCCCTGCTGTAATAACGAGGGCATAGCTGCTTCCATGTCTGGCTCCGCTTCCCTGGGGAAGTTATACTGTTTCTGTGGCCAGGCCATGGGGTCCCCGTCTATGCTGACCTCAAACCCGTTGACCCTCCCGCAGTCGTGTTTCTGTGTGGTAAATGTGGCTAGGTGGGCCTGCACAAATGCCTGGAACTCCTGTGGGGTGTTACTGACCATGAGCTCGAGGTTATAACCCTCTTTGGGCTTCATGGTGCACAGGGTCCCCTTTGTTAAGTCTGTGAATTATTTAGTTAATTAAGACACAGACTAATGAGTAACAATAAAAACAGGTCTTTACTGGTTGGAGGTAGGGACTATACTGAATACAAGATTACTGCACAGTGCTTATATACCGGTGTGTTCACCCCCGGTATTACGTCTACAGCAGCCTGAGAAAGTAGTACATCTCTTAAGGTGGAACAGGCTTAAGCTCTCTTAAGGTGGAACAGGTTACATACACAACACTCCTCCCTTCTTAGCTTTATAGTCATCCCCCCATTTAACATAACGTAATAACATATATACATATATAACTTCATGTTTAACGTAACATATCACAGATTCAGTCTCTGCGGAAAACAGTTCACAGATTCAATCTCTGTGGTGTAGTCGGTTCACGTTACTCATTCAATAGTCCTTTCATGGATTTAACAGCTTGAACTTCCGAACTGATTTGGCTCCGTTTGGAGGGACCACGTGTGTGATCTGATAGAGGTGATAATGGTTCAGATGGGTCATCTTCTGTTTTTACTTTTCCTTTTCTGCTTCTTGGAGACTCTCTGGGCTCCATTGTCAGCTGCCACAGCTGCCAGCTGCATGCGCAGTTCCTCCTTCTCTTCCTCCTATTTCCGTCGTAGAGCCAGCTTCTCCCGATGTTCCGTAGACTTTTGGTGCTCCTCCATGATTTCTGCACTTTGGGAGTCGAAGTTACAAGCTGGGCAGGACAGGACATCGTAATATTCGGTGTCGTCCACCAGGTCATGGTAATATTCGGTGTCGTCCTGAGCTAGACCAGTGAGAGGGTCGTCTATTTCCTCCATACCCAGCTGGACGTTAGCCAGCTCTTGTTCCAAATCCAGACATCTTTCCTGAAGAGACTTCTTCATGTGTACCTCTGCATCCAGCTTTTTCTGGGCTTTCAGCAAGTCGTTTACTAGTGACCTCATTTGCGATTTTAATACTTCAACTTCCTTTGGAGATTGATTGATCGGACTATGCAATCCCTCTACCGGAGCAGCTGTTTCAGCGGTCTGTTGTTCTACAGTGACGTGAGTCAGCGTACTTTTGGCATCCAATGGCTGCTCTGTTGCAGTCGTTTCAGTCTGTGTCGTCACATCAGCCATCTCAATGACTTTTGAGAGCTCCGAACCCTTTTCCTTTGAAGATCGCAGCTCGTGTTCAAGTTTTTCCCATTTCAGAGTCTTGTCCCTCAGCATATGAAGGAGTTGGCTGACCGTTAACTCTTCTGACACCAGATTATGGCACGCACCTTCAGAACCTGAATCAGCTTTGATTCGTTCGGCCTCCTCGCGCAGATGGTTGGTGTGCTCCTGCTCCATTTTCTCCATCAGTTGCTTCTGTTGCCTTTCCAGATTCTCCCACTCTGTAACAAAGAACTTTTTTATTTCATTCATCTCTTGCTCAAAACGGCGAATCATTTGTTCTAATTGCTGTTGTAGTTTGAAATGGAGTTGAGTTCGAGCCCAGTGTCCCTCAAAAATGTGCATATCAGTAGACTTGACAGACTCAGAATTCTCTGTTAAACTATGTTGTTGTTGCTCAGTGGAATTCTGTGCTGAAACTTTGTCTTTTGCACATGGGTTGGTCTTACCATCATCAGTTCTAGAGTCTGGGCTGATTATCTGCACCGAGTTCTCACTCTTTATGGCTTTTAGCGAATGCCAGTCCATATTTATGTTTCTAAACCACTCCCGGCCTAGTAGTGGTGGACCTCCCTCCGGTAGCACATATAAGTCCATTATTTGACTTCCTTCGCCCTTGTTGGCCACTGCAACCTTTATTGTCCCGATGGGGTACACTCTCTGCCCCGTGTAGGTTGTCAATATAATCTCCGTATCCTGTAGGGGAATATGTTGGAATAACCTTCTGCAATCTTTCTTATTCATGATCAACAATGCCGATCCAGTGTCCAATTCCATTTTTACTTGGACTCCTTCTATCTGAAGAGTAACCCAAATTGTCTGGAGGTCTGCACCCTTACCAACGTTGAGTACCCTTAAGCTAGCCAGTTCAATACTGCTTAAGCCAGCCAGTTCATTACTGCTAGCGTCTGAATCGGACTCCTGTTCGGCCACCTTGTGTACCTTTGCGTATTTCCCTTGCGGTGACTTCTTGTTGCTGGTCTTCTTCCCTGACCTGCATACTCTAGCTATATGTCCAAGCTTACCACATGTTCTGCATTCTTGGTTTTTAAACCAACACTGGTTCTGATCATGCGTTGTCTTTCCACAACGATAACATTTAACAGAACTCACACCCAATTTGTGTGCACTGAGCTCCGGTGACCGTAGCTGCATTGCTGCCGTGCCTCTCGCTGCGGCTTCGTGTGCTGCTGCCATAGTGACCGCCTTCTCAAGCGTCAGCTCATTCTCCTCGAGCAGTCGCTTTTGTGTATCTTGTTTAAATAAACCACACACAAATTTGTCTCATAGTGCATCTGTCAGTCCCGTTCCAAACTGGCAATATTTCGCTAATTTACGCAATTCCAGCAAATATTCAGCATTGCTTTCATGCTGTAGCTGCCTTCTGTCGTAAAATTTAAATCGTTCCGCTAGCATCAGCGGCGTGGGGTTTAGATGATCTTTCAGGACAGTAACAATCTCATCGAACGTCTTATCCGCCGGTTCATCTGGTGATAACAGGTGTTTCAATTGCCCGTATGTCTTCGCACCCATTAAATTTAATAATGTTAGAGCTTTATCTTGGTCACGAATTTTATTGGCCTTACAATAATTTTTTACTCTTTCAACATATATGGCCCAATCTTCGAGGTCACTATCAAAGGTGCTAATATTCCCGTGTTTAGACATTGTAGATTTGCAATTTCTCAGATTTTATTTTCTTTACTTGTTATCAAAGATGGCGGCTTCCCGCTCTTGCCGTCGTCCTCCGCCCACAAAATGGCGGTTTTCCCGCGCTTGGCGGTCTTCACCCGTCCCCCGACGCCGTCTCCCTTCAGCCCCCGAGTGCGGCCGTTATCTTCGCTGCGATCGCCCGAGTGCGGCCCTTATCAGCGGATGCGATCGATGGCCCGGCTGCGCCTCGCACTTGAAAGCGGCCCGGCCCTTATCAGTGCTTGCGATCGATGGCCCGGCTGCGCCTCGCACTCCAAAGCCCTTATCTCCCGATCGCGATCGATGGCCCGCGCTGTGCACCACGGCTCTCGCGCCTTCAATTTCTGCAGCCGCTGCCCTTTCAGCCCGAGTGCGGCCCTTATCGGTGGTTGCGATCGATGGCCCGGCTGCGCCCCTCACTACAAAGCGGCCCGGCCCTTATCTGCCGATCGCTATCGCCCTGTACCTCTGTCTTCCCCAGCCCTGTCTTCTACTCCGGTTCACAAGCTGATGGAGGCTTCAGGGTCCTAATGCCTGTCACTTCCAGTGGGGTGGTGTGGTTTGAAACCTCTCTTCAACCGCCGTGGAATAACTGCCGCAGGGTAAGAACCTGACTCGTCGCCAGTGTTAAGTCTGTGAATTATTTAGTTAATTAAGACACAGACTAATGAGTAACAATAAAAACAGGTCTTTACTGGTTGGAGGTAGGGACTATACTGAATACAAGATTACTGCACAGTGCTTATATACCGGTGTGTTCACCCCCGGTATTACGTCTACAGCAGCCTGAGAAAGTAGTACATCTCTTAAGGTGGAACAGGCTTAAGCTCTCTTAAGGTGGAACAGGTTACATACACAACACCCTTCCCTTCCTTTCCTGGGATTACTACTATCTCGCCGTCCTTTCCTTTACTTGCCCCCCATAGGCAATGACTTCTCAAATCTACTAGGATCCCGTGGCCTACAATAAAGTCGGCTCCCAGGACCCCTCTTCCACCTTCCACTTCCCATTTCACCAGGACACTGGTCCACTTGGAGTGGAGCGGTCCTAACCGAATGGCGAGCGGGATGGAAAACAAGCTGGCCTGTTCTTTGCCTGTGAACCCCGACAGACTGTATGGGACCCCGTTAGATAGAGGTGAGGTGGTGGGGTTATCTGAATGGACCACAGTGCATAATGCCCCCGTGTCCAACAGATAGGTCCCCTTCACGCTTTCCACCTCCATCTCCACGAGGGGTCTTTTCCATTCATCGTACCGATGGGAACACAGATAAAAAGGCTGTGCTGGCTCGAGTCAGGGCTGTGGGTTGGATGGGGCTGACGGGGTCAGAGCACCGGTAGTGGCTGCTACTCTCCCGTGGCCAGTCAATAAGGACCACATGGTGTTCAAGAATGACTTGACCACTGCGGGAGGGATTCCCGCCTCCACCCTTTGGGCTGGGGCTGCGGAATTCTTTCCCTTGTTATCTTTCCAAGGGTTTTTGCACTCCTTCTGCCAATGACCATCCTTCCCGCACCCGTAACAATTCGTCTTTGTGTTGGGGGAGTTATTCCCTTCCTGATGCCACGCTTTCCTACCCGGTCCAGGTTTTACCTCATGCACCTTCCCCTTGGGTGGGTGTGCATCGGTTCCCCTACCATTTTTATAGGCTAGAGTCAACTGTCTGATCACCGTAAGTTCGGTGGTCTGGGGGTTCTTGGGGTCGAACCAGACTTCTGCCTTGGCCCGGACCTGTGGCAAGCTGTTCGCCACCAGGCAACGGAGCCAATGGGCCAGGGGATCCCCGTTCAGGAACGCCCGGTTCGGCATCCCCGGACAGGCACTCTGGTACACCGGCCATAACCGGTCCGCGAAAGCCTGCGGGGTTTCCCCTGTGAGCTGGACCATCTTCCCCACACGGGAGAAAGGACTTCCCTTATTCATCCCCATGGCCTCCAGAACTTCATCCCTGAGCGCCTCATACCCGCTTTGCCCTTTCTTACACTCATCAGAGAGGGATTGGAGAAGCCTACTCTCCAGGGAGAATAGCAGCATTTTGGCCTGCTCAGCGCCATCGCAGTCGTTGATGCGGGCTGCCTGCTCTACTTCCCTGAAGTGGATCGAGGGGTCTCCCTTTTCGGAGAGCTTCGGGATATGGTTGACCATAGCCCTAAGCTGTTGGGTGCTATAGGGTAATACGAACTGGTTTTGGAGGGGTCCCTCATTGTCGCCATTGACGGGTGGGCCGAACCTCCGATGCTGGGCTGGGCACATCGGTCCCGGCTCTGAGCTCTCTGGCGGGGGTTGCTCCACCTCCGCTTCCACCTCTGGCTCCACCCCCCCTTGCTGCCAGACCTCGCTAAAACCTGGCGCTACGGGTGGTGGTCGTGAGACCTCCTGTTCCTCAACCGGGTCATCCCTGGGCACTACCAGTGATGTTTTAACTGTCCTCCCCTCGTTCCCCATAAAATCCGCCTGGCCTGCCTTCGGGCTTATGAGGCACACCATGCCTTTTGCCTTCCTCAGGGCCAGGCTCAGACTTTCTATCCGTTCCTTGCAGGGGCCATGATCTGCATCTTCAAACCTCTGTTTGCTCGCTAGCTTATAGGCTGCCTTTACCTCCTGTACTTTCTCCTCATGCTCCCTAACTTGCCTTGCTAGGCGGGTGTTCTTTTCCCACAACTTAACTCATTACCCTTAGCTTCGGTGACTTGGCACTGTAGGTATTGCAACTGGGCCTTGTGTTCTCCCATTAAATACAACCTCTCCTGATTCAGAGCCTGCAATGCTACCATTAACTTCTCCCCTGCTAGAGCCTTATCCTGGATCTCCAGGGCTGACTCCTTTAACTCGGCTGCCTGTGCTGCAACGAGCCTGTCCAAAAGCTGGACCTGCTTTTTGAAACACATCAGCCAGACTGCCTTCTCTAAGGACTTCTTGTGTTCCTTCCCCTCTGTCCACTTAGCTGCTGCATCTACCGGATCCCCAGCCCTTAACAGAGTGGTGATCCACTTCTTTGTGATATTCAACTTGCTAAACACATAATCAGAAATCCTTTCCTCCATCATGGTTTGCTCATCCGAACCATTGTCTACTGTATCGCAACCCTGTTGCCGGAGTCCTGCTGCGGTCGCCATTTTCTGTACGGGGTGGTGTCGTGGTGCCCAGTCAGCTTTGCCTCTGGCTGTCCCTTGAGCGGTTCAAATCGCTCCCACACCCCTGGGTTCTAGACACCGGACTTAGTTACAGGCGGCGATACAGAAAATCGAGTAGACAAGTGGTTTGGTGTAAGAAAACCAAGATTTTATTAAAACAGAATAAAACACAGTCTGAGAGAATTACTGGTATAAAATACAGGCATAAACAATTACACTTATTCAGGGAATGGGGAACACACGGCACTTCAAGGGAAAAACAATTACATTAACAATTCCCCTTATCCTTATCCCACCCCCCATACCTAACTAGATTAAGCTATGAGGGGCCAGGAATTCATGCTCACCAATCCAAAACCTGTTGCTTTAACATTGTGAGTTTTGAGGTTTGGTCTTCTGTCCTTTGGGGTACTCCATCACCACATGGTCTTAGGGCGCGGCGCTGGAGTTGTTGATGCGACACACCTTCCCTCTCCTCAGCTACCGTCATCGTCTCGTCGCGATGGGTTTTCTTCTTCTTCTCCCTCGGGCGGCTATCAGCGATAAAGTTGCGGCTGTGGATCGGTTGGCGGTTTTCACTGCTTACAAGATTTTACTACCCATCCTTTGAACGCTAGCATATTCGTTGTGGGCGTGGACACTTGCGTCTAACGCCTGCTTATTTGCAGTGTTCAAATGCCAACTTATTCTCACTGTCCATACATGCACTGCTAATTTCTTCCCCAAACGCCAGCTTATAACTGGGCGTTTGGTTTTTATCAATGCGTCTTTTGCTGCTCTTCTCTGCTCTCGTCGGTGTTACCTTCTTCTTCATCTCGTCTCGTCTCGTCTGCCCGTTCATAGCCTGTGTGTCCTGTGTGACTTTGAACTCGGGTCTCGTTCTCCTCCCGCGTTTGGTCCCGGTGTAATTGTCAGGGTTGCTGTCACGGGGCCGTGTAGAAACGGGGCCGTGCTGTCCGGGCGAGGCTGGTGCTGGACCCAAGTGCAGACAGACGAGGCGAGAAACAGATATGCAGTCTTAAATAACAGTACTTTACTAGAATCACACAGGTAAACAGTTACGAAACATAGGAGCTCAAGACAAGTTACCACATAGGCAAATGGCTAGTCAAGATAGGAACTCAAGACAAGCTACCGTGAGGCAACCGGCTTGTCAAGGCTGAGCTCAAGACAAGCTACCCCAGGGCAACCGGCTTGTCAAGATAGGAACTCAAGACAAGCTACCATGAGGCAACCGGCTTGCCCAAACTAAGCTCAAGGCAAGCTACCACAGGGCAACCGGCTTGTCCAAAACTGAGCACCTAGTCAAGACAGAGCACCTTGTCAAGACTAACTCCCTTGTCAGGACTGAGCCCAGAGGGAAGAAACCACAGAACTTAAATACAAGCAAAAACAGGTGAAACCAATAAACCAGATAAAAGGCAGTTAAGTAATAAACAGGAGAAACAAGTAACAATTAACAAAGGAAAACCAACCAGTGAAAGTGCCATCTAGGGGTTACTGAAGGAACTGACCAGCACCCTCACAGTAATGGGTGTCCTTGGTTGTTGAGCGGTGCGGGGAGCGAGAAGAGAACCCGCCACGAGGCCAGGGCGCGAGTACGAGCAGCAGCAGGCCAAGGCCACAGACAAGAGTCAATGGAAGAGAGCTAAGAGCTACTGATGGGCCTACAGTTATACCCGTTCTTCCACTCCTTATCTGCGCGCCAAATCAGGTCAGTCCATTGTTTAACTTTTGGTGGGCTTGGTTTAAATGATTACAACCATTTGTTTTAATGACTTTAGGAGAGGTTGTCTCCGGGTCTAATGGCCCCGATGTCCTTGTTGCTTTGTCATGGATAAGACTTAATTGTCCCCATCCTACCTTGATGGCTACTGTGAGCTGTTATCGATTAAACATGCAGAAAGCTAATGGCCATGGTTGTAGGCCCATTCTACTTTGATTGGACTCTAGTCAAATAAATGCGTATTCTGTGTTTACCCTGTCTGGCAGGCTTCAAAGAGTCCCTGTTCACAGATTCCTGCATTTTAAATATCATCCCTGAGCCTACTTGTCTGCAGAGTCTTGCCTTTAAAAATCCTGTCAATTTTGGTCACGAGGTTTACAGAAGCCATTTTGGGTACCCTGCTTTTAAATAACTTGTCCAAAACAGGGTCCCTTGATCCATAACTCGGGGAGTGCAGGAATTTTGAGAAGCCTGCAACTTACAGGGTGGTGGGAGGTGCTGAGTTGCTTCTGGTTGGGAGTCTGGAATAGGCATGAGTTGTTTCTTAGTGGGTGGGTGGGGGTGATTTGCTACTTACTGGGTAGGGAGCAAGTTACTGCTAAGTGGAGAGAGGAATAGGCCTAAATCTGTTTTTGCTGGTGGTGGGGGTGATAAGCTGTATCTCAGCAATGGATGCAGGTTTTTCTTAGTGAAGGAAAAAAAAGGCTAACCTTGTGCTCAGTGGGAGGGAAGTCCAATTTGTGCTCAGTAGGGGAGGGAAGAAGGCTGAGTTTTTCTCTGGTTGGGGGTTGGGATGGGGGTAAGATTGTCGTTGTCCTCAGTAGGAACAGGCTATAAGTCCAGGTTTGTTCCTCACTGAGAATGGGGTGTGGCAGGACCTCTTTGTCATCAATTAGGGGTGGGGAAGGCTGAGTTTACACTCAGTGAGGGGATGATGGATTTGTCTCTGTTCAGTCAGGGGGTATAGGGTTAGTAGCCTGATTTCTGTTCAGTGGGTTCGAGGGTCTTCTGGCAGCATTCCTGTTCAGTGAGTGGGGGTAGTCTGACTTCCTTTCAGGGATGGTGCTTTGTGCACTGATTTATGTTCAGTAGTGGGGTGTATGGATTTCAGCTTTGTGGAGGGGTGGCTATGGCCTAACTGTTGGTGAGTTGGGCGGGGGATGCATTTGGTATTCTAGATTCAGCTCAGTGGGTGGAGGTTGATAGTTGTATCTCTGCTCCATTGAGGGGGTTTACTGTGGGTGTATTTGGGGGGGCGGGGTTAACTTCTACTCATATGTGGGCAGGTGGGGTGTAGGTGCCCTGATTTCAGCTCAGTGGGGATGTGGAGTTAGGTGCTAAGATTTCTGCTGAGTTGCAGGGGTTGGGTGGTGAGTCATGGTATGGGGGATTTGTCAATTGTTTTAACTGCTTGAAGTGTTCCAGTTTCTTACCTTGGTTTGTGGCACAGAGCAAATGGTCACTGCTTTGGATTACAAGTTTTCGATTATTTGTCAATTCAGTGTGTTCTTGGCCATCATCATGCTCTCTCTCCTCTGAGTTCACTTCCCTCCGATCCTACCTTAATCTCTCACTCCATGTAAACTCCCCAACCCATAGTCATGGCCACCCCCTTAACCTTGCCATCTCTCATGCCCTCGCAATGCCTATCGTGTCAATCGCAGATAAGGCCATCTCTGACCACTTCCTCATATCACTCTCCAACCGCATCCCCCGTCCACCCCCCGCCAACCCTACTTCCTTCTGTGTCCATCCCTGGAAAAAACTCTCTCCCAACTCTCTTACAACTGCACTTATGAAATCCCAACTGTCCTGCCTCTGGCCCTCCATTCACCAAGACTTATCTGCAGCTACCGATCTGCTCAACATACCCTCACCACCACCTTTGATGCACTAGTCCCTATTAAAACAACTACTCTCTCTCACCCTGGCTGTTCCCCCTGGTATGGCCCTCATCTTCACTCCCTTAAGTCCAAGGGACACAGACTTGACCGGATATGGCGGACAACTGGTTGAGCCATTCACTGCCAGATCTGGCTGGACCACATAAAGCATTATCGGGTCCTGCTCTCGTCTGCCAAAATTGCTCACTATTCCAGGATTATTCTGGAATGCAAAGATAAACCCCAGCTTCCATTCTCCACTGCTAACTGTCTTCTTAAACCCCTCTCCCCGTCTCCTCCACCCTCACCTCCGACAACAAGTGTGAGAAGCTCATGGACTTCTTTGTCTTTAAATTGAGACCATCCGTTCAGCTGCCTCTGCCACTTCCCTTCCGTCCCCATGCCCACCGGGCCAAACTTCTTCTAAAGTTACCCCCTGCCCTAGCCCTGAACTTGCATCTTTCTCCAGTTTCTCGCCAATCTCTCCTCATGACCTCTCCGCACTCACCTTGTCCATGAGACCTACTTGCTGCTCCCTCGACCCTATTCCTACCAAACTGCCGGCCACCCAACTTCCTTTAATGGTTCTCTCTCCTCAGGTGCTTGTCCCCCTCTCTCTCAAATCTGCCGTCATCACCCCTCTCCTCAAAAAAAACCCTTGACCACTCTGTCCTTGCAAATTACCACCACATCTCCAACCTTCCATTCCTCTCCAAAGTCCTTGAATGTGTTGTTGCCTCTAAAATCCGTGTCCATCTTTCCCGCAACTCCATGTTTAAATCCCTCCAGTCAGGTTTCCGCCCTTGCCACGGTACAGAAATGGCTCTCATCTCAAATGACATCCTTTGTGACTGTGACAAAGTTAAACTATCTATCCTCGTCCTTCTTGACTTGTCTGCAGCCTTTGATACAGTTGACCACTGCATCCTTCTCCAACGTCTCTCCACTGTCATCCAGCTGGGTGGGACTGCACTCGCCTGGTTCCATTCTTATCTATCTAATCGTAGCCAGAGAGTCACAATGGTGGTGTATGTGCCTTTAAGAGCCCCCTGTGTACTGTAATGCCGGTAATGGCCACTCGGGCTATATAAGCCTGTATATTGTCTTGTATCTGTTAGTTCACCTCCAGACTTTGTTCAGTAAACAACTGTGAAACCAACTCCTGCCTTCCGTGTCTCCATTAACACATGGATACAACAGTGGTGACGAATTGGAAATGGACTTACCTGCAATTCGGCAGCACCTCAAGGAGATCGATTCCTCAGACGAAAGTCGAAGAAAAGCAAGAAAGAAAAAAAAACAAAAAAAAAACTGTGGTTTCACCAGCTAGCCGAGCTGGTGGCAGGTACTGCAATAATCCTTCCTGGGCGGCGGGCTGGGGCTCCATCGGCTGGCTCTGCAACGGGGCCGAGCAGCGAAGGCAGAGGCAAACAGAGAGAGAGAGGGGGAGCACTTGGGAGACGGCCGGCGCTGCAAAGCAGGTCGGCGTTCGGACCAAGCAGAGGGAGGGAAAAGTCCCAGAGAGTCCGGCGGGAACGAGTCTCCACCTGTAAATAAAAACCGCGGAAAGCAGCGTTGTCAGCAGCAGCAACGGCGGGAAAGCGCAGGAAGCGCCATTTTTTTTCTGCAGGGAAGAAAGGAAAGCGCGGGAGGCGCCATTTTATTTTCAGGATGCCTAAGGCTGGCAATATTAATGCTTTCGATAATGATATAGAGGATTGGACCACATATGTGAAAAGAGTGGAGGTATATTGCACAGCAAATGAAATAGAAGATGATAAAAAGGCATCAGTAATTCTAAATCTAATGGGCGCAAGGACATACGGGCTGTTACGAAACTTAATCACTCCAGCCAAACCAAAGGACAAGAATTTTAAGGAGATTGTTGATAACCTACAGGAGCACTTAAACCCAACACCGCTGCTGATAGCGGAACGATTCAAATTCTTCAAGAGGAATCAGCACAAGAATGAAAGTAACGCTGATTACATCACCGAATTAAGGAAGCTATCAAAGCACTGCCAATTCAGGGCAGGACTGGCAGATTCTCTTCGAGACAAATTCGTCTGTGGTCTCCTAAGTGAAGGAACACAGAAAAGGCTACTTTCTGAGAAGGATTTGACGCTGGACAGGGCTTTCAGTATGGCTGTATCATACGAAGCAGCCGCAAGAGGAGCTGCAGAGATACAGCAAAAGCCACAGGACTTCGGCACCCATGAAATGACACAGGGTTTCGAGAGATGTTATCGCTGTGGCAGATCCACCCATGACCAAAGGGACTGCTGGTTCAAGGACAAAGCATGCAGGCAATGCGGAAAGATTGGACACATTGCACGTGTATGCCGATCTGGACACAAAAAATCCACGGACAGGAAAAAAATCAATAAGGAAAAGTACAGAAAGGTACAAATGATGATGGACAGTAGCTCCGAAGACCAGAAGAGCGATAGCGACTCCGGAAACAAGAGACTAAGCTGTCTCAAATTACATAATGTAATTGCCAAAAAAGATTACCAGACCATTTGGGTTACCCTCACGATAGCGGGGACCCAGTTAAAATAGAGCTAGGTACAGGATCAGCTCTGACCGTCATAAGTCGACGGGATTACGAGCGGCTATTTCCGCATATACCTTTGAAAGACACATCCATTATCTTGAAAACATATACGGGGCAGAAAGTATACCCCAAAGGGAAAATAAGGGTGCCTGTTGTATACAACGGCAAGGAAATACAGAAGTTGTATTTATACGTTCTGCAAGATGGTGGTCTACCGCTGTTGGGACGTGAATGGATCAGGAAGATACGTTTAGACTGGCACTCCATTCAGGCACTGACGGTGACCAGTAAGAAAAAAAATGATGATGATGTCATACCTGAACGATTAAAAGACATCTTGGCCAACGCCAAGGAAGTGTTTCAACAGAAACTAGGAACCTTGAAAGGCATCACCGCCTCAATAAAAGTGGAAGATGCGGCAATTCCCAAGTTTTTTAAGGCAAGGCCGGTGCCATACGCAATTCGTCCAGCAGTCGAGGCAGAGCTGGAGAATTTGGAAAAGGCAGGCGTCTTATCCAAGATAGATTGGAGCGAGTGGGCAACACCCATTGTCCCGGTCATGAAGAAAACGTTGAATAATGATAAATCTGAAGAACAGAGAAAAATTCGCATCTGTGGGGACTTCAAGGTGACTGTAAACCCGGTCCTTCACATGGTACAGTATCCTCTTCCGAGGATAGAAGATATTTTCACCTCACTATCCGGAGGGAAACGTTTCACCAAAATTGACTTGGCACAGGCATATCTACAGATGGAGGTTGAAGAGGCCTCTAAAAAGTATCTCACGATAAACACACACAAAGGCCTGTACCAGTACAATCGACTGGTTTTCGGAGTAGCATCAGCTCCAGCTATCTGGCAAATAGCTATGGAGCAAGTCCTGCAAGGGATTCCGGGGACTCAATGCTACCTAGATGACATCCTTGTAACAGGAGAAAACAACAACGAGCACCTTGCCAATTTGGAGCAGGTGCTCACTAGGCTGAGAGAACGGGGCCTACGGGCAAATCGCCCAAGTGCGAATTTTTCCAGAAACAAATATCATATTGTGGCCACATAATTAACGAGGAAGGGTTGCATAAGTCACCTGAAAAAATTGAAGCGGTCATAAAAGCCCCAGCACCTGAAAATGTTTCACAATTAAGGTCGTTCCTGGGATTGATAAATTACTATCATAAATTTTTACCGAACTTGTCAACTCTTCTGCACCCTCTTAACGAACTGCTACAAACGGGAGTAATTTGGAAGTGGAGCGAACACTGTAAACGTGCCTTCCATAAATGCAAAGGCTTGATCACGTCCAAGGAAGTTTTGGCTCATTACAACCCATCACTGCCAATCAGACTGGCGTGCGATGCATCCCCTTACGGCGTAGGAGCGGTATTATCGCATAGATTCCCTGATGGCTCGGAGCGGCCGATAGCTTTTGCGTCACGCTCATTGAACTCAGCTGAGCGTAACTATGCCCAGGTCGACAGGGAAGCACTCAGCCTGGTATGGGGAGTGAAGAAATTCAACCATTACCTACACGGACAAAAATTTACCTTGTTGACTGACCATCAACCCCTCGTCTCCATATTCAACCCTAAAAAGGGTGTTCCCATTATGACAGCGCAAAGGCTACAGAGGTGGTCCCTTTTCCTAGGGGCACACCAATATGACATAGAATACAAAGGATCAAAACAGCATGGGAATGCTGATGGTTTATCACGCCTACCGTTGCCAACGGTAGAAGAGGCACCTACAGTAGACCCAGTGGAGATGTTCCACTCAACCATAGTGGAATGTCTACCAGTAACAAATTCTGCCATTGAAAAGGAAACGAGAAATGACCCGACTCTCTCACGAGTCTACGATTTAACGGTGAAGGGATGGCCAGCACATGGCGAACCACTGTTGCCAGCATTCTCACAAAGAAGAGAACAGCTGTCAGTGTGCCGAGGAACCTTGATGTGTGGATCCAGAGTGGTGATTCCACCCAAACTCCAGGATAAAGTGCTAAAGGAGCTTCACGAGGGGCATCTGGGTGGAGTGAAAATGAAGAACCTAGCCAGAGCGTTTGTGTGGTGGCCAGGTATCGATGGAGACATCGAAGAAATGACCAAGAGCTGCCTAGGATGCCAGAAGGTCCAAAACGCCCCACCACAAGCCCCTCTACATCCATGGGAGTGGCCCTCATCTCCATGGCAAAGGGTACACATCGACTTTGCTGGTCCATTTATGGACTCAATGTTCTTAATCGCGGTTGATGCATACTCCAAGTGGCCAGAGGTAATAAAGATGTCCTCCACCACCACGGAAAAAACCATCACAATATTAAGGACCATATTTGCCAGGAATGGGCTGCCTGAACAGATCTGTTCTGATAATGGACCGCAATTTGTGTCCGAAGAATTCAGGAAGTTCTTAAAAAACAATGGGGTTACGCACTACATGTCCGCCCCATACCATCCCGCCACCAATGGATTGGCTGAAAGGTTTGTCCAGACCTTCAAGAAGGCCATAAAGGCCATGGGTAATGAAGACATAAAACTTCAGCATAAGGTAGATAACTTCTTGTTTGCATACAGGAATGCAACACATGTGGTTACAAACCAAACTCCCGCCATGATGTTCTTCAATAGAAGCCTAAGATGCCGGCTGGATTTGATCAAGCCAAACATCAGAAGGGACGTGGAGAACCTGCAATTTCAAGGCATGAATGAAAGGCCAACCAGAACCTTCCAGATATGTCAACAAGTTTTGGCCCGGGACTACCGTACCGAGAAATGGCAGCCTGGAACTATTTGTACACGACTAGGACCGCTGATGTATACCGTGGACATTGGAGAAAGCATAATAAGGCGCCATGCTGACCAGATCATAGAGTCATCCGAAAAGGGACAACCTACACCACAACTCTATACGCCTAATGATGAAGCAGAGATACCCATAGTATCTACCTCCGATCCGGTGATACTGGAACCAGGTGAACCCGACACTGGCATTCAAGCCGAATCAGCCTTGCCAAAAGAACCTACTACACCACCAGAAACTACTACACCACCGAGGCGTTATCCGGACTGAGTCAGGAAGCCTCCAGAGAGACTAACTTATAATTGATTAACTGCAGCAAATGTGTAGATTATTGTTCTTGTAACATGTTAATTAATGATTACTTAAAATATTATGTACTGGTTGTCTAAAAGGGGAGGAATTGTGGTGTATGTGCCTTTAAGAGCCCCCTGTGTACTGTAATGCTGGTAATGGCCACTCGGGCTATATAAGCCTGTATATTGTCTTGTATCTGTTAGTTCACCTCCAGACTTTGTTCAGTAAACACCTGTGAAACCAACTCCTGCCTTCCGTGTCTCCATTAACACACGGATACAACAACCTGCAATGGCTTCTCTTCCCACTCCTGCATTGTTACCTTTGGTGTCCCCCAAGGATCTATCCTTGGTCCCCTCCTATTTCTCATCTACATGCTGCCCCTTGGTGACATCATCTGAAAACACTGTCAGTTTCCACATGTATGCTGATGACTCCCAGCTCTACCTCACCACCACTTCACGCGCCCCCTCTCCGGTCTCTAAATTGTCAGACTGCTTGTCCGACATCCAGTTCTGGATGAGCAGAAATTTTCTCCAATTGAATATTGGGAAGACCAAAGCCATTGTTTTCAGTCCCCGCCACAAACTCCATTCCCTAGCCACTGACTCCATCCCTTTCCCTAACATCTGTCTGAAGCTGAAACACACTGTTTGCAAACTTGGTGTCATATTTGACCCTGAAATGAGCTTCTGGCCACATATCTGCGGCATAACTAAGACCGCCTATTTCCACCTCCGTAACATTGCCCTTGCTCATCCTTTGCTGAAACCCTCAGCCATGTCTTTGTTACCTCTAGACTTGACTATTCCAATGCACTCCTGGCTGGCCTCCCACCTTCTACCCTATGTAAACTTGAGGTCATCCAAAATTCGGCTGCCCGTGTCCTAACTCGCACCAAGTCCCATTCACCCATCACTCCTGTGTTCGCTGACCTGCAATGGTCAAGCAATGCCTCGATTTCAAAATTCTCACATCCGTGTTTTCAAATCCCTCCATGGCCTCACCCCTCCCTATCTCTATAATCTCCTCCAGCCCCGTAACCCCCTGAAATATCTGCGTTCCTCTAATTCTGCTCTCTTGAGCATCCCTGATTATAATCGCTCAACCATTGGTGGCCGTGCCCTCTGTTGCTCAGGTCCTAAGCTCTGGAACTCCCTCTCTAACCCTCTCCGCCTCGCTACCTCTCTTTCCTCCTTTAAGACACTCCTTAAAACCTACCTCTTTGACCAAGCTTTTCGTCACCTGCCCTAATTTCTCCTTATGTGGCTTGGTGTCAATTTTTTTTTGTCTTATAATACTCCTGTGAAGTGCATTGGGATGTCTTACTATGTTAAAGATGCTATATAAATACAATTTGTTGTTGTATCACATTATCATCTCTGGCTGCTGGGGGTCTATGGACACCGAAATCTCTGCTCACTGGGGGCTGATTAGGAATTTGACTACTATGCTCATGGAGGGGGTGTGGTGTCTACAGGAATGTCTGCTCACTGGAGGAGATGGTTGAGGTTAATCTTGACCTTGTATCAGTGGGAGAATTGTGAGTGAGGGTGGTTTACACTCAATATCATTTTACCATTTGATTTGTCTACTTAGGAAGTACTTCTGAATGATGAACACGTTCTGATCTCTTTGATTTTTTTTAAACTTTGTTCTGCTCACTTGCATGTATCTTGGGTGCATGGGACCACAATTTTTTCTGTGAAAGAAATACTTTAGGGCCTCTTAGGGTGAGTAGGGTTCTGTCGCATAACATTAGGTGCTCCAATTGTAATTTCCCAAACAATAACAAGCTGTTAAAGCATCTTTTCTCACTCAGAAATATTTTTTGCAACAAAAGAATTACAAAGGAACAATTGAATCTTAATACTGACTAACCCTGTTCTTACTCTGCTCTTCTACAATACTGAAGTTCATAAGTTCCTTCTCATCTCTGACATCCCTACTGTGACACTCATTTTTTGAGAGAAGTTTTCTTCGACAGTCCTCTAAGTATTTCTGTGCTGCTAGCAAATGGAAACTGGGAAACAGAGAATCATTAATTGTTAAGAAGTAAAGGGAATGTGTGCCATAATTAGAAGTGATAATGAAACTTTCACTGTTGAAAGCAGACTTTAGTAAGTGGCCTGTATGGTGGTAATAGAAGTTTGCTAATTGCCAAGAGAAAAAGAAAAGTTCATTAAAACTCTGAGGCCTAGAAATTCAGTTGCGTTCGCCAGCCGTTAGCGCCTTAGGAGGGGTAGATCTCGAGCGCTAGGCACTTAGCACCCGGGCGCAGGACGATCTGCGCCTACGCCCAACTTCAGTAGACATTTAGCGCCGGCGCAAAGTGTTTGCGCGCGCTCAGCTGCGCGCGCAACTTATGACGTCATTTCGTCGTGCAACGCCCTTTGTGCGCCCCAAACCGGAACTTCAGTCGCGCCTGCCCAATGTGGGCGTGGCGGTGTTAAGAACTGTGAAGTGGAACGCAGCAGAGGCCCTGCAGGCCTCGGGGAGCGCTAATTAAAGGGCACTTACACTGAACTATAAAGGCCAGCCATTTTGCTGCAATGACTTTTCTGCAACGGATTTCTGGACAGAGACCAAGGAAGAGACCTTACTGATTTGGCCCAACATAGGAGAGGTATTTTTGGCTTCTGGCCAGAGCTTGGAAATTTGCCTCATTGTGATTTCATTGTTTGCAAGTATATTATGGGGGCTGCATGGGGTTCCAACCCTCAGTTCCAGCATTATGTGTGAAGGGCTCACAGACGCTGTGTGAGAGGGGCAGCCATGCCTAGACGCAGAGGGGGCATCAGGCGTCGGCAACGTAGGCCTTACCCACTCAGGGAATACCGCCAGCAGGTGTCCTATCTCACCATGACTGCCGCGCAGTGTGTTAAGAGGCTGCGCTTCAGAAGGGAGGTGGTTGCAGAGATCTGCCAGCTGCTTCACAGAGATCTGCGTCCACAGCTGATGTGCAGGATGTCTCTGTCGGTAGAAGTGAAGGTCACGGTGGCTCTGAACTTTTATGCAAGCGGCTCCTTCCAAGCCGCTGCTGGGGACATAGCTAACATCTCCCAGTTCGCCGTGCATCGCTGCATCCGGCAGGTCACCGATGCCCTTTTCACAAGGAGACACCAATTCATCTCCTTCCCCATGACCCTAGAGAGGCAGGAGCAGCGTGCAGTCGGATTTGCGAGGATCGCCGACTTCCCCATGGTGCAGGGCGCCATTGACTGCACGCATGTGGCTTTGCGGGCACCTATCGACAATGCCGAGGATTACCGCAACCGGAAGGGCTACCATTCCCTCAATGTACAGCTGGTGTGTGACCACAGGCAGCGCATCCTAGCTGTCAATGCCCGCTTTCCAGGCAGCAGCCACGATGCATTTATCCTGCGCCAGACTACTGTGGCTGACATGTTCCAGGCACAGCCTCCCCCAAGAGGATGGCTTATCGGGGACAAAGGCTATCCTTTGTGTACATGGCTCATGACCCCGCTCCACGCGCCCAGGACCCCTGCTGAGGAGGCATACAACGAAAGCCATCAAGCCACAAGGAACATCATAGAGCAAACGATTGGTGTCCTCAAGCAACGGTTCCGCTGCCTGGATCGCTCCGGCGGATCTCTGCAGTATTCGCCGGATAAAGTCTCCCAGTTCGTCGTCGTTTGCTGCATGCTGCACAACCTGGCTATCCGCAGGACTCAGGCACTGCCACCTCACGTTGGACCACCACCTCAGGAGGACGAGCAGGAGGACCATGAGGAGGAGGAGGAGGAGGAGGAGGAGGAGTACCAGCCCAGGAGGGAGCCACAAGGTCCAAGGGCCGTCCGTCGGCGGCTTATTGAACGACACTTCTAGGCCCCCTGTCAGGGAATGGCTTGTGGCAATGAAGGCACATGAATGCAGCCGCTCCGCAAGCCCTCAGCCGGTTACCGCAACAACCACTTGAAACATCACACATGGACAAGCTGAATAAAGAAAAAGCTTTATTGAACAAACTCAGGGCCCTTCCCACATGAAACCCAAAAACAGACAACACCCCCAAAAAACAGTCAAAAACATATCTCACTCCCACAACCTGGGTAGGAATAACAAAACTTGTCCATCCAAATGGCCTTCATCCTCGGCCTTACCAAAAGAACCCCCCCCCCATAGACAACACAACCACCCCCATATAAAAAAACATTTGCCAACACACTCTACTTTGTGTGCCGAGAGGGCGAGTCCTTGTCCAGGCTTTTCCGGCCCCTGGCCGACCTGCTGCTCCGCCTCAACCTGGGCCCTGTGGGTGCTGCAAGGCTGGGGGAAGGCTCCTGAGGGGCACATTGCGTGACGGCAGATGCCCTTGGGGGTCGGCCTAGACGAGCTCTGGCCCTCGAGGGGCCGGCTGCTGACTGCTGCAGCTGTGGCTGGGCAGCATCAGTCCCTCCAGCAGCTCGTCGCAGCTTCGCTGGGGGAGTGGCAGTGGCGGCTGCAGCAATGGGGGCAAGCTGGCTGATGCCAGGCGCTCGCTGCTCGCCTGAGACACTGGCACTCAGCCGGGCTGGCACTGCAGCAAGCGCAGCAATCTGGTGAAGGCCAGACCGCTGTGCTGCTGCAGCGCGGCGGGTGCCCTGGCGATGCCTGCCTGACACAGCGAGTGTGGCAGCAGTGAGTGCCCATACTGCCCTGGTCTGTGCCCGCATCAGACCAGCCAGTGACTGCACGGCACCACTGATCAACTGTCCACTCGCTGCCTGTGCTGCCCTGAATTCGTCCCGACTCGCGTCCTGTGCTGCCCTCAATTCGGCCCGACTCGCGTCCTGTGATGCCCCGAATTCGGCCCGACTCGCGTCCTGTGATGCCCCGAATTGTTCGAGACCCCTGGCCTGTGCTGCCGTGAGTTGTTCGAAACCCCTGGCCTATGAGGCCCCGAAATCGGACACACTATGAGCCAGGGACTCAATGGCCTCAGGCAACTGTGCCACAACCCCCATGAACTCGGCGTGCCGACGATCCGAGTCCGCGGACATTTGATCAAGGAGGCGCACCTCCTGGGCGAGGACCGTCTCCGGACTGGAGGCCGGACTCTCCCTCTGGGGAGAAGGCAGCCGAGCTGCCCGACCCTTCCCGCGTGGCTGCACGCCACTGGGCCCAGCAACTACACTCCCCTGCAACACTTCCCCCCTCTGGGGAGAAGGCAGCCGAGCTGCCCGACCCTTCCCGCGTGGCTGGACGCCACTGGGCACAGGAGCTACACTCCCCTGCAACACTTCCCCCCTCTGGGGAGAAGGCAGCCGTGCTGCCCGACCCTTCCCGCGTGGCTGGACGCCACTGGGCACAGGAGCTACACCCCCCTGCAACACTTCCCCCTGGCTCTCCTCCAGGGAAGACGTGTACCCTCCATTGCCATCCCCTGGCACGGATGAGGGTTCCCCCGATGGGCCGCCTTCCTCTTGCTCCTCCTCGTCCTCCTCTTCCGAGGGACTGACACTCGCAGCTTCAGGGACCTCCTCCTCACCAGCTGAAAGCAGGAAGGCACAAGAGTAGCTTTAGAGTGAGGACAGGGCATCAGCGAGGGAGGCATGAGTGGTGGCATTCTGCGCATTGGTCGGACAGTGGCAAAGGATGTAGATCTGAAGCGCAAGGGGAACGAGAGAGGTCCAAAAGGTCATGTCCTTACCATTGGGGCCCAGCACAGGGTCGGCACCTCCAATTGCAACGGGGCCAATCACCCGGGCACCCATGAGTCGACCCACGCGCTCCTCCAGGTCACTGAGCTGCTGGAACTGGGGATGGCCTCCCCCGGTAACAGTCCGGCTCTTCAGATTCTGGGCCAGCTTGGCCTGCAAGAGAAAGGACGGCCTCTAAGTACAGTGTGGTGCCCTGTTGTTGTGTGCACTGCCTCCCATGGTCGAATAGCTTGGCCAGTGTGTAAAGTGCAGAAAGTGCAATTGATGTTCATGCCAGTGCCATAGCTGCTGGATGAGGGCTGGCCATTAGGCCTTTGAGGTCCCTTTGCCCATAATGTGAGGTGCACATGCAAGGATGAGGAGCACACTGGAAAGGGTACTCACCCTGACAATCCGAGTGAGGTCATTAAACTTTTTCCGGCATTGGACAACAGTCCGGGGGACATCGCAGGTGGCTGTGACCCTCTGGGCGATATCCCTCCAGGCTCTCCTGTACACCCTGTTGGGAGGCTTCTTGCCACTGTCCGGGAACAAGATATGGCTTCTCTTCTCCAAAGCCCTAACCAGCACCTTTAAATCATGGCCAGAGAAGCGCTGCGCTCGCTCACGGGCCCTCTGCATCCTTCCTGGCGCTATTTCTCTCCAGCAGCAGTGTTTAGGCCTAGCTGGAGGGCTGCAGTATCCAGGGCGTGGCAGCAGACCAAGTCGACCCTTCCCCCTTTAAGAGCTGGCCGGCGCCAGGGTGGCTGCTGTCAATCAAAACATGACCGCACCTGCGCTGCGCCCGGCCTTGGCGGTATCAGTCTGCACCGCCGGCTTAGCGCCTAAGGATAGCCGTGCATCGCCAGTTTTAGCGCTCGAGCAAACTCCTTGGCCAAAGCTACTGAATTTCGGCGAACTGCCCTCCACTTTCCGGCGGGCGCAAACTTTAGCGGCCGCCCGACTTTACCGCCCCAAAAGTGGCTATACTGAATTTCTAGGCCTGAGTGTCTTATTTTTTTCACATTCTTTGCATGCTGCTTAGAACTTATCAATATCACATACAGGTAAGGATGTGCCCAACACTTACATTTAACAGCCTAATATAACCATAATCAGATCATTTACAACATGGTCTTGTGCTAAAACACAGAATACATTATTTTGTACAATATCTACAGGTCTACTCTCTCAGAGTCCTAGGTGCTGTAGAGCTGTTTTCCATACTTATATATAATTGTTACTTTTTAATAAAACAATAGGTTATTACAGTAAAAATAATTGATATCTGCGTAAATTCTAAAGCTAATAATAAATGATAAAATCAAGGTGGAATTCTTTTCATCTTTAAATATGTATCATTTATTTTTGCAAATCTATTTCCTTCATCGTGTTATGGGGAATATATTGATTCATTCAAGATTGGTTAAAATGTCTTTAAACTCTTTGAATACAATGAGCTATGACATCTTAAACATTTTTAAATACTTTACAAGTAATAAGAATGTTTAAAAAAATTAAAATTAGTAGAGTATCTTAGCAGAACTCCTATGAGATTGGTCATAAGTTGCATCTATCCTGTTTATAACTACAGTAATGCATATGGATTGCTCTATCATGAAGGTGAAGCTATATTTATAAGATGGCCCATTAAGCCCTCAAAATCTATTGCTGTGAACTAGCAAAATCCTAAGGTGAATAACATTTTAATTGTTCTTGGTGAGGGAAGTTTGCAGATTGTACATTTCCAGCTCCAGGGTAATCCGCAAACTTCCCTCACTAGTAGCAAATAATTTGTAATTAACTACATTTATTTTATACATTTGACACTATCGTGTGACACTTGAAATCTGCCAACACTCTCAAAACTTTTGTATATAACTAGTGGATCTCCCATGACATTGTTATGGTGAGTTGGAAGATATGTTGTTTTACGTTATTTGCTACAGCAATATTATCAAGGCCACTAATTTACCATGATCAAATAAGTGAAATTGCATTTTTATGACAAAGTACTGTGGGAATTTTAGTAGTATATTATGCGATTATACCCATATTTTTTATAGAGATTGCAAACTAGTGGTCTTGATTATTATTATATATTTGTTTATTTAAGTGCTCAATTTTATGTCTTACCTTTATTAAAGTGCAGAATACACTAAAAGATGATAGGGAAATTGCAGGTAGGTAGCAGGTATATCATGAATGAAGTGTCATGTGATTTAGTAGTACTGGCAGGCTGATCCATTTGCCTAGGAGCAGTGGGATGGGGGTACTAGGATGTGCAGGAAGTGGAGGTATTTTGGGATTTGGGAATATTGGGGAGTACTTGAGTTTGGGAATAATGGGAAAGAGATTCTAGAATCTGTGAGTCCTGGGAATGGTGTGTTGAATGAGGTGTGTTGGAAGTGGTGGGAGGGTGTTGCTGTGGTATAGCAATGGTAGGAGGACTATCTTGGGGTAATAAATAGACATTCTTATTATGAACACAGCTAGCTTTTGCTAGACCTTTTATTGAGCACATGTGGACTAGGTACGGTATCTGTAGAGGCTTCCATCTTGACTGCTGCCTTGTGGGTAGCCTAGTGCCTCATGGGTAATGTAGTCTTAATATATATACAGCTGGGTAGTGTAGTCTTATACATACAGCTATATACAGCTCTACACAGCTCTACGGCTGCACCTAGTGTCCACAATAGAATGACATGTTATTGATCATTACATCCCCCCTTCATTGAGGTTTAACAAAATCAATATCAATCAACTTTCAAGACAACAATAAAGATAATATCAGTAACACTTTTGTTAGTGCTCTATAAACATAAACATTTTCAAAACAGTCAACACATTTTCAAAGCTTTACATTGTACTCAAAGATTAAGTCTATCAGGCTCTTTTCCTTCACGTGTGGATCTTCTCAACACGGGTAAGTCTGATGTGTCTTCATGAGATTGTTCTGGCGGTGAATGACAAGATGCAGTTGCGGCATTGTCATCAATCTGGTCTTGAATAGTCTCTTGTGTTTTTAGGAGGGAACGGCGGTTCCTCCTGAGAATCTGTCCTTCCTCAGTTCTAACAGTGTATGACCTTGGTCCTACTTCCTCAAGAACTGTAGCTTTCCTGTTCCATGCATCTGGATCCTCAATCCTGACAACATCATCCCTTGTCAATGGTTTTAGAGTTTTGGATGACTTGTCATAGTATGATTTCTGTTTCAGCTTTAACAGTTCAAGTCTCTGTCTCAGTTCCTCACTTTGCTGTTCTTTTGCACAGCAGGGTAGCGTGGTGCGCAACTTGCGACCCATTAGTAGTTCAGCAGGTGAAGAACCAGAGTCTAAAGGTGAGGCTCGGTAGCTCAGCAGGGCGAGATAAGGATCAGACTTGCTTTCTGTCACTTTCTACAGTAGCTGCTTGAGAACTTGAACACCTTTCTCTGCCTTACCATTTTACTGAGCATACAAAGGACTGGATGTGATGTGCTGAAAGTCATACCGTGCTGCAAACTGTTGCCACTCCTTACAGTTGAAGCACGGACCATTGTCGCTAATGGCAATCCTGGGAATTCCATGTCTGGCGAAGATGGATTTCACATGCATTATGACACTGCTTGCTGTGGTGCTTGAGAGCAGTGCCATCTCAGGATAGTTAGAATAGTAGTCAATCACTATTAGATAGTCTTTACCATTTAAATGAAAAAGGTCCATACCAACCTTTTGCCATGGTGCTGTTGGTATGTCAGCTACTATCATTGGTTCCTTTGCTTGTTTGTTTTGGCGTTTCTGACATGTCTCACATTTGCCTATCATGTTCTCAATGTCCTTATTTGTGCCAGGCCAATAAACAGTGTCTCTTGCCCTCCTTTTGTATTTTTCAATTCCGAGGTGTCCCTCATGAATCCTTTTGAGCATGTCTTGACGTAGAGCCTGTGGAATGACTATTCTGTTCTGTTTTAGTAATAGTCCACTTGCGACACTCAATTCTGACCTTATGTGAAAATATTTTGGACAGGAACCTTTTGGCCAACCATGATGAATATTCTCTATTACTGTTTGTAGTACTGTATCTTTTACTGTTTCTCCTGCTATTTGCTTTGATTTTGTGTCTGACATGGGCAGCGCAGCAGTGACCATACTCACATGAACATCCACGTCTTCTTCAGTAGCGCTCACATGACTCATTGTGGGTGCTCAGGATAGTGCATCTGCTAACACTATGTATTTGCCTGGTGTGTAGATCAGTTCAAAGTCATATCTTTGCAGCTTCATCATGAGTCGTTGAATCCTTGGAGACATCTCATTCAGGTTTTTTTTATGATGGCAACCAAAGGGCTGTGGTCTGTCTCAACTGTGAAGGTGTGGCAACAGTTTGCAGCACAGTATGACTTTCAGCACATCACATCCAGTCCTTTGTATGCTCAGTCAAATGGTAAGGCAGAGAAAGGTGTTCAAGTTCTCAAGCAGCTACTGAAGAAAGCGACAGAAAGCAAGTCTGATCCTTATCTCGCCCTGCTGAGCTACCGAGCCTCACCTTTAGACTGTGGTTCTTTTTCTTTACACATACCATGGAGTTAACCCAGTCTGTTGGCTCTTCGACTTTCCTGATGACTCCTAGTGTGGTCATTCTGTCCAGTTCATTCTTGAGCTGGTCACGCAGGGGTGCTGGAACTCTTCGTGGAGCATGTACCACTGGCTGAGCATCCTGCTTTAGC
This sequence comes from Somniosus microcephalus, assembly GCF_052327205.1. Lineage (NCBI taxonomy): Eukaryota > Metazoa > Chordata > Chondrichthyes > Squaliformes > Somniosidae > Somniosus > Somniosus microcephalus. The sequence goes on from NC_140987.1 coordinate 200,332,974, forward strand.
TGGATCTTGTAAGTGAATGGTAGGACTCCAAATCCTTTGAACACATCCTGGAAATTATTCACTACAGAATCCACCGAGTCATCTGGTCTGCTTATGGCACAGTTTATACGGTAGACTCTCTTGACCAGTTCTAAGTCCTCACAAGCTTTGTCACCTAGTAGAGAATCAAGTCTTTCAGCCACAACAGAAAACATGAGATGATGCACTTTGTCTTTGACTGTCACTTTAAGTCTGCATACACCTAAGCTATCTATTTTCTGTCCATTATTGTCCTTCAGTAGTACTGACTTTTTCTGTATTTTGGGCTTTTCTTTCATATTGTTAATGTCACTCATACTGATTAAGTTTGCTTTTGCCCCAGTGTCTAGTTTCAAGGTAACTAATGCTCCATTTACCTGCAGTGGGATCATCCATTTGTCCTCTTTTACTGCATTAACTTTATGTTCAGCATTGTCCATTTCTGAGGGCTGCACATTTTCTGTATCCTTGTTGATATTGTCACATGATACCATTCGTACAAAAAATGTCTCACTTAAATCAGTGTCCTCAATTACATTAACTCGTTGCCCATTCTTAGTTTTTACTTTTGAAAAGCATTGTTTGGCAAAGTGATTCTTTCCATTACACTTTGTGCACATTTTTCCAAACGCTGGGCATTGTTTTAACTGGTGTTTGTAACCAGAGCGTTTACAATTAAAAATTTCATCCTCCGATTGCTTTTCATTTCTGTTCTGCCCATGTTTCTTCCCCTTATAGGACACAGCACCAACAGCAGCATTATCACTCATTACAATCGCATCATTATTGATTTCACTGAAAGTCTTCATGTGCTTTTGAGCTAGCTCGCTGGCTTGGCATATTTTCACTGCATTTTCCAAATTTAGTTCGGTTTCTCTCAACAGACGTTCCCTGACTTTTTTATCATGAATACCAAACACAATCTGGTCACGAATCATGGATGCTTTGAGCTCAGAGAAATTACATGTCTGTGCTTTCAGTTTCAGATCAGTTATAAAGCTATCAAAAGTCTCATTTTGTTGCTGTGTCCGAGAACGGAAGATGTATCTTTCATACGTCTCATTCTTTTTGGGAGAACAATGTGCATCAAATTTATGTAGCACATCGTCTAATTTGTCTCTGTTCTCCGCTGGATTAAATACAAATGTATTAAATACCTCTATTGCCTGTGGGCCTGCAACTGTAAGCAGCAACGCTATCTTACTTGCGTCTGGCTTCGTACCGAATCCGATGGCTGCAATGTAGAGTTCGAATTGCTGTTTAAAAGTCTGCCAATTGTAGTCGATTTTTTCTGTGAGTTTCAAACGCTCTGGTGGCTTCAAATTCTCCATGTCGCTTTTCACAATTTTCAGCAGATCTTCACCACCCTGGTACCATGTTATGTTCATTAATAAATAGACATTCTTATTATGAACACAGCTAGCTTTTGTTAGACCTTTTATTGAGCACATGTGGACTAGGTACAGTATCTGTAGAGGCTTCCATCTTGACTGCTGCCTTGTGGGTAGCCTAGTGCCTCATGGGTAATGTAGTCTTAATATATATACAGCTGGGTAGTGTAGTCTTATACATACAGCTATATACAGCTCTACACAGCTCTACGGCTCCACCTAGTGTCCACTATAGAATGACATGTTATTGATCATTACAGTGGGAGGGTGTTGCTGTGGTATAGCAATGGTAGGAGGACTATCTTGGGGTGTGTGAGCACTGGGATTGCAGCGGCATGGTGTGTGAGCATTGAGAAGATGGGCTGCTGGGTGTGGGAGCACTGGGAGAGGGATTCGGGAGGATAGAAACAAAAAGAAGGGTTGAAGAGTGGCCTGTCAACAGTCTCAGGGCAATGTAACATGGTGGAGTTTGAGTACAGTGGAAAGTGTTCTAGGCTCTGGGAGCATTGGGGAAGAGGGTTGCAAAATTTGAAAGTAGGGGCTCCCTACAAAAACACTGGGAATGGCGTATGAAAGTTTAGAATGCTTGGGGACAGGGGTCTTGTGCTCCTGAAGAATAAACCGGTAGAATATGGAACTATTGGGGGATGTACAATTGTGCGATGTTGGGGACTAGAGTCTGGTAATATTTTTGGTAGGTGGGGGTTAAGGAGAAAGAAGCCTTCATAAATTTGCCCCTCCAGAAGTTTTAGTAGAATGTTTTCCACTGAGCTTAGAAGCCTATTTAAGTTATGTAAAGTCTTTAGTGCTCATATAAAGGTTGATTCCATGATCCTGCAATCCCATCAGGGAAGCAATGCCCTTAGCAAACCCCCTCACCTACAAACGGGCAGCTATTTGAATTTCTACTGGCTTGGGGCAGGCAAGTGTCAAAGATATACCTAAGTAGTGCTAGCATCTGCCTGCCCCAAGTAAATAAATTGCCCTTCCACTGACCCCATAAACTCCAATAGATAGAGGCATAATCTTGTCAGGAGAAAATCTGCCTAGTGGAAATAATCCAATTAAAGGGGGTCACTGCCTGGACAACTTCTGCTCAGGTTTGCCTGGATATTTCAGGGTTTTATTTTGCTTCAGGGAGCTGCTGAGCTTCAGAGCTTCACTGTAAAGTATCAGAGTGAGAGACTCTTTGGTCATTTCCAGCATCCACAACAGTTAGTCATGCCATATAGTAGCATTGTTTTCCCATGGGGATTCCTCTGTTTCCAATCTTGATGGGAGAAAATGCGGCCCATCCGTTATTACCCACCACAATGGTCTATAGGCACCAAGTCTTATAAATGAGGAGGTGAATCTTCATCGATTCGATTCACTAAGGAGGCCCTGGATGAGCCATGTCACCTATTGTATGATAACCTTTGGCCCAAATCAAGAAACTGCGCTGCTATGACTGTGGCTGTCACAGTCGGCATAGCGCTCAACTTTTATACTGCTGGCTCCTTCCAAGCTGTAATGTGGAACCTCTGCAACCTCGGCCAGAGTGCCATCTAAGTTTTGCACACGATAGGTCACCAATACCATCTTTAGGAATGCTGGGGAATTCACCCATTTTGGGATGACTCCCAAGCAGCAGCATGACAAGGTCATTCAACTCTATCATTTGCTCATTTTCCCAAGCTTCATGGAGGAGGAGCAGTATAGGGTGGAGGAAAGGAGAGCAAGGCAAGATATGAGGAGGATGCTCCCTACAAGATATTACCCCCACCAACAGAACTTCCAGGCCATGCAGATCCTATGAAGATCTCAGTGAGGAACTTGACCTGAGAAGTGTTTTTGAGGAGGTAACGAGGATAGTCAATGAGGGTAGTGCATTTGATGCAGTCTACATGGATTTTAGAAAGGCCTTTGACAAAGTCCCACATGGCAGGTTGGTCAAAAAAGTAAAAGCCCATGGGATCCAAGGGAAAGTGGCAAGTTGTATCCAAAATTGGCTCAGTGGCAGGAGGCAAAGGGTAATGGTTGACGGGTGCTTTTGTGACTGGAAGGCTGATTCCAGTAGAGTTCCTCATTAATAGGTCCCTTGCTTTTTGTGGTATGTATATCAATGATTTAGACTTCAATGTAGGTGGCATGATTAAGAAGTTTGCAGATGATGCAAAAATTGGCTATGTGGTTGATAGTGAGGAATATAGCTGTAGACTGCAGGACACTATCAATGGACTGGTCAGGTGGGCAGAAAAGTAGCAAATGGAATTCAATTTGTAGAAGTATAAGGTAATGCATTTGGGGAGGGCTAGCAAGGCAAGGGAATACACAATAAATGGTAGGTACTAAGAAATGTAGAGGAACAGAGGGACCTTGGAGTGCATGTCCACAGATCCCCAAAGGTAACAGGGCAGGTAGATAAGGTGGTTAAGAAGGCATACAGGATACTTGCCTTTATTAGCTGAATATAAGAGCAGGGAGGTTATGCTAGAACTGTACAAAACATTAGTTAGGCCACAGCTAGAGTACTGCATACAGTTCTGGTCACCACATTACAGGAAAGATGTGATTGCACTAGAGAGGGTACAGAGGAGATTTACGAGATGTTGCCAGGACTGGAGAATTTTAGCTATGAGGAAAGATTGGATAGGCTGGGGTTGTTCTCTTTGGAACAGAGGAGGCTGAGGGGAGACTTAATTGAGGTGCATAAAATTATGAGGGGCCTAGAGTGGATAGGAAGCACCTATTTCCCTTAGCAGAGAGGTCAATAACCAGGGGGCATAGATTTATAGTCATTGGTAGAAGGATTAGAGGGGAGTTGAGGAGAACCTTTTTCAGCCAGAGGGTGGTGGGGGTCTGGAACTCACTGCCTGAAAGGGTGGTAGAGGCAGAAACCTTCGCCACATTTAAAATGCACTTGGATATGCACTTGAAGTGACATAAACTGCAAGGTTACGGACCAAGAGCGGGTAAGTGGGATTAGGCTGGATAGCTCTTTTTCAATCAGTGCAGACACGATGGGCCGAATGGCCTCCTTCTGTGCCGTAAATGTCTATGATTCTATGAGTGCGTTCAATCAAAGAAGCAATATTGGAGCTATGCCACTTACAATCTGTATTCAAGATTATCTGCCTGAACAGCTCTACCAAAGTCAATTTTCAGGTCATCAGTTCATTTCAAGTACGCACGGGGATCTGTATAATATCATCCAGGATGCCATCATGGAGCGCATTCGTTGGGTAACTGACACACTTTTCAGGAGAGTTGGGAAATTCATCCAGTTTGGCATGATAGCAAGCTAGCAATGTGTTAGAGCCATGTAGTTTGATGATGAAGCTTAATGTAGCGAAGTGTGAAGTGATGCCTTTTGAGAAGAGCAATATAAACTAAACGGTACAATTTTAAAGGGGATGCAGGAGCAGAAAAACCTAGGGGTTCACTACACAAATCTTTGAAGGTGACAGGACAAGTTGACAAAGCTGTTAAAAAAATACGGGATCCTTGGCTTTACAACGGGAATGGTAGCATAGTGGTAATGTCACTGGACTAGTAATCCAGAGGCCTGGACTAATGATCTGGAGATATGAGTTCAAATCCCACCACAGCAGCTGTGGAATTTAAATACAGTTAATTAAATAAATCTGTAATGAAAAGCTAGTATCTGTAATGGTGACCATGAAACTATCGGATTGTTGTAAAAACCCATCTGGTTCCCTAATATCCTTTAGGGAAGGAAATCTGCCTATATGTGACTTCGGACCCAAAGCGCTGTTAACTGCCCTCTGAAAAGGCCTAACAAGCCACTCAGTAGAGTGCAAAAAAATGGTAAGAATAAAACTGGATGGACCAGCCGGCACCAGCTATGGACACGACAATGGCACACCGAGCCCAGTCGACCCTGCAAAGTCCTCCTCACCAACATCTGGGGACTTGTGCCAAAATTGGTGGTGGCATAGTGGTATACAGTCGGGAAGGAGTGCCCCTGGGAGTCCTCAACATTGAATCTGGACCCCATGAAGTCTCAGATCAAGCATGGGCAAGGAAACCTGCTGATTACCATCTAGTGCTCTCCCTCAGCTGATTAATCAGTACTCCTCGATGATAAGTAGCAAGGGCACAGAATGTACTCTGGGTGGTGGACTTCAATGTCAATCACCAAGAGTGGCTTGGTACCAACACCAATGACTGAGCCCTGAAGGACATAGCTGCCAGTCTGGGCCTGGGACAGGTGGTGAGAGAACCAACACAAGAAAAAAACCTACTTGACCTCATCCTCACCAATCTACCTGTCGCAGATGCATCTGTCCATGGTAGCAGTGACCACTGCAGTCATTGTGGAGCCAAAGTCCCATCTTCACACTGAGGACACCCTCCATCATGTTGTGCGGCACTACCGCCATGCTAAATGGGATAGATTCAGAACAGATCTAGCAGCTCAAAACTGGGCATTCATGAGGCGCTGTGGGGCAGCAGCAGAATTGTATTCTACCGCAATCTGTAACCTCATGGCCCGGTATATCCCTCACTCTACCATTACCATCAAGCCAGGGGACCAACCCTGGTTCATTAAGGAGTGTAGAAGAGCATGCCAGGAGCAGCACCAGGCATACCTAAAAATGCGGTGCCAACCTGGGGAAGCAGCAAGACAAGACTACATGCATGCTAAAAAGTGGAAGTAGTACGCTATAGAAAGAGCTAAGCGATCCCACAATCAGCGAATCAAATCAAAGCTCTGCAGTCGTGAATGGTGGTGAACCATTAAACAACTAACAGGAGAAGGAGGCTCCATGAATATCCCCATCCTCAAAGATGGTGGAGCCCAGCACGTGAGTGCAAAAGACATAGCTGAAGCATTTGCAAACATCTTCAGCCAGAAGTGCTGAGTGGATGATCCATATCAGCCTCCTCCTGAAGTCCCCACCATCACAGAAGCCAGTCTTCAGCCAATTCGAATCACTCCACGTGTTATCAAGGAATGGCTGAGCACACTGGATACAGCAAAGGCTAGGGGCCCCGACAACGTACCGGCTGTCGTGCTGAAGACTTGTGCTCCAGAATTAGCCACACCTCTACAAGCGGTTCCAGTACAGCAATAACACTGGCATCTATCCGACAATGTGGAAAAGTGCCCAGGTATGTCCTGTCCACAAAAAGCAGGACAAATCTAATCCATCTAATTACCACCCCATCAGTCTACTCTCAATCATCAGTAAAGTGATAGAAGGTGTCATCGACAGTGCTATTCAGCAGCACTTACTCACCAATAACCTGCTCACTGATGCCCAGTTTGGGTTCCACCAGGACTACTCGGCTCCAGACCTCATTACAGCCTTGGTCCAAACATGGGCAAAAGAGCTGAATTCCAGAAGTGAGGTGAGAGTGACTGCCCTTGACATCATGGCAGCATTTGACCATGTGTGGGATCAAGGAGCCCTAGTAAAACTGAAGGCAATGGGAATCGGGGGAAAAACTCTCCACTGGCTGGCATCATACCTAGCACAAAGGAAGATAGTTATGGTGGTTGGAGGTCAATCATCACAGCCCCAGGACATCGTTGCAGGAGTTCCACAGGGCAGTGTCCTAGGCCCAACCATCTTCAGCTGCTTCATCAATGACCTTTCCTCTATCATAAGGTCAGAAGTGGGGATGTTCGCTGATGACTGCACAGTGTTCAGTGCCATTCCCAACTCCTCAGATAATGAAGCAGTCCACGCCCACATGGAGCAAGACCTGGACGACATTCAGGTTTGGGCTGATAAGTGGCAGGTAACATTCGCGCCACACAAGTGCCAGGTATTGACTATCTCCAACAAGCGAGCATCTAACCACCGCCCCTTGACATTGTAAGATTTTGATAGAATTTCCGAAATTTCTGCAGCCGAAGATTATATTTTTGATTAAAAATAACCTGGGTAGAATATACCTTTAAAAATCCAGGGATCAAAATGGCCGTCATACCTCGTGGCAGAAGACAAAAGACAGTCTCTCTGCAAAGCATGGGCTGACAAAAAGGACTTGAAAGACAACCTGTGTGTGCTGTGAAAAGGATAATCAAAGATGGCTGTCTGACCTCGTGGCAGAAGACACCACACAGCCTGTGTGCATATGAAAGGGAAAATCAAAGATGGCCGACAAAGGATTTAGAAAAAAAAAACAGCCCCTGAAGCAATGGAGTATTTAAACTGTCAATCAAAGACAGTTCGAGGAGTTTCACCACAGTACAATCGATGTTTGTTTACAGGAAGTCTACAATGTTGACACAAAGGCTTTACCACTTGAGACTGCCAATCAATTGCGGTTCCAGTGACCACAGGACAATGGCTTTGTTTACACTAATATCCAAGGGCTGTTTACTCAGCAATTAAGGAAATAGACATGTTTTTTTCAAACTGAGACAGCTCTATTCAAACCCATCACGATGAATGGGAATACATTCAAAAACCCATCATAAGGGAAATGGGTAATTCATCCAAACCCCATCACAGTCAATGGGGACAGTTTGGATCCCTTTTGTTCAGCCCAGAAACATCCGGATTTGGGCGGGAAGATTTTGGCCCCAAATGGGGTATAAGATAGCTTCTCAGGAAGCCATCTCTCTCTCTCTCTGCAGCCTCACCTCCGTGCCCTATCTACAACTCAGGAGCCTGCCCAAGGGAGTGGAATACCAGCAGTTACTTTTAAACACTGGTGTATCTCCATTTCAGGGTGGTGAAGAATCTGAGACCACAGGGGCACAGAGCAGGCGTTTCACTGGTGAGCGTAGTTTTTCTGGCCTATCACAAGGCAACTTAGATAGGTATTTACTGGTGGAAATTAAGGGGGATTTTGTTAAAACTGTAATTTTAGTCAATTTTCCTTCGTTGTGTCCGTTTTCTCCTCCCCTGTTAAGTAACAGTGTTGCACTAAGCATAAGATTGCTGTCGTGGACATTAATACTGTGAGAAGTAAAGTGCTGCACTAGTTATAAGTGCTGTATTTAAATAAGAGTACTGTATTAAAGCTGCTGTATTTAAGTAATAGAGTGTTGCACTAAGCAAAAGAGTGCTGTAGTGGACATTAAGTGCTGTATTGAGCACAGGTGTGTTGTATTCATTATTTTAAGTTGTTTTCTTTTTGTTTCAATAAATACTGGTCTGTTTTGCACCCAACCACGAGTCTTGTTTCTGTCTACATCACTACCGAATAAGTCCGGCGGTCAGAACCAGGAAAAGGGGAGCGCTTCAAAACCACACGGGCTCTGGAGCAGCTCAGATGCTTCTGACTGGCCAGAGACAATAACCCCATCCCCGCTAAATAATTCCTACAACATTCAATGGCATTACCATCACCAAATCCCCCACCATCAACATCCTGGGGGGTCACCATTGACCAGAAACTAAACTGGACCATCCACAAAAATACTGTGGCAACAAGAGCAGGTCAGAGGCTGGGTATTCTGGGCTGAGTGTCTCACCTCCTGACTCCCCAAAGCCTTTCCACCATCTACAAGGCATAAGTCAGGACTGTGATGGAATACTCTCCACTTGCCTGGATGAGTGTAGCTCCAACAACACTCAAGAAGCTCAACACCATCCAAGACAAAGCAGCCTGATTGATTGGTACCCCATCCACCACCTTAAACATTCACTCCCTCCACCACTGGCGTACCCTGGCTGCAGTGTGTACCATCTACAAGATGCACTGCAGCAACTCGCCAAGGCTTCTTCGGCAGCACCTCCCAAACCCACAACCTCTACCACCTAGAAGGACAAGGGCAGCAGGCACATGGGAACACCACCACCTCCAAGTTCCCCTCCAAGTCACACACCATCCTGACTTGGAATTGGAAATATATCGCTGATCCTTCATCGTTGCTGGGTCAAAATCCTGGAATTCCCTACCTAACAGCACTGTGGGAGTACCTTCACCACACGGACTGCAGCGGTTCAAGAAGGCGGCTCACCACCACCTTCTCAAGGGCAACTAGGGATGGGCAATAAATGCTGGCCTTACCAGTGTGGTGTATGTAACCTGTTCCACCTTAAGAGAACTACCTTAAGAGATGTACTACTTTCTCTTGGCTGCTATATACTGTAATACCGGTGGTGACCACACTGCTATATAAACGTTGTGTAGGGATTTGCTGGGCAGTTCAGCCCTGACCTCCGAATAGTAAAGACCTGTTAAAGTTATTCTTGTGGTCTGTGTCCAGTGATTTATAATAAGCATAACTGGGACACACAGACTTAACAGTGGCGACGAGTCCGATCTTACCCTGCGGCAGTTTTACATCCAAGGCAGCTTCGTCCTCAGAACGGGCGTCGAGAAGAGGCATCCGCCCTCATCATCCTGCTGAGCACCATCGCACGGGAGGCATCGAGAACCCGGGTTAAAAAGAAAAATTCTGACACGAAGCCCTCCATCAGCGACAGGCAGTGATCATCCCTTCTACCACGGTGGTGGGTAAGCCGAACAGCGACACGAGCAGAAAGTCGGCCGCGTTGACTGTGGAGTGGGGGAGGGAAAACGGAGGAAAAAGGGCGGAGAACTCGACCACGGCCGGTGAAAAGGGCCGGGCTGCAATCGAGGCTGAGAGGCGCAGCGACTGGGGCAGCTTAAGGCACGAGAGCCGCGGAGAACTCAAACGCAGCCGGTGTAAAGGACCGGGCTGCATGCGGGGCTGAGAGGCGCAACAGCAGGGGAAGCGTGAATGCCCACGGGAACCGCGGGGGAGTAAAAGCAGCGTCGGGGAATTGAGAACCGCTGGGGAGGCGAGAACGGCAGCAGCACGGCAATCACCATTGCAGCCAGCGGGGGAAGAAGGCAAACGCGGGAATCCGCCATTGTAGTCGGCGGGGGAAGAAGACGAGCGCGGGAAAGACCGCCAAGCGCGGGAAGCCGCCATTTTAGTAGGCGGGGGAAGAAGACAAGTGCGGGAAGCCGCCATTTTGAGAAAAAGAAAAATTTAAAAACTTGCAAGGATGCCTAAACATGGTAACATTAATACCTTTGATAGTGATATCGAAGATTGGACCACGTATGTAGAACGCATGGAAGTTTATTGTAAAGCAAATAAGGTACCAGATGATGAGAAAGCACTAACCTTATTAAGCTCAATGGGTGCAAAGACATATGGGCTATTGAAGCACCTTCTATCACCAGATAAACCGGCGGATCAGACTTTCGCGAATATTGTTACTGTCCTGAAAAATCATTTAAACCCCACGCCGCTGATGATAGCGGAACGATTTAAATTTTACAGAAGAACGCAGCTGAAAGACGAAAGCAACGTTGATTTTTTAATTGAACTGCGTAAGCTATCAAAGTACTGTCAGTTTGGAACAGGACTAGCAGATGCGCTGAGAGATAAATTTGTGTGTGGATTGTTAAAAGAAGGAACACAAAAGCGACTGCTTGAGGAGAATGATCTTACGCTTGATAAAGCTGTCACTATTGCAGCATCGCACAAAGCCGCAGCGAGAGGCACTGCGGAAATGCAGCTACGGTCACCGGAACTCAGCACCAATCAAATGGTCTTGGGTACAGTAAAATGTTATCATTGTGGAAAGACAACGCACGATCAGAACCAGTGCTGGTTCAAAAATCAGGAATGCAGAAAATGTGGCAGGCTTGGTCACATAGCTAAAGTATGCCGGTCAGGAAAGAAGACCAACAACAAAAAGTCACCACAGGAAAAGTACAGAAAGGTACACAAGGTGACAGAGAACAGTTCGAACGAACAGAAGTCAAATTCAGACTCCAGCAGTAATGAACTGGGTAGTCTAAGAGTACACAATGTTGGTAATGAAGCAGACCTCCAAACAATCTGGGTCACACTTCAGATAGCAGGAGTCCAAGTGAAGATGGAATTGGACACTGGATCGGCATTGACGATCATGAATAAGCAAGATTACAAAAGGTTATTCCCACATATTCCCCTACGGGATACGGAGATTGTATTGAAAACATACACGGGGCAAAGAGTATACCCCATCGGGAAGATAGAGGTAAAGGTGGTCCACAAGGGCAAAGAAAGCCGAGGAATGGACTTATATGTGCTACCTGAGGGAGGTCCACCACTACTGGGACGGGAGTGGATTAGGAAAATAAATATGGACTGGCATTCCTTAAAAGCACTAACGGTAGATTCCGGTAAAAAAGATGTCAAACCTAAACGATTGTCCAGAATATTGGACGATGCTAAAGAGGTGTTCCAACAGGGACTGGGAACACTGAGAGGAATTACAGCAAACATCAAGGTTGAAGAACATGCAAACCCGAAATTTTTCAAAGCCAGACCGGTACCTTATGCGATACGACCTGCTGTGGAAGCTGAGCTGGAAGGGCTAGAACGTTCAGGAGTACTGTCTAAGGTAGACTGGAGTGAGTGGGCCATGCCCATTGTTCCCGTCATGAAGCGTTCATCGAGCAACAAGCCGGGGGAACCGGGGAAGGTTCGCATCTGTGGAGATTTCAAGATCACTGTTAATCCGGTGCTTCACACGGTGCAGTATCCGCTTCCGCGGATTGAGGATATCTTCGCTTCGTTGTCTGGCGGGAAACACTTCACCAATATAGACCTGGCGCAGGCGTACTTACAGATGGAAGTTGAGGAAGAGTCACGCCAGTATCTCACGATCAACACGCATAGAGGCTTGTACCGGTATAATAGACTGGTTTTTGGAGTGGCATCGGCTCCAGCAATTTGGCAGAGGGCCATGGAGCAGGTATTACAGGGAATTCCAGGCACACAATGTTACCTGGACGATATTCTGATTACAGGAGATGATGACGAGGAACACCTTGCAAATTTAGAACTGGTGCTCACCAGATTGAAAGAATATGGACTTCGAGTTAATCGCCAGAAATGTGAGTTCTTTCAGAAGCGGATCTCTTACTGTGGTCATGTCATTGACCAGGAGGGGCTTCATAAGTCTCCTGACAAGATCGAAGCTGTTGTGAAGGCTCCCGCTCCGGATAATGTATCCCAGTTGAGGTCGTTCCTAGGGTTGATTAACTATTACCATAAGTTTCTGCCAAATTTATCCACGGTGCTGCACCCGCTGAACGCTCTTTTGCAGAAGGGAGTGCCATGGAAGTGGAGCGAGGACTGTAAGAGGGCCTTTTGCAAAAGCAAGGCATTGATCACCTCAGAGGAAGTGTTGGCTCACTTCAACCCAACGCTGCCTATTCGTTTGGCTTGTGATGCTTCTCCATATGGTATTGGGGCAGTACTCTCACACAAGTTGCCAAATGGCCTGGAGAGGCGTTCGCATCCAGATCATTGACCTCCGCTGAGCGCAACTATGCTCAGATAGATAGGGAGGCTCTGAGCCTTGTGTGGGGAGTAAAGAAGTTTAATCATTACCTGCAGGGCCAAAAGTTTACGCTTCTGACAGACCACCAGCCGTTGGTATCCATTTTTAACCCTAAGAAGGGTGTTTCGGTGATGACAGCACAGAGACTCCAGAGATGGTCCCTTTTCCTAGGGGCACATCAATATCAGATCGAATTCAAAGGTACAAAGCAGCATGGTAATGCTGATGGGCTGTCGCGCCTGCCACTACCTACAGAGGAGGAGGCACCGACGGTTGACCCTGTTGAGTTATTTCACTCGACCATCATCGAATGTTTACCAGTCACCAATGCAAGTATTGAAAGAGAAACCAGGAATGACCCGACACTGTCCCGGGTCTACGAAGTGACAGTGAAGGGATGGCCAGCACATGGTGATCCACTGTTACCGGCATTCTCAGCAAGACGAGAACAGCTGTTCGTCTGTCAAGGAACATTGATGTATGGAACAAGGGTGATTATTCCTCCTAAGTTAAGAGAGAGAGTTCTAAAGGAACTGCATGAAGGTCATCTGGGGGGAGTCAAGATGAAAAGCCTTGCTAGGGCTTATGTGTGGTGGCCGGGTATCGACCAACAGATAGAGGATCTGACGAAAAGCTGCTCAGGGTGCCAAAAAGTGCAGAATGCACCTCCGATTGCACTGCTGCATCCATGGGAATGGCCTTCAACCCCATGGCAACGTGTACATATTGACTTTGCTGGTCCATTCATGGACTCCATGTTTTTAATTGCGGTGGACGCACATTCTAAATGGCCAGAAGTGATTAAGGTAACTACCACTACCTCGGAAAAGACGATCGCGGTGCTAAGAACGATATTTGCAAGAAATGGATTGCCAGAACAAATATGTTCAGACAACGGACCGCAGTTCGTGTCAGAAGAATTCCAGAAATTCATGAAGAAGAATGGGGTGAAACATTATACCTCTGCCCCATATCATCCGGCTACAAACGGGTTGGCCGAGAGATTTGTACAAACGTTCAAAAAAGCAATAAAGACCATGAGCGAAGATCAGATTCCACTACAACACAAGGTGGACAAATTCCTACTGGCATATCGAAACGCCACTCATGCAGTGACAAACCAAAGTCCTGCCATGATGTTCTATAACAGGAGGTTGCGGTCCAGGTTGAACTTGTTAAAACCAAATTTGCGGAGGGAAGTTGAAAACAAACAGTTCCAGCATATAAATAACAAGACCACTCGGAGTTTCGAAATAGGACAACCAGTGTTAGCCCGGGACTATAAAAACGAGAAATGGCAATCTGGAACAATTCGGGCCAGACAAGGACCCCTGATGTACACGGTAGATATTGGTGAAAATATAATACGGCGTCATGCTGACCAACTGGTAGAATCGAGAACAAGGGTCGAACCCAGGGTTACGGCAGAGACAACCGTGGAAGAAGTTAGTGAACCTGAAGCATCTACCTCAGAAGTGAATGTACCTGATGATGATGTCCAATCCATAAGAGATCAACTAGATGAGTCACCCCAGCAACGAGAATCAGAGACCCCTGAAAGGCGTTATCCAACTCGAATCAGGAGGCCTCCTCAGAGACTGAATCTTTGAACTGTTTTGCATGAAGTTGTATATATATATATCTATATGTTATTATGTTATGTTAAATGGGGATATAACTGTTAAGCTAAAAAGGGAGGATTGTGGTGTATGTAACCTGTTCCACCTTAAGAGAACTACCTTAAGAGATGTACTACTTTCTCTTGGCTGCTGTATACTGTAATACCGGTGGTGACCACACCGGTATATAAACGTTGTGTAGGGATTTGCTGGGCAGTTCAGCCCTGACCTCCGAATAGTAAAAACCTGTTAAAGTTATTCTTGTGGTCTGTGTCCAGTGATTTATAATAAGCATAACTGGGACACACAGACTTAACAACCAGTGACACCCACATCCCATGAACGAATGAATAAAAAGAGGCATACAGTACTAAAGCAAGGAAGTTATGCTAAAGCTTTATAAATTACTGGTTCGGCCTCAGCTGGAGGATTGTGTCCAATTCTGGGCACCACACTTTAGGACCGATGTCAAGGTCATTGAGAGGGTGTAGAGGAATTGTACAAGAATTATAACAGGGATGAGGGACTTCACTTATATAGAGAGACTGGAGAAGTTGGAATTCTTCTCCTTAGAGCAGGGAAGTTTAAAGGGAAAGTTAATATAGTTCAAAATTATGAGGGTTTTTGATGGAGTAATTAAGGAGAAACTATTTGCACTGGCAGGAGAGTTGGTAACTGAAGGACACAGATTTAAGATAACTGGGAAAAGAACCAGAGGTGAGATGAGGAGACATTTTTTTATGTAGCAAGTTGTTATGATCTGGAATGCATGGCCTAAAAGGGTGGTAGAAACAAATTCAATAGTAACTTTCATCAGGGAATTGGATATGTACTTGAAAAGGAATAATTTGCAGAGCTATGGGAAAAGAGCAGGGGAGTGGGACCAATTGGATTGATCTTTCATAGAACCGGTCCAGACACGATGGACCAAATGTCCTCCTTCTGTGCTGTATGATTCTATGGTTCTAATCATAAAGCATTGCTTTGTTCTCACAGCACATGGGAGCGCTAAATTTACATTGTGAATGTCCATATCCGAAGTAAGTAGCAGAAGTTCTGATATTTGAAAATCACTGTTGTTGACCATTCTGCATCTCGTTATCTTGTTACACCTAACTGATAAAATTATTTGTCTAGAAATACGGCGATTAGGAGCAGCTGCACAGAGTATAGCATGTTCTCTATTATTTAATGTATTATTATGTCAAGACCCAGATTTTGCATAATTATATGTATTGTAATATTGGTTACATCTTCACATTGTATTAATAAATTTTAATCTCATGAAGAGATGGGTTTGACTGTAGACCTTCAAAAGGATTGAAAAATAAAAACAGAAACTTGCTGGACTCTAAAGTTCAGTTAATTTCTGAGAAAAGTCAGAAGAAAGACTCTAATGTAGGGCTGGGATTACATGCACCACAATTGTATTCCAAACAAGAGAAAGTATACACTGGGGAGAGTTAAAGGAGATTGCTACTGCAGTGGACTATTAAGGGCTTTGTTGTTCAAAACAGAAAATCTTATACCATACTTTTGGCGAAGTCATGAAAAACAGTAAATTAATTTATTCACTCATCATTGTTTTTGCATTATTTACTCGTTATTAGTCTCTGCTGAATTCTGTTGTGATTTATTTTTCTATTAAATTTTTTTAAAATCGTTACTTAGTTCATAAAAGCCCTGTCTTGTGTTTTGTACACCACCAATTCGAAGAGAATGGTATTGTAGCAAAAGATTACAATTCAGCAAATTACTGCAACTAGGATCATTGTTAATCATACTAGCCATTTCCCGTTTACAAGAGCAGATCACAGGAAAGGTAAGACTTTGGATCATAGGGGACAAGGTCTGCTTGCAGGAACTGCTGTGAAACAAAGGAGGTTTGATAAAAAACAAAAAAATTGTAATAGCTGCAATCATGGTCTGAATTCGGAGATTTACTTTGCTGAGAAATGCACTGAAAATCTTTATAACCTTAATCATTTATTCCTCCATGGCATGAGATACAGGAATAAATGGGGAAATTGTATGTTATTAAAAAGAATATTTGGTATTAGGTTTACATCTTAATTTTTGGACTATCCACTCAAAGACTGGACTGTCCAGTTCAAAAATGGACATGTGTACATTGTACATTACATACAAGGTCAGCACCAGATCCACCACTTAGATTTTGGCAGGATGTCAGGAAAATTTCCATGATGTGGGAATCAGGCTGAAACTGATCCTTGACTTCCAGTCCCATAAGATCACAGGTGTAGGGGGTGGCGGGTGCAGGCGGTGTCGCTTGGCGCATGCGTGCGCCCAGTCAGTTATGCCTCTGACTGTTTTGTGAGCGGTTCGAATCGCTCCCACGCCCCTGGGTTCTAGACACCGGACTTAGGTACAAGGCGGCGGTACAGAGAAGACTCGAGTAGACAGGTGGTTGGATGTAAACAAAACCAAGATTTTATTGAAGAGGAAAAACTTACTTAATACAATCTCATGGAAAAGGAATTACTAGTATACACTTCTACAGGCAAAAATTACAAGAGAATCATAATAATACTTATTATACTTATACAGGGAATGGGGAACACACGGCACATCAAGGGAAAGCAACTATCTTAACAATCCCCTTATCCTTATCCCACCCCCTATGCCTAACTAAATTTAGCTATGAGGGGTCAGAGCTTCATGCTCACCAATGAAAGGGTTTGTTAGACTCGAAACAGCGGTTGGGTTCTGGGTTCACTCTTGGTGCTCTCTGGAGCTTGTCATCGTCAAGTGGCTTCCAGGCGCTGCAAGGGTGTTGTCCAGGTTCGCGTACCCCAAAGTTACAGTCTCTGTTTGGGTACTTTACCTTGCAGGGATGGTTCTTCATCGAGAGCCGCCAGATTGAGTTAGTGTGCAGTTATTCGAAGGTTGGCCGAGGCTGAAGGCCCGATGACCTGAAGCCTCCCCTCGTTTGGTCTTCTGCCACCGGTCTGCCCCTCGGTGGTTTTCCCTCCTCCCCTCGTCTCGTCCCGCCTCACCTGGCCTGAATTTGTCCATGTCCGCCCAACCCGGTGCAGGGGCAGTTCCAGATGGAGCGGAAAAGGGCACGGGCAAAAGCCAGGGGGTAAGCGCAGGATGGGGAAAAAGCGGCAGCCACGAGGGCGAGGGGCCGAGGAGCAGCACCAGCACACCCACCAACGAACGCACCTGACGATCTTGGACACCAACTCACCAACTCTCCGTCTTCACGAACCTACTCAATGCTACCCGGGGCCTTCAATTATACCTTCGTTGAAAACCCTTATCTGCCCACCAAATCAGGTTAGTTCTTTGTTTAATCTTGGCGGGCTAGTTTAAATTAATGGCAGCAATACATATTAACTGGTTTTGGATGGCCGGTAATCGCATCTACCGGCCCGATAATTGACTTTTATTGTCCTAAAAGCTCCTTGATGGGCCTTGTCCGGCCTCGATGGCTCGGTTAATCTGTTTCTGATAATGGCCCAGAAATTCGGGTCGGAGGCTTCCCGCGGGTGTAAGCCCCCGACCTGCACTTACCTTGCGCGCCGGCAGTTGAGCTGTAGGGCCCCGTGGAATTCTGCTTCGGGACTTGGTCCAGCTGGTGGCGCGCTGTGCTTGCGTGTCCCAGGGGCGTAGTTAGTGCGATGCATCCCCTGGGATCATGTGGGCCATGGGCAGCCAATCTGCGCAGGGAAAAGCCCATTCATAAGTAGTGACAGGAAGACCTGTCAAAACTTATAAATACTATGGCCCCAAAATAGTAGTAAACCTTCAAATAATTTTTTTTAAATCATCACACTTTTTAAATAAACTATAAATTACATTAAATAACTATTTTAAACAATAATTTAAATTTTTGAAAAAAATAATTTTATATTCAAACGGGGCTAAAAATAAACTTACCTTGTATTTATAAAAATAATAAACCTGTGGAAAAAATGCTTTAATTTTAATTAATTGACCACTTACCTTTTAAAATGCTGGCCTTACGCCTGGTTTTCACATTTCTAAAATCGAAAGACTTACCCTCACGGAAAAACCTGTAAAAAAAAACGTAAGTTCAAAGCGCACGCGCAGACTCCCGCGCGCACGCGTTTGACCTCTGAACCCCTTCGTTCAGAGGAACGGAAGTGCCGGTTTCCCACGCATGCACAGTGCATGCAAGAAACCAGCACTTCCATCGGGCCCACACATGAGTAGCCCGTGCGTACTCACCCGTGGAGACCCAAATTTCTGGGCCAATGTATGCAGACTGTTTGATGGCCTTAACTATAGGCCTGAACTGAATTTGGGCTTTGTCTCCAATTCAGTCTAATGCATAATTCAGAGTCCTGTCTGGTTCCAAAATACAAAGTTCCTCTTCACAGAAAGCCTGCAGCCCTAATTTCGATTTCTCCCAAGCTGTCTACGTTGCAGAGTCTATTTTGGAATCCCACAGGCTTTCTGCCACGAGGCACGGATGCCACCTTGGGTACCATTTTTAACTTTAAAATGTCCACGCAGGGTCTCGTTTATTAATAACAGCCTTCGGGGAAATGCAGAAATGTTGCGAATCTTACATTCTGCCCTATGATACTAAAACTTGCTTGAAGTATCATACATTTAAAATGAGCACAAATTTTCTGACCCTCCATAGTCAACCTTCCCCTGCAATTACCTACCTAATATACCCACTGTAATGATCAGTAACCTGTCATTCTGGTATGGTACACTAGGTGGTGCTGTATGTATATAAGAGTGGGCTACCCAGGATGCACTAGGCTACCCACAAGGCAGCAGTCAAGATGGATGCCTCTACAGATACTGTACCTAGCCCACATGTGCTCAATAAAGTGTCTAGCAAAAGCTAGCTGTTCTTAATAAAAACGACTAGTTATTAATGAACATAACATGGTACCAGGAGTGGTAAGATCTGCTGAATATTGTGCAACATGACATGGATAATTTGAAGCCACCAGAGCGTTTGAAACTCACAGGAAATGTCGACTACAATTGGCAGACTTTTAAACAACAATTCGATATCTACATTGCTGCCATCGGGTACGGTACGAAGCCAGATGCAAGGAAAATAGTGTCGCTGCTCACGGTTGCAGGCCCACAGGCGATAGAGGTACTTAATAAATTTGTATTTAATCCAGAGGAGAACGGAGAAAATTTAGACGATGTGCTAAAGAAATTTGATACACATTGTTCTCCCAAAAAGAATGAAACCTATGAAAGATACGTCTTCTGTTCGAGGACACAGCGGCAAAATGAAACTTTTGATAGCTTTGTGACCGATCTGAAACTGAAAGCACAGACATGCAATTTCTCTGAGCTGATAGCATCCATGATTCATGACCAGATTGTGTTTGGTATTCATGATAAAAAAGTCAGGGAACGTCTGTTGAGGGAAACCAAACTAACATTGGAAACTGCTGTGAAAATATGCCAAGCCAGCGAGCTAGCTCGAAAGCACGCGAAGACTTTCAGTGAAATCAATAATGATGCGATTGTAATGAGTGATAATGCTGCTGTCGGTGCTGTGTCCTACAAGGGGAAGAAACGTGGGCAGAACAGAAATGAAAAGCAATCGGAGGATGAAATTTTTAATTGTAAACGCTGTGGTTACAAACACCAGTTAAGACAATGCCCAGCGTTTGGAAAAATGTGCAAAAAGTGTAATGGAAAGAATCACTTTGCCAAACAATGCTTTTCAAAAGTGAAAACAAAGAAAGGGCAACGAGTTAATTTGATTGAGGACACTGATTTAAGTGAGACATTTTTTGTAGGAATGGTGTCATGTGACAATATCAAAAAGGATACAGAAAATGTGCAGCCCTCAGGAATTAACAATGCTGAACATAAAGTTAATGCAGTAAAAGAGGACAAATGGATGATCCCACTGCAGGTAAATGGAGCATTAGTTACATTGAAACTAGACACTGGGACAAAAGCAAACTTAATCAGTATGAGTGACATTAACAATATGAAAGAAAAGCCCAAAATACAGAAAAAGTCAGTACTACTGAAGGACTATAATGGACAGAAAATAGATAGCTTAGGTGTATGCAGACTTAAAGTGACAGTCAAAGACAAAGTGCATCATCTCATGTTTTCTGTTGTGGCTCAAGGACTTGATTCACTACTGGGTGACAAAGCTTGTGAGGACTTAGAACTGGTCAAGAGAGTCTACCGTATAAACTGTGCCATAAGCAGACCAGATGACTCGGTGGATTCTGTAGTGAATAATTTCCAGGATGTGTTCAAAGGATTTAGAGTTCTACCATTCACTTACAAGATCCAGCAAAAGGAGGATGCTCAGCCAGTGGTACATGCTCCACGAAGAGTTCCAGCACCCCTGCGTGACTGGCTCAAGAATGAACTGGACAGAATGACCACACTAGGAGTCATCAGGAAAGTTGAAGAGCCAACAGACTGGGTTAACTCCATGGTATGTGTAAAGAAAAAGAACAATGATCTAAGAATATGCATGGATCCAAAGGACTTAAATGCAAACATAAAACGTGAACACTACCAGATTCCCAAGTGAGAAGAAATCACCAGTGAAATGTCAGGTGCCAGATACTTTACAAAGCTCGATGCCTCACAAGGATTTTGGCAACTAAAACTGGATGAAGAGAGCACCAAATACTGTACCTTCACCACACCATTTGGCAGGTATTGTTTCCTCAGAATGCCTTTCGGGATAATATCTGCATCTGAAATCTTTCATAGAGCGATGGAACATATAATTGAAGGTCTGGAAGGAGTTCGGGTCTATGTTGATGACATCATCATCTGGGGCTCCACACTGAAAGAACACAATGAGAGACTGACTAAAGTGCTACAGAGCATACGCCGGAATGGACTAAAGCTCAACAAAGCCAAGTGTCAGTTTGGCGTCCAGGAAGTCACTTTCCTAGGAGATAATCTATCTGGTAAAGGAATAGAGCCAGATATGGAAAACGTAAACGCCATACTCAAAATGCCCCGACCCACTGACAAAAAAGGAGAGCTACGCATCATGGGGATGATAAAACTTAACTGGAAAGTTCATTCCTAACTTGTCAGCCAAGACAGCCTGTCTGCGAGACCTGCTACGTAAAACAAATGAGTTCGCATGGACAGAAAGACATGAACAAGAGTGGATAAACCTCAAAACAGTGCTGACAACCACACCTGTACTCACCTTCTTTGACCCAACAAAAAGAATCAAAGTGTCAATGGATGCATCAAAAGATGGCCTAGGTGCGGTCTTGCTACAAGTAGAGGGTGAAGATTGGAAGCCTGTTGCCTATGCCTCCAGGTCTATGACTGATACTGAGTGTCGATACGCCCAGATTGAAAAGGAATGTCTAGGCTTGGTAGTTGGACTAGAAAAGTTTCATGGCTACATATATGGACTTCCCACCTTCACAGTTGAGACAGACTAGAGCCCACTGGTTGCCATCATAAAAAAGAACCTGAATGAGATGTCTCCAAGGATTCAACGACTCATGATGAAGCTGCAAAGATATGACTTTGAACTGATCTACACACCAGGCAAATACATAGGCCTAGAAATTCACTAGCCTTAGCGCCGCTTTTGAGGTGCTAGAGGGACTAGCGCCAGAGTTATGGCCAGTTGAAAAATTCCCTGGGGCCCTAAAGCGGCATTGCACCGGTAGCGCTGCGCCGGCACCGATGACGTCATCGGTGTGCGCAGCGTCCCGGTTGCCATGCCGACGGGCCCCAGCGCCGAAATTCAGTTGTGGCCGCCTCGCCCGCGGCAGCCGCAACTAAGACTCTGGCAACCGAGTCTTACACAAGTTAGCGCCGGCGCATTAAGGTCGCGCGGCGGCCGGCCGCTTTCCCGCCGGCCGCCTGCCCGCAACTCCCTCCCCGGACTCCTCCACCCCCCCCCGCGGAACAGATGCGTCTGGCCTGCAAGCCCGGCACTTGTCCGAGGTGCCGGGCTCATTTTTGAAAAAATCAAACGGCCAGCGATCGGGTGAAGGCAGCGCCTCCTTAACGGGAGGAGGAGGCCTGCACTTCCCCAGCCTGCCGCACCGCATCGGGTGCCGCAGCGCCGGATTAGCGCCGCAATTCGGCACTCAGCACCCATTGGGAGGCACTCACGCCCGCCAGTAGCGCCGGCAGCCGTCTGGGCGCGGCGCTACTGAATTTTTGGCGCGCGCAAGGGAATTAGCGCCGGCGCTAAATTTCCGGCGCTAAAGCCCTGGCGCGGCGTCAACTCAATTTCTAGGCCATAGTGTTAGCAGATGCACTATCCCGAGCACCCACAATGAGTCATGTGAGCTCTACTGAAGAAGACGTGGATGTTCATGTGAGTATGGTCACTGCTGCGCTGCCCATGTCAGACACAAAATCAAAGCAAATAGCAGAAGAAACAGTAAAAGATACAGTATTACAAACAGTAATAGAGAATATTCATCATGGTTGGCCAAAAGGTTCCTGTCCAAAATATTTTCACATAAGGTCAGAATTGAGTGTCGCAAGTGGACTATTACTAAAACAGAACAGAATAGTCATTCCACAGGCTCTACGTCAAGACATGCTCAAAAGGATTCATGAGGGACACCTCGGAATTGAAAAATGCAAAAGGAGAGCAAGAGACACTGTTTATTGGCCTGGCACAAATAAGGACATTGAGAACATGATAGGCAAATGTGAGACATGTCAGAAACACCAAAACAAACAAGCAAAGGAACCAATGATAGTAGCTGACATACCAACAGCACCATGGCAAAAGGTTGGTATGGACCTTTTTCATTTAAATGGTAAAGACTATCTAATAGTGATTGACTACTATTCTAACTATCCTGAGATGGCGCTGCTCTCAAGCACCACAGCAAGCAGTGTCATAATGCATGTGAAATCCATCTTCGCCAGACATGGAATTCCCAGGATTGCCGTTAGCGACAATGGTCCGTGCTTCAACTGTAAGGAGTGGCAACAGTTTGCAGCACATTATGACTTTCAACACATCACATCCAGTCCTTTGTATGCTCAGTCAAATGGTAAGGCAGAGAAAGGTGTTCAAGTTCTCAAGCAGCTACTGAAGAAAGCGACAGAAAGCAAGTCTGATCCTTATCTCGCCCTGCTGAGCTACCGAGCCTCACCTTTAGACTCTGGTTCTTCACCTGCTGAACTCCTAATGGGTCATAAGTTGCGTACCACGCTACCCTGCTGTGCAAAAGAAAAGCAGAGTAAGGAACTGAGACAGAGACTTCAACTGTTAAAGCTGAAACAGAAATCATACTCTGACAAGTCATCCAAAACTCTGAAACCATTGACAAGGGATGATGTTGTCAGGATTGAGGATCCAGATGCATGGAACAGGAAAGCTACAGTTCTTGAGGAAGTAGGACCAAGGTCATACACTGTTAGAACTGAGGAAGGACAGATTCTCAGGAGGAACCGCCGTTCCCTTCTAAAAACACAAGAGACTATCGAAGAGCAAATCGATGACAATGCCGCAACTGAATCTTGTCACTCACCACCAGAACAATCTAACACAAATACACATACAGGCTCTCATGAAAACACATCAGACTTACCTGTGCTGAGAAGATCCACACGTGAAGTAAAAAAGCCTGATAGACTTAATCTTTGAGTACAAAGAAAACTACTTTGAAAATGTATTGACTGTTGAAGATGTTTATGTTGTTATTGATTGATATTGATTGATACTGATTTTGTTTAACCTCAAAGAAAGGGGGATGTAATGATCAGGAACCTGTCATTCTGGAATGGTACACTAGGTGGTGCTGTATGTATATAAGAGTGGGCTACCCAGGATGCACTAGGCTACCCACAAGGCAGCAGTCAAGATGGATGCCTCTACAGATACTGTACCTGGTCCACATGTGCTCAATAAAGTGTCTAGCAAAAGCTAGCTGTTCTTAATAAAAACGACTAGTTATTAATGAACATAACACCCACGACACATGCACTTCCCATTCCATGAAAATGTAGTGTACATAAGCATACATAGAATAAAATTACAGACTTTTCACACATCCAAGCAAGGAGGGGGTCCAACACCCCTGCATCACTTGGTACACAAATCTTTATTAAACCGTGTCGCAAAAAAAGACAACAAAAGAAAAACCTTTAATTAAAAATAACAAACACAAAAGAAACAACAGTACTTTAATCAAAATACAGGGAAAAGACTTAAACCGGCATATCTCTCTCCTCCTTTACATAATGTTCTTTCCAAATTCTCTGGTTGCGGAATTCTGACCACCGACCTTTTCCCTTACACTGAACACAAACTAAATACAACACTATCCCTAACTGACAAACCACGAGGATGTGGGAAGCCAGTCTAATCCACGAAGGGACCTCTATATTAGTGAAGAGGTTCCACCAGGGGTCCAATATCCAATATCTTCGTCCCTATCTCTACTGTTTTCTGTTCGAGTGTATAAAAATGTTTCTGCAAAACTATAACGGCTTTGAGTATTTTGGTCAGATGTTCAGGGAGAGGGGGAATTTTGTAGCCAAAGTGCGCTACGTACTTTTGCAAATCCGTAAAATTCTCCCTCACAGTGAGGTGAACAGTGGAGGGTTCGGGAATGGGGACAATTCGCTCCTGGGCCACTTGAACTTCTGCCTTGGGTTTAAAACAGAAACTGCTGTCACTAGCCGGACACCAGCTATGCTGTCCATGCTGGCAGTGGGACGCACCGGTGGTGACACAATATGTCCCACCCCCTATATATGCTACCTGTGGGGGAACATGGCCTTGTGCCATTGCCTCCATGGTACAATTTATAGGCTTCGCGTCAGCAGCTCTGAACCCACACTGCGGTTTTGAAAAGGCATTAAAGTGCTGGGGACATAGGATTATGTGTGCTCCCCGGCTCCGGCACCCTGAGAGGTCAGTACCTGTCATAGCGTGCTCCCACTTAATGACGTAAGGCGGGACCGCTGTGAAACGAATGTGTGCACCCCCTTGAATAACTCCAATGTTCTCCACCCTGTATACCGGTGCAGGTCGGGCCGTCCTACCCATGACCGGCATCCTAACTACTACTCCCATGATTGTGTGGTTGGACCGCCCACAATCCATGGGGACTGGATAGGCTTCGGAGGTTAGCCGGAGTTGGCACGGGCTCAATGCATTCTCAAAAGGGTGGAGGGCTGCGAGGTGTTTGTTACTAATCCAGGAGGGGACCAAACCTTGTTTTAAATCCTCCAGATTACTGCGGCCCTCGCCCAGTAACCACGCCCCGTATATCACGCACACTTCATTCTGCACAGCTTGGTCAGAAGCATTTCTGTCCTCCCTTATGAGAGCATTTACCGTCTTTGCGTGCTTTTCCAACTCGGCTATGATCTCCTTTAAATGGACCGTCATGGCCTGGTCCTCAAGCAGCTCCGAGCCCACTACTTTGTTCTCATCCAGCAATATCCTTTTTAACTGTGTTTTTAAACCGTTTATCTGGGTCTGCAGCTCAATGTCATCCAAGCTATTGATGACAGATGACCCAGTATTAAACGCAGTAAAAACATCATTCCATACACCCCTTCTTTGCCTCCCTGTGTTACCCAAAAATTCTCGGTGTGTGGTGTAGAGTTCGGTCTTGTCCACGTGGGCAAAATCAAACTCATAAAACTTCTTGAACATGTCCTTTAATAGGGCCTGGTACAGCTGCTCTGTTTCTTTGGGGCACCACTCCGGTAAATGTACCTCCGTGAGATTTAAAATCACGGAGGCTACCGCGTAGTGTACCCCCTGGTACAGCATCTGATCGGTGGGGACTAGTACCAACCCATTCACTGGTCCCTTGGTGGCGGTGGGGCAATCTTCCCTGGATAACCTCGCTGCCTGCGCCATGGGCAGGGGCTTACGGGGGCGGGTTACCAGCTCAGTGGCGTTGACTGGGATCGGAGAGTATGGGACTGCGCACGCCTTCAGGCTGGTATCCCACTTCATCCCCTCCCCTGCGTCTTGCCACTGTCGTTGGAAAAAGATGGATATGCCTGCGGGGCAGACCGTCTCTGACCCCCACATACAGATGTAAATCCCTTGATCTGGTTCCCACCACTTGTCCCAACACACGCCCTCCATGAGTCCCGGTAATTGTCCGATGGGTGTTGTTTCCCAACCATTCCCATTCGACTTCAGGGTTCCTCATGTCCTTGCTCAACTTCCTGAGCCACCACCATCTATCCAGTGGAATGTGTCCTTTACACGTCAAACATATTCGCTTTCCAACGGTGACACTGACCCTCATGGTAATGACCCGTACCCTGGGGCACAGGAGGGAGGTCTCCCCGTACGTGAATCAGGTTTGGCTGGAGTACTGAGACGAATTGGACCCCAGCCATCCTGGCCACTTTCCCTCGTGGAAGGAGACGGCGGTTTCCTCCGCATCCCATTCACCGCTCCCGTCGATCGCCAGGGGCACCATGTCTCCTGAACACCCGTAGATGTGGGAGTCCTGGACGTCACCCCTCCTCTCCGCACTCATCCCGATCAGGGCGAATAGGATCACGATCCATTCCATCCTGAAAATCTTTCTGCAAAAGATGTAAAAACATGCAGCCAGGTCCCAAAAAGATTCTCTGGCTTGGTGAGGCATGGTCAGGTCCCGCGACCTCGACCCAAATATACACTCTTAACAGACTACTTCCATAAAACTACCCATCACCTTATTTAACTTAAATTAGAAACACCCAAACTTAAGCTGAACAACTACACTTTACTTAAAACTTAAACTAAACTAAAACTATATACATCTGCCGCCCGTCTCCGGGTGGCCAGGCTAATCCCTGGTTGGACTGCGGCTCGCCGCTACCCCCGGCGTGACCACACAGTCCTGCACTGTTGGTCCCCCACAGCCCGTGGCTGCTGGCTGAGGACCTCTGTCTTTGGACCTCTCCCTGACTCGTGGGGCGGCCCTTGGTAACTGGAGGGCTGGTGACCATGGCTTTCTCGGCTGCGGCGTCCGTGAGGACCTTCTGGGGGCTTTGGCGAGTGGGGCTGTCTTGGCCGCTGGGCCTTTTACCCGAACCGCTGCTCCCCCAGGCTTGACCCCTCCTGAACCTGGGCTGAGGGCAGGTAACTTTTCACAGCTTGCAGCTGCGAGCTGAGAGTCTCCGCCCCCAGGTCCCATGGCAGGGTCCGGGGCGGGGTTTTCGACCTCAGGTCCCTCCCTCTCTACACCTGGGTTAGGGGCGGGGTTTTTGCCCTCAGGTCCCTCCCCCTCGTCTGGATCCCAGAAAAGTGGGGGAGTGTCCCAACCGATGGGCGGGATGGCCCCTCCCTTCAAGCAAGCCACAGCGCCTGCCTGTGCAGTCTGTGAACTCGCTCCTGCTGCGGGCTGAGGATCTTTATCCTCAGACCTTTTCCTAACTGGCTGTTTTCCCCTTTCAGGCTGAAACAGCTTACACTGGTTGATGTAACCAGCGGCCTGTTTTAAAACCTGTGCCGAAGGCTCGCCCGCTGCCCGGACGGACCTTCTGGGGGCTTCCCTTTCCTTTTCCTCACCGGGACGATCTCACAGACGGGATCTTGGGTCCGGACCTGCTTTAGGTCCGGAGCCAAAACTACCCCCTGTGTGCCTCCCTTGTCCCGGACTGTGGCTTCCGGACCTGTCTGGTAGGGGTCCCGGGACTCTCCTTCCCCAGCCTTATCTATGGCCCTTTCTCCAGCGCGCACGATCAGACCGAGGAATTTCACCTCCTGCTGGCCGATTTGCGCTTTCTTGGGATTTACCTTGAAACCCTTCTGTCCTAACAGCTCCAGCAGTTCGGCCAATAGCGGGCCATGCTCCTCTTTCGAATCGGTGAACAGGAGCAGGTCATCCACATATTGAACCTACTTTCTGGGCTGGCTAAAATCCTTTAAACTGTCGGCCATGCACTGATGGAAGATGCTGAGGCTATTATGGAAGCCCTGTGGCAAACAGTTCCACGTGTACTGTTGCCCTTTAAACATAAAGGCAAACTTGTACTGATCCTCCCTCCTTACAGGGATGTACCAAAACCCATTTGAAATATCCAGCACCGTGAAAGTGGTGGCGGATGCTGGAATACTCCCGATGAGGTCGGCAACTGCTGCTACTGTGGGTGCGCAGGCTGGGATGTTGCTATTGAGCACTCGATAGTCCACCGTGGCCCTCCAGGAATTGTCCGGCTTTCTGACCGGCCATAACGGAGAATTCACGTGGGTAGCTATCGGTCTCAGAACTCCCTGCTGTACTAACGAGGACATGGCTGCTTCCATGTCCGGCTCTGCATCCCTGGGGAAGTTATACTGTTTCTGTGGTCGGGCCATGGGTTCCCCGTCTACGTTGACCTGAAACCCTGTGACCCTCCCGCAGTCGTGTTTGTGAGTGGCAAATGTGGCCAGGTGGGCCTGCACAAATGCCTGGAACTCGGGTGGGGTGTTGCTGACCATGAGCCCGAGGTTATAATCCTCTTTGGGCTTCATGGTGCAGAGGGTCCCCGTCCCTTGCTTACCCAGGATAGCTACGATCTCACCGTTCTTTGCTTTTCCTGCCCCCCAAAGGCAGTGATTCCTCAGATCCACCAGGAGTCCGTGACCTACGATAAAATCGGCCACAGGACCCCTCTCCCATCCTCCACGTCCCATTTCATCAGGACACACGTCCACCTGGAGCGGCGTGGTCCTATCCGAATGGCGAGCGGGATGGAGACCGAGCCAGCCTGATCCCTACCCGTGAACATCGATAGATTGTATGGGACCCCGCTGGAGAGAGGTGAGGTGGTGGGATTTGCTGAGTAGATCACGGTGCATGATGCACCCATGTCCAACAGGTAGAGGTCCCTGTCACCTTTTCCACCTCCATCTCCAAAAGGGGTCTCCTCCACTCATCATATCGGAGCGAACACAGATAAACAAGCTGTGCTGGCTCTCGTCACGGTTGTGGGTTGTATGGGGCTGACGGGGTGAGAGCACCGGTGGCGGCTGCTACTCTCTCCTGGCCAGTCAGTAATGACCTCATGGCGTCCAAAAGTGAGTCGACCTCTGCGGAAGGGGTCCCTACCCCCGCCTTTTGGGCTGGGGCTGTTGGCTAAGAACATAAGAACATAAGAAATAAGAGCAGGAGTAGGCCAATCGGCCCCTCGAGCCTGCTCCGCCATTCAATAAGATCATGGCTGATCTGATCCTAACCGCCAATCCACTATCACAGAACCATCTCCTGAAACTAACAGAATTAGACACACGAAATAGGAGCAGGATCAGGCTACACGGCCCCTGGGCCCGCTTCGCTACCCACAGGGCCATGACCGATCCGAACCTAGACTCATGTCCAAATTCCTGCCCGCTCCCCGTAACCCTTAATCCCTTTACTTCTAGGAAACTGTCTATTTCTGTTTTAAATTTATGTAATGATGTAGCTTCTACAGCTTTTTGGGGCAGCATATTCCATGGACCTACCACCCTCTGAGTGAAGTAGTTCCTCCTCATCTCAGTTTTGAAAGAGCAGCCCCTTATTCTAAGACTATGCCCCCTAGTTCTAGTTTCACCCATCATCGGGAACATCCTCCCCGCATCCACCCGATCCAACCCCTTCACAATCTTATATGTTTCAATAAGATCGCCTCTCATCCTTCTGAACTCCAATGAGTAGAGTCCCAATCTACTCAAACTCTCCTCATATGTCCATCCCCTCATCCCCGGGATTAACCGAGTGAACCTTCTTTGTACTGACTCGAGAGCAAGTATGTCCTTTCTTAAGTATGGACACCAAAACTGTACGCAGTATTCCAGGTGCGGTCTCACCAATACCTTGTACAACTGAAGCAATACCTCCCTATTTTTATATTCTATCCCCCTAGCAATGAAAGCCAACATTCCATTGGCCTTCTTAATCACTTGCTGCACCTGCATACTAACCTTTTGAGTTTCGTGCACCAGGACCCCCAGATCCCTTTGTACTTCAGTACTTTCCAGTTTCTTGCCATTAAGATAATAACTTGCTCTACGATTTTTCCTGCCAAAGTGCATAACCTCACACTTTCCAGTATTGTATTCCATCTGCCAAATCTCTGCCCACTTACTTAGCCTGTCTATGTCCCCTTGCAGGTTTTTTATGTCCTCCTCACTCACTACTTTCCCTCCCATCTTAGTATCATCTGCAAACTTTGATATGTTACACTCGGTCCCCTCCTCCAAATCGCTAATATAGATTGTAAAGAGTTGGGGACCCAGCACTGACCCCTGCGGAACACCACTAGTTACTGATTGCCAGTCTGAGAATGAACCATTTATCCCAACTCTCTGCCTTCTGTTAGATAGCCAATCCTCTATCCATGCCAGAATATTACCCCCAATCCCGTGATTTTTTATCTTAAGCAATAATCTTTTGTGTGGAACCTTGTCAAATGCCTTTTGGAAGTCTAAATACACGATGTCCACTGGTTCCCCTTTATCCACCCTATATGTTACTTCCTTAAAGAACTCCAGCAAATTTGTCAAACATGACTTCCCCTTCATAAAACCATGCTGACTTTGTCCTATTAAATTATGATTATCCAAATGTCCTGTTACTGTCTCCTTAATAATGGATTCCAAAATTTTACCTACCACAGATGTTAGGCTAACCGGTCTATAGTTTCCAGCCTTCTGTCTACTGCCCTTTTTAAATAAGGGTGTTACATTAGCAGTTTTCCAGTCTGCCGGGACCTTTGCCGAGTCCAGGGAGTTTTGGAAAATTATTACTAATGCATCCACAATCCCTACCGCCACTTCCCTCAAGACCCTAGGATGTAAGCCATCAGGTCCAGGTGATTTATTCGCCTTGAGTCCCATTATATTACCGAGTACCACTTCCTTAGTGGTTTTGATCGTGTTTAGCTCCTCCCCCCTTTAGCCCCCTGTTTGTCCACTGTTGGGATATTCTTAGTGTCTTCTACTGTAAAGACTGATATAAAATATTCATTCAGTGTTTTTTCCATCTCCATATTTCCCACCATTAATTTCCCGGTCTGATCCTCTAAGGGACCAACATTTACTTTAGCCACCCTTTTTCTTTTTATATAACTATAAAAACTCTTACTATCTGTTTTTATATTTTTTGCTAATTTACTTTCATAATCTATCTTCCCTTTCTTAATCAATCTTTTTGTTATTTTTTGCTGTCTTTTAAAGTTTTCCCAATCCTCTATCCTCCCATTAGATTTGGCTACCTTATATGCCCTTGTTTTTAGTCGAATACTATCCTTAATTTCTTTACTTAGCCACGGATGGCTGTCTTTTCTTTTACACCCTTTTCTTCTCAGTGGAATATATATTTTTTGGAAGTTGTAAAATAACTCCTTAAATGTACACCACTGATCATGTATCGTCTTACCCTTTAATCTATTTTCCCAATCCACTCTACTCAATTCTGCTCTCATACCTTCATAGTCTCCTTTATTCAAGCTTAGCACGCTTGTTTGAGATCCAACCTTCTCACCCTCTAATTGAATATGGAATTCAACCATGTTATGGTCACTCATTCCAAGGGGATCCTTTACTAGGACATTTTTAATTAATCCTGTCTCGTTACACAGGACCAGATCTAAGGTTGCTTCCCCACTGGTCGGTTCAGTTACATACTGCTCAAGAAACCCATCCCTAATACACTCAATGAACTCATCCTCAAGGCAGCCCTGCCCAATTTGATTTGTCCAATTAATATGATCGTTAAAATCCCCCATAATTATAGATGTTCCCTTATTACAAGCCTCAACTATTTCCTGATTGATACTCCATCCAACAGAGTTGCCACTGTTCGGGGTCCCTCATTGTTTTCCCTTGTTTTCCTTCCAAGGGTGCTAACACTCCTTCTGCCAGTGACCATCCTTCCCACACCTGTAACAATTGGTCTTGGTGGTGGGGGGGTTACTCCTTTCCTGATGCCATTCCTTTCTATTCTGCACTCCTGGTTTTATCTCATGCACCTTTCCCTTTTCCCCTTGGGTGGGTGTGCATCGGTTGCCCTGCTGTTTTTGTAGGCTAGGGTTAGCTGCCTAATTACCGTGAGCTCTGTGGTCTGGGGATCTTTGGGGTCGAACCAGGCTTCTGCCTTGGCCCGGACCTGTGGCAAGCTGTTCGCCACCAGGCACCGGAGCCAATGCGCCAGGGAATCCCCGTTCAGGAACGCCCGGCCTGGCACCCCCGGGCAAGCTTTCCGGTACACCGGCCACAGCCGGTCCGCAAAAGCCTGCGGGGTTTCTCCAGAAAGCTGGATCGTCTTCTCCACGCGGGAGAAGGGACTTCCCTCATCCATCCCCATGGCCTCTAGAACTGCTTCTCTAAGCTCCTTATACCCACTCTGCCCCCTTTTACATTCGTCAGAGAGGGATTGGAGGAGATTACTCTCCAGGGAGAATAGCAGCATTATGGCCTTCTCAGCGTCATCGCAGTTGTTGACACTGGCGGTCTGCTCTATTTCCCTGAAGTGGATCGAGGGGTCTCCCCTGCCGGAAAGCTTCGGGATATGGTTGACCATAACCCTGAGCTGTTGGATGTTAAAGGGTAATAAGAACTGGTTTTGGAGGGGTCCCTCATTGTCGACATCGGCGGGTGGGCCGAACCTCCGATGCCGCGCTGGGCACATCGGTCCCGGCTCCGGCCTCTCGGGCGGGAGTTGCTCTCCCTCCGCCTCCACCTTTGGCTCCACTTCAGGTTCCACCACCGGTTCCACCCCCACCCCTTGCTGCCAAACCTCGCTAAAACTTGGCGCTACGGGTGGTGGCCATGAGGTCTCCTCCCTCTCAACCGGGTCATCCCTAGGCACCACCGGTGACGTTGGACCTGTCCTCCCCTCATTTCCCATAAAATCTGCCTCCCCTGCCTTTGTGCTTATGAGGCATACCATGCCTCTTGCCCTCCGGAGGGCCCGGCTCAGATTTTCTATCCTCTCTTTACAGGGGCCGTGGTCTGCCTCCGCAAACCCCTGTTCATTAGCTAGCTTATAAGCGGCTTTTACCTCCTGCACTCTCTCTTCCTGTTCCCTGTTCTGCCTTGCCAAGCGGGCGTTTTTCTCCCGCAACCTTAACTCATTTCCCTTGGCCTCGGTGACTTGGCACCGTAGGTATTCCAATTGGGCCTTGTGCTCTCCTATTAAATGTACTCTCTCTTGGTTCAAAGCCTGCAAAGTTACTAATAACTTTTCCCCTGCGAGAGCCTTATCTTGGACATTCAGGGCTGACTCCCTTAACTCGACTGCCTGTGCTGCAACGAGCCCGTCCAAGAGCTGCACCTGCTTTTTAAAGCACATCAGCCAAACTGCCTTCTCTAAGGACTTCTTGTGTTCCTTTACCTCTGTCCACTTAGCTGCTACATCTATCGGATGCCCAGCCCTTAACAGAGTGGTGATCCACTTCTTAGTGATATTCACCTTGCTAAACACATAATCAGAAATATTTTCCTCCATCACGGATCGCTCATCCGAACCACTGTCTACTGCATCGCAAACTTGTTGCCGGTGTCCTGCTGTGGTCGCCATTTCTGTAGGGGGTGGCGGTTGCGGGTGGTGTCGCTTGACGCATCCGTGCGCCCAGTCAGTTTCAACTGTTTTGTGAGCAGTTCGAATCGCTCCCACGCCCCTGGGTTCTAGACACCGGACTTAGGTACAAGGCAGCGGTACAGAGAAGACTCAAGTAGACAGGTGGTTGGATGTAGCCAAAACCAAGATTTTATTGAAGAGGAAAAACTTACTTAATAAAATCTCATGGAAAAGGAATTACTAGTGTACACTTCTACAGGCAAAAATTACAAGAGAATCATAATAATACTTATATATACTTATACAGGGAATGGGGAACACACGGCACATCGAGGGAAAACAACTATCTTAACAATCCCCTTATCCTTACCCCACCCCCTATACCTAACTAGATTAAGCTATGAGGGGTCAGAACTTCATGCTCACCAATAAAAGGGTTTGTTAGACTCAAAACAGCGGTTGGGTTCTGTTAGATCCGTGGTTCAGTGGATAAATAATTACACGGATGCTGTACATAAACAAATAACAGGTCTTTACTGGAGGAGGGTAATCTCTAGACTGGGGTACAGAGGCATGCGTACAGCTTATATACCGGTGTGGTCACTGCCGGTACTACAGTATACAGGAGCTGTAAAAAGTAGTTCTGACTTAAAGCACATACACTACAATTCCTCCCTTTTTAGATTAATAATACCCCCTTAATATTCAAATAACAATTACATTTTTACATGTACATTCAGTAACAAAAGTCCATTTATAGATTCAGTCTTTGGGGCGGCTTCCTGACCCTTTCGGGATAGCGCCTTTCCGGAGGTTCTTGTTCTTGGTGCAGAGGCGATTCTGACCCCCTTTCATCGGGTAGTTCATCAGGTTCCACTGCTACTGGGTCTGAAGTAGATACTACCGGTATGTCGGGTTCATCACCAGGTGATCGAGACATGGGGTTGACGCATTCCTGTGATGCTAAGATCTGATCGACGTGGCGTCTCACAATGTTCTCCCCGACATCCACTGTGTACATTAATGGCCCCTGCCTTGTACATATCATTCCGGGTTGCCAATTCTCTGCTCGATAGTCCCGGGCCAAGACTGGTTGCCCTACATTGAAGCTCCTTGTCGGCTTCTCGTTGATGTGCTGGAATTGTTTGTCCGCAACATTTCTTCGCACATTTGGTCTGAGCAAGTCCAGACAAGATCTCAACCTTCGGTTAAAGAACATCATGGCCGGGGTCTGGTTGGTAACTGCATGTGTCGCGTTTCGGTAGGCTAATAAGAAATTGTCCATCTTATGCTGTAGTCGAATTTCCTAGTCGCACATGGCCTTTATCGCCTTCATAAAGGTTTGTACGAACCTCTCAGCCAATCCATTGGTGGCTGGATGATACGGAGCGGATGTGTAATGCCTTACCCCATTCCTTTTCATGAATTTTTGGAACTCGTCGGACACAAACTGTGGTCCATTATCAGAGCAGATCTGCTCTGGCAACCCGTTTCTGGCAAATATGGTCCGTAGGACTGCAATCGTTTTCTCTGTAGTGGTTGAAGACATCTTTATCACCTCAGGCCACTTTGAATGAGCATCCACTGCTATTAAGAACATTGAGTCCATGAATGGACCAGCGAAATCAATGTGCACCCGTTGCCATGGAGAGGAGGGCCACTCCCATGGGTGTAGAGGGGCATCTGGTGGTGCATTTTGGACCTTCTGGCATCCTAAGCAGCTCTTAGTTAGGTCTTCGATTTGTTGATCGATTCCCGGCCACCACACATAAGCCCTAGCAAGGCTTTTCATTTTCACTCCCCCCAGATGACCTTCATTTAGCTGATTTAGCACTCTCTCCCTTAACTTGGGTGGAATCACCACTCTGGATCCACACATCACTGTCCCCTGGCATACTGACAGCTGTTCTCTTCTGGATGAGAATGCTGGCAACAGTGAATCGCCATGTGTTGGCTGTCCCCTCACCGTCAATTCATATACCCGTGACAGCGTCGGATCATTGCGGGTCTCCTTCTCTATATCCGCGTTTGTTACTGGCAATCATTCAATTATTGACGAATAAAATATCTCGATAGGGTCCACTGCTGGTGCTTCCTCCACAGTAGGCAGTGGCAGGTGCAATAGCCCATCAGCGTTCCCATGCTGTCTCGTGCCTTTATATTCTATTTCATATTGATTCACCCCTAGAAATAGGGACCATCTTTGTAACCGCTCTGCAGTCATTACTGGCACGCCCTTCTTAGGATTAAAGATGGAGACAAGTGGTTGGTGGTCAGCCAGCAAGGTGAACTTCTGCCCATGCAGATAGTGGTTGAATTTTTTTATTCCCCATACTAGGCTGAGGGCCTCCCTGTCAATCTGGGCGTAGTTGCGCTCAGCTGAGGTTAGTGACCGAGACGCAAAGGCTACTGGCCTCTCCAACCCGTCTGGGAATTTGTGCGACAGCACCACTCCAATGCCGTAGGGTGATGCATCACATGCCAAACGAATTGGTAGTGCTGGGTTGAAATGGGCCAACACCTCTTTTGATGTGATCAATTCTTTACACTTCTGGAAAGCTCATCTACGTTTGTCATCCCACTTCCATGGTACCCCTGTTTGCAGTAGGGTGTTCAGCGGGTGTAATACCATAGACCAATTTGGTATCAACTTGTGGTAATAGTTTACCAGCCCGAGGAACGACCTCAGTTGAGACACATTTTCTGGTGCTGGAGCCTTGACTACTGCCTCTATCTTGTCAGGGGACTTATGTAACCCCTCTTCATCGATGACGTGGCCGCAATACGAGATCTGTTTCTGGAAAAACTCACACTTGTGGCGATTAGCTCGTAGCCCATATTCCTTTAATCTGGCGAGCACCTTCTCCAAGTTAGCGAGGTGATCACCGTCATTTTCGCCCGTGACCAAGATGTCGTCCAAATAACACTGGGTCCCTGGAACCCCTTGCAGGACCTGATCCATCGCCCTTTGCCAGATAGCCGGAGCCGAGGCTACTCCAAACACCAGCCGGTTGTATTGATAGAGACCTTTACGGGTGTTGATCGTAAGGTAATGTTTCAAAGCTTCTTCTACCTCCATTTGCAATTACGCCTGGGCTAGATCAATTTTGGTGAAGCATTTACCACCAGATAGCGAGGCGAAAATATCCTCAATTCGTGGAAGCGGATATTGCACCGTGTGAAGGACTGGGTTCACTGTCACCTTAAAATCCCCACAGATGCGGACCTTCTTTGGTTCCCCAGGCGTATTACTCAACGACCTCTTCATTACAGGAACGATGGGTGTAGCCCACTCGCTCCAGTCCACTTTGGACAGTACTCCTGAACGTTCCAACCCTTCCAGCTCTGCTTCAACCGCTGGTCTGATCGCATAAGGCACTGGTCTGGCCTTCAGAAACTTTGGGCTTGCATTATCCTCTATTTTAATTGTTGCTGTTATTCCTTTTAGTGTTCCTAGTCCCTCCTGGAACACTTCTTTTGCGTCAGTTAGCATTTTTGACAGTCGTCCAGGTGTGACGTCGTCATCCTTTTTGGCCTCCACCTTCAGTGCCTGTATGGAATGCCAATCTAAATGTATCTTCCGGATCCATTCACGTCCTAGCAGTGGTGGTCCTCCATTTGGCAATACATATATATCCATTTTAGGTATTTCCTGACCTTTATATGTCACTTTCACCCTTATTTTTCCTTTGGGGTAGACTTTTTGCCCTGTATACGTCTTCAAGACTATCTCTGTAGCTTTCAAGGCTATGTGTGAAAATAGCCGCTTGTAGTCTCTTTGATTTATGACTGTTAGAGCTGACCCTGTGTCCAATTCCATTTCCACTTGGACTCCGTCTATCTTGAGTGTAACCCAGATAGTCTGGTGATCCTCCATTTCGGTTACATTATGTAGTTTCAGACAACCCAGCTCCTTGCTTCCGGAGTCTGTGTCACTTTTCTGTTCGTCTGAACCACTGTCCATCACCTGGTGTACCTTTTTGTACTTCTCCTGTGGAGATTTCTTACTGTTGGTTTTCTTCCCAGACCTGCAGACTCTTGCTATGTGTCCTGCTTTCCCACACTGTCTGCACACTTGGTCCTTGAACCAACAATCTTTCTGGTCATGTGTTGTTCTGCCGCAGCGATAGCACTTCCCTGTTCCATAGGTCATTTCGTTGGTGCCATATTCTTGCGGTCTCCGTTGTATCTCTGCAGCGCCTCTTGCGGCTGCTTCGTGTGATACTGCCATACTGAAAGCTTTGTCCAGTGTAAGGTCCTTTTCTGATAGAAGCCGTTTCTGGGTTCCTTCACTTTGTAGCCCACACACAAACTTGTCCCTTAACGTGTCTGCTAGTCCTGCTCCAAACTGGCAGTATTTCGATAGCTTGTGCAGTTCCGTTAGGTACTCAGCATTGCTTTCGTCTTTGTGTTGGTTCCTTTTATGGAACTTAAATCATTCTGCTATCAGCAGCGGTGTGGGGTTTAAGAGGTCCTGTAGGATTTCTACTATGCTTTCAAAATTCTTGTTTACCGGCTTCTCTGGGGTTATTAGATTTCGCAGTAACCCATAAGTTTTTGCACCCATGGAATTTAACAGAACCAGTGCTTTATTAGCATCTGGCACTTCATTCGCCCTGCAGTACACCTCAATACGTTCCACATATGTCGCCCAATCTTCGACTTTATTGTCAAGCGTAGAGATACTGCCACTCTTCGGCATCCTTGGTTGTGCATTAACTATCACCAATGGCGCCTCCCGCGCTTCCCCTTCTTCTCCGCTGGCACAAAATGGCATCTCCCACGCTTTCCTTCCTTCCCGCGCTCACCCGTCTTCTCCGCTGTGGCTTCGCAAAATGGCATCTCCCACGCTCTCCCTGCTTCTCCACAGCTCAATGGCATCTCCCCTTGTTTCGCCCCACGGACCCTGATCAGCCCGTGATCCCTGACTGTGCTCTGCGCGTTCTTCTCTTGATATTTGTCGACGCCGCTCAGTCTAGAACCCGGCTGTTTCTTACCCTCTCTCTCTCCGGTTTGCAGTATTTTTCCTCGACGCCGCTCGGTGATCAACCCCCGGCTGTGCCCTGCTCTCCTCACCCTCTTTCTTACCCCGTCGACGCTGCCCGGCTCTCTCTCTCTGCCGTCGGTCGGCTCCAGCCACCACTACTCGGGAAGGGTCTGCTCTGGACCTGTCGTCGGTCTCTTACTGCTCGTTGTGGCTGGGGAACCAAGCCCGGCTCTCCACAGCCTCCCCAGCAAAGTTGGATCTCTGCCTGACTGCTGGGCAGTTGCTCACGGTTGATGCCCGTGTTCCTGGACTCGACTATTTTTAATTTTTTTATGTTGCAGGTAGATTCGCATCAACACTCGTCGCCACTGTTAGATCCGTGGTTCAGTGGATAAATAATTACACGGATGCTGTACATAAACAAATAACAGGTCTTTACTGGAGGAGGGTAATCTCTAGACTGGGGTACAGAGGCATACGCACAGCTTATATACCGGTGTGGTCACTGCCGGTACTACAGTATACAGGAGCTGTAAAAAGTAGTTCTGACTTAAAGCACATACACTACAGGTTCGGGGTTCGCTCTTGATGCTCTCTGGAGCTTTTCGTCATCACGTGGCTTCCAGGCGCTGCAAGGACATTGTCCAGGTCCGCGTACCCCAAAGTTACAGTCTCTGTTTGGGTACTTTACCTTGCAGCGATGGTTCTTCGTCGACAGCCGCCAGATTGAGTTAGTGTGCAGTTATTCGAAGGTCGGCCGAGGCTGAAGGCCTGATGATCCGAAGCCTCCCCTCGTTTGGTCTTCTTCCGCCGATCTGCCCCTCAGTGGTTTTCCCTTCTCCCCTCGTCTTGTCCCGCCTCGCCTGGCCTGAATTTGTCCGTGTCCACCCGAACCGGTGCTGGGGCAGTTCCAGATGGAGTGTAAAAGGGCACGGGCAAAGGCCAGGGGGTAAGTGCTGGACGGGGAAAAAGCAGCAGCCACGAGGGCGAGGAGCCGAGCAGCAGCACCAGCACACCCACCAATGAACACACCTGACGATCTTGGACACCAACTCACCAACTCTCCGTCTTCACGAACCTACTCAATGCTACCCGGGGCCTTCAATTATACCTTCGTTGAAAACCCTTATCTGCCCACCAAATCAGGTTAGTTCTTTGTTTAATCTTGG
Organism: Somniosus microcephalus; assembly: GCF_052327205.1. Taxonomy (NCBI): domain Eukaryota; kingdom Metazoa; phylum Chordata; class Chondrichthyes; order Squaliformes; family Somniosidae; genus Somniosus; species Somniosus microcephalus. The sequence continues at coordinate 200,372,900 of NC_140987.1, forward strand.
CGGGCTAGTTTAAACTAATGGCAGCAATACATATTAACTGGTTTTGGATGACCGGTAATCGCATCTATCGGCCCGATAATTGACTTGTATTGTCCTAAAAGTTCCTTGATGGGCTTTGTCCAGCCTCGATGGCTCGGTTAATCTGTTTCCGATAATGTATGCCGATTGTTTGATGGCCTTAACTATAGACCTAAACTGAATTTGGGTTTTGTCTCCAATTCGGTCTAATGCATAATTCAGAGTCCTGTCTGGTTCCAAAATACAAAGTTCCTCTTCACAGAAAGCCTGCAGCCCTAGTTTTGATTTCTCCCAAGCTGTCTGCGTTGCAGAACCCATTTTGGAATCCCACAGGCTTTCTGCCATGAGGCACGGACGCCATCTTGGGTACCCTTTTTAACTTTAAAATGTCCACGCAGGGTCCCGTTTATTAATAACAGCCTTCGGGGAAATGCAGAAATTTTGAGAATCTTACACAGGTGAAGTTCACAAGGTATACACAGTAAGTATATATATCCCTCCAGCTAAGGAAAAAGAAGGAAGTGATTTAAATTGCCTTTGCCTGATTTGTTACCTGTATTTCTGACTAGGCATTGGGGAATATTAAATTCAGATAATGGAAAAGGTTACTGATGTAACAAAAAGGAGAAAGAGAAGCTTTACTATAGCAGATAATTTATTGTATCCAGCAGTTGTTATGTACAACTCTGTATAATGTTTTCTATGGGTACAACAACAACAACAACTTGTATTTATATAGTGCCTTTAACGTAGTACAACGTCCCAAGACACTTCACAGGAGCTTTATGAAACCAAATTTGACACGAGTCACATAGGAGAATTTAGGGAAGATGACCAAAAGCTTGGTCAAAGAAGTAGGTTTTAAGGAACGTCATAAGGGAGAAAAGAGAGGTAGAGAGGTGGAGAGGTATAGGGAGAGAATTCCAGAGCTTAGGACCTTGGCAGCTGAAGGCATGGCCACCAATGGTGGAGTGATTAAAATTAGGGATGCTCAAGGGGCCTGAATTAGAGGAGTGCAGATATCTCGGGGGATTGTGGGGCTGGAGGAGATTATAGAGATAGGGAGGGGCAAGCCCATGGAGAGATTTGAAAACACGGATGAGAATTTTAAAATCGAGGCTTTGCTTAACCAGGAGCCAATGTAGGTCAACGAGCACAGGGGTGATGGGTGAACAGGACTTGGTGCAAGTTAGGACACGGTCAGCAGAGTTTTAGATGACCTGAAGTTTATGTAGGGTAGAATGTGGGAGACCAGCCAGGAGTGTTTTGGAATAGTCAAGTCTTGAGGTAACAAAGGCATGGATGAGGGTTTCAGCAGCAGATGAGCTGAGGCAGGGGCGGAGAAGGGCAATGTTACGGAGGTGGAAATAGGCGGTCTTAGTTATGCGGATAAGTGGTCGGAAGTTCATTTCAGGGTCAAATATGACACCAAGGTTGCAAACAGCCTGGTTCAGCCTCAGACAGATGCTAGGGATGCAAGGTTGGTATGATGTGTTTGATGTCAGCCAGAGACATGTATGATATTTCTAGCCCTGCAATTGGAGATTTCCCAAATGAATTGGATGTCAATTGGGTTGTCACTAACCTCACATGACAATGTCATTTCATCTTCTGCTGCTGCAAGCTGTTACATAGAGTTACATAGAGTCTATGGCCGGAATATTTACCTGGCGATGCACTGGGAGTTGGGGGGGGGTGCGGGTGGTGGTGCGGGGGGGCGGGCAGTGGTTGGTGGGTCCAATAGTGTGTGGGAAACCCAGAAGTAGCTGCAGAATGTCTGTCAGTGACTTTTTAACCCAACCACTGCATTTGCATCTGACTTCCGGGTTTCATGACCAATTAGCATGAGCGGGCATGATGACAACACACATGGGTCTATTTCAGCTGAGGTATTTAAAGGAACACTACAAAGATGACATTTGAAGGATTGTGGAGGTGGGAGAAATATAGCAAGCTCTATAGAATGGAGTCTCAGTATTCAAAGGCAGCACCTCGCTTTAGTGATGCATCCCTAGATCTCATACTGCGAGGTGTAAGGGCCCACAGGGAGATTTTATTTCCTGCTGATGGGAGGAAGAAGCCAGACTCAATGATGAAGAAGGCATGCTGGCGATAACAGAGGGGGTGAGCAGCAGGAGTGTGGTGCCACGCTCCTAGATACAGTGCAGGAAGTGATTTAATGACCTCATAGTCACCCTCAACAGATGTTGTCCATCCATCTGTTCCACTCATTCCATGACTCTCACTCAAAGGTCTCTTGTTTCCCTCTTTGGAGGAGAAGAGAGCACAGAACACCAGGGAGAGACAGAGAACCGGAGGTGGCCCTCCAGTCATCACCACGCTCACAGCTGCAGAGAAGGATGCTCTTGAGATAAGCGGAGTGTCGGCGTGCCTGGAGGTGAGAGATGGGGACCTCTCAGCTACCTAGTGACAGAATTAAATATCACACAGCCACATTGGAGACAACAAGCACACATGTTGACTTAACGATAGCAGCCAGTGAAATATGATCATGTGCACAATGTAAACTTAAAACATTCTTACCATTATAGTTTTAATTCATGTCTATGGACAGGCCCATCAAGTGTCCCACAGAATGTGGTGCTGGAGGAGGAAGACAACTCCTCAGAGGAAGTCGCTAACTCTGAGGGTGCACCATCACAGGACTCATGCACATCATGCACCAGGGCAGATACACACATGTCGGTGGGAACAGCAAGACAGTGTTGTCACCTGGTGCCTCACACATCACATGTGAGCAAGAGCAGGTGGTGGAGACAGGGACAGCAGTGGAGAGTCCACATCAGAGGGCGCAGGGTGCCCAAGCAATGCTCAGCTAGAAGTAGAAGCTGAACCTCGGGGGCCATCAACAAAGAGGATGATTCTGGAGCAGCAGCAAAAAATGTGTGAGGCCTGGCAGGATTTCCAACCGCACTGTGCACACTTGCAAAGTGAATGGAGGAGTCCATCTCAAGCATGAGTGGCATGATGTCGCAGGCCTTAGCTATGATGTGTTTGTCCATGGAAAGAGTGGCGACTTGCATGTGTAGGGGGTGGCGTGTGAGCCCAGTCAGTTATGCCTCTGACTGCCTGTGAGCGGTTCAAATCGCTCCCACTGTAAGGGGGGCATCTTTTAACCGGCTTATGGTAATTTACCTGGCCAGCAGCCTTTGCCTCTGAGCTCTGACCAATTCCAACCTTTTACCTGGTTTACGGTAATTCACCTGGTCAGCAGCCTTTTGCTGCTGCACTCTAAACCAATCTACAAACAGCAGTTTCGAATCGCTACCCCTCCTTCAGTTCTGAGTGGAGGAACTTATAATTAATGATATTAAAACGGACAAGTGGTTTGGATGAGAGAAAAATCAAGTTTTATTACCTAAATAATCTACAATCAAAAGAATAAACCATACCACACAAACACAGTAATTACAGTAAAACTATATAACAGGGGGTTGCAGACGGCGAAAACGAGGGATAAAATGACTACAATGCTATTTAAACAATCTTAGCAATTCCCTTAAATCACCACCCCAAACTCCTGCTAGGTTGCCTTGTTGAGGAGTCAGAACACCCTGCTCACCTGTGGTCCAGCGAAGTCAGAGAGAGAGCTAGCTTCTCAGCAGCTATCTTATATACCTGGTGAGCTCCTGTTGTTCTGCCTTGCAAGGGCTGTGTGCAAAATTCCACCCAAAGGTTCCAATACACAAGAGAAAGCTGTGATTGGCTAACTCAGAGTGATTGGACTGGGTTAATGTGTCTTCCGGAGCTCCCTGGGCTGAAACAAAAGGGAAATACAACTGCTCTATTGTCCAGAACGCTAGGTGATTTAGACCCATTCAATTCTTAAACGGTTCCCATTCAAGATCCAAAAGTCTCTTCTGCAGTTTAGATGTATCCACTCGATATACAAACAAATGCTAATAGCATTCAATTGCTTTGCAAACAAAGCATTGTTCTTTGTCTTTGGCCATGTGATGACAGCCATTTTCTATCCCTGGAAATTTAAAAGCACAACGCCCAGGGATTCTTTAATCAAAAAAATTAATCTTCAGAACTGTAAATTATTGCGAATTCTTACACCACGCCCCTGAGATTCTCGACACCGGACTTAGGTACAGGTAGCGATATAGAAAAGACTCAAGTAGACAGGTGGTTTGGAAGTAAGCAAAACTCAGGATTTTATTAAACAGGAAAAGTTAATGCAGTCTTATGAGAAGTTACCAGTGTATAAAATTACAGGCAAATACAAATAACTATACTTATACAGGGAATGGGGAACACACAGCACATCGAGGGAAAACAACTATCTTAACAATCCCCTTATCCTTATCCCACCCCCTATACCTAACTAGATTAAGCTATGAGGGGCCAGAATTTATGTTCACCAATCAAAAGGGTTTGTTGGACTCAAAACAGCGGTGGGGTTTGGGGTTCGCTCTTGGTGCTTGCTGGGGCCTGCCGTCATCATGTGGTCTCCGGGCGCTGCAAGGGCATTGTCCAGGTTCGAGTACCCCAAAGTTAAAGTCTCTGTTTGGGTACTTTACCTTCTTCGGCCGATAGTTTGAGTTTGTGTGAAGATAGTCGCAGGTTGGCTGAGACTGAAGGCATGATGATTCGCAGCCTACCCTCACTTCGTCTCCTCAGTTCGTCTCCTCAGTTGGTCTTCCTCAGTTGGTCTTTCTCAGTTGGTCTTCCTCCTCCCCTCGTCGCATCCCGCCTCGCCTGGCCTGAATTGTCGGTGTCCGCCCAATGCAGTGCCTGGGCGATTTCCAGATGGAGTGGGGAAAGGCACGGGCAAAGGCCAGGGGGTAAGCGCGGGATGGGGAAAGAGCAACAGCCACGAGGGTGAGGGGCAGAAGAGCCGAGCAGAGAGAGAGAGATTGCTACCCGGGGCCTTCAATTATACTCTTTTCGAAAACCCTTATCTGCACGCCAGATCAGGTTAGTTCTTTGTCTTAATCTTGGCGGGCTATTTTAAATAATGGTAGTGATCCATACTAACTGTTTTTAGATGGCCGGTAATCGCATCTACCGGCCCGATAATTGACTTGTTTTGTCATGAATGTTCCTTGATGGGCCTGTCCAGCCTCGATGGCTTTCTTAATCTGTTGCCGATTATATATGTAAACTGCTTGATGGCCTTAACTATAGGCCTAACTGAATTTAGATTTGTCTCCAATTCAGTCTAATACATAATTCAAAGTCCTGTCTGGTTTCAAAATACAAAGTCTCTCTTCACAGAAACTGTAGCTTTGGTTTCGATCCACAAGCTGTCTGCGTTGCAGAGTCCCAGTTTTAAAATCTCACAGGCTTTCTGCCACGAGGCGCGGACGCGTTCTTGGGTACCCTTTTTGATTTAAAATGTGCACGCAGGGTCCCTTTTATTAATAACAACCTTCGGGGAAATGTAGAAATTTTGCAAATCTTACACATGGAGCATCAAACATGGCAGGCAAACGAGTGCATGCTTGCCCTCAACAATGGCTTGCACATTCTGAATGACACCTTAACTAGCATAGATCAAAACCTAGCCTTGGTCCTTCATCACCCCACTGATGTGCAGCAAAGTGCTCTCCGGCTCATTGCTAACAGGGAAGTGCGGGTGGGCCATGAGAGGAAAGACGGAGAAGGGGGACATAGAAGTGGGGATTCTGCTTTTAGCGCTTCCACTTCTCACACGTTGCTCCTCCCTCAGTCAGTACCCCACATGTCGCCTCGTGTCTCAATGGCCGAGTCTGCCTCTGCACAGGTGCAGGTGGAGCAGTCTTTGGCGGGGCCCTCACAGGCTCCAAAACCCAAAGGACATCAGCCAAGAGCATCTCAGCAGTCAGAGTAGGGATCTGAGCAGCCGGCCTCTACCTCTGCTGAAGCCACAGGGGTTGCATGATGTAGGAGTTGTAGGAAGAGGAAGATGAATGATTAGTAGTTTCACAAGGGTATGCACATGGGTTTATTAGGCATGTTACAATGATAACTTAATGTATAAGTTTTGAGGCACATATAAAATTATTTCTTTGCACCACTTTACCTGCAGCCTGGCAACTGGCCTTCTCAGTTCTGATGAATGGTAAGACAAGACTCAAATCTGAACAATGGGGGCAGGATTTTCATTGGGCCATGGAGTCGGGATTGGAGGCATGCGGGGGGGTTAAAATCCCGAAATCAGGGGTCCCGACCCCATCCCACCTCCATGCCAGTTTCAAAGGGGGCGGGCCCAGCACTGGGACCCGCGTACCCAAGGCGGGAAGGAATTAGTGCCAATTAACTGCCTGTTAACAGGCAGTTTTTAGCCTAATCCCTATTTTTAAGGTTGAAGTGTGGGATTCCCGATGGCTCCAAACCACACCAAGTTAGAGGAGGCGGGCCGTCGGGTTGAAGGACTTGGAGGGGTCGAGAGCAGCAGCGGCGGCGGCGGCAGTGCGGACCTGCGAGGAACAAGGGTCGAGAGGCGGGATAAAAGCGCCAGAGTCCAGGTGAGGCCCTACAGCAGCGGCGGCGGCGGCGGCAGCGCAGACCTGCGAGGAACAAGGGTCGAGAGGCGGGATAAAAGCGCCAGAGTCCAGGTAGGCATACTAATCTGCAGTCTCCGAGCTCAGAGGGAGGGAGAGAAGTAAAAAGTAATCGAAGTGTGATGTCACCAGAAAGCAGGTAATTGATTGGTTGGTGAGTATTTCTCTCTTTTTAAACATTAACTCTGTAGTTTATATTTACTAAGGTCTCTCTGGTGTAGCAGGGACTGTTGGTAAACCATTTAACTGTAGTGTAATTGGTGGGATTGATTGATTTAATTTAATTTCAATTAATTAAAGGGTAAGTCATGGCAGGGCAGCCCGGCCACGTGGTATGCTCCTCCTGCGATATGTGGGAACTCAGAGACACTTCCTGTGTCCCTGACAACTACGTGTGCAGGAAGTGTATCCAGCTGCAGCTACTGACAGACCGCATTGCGGTGCGGGAGCTGCGATTGGATGCATACTGGAGCATTCACGATGATGAGGACATCGTGAATAGCACGTTTAGGGAGTTGGACACACCGCAGGTAGAGGTTGGACAGGCAGAGAGGGAAGGGGTGTCCAACAGGCAGAGTACTAGGCACAGGCAGGTAGTGCAGGGTCCCCTGTGGACATCCCCCTCTCAAACAGATACACCATTTTGAGTACTGTTGGGGGGGATGGATTATCAGAGGAAGGCAGCAGCAGCCAACTTCCTGGCACCAGGGTTGGCTCTGCTGCACAGGACGGGAGGAAAAAGAGGGGTAGAGCTATAGTAATAGGGGATTCTATTGTAAGGGGAATAGATAGGCGTTTCTGCGGCCACAAACGAGACTCCAGGATGGTGTGTTGCCTCCCTGGTGCAAGGGTCAAGGATGTCTCAGAGCGGCTGCAGAACAATTTGGAAGGGGAGGGTGAACAGCCAGTTGTCATGGTGCATATAGGTACCAACGATATAGGTAAAAACTGGGATGAGGTCCTAAAAGTTGAATATAGGGAGTTAGGAGGTAAATTAAAAAATAGGACCTCAAAGGTAGTAATCTCAGGATTGCTACCAGTACCCCGTGCTAGTCAGAGTAGAAATAGAAGGATATTTCAGATGAATACGTGGCTAGAGGAATGGTGCCAGGAGGAGGGATTGAAGTTCCTGGGACATTGGAACCGGTTCTGGGGGAGGTGGGACCAGATCAAACCAGACGGTTTGCACCTGGGCAGGGCTGGAACCGATGTCCTAGGGGGAGTGTTTGCTAGTACTCTGGGGGAGGGTTTAAACTAAGATGGCAGGGGGTTGGGAACCTGAGCAAGGGGACAGAGGAAAGGGAAACAAGGATAAAAGCAGAAGAAAGGAAGGAGAAAAATAAAAGTGGCAGTCAGAGAAATCAACGGTTTAAATCAAACATGGCCACAGTAAATAATAATTCTAATAGGTCTAAGAGCATTAAAAAAATAAGCCTGAAAACTTTGTGTCTTAATGCGAGGAGCATTCGTAATAAGGTGGATGAATTGGCTGCACAAATAGAGGTAAATGAATATGATTTGGTTGGGATTACGGAAACGTGGCTCAAGGATGGCCAAGGCTGGGAACTCAACATTCAGGGGTATTCGATATTCAGGAAAGATAGGCAAAAAGGAAAGGGAGGTGGGATAGCATTACGGTTAAAGAAGGGATTAACACAATTGTAAGGAAGGATATTAGCCCTGATGATGTGGAATCTGTATGGGTAGAGTTGAGAAATACCAAGGGGCAGAAAACGTTAGTGGGATTGGTATATAGACCTCCAAACAGTAAGGCGGAGGTTGGGGATGGCATTAAAAGGGAAATTAAAGAAGCGTGCAATAAGGGCTCAGCAGTTGTCATGGGTGACTTTAATCTACATATAGATTGGGCTAACCAAATTAGTAACAATACTGTGGAGGAGGAATTCCTGGAGTGTTTACGGGATGGTTTCCTGGACCAATATGTCGAGGAACCAACCAGAGATCAGGCCATCTTAGACTGGGTATTATGTAACGAGAAAGGATTAATTAGCAATCTTGTTGTACGAGGCCCCTTGGGTCGGAGCGATCATAATATGATCGAATTCTTCATTAAGATGGAAAATGAAATAGTTGACTCAGAGACTAGGGTCCTAAATTTAAATAAAGAAAACTACGATGGTCTGAGGCGCGAGTTGGGTAGGATTGATTGGGGAATGTCACTCAAAGGCTTGACGGTGGATAGGCAATGGCAAACATTCAAAACTGCATGGATGAACTACAGAATTTGTTCATCCCAGTTTGACATAAAAATAAAACAAAAAAGGTGACTCAACCATGGCTAACAAGGGAAATTAGGGATAGCATAAGATCCAAGGAGAGGACATATAAATTGGGCAGAAAAAGCAATAATCCTGAGGATTGGGAGCAATTTAGGATTCAACAAAGGAGGACAAAGGGATTAATTAAGAAGGGGAAAATAGAATATGAGAGTAAGCTTTCAGGGAACATAAAAACTGACTGTAAAAGCTTTTATAGATATGTGAAGAGAAAAAGATTGGTGAAGTCAAGCGTAGGTCCCTTGCAGTCAGAATCAGGGGAATTTATAAAGGGGAACAAAGAAATGGCAGGCCAATTAAATACATATTTTGGTTCTGTCTTCACAAAGGAGGACACAAATAACCTCCCAGAGATGCCGGGGCACATAGGGTCTGATGAAAGGGAGGAACTGAAAGAAATCAGTATTTGTAGGGAAATGGTCTTAGGGAAATTGATGGGATTGAAGGCCGATAAATCCCCAGGGCCTGATAATCTACATCCTAGGGTACTTAAGGAAGTGGCCCTAGAAATAGTAGATGCATTGCTGATCATCTTCCAACATTCGATGGAATCTGGAACAGTACCCATGGATTGGAGGGTAGCTAATGTTGCCCCACTATTCAAAAAAGATGGTAGAGAGAAAACGGGGAATTACAGACCGGTAAGACTGACATCGGTAATGGGGAAAATGTTAGAGTCCATTATAAAAGATGTAATAGCAGAGCACTTGGAAAACAGGGACAGGATCGGACAAAGTCAACATGGATTCAAAAAAGGTAAATCGTGCTTGACTAATCTACTGGAATTTTTGAGGATGTAACTGGTAAAATAGATAAGGGAGAACCAGTGGATGTGGTGTATCTGGACTTTCAAAAGGCCTTCAATAAGGTCCCGCATAAGAGATTAGTGTGTAAAGTTAAGGCACATGGGATTGGGGGCAAGGTATTGACTTGGATAGAGAACTGGTTGGCAGACAGAAAGCAAAGAGTTGGAATAAACGGGTCTTTTTCCGAGTGGCAGGCAGTGACTAGTGGGGTGCCGCAGGGATCGGTCCTTGGATCCCAGCTATTCACAATATATATTAATGATCTAGACAAGGGAACTAGATGTAACATCTCCAAATTTGCAGATGACACAAAGCTGGGTGGGCGTGTGTGCTGTGAGGAGGATGTCGAGAAACTCCAGGGTGATTTGGACATGTTGGGTGATTGGGCAGAAACATGGCAGATGCAATATAACGTGGATAAATGTGAGGTTGTCCACTTTGGTGGCAAAAACAGGAAGGCAGATTATTATCTAAATGGCAATAGATTGGGAGAAGGGGAAGTGCAATGAGACCTGGGTGTCCTTGTGCACCAGTCGCTGAAGGTAAGCATGCAGGTACAGCAGGCGGTTAAGAAGGCAAATTTTATGTTGGCCTTCGTTGCGAGAGGGTTTGAGTACAGGAACAAGGATGTCTTGCTGCCGTTGTACAGGGCCTTGGTGAGACCACATCTTGAGTATTGAGTGCAGTTTTGGTCACCTTATCTGAGGAAGGATGTTCTTGCCATGGAAGGAGTTCAGCGAAGATTCACCAGGCTGATACCTGGGATGGCAGGAATGACATATGAGGAGAGATTGGGTCGATTGGGCTTGTACTCACTGGAATTTAGAAGAATGAGAGGTGATCTCATTGACACTTATAAAATTCTGACAGGACTGGACAGACTAGATGCAGGAAGGATGTTCCCCATGGTCGGGGAGTCCAGAACCAGGGGACACAGTCTAAGGATAAAGGGTAGGCCATTTAGGACAGAAATGAGGAGGAATTTCTTCACCCAGAGAGTGGTGAACCTGTGGAACTCTCTACCACAGAAGGCAGTGGAGGCCAGTTCATTAAATATATTCAAGAAGGAGTTGGATATATTTCTTAAGGCTAAAGGGATCAAGGGATATGGGGAGAAAGCAGGGACCGGGTACTGAATTTGGATGATCAGCCATGATCGCATTGAATGGCGGAGCAGGCTCGAGGGGCCGAATGGCCTACTCCTGCTCCTATCTTCTATGCTAGATGTCGGTGTTCAGGTGAGTGATGTGTGCATGAGTGCAAAGGTAAGTGTGTTTGGTGTGTCTAAAGCGATTAAATAAGTTTTACATACATTTTCTTACCTTTTCAGCCTCTCTTCCTTTAGGTCTCGGGAGTCCCTCATCTCACCGGCACAGAAAGTAGAATGGCTGCAAACTGTCAAAAGTGACAGCCTGCAGCTTTCTGTGCAGGAGAGATTTCTAACTGAATCTGTGGAGAAGGACTCATGTTAGAAGTAAGACTGTCAGTGTTTAACAGCTTCAAACAGCTGTGAAACGCTGATATTTCATCTGTCAAAACCTCTTGACAGATTAAATTTCAGTCTGTGACGTCAGCTGTTGCCAGGCGGCCCTTAATTGGCCTGCTGAGCCCACTGGGCGGGCTCAACAAGGTCAATCAAGTTAAAATCGCATGGATTGGCCGCCTCTCGATGGAGGCGGGAGTACAACCCCGAAAGTTGTAGTCCCGCCTCCAACCCGACACCTGAATGAAAATCCAGCCCTGGGTGTCTGTTTAAGGGATGCTTTGTTGATTGCAGGACTGCTTTGTGCTGGAGGAGGGGTTTGGGGGCAAATAGGTTCAGCATGTGGCTGCCAGATGGGTACAGTGGTGCAACCTAACTAAATCTTGCCATGATGAGTCCACCCCAGGCATCACAGACAGCAATGTGTGCCACTGCTGGTGCCATGGCATCATGACATTCCTCCTCTTCCTCCCCTTCATCCTCCTCCTCCTCATCTTCCTCCTCTGAAGAGGCAATGTGCTCTGTGCCTTGCTCCTCCTGCAGCTCCAATCCTCACTGCTGCGCTTTGTTGTACAGAGCGCAGCAAACCACGATCATTCTGGAGACCCTGGCTGCTGCATATTGAAGGGCGCTTCCAGATCTGTCAAGGCACCTGAAGTGCATCTTCAGCATCCTGATTGCTTGTTCAATGACGGATCTTGTCGTCATATGGCTTTGGTTGTAGCGCTCTTGAGCCACATTGCTTGGGCTTCTCATGAGTGTCATCAGCCACGTCTTAGGTGGATAGCCCTTGTCTCCAAGCAGCCAGCCGATAAGTCAGTTTGGAGGTGCGAAAATATCAGGGAGGTTGGACTGGTGCAGGCCCAATATCATGGCAGCTCCCTGTGAATCTTGCACATACCTGCATAATAATCTTTTAATGCTTGCAGGTGAGCTGCACATTGATGGAGTGGATGCCTTATGGTTCACAAACACTCCTGGGTGATCTGGGGGTGCCTTGATTGCCACATGCGTGCAGTCGATGATGCCCTGCACTGTGAGAAGCCAGCCATAGCCGAAAACCTAAGCACATGCTCATTCCGACTGGCTTTTCAGTGGTGGCAAAGAGTGCATAATTGCCTGCCCTGGCAAACATGGCATTGGTCATCTGGGTGATGCGCTTTTGGGTGGCCGACTGCGAAATCCTGCAAATGTGTCCTGCAGATCCCTGGAAGAAGCTGAGGGTGGTGGTCACTTTGACAGCCACTGGTAAAGTGTGGCCCCCAGGTCCAGTTGGCAGCAGGTCTTATTCCAGCAGGGTGCAAATGTATGGCATGACGTGACACGAAACCCTGAGCCTCTGGAGGCACTGGTGTTCGGACATGTCAAGGAAGGTGATCCTCTGCCTATATACTCTGTGCGGCGGGTATCGCCTCCTGTGAGCTGCACCCCTGTGCTCATCCCCTCTCTCCTGTGGAGCGGCAGATCTGTGAGGAGAAGGCTGCTGCTGCTCCTGCTGGTGGTGTTGATGCTGGTGCTCATCTTGGTCCTCATCTGAGGTCCAAGGTGAAACAGCATAAGCGCCACCCATGCTGATCTGATATATGACAGTTGTAAAGTGAAGATCAGACACACAAACTTCCAAAGAAGTGAGAGTGACTTCCAATGTAGTGAAAGTCATCTCCAAAGTATTGGAAACCACCTCCATAGTTGTAGAAATCACCTGCAAAGTAAACTCTCTGAACAAGTGTTGTGAGTAAAAGGAGCTTAGGCAAGGAAGCAGGTGTAAGGTCTCGGTACTTATGTCATTTGCCCCTCAATTGCCGCTATGCTCTCGCCTTGCTTTCACTGGCAAGGTCCAAGAAGCCCGGGAAACCCGTGCACTCAAAATGAAAGTTGAAAACACCTGTTAAAAAGCTGGTAATTAACTCTCAACTATCTCGTAATAGCTTTAAATTGGTAGCCCGAGGGGGTTTTTTGCAAAAAGCTGAATGCACTCAACTGAAATGCGCAAGTCGGCGGGTTAGAGCCGCTTCCCAACACACTGTCAATTTCAGCGCATTTAACCACCCACCCACTCCCAAACCCACTCACTCTTTGATGTTAAAACTCCCCCCCATGACACAGGCCATTTGGCCCTACTAGTCTATGCCAGCGTTAATGGTCCACGCAGGCTTCTTCCCACCTTAATTCAACTAACCCTATCAGCATAATCTTCTATTCCTTTGAGGTTGAGGTCTTATGTCCTCATGCCTGCAACATGGGAGCACTGCTCATTTAGTTCACAATGAAATTCTTTCTTAATGGCAAAAATTTTGGCTCATCTATACTGTAAACCCTCCAGACCCGAAAATCCTCTGCCCACATTGTTAAGGCACTGGAATGGCTGCTTGAGTACACCAAGTGTTTGCTTAATGATGACATGAATCATCTCATGTGCTGGTCTATATTCTGTTGTCAACTATAGATTGTGCGTTTGAGTCTGTATGGTTTCAGCTCTTAGCTAAAATTCCCAGCAAACAAACAGTTATGTCACAGCAGACGTGACTAGCTATACATGAAGGAGCCATGTTGATTCCAGGTGCTGTTCAGTCACATTTTCATTCTTTTCTGTGCATGACAGTCCAGCCACACATTAATTGAGTGGTAGTCTTTTCAGTTGGTATAGACAATGGTATTGATTATTGGTGCCATTGTGCCCCAATAACAACCATGCCATTGGGGAAAGTAGTAATGCTGTCCTCCATTTCTTGTTCTGTTGGAATGGATGAGACTATGGGCAGGATTTTCATTGGGCCATGGAGGCGGGATTGGAGGCATGCTTGGAGTTAAAATCCCGAAATCGGGGGTCCCGACCCCATCCCGCACCCAACCCGCCTCCATGCCAATTTCAAAGGAGGCGAGTACCCACCCCGCACTGGGACCCGCCTCCCCGAGGCGGGAAGGGGATTAGTGCCAAATAACTGCCTGTTAATAGGTAGTTAACAGGCAGTTTTTAGCCTAATCCCTATTTTTAATGTTGAAGTGTGGGATTCCCAATGGCTCCAAACAACGCCAAGTTAGAGGAGGCTGACCGTCGGGATGAAGGGCTTGGAGGGGTCGAGGTGTCCGGTGTTCAGGTGAGTGATGGGTGCATGAGTGCAAAGGTAAGTGTGTTTGGTGTGTGTAAAGTGTTTAAAGAAGTTTTATATACCTTTACTTACCTTTACAGCCTTCCTTCCTTCAGGTCTCAGAAGTCCCTCATCTCACCGGCACAGAAAGCAGAATGGCTGCGAGCTGTCAAAAATTGCAGCATTCAGCTTTCTGATCCGGGGAGATCTCTAATTCTTCCTGAGAGGAAGGAATTAACTTGTAGTACAGATTGTCAGTGTTTGACAGCTTCAAACAGCTGTCAAACGCTGATATTTCATCTGTCAAAAGGTCTTGACAGATGAAATATCAATCTGTGACATCACCTGTTGTCGAGTGGCCCTTAATTGGCCTGCTGAGCCCACTGGGTGGGCTCAACAAGGTCAATCAAGTCAAAATCACATGGGTTGGCTAGAACTTGATGGAGGCGGGACTACAACCCCAAAAGTTGTAGTCCCGCCTCCTACCCAACTCCTCAATGAAAATCCAGCCCTATGACTCTGCACCCCGCCACCCCCCTCCCCCCCACACACCCAGGTACAGCAGTCAGTCATATCTTGAAGGTTGGTGGACATAGTTGGCGGACATAATACTCTTGGTAATGGCCAGTAAATCACCACCAGGTGACTGAAATGAGCAAGTGTAAACAATAGGGGACATCAGTGGCCTTTACAACCATGTGCCCAGAAATTGGAATCACAGAGGAGATCCTCAAGTCATTTGCAACCATTTCAAACGTTAGTAAATTGCATCCCTGCAGCGCTTCAATGTTCTTAATAACTGCTAGTCTGTTAGTCCTCAGTCTGGCTCTGTAGATCTTAACCTGCAATAGTCTTTTCATGAATGTTCTGTACCCATGTGCCTAAAATTGTCATTTCTGCCTCATCTAAATGAATGATTGTTGCCACAGGAGAAGCAAAATTCATATTGCTGCCCCCCCCCCACCTTGCTGTGTTTGGTGAACTGTTTGTTCTGCTAGCGACAACTCTGAGTTAGACTTATAGCAACATGTCACATGCTATTTAAGTGATCAAAAACAGGCCAATTTATTTGGATCTGCCCCAATTTAATGAGTTTGATTTTGCTGCAGGTATGGAAACCCATTTCTAACATTGTAAACCTATCAGAAACTAGTAACCTCTATCCACAATGGCCTCCTTATTCAATATGTCTAGCACTGCTGTTTCCGAATGTTGTTAAACCATCAGAAACATTACCAGAAACTAGAAAGATATCCCATAATTACTGTGACACAAGCCACTCCACTCAGATCATATTCTAATACTAAGAAAATAGATGTGCTAAATTGGAATGATTTGAACCAACAGCTTCAAGGGAAATACTACACTAATTTTTCTTTACATACTGACAAGGAAGGTATTAATAACCTATACTTGCCTGCCAATTTTGGCGGGAGTTTGCAGCAGAGTATTGCAGAAATCTTCATTGTCTTCAACTACTGATATTCTAAAAGTATTTTTTGTAATAATATCATTTGACAGTATGATAAAGGTTGCAGGTACATTCTCATGGCTGTTGAAAATGTAGACAGCAAGAGGAGAAATTAAAGATTTTTCACTAACCACAAGTTGACGTCACCTATCTATGGGAGAGGACTACATTTTTCCATTTGATACCATTTTGTTCAACAATACAAATGAGCTAAACTTGTGGGACTACATCAATTATGTTAAATGTACTTCGACAATCCCCTGACATTACATTAATGACACTGCAACTGGATTTGTATGATGTTACAAAGCAATTGAGCTGAAAATCGTGCAGGGGTGGCAGAAACTGGAAGACAAATAGATGTATATAAAACCCAGTCTCTAATGTTTCTTTTCAATTCAGTGACAGTGAACGCTCTAATCTGCTTAATACAAGAATATTTAGCAGAGTCGATTAAAGCATGAGGCACAGGCTCTTGCTTTTATCAGCTTTCTCTCCCCTATTCAGCATAAAGCATGCTAGAATGTTTATTATGATCATTAGCAGAGAGGTTCTAACATTAAGCTGTAGCAGTTGGGCTTGTTCTTGAAATGCATGTATTTACCGTACATTAACGCTCGCTCGCTCGCTCCCTCAACCAACCAATTTATTATTTATTTTTAATTAATAATCAAAATCAGGCTATAGTGCTATAGCTAGAAGTTCAAAAATGGCATAAGGTAATCCTTTACAATGACAAGGACTGTTAGACTCAGTGGTCATTGTGTCAATCTATGTTTGACACATTGACCCTGAAATTATACCCTGGGATAATATATTTTAGGGGATACATTCATTTATTAATTTTATACGTCCTTGGTAAAATAGTAAAGAGAGGAATTTTAGAGCAATATGTTAAGCATTCGTCTGCCAGTAGCAGGTAAAAATTCAGGGCAAATATAGTTTCTTTTGTACATGACATACAGGGTTCTGAAAATAATAAAACACAAAGATGCATGGGATCTAAATGATTCATAGCGTTTATATTTCCTGAAAAAACTCTCTGTAGCATTAGTAACAATTCCAGAAGGCTTGCTTATGCAACTAGGTATGATACTGTGGGAGATAAAATGCTTAAGATCATATATGAAAGGTTGGTGGAGCCTTAAGTATAAGATCAAACCTGTTTGACTTGCAGTTTATTGTATTTTTTATGTTTTATAATAGATTTTAGCATTAATAAATGACAGAGAAAACATTGCTTTAATATATTCCATTTCATATCATTAATTAATCTGATACTGGCAAAGAATATTGCACTACATAATAAAATGTGTTACAATTACACCTCATATTAATTGGAGGCAATGTATTTTTGAAATTATTAATTTGAAAATAAATTAGATTAGCCCAAAAAAACACATACAGCATATACTGTTTAAATATATTGTTTAAAGATAGCGGTGCCACAAACCTACCTGCAGTAATGGTGCTAGTAAGAGCCATGGAAGATGGAGGGTTAACATTTTAATCACATAGGGCACAATTTTCAGCACATAAACATAAGGTGTGGCACCATTAACTGGCAGAATTGTGCAGTAATGTCAGTTATTTCCTGAAGGAAGGGAACATGTGAGAATTTAGATTATTTTGTCTAGCAGCTGCTGCCTGTACTGCAAAACTAGCACAGCAGCCGATGACAAGGGCATATGGAACTTGACACCTCTGTTGGCTTTGATCCAAAAGTACAGAATTTTTTCAAGGAAACGGCAACAACCAAAGGTATGTATTTTATATATATATATATTATATTCCGAATAAAATATTATTACAATCCAAGTGAACTAAAGTTATTTAATAATGATTTAAACCTAAAACAACCTACATTTCATAGAAGACAATATTTTTAAAAAAAGTGAATTTTAAAAAAATGTAGACGGATAATAAACCACTAAATATAACATAGTAAAATCTGGAGATTAAGACCACAAAACCTACAAGTGATGTGAGCTATGCAGGTCAACCATTTGAGCTGCTAGTGATGCAATGGTGTTATTTAGCACCTAATTTCATGCAAACAAAGGATGTTTGGTAATTAGTTGAGCCGAACCAAAGTTATTTATTCTACTTCTTATCAAAAACAGGGACTATATTCCTGTTATATTTCATTCTTGCCATGCAGGTGGCCACAATCTATATTAAAGCCATTAAAGGCATATGCCAGATTTCAACTGTTGATACAAAACTGATGCATCAACATAAACAGCCTTATAAATATTATATGTAGCTATGTACTATTTAAACCTGTGGATTGGGTATAATTGTAAGAAATTATTGGAATTTATTAATTATAATAACATTGTATTAGTCTGCTATCATCAAGCATATATGAGCAATAATTTTCATAGAGAAATTGATTTTCTTTTTTATATGCCACTAAAGATTTGGACAGTGATCTGAGCCAATATATTTTGCTTGGGGAGCTGAACTGGAACTGGAATCAGATCCAGAGATAACAGGTCAAGGTCATTTTGCAAAGATAGTTGTCTGTTAAAAGTCATATGTTCACAATGCGTTTCAATGTAATTTATAATGGGCACAGATGCATGATCCTAGCCCAGTGCTAACATGGCAGTCTCAGCACCAAAATGTTTAGTTCATACATTTTTCCTCTAGTTTTCCCATCTGATTTCCTCCTCTTACATCTCCTTTCCTGGAGGTAGTAAATCATACAGCAGTACAGTTTCATTAGCATTGCATTGTCCACATGCTATTCTTTATGTGTGAGTCTGGACATTGATATTGGTATGAGATCATTACACCTAAGTCCAGGCTTGTGCTCATCTCATATCCATGCACGTGCACTTCCAGCAAGTGTTACTGAACAATGATATAAAGCAGCCTCCCACCCAATCATTAACCCAAGGATGCGGAGGCTGATTTTAGTAGACTTGCCATCATCTCAGCTGAGATCTACTAACTGAGCATGCAAAAGCTGCCTGATCTGCTGAGTATTTCCAGCATTTTCTCTTTTTATTACACAGAAGAATCCAGCAGAGAAACTTTGTATACTCCATTTAGCTACTGAAAATCTGTATTAAAAGCTGTAGGTTGAGTTTTTGGAGATGACATGTCTCCTTAGTGCAGTGGAGAAGGTCTATAAAATGTAGACGATACCATGGAGAAGGAAAAAACACGAGGCAAACACCGTTAATGAGTTGTGCAGTGAAGCTGTCTCTTACTGACATGCAAGATAGAAAAATGGATACAATTCAGGTTTTTGTTAGACTCCGCCCCGGGAAGAAACAACAATTGAAAAATAACAGTAAAAAATAATTGGATTATTAGGCTAAACTGAAATCTTGTGTGTGGAGTGACAAACTCCTACTAAGAGGCAAGATAACAGTGCATCCATTCTGTTATAAGACAAAACCAGGTGGGATTTCTCTTCGAAAAAGAAACAGATGAAAGAGACTGAGGAAAGCATGAAAGCTATTTCAATATCCTTTGTTGTTACATTGATTTGAACCAAAGATAGAATGTAATTCATTAAAAGTCTCAAACAGATTTCAAACATGCGATTAAAGCATAGTTTACCTTATCAGTTAATACCATCTTCAAGATACAGTACATTACTTAACATTTTTTAACAGAGTTTATTCACATTTTTACCCAAATATAGTAACTACAATTTGTGCTGCTTAGCACCATGCAAAATAAATTCCTGGAAACCTGAGGCATCACTAATTTTCAGTATCAAGGTCGCAGTAAAAATGATTTAAGCTCTCATACGTGTTGTTATTGAAGTCAAAGAAAAGTTTTATTTTAGTTTTAGACATCTGTTTTGGGAGCTGCAGCATTGTATTCTTCATTTAGAAAAAAGGACTTGGATTTATATAGTGCCTTATCACAATCTCAGGATCTCCCAAAGTGCTTTATAACCAGTGGATTACAGTTGATGTGCATCCACATTCTTATGTAGACAAATGCAACAGCCAATTTTGTGTACAGCAAACAATAAATGAACAAATAACCAGATCATCAATTTTTGGTGGTTTTGATTGAAGAAGGAATGTTAGCCAGGAGAAATCCCTGTTCTTCAAATATTGCCATGGGATCTTTACACCACCTGAACATGCAGATAAGGTCTCAATTTAACATGTCGTCCAAAAAAAAGGTACCCCTGAAAATACAGCACTCATTCAGTACGCCTCTGAAGCATCAGCCTAGATTACGTGCTCGACACGTAGCACGGATTGAATCCACAACCTTTCATTCAGAGGTGACAGTACTATAAACTGAGTTGAGGTGACACCATTGTTATGCTGGTTTATATAGACAAATGCATAGAATCATAGAATGATACAGCACAGAACGAGGCTATTCAGCTCATCGTGCCTGTGCAGAGTACCTCATTCCTGGAACAATTCTAGTAAATTTCTTCTGCACCTTCTCTAAGGCCTTGACATCCTTCCTAAGGTGTGGTGCTCACAGTTGAGCACAATACTCCAGTTGAGGCCTAACCAGTGTTTTATAAAGATTTAGCATAATTTCTTTCCTTTTGTACTCCAAGGGCTGGATTTTCCTAAGCCCCTGGAGTCGGGTTGGAGGCGTGCGGGCGATAAAAATCGGAGATCCGGGGGTCCCGACCCCATCCCGCCTCCATATCAATTTCATAGGAGTCGGGTTCCCACAAGTGCTGGAACCCGACTCCCAGAGGCGGGAAGGGATTAAAGGCAATTAAACTGCCTGTTAACAGGTAGTTAACAGGTAGTTTTTTGCCTATTCGCGATTTTTATTGCAGGTTTGTGGGCTTCCCGACAGCTCCAAACCACGAAAAGTTTTCGAGGTGGGACGTGGGTCTGAGGTCTTGGAGGGGTCGAGATGCCCAGTGTTCAGGTGAGTGAGGGGTGCAGGAGTGCAAAGGTAAGTGTTTTGCAAGTGTTTAAATAAGTTTAACTTACTTTTACTTACCTTTACAGGAGTCCTGCATTCCGGTGTCGGGAGTTGGCTGCAAGAACCACAGAAGCTCCGATTTTTAAAAAAAAATCAGCTTCTTTGTTTCTACAGCAAAATGATTTTAAAGTTATCCTGAGAAAGGACTGAGGCTGAATTAGCAGTTTTTCAGTGCTTGACAGCTTCAAACAGCTGTTAAACACTGATATTTCATGTGCCAAAAGCTTTTGACAGATGAAATGTCAATCTCTGACGTCACCTGTTGCCGGGTGGCCCTTAATTGGCCTGCTGAGCCCACAGGGCGGGCTCAACAAGGTCAATCAGAGGAAAATACAGTGGGTTGGCCACATCTCCATGGAGGCGGGACAACAAGCCCGAATGTGGGTTTCCCACCTCCAACCCGCCCCCGTAGCAAAATCCAGCCCATTGCCTCTATTAATAAAGCCAAAGATCTCATGTGCATTTTTAACAGCCTTCTCAACTTGTCCTGCCACCTTCAAAGATTTGTGTACGTACACCCCCAGGTCTCTCTGTTCCTGCACCCCCTTTAAAATTGTATCTTTTAGTTTATTTTGCCTCTCCTTGTTCTTCCTACCAAAATGTATCACTTCACACTTTTCTGCATTAAATTTCATCTTGCCATGTGTCTGCCCATTTCACCAGTTTGTCTACCTCCTCCTGAAGTCTGTTACTATCCTCTTCATTATTTACTACATTTCCGAGTTCCATGTCATTTGCAAACTTTGAAATTATGCCCTATATACCAAGTCCAGGTCATTAATGTGCATCAAAAAGAGTAGTGGTCTTAATACCGATCACAGGGGAACACGACTGTATACTTCCCTCCAGTCTGAAAAACAACCGTTTGCCACTACTTCCTGCTTCCTTACGCCCCTTAGCGAATTTCATATCCATACTGCCACTGTCCCTTTAATCCTGTAGACTTCTACTTTACTAACAAGTCTATTATGTGGTATTTTATCAAACACCTTTTGCAAGTCCATATGCGCAACATCAACCGCACTACCCTCATCAATCATCTCTGTAACTTCATCAAAGGTCTTAATCAAGTTAGTCAAACATAACTTGCCTTTAACAAATCAGTGCTGACTTTTATTTATTAACCCATACTTTTCCAAATGGCAATTCATTTTGTCCTGGATTATTGTCTGTAAGTTTCCCCACCACCGACATTGAGCTGACTGGCCTGTAGTTGCCGGGTTTATCCCTCTTCCCTTTTTTAAATAGGGGTATAACATTTGCAGCCCTCCAGTGGTGAGACAGAGGTTGGTCTTTGCCTGCAACAGTGTATCATGGCCAGCAGCCTTTGTATTGTCTTGTAAAGTGTGAAAACATTGTAAATTTGAAAAAATGCCACCTAAGCCTATGTGATCAACCACTCTACATTCCTTGCATCCAGTAATGCTATACTACAAATGATGGATAATACATCAGAAATCTAAGTGACAGGAGTGAGTGATGATGCAGCTTCCAAAGAAGATTCTACCTCCCGCGACCTGAGTTAGATTGGGGGCTGGCATAACTCAAGTGGGAAATCTAGGTTGGGATCTTTTGCATCCACTGGAGCTTTATCTCCTAGTTCTTCTTTTAAGTATATATGGGGTACTTCCACAATCCCATGGTTCCAGTGAGCACAGGCAGAATCTCAATTCTCCAACTCACACTCCCTGCAAGCACAGCTCCCCACTCAGTGTGCAGCATCATAGAATTACTCCTGGCAGGACACCAGATTAATACTTGCAATTCCTTCATTTCTTCTTCTCTCTTGCTTTCCGTTTAGCATGTTGGGTCAAAATCCTGGACCTCCCTATCTAACAGCACTGTGGGAGTACCTTCACCACATGGACTGCTGCAGTTCAAGAAGGCGACTCACCACCACCTTCTCAAGGGCAACCAGGGATGGGCAATAAATACCGGCCTTGCTAGCGGTGCCCAGGTCCTCAGATGGAATGTTTTTTAATGCACATTCCATGGGATTAAATGGCACAGTGGGTTAGCATACTATCATTTCTCCTTGGGATTTGGAGTTGAATCCAATTCATACTACTGGGCTAAAAGTCTGCTCTCTCTGCCAGCTGTAATAGTTCTGAGTGAGATGAGTTTGTCAGTTTCACCTCAATTCCTAGTGGATAAAAACACTAAACTGCACATGAGATGACACTCTCTCCAGAAGGATCATTGGTGTGGGAAATGGAAATAAACAGGTGGAGGTTAAAGCACATTGTTGATGCAGAAGGAATTTTACTCTGTATCTGACTGTGCTTTCCCTAACTCAGGTAAGGTTAATAGTTGGACAACAGAAAACACAGGAAAAACTCAGCAGGCCAGGCAGTATCCATGGAGAGAGAAACAGAGTTAATGTTTCAGGTCGAAGACCTTTTGTCAGAACTGGAAAAAAGCAGGAAATGGAACAGATTTTAAAGCAGGTTTAGGGGCTGGGAAATGGGGGAGGGGGTGAAAGAACAAAAGGGAAGGCCTGTGATAGGATGGAAGGCAGGAGAAGTAAAGAGGCATTAAGAGATATTCAAGGCAAGAGGAGATGGTAATGGGACAGGTTACGACACAAAAGATGGCTCTGGATGACGTGTGAATTGCGCTGGCAGAATGAAAGACAGCTGCCATGTGGGAGGGAAGAAAAAAAGGCACAAACAAAAAGTGTGGATAAAAAATATATATATAATCTGTTCCATTTCCTGCTTTTTTCCAGTTCTGACGAAAGGTCTTCGACCTGAAACGTTAACTCTGTTTTTCTCTCCACGGATGCTGCCTGACCTGCTGAGTTTTCCAGCATTTTCTGTTGTTATTTCAGATTTCCAGCATCTGCAGTATTTTGCTATTGTGTTAATAGTTGGACATTTGAGGGGAGATTTTTTACAATTTCATGTTCCTACCTTGGAGCTTCATGCACCAAGAGTGCTTATATCAGGACTTCAGATGGAAAACGCTGACCTCTACCCCTAATTTCCTGATATGTGATCCCAGCACATGAAGCACCATGACAGGAGAGCAAATTTGTAAAATCTACTCTTGGGCGCCAAATCAAAAAAAAAGGATCTCATTCCCAACACTGGCATGCAACTTGATGATCACAATCAGTTCGCCAAAAATATTAACTTGATTCAAGAAAATTAGCCTTGCTGCTCAATTTGCACTTACAAACTGATTGTCATTATTTTCTATGCACACATGTGATATACGTTTTGCAGTGAGACTGCACCAGGAAGTGAAGTTAGACCAGAGAGATATAAGCTTGGGTGGGAAAAAAATTGAAAATGATCAGACCATATCTTGAAACAGGGTTTGGATGATGGAGTTGCATGGGCTGAGAGCCTTTTTCTAGTTCTTACATTCTTTTGTTCTTATATGATGAATCATAGTTTATTCACTAGTTTATTCCAGAATTAGAACTTTAATCACCTCTACAGGAGCAGATATTTGAAATCAACTATACCACACAACTGAAGACTGAAGCTTTTTATACAGCAAGTTTATATCATAGTTGGTGAGCTCAGTAGTATCGTTGAAATTGTTTTGACCTTAAGGACTGCAATAAAAAATAGACTAATTGAAAAAAAACAACTGAGCAAATGGCCATTGGTGTTGGAAATAAAAACACTCTGATTCTGAAGTCTTTCTTGTTTACACAGCAGCTTGACTCTCGGCAGCAGGTCATATCCAGGGAAACTGGAGCTGTTTGAAATATCATGCAGAGCCCGCAAATGTAGGAATGTGCTTTGTGCTGCCAGGAGTGTCCCACATGTTCTGGATCAGCCAGCGTTCGTGAGGCCTTGATGAATTTCATACATTTCTGAGCGTGGTGTTTGGCCCGAGACTGGCGCTGTGCAAAGGGAACAGAACAAGCACAGTCTGCATATTTAGCCCCTAGCTCATACAACCACTGTGCGGAATCTATCTGAAACATGCTGCATTTTTAAGCACTTGCAAAAAATTTAATCCAATCTTTGACATAAGATCCAGGCTGAATACCTTAAAAAATTGTTTTAAACATGTCTGCTTACAGATATGCTTTTCATTATTTAATGATGCTTTCACCACAAGTAGATCATTTAAAAAATATATATAAACATCATAGCAGATACAAAATCCCTGCCAACATGGTCCCTTTTACCCTCACATTCTGGCTTCTACTACACAAATCTGTAATGTGTGTTTTCTAAGCTGTTTAAAAACTATAAAATTGATCAATAATTGAACATTTGTAAACCAGGCATAACCACTGATGTGAAGTGGTTTCAGCTTTGTATCAATGCAACCAATGTGCGTTATAATTCAGATATAAAGTCACTGAATAGCACTTAAGTTAGCTAGTGGTGTGAGACCACTTACAGTCTTACAACTGGCTCAGCTTAATGGCAGCCAGTGTGAAGTGAAGTCTAAAAAGCAGGTCAAAACATTTAAACTTAAATGTTTCATCTTTTTCATGTTGGCAGAAAACCAGTGAGACAGTGGACTCATTGCTAATATTAAAATGTAACTTAAACTTGAATGCTCGTGTGCAGAGCTCCATTGATATGTGTATTGTTCACCCTGGCTAGAGAGAGGTGCAGAGTCAACAGTATAACTCAAATGTGCTGGTCCTTCACTAAACAGGTACTGGTCTCAAACTGGTATCTATAATATACTGACACCCTTAACATTTCTTAGATAAATAGGTTGGCATCATTTAAAGTTAACAAGTGACCCGGTCCAGATGCGATGAATCCTAGTTTGCTGAGGGAAGCAAGGATGGAGACAGCAGAAGCTCTGACCACAATCTTTCAATCCTCCTTGGATAGGCGAGTGGTGCCAGAGGACTGGAGGATTGCAAATGTTACACCCCTATTTTAAAAAAGGGAGAGGGATAAAGCTGGTAACTACAGGCCAATCAGTCTAACATCAGTGGTGGGAAAACTACTAGAGACCAGTTCTGACAAAAGGTCATCGACCTGAAACACTGGGCTAGATTTTCATGGAGCCGTCAGGCGGGGTTTCAGGCGTGTGGGGTGGGAAAATCCCGAATTTGGGGGTCCCGACACCATCCCGCCCAAAACCCCGCCCCACGTAAGTTTCAGGGGTGGTGGGTACCCACCCCGCACTGGGACCCACCGAAACCAGACGGGAAGGGATTAGTGCCAATTAACTGCCTGTTAACAGGTAGTTAACAGGCAGTTTTTAGCCTAATCCCTATTTTGAGGGGTGTTGTGTGGGTTTCCCGACGGCTCCAAACCACGCCAGGTTAGAGCAGGTGGGCCGTCGGGTTGAAGGAGTTGGAGGGGTCGCGATGTTGGCGCTCAGGTGAGTGATGGGTGCATGAGTGTAAAGGTAAGTGTGTTTGGTGTGTCTAAAGTGTGTAAAGAACTTTTACTTACCTGTACTTACCTTCACAGCCTTTCTTCCTGTAGCCGTCGGGAGCGCATCACTCAGCCGGAATTGAAAGCTGAACGGCTGCGATCTGTGAAAAGTGACAGCCTTCAGCTTTGAATGCCGGTAAGAGTTCTAACTGAGTCTGTGCAGAATGACTCATGGTAGAACTCAGACTGTCAGTGTTTCACAGCTTCAAACAGCTGTCAAACGCTGATATTTCATCTGTCAAGAACTCTTGACAGATGAAATTTCAGTCTGTGACGTCACCTGTTGCCTGCTGAGCCCACTGGATGGGCTTAACAAGGTCAATCAAGGGAACATCACATGGATTGGCCGGACGTCAAAGTAGGCGGGTCAAAAACCCGAAAGGGGAAGTCCCGCCTTCTTCCTGACAGGTTCGGGAAAATCTACCCCATTAACTCTGTTTCTCACTCAACAGATGCAGTATTTCCAGCATTTTCTGTTTTTATTTCATATTTCCAGCATCCACTGTGTTTTGCTTTTGTACTAGAGACCATTGTTGAGGACAAAATTAATTTGCACTTGGAGAAGCATGGATTAATAAGGGACAGCCAGCATGGATTTGTTAAAGGCAAATCATGTCTGATGAACCTGATTGAGTTATTTGATAAGTTAATAGAGAGGGTTGATGAAGGTACTGTAGTAGTTGTGGTATATATGGACTTTAATAAAGGCATTTAATAAAGTACCACATAACAGACTTATTCAGAAAATAGAAGCACATGGGATTAAAGGGACTTGGGTACGTAATTGGCTAAGGGGCAGGAGGCAGAGAGTAGTGGTGAATGGATGTTTTTCTGACTCGAGAGAAGTATGTAGTGGGGTCCCCCAGGGATCGGTATTAGGACCATTTCTTTTCTTGTTATACATAGATGACCTGGACTTGGGTATAGGGAGGGCAATTTTGAAGATTGGGGATGATACAAAACTTGGCAACATAGTAAATAGTGAGCAGGATAATAGTAGACTTCAAGAAGACATAGACAGACTGGTGAAATGGGCAGACACAGGGCAGTTGCAAATTAATGTGGAAAAGTGTGAAGTGATGCACTTTGGGAGAAACAGCATGGAGGGGCAGTATAACCTAAATGGTACTATTTTGAGGGGATTGCAAAAGCAGAATGACCTGAGGGTGCGCATTTACAATTCTTTGAAGGTGGCAGGACAAGGTGATAAGGTGGTTAAGAAAGCGTATGGGATACTTGGCTTTGTTAATAGGGGCATTGAATACAAAAACAAGGAAGTCATGCTAAACCTTTATAAATCACTGGTTAGGCCTCAGCTGGAGTATTGTGTACAATTCTGGGCACCACACATTAGGAAGGATGTCAAGGCCTTGGAGAGGATATGGAGGAGGTTTGCCAGGATAATACCAGGGATGAGGGACTTTAGTTATGTGGAGAGATTGGAAAAGCTGGGATTGTTTTCCTACAGCAGAGAAGGTTAAGGTGAGACCTAATAGAGGTATTCAATATTATGAGTGGTTTTGATAGAGCAAGTACGGAGAAACTATTTCCTTTGGTAAGTGGGTTGGTAACCAGAGGTCATAGATTTAAAATAATTGGCAAAAGAAGTAGATGGGGAAATAAGGATAAATTTGTTTACACAGAAGGTTGCTAAGATCTGGAACACACGACCTGAAATGATATTCCACAGGAACTTTCAAAAGGTCATTGGACATGTACTTGAAGAGGACTAATTTGCAGGGTTATGGGGAAAAAGCTGTGGGTGGGACTAAATTGGACAGTTCTTTCACAGAGCACAGCAGGCCGCATGGCCTCCTTCTGTGCTGCAAGATTGTATAATTCTATAAAAACATAGCAGTGGACTATGTTAAAGAAGTCTGTCTGGCCCATTTTCACAATAATTGATTTTATAATATAATTGTTTGACATGGATTTGAGAAATTCATTTCCTTATAGCTTTTCAACTACTTGAATCTCAAAGCAGCATTTTTTCCATTTAATGGAAAATAATAATTTTTCAAGTTAGCATTGTTGTCTAGTTTGGGGATGTGTTATAAACAAACGTGAAGACATAGCTTTGTTCCTTTTGTCACTGACTATTTTCAGAAGTGTCTTTTATGATCAATGTGATAGTTAATTAATTTGTTTTTTCATATGCTACCCCCTACTATCTTACCTATACTTGAACTAATTTATTTTTTTCATTTTATTTTGTTCCCCACAGAAGTGATCCATCTATTTTGATAAACATTATGGGCAGCTTCTTGTCAGCTACAAAAATGTTTCAGCAAACAAATGGTTAATGCACAATATGGCAATGGGTAGTTGAAAAAACAGATGACAGCCTTCAGTGAACTGTGAGGAAATAAAGTACACAACATGTGATAGAGTCATGACCCTGTGTTATTGCACATTTCTGGGCTCAACAGATATGGCTTGTCAGGTAATCTGTCATGCAGTGCAATAGTGAACAGCAGTACAAGTCAGCTCAGACAGATTTGAAAATTACACAAATAGTAGGGTAGAAAGGTATAATTGAAAATGGCAAAAGACTAAACGGAAGACAGCTGAAATTGCTGCAGTGCCTTATTAAATGCACTGGACTTGGAGACACGGCCTCGGTGTGTTAAATGGTTACAGTCAGTGACTTTACACCAGAAGAAACCAATTAGAATGTCTTTGGGAACTGCATGCAAGATATTAAATCATATGTACAGCTGCAAACAAGTTTTGACATCAGTCAAGAGGAAAATTTCAAATCAGTTATCAACACATGATTTCACAATGGCACGAGCAGTATATCTTCTCACACTGGCAATTTCAAGGTGAAATAGAATTATTATTTTTCAGATTTTCCAATTTTTACTTTTGATTCCAAAAAATATAATTGTTATTTCTGGTCATATTTGTAGTGAACATAAGTTAGAAATTTTTCATGCTCTTAAAATAAACATGTAAATCTATTTTGCTTTCTACTGGTACATGGTGATCATGTGATTTCTGTTGTAATCCGCAATGTCACTTGTAAAAAATCAATGCACAGTTATCACTTTAAAAGTGAGAGGTGTTCTGTGGCTTTCGTATCATTAAAAATGTAATCGAGCCACAAAGAAGATGTCCCATAAGGGTTTCATTACCGGACATTCCCACGGCAAGTGCGCGTAAAAGCCTCCAGACTCACTTCCAGCAAGTGTTAGCTGAGGCAAAACCCATTCTTTGAAGCCTAAGTGAAATCAAGGAGGTTCTATGAATGACCTTGAATTTGCTGAAGCAAAGCCAATTGTTGCTAATAGACCAAAAGATATTCCCCCTGATGTTCAACTATTGATTATCTATCATCGAGACGTGTAGGTTCAAGCTTTCCATAATCCACAAAGACTGCTATCAGTGGTGTGATGAAAAAAGAATAACTGCTAGGGGACAATATGCTGGAAGTTACTACGTCATGGTAAAAATCATTAAAGCTTAAACTTGTTGAGTTAAGTAGGGTTAAGGATCAAGAAAATTCCCCCAAGGAGACCTCAGTTGATGATCTTGAAAGGGCTGAGTTAAGGCAAGGTTGAATGTAACAATAAATCTGGGACAATTACACAATTTGTCATTGTTCAACAGGTCTGTGGGGACTTTTCTTCCACCATGACTAAGTCAGTTGCTTGAAGATTATCACATTCAATGCTCCTTGCTGTTCCTTTTCAGGGACCCCTTTACCACAAAAAGTTGCTTCTTCCTGAATTGTGGCACCCTAAAAAATACTACTTAATATTTGGAAGAATCATCAGTCCTAGTACAATGAAATGCAATTTTGTACCCAGAGAGCTTTCTGTAGTGTCAGCACTTAAACTCAACAGAGCACAAATCTGTACGGAGACCAAAGATGAACCAGGATTTCTAACCTTTGGCTCCCCCCAACTTGCTCTGCACTGTTGACCTTGCTCAGGTGTTGTAAAACATTCACATGCCTCTTATTCTGAAATATGTTCTTTGCAATGATTACTGCAGATGTATTTATCAAATAGATAGTTTAGATGATTTGTTGTTGATTCACCTTATTTGAGGGGAAGTCAATTTGTTTTCAAATATTCTCATTTACAGTGCTCCTATAAACATAATTTTAGAGGCTAAACCATGAAGTGGACAACCTAAGATGACACAATGCATAGGGATTTCCCATGAATTCTGCTTCTTAGGAGTGCTGTCGGTCTGATAAATCTGTTTTTAAAGTGATCATAGGCTTTCTTTTATTTCAATCTCTGCTAAGTATTTCCTGAACATTGTGAATATTCATCAGAAATTGAAAAAAATAAAAAAAGATGGCTTGTGACCAGTCTGTAAATACAGATCACACTGATAGTAACCATAAGATTGACAGGAAGAGCTGTCAAAACTTATAAATACTATGAGCCCAAAACATCACTAAATCTTCAAATAAATTTTTTAAATAAACTATAAATTATATGAAATAACTATTTTAAACAATAATTTAAATTTTTCAAAAAAATAATTTTATTTTCTAACGGGGCTAAAAATAAACTTACCTTGCTTTAAAGTATTTAAAAATAATAAACCTGTGGAAAAAATGTTTCAATTTTAATTAATTCACCACTTACCTTGTAAAAAGCAGGCCTTACGTCTGCTTTTTATATGTGTAAATTCTGCAGACTTACCCTCCCGGGAAAACCTGTAAAAAAAAGTAAGTTCGATGCGCACGCGCTGCCTCTCCCGCGCCGGGGAACAGAAGTGCCGGTTTCCCGCACATGCGCAGTGCATGCAGGAAACCGGCACTTCCATTGGGCCTACGGGTGAGTACCCCGTGCGCACTCACCCATGGAGACCCGAATTTCTGGGCCATTATGAAATAGGCTCTGAGCAGATCCACTTGGACTACGCCACCTTTGTGTGCCCAGTTTAGTATCAGAAACGGAAGTATACAGAATTTCATAGAAGAGCACTGCAAGTAAAAATATTTTTAAAGCAAATTAATCACCTTCTAACCTCAACATTAACAACTCATCAAGGATTATCAAATGGTAAGCAGTTACCAATTGTACAATTTATTCTTACACCAAAGTTCTTCTTCAAGAAATTAAACCAGGTGACAGTGCATTACTAGGTAAAAGTGTACTTTGTTGCTCATGGAGAAAAATTGTGTTGTTCATTTGTTGTACTTGTTTCCCTGTTTGTTTCCCACTCTGTAATCCTTCCAGTGTCCCTCTCTCAGTTTTTGTTTATCTGCCACTCTTTTTCTCTCTCTTTCTGTATAGCAGTCACACATTCTTCTCATTGTGGTTCTGTATCTGTATCTGTTTTTGTTATGTTTTTCTCACTCTTTATCAGCCTTACTGCAACTCTCTTATTTCCTGGTCATTCATTTGTAAATCTCTCAAAGAGGCTCCTATACTTATTTCTTTACTGACTTACTCAATTTGTATACCTTGGGGCCGAAATTAAGCTCAGTAGCACATGTTTTGGGGCGTTATGAGGCCCTTTACGGTTCCAAAATGGCATCCGCAATGCACGTGCACATTTCTGTCATGAAGCATGCCGGACGCCATATTGATAAAGGGGTTAGTACGCGCACACTTAACGTCCGCTGGAAGTAGGCAGAGCAGGCAGATCATGACGCCAATCAGTGTGCAATGCTGATTTGACATCAAGGCTGCCATTTTGTAGCTCGATGCTTCAACCGACACCTTCTCTTAACCTCGCACAGTTGAATACGATGTTAAGCAGCATGAAGGACCCCCCACCAGCACTACTTAAAAGGATCATCAACTACTTGCTGGTTAGTCGCTGGTTTATTTCTTATGGCTATTGCTACAATTCTACATGTTCTTGGTGCTTTCCATAGTTGTTTCAAGTTTCAGAAGTCTACAGGAAGTGGTGTGGCAGGTGCTGAAGTACTTTTTGCTGACTTTAAGGATTCTGCACAAACCAGTTGCTCCCAGACATGGGTACCTTCCTCTTGGAATCGAGCATAACTGGGAGAATGAGCAGAGGCCACGCACAGCAGGTCAAGCTGCTAGAAGAGGGAGGAGGAGGAGGGGGCTAAAAAAAATTGATAGAGAGAAAGAAGATAGCTTATGAGAGTAAGCTAGCAAGGAATATAAAAACAGACAGTAAGAGCTTCTACAGGTATATAAAAAGGAAGAGAGTAGCTAAAGTAAATGTTGGTCTCCTAGAGGATGAGTCTGGGGAATTAATAATGGGAAACAGTGAAATGGCGGCGACTTTGAACAAATATTTTGTATTGGTCTTCACGGTAGAAGACACTAAAAGCATCCCAATAATGGATAATCAAGGAGCTATTGGGGTGGGGGGGGGAACTTAAAACAATCCTAGTACTAGGCAAACTAATGGGACTAAAGGTGGACAAGTCCCCTGGACCTGATGGCCTGCATCCTAGAGCCTTAAAAGAGGTGGATGCAGAGATAGTGGATGCAGTGGTTGTAATCTACCAAAATTCCCTGGATTCTGGAGAGGTCCCGGCAGACTAGAAAACTGCAAATGTAATGCCCCTATTTAAGAAAGGAGGGAGATAGAAAGCAGGCAACTATCGACCAGTTAGCCTAACATCTGTCATTGGGAAAATGTTGGAGTCCACCATTAAGGAAGTGCTGGCAGGACATTTAGGGGGAAAAATTCAGTTGATTAGCGCCTCCCGTTAGCGATAAACACTACTACCACGATCTCCTGCACCTGCAGATCGTGACGTCAGTTGAACGTGCAACGCCCCAGTAGCGCCATGGACTAGATATTGAGTGGCGCCCCCTGCCTTTCCGCCTGCCGCTAGCAACAACAGGTAGCGGGGAACATTTTGCAGTCGGGAAGGGACTGGGGGAGCGCTATTTAAAGGCGGCCACTTCATGCCTTTTTTTGTCGGCGACATTTTTGCACCATGCATTCTGAGAGAGAGAGAGAGAGACTTCTGGAGAGATTCAAAGCTGTGTGAAGGAGTTTTGGGTACTGAACAGCACTTTGCAGGTTCATTTTGATTTGACTTTCCTTTCATCAATTTAGAAGAGACTTTGGGGGCTGCACTCTGAGCTCTTTCCCTAGGCCACTCCATTGTTCTTTCCAGCAGAGTTGATGTACAGCTCTCTCCAGGCTGAGATTCAAGGCTGCAATGAGCAGGGTGTAGCTGGAGAGCAAGATCAACCCTCCACTTTAAGAACTGGCCGGCACCAGTGTGTCTGTGTTCCATTGCTGACTGACATCATATGGGCTTCGCCAGCGCTCTGAGGTAGCGCCTCACTCCTCGGCATTAGCACCTTAAGAGAGTGTGTGTAGCACCTGATTTAGCGCTCAAATCACCTCCAGGGGCGATAGAGGCCAAGTTTGCAGTCGGCCCTAAACTTCGCGCCCCAAACGGGGTGATACCGAATTTCTCGCCCTTAGGAAATCATAATATAGTCAAGCAGAGTCAGCATGGTTTTATGAAAGGGAAAACATGTTTGACAAATTTGCTGGAATTCTTTGAGGATGTAACGAGCAGGTGGATAAAGGGGAACCAGTAGATGTCGGGTATTTGGATTTCCAAAAGGCATTCAATAAGGTGCCACATAAAAGGTTACTACACAAGATAAGAGCTCATGGGGTTGGGGGTAATATATTAGCATGGATAGAGGACTGGCTAACTAACAGAAAATAGAGGGGGCGATTTTCCCACTGGAGGCAAGATGGAAGCGGGTTTTGGTTTGGTTGGGTTTGAAACCCGCCTCCACTGATAGTTTTCAAAAAATTGCGATTTTCTCCGGATTGGACACTTGAATTCAGAGGTTTCCAAAAAATTGCGATTTTCCCCTGATTGGCCAATTGATTTCAGAGGTGTGGGATGCCCTTGGTCAATTAGTGTTTTGGGACTGAAACTCACCTCTGCTGACATCACTTTTTCAATCTGATTTGAGGGCTTCTTGCTGCCTTGGCTCATTCCACAGGATTTCTGCCTATGCTGCACCACCTGCAATATTTTCTGAAAAACCACCATGTCCAATTCCAACGCAAGGGCCACCCCGAGGCTCTTGGATGAGGCGCTGCAAATGTTGTTTGAGGGGGTGATAGCTAGCAGGGAGGTGCTCTTCCACTCATCTGGGAGGAAGAGGCCTCCCAAAGAAACCAAGGCTGTGTGGCTCAGGCTGGCAAGGGATATAAGCTCCAGATCTGTGTGCAGATTGGGTGAATGTTTCTGTGTATTGATGAAATGCCATCCCTGTTGGAAAGCATTAAAATGATTTGATGCCAAAATGTTGGCATTATGGCATCTGTTCTTTTGCCTTAGGCAGCTCCACATTGCAGGCTGTGCCACACTTGCGTTGTCAGGTTGGTGGCCAGAGTGAAAGGAGGCCAGAGAGTCATGTCCATTGTCAATGATGTCTCAAGGGTTGAGGAGGGTTTAAACTAAAATGGCAGGTGTTTGGGAACCAGTGCAGGGAGACAGAGGAAAGGGAAGCAAGGATAGAAGCAAAAGGCAGGAAACAGAAAAGCAAAAGTGGCAGTCAGAGAAATCAAGGGTTTAAATCAAACATGGCCACAATAAATAATAATTCTAAAATGTCTAAGAGTGTTAAAAAAACAAGTCTGAAGGCTTTGTGTCTTAATGCGAGGAGCATTCATAATAAGGTGGATGAATTAGCTGCGCAAATGGATGTAAACGGATATGATATAATTGGGATTACGGACACATGGCTCCAGGGTGACCAAGGCTGGGAATTCAACATCCAGGGGTATTCAATATTCAGGAAAGACAGGCAAAAAGGAAAAGGAGGTGGGGTAGCATTGCTGGTTAAAGAGGAGATTAACACAATAGTAAGGAAGGATATTAGCTCTGATGATGTGGAATCTGTATGGGTAGAGCTGAGAAATACCAAGGGGCAGAAAACATTAGTGGGAGTTGTATACAAACACCCAAAGAGTAATGCTGAGGTTGGGGATGGCATGAAATGGGAAATTAGAGATGCGTGCAATAAGGGCACAGCAGTTATCATGGGTGACTTTAATCTACATATAGATTGGGCTAATCAAATAAGTAACAATACTGTGGAGGAGGAATTCCTAGAGTGTATACAGGATGGTTTGCTGGACCAATATATCGAGGAACCAACTAGAAATCAGGCCATCTTAGACTTGGTATTATGTAATGAGAAAGGACTAATTAGCAATCTTGTTGTGCGAGGCCCCTTGGGGAGA
Source organism: Somniosus microcephalus (assembly GCF_052327205.1). Lineage (NCBI taxonomy): Eukaryota > Metazoa > Chordata > Chondrichthyes > Squaliformes > Somniosidae > Somniosus > Somniosus microcephalus. Next base: position 200,408,066 of record NC_140987.1, read on the forward strand.
AGCGATCATAATATGATAGAATTCTTAAGGAAGTGGCCCTAGAAATAGTAAATGCATTGCTGGTCATCTTCCAAAATTCTATAGACTCTGGAACAGTTCCCATGGTTGGAGAGTAGCTAATGTTACCCCACTGTTCAAAAAAGGTGGTAGAGAGAAAACGGGGAATTATAGACCGGTAAGCCTGACATCGGTAGTGGGGAAAATGCTAGAGTCCATTATAAAAGATGTAATAGCAGAGCACTTGGAAAACAGTGACGGGATCGGACAAAGTCAACATGGATTTACAAAATGTAAATCGTGCTTGACTAATCTACTGGAATTTTTTGAGGCTGTAACTGGTAGAATAGATAAGGGAGAACCAGTGGATGTGGTGTATTTGGACTTTCAGAAGGCTTTCGATAAGGTCCCGCATAAGAGATTAGCGTGTAAAGCTAAAGCACATGGGATTGGGGGTAAGGTACTGACTTGGATAGAGAACTGGTTGGCAGACAGGAAGCAAAGAGTTGGAATAAACGGGTCTTTCTCCGAGGGGCAGGCAGAGACTAGTGGGGTACCGCAGGGATCGGTGCTAGGACCCCAGCTATTCACTATATATATTAATGATCTAGACGAGGGAACTAGATGTAATAGCTCCAAGTTTGCAGATGACACAAAGCTGGGTGGGCGTGTGTGCTGTGAGGAGGATGCCGAGAAACTCCAGTATGTATTGGACAGGTTGGGTGATTGGTTATCCACTTTGGTGTCAAAACAGGAAGGCAGATTATTATCTGAATGGCAATAGGTTGGGAGAAGGGGAAGTGCAATGAGGCCTGGGTGTCCTTGTGCACCAGTCGCTGAAGGTAAGCATGCAGATGCAGCAGGCGGTTAAGAAAGCAAATGGTATGTTGGCCTTCATAGCGAGAGGATTCGAGTACAGGGGCAAAGATGTCTTGCTGCAGTTTTACAGGGCCTTGGTGAGACCAGACCTGGAGTATTGTGTGCAGTTTTGGTGGCCTTATCTGAGGAAGGATGTTCTTGCCATGGAGGGAGTGCAGCAAAGATTCACCAGACTGATACCTGGGATGGCAGGAATGACGTATGAGGAGAGATTGGGTCAATTGGGCTAATATTCGCTGGAGTTTAGATGAATGAGAGGGGATCTTATTGAAACTTATAAAATTCTAATAGGACTCGACAGACTAGATGCAGGAAGGATGTTCCCGATGGCGGGGGGGTCCAGAACCAGGGGTCACAGTCTAAAGGTAAGGGGTAAGCCATTTAGGACAGAGATGGGGAGGAATTTCTTCACCCAGAGAGTGGTGAACCTGTGGAATTCTCTACCACAGAAGGCACTGGAGGCCAATTCATTAAATATATTCAAGAAGGGGTTAGATATATTTCTTAAGGCTAAAGGGATCAAAGGATATGGGAAGAAAGCAGGGACAGGGTACTGAATTTGGATGATCAGCCATGATCTTATTGAATGGCGGAGCAGGCTCGAGGGGCCGAATGGCCTACTCCTGCTCCTATGTCTTATGTTCTTATGTTCTTATAAATGGCGGAGCAAGCTCGAGGGGCCGAATGGCCTACTCCTGCTCCTATCTTCTAAGATGGAGCCAAGGACATGTGCCAACTTGGGCAACCTATGCAAATCTGGCCAGGATAAGTTCATCCCTTGCATCACGGGCAGCCATGTGCTCGCATGCTGCCGCTGCTGCTGGTCGATACACCGGCGCTCTGACCTCCTCCTGCTCCTCCTCCTCCTTCTGCTCCTCCTCCTCCTCCAGATCCTCCTCCAGATCCTCCTCCTGCTCCTCCTCCTCCTCCTCATCCGAATCTGAGGTCTATGGTGAAAGAAAACGAATGGTTCACATGCTGCTTGCAGATGCCTCCGTTGGGGAAGCGCTCATTGCCAGCGGGGAGAGGGTCTTCCAAGGAGGTCCCACAGTTGATAGATACAAGCTGCAGCACCTCCGACTGTGGAAGGCCTTCTAAAAGTGCTCTAAGACCTTTAAAAGCAAAGTTCTGCCACCTGCAACTAATCCCTGATGAAATAAACGATTTAATGTTGGACCTGCAGCTGGCGTGGTTGAGGAGGTTCATGGAACACGCCGAAATGGTCAAAAAATCACGAGCGCCTCTCAAAATAGGCTTAGAGAGGCCCTTGATGAGCATTTAATCCTCTTAATAGCCTCTCTGGCCAGCTGGAGGCAGGACCGTTTCCCACCCTGCAAAACCGGCACCGGGAAAATCCCACAAAGGCGAGTTGGAGGCGGGTTCGGAACCCGTCTGATGGGCCTTCAATAACCACAAAACTAGAAGTTATAGACTTAAACAAGTTGGCTTTTAATCGCTAAGATCAGAGCTAACATCTCAACACGCCGACTGGTTCACAGGAATGAGTCATACAGATCCTGGGATCTTTATGTAAGAGAAGTCAGGGGCGGAGCCAAGAGCCAAGACCTGGAACCTTCCAGGTTAGTCGGGAAAGAGGAAGTGAAACTATACACCGTGGGGGAGGGTAATATAAATGAGTGCAAAACGAATACAGAATCAAGACAAACAGATTTCATTACATTCACCCCTTCTATAGATTTAGTCCATCGGGGTGATGTTTCTTAAAAGTTGGTATAAGTGAGTCTGTCAGGAGGTTTTGCAGTTCTCAGGGATCGGCGCAAAGCCGGTTGGGGTGCCTCTAGGGGAGTGGATTCTGGTTCCTCCGCTGTCCGGGCCTCCGCAGTGTCTTTCAGGTTATCTGCAGTGTCCTCCAGGTTAAAGTTGGGTATTGATACCTCTGGGCGTCCTGTCTCTTTGTAGTGTAGGTCTTCATCGGGTAGTCTCCCATCGTTCTCTCCGCTCCCCGAGGGAGCGAGGTCTTTTATGGAAACAGTGTCCTCTCGCCAGTCAGAGTATTCGATATAGGTGTACTGAGGGTTTGCATGGAGGAGCTGTACCTTTTCCACAAGGGGGTCCGTTTTATGGCCTCTCACGTGCTTCCGCAATAGTACTGTCCCCGGAGACGTCAGCCACGCGGGTAGAGATATGCCCGAGGTGGATTTCCGGGGGAAAACGAACATCTTTTCGTGAGGGGTAGCGTTAGTGGCAGTACATAACAGAAACCTTATGGAGTGGAGCACGTCTGGGAGGACTTCCTGCCAGCGGGAGGTCGGAAGGCCTTTTGACTTTAAGGCTAACGTGACAGCCTTCCAAACAGTAGCATTCTCCCTTTCCACTTGCCCATTACCCGGGGGTTTTAGCTAGTGGTTCTGCTAGTGGCTATCCCCTTCGAGAGCAAGAACTGGCGCAGCTCGTCACTCATGAATGACGTCCCCCTATCGCTGTATATGTAGTTCGGCATGCCAAACATGCAGAATAGATTACAGAGACACTTGATGACCGTGGCACTGGTCATGTCTGGGCAGGGAATGGTGAAGGGGAAGCGGGAATATTCATCAATGATATTGAGGAAGTATACGTTACGGTCGGCAGAGGGAAGGTGTCCCTTGAAGTCCAGACTTAGGCGCTCGAATGGCCGTGTGGCTTTGATAAGGTGTGCACGGTCAGGCCTGTAGAAACGAGGCTTGCATTCCGCACAGATGCAGCAGGCTCTGGTCATTGCCCTGACCTCCTCGATGGAGTGGGGCAGATTGCAGGACTTTATAAAATGGTATAGTCAGGTGACCCCTGGGTGACAGAGGTCGTTGTGGAGACCCTGTAATTTGTCCGTATGAATGCTGGCACACATTCCCCGCAATAGGGCGTCTGGGGGTTCATTAAGGGTTCCCGGCCTGTACATAATATCATAGTCGAACGTGGATAGTTCAATCCTCCACCTGAGTATTTTGTCATTCTTGATTTTCCCCCTTTGTTTGTTATTAAACATGAAAGCCACCGACTGCTGGTCGGTGAGCAGGGTGAAACGTTTGCCGGCTAGGTAGTGTCTCCAGTGCCGCACTGCCTCCACTATAGCCTGTGCCTCCTTCTCGACAGAAGAGTGCCTGATTTCAGGTCCCTGAAGGGTTCGGGAGAAGAAGGCCACAGGTCTCCCAGCCTGATTGAGGGTCGCAGCTAAGGCAAAGTCTGACGCATCGCTTTCGACTTGAAAGGGAATGCATTCGTCCACTGCACACACTGGAGCCCTTTCAATGTCCTGTTTAATACTGGTGAAAGCCTCCCGAGCTTCAGCTGATAGTGGGAAGGACGTCGATTTAATGAGGGGTCGGGCCTTATCAGAGTAATTGGGCACCCATTGGGCATAATACGAAAAAATCCCAGGCACCTTTTTAAAGCTTTGGGATTGTGTGGCAGGGGCAGTTCCTTTAGGGGGCGTAATCGGTCAGGGTTCGGTCCAATTACCCCATCTTCCACCACACAGCCGAGGATACAGAGACGGGTGTGTTGAAGACACATTTGTCTTCGTTGTAGGTTAGATTCAGCTTTAGGGCAGTTTTTAAAAATCTCGCAAGATTTAGATCGTGGTCTTGCTGGTTGTGCCCGCAGATAGTGACATTGTCCAGATAGGGGTAGGTAGCTTGTAGTTTATTCTCGTCAACCATGCGGTCCATCTCACGTTGGAAGACCGCGACCCCATTTGTTACCCCGAAGGGCACTCTGAGAAAATGGTAGAGGCGCCCGTTCGCCTCGAAGGCGGTGTATGGGCGGTCCTCCGTTCTAATGGGGAGCTGGTGATACGCGGATTTGAGGTTGATAGTCGAGAAGACTCGGTATTGCGCAATCTGGTTGACCATTTCTGATATGCGGGGTAAAGGGTAGGCGTCCAGCTGGGTATAAATATTAACAGTCTGGCTATAGTCAATTACCATCCGTTTCTTTTCGCTATGTTTAACTATGACTACTTGGGCACGCCACGGGCTGGTACTGCATTCAATAATGCCTTCCCGCAGGAGTCTGTCCACTTCCGCCTTGATAAAGTGTCTGTCTTCCAGACTGTACCATCTACTTTTGGTCGCTATGGGCCTACAGTTCGGAGCGAGATTAGCGAATAAAGAGGGCGGGCTGATTTTTAAGGTTGATAGGCCACAGACTGTGAGTGGCGGCTGGGACCCGCCATATGCTAGCGTGACACTTTCGTGGTGGCACTGGAAGTCCAGGCCCAAGATTACATTAACACAGAGTTCTGGCATCACGAGGAGTTTAAAATCCTTGTAGTCCGTGCCTTTTACAGTCAGTGTTACCACACAGTAGCCCAAAATGTCCGAAGTGTGGGGCTTAGCAGCCATAGCAATTCTGCTCCGTGTAGGGGTTACCGTTAATGAGTGCCGCCGTACCAGGCTAGGGTGGATAAAACTCTTGGTACTCCCACAGTCAATTAAACATTTAGTTAAATTCCCGTTTACCTGTATGTCCATCATGGATTTTGTCAACGGGTGTGGCCTGGATTGATCCACCGTGATCGAAGCCACTGTTGGGCCCTGGGCGGCCGTTGAGTCAGGAAAAGATGGCGGATCCCAAGATGACGGCCTGCACAGCACGCACGAGGCGGTGACGGAGTTGGAAATCGGATTCCCCCTGCAGACTTTGCTAAAATGCCCCTTTTTCTTACATTTGAAGCATGTAGCGTCCTTCGCTGGGCATCGTTGTCTGGGGTGCTTGGCCTGGCCGCAGAAGTAGCATTTCAGGCCTCGAGACATTGCCGCTGTAGTAGGACTCCTGGGTGAACTTCTGTGTGGGGACTCCGGCGGCGTAGAGCTGGTCTGAGACCTGGATGGGGAAGATGGCTGATTCCAAGATGGCGGCCCCCTCGGCGCGCATGAGGTGGTGAGGGCCGCATGACCGGAAGAATAAGAGTCAGAGTTTCTCTGGGCCACGTCCAGCGATCGCGCAGTGGCCACTGCCTTTTTAAGTCCAGGACCTCCTTCTCCAGCAGTCTCTGCTGGATATAATTCGATTTGAGGCCCGTGATGAAGGAATCGCGGACCAATTCATCAGAGTACGCGTTGGCCGTCACGGCCTTACAGTTACAGTCCCGGACCAGGTCCTTTAGGCCCTGTAAGAAATCGTCCATTGATTCCTCTGGTCGCTGCCTGCGTGTAGCCAGCAGATGTCTGGCGTACACTTTGTTTACCGGCCTCTGGTATTGGGCCTTCAGGATAGTGATGGCCTCCGTGTAAGAGGTGGCGTCCCGGATGAATGAATAAATCCGATGACTTACGCGAGTAGTCAGTAGACTCAGTTTATCTACCTCGCTAGCGGATGAGGCCCCCGCGAAGAGTTCGAAGCATTTGAGCCAGTGTCCAAATTGATTTGATGCTTCAGCAGAATGTGGATCCAAGTCCAGACGCTCTGGTTTTAGGAGTCGATCCATCCTAGTATTCTTTAGTGATTAAAATTGATGGGCCTTCAATAACCACAAAACTAGAAGTTATAGACTTAAACAAGTTGGCTTTTAATCACTAAGATCAGAGCTAACATCTCAACACGCCGACTGGTTCACAGGAATGAGTCATACAGATCCTGGGATCTTTATGTAAGAGAAGTAAGGGGCGGAGCCAAGAGCCAAGACCTGGAACCTTCCAGGTTAGTCGGGAAAGAGGAAGTGAAATTATACACCATGGGGGAGGGTAATATACATGAGTGCAAAATGAATACAGAATCAAGACAAACAGATTTCATTACACCGTCCTTATTGTTTCCGATTTTCCCGCCTTTCCCACCTCCAAACCCGCCTCCTCGGACATCAGAAAATTGCTCCCAGAGAGTCGGGATAAATGGGTCATTTTCAGGTTGGCAAACTAACCAGTGGGGAGCTGCAGGGATCAGTGCTGATGCCTCAACTATTTACAATCTATATTAATGACTTGGATGAAGGGACTGAGTGTAATGTAGCCAAATTTGCTGATGATACAAAGATAGGTGGAAAAGCAAATTGTGTGGAGGCCGCAAATAATCTCCAAGGGGATATGGATAGGTTAAGTGAGTGGGAAAAAATTTGGCAGATGTAGTTTAATGTGGGAAAATGCACATTATTATTTAAATGGGGAGAGATTACAAAATGCTGAGGTACAGAGGAATCTGGGGGTCCTTGTACATGAATCACAAAAAGTTAGCATGCAAGTACAACAAGGAAGGCAAATGGAATGTTGGCCTTTATTGCAAAGGGAATGGAGTATAAAGGTAGGGAAATCCTGTTACAACTGTACGGGGCATTGGGGAGACCACACCTGGAGTACTGCGTGCAGTTTTGGTCTCCTTATTTAAGGAAGGATATACCTGCATTGGAGACAGTTCGGAGAAGGTTCACGAGGTTGATTCCGAGATGAAAGGATTATCTTATGAAGAAAGGTTGAGCAGGTTGGGCCTTTACACATTGGAGTTTAGAAGAATGAGAGGGGATCTTATTGAAACATCTAAGATTCTGAAGGGGCTTGACAGGGTAGATGCAGAGAGGATGTTTCCCCTCGTGGGGGAATGTAGAACTAGGGGGCATAATTTCAGAATAAGGGGGCACCCTTTTAAATCGGAAATGAGGAGGAATTTCTTCTCTCAGAGGGTCGTGAATCTTTGGAATTCTCTTCCCCAGAGAGCTGTGGAGGCTGGGTCATTGAATATATTTAAGGTGGAGATACACAGATTTTTGAAACGTAAAGGAGTCAAGGGTTATGGGGAGCCGCCAGGGAAATGGAGTTGAGGCCAAGATCAGATCAGCCATGATCTTATTGAATGGCGGAGCAGGCTCGAGGGGCCAAATGACCTACCCCTGCTCCTACGTCTTATGTTCTTATGTGAGAAAGGCTCTCAGCAGGAGGCCATATCCACCCAGGGTCCTACCCATATCCTACCTGAACGTCTGCGACGACCAATGTTTGAGATGTCTGCGCTTCACTAAGGAGGTCATCACTGAAATCTGCCAACTGCTGCAGCCACAACTCCAACCTCAGAGCAGGACAAGGTCTGTAAAGGTGGCTGTGAACTTTTATGCGTCTGGCTCCTTCTAGGCTGCTGCTGGAGATATTAGCAACATCTCGTAGTTTGCAGTGCACTGTTGCATAAGGGAGGTCACTGAGTCTCTCTATTCATTCCCTCTTGCCAGAGAGAAGCAGGCAGAGCAAGTACAAGGGTTTGCAAGGATTGCAGGCTTCCCCATGGTGCAGGGTGCCATTGACTGTACGCACATTGCTTTGCATGCGCCACATGTCAACTCTGCCATGTTCCTGAACCGAAAGGGATTCCATACTCAACGTGTAGCTGGTGTGTAACCAAAGGCAGTACATCATGCAGGTCAATGCCCGTTATTCTGGCAGCAGTCATGATGCCTTCCTTCTGCGGCAGTCCGCTGTGCCAGCTGCATTTCAGCCACCACGGCAAACCAAAGGCTGGCTACTGGGCGACAAGGGCTATCCGCTGATGACATGGCTCATGACTCCAGTTCGCAACCCAAGCACATGTGCGCAGCATGTGTACAATGAAAACCATCCTGCCACAAGAAACCTGATCGAGCAGACCATTGGCGTCCTAAAGCAACAATTCTGTTGCATGGACCGCTCTGGAGGAGCCCTGCAGTACTCGGCTGAGTGGGTCTCAAGATTTCTGGTGGTTTGCTGCATGCTGCACAACCTTGTCATCCCTTGCCACCACCTATCAGATGAGAAGCTGAGGAGCAGGAGCATGAGGAGGAGGAGGTAGAAGAGGAAGAGGAGGATAAGGAAGAGGAGGAGGTAGAAGAGGAGGAAGAGGAAGGGAGGCTGCAACCAAGACAGCCCCTTTCTGCCCGGGCTGTATGTGAAGAACTAATTCAAATGCAATACTAGTAACCTCAACTCCATTCCCCATTCACCAACAGTTCCACACTGCTTACCTTCCCTCTGTCATTGACCATTACATTATCCTCTTGGCCACAATGCAAAAATAAAAGCCAACACAAAATATACATTCCATACCAAATTTATAAATTAAAGCATACCATATTGCATACAAAATTAAACTAATTTCCTTTGTGCATTCCCTTAGTGCCTGTCTTCTGTGTGTCTTTGCCTGTCCTAGTGCTCCTATGAGTGCTACCCCACTGGCTGCAGCATGGCCGGTGGAAGGCTGCTGACTTTTAGTGGAGGAGTCTGCAGATGGCCATGGAGGATGGCCTCGAGCAGCTCTTCGCTTAGAAGGCCCGGCTTCAGACTGCACCATCTTGGCAATGGGCGGCAGCAGTCTGGTCTGGCTGGCTGACAAGCAACAGCAAGGGCACTGGCGGAGTGGCATGGTTGGGAGCACAAATGCTGTCATCCTGAGAGAGAACAGCAGGTTTATGTTCGATGGAGCCACTGCCATTCGGGGTGGTAGCCAATCCTAGTACTCTGGTGGAGGACGGATTGCTGTGACATCCTGAAAGTCCCTTTGAACACTGGTATCCAGAACTATAATGGCAACAGTCTGAACTTCCATTGCAGCACTCAGACATTGGGTGGCTGTTGCTTTTGCTGTGATGGAACCTGAGATATTGGCCATCAGATGTTGCATCATGGTGGGTTCTACAAGTGTGCTGATGGAGTTGGCCACCCGTTCAATGCTGGAAAGGATGGTCTCCAAGCACTGGGCAAATCCCTGTGCCAAGTTAGCATCGAATTCCTCCATGCTCCTTGACATAGAACACAGGCTTCCGGCTGGCTTCCCAATGCACCAAGCATTTTGGTGTGTACACTCATCAGCCTTTTTCTGTAGCCTGGTCCATTGAAGTCCTCGGCTGAGTCCTCTACAGCAGAACTAGTGTGCGACCTCCGGTGAGCTGGCACCTGCGTTATCTTTGCCCTCTGCCATGGCTGCAGCGCACTTGTGCCCGGTGTCTCACCACATGCAAATCCCGTCTCTATGCTATCCCCTAAATTATGCGCAGTGTCAGTATCTAAGCTGGTGGCTGCGAGCGTGAAATCGAGTGACGGTGTGTCTTCATCATCACTGTCTTCTTGCTCTTCCTCCACTGCCTGAGCAGTTTACAGTTCTTGGGTGTCTGAAAGGGAAAAGGGACAAGGGTAAGGTTGTAGTGAGGGGAGAGGAGAAAGTAAGAAGTGCATGCTCACACCATCAGCAGCTTGTAAGTCAGAAGAGTTTGTGGAATGAGGAGGAAGTGGGATGTGAGAAGGAGGATTAGGTATGAGGATACCCTCATCTTCAATGGATTCAGCCCCACCGATGGCCACGGCCTAAGAAATGGCCCTTTCCATAGTGACCAGCACCATCTCTTGCATGGGGGTTAGAACATGCAGATGCGCCTCTCCCTCTTTAGTTAGTTCCTACTGCCTCCAGTTGTGCGCCACCTTCTCCTGCAATGTGAGGGAAGTGTGTCAGTGAGTGTTGTGCAATATGTTTGGGTTATGTGGCTGTCATGATTGAATAGCTGGCAGTGTGTGCAAGGTGTGAGATGTGGGTGTGAGGTATGCAACAGTGCTAAGTGTGTGAGGGTTAGGTGAAGCCTATGAATGCTAGGTATGAGTCCTAATTGTTGGTAGGTGAGTGATGGGAGTGTGGTGAATTGAGGAACATAAGAACATAAGAAATAGGAGCAGGAGTGGGCCATTTGGCTCCTTGAGCCTGCTCTGCCATTCAATAAGATCATGGCTGATCTTCTATCTCAACTCCACTTTCCTGCACTATCCCCATATCCCTTGATTCCCTTAATATCCAAAAATCTATCGCTCTCTGTCTTGAATATACTCAACGACTGAGCCTCCACAACCCTCTGGGGTAGAGAATTCCAAAGATTCACCACCCTCTGAGTGAAGAAATTTCTCCTCATCTCAGTCGTAAACGGCCGACCCCTTATTCTGAAACTGGGACCCCTGGTTCCAGACTTCCCAGCCAGGGGAAACATCCTCCCTGCATCTACCCTGTCAAGCCCTGTAAGAATTTTGTATGTTTCAGTGAGAACACCTCTCATTCTTCAAAACTCTACAGAATATAGCCCTAGTCTACTCAATCTCTCCTCATAGGACAATCCCACCATCCCAGGAATCAGTCTGGTGAACCTTTGTTGCACTCCCCCTATGTCAAGTATATCCTTCCTTAGGTAAGGAGACCAAAACTGTACACAATACTCCAGGTGTGGTCTCACCAGGGCCCTATATAGTGGTCTCCCATTCTGCCAGCGCATTTCACAACTAATCTAGAGCCGTCTTTTGTCTTCACTTGTCCTATCACCATCTCGTCTCGTTTTGAATACCTCTTAATGGGGGAAAAATTCAGTTAGTAGCGCCACCCATTAGCGCCTTAAGAGGGCGCTAAGTGGGGCAAAAAGCAACTAGCGCCCGGGCGCGGCACTGCCCACGCCTCCCGCAAAATTCAGCGGTAGCGCCCCGCGGCGCTGCGCCGCTGGCGATGATGTCATTGGTGTGTGCAGCGCCCAACTCACGCCCCAGCTGCGATTTTCAGGAGCGCCCCCTGATTTACCGCCGGACGCTATGTCCGACAGGGTCAGGGGGGCGTACCTGCAGCCGGGGAGGCGCAATTTAAAGGCGAGGTGCGGGGCGGCCATTTTTGTTGCTGGCCGCCTGCCAGCACCTGCCTGCACTCCCTGCCACTCTCTTGGGTGCCGGGCTCTTTTGCCTGCACTCCCGATCCCCGGGGTCCCAGCTGGGCCCCAGGTTGCGCTGTCTTATGTTCATTAATAAATAGACATTCTTATTATGAACACAGCTAACTTTTGCTTGTTACTTTATTGAGCACATGTGGACTAGGTACAGTATCTGTAGAGACTTCCATCTTGACTGCTGCTTTGTGGGTAGCCTAGTGCCTCATGGGTAATGTAGTCTTAATATCATACAGCTGGGTAGTGTAGTCTTATACATACAGCTACATGCAGCTCTACACAGCTCTACGGCTCCACCTAGTGTCCACTATAGAATGACATGTTATTGATCATTACATCCCCCTTTCTTTGAGGTTTAACAAAATCAATATCAATCAACTTTCAAGAAAACAATAAAGATAATATCAGTAACACTTTTGTTAGTGCTCTATAAACATAAACATTTTCAAAACAGTCAACACATTTTCAAAGCTTTACATAGACTTAATCTTTGAGTACAATCAGGCTCTTTTACTTCACGTGTGGATCTTCTCAACACGGGTAAGTCTGATGTGTCTTCATGAGATTGTACTGGCGGTGAATGACAAGATGCAGTTGCGGCATTGTCATCAATCTGGTCTTGAATAGTCTCTTGTCTTTTTAGGAGGGAATGGCGGTTCCTCCTGAGAATCTGTCCTTCCTCAGTTCTAACAGTGTATGACCTTGGCCCTACTTCCTCAAGAACTGTAGCTTTCCTGTTCCATGCATCTGGATCCTCAATCCTGACAACATCATCCCTTGTCAATGGTTTTAGAGTTTTGGATGACTTGTCATAGTATGATTTCTGTTTCAGCTTTAACAGTTGAAGTCTCTGTCTCAGTTCCTCACTTTGCTGTTCTTTTGCACAGCAGGGTAGCGTGGTGTGCAACTTGCGACCCATTAGTAGTTCAGCAGGTGAAGAACCACAGTCTAAAGGTGAGGCTCGGTAGCTCAGCAGGGCGAGATAAGGATCAGACTTGCTTTCTGTCGCTTTCTTCAGTAGCTGCTTGAGAACTTGAACACCTTTCTCTGCCTTACCATTTGACTGAGCATACAAAGGACTGGATGTGATGTGCTGAAAGTCATAATGTGTTGCCAACTGTTGCCACTCCTTACAGTTGAAGCATGGACCATTGTCGCTAATGGCAATCCTGGGAATTCCATGTCTGGCGAAGATGGATTTCACATGCATTATGACACTGCTTGCTGTGGTGCTTGAGAGCAGCGCCATCTCAGGACAGTTAGAATAGTAGTCAATCACTATTAGATAGTCTTTACCACTTAAATGAAAAAGGTCCATACCAACCTTTTGCCATGCTGCTGTTGGTATGTCAGCTGCTATCATTGGTTCCTTTGCTTGTTTGTTTTGGTGTTTCTGACATGTCTCACATTTGCCTATTTTAGTAATAGTCCACTTGCGACACTCAATTCTGACCTTATGTGAAAATATTTTGGACAGGAACCTTTTGGCCAACCATGAAGAATGTTCTCTATTACTGTTTGTAATACTGTATCTTTTACTGTTTCTTCTGCTATTTGCTTTGATTTTGTGTCTGACATGGGCAGCGCAGCAGTGACCATACTCACATGAACATCCACGTCTTCTTCAGTAGAGCTCACATGACTCATTGTGGGTGCTCGGGATAGTGCATCTGCTAACATTATGTATTTGCCTGGTGTGTAGATCAGTTCAAAGTCATATCTTTGCAGCTTCATCATGAGTCATTGAATCCTTGGAGACATCTCAGTCAGGTTTTTTTTCATGATGGCAACCAGAGGGCTGTGGTCTGTCTCAACTGTGAAGGTGGGAAGTCCATATATGTAGCCATGAAACTTTTCTAGTCCAACTACCAAGCCTAGACATTCCTTTTCAATCTGGGCGTATCGACACTCAGTGTCAGTCATAGACCTGGAGGCATAGGCAACAGGCTTCCAATCTTCACCCTCTGCTTGTAGCAAGACCGCACCTAGGCCATCTATTGATGCATCCGTTGACACTTTGATTCTTTTTGTTGGGTCAAAGAACGTGAGTACAGGTGTGGTTGTCAGCACTGTTTTGAGGTTTATCCACTCTTGTTCATGTCTTTCTGTCCATGCGAACTCATTTGTTTTATGTAGCAGGTCTCGCAGACAGGCTGTCTTGGCTGACAAATTAGGAATGAACTTTCCAATTAAGTTAATCATCCCCATGATGCGTAGCACTCCTTTTTTGTCAGTGGGTCAGGGCATTTTGAGTATGGCGTTTACTTTTTCCATATCTGGCTCTATTCCTTTACCAGATAGATTATCTCCTAGGAAATTGATTTCCTGGACGCCAAACTGACACTTGGCTTTGTTGAGCTTCAGTCCATTCCGGCGTATGCTCTGTAGCACTTTAGTCAGTCTCTCATTGTGTTCTTTCAGTGTGGAGCCCCAGATGATGATGTCATCAACATAGACCCGAACTCCTTCCAGACCTTCAATTATGTGTTCCATCGCTCTATGAAAGATTTCAGATGCAGATATTATCCCGAAAGGCATTCTGAGGAAACAATACCTGCCAAATGGTGTGTTGAAGGTACAGTATTTGGTGCTCTCTTCATCCAGATTTAGTTGCCAAAATCCTTGTGAGGCAATGAGCTTTGTAAAGTATCTGGCACCTGACATTTCACTGGTGATTTCTTCTCGCTTGGGAATCTGGTAGTGTTCACGTTTTATGTTTGCATTTAAGTCCGTTGGATCCATGCATATTCTTAGATCATTGTTCTTTTTCTTTACACATACCATGGAGTTAACCCAGTCTGTTGGCTCTTCGACTTTCCTGATGACTCCTAGTGTGGTCATTCTGTCCAGTTCATTCTTGAGCCGGTCACGCAGGGGTGCTGGAACTCTTTGTGGAGCATGTACCACTGGCTGAGCATCCTGCTTTAGCTGGACCTTGTAAGTGAATGGTAGAACTCCAAATCCTTTGAACACATCCTGGAAATTATTCACTACAGAATCCAACGAGTCATCTGGTCTGCTTATGGCACAGTTTATACGGTAGACTCTTTTGACCAGTTCTAAGTCCTCACAAGCTTTGTCACCCAGTAGTGAATCAAGCCTTTCAGCCACAACAGAAAACATGAGATGATGCACTTTGTCTTTGACTGTCACTTTGAGTCTGCGTACACCTAAGCTATCTATTTTCTGTCCATTATAGTCCTTCAGTAGTATTGACTTTTTCTGTATTTTGGGCTTTTCTTTCATATTGTTAATGTTACTCATACTGATTAAGTTTGCTTTTGCCCCAGTGTCTAGTTTCAAGGTAACTAATGCTCCATTTACCTGCAGTGGGATCATCCATTTGTCCTCTTTTACTGCATTAACTTTATGTTCAGCATTGTCCATTTCTGAGGGCTACAGATTTTCTGTATCCTTTCTGATATTGTCACATGACACCATTCCGACAAAAAATGTCTCACTTAAATCAGTGTCCTCAATTACATTAACTCGTTGCCCTTTCTTAGTTCGTACTTTTGAAAAGCATTGTTTGGCAAAGTGATTCTTTCCATTACACTTTGTGCACATTTTTCCAAACGCTGGGCATTGTCTTAACTGGTGTTTGTAACCACAGCGTTTACAATTAAAAATTTCATCCTCCGATTGCTTTTCATTTCTGTTCTGCCCACGTTTCTTCCCCTTGTAGGACACAGCACCGACAGCAGCATTATCACTCATTGCAATCGCATCATTATTGATTTCACTGAAAGTCTTCGCGTGCTTTCGAGCTAGCTCGCTGGCTTGGCATATTTTCACCACATTTTCCAAATTTAGTTCGGTTTCTCTCAACAGACGTTCCCTGACTTTTTTATCATGAATACCAAACACACTGTGGTCACGAATCATGGATGCTTTGAGCTCAGAGTAATTACATGTCTGTGCTTTCAGTTTCAGATCAGTTATAAAGCTATCAAAAGTCTCATTTTGCTGCTGTGTCCGAGAACAGAAGATGTATCTTTCATAGGTCTCATTCTTTTTGGGAGAGCAATGTGCATCAATTTTTTTTAGCACATCTTCTAATTTTTCTCTGTTCTCCACTGGATTAAATACAAATGTATTAAATACCTCTATTGCCTGTGGGCCTGCAACCGTAAGCAGCAACGCTATCTTCCTTGCTTCTGGCTTCG
Organism: Somniosus microcephalus; assembly: GCF_052327205.1. Classification (NCBI taxonomy): domain Eukaryota; kingdom Metazoa; phylum Chordata; class Chondrichthyes; order Squaliformes; family Somniosidae; genus Somniosus; species Somniosus microcephalus. The sequence continues at coordinate 200,423,744 of NC_140987.1, forward strand.
TACCGAATCCGATGGCTGCAATGTAGAGTTCGAATTGCTTTTTAAGAGTCTGCCAATTGTAGTCGATGTTTCCTGTGAGTTTCAAACGCTCTGGTGGCTTCAAATTCTCCATGTCGCTTTTCACAATTTTCAGCAGATCTTCACCACCCTGGTACCATCTTATGTTCATTAATAAATAGACATTCTTATTATGAACACAGCTAGCTTTTGCTAGTTACTTTATTGAGCACATGTGGACTAGGTACAGTATCTGTAGAGGCTTCCATCTTGACTGCTGCCTTGTGGGTAGCCTAGTGCCTCATGGGTAATGTAGTCTTAATATCATACAGCTGGGTAGTGTAGTCTTATACATACAGCTATATACAGCTCTACACAGCTCTATGGCTCCACCTAGTGTCCACTATAGAATGACATGTTATTGATCATTACAGTGCTGCACAAGGCCCCTCCCCTTTAAGAAGGGGAGGAAGGCCTGCAATACCACGGCGCGACGTGCCGCAGCGTGTGGCGCTGCGGCACGTAGTGCCACGATATTCACTCGCAGCACCCCAAGAGGGGGGCAGGGCGCTTCCAGTAGCACCCCGCTTCCCTCTTGGGGCAAAACCACTGAATTTCCAGCGCGGGGGCACTAATTTTTCCGGGGCGCTAAGTAGCACCTCAATTGGGGCACTACTCAATTTTTAGCCCAATGTCTCTTCACTTCTCTTTTGTTCTCTCCCAACCTGGCCTTTTAATCTATTTCATTTCCTGTGCTTTTTTAGTCTTGACAAAGGGTTTGACCCGAAACATTGACTCTATCTTTTCTCCACAGATGTTGCCTGCCCTGCTGAGTTTTTCCAGCATTTTCTGTTGTTATTCCCTATATAGTGTCTGAGGCTCGTGGTACAGTTGGTAGGATATGGCAGTTGAAGATGCATTCACTGACCTTGACCACTCATGTGAGGTCATTCAAAATTTGCGGCACTGCATCCAGGTCCTTGGAGCTAAACTCTTGGCATTGACCTCCGAGGATATCTGTTCCAACTGCCTTCTGTGTGTCTGGAGGGCTTCCTGCCCCTCTGCAGATACAGGACATCTGTCCTCCTTTCCATCTCCTCCATCAAGACCTCCAGTGCAACGTTTGAAAACCTTGGTGCCCACGCTTGCCCATGGTCAGCCATTGTTGATTGTTGCACAGCACACTATTCCCAATGATCTCAGCACCTCCAGCAGCCATAATGCACCTTCCCTTTAAGAGGTGCAGGCTAGCTTTAAGTAGTGTAGGCTAACTTAAAGTAGTGCTAGGAAGTAACCATATTGGGCCCTCTGCTGATGTGTGCTGCCAATGAACCGCATAGTTAGCACTGGCTGCACGTAGAAATCACTATAATGAGCAGGCAGCACAAAGTTGACGTGCTGCCTGCATTATACTGAACGGGCACGGGTTAATTGCATATCGTGATCCTGCGCCCGTTTTCGGGGGCTATGCAAATTATCCTCCCTGATCTTTGTTTTAAAAAAAGGCCAGCAATGCAGCAACGTCACAGTAATGGGAGTCTGAGGTGCATATTGGGATTAGATGAGGTTAGGCTAATCAGGAGGGAAAGTGTAACAATCACTGGTGAGATAAAGAAGGCTGGAGGAAATAGAAGAGGGATGGCTGGAACTTGCAGATTGACACAAAAAACAATGGGAATAATCAACTGTGGTCACCTTGTCCTAAGATTTATAGTTCATGTAACTGGTAAAATATTGCTCGAAATCTTTTTGTAACACCAATACGAATATATTAAAAGAGTGAGAAGACTATAAAGTCTGTCAAATCCACCTATTCAGACAACGGTGCAACTTTGCACATTGGTAACTGTTGTGTATGTAACTTTAAGAGAAGAACTGATTCTATACTGCAGTACCGGCAGTGACCACCCCTGTATATAAAGCCATAGCAGGCTTCTGTATTTCAGTCTTAAGTTACCCTCTGTTCAGAAAATACCTGTTACTATTGTTCTCCTGCAGTCCGTGTATTATTTATACTCGGACACTACATTGGGGACGAACAGGTTCGAACTCACCTGCAGTACTGCATCACCTCACAGGGATCTTTTCCTGAGAAGAAGCCTTTGGAGGTCGAAGTCAGAACAACAGGCGTCGACCGCGGGCAACCGCCCAAGGATCCATCGGAGTTCGGAGAGTTGCAGGAGAGGCTGTGGAGAGCTGGGCTTGGCTCCCCAGTCAAGGTGTTCCAGCAAATCGTGCTGGTAGCAGGTAGTGCGCTGACCCTTCCGGACTGCGGCGGGCTCAAGCTCGATCGAGCGGCTCTGCAAAGGGGCCGTGCAGCGTCATCGGGAGGAAAAGAGAGAGAGAGAGGGTGGAGCGCACAGGGTGCGGTCGGTGCTCAAGAACCGGGCAGCGTAGCGAAAATAAAACAAGGGGAAGGAAAAGTGAGACGCGCCGAAGCCGCGGGTCGCCGCCATTACCCTGCAGAATGCTAGGAGCAGCGTGGCAGCAAGGGGAAGAAGGAAAAGCACGGGAGGCGCCATTTTATTCCATTGGGGAAGAAGGAAAAGCGCGGGAGGTGCCATTTTAATCCATTGGTGAAGAAGAAAAAGCACGGGAGGCGCCATTTTAAATCACCCAAGATGTCAAAAAGTGGCAGTATCACTGCTTTCGACAACGAGGTAGAAGACTGGACCACGTATGTGGAAAGAATTGAAGTGTACTGCAAGGCAAATGAGGTGGCCGATGGAAAGAAGGCGTCGGTATTATTAAATTTGATGGGCGCGAGAACGTACGGCCTATTGCGGAATTTAATTACCCCAGCTAAACCAATGGAGAAAAGTTTTGAAGAAATTGTTAATATCTTACAGGAACACCTAAACCCGACACCGCTGCTGATCGCAGAAAGATTCAAGTTCCATAAAAGAAACCAGCACAAAGATGAGAGCAATGCTGACTATCTTACGGAACTACGCAAGTTATCAAAGCACTGCCAGTTCGGAGCAGGACTGGCAGACACCTTACGGGATAAGTTTGTCTGCGGGCTCCAGAGTGAAGGAACCCAGAAAGGACTACTTTCGTAAAAGGACCTGACGCTAGAACAGGCTTTCAGCGTGGCAGTATCCTACGAAGCAGCAGCACGGGGAGCTGCGGAAATACAACAGAAACCATAAGAATACAGCACTAATGAAATGGCATATGGAGCAGAAAAGTGCTATCGCTGCGGCAGAACAACCCATGATCAGAAGGACTGCTGGTTTAAGGACAAAGTATGCAGGCAATGTGGGAAAATGGGACACATAGCAAGAGTCTGCAGGTCAGGAAAGAAAACCAACACTACAAGAACTACTAAGGAAAAGTACAAGAAAGTAAAGAAATTGACAGACAGTAGTTCGGAAGATCAGGAGAGTGATAAGGACTCCGGGAGCAGGAGACTAAGTTGTCTAAAGTTACACAACGTGATCGCAAAGGAGGATCACCGAACCATTTGGGTCACCCTCATGATAGCAGGGTCCCCAGTAAAGATGGAATTGGACACAGGATCCGCCCTAACTGTCATGAATCGACGAGACTATGAGCGGCTATTCTCACACATACCCTTGAAGGACACGTCCATTGTATTGAAGACATACACGGGGCAAAAAGTCTACCCCAGAGGAAAAATAAGGGTGCCAGTTGAATACAACGGCAAGGAAACACAGAAACTTTATCTATATATACTACCAGATGGAGGACCACCATTATTGGGACATGAATGGATCCGAAAAAAACAATTGGATTGGCATCCCATTCAGGCACTAACTGATAAAAAGGATGATGACGTCACACCTGGACGACTGTCAAAAATTCTAACTGACGCGAAAGAGGTGTTCCAACAAGGACTTGGGACTCTAAAAGGAGTAACGGCAATGATAAAAATCGAAGATAACGCAAACCCAAAATTTTTTAAGGCCAGACCGGTACCTTACGCGATCCGCCCAGCCGTTGAAGCAGAGCTGGAGAGTCTGGAGCATTCGGGTGTGCTGTCCAAGGTGGACTGGAGCGAGTGGGCCACACCCATCGTTCCTGTAATGAAGAAATCATTGAGCAGCCCGCCTGGGGAACCGAAGAAGGTTCGCATCTGTGGGGACTTCAAGGTAACTGTGAACCCAGTCCTGCACACAGTACAATATCCACTTCCATGGATAGAAGATATTTTCGCCTCACTATCTGGAGGGAAACGCTTCACAAAGATTGATCTGGCCCAAGCGTATCTACAAATGGAGGTGGAAGAAGCGTCTAGGAAATACCTCACGATAAACACTCACAAAGGCCTTTACCAGTACAATCGACTGGTATTCGGGGCAACATCAGCCCCGGCTATTTGGCAGAGGGCGATGGAACAAGTCCTGCAAGGGATCCCGGGGACCCAGTGTTATTTGGACGACATCCTGGTTACGGGCGAAAATGACAATGAACACCTTGCCAACCTGGAGCAGGTGCTCACGAGATTACAGGAATATGGGCTACGAGCCAACCGCCCCAAATGCGAGTTCTTCAGGAGACAAATCTCGTATTGTGGCCACATGATTGATGAGGAAGGGTTGCATAAGTCGCCGGACAAGACTGAGGCTGCAGTCAAGGCTCCAGCACCGGAAAATGTGTCGCAACTGAGGTCGTTCCTCGGGTTGGTGAACTACTACCATAAGTTATTGCCGAATTTATCTACAATTCTGCACCCACTGAACGCCCTACTGCAAACTGGAGTAACATGGAAATGGAGTGATGAGTGTAAGCGTGCCTTTCAGAAATGTAAATGCCTAATCACTTCAAAAGAAGTATTGGCCCACTACAATCCAACACTACCGATTCGGTTAGCATGTGATGCATCTCCCTACGGCATCGGAGCGGTGCTGTCACACAAATTCCCTGACGGTTCAGAGAGGCCAATAGCCTTTGCATCGCGCTCGTTAACCTCAGCCGAGCGTAACTACGCCCAGATTGACAGGGAGGCCCTCAGCCTGGTGTGGGGGGTGAAGAAGTTCAATCACTATCTGCACGGGCAGAAATTCACCCTACTGACTGATCATCAGCCCCTGGTCTCCATTTTTAACCCAAAGAAGGGCGTTCCGGTGATGACGGCGCAACGGCTGCAAAGATGGTCACTTTATCTAGGGGCACATCAGTACGACATAGTGTACAAGGGTACGAAACAGCATGGAAATGCTGATGGGCTGTCGCGCCTACCGTTGCCTACGGTAGAGGAAGCACCTGCAGTGGACCCTGTTGAGATATTCCATGCGACCATAGTCGAATGTCTACCTGTTACAAACTCAAGTATAGAAAAGGAAACCCGAAATGACCCGACACTCTCTCGGGTCTATGATTTGATGGTGAATGGATGGCCAGCACATGGCGACTCACTGTTGCCAGCATTCTCACCAAGGAGAGAACAGCTGTCAGTGTGCCGGGGGACCTTGATGTGTGGATCCCGAGTGGTAATTCCACCCAAGTTGAGAGATAGAGTGCTCAATGAGCTTCATGAGGGTCATCTGGGAGGGGTAAAAATGAAGAGCCTAGCCAGGGCATCTGTGTGGTGGCCGGGAATCGATAAAGAAATCGAGGATATGACCAAGAGATGCACAGGATGCCAGTAGGTCCAAAACGCTCCACCACAGGCCCCGCTACATCCATGGGAGTGGCCCTCATCTCCATGGCAACGGGTACACATTGATTTTGCTGGTCCATTTATGGACTCAATGTTCCTAATCGCTGTGGACGCCCATTCGAAATGGCCAGAGGTCATCAAAATGTCCTCCACCACCACGGAGAAAACTATTGCAGTCCTACGGACCATCTTCACCAGGAATGGCTTGCTAGAACAAATTTGCTCCAACAATGGGCCACAGTTTGTGTCAGAGGATTTCCGGAGGTTTCTGAGGAATAATGGGGTGAAGCATTACACATCTGCCCCATATCATCCAGCCACAAATGGATTGGCTGAGAGGTTTGTTCAGACCTTTAAAAAGGCCATAAAGGCAATGCATAATGACGACATACCACTACAACACAAGGTGGATAATTTCTTGTTTGCTTACCGGAATGCGACACATGCAGTCACCAACCAAGCTCCAGCCATAATGTTCTTCAACCGAAGGCTAAGATGTCGCCTGGATTTGCTCAAACCAAACATAAGACGAGATGTTGAGGATAAGCAATTCCAGCACATAAATGAGAAGCCAACCAGGAGATTCAAGATAGGGCAACCAGTCTTGGCCTGCGACTACCGAACAGAAAAATGTCAGCCAGGAACGATATGCACACAGCAGGGACCACTAATGTACACAGTGGATGTTGGAGAGAGCATCGTGAGATGCCATGCTGACCAGATTCTAGAGTCACAGGAACAAGCCAAACCCATACCACGAGCAGGTGCACCTGGTAATCAACCCGAAGTACAGATTGCGTCTACCTCAGAAGCAGTGGTATTGGAAGCTGACGAACCAACCAATGACAATGAGCCAGAATCAACTCCGCCGCAAGAACAGGATACTCGAGAAAGGCGCTATTCAGTCAGGATCAGGAAGCCTCCTCAAAGACTGAACTTATAAATGATTATTTCAGTTGATGTATATAGTACAGAGAAAATTGTAATTGTAATTAGTTATTATTTAGTTGTTAAATGAATGTTATGTACTGTTTATCTAAAAGGGGAGGAATTGTTGTGTATGTACCTTTAAAAGAAGAACTGATTCTATACTGCAGTACTGGCAGTGACCACCCCTGTATATAAAGCCATAGCAGGCTTCTGTATTTCAGTCTTAAGTTACCCTCTGTTCAGCTGCAAGCACGAGCAGAGGGAGCAGCCAGACTTTGGAGAGTGGATTAAAGTGGTGGTCCCCTGACCAGGAAGAGGAGGAGAACGTTGGACCACCACCACCAACTCCACCATCATTACATCAACTGAGGTGCCTGGAGAGAGAGGACAGAGGAGGAGAAGGAGAAAGGAGGCCTACATCAACATCAACCAGGGGAGAGGCCTTTCTATCACTGCCTCCCCAAATTGGCCTCCACTTCAGGAGAGGGAGAGAGGGGAGAGAAACCAACTGCTTGAAAGGAGGGAAGAAAACTTCATCCGGAACATCTACAGGTGGGTGTTATTTGGGGCACTCTCCCAAGACTTTGTATTTTAGGTGGGGGGAGAAAAGAAGAAGCAAGGCCGGATCATCAAGGGGTGTAGTGTGTGTGTGTGTGCTCTTGTTAAAAGCTAGGCCACACACACCACTAATTAGCATCCCTTCTATTGCCTGCCCTGGGAGAGCTTGGAGCTGCCCAAGGTGAAGTCCTTAATTTAATTTAATTACATCGTTAAGACCTGTTGCAGGACTAAGCCTGGGCTTCTCCAGCTTTTCCAGGTGAAGACGTCTTCTCCCCCTGCCAGAAGACCACCATCACCAAAGACTTTTTCCATCGGAGAGTGCAACCCTGCCAACACCCACCCACCATCCTGAGTGGCAACACTGCCCTTTGCGGCCTCCCTCCTTCCCACCCCCCCACCTCTCTCTCTCTCTCTCTCTCTCTTTGTCTCTCTCTGCCTGTCTTTCTAAGGCACCTTAGTTTCATCTATTTTATTAATTGCCAATTGAGCAGAGGGGAGAGGCCACTCTCCCAATTTAAATCAATAAGGAGAGAGGTGTGTCCTCATTTTAATCAGCTCCCTCTGCTCAATAGAGGACAAAAAAAAATATATATACACCGAGGCCATTAACACCTTCAGGCCTGTGACTTGGGGTGAGTGTAACCCTTAAAAAAAGCACCCCAGAATGGCGACTGCGTCTTCGCCGGTGGCGGGGCCAGCCGGGACCTATGCGAGAGTGGTAGCCACGGCCACAGCTGCTCCCGCTGTTCCTGCTGCCCTGTCACCTTTTCGATTAATAACAAAAAAGCTTGGGGTGAAGAGCTACACTCACCCCACTATGACCATCGAGGCCTGCGTCAAGGCCATGGCTGGGGTTGTCGGCCCCTCAGCCATCGTCGCGGCCTCGAAAATGTATGGGAAGGCTGTGTTCTTCCTGGGGTCGGAGCGGGCGGTGTCCCTGGCTGTCGCCAAGGGGCTCACCGTGGGCGGGACCTTCCTGCCGGTGGATCCTCTCGAGGCCACCGCGCAGAGGATCATTATTTCCAACGTCCCGCCCTATGTTCCTGGTGAGCTCCTCCTTCCCCATTTGCGACAACTTGGGGAGGTGAGGTCGGGGATCACGCCCATCCTGCTCGGCTTCCGGGAGGCCAGCCTTCGCCACGTCTTCTCCTTCCGGCGCCAGCTGTTTATCCAGCTGGCGCGGGAGGAGGACACTGAAGGGGCGTTCGTCGTCCTCCACGAGGGGACCGCCTACCGCGCCTTTTGGACGTCGGACGGTGTGAGGTGCCATGCCTGCAGGGAGGTGGGGCACATCAGGAGGAACTGCCCTGCCTCCAAGGCCGCCGGATCATCTCGTGCGGCCGAGGCTGGCGCCGACGCCGCCGCCCTTCCCCCCGGATCTGCCCACGCGTCAAGTACGTCTGATGCGCGGTTGACGTCGGGGGCCGATGCCACCAAGGCCTCCGGCGGGGGGGAGGGAGCGTGTCCGGCCGGAAAGAAGGCGCGGGGAAAAAAGAAGCACCTTAGGGCAGGTCCCCCCGTGGATGGTGAGCCCTTGCCCCTTGAGCCCCTTACACCCGCGCTCCTCGCGGAGTTGATCAGGGCAGATGTGAGCGGGAGGGGCCCCGTGCCCGAGCCTGTGGCCGCAACCGCCGCAGCGGTAATGCCAATACCTGCGGCCGGGCTCGGGCCCGAGGAACCCGACAAACCTGCTCCGCCGGAGGGAGTCGAGGAGGAGGCCTTTGCAGACATGGAGGTCTCCCTCGCTCCCTCCGTGCTAAAAAGAAGGCGCGACCCCCTGGATGAGGAGGAGGACCGGGAGGAGGAAGGTCCCTCCGAGCAGGGGGAGTCGTCGCCCGCCGCGGGTACTGCGCCCCCCCGCCCCCCCAGTGCTGTCGTCATCACCAGCGATCAGCAGGGGTCGCCTGTCCCTCGGGAGGCTGAGGCAGATGTGTCTGTCCAGCACGTGCCTCCCGGGGATGGGGATGAGACCCTGCCCGTGGGGGGGGTTGCGGAACAACCCGCGGCAGTAATTGAAGTTGACCTTTTATCGGTGTCGTTACCCCTCGCCGGGTCGGGCAGCCTGGGGGTTGGGTCGGGCGAGCTCGAGGATAATGAGCTCGCCCAATGCGACCCGGACGTCTCCCAGGGGATGCTCGTCCTGGTAGAGCTTTTAATTCAAAACCCCCCGTCCGCTGGGTCGGAGGTTGGTGGCGGGGAGGAGGATGGCCCCCTGGCTGCGTCTCTGGTGCCGGACGTACTGGAGGAGCTGGAAATTGTTCTCTCCCCGGTTTCTCCGGTCGTTCCGGCGTCTGAGGCGGAGGGGAGCTCTGAACCGCCGCCGTCTTCTGGCCCGGCACCCCTAGAGGAGCCCAGGGAGAAATCCTCTGCCGCCGATCCTGGGGGTGGGATCCGGGCGGAGGCGGGGCTGGCTGGCGCGGCCGAGTCGTTCGCTTCGCACTGCGCGGCGGACGGGTCGGCCGCTGGTGACGACCCCCTGGAGGAGGATGGGGACTCGGTGATGGGCACGGAGGACGATTCGGACTCCAGCGCCGACGTGGCGATGGATGACCTCGTGCCCCTTGCCAAGTCTCCCCTCACTTCCGTAAGGGAACTCCGGGATTTTATGGCCACGTGCCTGGGTCAGCGCAATAAGGTCCGGCTGGCCCTCGACAGGTGGTCGGAGCTGGCGCTGCTCATCGATTCCGTCCGCGCCGCCGTTAAGATCTTGGGCGCGGACGAGGGTGTGAACCCGCTCGAGCTGCGTCGGCTCACAACGTTTCTCACTGGGCTGCTGAGGAAGTGGCGGCGGACCAGCGGCTGCGCTTCCTCGCCCCGTTAGGTGTAGGTAGAGGTTGCACTATGCTTCTGACATGAAGATAACCATAGCCAGCCTCAACATCAACGGCAGCAGGGAGGCGCGCCGCAGATTCAATAACTTCTCGGTCCTTCGGGACGGGAAGTATGCGGTGTGCTTCCTGCAAGAAACCCACACCGTTCCGGGAGACGAAGCCACGTGGCTCCTGGAGTGGCAAGGAGGGGTCAGCATGAGTCACCTCTCCAACAATTCCAGCGGGGTGGCTATCTTGCTGGCCCCGCATTTTCAGCCGGAGATCTTGGGGGTCAAGGAGCACGTGCCGGGCCGCTTGCTCCATGTCACTGTTCGCCTGGGGGGCGTGCCGCTCCATCTAGTGAACGTGTACGCCCCTCAGACCAGTGCGCAGCAAGTGCGCTTCTTCGAAGAAGTGTCCGCTCTCTTGGGCTCCATCGACGTGGGCGAGTGCGTCATCCTCGGGGGGGATTTTAACTGCACCCTCGAGGCGAGGGACCGTTCGGGTCCCCCGCGAAGCCCGGCGGCGATGGAGAAGTTGAGGGACCTGGTTGGGTCCTTCGACTTGGTGGACGTCTGGCGAAATCTCCACCCCGACTCCAGCGCCTTCACTAGCGTGAGGTCTGGGGGAGGAAGGTCCAGAATCGACCGCCTCTACATTTCCCGGGCGTTCGTCTCCTGCGTTCCGGCAGCTTCCATGCGGCCGGTGCCGTGCACGGACCACCACCTGGTGTGGGCGGAGCTCGCTCCGCTGCGCGCGCGGGGGGGGTCCGTGTACTGGCATTTTAACAACCTGCTGCTGGAGGACGCACGGTTCCGGGATTCGTTTCGTCGATTCTGGGCCGACTGGAGAAGGAAGCAGGGGGGCTTCCCCTCCTTGAGGCTATGGTGGGATGTGGGCAAGGCTCACATCCGTCTCTTCTGTCAGGAGTACGCGAAGGGGTCGACCAAGAGGCGGGAGGCCCGGGTCGGGCGGTTGGAGAAGGAGGTGCTCGACCTGGAGTCCCGTCTCGGTCAGGTCGTCGAGGACCCGGCCCTGCGGAAGGTGTACGAAGAGAAGAAGGGCGCGCTGAAGGACCTGCAGCTCGTCGGGTCCCGAGGCGCGTACGTGAGGTCGCGGATCCAGCTCCTGCGGGACCTGGACCGCGGCTCCCCCTTCTTCTACTCGCTGGAAAAAAGACGGGGGGTCCGTAAGCAGCTCTTGGGGCTGCTGGCCGACGACGGATCTCTGGTCTCGGATCCGGAGGGAATCAGCGCGGAGACCCGCGCCTATTACGGGGCTCTGTTCTCTCCGGATCCGTCCAGCGAGGATGCGCGCAGAGTTTTGTGGGAGGACCTGCCGAAGGTTGGCCCGGAGGGCGCCGAAAAATTGGACGCTCCGCTAAGTCTGGCGGAGCTGACCGGCGCCCTCCGCCAGCTCTCTAGGGGAAAGTCCCCGGGGCTGGACGGGCTGACCGTGGAGTTCCACAGGGCGTTCTGGGACGTCTTGGGGGGCGACTACGCGCGGGTCCTGGGGGAAAGTTTGGCGACCGGGGAGATGCCCCTCTCTTGGCGCAGGGCGGTCATTGTCCTGCTGCCTAAGAAGGGCGATCTCCGCCTCCTTAAGAACTGGCGCCCGGTCTCCCTCCTCAGCACGGACTATAAAATCTTTGCCAGGGCCATGTCTGCTCGCCTTGGCACCGTGCTGGCCCACATGATCCACCCCGACCAGTCCTACACGGTCCCGGGCCGGACCATCCACGATAACATCCATCTGGTCCAGGACCTGGTCCACCACTCCCAGAGGGCTGGTCTGTCGGTCGCCTTCCTTTCCCTGGATCAGGAGAAGGCGTTCGACAGGGTGGATCACGAGTATCTCTTCGGGACTCTGCGCGCATTCGGGTTCGGGACGCATTTCGTCGCCCGGATCCGACTTCTGTACGCCGCCGCGGAGTGTCTGATTAAAGTTAACGGGTCCTTGACGGCGCCCCTTCGCTTCGGGAGGGGGGTGCGTCAGGGATGCCCCATGTCCGGCCAGTTATATGCCATTTGCGTGGAGCCTTTCCTGCGCCTCTTGCGGAAGAGGTTGACGGGACTGGCTCTGCAAGGGCCGGGCGTGGAGGTGGTCCTCTCGGCTTACGCCGATGACGTGCTCCTCACGGTCACGGATCCCGCTGACTTGCGGAGGATGCGGGAATGCCAGCAGATTTACTCGGACGCATCCTCCGCCAAGATCAACTGGGAGAAATGTTCCGGACTCCTGGTGGGTCAGTGGCGGGTGGACTCCCTGCCGGAGGAGTTCAGGCCTTTCGCCTGGAGCACCACGCACCTCCTCTATTTGGGAGTCTACCTTAGCCCTGCCGAGGACGCTTGGCCGGCGAACTGGCAAGAGCTGGAGGCCAAAGTCACCGCTCGCCTAGGACGCTGGACAGGACTGCTCCGAGTGTTGTCCTACAGGGGTCGAGCGCTGGTCATAAACCAGCTGGTGGCCGCCATGTTGTGGTACCGGTTGGTCACTTTGATCCCTCCCCCTGCGTTTGTCGCCAAGATTCAGAAGAAGCTCATCGACTTCTTCTGGGACAAAAGGAAGCACTGGGTCTCTGCCGCGGTTCTGTGTCTCCCGCTTAGGGAGGGCGGTCAGGCGCTGGTGTGCCTTCGCACCCAGGCTGCGACTTTCCGTCTTCAGACGCTGCAGAGATACCTGTACGTCGAGAATCCTCCGAGATGGTGTGCGCTGGCGACGTTTTTCTTCCGCCAGCTGCATGGCCTCAATTACGACACGCAGCTCCTGTTTGCGAAAGTGGGCAGCAGGCGTGCCGGCCTGCGGGAGCTGCCTGTCTTCTACCAGGAACTACTATGGGTTTGGAACTACGTCGCTTCCAGGCGGAGCTCTCCCCCGTCAGGAGCGGCGGCTCTCCTTCGGGAGCCGCTGCTCAGGAATCCGCACCTCCACGAACACGGGTTCGGGCGGCTGGCGGAGGGTAGGGCTGTGGCTGGCAAGGTGACCAGAGTCGGGGACCTGCTCGATGGCGGAGGAGCGGGTTGGATGGCGCCGGAGGAGCTGGCGCGGCGCCTGTCCTGGGCCAACGTCCGGCTCGCGGTCGAAACCATCGAATCGGTAAAAGCGGCACTGGGCCCCGACTCCACTAGGTGTATCGAGGCGGCTCAAGCACGTGGGGCGATCCCGTCCGAGCTTACCCCCGTTCGGACGGAATTCCTCATCGGCGCCCGGCCCCGAAACTCCCCTCGGGAACCGGCGCCTCACAACTTGAGCCGTCTCGAGGAAATACCCTCCGTGCCTTTTCATTCCGCGCGGAGGGGTTTCCTGTACGGGCTGCTCCTGCACACTCTCCACTTTGCCATCTTCGTCTACCGTCCGGACACGCCTTGGCGTGGCGTTTTGCCGACCGGCGGTAGCGGAGGTCCCCAATGGAGGGCTCTCTATGCGGGAGTCCTCCCTTGTTCCATCGGGGACTTGGCCTGGAGGGTGTTGCACGGAGCGGTCCCATGCAATAAGGTTTTAAGTAGGTTCACGGACTCCCAGGCCGCCTGCATTTTTTGCGGCCTGGAGGAGTCCGTGTTTCACGTTTATATGGATTGTGAGAGGTTGCAGCCCCTCTTTCACTACTTGAAGGGGCTGCTCCTCGATTTTTGGTTGCACTTCAGTCCCACGCTCTTGATCTACGGTCACCCGGTGCGGAGGGGAGCGGACAGGTTGGAGGACCTCCTTGTGGGCCTGCTCCTGGGCCTGGCTAAAAGAGCCATCAATTGGTCCAGGCAGCGGGCGGTCGAGGGGGTCGTCCAGCCGGATTGCCTGCCTCTCTTCCGCGGCCATGTTCGCGCCCGGGTGGCCCTGGAGATGGAGCACGCGGTGTCCGCCGGTGCGCTTGAGTATTTCCGCGACCGGTGGGCGCCGCGGGGACTGGAGTGCATCATCAACACGGATAACCAAATTTTAATTTGATTTGTTAAGCTTTCGTTGAACTTTTGTTTATTTACAGTCGAATTGGTTTTTTTTGGGTCCAAATAAAAGAGTACCCTTTGTTCAGCTGCAAGCACGAGCAGAGGGAGCAGCCAAACTTTGGAGAGTGGATTAAAGTGGTGGTCCCCTGACCAGGAAGAGGAGGAGAACGTTGGACCACCAACTCCACCATCATTACATCAACTGAGGTGCCTGGAGAGAGAGGACAGACGAGGAGAAGGAGAAAGGAGGCCTACATCAACATCAACCAGGGGAGAGGCCTTTCTATCACTGCCTCCCCAAATTGGCCTCCACTTCAGGAGAGGGAGAGAGGGGAGAGAAACCAACTGCTTGAAAGGAGGGAAGAAAACTTCATCCGGAACATCTACAGGTGGGTGTTATTTGGGGCACTCTCCCAAGACTTTGTATTTTAGGTGGGGGGAGAAAAGAAGAAGCAAGGCCGGATCATCAAGGGGTGTAGTGTGTGTGCTCTTGTTAAAAGCTAGGCCACAAACACCACTAATTAGCATCCCTTCTATTGCCTGCCCTGGGAGAGCTTGGAGCTGCCCAAGGTGAAGTCCTTAATTTAATTTAATTACATCGTTAAGACCTGTTGCAGGACTAAGCCTGGGCTTCTCCAGCTTTTCCAGGTGAAGACGTCTTCTCCCCCTGCCAGAAGACCACCATCACCAAAGACTTTTTCCATCGGAGAGTCCAACCCTGCCAACACCCACCCACCATCCTGAGTGGCAACACTGCCCTTTGCGGCCTCCCTCCTTCCCACCCCCCCACCTCTCTCTCTCTCTCTTTGTCTCTCTCTGCCTGTCTTTCTAAGGCACCTTAGTTTCATCTATTTTATTAATTGCCAATTGAGCAGAGGGGAGAGGGCTCCTTTCCCAATTTAAATCAATAAGGAGAGAGGTGTGTCCTCATTTTAATCAGCTCCCTCTGCTCAATAGAGGACAAAAAAAATATATATACACCGAGGCCATTAACACCTTCAGGCCTGTGACTTGGGGTGAGTGTAGCCCTTAAAAAAAGCACCCCAGAATGGCGACTGCGTCTTCGCCGGTGGCGGGGCCAGCCGGGACCTATGCGAGAGTGGTAGCCACAGCCACAGCTGCTCCCGCTGTCCCTGCTGCCCCGTCACCTTTTCGATTAATAACAAAAAAGCTTGGGGTGAAGAGCTACACTCACCCCACTATGACCATCGAGGCCTGCGTCAAGGCCATGGCTGGGGTTGTCAGCCCCTCAGCCAACGTCGCGGCCTCGAAAATGTATGGGAAGGCTGTGTTCTTCCTGGGGTCGGAGCGGGCGGTGTCCCTGGCTGTCGCCAAGGGGCTCACCGTGGGCGGGACCTTCCTGCCGGTGGATCCTCTCGAGGCCACCGCGCAGAGGATCATTATTTCCAACGTCCCGCCCTATGTTCCTGGTGAGCTCCTCCTTCCCCATTTGCGACAACTTGGGGAGGTGAGGTCGGGGATCACACCCATCCCGCTCGGCTTCCGGGAGGCCAGCCTTCGCCACGTCTTCTCCTTCCGGCGCCAGCTGTTTATCCAGCTGGCGCGGGAGGAGGACACTGAAGGGGCGTTCGTCGTCCGCCACGAGGGGACCGCCTACCGCGCCTTTTGGACGTCGGACGGTGTGAGGTGCCATGCCTGCAGGGAGGTGGGGCACATCAGGAGGAACTGCCCTGCCTCCAAGGCCGCCGGATCATCTCGTGCGGCCAAGGCTGGCGCCGCCGCCGCCGCCCTTCCCCCCGGATCTGCCCGCGCGTCAAGTACGTCTGATGCGCGGTTGACGTCGGGGGCCGATGCCACCAAGGCCTCCGGCAGGGGGGAGGGAGCGTGTCCGGCCGGAAAGAAGGTGCGGGGAAAAAAGAAGCACCTTAGGGCAGGTCCCCCCGTGGATGGTGAGCCCTTGCCCCTTGAGCCCCTTACACCCGCGCTCCTCGCGGAGTTGATCAGGGCAGATGTGAGCGGGAGGGGCCCCGTGCCCGAGCCTGTGGCCGCAACCGCCACAGCGGTAATGCCATTGCCTGCGGCCGGGCTCGGGCCCGAGGAGCCCGACAAACCTGCTCCGCCGGAGGGAGTCGAGGAGGAGGCCTTTGCAGACATGGAGGTCTCCCTCGCTCCCTCCGTGCTAAAAAGAAGGCGCGACCCCCTGGATGAGGAGGAGGACCGGGAGGAGGAAGGTCCCTCCGAGCAGGGGGAGTCGTCGCCCGCCGCGGGTACTGCGCACCCCCCCACCCCCCACCAGCGTTGTCGTCATCACCAGCGATCGGCAGGGGTCGCCTGTCCCTCGGGAGGCTGAGGCAGATGTGTCTGTCCAGCACGTGCCTCCCGGGGATGGGGATGAGACCCTGCCCGTGGGGGGGGTTGCGGAACAACCCGCGGCAGTAATTGAAGTTGACCTTTTATCGGTGTCATTACCCCTCGCCGGGTCGGGCAGCCTGGGGGCTGGGTCGGGCGAGCTCGAGGATAATGAGCTCGCCCAATGCGACCCGGACGTCTCCCAGGGGATGCTCGTCCTGGTAGAGCTTTTAATTCAAAACCCCCCGTCCGCTGGGTCGGAGGTTGGTGGCGGGGAGGAGGATGGCCCCCTGGCTGCGTCTCTGGTGCCGGACGTACTGGAGGAGCTGGAAATTGTTCTCTCCCCGGTTTCTCCGGTCGTTCCGGCGTCTGAGGCGGAGGGGAGCTCTGAACCGCCGCCGTCTTCTGGCCCGGCACCCCTAGAGGAGCCCAGGGAGAAATCCTCTGCCGCCGATCCTGGGGGTGGGATCCGGGCGGAGGCGGGGCTGGCTGGCGCGGCCGAGTCGTTCGCTTCGCACTGCGCGGCGGACGGGTCGGCCGTTTGGTGACGACCCCCTGGAGGAGGATGGGGACTCGGTGATGGGCACGGAGGACGATTCGGACTCCAGCGCCGACGTGGCGATGGATGACCTCGTGCCCCTTGCCGAGTCTCCCCTCATTTCCGTAAGGGAACTCCGGGATTTTATGGCCACGTGCCTGGGTCAGCGCAATAAGGTCCGGCTGGCCCTCGACAGGTGGTCGGAGCTGGCGCTGCTCATCGATTCCGTCCGCGCCGCCGTTAAGATCTTGGGCGCGGACGAGGGTGTGAACCCGCTCGAGCTGCGTCGGCTCACAACGTTTCTCACTGGGCTGCTGAGGAAGTGGCGGCGGACCAGCGGCTGCGCTTCCTCCCCCCGTTAGGTGTAGGTAGAGGTTGCACTATGCTTCTGACATGAAGATAACCATAGCCAGCCTCAACATCAACGGCAGCAGGGAGGCGCGCCGCAGATTCAATAACTTCTCGGTCCTTCGGGACGGGAAGTATGCGGTGTGCTTCCTGCAAGAAACCCACACCGTTCCGGGAGACGAAGCCACGTGGCTCCTGGAGTGGCAAGGAGGGGTCAGCATGAGTCACCTCTCCAACAATTCCAGCGGGGTGGCTATCTTGCTGGCCCTGCATTTTCAGCCGGAGATCTTGGGGGTCAAGGAGCACGTGCCGGGCCGCTTGCTCCAGGTCACTGTTCGCCTGGGGGGCGTGCCGCTCCATCTAGTGAACGTGTACGCCCCTCAGACCAGTGCGCAGCAAGTGCGCTTCTTCGAAGAAGTGTCCGCTCTCTTGGGCTCCATCGACGTGGGCGAGTGCGTCATCCTCGGGGGGGATTTTAACTGCACCCTCGAGGCGAGGGACCGTTCGGGTCCCCCGCGAAGCCCGGCGGTGATGGAGAAGTTGAGGGACCTGGTTGGGTCCTTCGACTTGGTGGACGTCTGGCGAAATCTCCACCCCGACTCCAGCGCCTTCACTAGCGTGAGGTCTGGGGGAGGAAGGTCCAGAATCGACCGCCTCTACATTTCCCGGGCGTTCGTCTCCTGCGTTCCGGCAGCTTCCATGCGGCCGGTGCCGTGCACGGACCACCACCTGGTGTGGGCGGAGCTCGCTCCGCTGCGCGCGCGGGGGGGGTCCGTGTACTGGCATTTTAACAACCTGCTGCTGGAGGACGCACGGTTCCGGGATTCGTTTCGTCGATTCTGGGCCGACTGGAGAAGGAAGCAGGGGGGCTTCCCCTCCTTGAGGCTATGGTGGGATGTGGGCAAGGCTCACATCCGTCTCTTCTGTCAGGAGTACGCGAAGGGGTCGACCAAGAGGCGGGAGGCCCGGGTCGGGCGGTTGGAGAAGGAGGTGCTCGACCTGGAGTCCCGTCTCGGTCAGGTCGTCGAGGACCCAGCCCTGCGGAAGGTGTACGAAGAGAAGAAGGGCGCGCTGAAGGACCTGCAGCTCGTCGGGTCCCGAGGCGCGTACGTGAGGTCGCGGATCCAGCTCCTGCGGGACCTGGACCGCGGCTCCCCCTTCTTCTACTCGCTGGAAAAAAGACGGGGGGTCCGTAAGCAGCTCTTGGGGCTGCTGGCCGACGACGGATCTCTGGTCTCGGATCCGGAGGGAATCAGCGCGGAGACCCGCGCCTATTACGGGGCTCTGTTCTCTCCGGATCCGTCCAGCGAGGATGCGCGCAGAGTTTTGTGGGAGGACCTGACGAAGGTTGGCCCGGAGGGCGCCGAAAAATTGGACGCTCCGCTAAGTCTGGCAGAGCTGACCGGCGCCCTCCGCCAGCTCTCTAGGGGAAAGTCCCCGGGGCTGGACGGGCTGACCGTGGAGTTCCACAGGGCGTTCTGGGACGTCTTGGGGGGCGACTACGCGCGGGTCCTGGGGGAAAGTTTGGCGACCGGGGAGATGCCCCTCTCTTGGCGCAGGGCAGTCATTGTCCTGCTGCCTAAGAAGGGCGATCTCCGCCTCCTTAAGAACTGGCGCCCGGTCTCCCTCCTCAGCACGGACTATAAAATCTTTGCCAGGGCCATGTCTGCTCGCCTTGGCACCGTGCTGGCCCGCGTGATCCACCCCGACCAGTCCTACACGGTCCCGGGCCGGACCATCCACGATAACATCCATCTGGTCCGGGACCTGGTCCACCACTCCCAGAGGGCTGGTCTGTCGGTCGCCTTCCTTTCCCTGGATCAGGAGAAGGCGTTCGACAGGGTGGATCACGAGTATCTCTTCGGGACTCTGCGCGCATTCGGGTTCGGGACGCATTTCGTCGCCCGGATCCGACTTCTGTACGCCGCCGCGGAGTGTCTGATTAAAGTTAACGGGTCCTTGACGGCGCCCCTTCGCTTCGGGAGGGGGGTGCGTCAGGGATGCCCCATGTCCGGTCAGTTATATGCCATTTGCGTGGAGCCTTTCCTGCGCCTCTTGCGGAAGAGGTTGACGGGACTGGCTCTGCAAGGGCCGGGCGTGGAGGTGGTCCTCTCGGCTTACGCCGATGACGTGCTCCTCATGGTCACGGATCCCGCTGACTTGCGGAGGATGCGGGAATGCCAGCAGATTTACTCGGACGCATCCTCCGCCAAGATCAACTGGGAGAAATGTTCCGGACTCCTGGTGGGTCAGTGGCGGGTGGACTCCCTGCCGGAGGAGTTCAGGCCTTTCGCCTGGAGCACCACGCACCTCCTCTATTTGGGAGTCTACCTTAGCCCTGCCGAGGACGCTTGGCCGGCGAACTGGCAAGAGCTGGAGGCCAAAGTCACCGCTCGCCTAGGACGCTGGACAGGACTGCTCCGAGTGTTGTCCTACAGGGGTCGAGCGCTGGTCATAAACCAGCTGGTGGCCGCCATGTTGTGGTACCGGTTGGTCACTTTGATCCCTCCCCCTGCGTTTGTCGCCAAGATTCAGAAGAAGCTCATCGACTTCTTCTGGGACAAAAGGAAGCACTGGGTCTCTGCCGCGGTTCTGTGTCTCCCGCTTAGGGAGGGCGGTCAGGCGCTGGTGTGCCTTCGCACCCAGGCTGCGACTTTCCGTCTTCAGACGCTGCAGAGATACCTGTACGTCGAGAATCCTCCGAGATGGTGTGCGCTGGCGACGTTTTTCTTCCGCCAGCTGCATGGCCTCAATTACGACACGCAGCTCCTGTTTGCGAAAGTGGGCAGCAGGCGTGCCGGCCTGTGGGAGCTGCCTGTCTTCTACCAGGAACTACTATGGGTTTGGAACTACGTCGCTTCCAGGCGGAGCTCTCCCCCGTCAGGAGCGGCGGCTCTCCTTCGGGAGCCGCTGCTCAGGAATCCGCACCTCCACGAACACGGGTTCGGGCGGCTGGCGGAGGGTAGGGCTGTGGCTGGCAAGGTGACCAGAGTCGGGGACCTGCTCGATGGCGGAGGAGCGGGCTGGATGGCGCCGGAGGAGCTGGCGCGGCGCCTGTCCTGGGCCAACGTCCAGCTCGCGGTCGAAACCATCGAATCGGTAAAAGCGGCACTGGGCCCTGACTCCACTAGGTGTATCGAGGCGGCTCAAGCACGTGGGGCGATCCCGTCCGAGCCTACCCCCGTTCGGACGGAATTCCTCATCGGCACCCGGCCCCGAAACTCCCCTCGGGAACCGGCGCCTCACAACTTGAGCCGTCTCGAGGAAATACCCTCCGTGCCTTTTCATTCCGCGCGGAGGGGTTTCCTGTACGGGCTGCTCCTGCACACTCTCCACTTTGCCATCTTCGTCTACCGTCCGGACACGCCTTGGCGTGGCGTTTTGCCGACCGGCGGTAGCGGAGGTCCCCAATGGAGGGCTCTCTATGCGGGAGTCCTCCCTTGTTCCATCGGGGACTTGGCCTGGAGGGTGTTGCATGGAGCGGTCCCGTGCAATAAGGTTTTAAGTAGGTTCACGGACTCCCAGGCCGCCTGCATTTTTTGCGGCCTGGAGGAGTCCGTGTTTCACGTTTATATGGATTGTGAGAGGTTGCAGCCCCTCTTTCACTACTTGAAGGGGCTGCTCCTCGATTTTTGGTTGCACTTCAGTCCCACGCTCTTGATCTACGGTCACCCGGTGCGGAGGGGAGCGGACAGGTTGGAGGACCTCCTTGTGGGCCTGCTCCTGGGCCTGGCTAAAAGAGCCATTAATTGGTCCAGGCAGCGGGCGGTCGAGGGGGTCGTCCAGCCGGATTGCCTGCATCTCTTCCGCGGCCATGTTCGCGCCCGGGTGGCCCTGGAGATGGAGCACGCGGTGTCCGCCGGTGCGCTTGAGTATTTCCGCGACCGGTGGGCGCCGCGGGGACTGGAGTGCATCATCAACACGGAAAACCAAATATTAATTTGATTTGTTAAGCTTTAGTTGAACTTTTGTTTATTTACAGTCGAATTGGTTTTTTTTGGGTCCAAATAAAAGAGTACCCTTTGTTCAGTAAATACCTGTTGTTATTGTTCTCCTGCAGTCCATGTATTATTTATACTCGGACACTACAGTAACAATATGGACACTACTGAACACTTCCCTTCAGTCTGGAAAAACATCCATTCATCACTACTCGCTGCTTTCTGTCTCTGAACCAATTTTGTATCTACCTTTGGAAATCCTTTCTTTCCCCCCTTATGGGGATGTGTCTATTCTATACCCTAACTATCTCCTCCTTGAAAGCCTCCCATTGGTAATTTACTGTTTTCCATGCCATTCTTTGTTTCAATTTACTGAAATTAGCTCTCTTTCAGATGAAAATCTTCACTTTTGATTGTTCCTTGTTCCTATCCATAACTACTCTAAACTTAATGATATTGTGATCACAGTTTTCCAGATGTACTCCCAGTGAAACATGTTTCACTTGTCCCACATCATTCCCCAGAACTAGATCCATCACTGCTTCCTTCCTTGTTGGGCTGGAAACATACTCATCAAGAAAATTCTATGGTGCACATTTCAGGAATTCCTCCTCCTCCTTGCCCTTTACACTATTTTTTCCACACTCTATGTTAGAATAATTGAAGTCCCCCATTATCACTACGCTAAGATGACCTAATAGAGGTTTTCAAGGTAATGAGGGGTTTTGATAGACTAGGTAGAGAAAGGCTGTTCTCTCTGATGAGTAGGTCAATAACCAGAGGATTTAAAATCATTGGCAAAAGATCTAGAGGGGAGATGAGGAGAAATTATTTCACTCAGAGAGTTGACGGGATCTGGAACCCTCTACCTGGAAAGGTGGTGGAAGCTGATTCCATAAATAATTTTAAAAGGGACTTGGACAGGTACTTGAGGATGAGGAACTTACAGGGCTACGTCAAAAAGCGGGGTTGTGGGACTAAGCATGACTGCATTTTCAAACAGCCAGCACAGGCACAATAGGCCGAATGGCCTCCTTCTGTGCTGTACATTTCTGTGATTCTATTGTTTTTACATATATATGAAATTTGCTTGCAGATTTGCTCCTCCATCTCCTTCCCAGTATTTGGTGGTCTATAGTGCACACCCAGCAGCAGTACAGCTCCTCTTCTGCTCCTTAAATCTAACCAAATAAATGCTGACTTTGAACCATCCAGCACATCATCCCTTTCCAGGGTTGTAACAGTATCTTTGATCAATACTGCTACCTCCCTCCTTTTCTTCCATCCCTATCCCTCCTGATTACATTGTAGCCAGGAATGTTAAGTTGACATTCCTGCCCATTGCCACTATGTCATAACCCCATGCGACAACTTGTGTCTGCAGTTCACCAACCTTATTTGTCACGCTCCGTGCATTTATGCACATGTTCCCCAAACCCACCTTTGTCTGCTTTCTATTACTCCCCGTGTCTGATCTTTCATCTTTCTGGACCACTCTTTATTCTGACATTGCTGTTTGCCTCTCCTATTCCTCTGTGCACCTTGTTTCTCCTCTCTGATAATGCATCCTGGTTCCCCTCCCCCTCCCAAATTAGGTTAAACTCTCCCCTGCAGCATTAGTTAACTTCCTCTGAGGACATTGGTGCCAGCCCTGTTCAGGTGCAACCCATCGACCTTGTATAGGCCCCTCCTGTCGCAGAACTGGTCCCAATGTCTCAGGAATCTGAAGCAATCCCTCCTGCATCATTTCTCCAGCCATGCATTAATCTGCTTTATCTTGTTCTTCCTATACTCACTAAGCTTAAAGCCTGTTACATCTGTAACATTTTCCAGTTCTGATGAAAGGTCACTGACCCGAAATGATAACTCTGTTTCTCTCTCTCCACAGATGCTGCCTGACCTGCTGAGTATTTCCAGCATTTTCTGTTTTTATTTCAGATTTCCAGCATCTGCAGTATTTTGCTTTTGTATCATTAATGGCCCAGAAATTCGGGTCGGGGGCTTCCTGCGGGTGCAAGCCCCCGACCTGCACTTACCTAGCGTGCCGGCCGTTAAGCTGTGGGCCTGCGTGGGATTCCGATCCTGGGCCTCCTCCAGTGCTTGCGTATCCCAGGGGCACGGTTAGTTCGATGCATCCCCTGGGATCACGTGAGCCATGGAGAGCCAATGGTACCAGGGAATGCTTCATTCATAAGTTTGACAAAAAGAGCTGTCAAACCTATAAATACTAAAAGCCCCAAAACATCACTAAAACCTCAAATAATTTTTTTTTAAATCATATTTTTAAAATAAACTGTAAATTACATGAAATAACTATTTTAAACAATAATTTAAATTTTTGAAAAAATTAATTACATTTTCTAACGGGGCTAAACATAAACTTACCTTTCTTTAAAGTATTTAAAAATAATAAACCTGTGGAAAAAATGTTTTAATTTTAATTAATTCACCACTTACCTTGTTAAAAGCAGGCCTTGCGCCTGCTTTTTAAAAGTGTAACTGCTGGAGACTTACCCTCCCGGAGAAACCTGCAAAAAAAATGTAAGTTCAATGCGCACGCGCTGCCTCTCCGGCGCATGCGTTTGACCACTGAACCCCTTCTTTCAGGGGAACGGAAGTGCCGGTTTCCCGCGCATGCACAGTGCATGCACGAAACCGGCACTTTCGTTGGGCCTACGCGTGAGTACCCCGTGCGTACTCACGCGTTGGGACCCAAATTTCTGGGCCATTATCTTCATAGCTACCTTACCCTGATAGATCACCCAAAGCACCAGCGTGCTCTTTAATTATTTTCTGACTTCTAATGTAACTGAAAAAGCTTTACCATCACTACTAAGATTGTCCACTATGCCTCTTTCTAATGGTGTGGAAATGCCGGTGTTGGACTGGGGTGGACAAATGTAAGAAGTCACACAACACCAGGTTATAGTCCAACAGCTTTATTTGAAATCACAAGCTTTCGGAGCGCTGCCCCTTCGAAGGAGCAGCGCTCCAAAAGCTTGTGATTTCAAATAAAGCTGTTGGACTATAACCTGGTGTTGTGTGACTTCTTACATTTGTCCTCTTTCTAATGCCATTTTAGCATTCCTAATACCAGCTTCAGTTATTCTCAGCTTTTTTTTTAATATACTTGTCCCTACTCTCTTGACAATTGTACCATTTATATATAATGAAATCCTTTTTTAGGTTAATTATTCCACAGACCTCCCTGTTTAGCCACTTAGACTTCACTTTACTTGAGCTCTCCATTTTATCTTAGGGATATACACATCAGAATGGAGACACCCTCTTTAGCAGGGGCCTACTTGTACTCCTCTGGAAACATGTGTGCCAGAGTAGCCATATTATGTACTCAGTTAAATTCTCCATTCTAAGGAATACACTTCTACAATACTTAAAGTCCCAATTAAATTGGGTATAAGGTGATGTACCTTAGGCTCATTAATGCTGGGCGAAAAATCAGAAGCTTCACAATAAATTAGCAGATACATTATTTTTGTAGGGGGCTGAATACATTAACTCAAGAAAATACTCTATTTTGAGTCAATCATAGTTCAGCAAATTCACCATGGTGTTCAATTATTAAGCAATAAAGAACTGCAAAGTCATCATTATTCATGACTAATTTTTTTACTATAATTATGTCCTCATTCAGTCAACTCAAGATTAAGTATAATTGTGAAATGAGTTACGAATTACTGATATACACAATTCAACTGCTAAAATGGTTTAGTGTCATCTTTGTAATGAGAATTTTATAAACAAGAGGGATTAATTTGCCAAATTTGACATGTAAAAACGCCTAAAATAATCTTGAAATACATTGTTTGCCAACAATAATAAATTAATTAACCAACCATAAATTTTTCAGAAAAGTAATTTTGGGGTAGGGTTTCCACAAATTGCGTCCAAATTTGTGCTAGTTTTGAGAAGTGTTTTTTTTCTCACGCTTCCACTTAATCTCATTTGCATATCGCCAAACGTAAAATCTGCTATGAACCACCGTAATCGGGCAGTGTTTTAGAACGTAATTTAAAAAAAAAAAATTGCTTCAAAAAATATTCCTTAATATATTTAAGAGTGGTAACTTGGTGCAGTTTTATTAATACAGCTGAAAATGGGTTTACCACAAAAAATAAGCATTTTTAATCAGAGTGTCAATCCATCACCTGTGAGTAACCTGATTTTAAACAACTGAAAATAACTTTAAAAAACTATACAGAACAATTTGCTGGTTATATTGGTGTACATAGTAAGTATCTTAGTAAACGAAAAAAAAATATATTCAACAGCTTTCAAAATGTGGCAATTAGTGTCCTTGCACCCAAAAGAACCAGCTTAATTTTAAGAGCCTCCTTGAAGGCTCACAAACAGTCACAATTAGCGGTAACTCACAATGGCAATTCATTCTATTGGGGGCGAGGCCAGTTTTGTGGGCTAAGTCAGTTTCTAGCATGATGTTTTTCAAACTAGCGCAAAAGATTGTGGAAACTCGATTTGCGCTTGAAATTCTGTGATCTTTTGCGTTGGTTTTGACGATTTGGGGCGAATTGTGCTGAAATAACAACACAACCTAACCGAAACTCCTGTTTTTAAAAACTTTTATGAAATTTGTTGTTGGATGTGGGCGGTGTTGTCAAGGCTTCATTTATTGTCTATCCTAGTTATCCTGAGAAGGTGGCGATGGGCCTTCTCCTTGAAATATTACAGTCCTTGTGATGATGGTACTCACATAATGGTGTTAGGAAGGGAATTCCAAAAAATTGACCCAGTACGATAAAGGAATGGCAGTTTATGTCCAAATCAGGATGATGTATGACTTGGAGCAGAATTTGGAGGTGATGGTATTTTCATGGCATTGCTACTCTTGTCCTTCATGATGGTAGAAGGCACGGGGTAAGGAGATGCTATCAAAGTAACCTGGTGAGTTGCTGCAGTGCATCCTGTAGATTGTACATACAGCAGCCATGGTGCTTCGGTGATGGAGGGGGTTTATATTGAGCTGGTGACAGGGGTGTCAGTCAAGCAAACTACCCTGTTTTTAAAGGTGTGATACATAGGGGGGAAAATTCTGTATCGACCAATTTGGGGCGCTAACATCATCTGGACGCAAACTTTAGCGCCCAGCGCTAATTAACGCCGGTGACTGCAAAATTCAGTTTTAGCGCCCCTAGAGGGAAGTGGAGTGCTAAATCAAGCGCTACACACTTCTCTTAGGGCGCTAACATCAGGGAGTGGGGTGCTACCTCAGAGCACTACTCAAGCTCAGGCGCTGTCAATTACAAGTACTCAGGCTGGCTGGCGCCTTCCAGTTCTTAAAGGGAAAGTTTAATCATGCACAGCCTCACTCTGATCATTGCTGCTTGTGACCTGGACATGCAAGAAGGTGCAATCCATCAACAACAAATCTCATGGCTGATCAGAGGCCTAGAGGGAGGGCTCGCCGGTTTAGCGACCAGGCATTGGAGGTTCTGGTTGCGGCTGTGGTACACCGACGGGCAGTGCTGTTCCCAGGCACTGGCAGGAGGCCATTGCCACAGGAGTTCAGGAGGATGTGGAGGGAGGTGGCCCAGTACGTCTCGGTCAGAAGCGTGATCCATAGGACTCACACCCAGTGCTGCAAGAAGTTCAACGACCTCACTCGGGTGGTCAGGGTGAGTACATGCTTCAAAAACATCTACATCCCACCATCTCAACCTCACTCTGTGCACAGACAGTATAAACCACCAAATCTCCAACACTCACTAACCAGCTATGCCCATCTACTAAAAGTCACATCCACACCTCATGCCTTGCATACATTAACAGCTATTCAACTATGGTAAGCACATCTGCCAAACACATGGCTGCACACTCACTCACATGCTGTCCTTTTTCTTGCAGGCTAAGCTTGCTCATAACAGGAGGGAGCAGCAACATATGGGAGGAGGTCAGGTGAAGCTGCACCCCCTCACACAGCTGGAGGAGCAAGTGCACAGAATCATCGCGAGCAAGTCGTGGGCGCTGTGGCAGTCGGAGAGGTCGACCCCCTTGGGGACAACAATGGTATGTTCATCACCACTCCCCCTTCTCTCATATCACTTCCCCCTCACAACACAAGCCCTTCCCACTTTCCATCTCGGTATACTGTCTCCATTCCTTGCTCCCTTCCTGCCCCCTACCCTGACGTTAAACCCACTCTTGTGCCTTACTGCTTTCAGATAATCAGCCACCATCTGACCAGCCTGTCCCTCAGCCTCCCAGGGGCAGTGACACGGGAGAAGATCAGGAACACCAAGCCAGAGCCTCATTGCCTTAGTCTCCTGAGGCCGAGACATCGGATAATGGGGCCACGTGGTCGCTGGAGGGGAGCAGAGGAAATGGCTCTGATGTGGGTGAATTTTTCGCTCCAGGACCCAGCGGGCTGCAGCAACGCCATGGGGAAAGGGAAGCTCGGGGCCCATCACCCTGGATGGTGAGTGCGCGGACGAGTTCTGCTGCACAGGACTCTGATGAGGACCTCGATGTGGAGGTGTTGACCACACAGGCGATGACCATGCATACTGAGCTCATGGGTGCAATGGCAAGGGTGCCCGAGAGCATGGATGCGCTGGCTAGGAGTGTGGAGGAGTCCGCCTCCAGCATTGATCTCATCTCTGCGCAAACCTTCAAGCCCATCCTTGGCACTTTGCAGAGGATGGTTAACTTGCAGAGAGACCATGGGCACCCAGACCCCATGCTACGTGTCATGGGTGAGGTGGCAGCAGATATTGCAGCACAGGCCAAGGCAACACAATGGCTTAGTGCTGTAATGGAGTCAATGGTTGGTGCCATCCAATCTCTGACTGCTCTCATGCAGACTCAGATTGATGCCACACAAGCGCTGATTGCTGCCATCCTTGCTGGGTCACCCACTGTCCAGTGGGGATCTCACGGTGCCGTAGCAGGCCAGCAATCTGTGCTCGAGCAGATTACTCCAGATGCTGAGGTTCTGCCCCGGGGGAGTGCCAGTGTATCGGTCGAACAGGAAGGTGCTGTCCTCTGTCAGGATGACAGCATTCTTGCTCCCACCACTGTCACTTCATCATTGCACTTGCCACAGCCTGTAACCCAACCATCCCAGACTGCTGCCACCTATGCTGAGTTGGTGCAGTCTGTAGCCAGACCTTCAAGGCCCAGAGCTCGTTGAGGGCATTTTGCAGGGCCATCTGCAGTCTCTGGCTCCTGGACTCAGCAGCCTTCCGGCAACCTTGCTGCAGCCACTGGGGCCACAGTGCTTTGGAATAATCAAGTCAAAAGGTAACAAAAGCATGAATGAGGGTTTCAGCAGCGGATGAGCTGAGGCAGGGGCGGAGATGGGTGATGTTATGGAGGTGGAAATAGGTGGTCTTAATTATATGCCTTATATATGTGGTCAGTAGCTCATTTCAGAGTCAAATATGACACCAAGGTTGTGATTCAGCCTCAGACAAACTGGACGGTTTGCACCTGGGCAGGACCGGGACCAATGTCCTAGGGGGAGTGTTTGCTAGTGCTGTTGGGGAGGGTTTAAATGAAAATGGCAGGGGGTTGGGAACCTGTGCAGGGAGACAGAGGAAAGGGAAGCAAGGATAGAAACAAAAGACAGGAAGGAGAAAAGCAAAAGTGGAAGGCAGAGAAATCAAGGGTGTAAATCAAACAGGGCCACAGTAAATAATAATTCTAAAAGGACTAAGAGTGTTAAAAAAACAAGCCTGAAGGCTTTGGGGGAAAAATTCGGTATCGCCCCATATGGGGCGCCATTACTGGCAGTGCGCAAAGTTTAGCGCCTGGCGCTAATTATCGCCTCCGACAGCAAACTTGGCTTTTATCGCCCCTGGAGGTGATTGAAGCGCTACATCAGGTGCTACACACCTCTCAAGGCGCTAAGGCCGAGGAGCGAGGTGCTACCTCAGAGGGCGGGCACAGCGCAGGTGCTGTCAGTTAGCGATTGAACACAGACACACTGACGCCGGTCAGTTCTTAAATGGGAGGGTCGCTCTTGCTCTGCAGCTACACCCTGCTCACTGGAGCCTTGAATCTCGGCCTGGGCAGGCCTGTGGCTAAATCTAGCAGCCAGACACTAAGGAAAGGGCCAGGGAGCGAGCACAGCGCTTCTGTGAGCGGGCTTTGGCGGCTCTGGTTCGCGGGGTGGAGCACAGAAGGTCCACTCTGTACCCAAAGAGTGGCAGGAGGCCTTTGCCACGCGAGTACAGAAGAGTGTGGAGGGAGGTGTCTCAGAGAGTGTCCTCAAGCAGCATGGTGCCTAGGACCCATGTGCAATATAGGAAAAAGTTCAACGACCTCACTTGGGTCGTCAGGGTGAGTGCCTTTTTTCAAAACCTCTTCATCCCTCCATCTCAACCTCACTTTATGGCCAGAGGGTCTTGAAAGCCCCAATGCCCAACACTCATCCAACACCTATGGCCCTTTCATCAAACACACACGCACATTCCACACATTGCATACAGTAAGGGCTATTCAACTATGGGAGGCACATCAGGCAAGACCATGGCTGCATACAGTAAGGGCTATTCAACTATGGGAGGCATATCAGGCAAGACCATGGCTGTATATTTACTCAGACGCCGTCCTTTTTCTTGCAGGCCAAGCTGTCTCATAATAGAAGACAGCAGCAATGGACCAGTTGAGGGCGGCCTCAGCTTCAACCCCTCAGCGATCTTGAGGAGCGCGTCCACAGGATTGTGGCAGGCTGGGTGATTGGTCCCATCGCCACTGGAGACACCGACCCCGTTCTGGACAGCAATGGTAAGGTCATCACCTTTTTGTCCTCTCTCCTTCCACTTGTTCCTCACAACAGCAGCCTTTGACACTTTCAATCCAAATCACTAAATCGCTGCACTCATGCCTCCCTTGCTGCCACCCTGTCCTCACGCTAAAGCCACTCTTGTACCTCCCTGCTTTCAGCTGGTGTTTCACCAGGTGAGGAGATGGGCCCTCAAGCTGCCAGTGAGAGTGAAGCTGAAGGTGAGGAGGAAGAGGAAGCCGGACCATCAGCGCCACCCTCTACTGAGGCAGCCCATGCCCATACTGGGGACATGCCTTCCCTGGAGGGGAGCAGGGGGGAATGGTCTGATGAGGGTGAAGCTCCAGGACCCAGCGGGCTGCAGCAACGCGAGGGGGTTAGGGAAGCTCCGGTGCCTTCTCCCCGGAGGGAGAGTATGGCCTCGAGTCCTGCTGCACTGGATGCAGACGAGGAGCAGGTCCTCGCTGAAATGAGCGTCCAGGTGGAGCAAAGGCACATTGAGCTCATGGCTGCAGTAGCAAGGTTGCCCGAATCCATTGAATCACTGGCAAGGAGTATGGAGCACTTCGCTGTAGCACAGGCGGCTGTCATGCAAATGCTAAGTGTTGCAATGCAGTCAGTGGCTGGTCTCATGCAGACGCAAATTGAGGCCACGTGAGCACTGACTGCTGCTACCCTCGCTGGATCGGGCACATTTCCCCGGGGCTCTCACCACGCCGCAGCAGGCCAGCAATCTGTGCTCCATCAGATTGCTCCGGATGCTGAAGTGCTGCCCCGTGGGAGTGCCAGTGTGTCGGTCGAGCAGGGAGTTGCTGTCCTCTCTCAAGATGACAGCATTCCTGCTGCCACCACTGGCACTTCTCCACTGCAGTTGCCACCACCTGTAGGACAGACTGCTGCCGCCCATGCAGAGTTGGTGCAGTCAGCAGCCGGGCCCTCCAGGCCCAGAGCTGGTCCACGCCGTCCTTCAAGGGCATCTGCAGTCTCAGTTTATGACACTCAGCAGCCTTCCCCCAGCCTTGTTCCAGCCACTGGGGTCCCATTACGGAGGAGCTGCAGGGTGGGAAGGGGGGAATTTCGCAAGGGAAGCAGATCACCCTCGAAGAGCAAAAAGTAGGAGGTGTGGCAAAATGTTTTTCATTGTTTTATTGAAGGCCGAGATTCATGGTCAAATTTTTGTTACTGTTTTGGACATTGTCTCCAGGTTGTGAGAGCCAGTTATGTGAATGACTGCTTTTTTTTGTGTTTCTTTCTATTACTTTGTCATGCGGAAATGAGACACACAGAGTTTGTGAAATAAAGAAGTGTCTGTTTTCAAAATGTATGTTTGGTCTTTGCAATCATTGTTGCCTTGACTGGCTTAGGGGTTGCGGGATACTTTCATTCAGGTTGTTTGAATGGCAGAAGCCATTCCCTCAGAGGGGGCCTCGAAGCAACTTGCTATGAGCATTTGACGGACGGCCCTTCCACTTGGTGCCTCCCTCCCGCCTTGGTGCTGCTGATGATCATCCTCCTCCTCCTCCTCCTCCTCCTCTGGTGGTGCTCCAATGTCTGGTGGCATTGGCTGGGCCCTGAGGATTGCAAGGTTATGCAGCATGCAGCACACAACAACGAAGTGGGAGACTCGCTCAGGCGAGTACTGCAGGGCTCCTCCAGAATGGTCCAGACAGCGGAACCATTGCTTCAGCATGCCGATTGCATGTTCAATGATGTTCCTGGTAGCATGATGGCTCTCGTTGTATCGTAGCTCAGCAGGGGTGCTGGGCGAACGGAGCGGTGTCATCAGCCAGGTGCACAGAGGATATCCCTTGTCCCCGAGAAGCCAACCTCCTGGGTGATGCGGTGCCTGGACAAGGTCTGCCACAGAAGTCTGGCGCAGGATGAAGGCATTGTGGCTGCTGCCTGGAAAGTGGGCATTGACAGGGAGTATCGGCTGTCTGTGGTCACAGACCAACTGGACGTTTAAGGAATGGAAGCCCTTTCGGTTGCGGAAATCCTCGGCATTCTCTTGCAGCGCCCGCAAAGCCACATGTGTGCAGTCAATGGTGCCCTGCACCATGGGGAAGCCCGCTATCATCGCAAAGCCCGTTGCGCGTTCTTGCTGCTTGTCCGGGGTCATGGGGAAAGAGATGTACTCTCGTCCCCTTTTAAAGAGGGCATTTGTTACCTGACTGATGCAGCAATGCACCGCAAACTGGGAGATATTGGCGATGACCCCAGTAGCTGATTGAAATGAGCCGGTGGCATAAAAGTTGAGAGCCACTGTTATCTTCACTGCCACTGACAGAGACGTCCTGCTCCTCAGTTGAGGCTGCAGATCTGGCTGAAGCAGGTGGCAGAGCTCAGTGACCACCTCCTTGCTGAATCGCAGCCTTCGCAAACAGTGCTCCTCAGACATATTAATGTAGGAGAACTGTTGGCGAAAAACCCTGGGAGGGTAAGGTCTCCTGTACCGAGGCCTGTTGGCCCTCCTCTGTCTGGCCATGATTGCCACTCTCTCTCTGCATCTCTGTGCCCTCCAAATGTGATGGAGGAGGATGAAATTCCCATCCATTGCAGCCCCCATAGTATCTGGGCAATCAAAGTTATGAAGGTCAAAAAGCAAAGTACCTGCAAAGTTATGGTCAGAAGCCAAAACTACCTCAGACAGCATTGACTCAATGCAGAAGTCTCTCTTTCTCTCTTTGTCTCTCTCCAAATCTCTCTCTCTCTCTCTCTCTCTCTCAGAATGAGTGGTGCAAAAATGGCTACCACACAAAAGCCAGGAAGAGGCCCCCTTTAAATAGCGACCCTCCAGCCCCAAAGCGACTGGGATGCATTCCAGTCAACCTGTCATTGGTAGCGCCAGGCGGAAAGGAGGAGGGCGCCACTGAATTTCCGGTCCAGGGCACCCCAAGGGCGTTGCACTCTCGAATGACGTCAAGATCTGCGTGCGGGCGGTATTGTTTAGCGCCGCTGCAAAATGTCCGGTCAATTTCGTGAGAGGCGCAGATATCGCCGTGTCGGGCGCTAGTTGGTTTGCGCCCCACTTAGCGCCCTCTTAAGGCTCTAACGGGTGGTGCTACCAACTGAATTTTTCCCCCCTTGTATCTTAATGCGAGCAAATAGATGTAAACAGATATGATATATTTGGGATTACGGAGACATGGCTCCAGGGTGACCAAGGCTGGGAATTCAACATCCAGGGGTATTCAATATTCAGAAGGACAGGCAAAAAGGAAAAGGAGATAGGGTAACATTGCTGGTTAAAGAGGAGATTAACACAATAGTAAGGAAGGATATTAGCTCTGACGATGTGGAATCTGTATGGGTAGAGCTGAGAAATACCAAGGGGCAGAAAACGTTAGTGGGAGTTGTATACAGACACCCAAACAGTAATGCTGAGGTTGGGGATGGCATGAAATGGGAAATTAGAGATGCATGCAATAAGGGCACAGCAGTTATCATGGGTGACTTTAATCTACATATAGATTGGGCTAACAATACTGTGGAGGAGGAATTCCTGGAGTGTATACGGGATGGTTTCCTGGACCAATATGTTGAGGAACCAACTAGAGATCAGGCAATCTTAGACTGGGTATTATGTAATGAGAAAGGACTAATTAGCAATCTTGTTGTGCGAGGCCCCTTGGGGAGAAGCGATCATAATATGATAGAATTCTTCATTAAGATGGAGAGTGAAGTAGCTGACTCAGAGACTAGTGTCCTGAATTTAAATAAAGGAAACTACGATGGTATGAGGCGCGAGTTGGCTAGGATGGATTGGGGAACGTTACTTAAAGGGTTGATGGTGGATAGGCAGTGGCAAACATTTAAAGATCGCATGGATGTACTACAGAATTTGTTCATCCCTATTTGGCATAAAAAAACAAAAAAGGTGACTCAACCGTGGCTAACAAGGGAAATTAGGGATAGCATAAGATGCAAGGTGAGGACATATAAATTGGCCAGAAAAAGCAGCAATCCGGAGGATTGGGAGCAGTTTAGGATTCAGCAAAGGAGGACAAAGGGATTAATTAAGAGGGGGAAAATAGAATATGAGAGTAAGCTTGCAGGGAACATAAAAACTGACTGTAAAAGCTTCTATAGATATGTGAAGAGAAAAAGATTGGTGAAGTCAAGTGTAGGTCCTTTGCAGTCAGAATCAGGGGAATTTATAATGGGGAACAAAGAAATGGCTGACCAATTAAATACATACTTTGGTTCTGTCTTCAGAAAGGAGGACACAAATAACCTCCCAGAGATGTCGGGGAACATAGGGTCTAATGAGAGGGAGGAACTGAAAGAAATCAGTACTTGTAGGGAAATGGTGTTAGGGAAATTGACGGGTTTGAAGGCCGATAAATCCCCAGGGCCTGATAATCTACATCCTAGGGTACTTAAGGAAGTGGCCCTAGAAATAGTAAATGCATTGCTGGTCATCTTCCAAAATTCTATAGACTCGGGCACAGTTCCCATGGATTGGAGGGTAGCTAATGTAACCCCACTATTTAAAAACAGTGGTAGAGAGAAAATGGGGAATTATAGACCGGTAAGCCTGACATCGGTAGTGGGGAAAATGCTAGAGTCCATTATAAAAGATGTAATAGCAGAGCACTTGGAAAGCAGTGACAGGATCGGACAAAGTCAACATGGATTTACAAAAGGTAAATCGTGCTTGACTAATCTACTGGAATTTTTTGAGGATGTAACTGGTAGAATAGATAAGGGAGAACCAGTGGATGTGATGTATTTGGACTTTCAGAAGGCTTTCGGTAAAGTCCTGCATAAGAGATTAGCAGGCAAAGTTAAAGCACATGGGATTGGGGGTAAGGTACTGACTTGGATAGAGAACTGGTTGGCAGACAGGAAGCAAAGAGTTGGAATAAATGGGTCTTTCTCCGAGTGGCAGGCACTGACTAGTGGGGTACTGCAGAAATCGGTGCTAGGACCCCAGCTATTCACTACATATATTAATGATCTAGACGAGGGAAGTAGATGTAATATCTCCAAGTTTGCAGACGACACAAAGCTGGGTGTGTGTGTGTGCTGTGAGGAGGATACAGCGAAACTCCAGTATGATTTGGACAGGTTGGGTGATTGGGCAGATGCATGGCAGATGCACTATAATGTGGATAAATGCGAGGTTATCCACTTTGGTGGCAAAAACAGGAAGGCAGATTATTATCTGAATGGCAATAGATTGGGGGAAGGGGAGGTGCAATGAGACCTGGGTGTTCTTGTGCACCAGTCGCTGAAGGTAAGCATGCAGGTGCAGCAGGCGGTTAAGAAGGCAAATGGTATGCTGGCCTTCATAGCGAGAGGATTCGAGTACAGGAGCAAGGATGTCTTGCTGCATTTGTACAGTGCCTTGGTGAGACCACACCTTGAGTATTGTGTGCAGTTTTGGTGGCCTTATCTGAGGAAGGATGTTCTTGCCATGGAGGGAGTGCAGCGAAGATTCACCAGACTGATACCTAGGATGGCAGGAATGACGTATGAGGAGAGATTGGGTCGATTGGGCTTATATTCACTGGAGTTCAGAAGAATGAGAGGGGGTCTCATTGAAACTTATAAAATTCTAACAGGGCTAGACAGACTAGGTGCAGGAAGGATGTTCCCGATGGCGGGGGAGTCCAGAACCAGGGGTCACAGTCTAAGGATAAGAGGTAAGCCATTTAGGACTGAGATGAGGAGGAATTTCTTCACCCAGAGAGTGGTGAACCTGTGGAATTCTCTACCACAGAAGGCAGTTGAGGCCAATTCATTAAATATATTCAAGAAGGGGTTAGATATATTTCTTAAAGCTAAAGGGATCAAGGGATATGGGGAGAAAGCA
This sequence comes from Somniosus microcephalus, assembly GCF_052327205.1. Classification (NCBI taxonomy): domain Eukaryota; kingdom Metazoa; phylum Chordata; class Chondrichthyes; order Squaliformes; family Somniosidae; genus Somniosus; species Somniosus microcephalus. Next base: position 200,459,328 of record NC_140987.1, read on the forward strand.
GGGACAGGGAATTGAATTTGGATGATCAGCCATGATCTCATTAAATGGCGGAGCAGGCTCGAGGGGCCGAATGGCCGACTCCTGCTCCTATCTTCTATGTTTCTATGTAGGCAGAAGGATGGAGTTAGTGGCTAGGGAACGGAGTTCGTGGCGGGGACCGAAAACAATGGCTTCGGTCTTCCCAATATTTAATTGGATAAAATTTCTGCTCCTCCAGAACTGGATGTCGCACAAGCAGTCTGACAATTTAGAGACCATGGAGGGGTCGAGAGAAGTGGTGTTGAGGCAGAACTGGGTGTCATCCACGGACATGTGGAAACTGACACTGTGATTTCGGAAGATTTCACCAAGGGGCAGCGTGTAGATGAGCAATAGTAGGGGGACAAGGATAGATCCTTGGAGGACACCAGATGTAATGATGTGGGAGCAGGATGAGAAGTCACTGCAGCTGAGTCTTTGGCTACGATTATATAGATAAGAACGGAACCAGGCGAGTGCAGTCCCACCCAGCTGGACGACAGTGGAGAGGCATTGGAGAAGGATGAAGTGGTCAATCATGTCAAAGGCTGCAGATAAGTCAAGAGGACGAGGAGGGATAATCTACCTTTGTCACAGTCACAAAGAATGTCATTTGTGACTTTGATGAGAGCCATTTTGGTACTGTAGCAGGGGCGGAAACCTGATTGGAGGGATTCAAACACGGAATTGCGGGAAAGATGGGCACGGATTTGGGAGGCAAAAACCATTCAAGGACTTTGGAGAGGAAAGGGAGGTTGAAGATGGGGTGGTAATTTGCAAGGACGGAGGGGTCAAGGGTTGGTTTTTGAGGAGAGGGGTGATGACGGCAGATTTGAGGGAGAGGGAGACAGTACCTGAGGAGAGAGAACTGTTAACAATGTCAGCTAACATGGGAGCCAAAAAAGGAAGTTGGGTGCAGCAGTTTGGTGGGAATAGCGTCGAGGGAGCAGGAAGTGGGTCTCATGGACAAGATGAGCACGGAAGATCATGAGGGGAGATCAGACAGAAACTGGAGAAAGATGTGAGTTCAGGGCTAGGGCAAGGGGGAACCTTAGAGGAAGTTTGGCCCAGTGGAGTAGGGGAAGGAAGGGAAGTGGCAGAGGCATCTGAACGGGATGGTCTCAATCTTAGAGACAAAGAAGTCCATGAGCTCCTCACACTTGTTGTTAGAGGTGAGGGTGGAGGAGACAGGGGAGAGGGGTTTAAGAAGACCGTTAGCAGTGGAGAATAGAATAGGAGCCGGGGTTTATCTTTGCATTCCAGAATAATTCTGGAATAGTGAGCAATTTTGGCAGACGAGAGCAGGACCCGATAATGCTTTATGTAGTCCAGCCAGCTCTGGCGGTAAATGGCTAAACCAGTTGTCCATCATATCCGTTCACATCTGCGTCCCTTGGACTTAAGGGAGAGAAGATGAGGGCCATACCAGGGGGAACAGCCAGGGTGAGAGCGAGTAATTGTTTTAATAGGGACTAGTGCATCAAAGGTGGTGGTGAGGGTGAGGTTGAGCAGATCGGTAGCTGCAAAAATGTTGTGGTCAAAGGCTGGACCAAAGAGGGTCAAATATCTGGTCATACACTGATCATAAATTCTGCTATTTATATCTGAATATACTTCTGTCTACAGAACATTTCCTACAGATTATGGAGAGTTAATGGTAGAAGTCTCTAGTTAATGGTGAAAATAAATAAATTCCATAAAATGAACCCCACTCTCTCACCATTAAAACTCAGAATAGACTTTAAAATGGTCATCTTGAAAAGGTCTTTAATTATTGGAAAAGTTCACTAATCCATTCATTAAGATCAGAAGCAGGTTGTTTTATTCTTAAACTGAAGATTAATAAAAAGATCAGTCCAATCTAGTCATTTTATATGATAAAATATGAGCTTTACTGCGATGCACAAAATAATCAAGGGCCTGCTTTGCTCTTAGCAGCTTACTGAAAAATAAACCCAATTTCTTCTATAGAATTATTGAATAAAAGCTGTCATTTACTCAGTGTGCAGCTTCAGAGTTCTGGAAAAAGGACTAACAGAACGTTGTAATGAGAGAGGTGCTTACTTTGTTACCATGGTGACTTGGTGATGCATATTTGGTCTATGTTTTATCTGAAAGTGGTGCTCCTGTGGAGATGGATGTCTTAGTGAGTGGCTGTTTACATACGAGGAGAGGAATGGAAAGGTTGTTTACTTCTGAAAATGTAAGACTACATCAAAAACTTCTGATTTTACAAGGAAGGTCGATCAGTTAAACCAACAAGATAACTAAACCCCTCATGTTGCAGTTGTAATATCTTTCATACATGCAAGTGAAACATTTGGATCTCCAGTTAGTTATAATTAATGCAACCTGGTGCATGCTTGGACTTGGTTACGCTATGCAAAGATTTGAACGTAAGCACCAATTTATAAATGAGTGTGCTGCATTTTATTATTGAGAGCCACACCTCTACTGCTGTTGCAATGTATTTATCAACTCCAGGCCAAATTACTCCAATGGTCTCCTGCCAGTTTCTTGAGTGCCACCCCTTACAAATTGTAACTCGTCCACAATTCCATTGCCTGCGTCCTACCGCATACTCACCTTGACCATGCTAATATTAATTGTCTTGGGAAATTGGAAAACATTGATTTTAAAGCCTCATCACATCCACAAGTCCCTCTATGACAATGCTCCTCCTTACCTCTTCAACATCCTTCATCCCTGTGTTCTAGCATGCGCTCTCCACACTTCTGATTCTGGCCCCCTTTACAGCCCCCTCTCCTTCCGTTCCACCTTCAGCGACACAGCCTTTGCACTCTGGAACACTTTCCCTAAAGCTCTCCACTTGCTATCTCTCTCTCTTCAAAAACTTTCTTAAAACCTTCCCTCTTTGATCTTGCCTTTAGTCACCACTTCAACCTTTCTTCTACATGGCTCAGTGTCAATTAGTTAGTTAGTTATTATCACCTCTATGAAGCGCTTTGGTACATCTTATTATGTAAGTTAAAGGTGCCATAAAAGTGAAAATTGTTGTTAAGATTAGGTAGGTTGGTTGGATGAATGAAGGACTAGATCGAAGGTCAAACATACTTATTATCCAACCTAATCTCACTTTGAAACAGAGTACTTATATGTAATAACATCAGAAAATGCTGGAAACACTCAGCAGGTCAGGCAGCATCGAGGAGAGAGAAACAGAGTCAATGTTTTGAGTCGGGGACCCTTCTTCAGAACTGGAAAACGTTAGAGAAGAGAGATTTTTAAGCAGGGGCACGGAGGAGGGGAGGAAAGAACAAAGGGAAGGTCTGTGATAGGATGGAAGGCAGGAGAGATACTTATATGTATTCTGATATTGCCGTTCATTCACATCTGAAACACTTTTCCCAGATCCATGATTGATGGTTTTAGTTTCATCAACATTAGAAAGTATGGAAGAAAAAGCCATTCAGTCCATTTAACCCACTCATTCCTCAAACTCAAATAATTTGCACTATATGGATTTAATCACCTGAGGGAAGTGAATATATGGGGGGCAATTTTCCCATTGGAGGCGGGTTTCGATTTGGGTGGGTTCCAAACCCGCCTCCACTGTCAGGTGGGAAAAGTTAGCGAGTTTCCCCTAATTGGCCAGTTAATTTCAGAGGTGTGGGTTCCTCTGGGCCAATTAGTCTTTTGGGACCGAAACTCGCCTCTGCTGATGTCACTTATCCAGCTTCATTTAAGGGCTGCTTGCTGTGTTGGCTCATTCCATTGTTTTTGGTCAACGCTGCACCACCTCTAAACTGTTATCTCATTGAAGAATGGCCAGCTCCAAGGCAAGGGCCTCCCCGAGGTTCTCCGATGAGGCGCTGGGTATCCTGGTTGAGGGGGCGAGAGCTAGCAGGGAGGTGCTCTTCCCCTCATCTGGGAGGAAGAGGCCTCCCAAAGAAACCAAAGCTGTGTGGGTCCAGCTGGCAAGGGATATAACCTCCAGATCTGTGTGCAGATTGGGTGATTGTTTCTGTTTATTGATGAAATGCCATCCCTATGTGAATATATTAAAATTAGGTGATGGCAAACTGTTGGCATGATGGCATGTTATTTCGGCGTAGGCAGCTCCACATTGCGGGCTCCGCGACTCTTGCGTGGTCAGAGTGAAAGGAGGCCAGCGAGTCATGTCCATTGTCTATCATATGTTAAGAAGGAGCCAAGCACATGTGCCACAAGGGGCAATCTATGCAAATCTGGACAGGATTAGTGCATCACTTGCATCACGGCCAGCAGTGTGCTCACGTGCTGCTGATACCTCCGTTGGGGAAGCGCTCAGTCCAAGCGGGGAGGTTTTCCAAGGAAGTCCCACAGTTAAGAGATAGAAGTTGCAGCACCTCCGACTTCGGTAGGCCTGTTAAAAGTGCTGAAAGACCTGTGCAACAAAAGTTCTGCCACCTGCAACTGATCCCTGTTGAAAGCTCCGTTTTAATGGTGGAGCTGCAGCTGTGAGAAGGCCACCCACTTGTCAACCCACCAGGATTAGCTGGCATGGTTTAGGAGGGCTATGCAACACGCTGAAAATGTGGTAAAATAACAAAGGCCTGGCAAAATAGGATTATAGAGGCCCTTAACCACTTGTTAAGGGTCTTACCTACCTCTCCCGACTGATGGAGGCGGGACCGAATCGCACCCATGAAACCCACCTCTGGCAAAATTGCACGGAGGTGGGTTCCGAACCCGCCCTCACTTTTTGCGATTTTCCTAACTGTCCCACCTCCAAACCCGCCTCCTCGGGGCTGGGAAAATCGCCCCCTATATTTTTCTGACTCCTGAAGGTAATAGTGAAAATTACAGGATATGAATTTAATATTTAAGCCTATATTGTTCACCAGATAACCTTTTTAGAGTTTCAGCAGCACAGGAACCATAGTATGTTTATAGACTATCACATGTATCTATACTTATCCTTATAGCTTTCAATTCCATGATCAATCAGAAATGTATCCAATCGTTTTTCTGGAGGCATTAACTTCTTTTGGTGTATTACTTCCCACTCTCCAAACAAAAAGGTTCAAATCCCTATTCTCATGTGAGCCTTACCAGTTTTATATCTGTGTCTTCTAGTTCCATGATCACAATTTAAATGAAACATCTTTACCTCACCATTATCCATGATTTTCAAAGACTTGCATTTATATAGCACCTTTCATGACCTCCGTACATCCCAAAGCTCTTTACAGCCAATTAAGTACATTTGACGTGTAGGCACTGTTGTGATGTCAGAAATTTTCAGTATTTTAAAGACCTGGGTTGTGTGTCGTCTTAATGTTCTACCAGTAAAAACAATTTCAATTTAGTAAGTCTGCCTCTACAACTTAGTTTTAAATCCTTGAATATTTTATGTTGCGTTTCTCTGGCCATCTCCCCACCCCATCCCTTTTGAAGGTAGAGTAACATGAAATGTAAAATATACCAAATGTGTGTTCACCAGTTATGCAAAGATTTAAATAATCTTATCAAATTATTTCCAGATGCATTCCAGTATTTGATTCACCTTGTTGATAACGGTTTCACTTTAACTGGTTGTTTTTCTTGCTTGCCATTCTGTTCTGCCATTGCATGTGATTCATTCCAATATGCCATTACACTGGTTTCCTGTCGAAATGCCTAGAATTCCAGTGGAAATCAAGGACAAACACAGGGCGCAAGGGTGTGTTATTCAACTAATCATTTAAATAGTCTGTGGTGTGACAAAGGAGCCAGTCTACAATGACATAAGGACCTCATCATTGTATCTGTATTGATGGAGTCAGAAACCAAGGGCGAAGGTTATTTCCTCCATTCAGAGTAGTATGCACAAAAAATGTGATTGAACTATGATATTCACATTTAGGCCCCAATTTTCCTCCCAACCCCCTTTCCCAGGTACCAGACTGGTGCAGTGCTTCAGTTTGTTTTCAGTATGCCACATTCCCAGTGCAGGCTCAATCCCCTTCGAGCTGGGCCCTGGGCCTAGAAACAGGGGTAGAAACACATGTGAACTGCAGGTCTTTTGGAAAACATCAGCCAGAAGACCTCCAGGCACAAAGATCATTTGGGAGGTTGTAAAAGAAAGAATATTACTTTTTCAAAACTCTCTTACCTTACTGCTTGCACCCCTCAGATCCTTCGATCTGAGCGGGCCCAGGCGCAGCCCTGACAACTACTTTTTTGGTGCCCCTACATCTGGATATCTTTCTAATGAAGATAGAAACGACTGAGGTGGGAAGGCCACGAACACCCCCTCCTGATTCATCTCTATACATGTTGCCGTGCACTAGGTCTGCCTCTTTGGAGAAGCCCCAGAAATTCTTTGGCAATGAAAAATGGACAGCGACATGAGCAATGGATCTCCACCCCAATTTTTGTTCAATCTCCATTGCACTTGGGAACTGCTTCAATTGAGAATTATTAAAGCCTTACTTTCAAAGTTGCTGTAATATTTATATAGCACCTTTAACGTAGCAAACATCCAAATGCACTTTGCAGATGACAAGAGAATCCAAGCAGTAATATAAGATTTAGGAGAGATAGCAGGAAGTATTGTTGAAAAGCTGTGGAGGGATCTGTAAATGAGGATAAGGATTTTGAATTTAATGCCAGGGATGGGAACCAGTGGAAATTGGTACAGATAGGGCCATGGGAAACTGGGATTAAATGCGGGACAGGATGTGAGCAGCAGAATGTTGGATGCATTGAAATTTGTGTATGATGGAACATTGGAGACCAGTGAGAAATTGATAAAATGTGGATAAGGATTTCCGCAGCAGAAGGTAAGGTAAAGTCAGAGGCAGACAATGTTGCATAGGTGGAAGTAAGCAATCTTGCTATTGGGTATAATCTGGTGTTTGAAGCTCAACTCTGGATCAAACAGGACATTAAGACGATGTGCAAATAAAACCTTGCCAGAAGAATTTGGTTTAAAATGTCAATGACTTGAATAATTTTTTCACAAGTTTCTCTAATACTGTTACACTGGAACAGAAAATGATAAACTTTCCTATTAAGTGAGACATTTTTATTTGAGTGCCCAATGAGGCATATTTCCTCTATCAGGCAGATTTGGAATATTATCCATTTGAAGTACTTAGTGAAAAAAACTATATACTTATACAGTATATAGCTTGTTCCTTCGAGCCTCCAAATGATATTACTTGGTTTACTTGTCTAACTGATGCCAGTGTGCTGTCTGATAACAGCTTCCATTTAAGCCCCTGCAGCATAACTTTGTGAAAACATTTTCCATATAGCATCTGCATAAAAATCTTAGTTACTTCCTTTTTCATATAGTGTATATATGCGCTGAGCATGAAATCTATCATTATTCAGAAATTACTAATTTCAAATCAACATTTTACCATAATTTATTTCAACATAAAGTGTTAATATTACCAGTGTCTGTGCCCAAAGAATATTTTACCAAAGGCAATTGACCATGTCAAATAATTCTCATATTAGGTTGCATAAAAGCTTAGACCCAGGTGTCTGCAAATTTTTCGGACCCAGAATTGAACACAAAGCAAGGAGCTGGGCAATTTCAAAAACAGTATTGTTTATACATTTGAAAGTACAAAGGAAACATTGTTATAGAGTGGCAGTCTTCAAAATAATTCCACTGTTAGTGCTGAAAACTTCCGAATGGTAAAGGCAGTGATGAGATCATTGTGTTTGCACTGGCTGACCAGGAGCACCTCAGGGTTGGTAATGGCCACAGTGCTTGCCAGAATGATGTTATTGCTATATTGATGTGAAGTTTGCTACAGTATAATTGTTACTTCTGAACCAAAGTATCATCATTGCATTTCCACAGATTATGGGGTTTGATTTTAATGTCACGTAGAAATGGGCTTGTCCGGTAACAGAGTGGTTCCTAGTGAACATGGCTACGAAACACAAGACTGCTCTTGACTCACAGTTTAATAATAGTGTACTCAGTTGTATGAAGCAACTCTGAAATCACATTGGTGCTACAGTGCCTTCAAATGTAGACAGATTCACAAACAGAGACATATGAGTAATCTGGTTCAAGGTTCACTTTGGTGTGCTCCAGTTTGAGAGCTGAAAGTGCTAGACGATAATTCATAATATCAGGCATTCATTAGGTGTGCATATTATTTACTGTTACGTTGTATCTTCCAGGTAACCTTACTGCTGCTATTCATAAATAATGCATGTTTTATTGCTAATGATGTAATATTATTCTGGCATTATGGTAATGTTTGAAATGCTGCCTTCGAGGCATCTTCCTTCCTGTCTTGGAATTACAAAACAACAAACCATCCATCAGTGTACTTAGGAGAACTTAAATAAAAGGGAAAATCTGATAACACAAGACATCCTTTTTGCTTTCTTCCTTAATGCTATATGTTTCTATCATAAGTCAACATTCTGTCTTTAGCATTTAAAACAGTAGTTGGTTGACATGGCTTATTTATTGGTATCATAAATAACGTAACTCAGGTTTTATCCAAATCTCATGATTCTAATACATTTATATTGCTTTTGAATGGATAGTCCTTCATTTACTACTTTACAAAATACAAATGCCATAACTGTAGTTAAAATGTTATCAAATATACATACAGTAGATTTAGTATATTACTTTCTGCTTGGTTCATGTTAATGTTTTAACTCTTCCCCTGGTGATGGAGAATTGCAGTACAAATTTCAATTAGTTTGTTACAACAGACCAACAGTAAATACTCTGAAGACAAAACTTTCCATGCTTAAAAAAAATTGGAAAAATAGTGACGGAGAAGTTTTTTTTCTTGTGCAACTAATCCAATTTAGCAAGTAATATTACGTTCTGTCAACCTACAGATTGTAATGTATTAGCTACTAAATATAGTTTGCTGCTGTAAGACAGAATAATTTTCAGTTAAAAGTAAAACATTACTTTCTGGCATATGTAAGTAATTTAATTGGCAAAAAAATGATTTTTGGATAAGACTCCTGATTTCATTTTTCCATCTGAACCCTGTTCATGCTTACTTGGGCAGTAATCCTATTTCTCTTGCCAGAACTGACAAAGGTCTGACTGTTAGTGATACCTTCCAGGGCTAAATTTACCCCCGAGTGACAGAGGCAGGTGGACATAGGGCAACCAGCCACTTGTGCAAAGCATCATGCAACTATAGGTCAACATCGAGAGGGGAAAAAGACTCTGTCTTCAGTGTGGAAACAGATCGAAGCAAGCTCATCCCGAAGAGGGGGGTTTCTCTTCAAAGCCAGCTGGTCTGGCTTTTTCTTCAGGATTTTTTTTTACCTGCAGCGTTTGATCATCCGAGCCTGCAGCAGGTGCTGCAGAGCGTAGAAAGAGGGAAAGAGGACATTGGTGAGTTTTTGGACAAAAAAGTATAAAACATCCAAACTTGCATGTTTAGACTCCATTGCAATGTTTGTGTGTGTAAACTTTACCTAAGAGCAAAGAAAACTGTCATTGCTATACTTAGCCTACCTAATAACTGAAGTGTTACTAAGAGTAACTATTGTATTATAGTAAAGTACAAATACTTAAATGCTGAGGGTGTTGTCTATTGCCATACATGGTGAACAAAGGAGAGTTTGAAATTACAGTTCAAAATACTAAGTAAAGCAAGTGAATACTACGTTTAAGATTAAATTGGAGATATATGTTGCTTTAATTTAATGACAATACATTCAATTTCCACTTCGAAATAAAATCTTCATGGTATATTTGTACTTGGAAAAGTCAACTATATTGTACTAGTTATTATTGATAAACAGTGCTTTCTTTTGAAGCACCTGGGTAAATATTTGTTTTGTAATATTAGCACTCAGTAAAGCTATAGGTGGAATTATTTTACATATCAATCCACTTTGATACAGTAGTTAATAAAGAGTTTAAGTGCTTTATAAAATCACAAAGTATTGTAGTCTGCCGTCACAGACCTTAATCACTTTGCTAACCTGTTACTAAAGTAAGGCAAGCGTTTAACAGCATAAATGCCCATCTTTGAGATCACAAACATTTAATACCATATATATCTATCAAATATAATTTCTGTAAAAGCAAACTTTCAGTTGAATAGTTAAATCAGTTATAACAGATGCAAAGAGTCAGCATGGCAAAATATTGATATTAATCTGTGATCTGAGTAAATCCAGCAGCTGCTTATAGCACGTAGATGGCATAGGCAGTACATTCCAAATTTATATTTTGCTGTTTTGACCAAATTACCTTATTATTTTATTGGTACTTAAGATTAATTTTATTAAATGGACACAGTTAAGGTATCACCAGTGACGGATTTAAACCAATCAGATATAGTCCAAATTCCAAAAACTGGTTGACATAATCTTGACTTTGACATACATAATTTACAGCTGTCCTCTAGGTCATGCTTCTAATGTAGGCTGCAGCAACACCCGGCTCTGTAGACTCACTGCAAATAAGAAATGGATACTTCATTGAGTTATTTTGCAACCTTGGTTGACGAGTACTTTGTAAATTGAAATTTAGGAGAAATGTGGAAGGAAAATTACAATTCAATCATTGCATTCTAAGCTCGATGATGGTTAAATTCCAAAAACATTAATCTTACATGGATTTTATCATTGCTTGCAAGGTCAATAACTGAGGTGGGGCATATAGAATCCACTGAATGATGCACACGAGCTTGAAACACAAATTAAAAAAAAAATTGAATCGATTTACAGCAGACTGGATTTTTTTCCCCCTTTAGCCAATCAACTTGACTGCGAAGTCACATGAAAAAATAAAAGTATTTCAACCTGCCTCTATACGACTGGGTTTGAATCTATGAACTTGTAAAGGGCTTTAAATCATAAAACTGATACTAAGTATGAAATCAGAAATCAATCTTTTACAAAAATCGTACCGTAAAGTGATAATAAATGTGATTGGATTTTATTAGTTTGATATGTACGATCATTTTTACAGATATTTTCTTCTCTCTCTTTGGGTGTGCTACGTTTGAAACAATATAATCAGATAATCTGAATTTATCACGTGATTTTGAGTTTGGTTACAAAGTAGCCAAATCATTACATTATCTATGGGTAATAAAATAAATAATAGCAACAATAATAAGTAGGAATAAACAATATCAATAAACAGGTTTGCAAACTTATATGACCTCCCACACACATATATACTTTATATTACAGGGTTATACAATACAAATCAAATTATAAATGTAGGACTTTATTTTTTTTATTTGAGTTTGGTTGTATGTCAGAATCAGTTGACAGAGTACAAGAGTGTTCCAGAGTCTACTGTTTTTTTGGTTTTCTTAGAAAAATGGTTGGAGTTGCAAAAGAGGATTCCCAAAATATGGTGAAAATCCATTTAATAAACATTGGAGTTGACTCCATCGCTGTAAATCAGTGGCTTTTTATATTAGAGGCCAAGCCAGGTTCCAGGTTAATGGGAAAAGGGTGTACTGGTGAAATACATTCCCAAAACCTCTGGTAAAGTTCTCTGAATCTTGTGCAATTTAAATAGATTAGACTTGTTCAGTCACTATGGTGTTTGGTATGGTGAAACAGCTTCAAAAATGTTATGAAAATCAACTTCGTTTTGTTGGGTCAAACTAGAGAACAGCATTTGCCAAACAGTTTCTGTGAAGGTTATTTTGTTCCTACAAAATGCCTGTGCCCATTGATCCCCATCCATTTGGTTATGCTTCAAGAAGGTATGCTATCATGCTGCAGTTTAATTGTTTTTCTCAATATAAATTCTTTAGGTCTTTTTGTGCTCACAGCAGCCAGTGTCAAATATGTATGTCATCTGCCCTTCTTACATTTGTTTCCAACTCAGAACTATAGAGACAGGGATCCTGTTTGTCAGGATGTATGCTAGACTGTTTATCAGAAAGTTATATAACGGATGAACGTTTATACCATGATAGCAACATTATTTATCGTTTCTTTGGACACCTTGTTTAATGCTATAGCGCAGTTAACAGACCTGCAAGTTAATTTCAAGTTTAGGCCCGAAATTTAAAATGCATCTCTGATTTACTCATCTAACTGACCAAAAAAACCTTATTAGTGACAAGAAATATTTACCGACTCAGAAAGACACTTGGGCAAACCCGTTTCCTCATTCTATATACCGATATAAAATTAAATACTGCATACATTTAGAAACGTTCCGAGTTATCTGATCATGACCACTATAGTATGAAGTTAGGTTGTTGCGCTTTAAGAGCGGGAAATTGTATGCTTTCTTACCATATATCATACTATTTTATTTACCTCTATTTATAAACCTATGTGCTCACTAATATGTACAAGCGATCGCTACATCTTGCATTTCACATATAACAAAACAAACGAGTAAATCAGTTGTGTGAAGAGGCCGGAACATCTAGAATGTTTTACAGTACAGTATTTAATGCGGATTATCAGATAACGTGATTGATGGCTCTATGTGGGAATCTGTTACCGTGTGTCTATGATCTTCCAGTAAATTGAAAGGAAATAAATTCACCAGGCAATTACTGTAATAAATGTGTTTTTAAAATGAACATTAGTGGGCAATAGCACTATTTTTTAAATCAAATATACTATATCTTCGCAAAGGCATGCACGTCAAAGTCTGATTAAAATAGTAAGCTCATACAAACTAGTCGCGTTAGTGAGGAAGCTAGATTGCCAAGATCCTATCGTTAGTGTCAAATCAAAACTTTCTAGATTTAATTTTTGATTCGTCCATTGATAATTAATGGGGCCACAATCTATGGGTAACTAAGGTTGTTGAAGATTAAAATAATAATAGGCTTTTGACATCAACTTGTACGCTTTGTGTGTGCAAACGATACCGTACGTCAGTTGGCAGGCTCTTTTGATCAAGTGGAGTGCATTAAGTTTTCTTTCCTGCAGATATTAAAAGTAACAGTTTGTTGCGATTGATCACCTATGACGTGTTAAGTGAAATCGCTGCGAATCTCAGCGGGCGGGGCGGGCGGCGCGAGTCCAAGCACAGCCTCGGCTGATTGACAGCAGCGCGCTGACAGCCTGGCCGTGACGTCAATGGAAGGGAGGGCGGTTGGATCCGGGCACTGGAGCGGCGCCGGGCCGGGGGCGGGAGATATTATTTATACATCAAAGAAAAGCCTAAACCGCCCACTTACTGCGCCGTCTAAAAAAATTACCCGGCCCCACTGGGGTTGGCTTTTTTTTTCTTGCGTGTTGAAAAAGGGCCGACTACCAACATTTTAAATTTCACTTCATTCCACCCAGAAACCATCTTGTTATAAGCCAGTCTCGAGCCGCTCAAAGAGCGTAAGTCAGTTTATATTCAAACCTTTACAATGAAAACCAACTGAATAAATATATCTATATATAAAATGAATAATAGTAACGATTCCATAACGGGACATAGACTCTACCTGGCCGGTCACACATACTCAGCCAACAGGCGACCGGCACTGAACTTTTTGTTAGCAGGCGCGGATGGTTATGCGGTCTCTGAAGTGGGCGCTGAGGCGGAAACGGTGCACTGCCGCTGCGCGTGGTCCTGAGGTCTGTATCCGTTCGCGGGAGCGCGCCCCTCCTCGGCTCTGCGCGCGCGCGCGTGGGTTTATGACGTTCCGTTCCCAACGCGAACGAGCGCAGCGCCGGTCCCGCCTCCTCCTGCTGGAGCTGCTGCTCCGCTAAATATAGAAGCAGATACACACAGACAGGGAGACTGACTAACCGAGCGGGGCTTTCTCTCTCTCTTACTGCGAAATGGCTCTATCTATAGCTCGCTATGTGTCAGTTTTTTAAAGTATTGTATTTAAAAAAAAAAAATTAATGTATACAAATCTCAGTCCTCACAGTCGATTAGGCTTCATCTCACTGGTCAGTAAAAATAGAAACTTATTTTCTCCAGAAAAAAAACACAGCAGCTCAGTTTTAATGACTAGACTACATCACTAATTGTTTAATGCTGCAAGCTATATGGCAAGCAAATTACGGCCTGTGGATGTTGCTGTGCTTTAAATTGGCTTGCTTTTTTTCCTTCTTAAAACTTACGTGTACAAACCCGAGGAGGGAATTAAATGTTAATACTCTCTGTCATTGTTTCAGCCGTGGTTTTGTTTAATCTTTAATGTTCACATGGCCCGTAAACGTGTTGTTGTGGTGGTGAATGATGACGAGCTTTGAGCCGGCTGATTTGTTTGTAACATGGTCGATTCTCTGCTCTCCCCTTAATCCAAGGTGTCAAAGAAGTTGGAGCTTTTAAAGTAACTTTAATTCGCCTTCGAGAGGGAAAAAATTGAGGTCGATAACGCAGCATCGTCGAGGTTTGTGCGGTAAGTGATTTTTCAGTTCTACTGTGCGTCTACTTTTCTCTGTTTCTAGGTTCTGTTTTGACATGTGTGGTCTGTGTGAAAGTACAGAAATCACACAATGACTAAAATGGAGTTTGTGTGTAATATACCTACAGATGCCAAGGCTATCATTCACGCGAGAATGGACAATGGCTCGTTTTCACTTTTACCGCTTTTATACTTGGTGTCTTCATTAATATTGTTGTTGTACCATGCGATTAATATTTTTGGGTGGGATTTCTGTATATCTGTAATGAGAGTGCCAGTAAATATAATTTGATAGAAATGGTTTAATTTCATTTGTAATAGTATTGTAGAGAAGCTCTGATACTGCATTTGATCATTTAATACTTTAGGCATTGCTACTTGCTCTTACGCATTACTGAGTAATGAGATTGCAGTGACAGTAATTTCCATCATATCTGACTTTTCTTATGTTCTTATAGCTTTACATTTAACAGTTTATAGTGATGGGTCAGTAACAGTTCACTTTGAAAGTGAATAGACGATGCTGTGCATACTTTCCGTGCACTCAAAGAGTGACTTTCATTCTGTATTTCACCTTATGCAAAGAGTCATGTTACATGAATTATGCTGGATCTGTGGCCGAGGCTGTTTATTTGCGATTTCCTTAACTTTACCATTGCGACCAGTCTTTATCTGTAGTGATTTGTACTTCCTGTGTTGATGCTGTCCAGAGAATTTGAACTCCATGTCGCCTGGGAGAAGCTGCTTGTTTTAATTTCCAAGTAGCTGTTCGGTATAACAGGATTGTTGTAAAATGGGCCGCGAGTCCTGGCGCGGTAGGAAACGCTCACAGTGGAATGTGTAGAGCTGCTTTCCAAGTCATAGTGCTGCGCAATATACTGAATCACGCCAAGTCTCAGTGTCTCTCGGTGCACCTACATCTTACCAGCTCACCATCATAGGCAACCCTACTCTCATTCTGTAACTCTTTCTTCAAGATAATCTTATTCCTATTTGAACCCTACAGCGATCCCTTATTTTCAGGTTTCATTCTGATCTAAGTTTTTTTTTAAACTTTGCTATCTTTCCATTCATTTGGTTTATCGATGCATTCTTTTAGATTAAATCAATTTTGCTTTATAGGCGCCTGATCATCCTCCACTCTTTTTATTTAATAGTCTTTCTCTATAATTCTAAGTGCTCACAAAATTTCAGACAATTAATTACGAGGGCACAGGAACATCACTACATTGGTTTGAACTCAAAGTTAACTGTATATATAACAAGTGACTTGGCTCTGGTTCATGGCAGGATTCGAACAGCAACAGCAAAGCGTTTTACTAGGAAAAACCTCGAGATTGCAATGAATTTGGTAACATTTTCCCATAGTTTAGTAAGAAAATAAAAGGCCATGTTTACAAGTTTAACAAGGTTGGGGAATCCATATATTGTAGAAGGAGCCGGTTATTCTCCCAGTCTTCTATCCCTGTAGATTTTTAATGTATCAGACTAATGGCTGTAATACATTACATTCTACGCCAAGTTACATAAATAGTGCCAACATGCGTCAGACAAGGTCGTGCTCAACATTAAATTATCAAAACAAAATATGACAAATCTCTCACAATATAGACATGGAGGCGATGTATTATACAGAATACATTAAAGTTAGTGTGTTATATCAAGGTGAAAATGAGTGTAGTCAGGTTGTATATCCTGTGATGAGAATCAGTACTGGTTAATCGTGCGTTATAAAGGAGTTAATATGTTTTCTGTGGTACAGTATTTGTTTTAGGAAAATGCTGAAGATTTGATCCCGCCCCTTTTCAAGAGTGAAACTGATAATCCATATGACTGGTTTAGGATTGTGGGAGAATACTGGTCGTTTTACCTTTTCCTCTCTGCCGCTGAGTTGTTTAAAATAGTATCTAGTGATTTTTTACCAACAGTGCATGTATGAGAGTTCAGATTTTCACCAGCGGAATCCACCATGGTCGATCAAATAAGTTCAAATCTCCTCTGAGCGCAGCACGTTAATCAGGTTCAGAGCAGGGAGACAGTAATTGTAGCCAAGGATTAATCATATGCACACCTTCCGTTTGGAGAAGACTTTTTCAGGGAAGATTCGAAAGTGAGTGAAATTCCGTCATCAGTTAGGATAAATTTCGTGTCCAAATATTTAATGATGCATTTGAGTTTCTGCAATACTTTGTGGTTGCCATTTGCGAGTTGGTTGTAAACTTCACTTCGCCCCACTATCTTGACAGAGGCATTGTAAACTACTGCGACCAGCTGTCAATGTTCAGGTTTTTTTTCCGTGTTTAGGCGTTGTTGAGGTCGCGTTGTTTGTAAGATGAAACCTGTTACTTTGTGATGTCTGATATGTGGTGTTGTTGATTACACCCAAATGTTTTGACCTTGTAGTGTGTGCTCCGTGTTCCTATTTGACGTTAACATAAGTGAACAAGAGATTGGCTCTGTGTAGCAAATACACATGGTATTTATTCTTCTGGGAAGTGTGACATATTAGCATGTAGTAATATATATTTTTATTAGCCAGTTTTTTCAAAACCTTTAACTCTAAGAGAATTGACCGTGCAGTATGCATGTGTTTCCGCAAAGTTTTGAAACGCACACCGCAAATCATTGCAATCTTTGAGCGAAACACAGATATATCAAATTAGATAAATCTTCTAAATAAATTTAAGTAAAATTGAAATGCTTTAATGCTAAGTCTTGCCAGAGGTCAGAGCATTGGCGCAAAGCCAACGTTTTGCATCTGCATACAATTTGACTAGGTGGAGTGAGCATTTTGTCATTACAAACTTGAGGAAAGATTCCTTGGTGCTGATTTTGGTTTTGAGGTTACTTCTAGTTCCTGGTGTCTCTGTATGAGTACATAGGTAGGCAGGAGCCCTGGCGTGCCAGCCTGGGAAATTACCACTCCAGTTTGTTTTTGCTGGCAGCGTTTGTTGGGTATGGAAGTGTTGCATAGGGAAAGATGTTCATGTGGAGTATAGTAAACGCAATCTCTGTTGGTTTGGCGAATGTAGCTTCAAGAATTATACATTCATGCAACCCAATTTGTTTTATAAAAAATATTTTTTGGCAGTACTTACCTTGTGTAGCACTTTTTACTATTTGCTTTCAGATTCTTCTTACTTAAAAAAAACTTTTAAAAAATGTTCATTTTTCTGACGTTTCCGCTCTTCATCTATTTAGTTTGCACCAAATAGGTATCTTTTGACTGCCCTCTTCTCCCCCCCCCCCCCCCCCCCCCCACACACACACACACACACACTTTCCCAGCTCCTACCTGCATTTGTACAATAAAAACATTTCTGGGTTGGTAATATAGTGGAATTTACAAGGTTACATAAAAGAATGGGAGAGAACTGCTTCTCCACATCTATTTTGACTCATAAAAACTCCTTTGTTTCATTTAAGGCCAAAAAATACATTTAGCATGTGTATCCAGCATACAAATGTGCTCTGTTGAAATTTAGTTTATCAAGAACAGAATTCACTAAACCATATAAAATCAATATGCATACGTACATGACCTTTTGATATTGGCATGAGGTGGTTATGTGGACTTGAATATAATATATGCAAAGATGTTTTCTTCTATGGGAATACAGTGGCGTCAGATTATTTTTAAATAGTTATATTAAAGTAGACATTTATTTTGACCAGAATCTATAATAAAATTAGTGCAAAAATGGGGCTGTGTGCATTTTAATTTTTTTTAAGTGGCAGCTTGTAGAATGATGGTAATATCCTTGAGTACAGTTTTGATGTTTGGTCAGTACAAAGTGTGTCATTGGGTACCCAGAGAAGATGACTAGATAAGAGGATGCTACTGTTGGCATGATACGACATTGTAACATAGTATCAAGGCTTGTACGACACTGTTTCAAAGTTGACATGTAATCATCATTTAGATGTTTATTATGTAGTTCCAAAGCATCCAGTGTGCAGAAAATAATTTCCAAATATTTAGATTATGATAATATTTCATAATATCCCAGTCAAATTTTAAATTAACTGTTCACTATAGACAAATATTAGTAATTTAAAGAAGATGCAGATTGGTTTGCAGTATAATTTCAGGTGCATTGAGCATGAACTACTCGGTTTTATGTTGGAGGAATTATATCTAGACTATCAATTTTTTGCTGAATCAGATTAGATATATTAATCTTAATAATTGCTTATTGCTTCTGTAGGATTAAATCCTAATCTGCTCTGGCCTAAGGCAAATTTGTAGCATGTGGACATGCGATTAGAGATATATTCATTAGTACTTTAATCTTGTAGTCACACAGGCATTTGCACAGTGGAGGGCAAACATTCAGTGTGGCCTGTCATCTTCAAGAAATCAGACAGGCTTTCACAGGCAATTCATGAAAAACCAGCAGTGACAACAGAGTCTTATGTATCGTACAAAGGAAGGATTAGGCGGTTCACGTGTCATCCTGATTGGCTAGAGACCAGAGCCGATTGCTGGGGCATGGCAAGGCACACTCCAGTTTCAATTGATTATCATGTGAGGAGACAGTATCCCTGCTGGTTGGCCTACATAGGTTGTAATCTAAAACTGCTAAAATCAAATCTATACAGTACCTCCTTCAGTTTACTCCAGCTATTTCTCTGAATTTGGTGATTAATTATCAAGCTAATCATTACAGAATTTTCTCATGTCATATTATTCTTCTGTCATGATTATTCTAAATTGTTTTGAAAATTAAAACTGATATGTTATGAGGATGTTGGATACACATAATAGAAGAGACACCATTGCAAGATTTTTATGCAATGTATATTTAAACATTTGACTTTCATGCTATTTTGTGACAAGTGCTAAGTGCAGTTAAAACTAGATTATTTGTTTTGAAATCAAGTTTGAGCTGTGTGTGAAGAAGAATGCTAGTATGATTGCCAGATGTAATTCCATTAAAGATTTATGACAGATACATTTTGTACAACATTTTGTTTGAGCTACATTATTGATATATAATTTACAGCAAATCGTGGAAAGCAGAATTATATACCATTTCATTCTGCCTACGGCTTAAATAAACTATTTTGCAGTAATAGAAACATACACACAGGTGCAGGAAGCGGCTCTATTACATTGTGCTTAGAGACTAAGTTGGGATTTTAATGCGGCTTAAAGTCAAAATTACATGTAGGACCCCAGGAAACACTTAGAATAAACTTGAAGATTTAGAAGAGTCAGAAACGTCTAGTTCAGAGAGTATACTGTACATTTAAGTTGTGATTATTTTTTGAAGTTTTTAAAGATTATTCATTTGCAACTGTACTATGCAGCATAGAAATGATGAAACAGTTCCACAAGTACTGCATAAAATTTTTCAAAGCTTCATTTTATACAAAACATTTTTAAAGCTACTTAAATTTTACATGTTTGTTATAACAATAGTGTGTTTACTTTATGGTACAATACGTAAAGCTTTCTTAGATAATTACAACTGGAGATTATATTGTGATTTGGTATTTGTATGTAGTTGTGTCAGTTTGGCAGTTGAAATCGACTCTTGATGTTTGGAAAATGTTGCTTGTTGGTGTAGGATATAAAAATTCAGTAACATTTCATGTAAATTCCTCATCAGCATTAATGTAGGCAGTCAATTCTTACACAACTTCATTGTGGAAGCTGTAACAAATCAAACAGGATGACGTTTTTTATAATTTGCTGTCTTTCCAGTGATTATTTTTATTCGCAATTGACCTGTAGAATTTAACTTTGAGATGAAACACATGATTAATATAGCATCTGAGTCTCATTTCTATTGGCTTACCCTGAGTGTTTATCACAATTATAAATATCAGAAAAAATGTTACACTTAACGTGGTTTTACTATTGTGTGATATGCAGTAATCATTTATACAGTGACATTTCAACTCACTGATTGCACTTATAAAACTTCACCACTACATTTTAGAAGCAGACTATAATGGTTCAGTGGTTTATGTTCTATTCTTGAACATTGCAGTACTCTGAAACAGAATCTAACAATAAAGATGTAATCATAGCCTTCATTTTTGTTATTTTTGATGTTTATACTTGAGGTGAATAATTATTAATCTTTTTAAGGCTATGAAAACATAACTTTTCTGTACGTTGAATCAAGTATTTTGAAAATTATTCTTCCAATAGTAAATAAGTAGGAGCTCTTTGTGTCAAGGGCAGCAAATTCTGTGACTTTCATCTCAACAGTTGAGTTTATTGAGGTGAATTACTGGTGTTTCTTTTGTAAGTTTTATTTTTTATTCTCCCTCCACTTAGGCCTCCTTGAGCTATGCATGCCATAGTTGGATGATAGTTAGCTGGAATCTATCACCCAATCAGGTCAGTAACTGGTTGCAAAGAGATGCACAAGAGCAAGTTTTACTGAAGATTCAATGTAAAAAAGTGACTGGCATGAGGAATTTATCTGGTGGGGACTCATGGCATGATTTTGTAGTTTTAAAATACCAAAATATATTGTACAGCATTTAGGTTCTATGTCAGCTTGGCTCAGTGGTGGCACTTTCATTTCTGAGTTAGAGGGTTATATGTTCAAGTCCCTCTCCAGGATTTAAGCACATAATCTAGGATGGCAGCACTGAGGGAATTCTGCACTGTTGGAAGTACCATCTGTCAGAAGAGATGTTAAACCAAAGTTCTGTCTGCCTGTTCAGGATGTAAAGATCTCATAGCACTTATTTGAAAAACAACAGGGAGTTCTCCCGGTGTCCTGACCAACATTCCTC
This sequence comes from Somniosus microcephalus, assembly GCF_052327205.1. Classification (NCBI taxonomy): domain Eukaryota; kingdom Metazoa; phylum Chordata; class Chondrichthyes; order Squaliformes; family Somniosidae; genus Somniosus; species Somniosus microcephalus. The sequence continues at coordinate 200,480,393 of NC_140987.1, forward strand.
AATCACCACTAAAACAGATTAACTGGTAAATAATCTCATTGCCGTTTGTGGGACCTATCTATGTGGAACTTGGTTGCCACGTTTGCCTACATAACAAAAGTGACTACACTTAAGAAGTAATTCATTAGGTGTGAAGTGCTTTAGGATATCCCGAGGATGTGAAAGGAGCTATAAATGCAGATTCTTTGTTTCTTTGTAAACTTTTTAGTCTAGTTTTGTGAAAATAAATTATAGAATTATTAATGCAGCTCTGGTCTGGGTACTAAACAGCTACTGGATATCAAGTCACTGCATTAAAAAAAAAATGTATTGGTTGTGAAAGTGCTTTGGGATGTCCCAAGGACGTGATAAGGCACTACACAAATGTCGGTTCTTTTTTCCTATCGTTTTAGAAGAACCATTTACGAATATACAAACAATGATGGACAGGAAAAGACTTCTGGTCCATCAGCTTGTCTCACACTTAAATGGAATAATAATTGCAGCCCCCGACAGCTCAGCCAGTTTATCCAGTATAAGTAGATAAACCGTATAGATCATGAAGGTCCCAGATTTGATCTGTGGCCTGTGCAGAGTTAACTGAACTCACCTAGGTTAGCAGTAGGGGCACTAAAATTGGCCTTGGTCTCGGATTAGAGAGAACAAAATCAGTCAGGGTTCCTGCTCTTGATCTCTACTCGGTAGCACCTGCTGGAAATGTGCCCGTGTGACTGTTGGGTGAAGATGCATACATTGTGGCCACCTGGATTAGTTAGAGGTGAATAGCAAGGGAAAATAGAATAGCTGCTTTTTGTAAATTAGTTTTTTATTTCAATGTTTTGACAATTGGTGCACATAATAAAGAGAAGGGTTGATGTATTGAAATTGTGCACAGCGTTGTAGCATTATCTGGAACCATTGTTAGCTAGTGTTATAGAAGAAGCAAACTAAATATTTGAAGCATTGCTGCATTGTGTGCGTGACATAATGTGATCTTTGTACTGCTGAGCACAGTGACTGGTTTAGTAACTATTAGTAAAGTTCAAAATCAAAAAAATTTTATGCCAAAGTTTGCTAGTATTAATAAGAAATCATAAATTAATTTAGATGTGAATCATGTGTAATTGAAACAAAACTGTTTAAACAAATGGTTGCTTTTGTACAAAGTTTTTATTTGTAGATTTAATTGCTAACCTTTATCTTGCTGAAAATACTAATACCCCTTTAATGTATAGTTGAAATCTAGATATAATGGCAAAGGGTTAAGAAGAATTACCATAAAATCTATTATAAACTACGCCCTTATTTTTCCATTATCATTTGAATGCAAACTCTAAGTCATACCTTACATTGTTTAAACAAATATACATGAATAATATGTAAATTATACACCCAGTTTTTGCAGTAATGTCAAATTCAAGGAATATACAGAGTTTTTAACTTCCAATATAATCCCAAATCTCATCTTTTTGACTGTAATTTTTCATATGTTAGGTTTTTGGGCATGTTCTGTGGATTGATTTTATACGGTAAATTTCAGTGTTGTAATGCAGTGCTACGTACTAAGGGTACAATTTTCAAGTAAGTCCTCATTTCCAGATATAAATAATTTAATATTGCTAGATAGTAAGCGGAGAATACATTGTACACTGCACTCATAAAACAGAATATTAAGAGTCTTGAAGCAAACTATTGTTTTATGGAACCTCGCCCATCCCACCTATTAAAAGTTAAAAACCTAATCTCCGCATTATTAACTTACTAATACTATACAGTCTGCTAGGAGTAAGTAAACTGACTTCAGTTCTAATATTCAATTTAGCTGATTCCTAATCGACCCAAGGCCATTGAACACCAAGCTGCTCCTGAATTACTGAAACAAGTATCAAAATCAATAGTATAAGTAAAAACTTGGCTCAGTTCCAAGTCCAGTTTTTTTGTTGTTGCTTACTTTGGGTTTGGATTACTTCTATAATGGCCAATTCCACCATTTTAAGAGCCATCAAGTCTGAGATTACCAAAACTCGGCTTTGGCCCTGTTAAATATATCAAATGCAGATTAGCTCAGCTTTTTGATTTGTGCTTCTTCTTGGATATTATTGCACATAAATATATACCTGTTAACAGTAGTTTTTCAGAGCCAAAATGCCTTCTCTGTCTCTATCCCCTCCCCAATTCTGTTAAATTTATAACAATGAAGGTAATTTTGATTTCATTGTATAATATTGTTGTCCATACACACAATGCAAACGTCAGCAGTAGGATAATGCTGCTTCTGTTCCCTAGTCCCTTCCACCATTAAGAATACTAATCTGCTAATTGTTTAAATAGATTAGTTTACCATTTCACTATTCACCAGCTACTCAATGCTAGGGCATAATTTTTATAAATGCCTTTTTATGGCTTTCCTCTCCCTTATTTTGGTTATTTGTTTTCCTTCTTCTAAGGTCTTCTCCATTTATGGCCATGATCGCAGGCATGCGACCTGCTCCTAAGCCTCTGCCAATTATGCTCTTAAAGTGGCTGCTAAGAAGTATGTGAGAATGGAGTTTGGCAGCTCACCTTCTGATTATCCCTCTTTCTCTCCCTGTGGAAAAGTCCAGTCTGGGAGAGATTGGTTTTTCATCATGTGTAAACTGGTACTTCATTTTGATGTATCATCATGCTGCCTTCCATTAATGACACATGTAATTACAACAGGATATGGTAGCATAGTGGTTATGGTACTGGACTAGCAACTTAGAAGTCGTGAGTTGAAATCCCAACATGGAAAGTCATGAAATTGAATTCAATAAATTTGGGATAGCATCAGAAAAAAAATGACCATTGAAAACTGCTGGTTTGTCGTAAAAATCCAGCTGATTCGCTAATGAGAAGGGAATTTGCCATTCCTACATGGTCTAGCCTACACATGACTCTAGTGGTTGATCCTGAAGTGGGCCACAAGTAATACTACTCAAGAAGGCCCACCATCATCTTGTCAGGGCAACATGGGGATGTTGATAATAGAGGATAAATATGTTGTATTTCAAAGCTGTCATTTTAAAAACTCCTACCTAAAATAGTGAAATTATTAATGTTCAAATTCCATACAAATAGGGCAAAAAGGAGAAGCTACCTAAAATTAAATGTCTCATACTACGGAATATATATAAAATTACATTTGAGCAACCAGCTGATATTTCACTCATGACTTTTAAGAAAAAAAGTGATTTTTTTTAATATACTATGTTCAGTTAAACTATTCTTATTGAAAGTTCACTTTAGAAAACTGGTAAGATCTGCATGTTTAAAAGAAAAGTAATCAGATATTGTAGATGCAACAAAGAAGTACAATATGATAGCAAAATACTGGAAGTACCTAATCTTAGGCACTTTGCAGCCTTCCAGACTCAATATCGAGTTCAACAATTTCAGCTCATAACCTCGGCCCCTATTACATTTTTACTTATATTTTTTATCCACCCCTTTGTGGTTTCTCCCTTCCCCTCCCCCCCCCCCTTTCCTTTTTTTTCTCTCTCCCACATGGCAGCTGTCTCTCATTCCGCCAGAACATTTCACACCTAATCTAGAGCTGTCTTTTGTCTCCACTAGTCCTATCACCATCTCATCTCGTTTTGAATACCTCTTAATGTGTCTTCACTTCTTTTGTTCTGTCCCAGCCCTGCCTTTCGATCTATTTCATTTCCTTTCCAGTTTTGAGAAAGGGTTAGACCCGAAACGTCGATTCTAATTTCTCTCCACGGATGTTGCCTGGCCTGCTGAGTTTTTCCAGCATTTTCTGTTATTATAGAAGTACAATATATATTTTATGGACTCTTCAAAGGCTTTCCCTATATAAGTGTATGTAGAATAGCAAATCATAGGCATGAAGTTACTATACAATGCTTTGAACAATCGAGGTTTCAGATGATCGCATGAACTGCGATTTGAAACTTGAACCATTTATAATCATTTGAAGTAAAAAAAAATTGGTTAGTTTATGTAATCTGTATAAATTCAACTCACTTTTTAAGAACTTGTGGTGTTGACAGAAATGATTTAACCATCTCATTGGTGAGATAACCCTGATACGATGTAAAAAAATACACACAAGATTTGTGACCTAGACAAACAGCATAATACAATGTCATGTGGCTGATAACATTGCTGAACAAATATGTTTTTTGTTAGCTGGCTAATTACCATGTATTTGTGTGTTTTATATATTTTTAATAATCATTATGTATAACCAGCTAGAAAGAAGAATGCATTTTATTCAATAGGGAATCAGTTTTTTTTTAAATCAATTAGTTTGTTAATTGGCCACTTGATCTACTAACCTAAATTCTTGTGCAATATCTATGCTTTCTGTGTAGTAGATGTTTTGTTTATTTTTTTATTGTTTGGAACAGAAGAATGGCTTAACGCTAATTTTGTTTCATGTTACTCAGTCAACGTTTTCGTACTTGGGAAAAGTGGTAATAAGAGTGACTTATTGACATTTACTTCAGAACTGCCAAACAATGTGAGGCTGCAGGCAAAAAGGTTGTAGGTGTTGGACCAAAACGCACAGGATTATAATACAAAGAAGTTAGGTTAGCCGGTAGGGGACCTCTTAAAAGAAAATTACATGAACAGTAATGTATTAGATTCTGAACAGTAGGATATATTTTTTAATGAATTAAAGGATGTTTCTAGGACAAAAATAACTTTTTGTCCAAGTATTGTATTTACTGAACATATATATCACATTTAGGTAAGAAGGAAGTTCCCCATCAATCTCTCTTCACTAGAATAAAATGTAAATTGCTTCTTTTTTCACTCTAACTAGAGGTGAGCAAATGACCTTCCATAGAACTTGAACCATATCTGAACTGCAACATTGCTATTTCCTCTACCTACTCAATGACAAAGTGAAATCTTAGCTTTTGCTTGTGGAAAAAAAAGTCTGACGTGAGAAAAGCTTAGCTGTATTAAACCACTCAGATTCAGATAAACTCAGATTTAAGGTCTGACTCATCCCCAGTGCTAATATTTGATTATTATCAACATGTACGGATATGGTAGTATTGCATGTGTAGTCTACAAGTGTGATACATTACAGATTCTAGTAACCACACTTTTTATATACAGATTGCACTGTAAACCCACTGTTGACATTTAACCAGTCATCCAGGCTGATGCAGTTCTCCAATGCACTTGGGCAGTTGATGCTTTTCATTGCTACAAGGATCTTTGGTTTCTTAGGATCAGTGGTTTAAGCCATAATAATCCATATTATAGCATTTATAATAGTTTGAGTTTAAATCGGCTTTAAAATTGTTACGATTGAGGTGATCTTGCAAAGCTGTGGTTCTTTGCAAAATGTTTAGCAAGATTGACTTTCAAGACTAATGAGTACATTTGCTGTCATATGTAATGATGGAGCTGTTTCAGGAGATTAACCCTTTGGGAAATTGAATGCAGTTGCACTGTACCATCTCCAATTAACAGAATAGTGTAACAGATGAGTTCCTGGGGATAAAGTTTTAGCAACCATTTTGTTCTTGAAAATGTCATTGGTTCGTCATATATGTTTTTGTCATATATGTTCACAAAAGCATTTATTCGCCCGATATTCTAAAGGAGTAGATTTGTAAGGCCAATACATTCATTTGATGACATATCGTGTGTTGCAAACATTAAAACATTCTGCAAATAAATGTTTCACGCACTTTGAAAGAGTTACTATAAAAGCTGCGTACTAAAATCTAGAACAGTGTAATCTAGGTTTTAAGATTTTTATCAATAACCTTTTATAGAAACTTTTCAAAGCAAGTTAAAAATATGCTTGTGGACTATTTTAATGAGACTGTATGGTGATGTTTTGTAGCATCTGTTATGTTACAGAAGGGCGTTCTATCTTGTGAATCTGCTTATTTAGAACTTGGTATGAATAAATTCTTTATGAATATATTTAAAGTAAAACACAAACTGAACTGCCAGCCAACAAAATCCTTCATTGTTCGTAGTCATACTAAAACGTAATCAGCTGTGAGACAAGCTTATTTAAACTAGTTTTAGCACCCTTGGTAAAGACTTTAACTTTGTCTTTATTTAGCAGTAAAAATCACGATAGAAGTTTGAATGCAAGACCCAATGTGCTACAAATGAGGAAAGAAACACATTGGCTCCTGTTAATTAGTTTCCATAAGAACTGTGGAAATATTGGGTGGGTTTTCAGAGCAGGCGTGGGTACACACACCTCATAAGCTGTTGTGGCGAGTGGCATCAGTGCACTGAACATCTGCGTGTGAAGCAAAACTTGACTTCCTGATTTGATTATTGAGCATAGTAAAGCAAGCACAAGAACTGATCTTATTAAAGAATCAATGAAGAATAATACAAATTAGAAAGAGGCCATCAACAGCTTCAGATCATATTGTTGAAGGAGCTTATTTTAAAACAAATTAGCTTGGCTTTGCACAGTTTTATCTCTTTCTCTTTGTTTATTTTTGATTTGAAAAGTCCTTTCTTTGTTACTTAATGGAAAGGGAGTGGTAGATGCTGGTTCACATATTTAGAAATTTGCCTTACAGAGTTTGTTTTACATAAAATAACTGATAAAAAAACCTTTTAAAATGTGCTTTACAGGCATGTCGGTACATTGTCAGTGGGGATTCTTGAGGCTTGGTTCATTATGCTGTAATCAGTCAGACAAGATGTGCTGTATACTATGTTCTGTGTAGTAGCCACAGTAAGCTTGGAACAAGTTGGCTCTTCCAACTACTTCTGGTCATTATCATCTCTTGGAGAGGGTGGTGGAATAAAGCCACTAGTATAACAAGTGATTTTTTGGGGGGGGATTTCACTTGTCAGTGATTTTAAAATGTTATCAAAATCTAATTACCTTTTGCTGAAAAAAGAGATTTACAGTTAAATACTATAAATTAAATTAGATTGGATTCTGAGCTGTTTTCCATCAGTTAGCCTCCATTGCTTTCAATTTTATTTCTATGCAAACCACAGGGGTAATATATTCATAATGTCACAATAAATCTAGAGGTGTCAACAGAATCTATCTGGGTTCCATAAATGCTAGTGCCTAATCTATTTTGCATCATACAGGAACTTTATTCTGTGCTCTATTTTACTGGTATTAATATTATTGTCATGAACCCCTTCAATGAAAGGTTACGCAGACCTGTCTCACTGTTTAGATGATATAGTAGACATTGTAATCCTTGTTTTGAAGTTATATTAGACATTGTAACCCATGTTATGATCAGCTAATACATTGCGTACAACCCTCCATATGACACAATAATTAAATGTGAATGAACTCCATGTTTAATGTTAAAAAAGGCAATGGCTCTATTCTGTTCCAGTTTGTAATTCATACGCCTTGCTGTAGACACAGGGTTGAAGGCATGTTTCACTTTTACAGTGTATTGAAAATCGTTGTTCCAATCTCTTAAGCAGTGTCTTAACAGGACATGCTACATATAGTTTCATCAGTAAAATTATTGCACTAAACATATCAAAACTTATTGGGCTTTTGACCTTTTGGTCTTTTTTAATATATATATAAAGTTACACAGGTAGGGGAATATCTCTGTTTTCTCAGAAAACAAATATTTGAGTTTTACAAAGTCACAGCAGAATAGTCCGGGATCATTGACAGCTATCATTAATGCTCTGAATTTTTCTCAAAATCATCATAATTTTAACTACTTCTGGTCTTCTTTCAACAGTTCATTTGTGTAGATGATTTTCTCAACTAGATTTGTTAAATCATTCCGTTGTGCAACACTATGGCAGTAACACAACCCATGTAAAAGTAAGGAGATGGGTTTTGCTGTGCTATTGTGGTTTCTATGTAAAGTCAGAAAGTTAGGATTTTACAGCTTTGCTTGATACTTGTAAATCAAAACAATTGTATTTGTGATATATCAAGATGATTACAGCAAACCCTGTTTCAGAAGTTTAAACAGCATTTTTAATCAATTAAAAACAATCTAATAGAGGCAGAATTGTATTTCCTAATGCATTTTTTGGTAAAAGCATCATTTAATACATAATTTTGATTTCTGGGATGGCTGAAAGATCTCACTATATTCCATGCACACACAATTTAAAAATATTTCAAATATGAATGCATTGCCACTTCATAATTGAGAAACACAGAGTAAAACATTAAATATTAGTAAATGGTTTGCATATTTGCTCAGAATGTTTTGGCATAAAGCATTGACATTGAGTGTAGCATTAACTAAGCTTTTTGTATATTCGCAATAAAGCAATAGATTGAAAAGTAAATTTAACAGGAATGTTCTGCATATTTCTGTATATAGATATGTTCAGCCAGTGAAGGCAAGAAAATATTTCCACTGTCATCTGGCTATTTCTCAGCAGATGTACGCAATCTGCGCTGCTGTCACTAACGGGGCTTATTTTGTGAAAAGAACGTGTCGGAACATGCCGTTGTGTTTGCTCTTAGAAACTTTTAAAATGATGACCAGAGTTGAGTATGAGATGGCCTACTTTCAATATCTTCATATTATAGAGTAATTGATGACTCTTAAAGATAGTTTTTCCCTTTTTTACCCTGATATCCCCTCCATAATTTGGGAGGCAGTAAATATCCTTTTTCTGCTATCACGTTCTCTATGCCCATCCATAAGAACACTTTCCTGCACTATCCCCATATCCCTTGATTCCCTTAATATTCAAAATTTTTTCGATCTCTGTCTTGAATATACTCAACGACTGAGCCTCCACAGCCCTCTGGGGTAGAGAATTCCAAAGATTCACCACCCTCAGAGTGAAGAAATTTCTCCTCATCTCAGTCCTAAATGGCCGACCCCTTATTCTGAGACTGTGACCCCTGGTTCTAGATTCACCAGCCAGGGGAAACACCCTGCATCTATCCTGTAAGCCCTGTAAGAATTTTGTATGTTTCAATGAGATCACTTCTCATTCTTCTAAACTCTAGAGAATATAGGCCTAGTCTATTCAATCTCTCCTCATAGGACAATCCCCCCATCCCAGGAACCAGTCTGGTGAACCTTCGTTGCACTCCCTCTATGGCAAGTATATCTTTCCTGAGGTAAGGAGACCAAAACTGTACACAATACTCCAGGTGTGGTCTCACCAGGGCCCTATATAATTGCAGTAAGATGCCTTTACTCTTATACTCAAATCCTCTTGTAATAAAGGCTAACATACCATTTGCTTTCCTAATTGCTTGCTGTACCTACATGTCAGTGATTCATGTACAAAGATACCCAGGGCCCGCTGAACACCATTTCCCAAAATCCTTGTGTGTTGTTAGTTGATATGCTTGCAGTAGGATGAGGGTGAGTGTAAGGGGTGGCTAGTGAGATGGGTAAGTGATAATGTAGATTGAGAGGGATGGGTGGAGGTGCAAGGTAAGTTGGTGTGAGTAAGGATGTGAAGGAGTAGGGTAGGGAAGGCAGGGTGATGGGGATGTGATGAGTGGCACAGCAGGATGAGGTTGAGTGTGGCTTTGCAGTAACGTTTCGAGTTCTACTGAGATCATTGAAAGGTTTGTGCCACTGCAGCCAGGTCCTCCTGACGACATCCCTGCTTATGCCCTCCTGTGCAATTTGCAACCAGGCTGCGTTGGTGTCCTGGGGAGGTCTCTTCCACTTATTGGAAGGGAAGAGAAACTCCCTGTGTGCTGGGACTCCCCCCATAAGTCATGGGAGAGCCTGGGTGCAGCCGTGCACCTTTGTGCAGTTCTTGTCAGTGTTTGCAGCACCTCAATGCTGTCAAACACTGACCGCACAACTGTCAAAATCAATGTGGCCGCGGTCCATTTAAGGAAACCGGCTGATGACGCTTTATCAAATGACGTCATCAGACCCGCTTCCTGTTAATTGACCAGGAACCCAGCAGGGCGGGCTTAACAAGGCCAATCTGGGGAAAATCATTTTCAGAGAGCGGCTGCAGACGGGAGCGGGTCTGGAACCTTCCAACCAGCTCTCCGCCGCCATCCCGCCTCCGCAGGGAAAATCATGCCCAAAGTATTTGTTTAATTTCTCTGCCATTTTCTTATTCCCTATTATAATTTCTCCTGTCTCAGCCTATAAGGGACCCACATTTACTTTTGCTAATCTTTTCCTTTTTACGTACCCCTATAGAAACTTTTACAGTCTGTTTTCATGTCAATTGCTAGTTTACTCTCTCATTCTATTTTCCTTTTATCAATTTCTTGGTCCTCCTTTGCTGAACTCTAAAATCCTCCCAATCCTCAGGCTTACTACTCTTTTTGGCAACATTATAAGCCTCTTCCTTTGATCTAATGCTATCTTTAACTTCTTGTTAGCCACGGTTGGACCACTTTTCCTGTGGGGTTTTTGTGCCTTAAAGGAATGTATATTTGCTGTATGTTATGTATTAATTCTTTAAATGCTAGCCATTGCTTGTCTACTGTCATACCTTTTAATGTTGTTTCCCAATCTACCTTAGCCAACTCATCCCTCATACCTACGTAGTTTGCTTTGTTTAGATTTAAGATCCTAGTTTCGGATTTAACTAAATAATTTTCAAACTCAATATAAAATATAAAATTCTATGATATTATCCAACTATTTGTTCCCTCTTCCCCATTCAATGCTAGACAATTCAACTACCCATATTAGTTTCCAATCTTATTGACATTGTTAATGACTCCCTGTGCTCAGGAACTGATTCACTTCCATTCAAAGTCCTACTCTTCATAAAGCCCAATCTTGATCCATCCAATCTCTTCAACTATCCCTCCATCCCTAATTTTCCTTTCTTCTATATGGTCTCAAACGTGTTGTCTCCTCCCAACTCTGACCATCTCTCAAAACTCCCTGTTCAATCCTTTTAGTATGGTTTTTGCCCTGCTGACTGCATTAAGACTGCTCAAACCAAATTCACAAATTGACATTGTCTGTGACTGTGGTGCATTTTCCTTCCTTGTCCTCCTCTATCTCTCTGCAGTACTTGATAGAGTTGGCTGTGTCATTCTCCTCCATTATCTCTCTTCCATAGTCCCGCTTTGTGGCACTGTCCTCATGTGGTTCCACTCCAATGTGTCTGAATGCAACCAGCTCATCTACAGCAATGTCTTATCTTCCTGCCCCCTTAGAGTCACTTCCAGAGACCTGCAAAGATCTATCCTTGGTCTCTTCTCCTTCCTCATCTGCATGCTGCTCCTCAGTGACATTTTCTGCAGGCATGAGGTTGGCTTCCCTATTTATGATGATGACGACACCCAGCTGTAACTCTCCACCACTTCCCTTGACTCCAACAATACCTCTGTGCTGTCAGACTGCCTGCCTGCCACCAATTTGTAAATAAGGTAGAATTTCCTCCAACTGAACTTTGGAAGAATCAAAGCTATTGCTTTTGGCATGAACCCCGCTCCCTTATCACTGACTCCATCATCCTCTCCAGCAGCTCGCTTAGGCTGAACGGGACCGTACAAACTCACAGCACCCCACTCAACTCGGAACCCCACGTCCTACCCATCTCTACAACATCAATTACTTTCACCTCTGCAATATTATCCACCTCACCCCTATCTCAATCCCCAGCTACTGACAACCTTATCCACACTTTTGTCATCTCTTAATGTGTTTCTACAATATCTTCCTTCCAAAAGAAATGTTCAAAATTCAGCTGTCCTGCTATAAGTCCAGCTCGGCTATCACTCCTGCCCTTGCTGACTTATATCGGCTCCTTGTCCCCCAATGCATTGAGTTTAACGTCCTTATCCTTGTCTTCAAATCCCTCCACAGTCTTACTCTGCCCTATCTCTGCAATCTTCTCTAGCCTTATATTGCCTCCCGCACCCTTCCTTTGACTGGTCTTTTGTACATTCCCCCTCTCCCTTACTCCACCTTGGCCTTACTCTCTGGTATTCCCTCCCTAAATCACTCTGCCTCTTCACTTCTCTCTGCTTTTGAAACCTTTTCAAAACTCACCTTTTTGACCAAATTTTCAGTCACTTTACCTAACTCTCCAATCATAGCTCTGTTTCTATTCTTTATACCTTTCATCTATTTTGTCTTATTTATTTTTTCTCAACCTTCTGTAAAGCACCTGGGGACATTTTCTATGCTGACCAGAGACATAAATAAAAAGGGCAAGACAAACAATGGTGTTACTTTAAGGGAACAATTGCTGTTTGTAGATTGATCAGTAGGACTGGCTGGATAAAGATAGCATTTTATTTGGCGCAGGGAAGTTACAATTAGAAGCATTTTTCCTCTTTCATGAGATGGAGAGCTGCCTATCGAACAGTTTTTCAATTAACAGCTTGGTAGAAATTAAACTTAGCCAACTGATGGAAGGAAGCTTAACTGACTGGCAACCTAGGTCTTGAACCTGTGACCTCTTGGTTTAGTAATTGAGAGCTTAAACTAAACTACAATGCTAATCTCCCCTTAAGGAACTAGATTGCTTTTTTAAGTAGCCTTTATTCCAGAGAGTTGAAATTAAATCTGTTTGCAATATTTGTCTACAAATACTTAACTTCTCAAAAAAGCATATACATAATTCCTGCTAAATGCCCAATCGGTGTTTCAAAGCACTAAGCATGCAATGGTTAAACTTTGTCATATACTGCTGTGCTATGAAAAATGTACTGCAATATTGTGCATTGTTAGAATCTTGGTGAAAGTGGCTATGATACATCAGGATGCTACATAGATGAGCAGAGAGTTGCCTTTTATAGAGCATTAAGGTTGTTTTAAAAAAAAAAGTGTCTGTGGGAAGTACTGTACTTGGAACTGTTTTGCAGAAAGCTTTTCTGTCTATTGGCCCCTTGATTACTGTATACTATAAAGACATTTGTTTTGTCATAGCAACTTTGGTGCTAGATGCTGTAGCAAGAATAGTGATACCGTACACACCAGTTAATCTGTACACTGTTAATAGGGTGTTACTTGTTCTTTGTTCAGTAGAAACAACTGGATAAAGGTAGCATTTTATTCAGCACAGGGAAGTTACCATAAAGCAGTGCTCAATTATGCAAATTAGAATGAAGCATTCTAATTGTTAGAATTGGTGACAGTTCCATTAAACGCCATATAACATTTATAGAGTACCCTGATGACTTAACATGCCAATGCACAGTCCTTTGTGGCATTGAGCCATTCAGACCAACAAGATCCCAGGTTTAATCGAACAATCTGGTGACATTCACTGTCCAGGCTCATACTTGGTCAAGATGCCACAGGGCTGGCACCAACTGTGGAACCAGCCTTAAGTAAGCACGTGTCACTGGCTTAAGGAGAGGAGAAAAGGGGGTAGGGAAAAATAATTATTGTTTGCACAGGGAAAGTATCAAACTTCTTAAAATCTAGAGAGTGCATGTTCTTGTAAAATTTTCAGCTTATGTAAGTTGCAATGTCAAATAATTCTTGCATCTGAGGAGTATCTTTTATCATTTCTGAAACTCTAGGGATAGATTTTCAATTTGCTGTTGAGGCGTAAAGCTAGCATTGTGAATTGGCTGTCCGTTATAGAAACCGCCTGATTTTCATATCCATTAGTTTCTATAACGGGTGGCCGATCCGGAACATTAGTCATACACCCGTGTCGCCAAGTTGAAAATATACCGCTCTCAATTTAATGACTCTCTTTCATTAAAAAGGATATTGTATTAATATAAAGCCATATACAGTTTTTGATAGTAGATGGCAGTAAAGGTTGGGCAATTCTACTTTTTTCCCCCTACTTCAGTCAGTATTAGAAAGCTAACATATTAGCTCTTCAGGGTTTGTGCTAACTTACATTGGGGTGCACTAGAAATTCTAGTGGTTGGCTATCCAATTTTTGCTTTATTTTGATGAAGCAAAAGAAGTTTGCTAATAGCATAATAAATCCACCAAAATTTAAATAAACAATGAAATGGATTTTTTTCAAAAAGGAATTCTGTTGAGGCAAGAGTCTTCGTAAAGATTAAATCTGAAAATAATTAATTAAAAAGTTGCAGGAGGGTTAGGTTATTAGCTTAGTGTTTGGAGCTGCACCTATATCTCTCAGCTCAGAAGAGAAATTGCTCATTGTCATAAAAATAATTCTGATTCTGCCAAGTATTTCATTGAAATAATAATTTTATGAAGTATGGAAAATGCTCAGTTAGCATTTGTGAAACTGATTGGCATTAGTACAATTTGCATAAAACAATCGAGGGGAGTTCTCCCCGGTGTCCTGGCCAATATTTCTCCCTCAACCAACATAACAAAAAACAGATTATCTGGTCATTTTCACATTGCTGTTTGTGGGAGCTTGCTGTGAGCAAATTGGCTGCCGCCTTTCCCACATTACAACAGTGACTACACTTCAAAAGTACTTCATTGGCTGTAAAGCGCTTTGAGACGCTCGGTGGTCATGAAAGGCGCTATATAAATGCAAGTCCTTTTTCTTTTTAAATAAGGACCAATGGTTCTTTTTGTCACAAAAAAATTTACCAGCAAACTGAAATTCAAAACAAAGTCTTGAACTCGTAACAACTATGGGCTTTAGAAATCTTGTTTAATACTAAAGTCGCCTTATCTGTAATGTTTGGTCAGGTGTTATGGCATATCTTGTAATGGTGGAGACATGTGAGTTATTAATTGTGTGTTGATATTGAAAAAGTCTTATCGCTAGCTGTAAACTTCAGCCGATCTACTTCAAGCAGTCTTTGGCAGCAGTTTTGCAACAGCTAGCCTTGGAAAAGTTTTGTCCTTGAAATGGTTGTCAAAAGAACAATACCATGAAAAAGCCAGGAAACATTTAGAAGAATACAGACTTAGAAGAAAACACCATTAATGCTCTTTAGTTTAGGAAATCTATAAACAATTTATAATTAAAAAATAGATTTCATATTGTAATGTAGTGTTAAGTCTGTATAGCAGAATTTTTAAAACAGTAAAAGTTAAAAAATGAAAAGTTAAATTCAGGTTAAAACTACAATACACATTTCCACTCATGAATTAATAATAGTAGCAGGTGGTGAGTATACCACTAAAAGCTTGCCTAAAAATGTATTCAAAGCTATCTTGACTTGTACCCCAAGGCTGGGGTAAATGGAGGACACCACTGCCTAAATTAATTTTCCAATATTCTTTTTAGAGTGTGTTTACATGCAGCTATTGGTCTGATACCAATAGTTGCAGAATCAGTTACATCCAGTCAGTGCCTGGCTCCAATTTGAATTTTGAAGAGAGAGCACTGTGCATGCATGCATGCTTATATGGATGCACAGAGCTTTGCTTCCAGCTATTAAATTTTTAATGTAATGAGAGCATGGTGGGAGTGTCTGCTTTGAGAACATTTGGAGCAACTCAGTGTAAGTTTATAAAATTCCCAGGAGGTTGCTGAGCACTTTTTAAACCAGGTTTGACACAGCACTGGAGTTATACACCATGCATTGTCAAACCCTAGTGGTGTGAGACTGGAGTTACATTGTAATTTTGGCATCACTACAAAGTGAAAATTGCAGAAGCAGAAGTATAATTGCACCCTTAATGTAGACCATGAACAGAGAGCATTGGTTTATGACCAATGCCGTGAGGCTATAGCTAAAGTACACAGGTTGTGTTCAGAGGGCAATCCATTTCAAAACAAAGCATACCATTTTGACCTTGGTTAGACCTGAGTTAGAATATTGTGTTCATTATTTTTCTCCTCGCATGGTAGGGAATATTGAGGCTTTGGAAAGGGTGCAGAGGAGGACCACAAGATTAAATCCCAGTCTAAAACAGCTTACTTACCCAGATGGGCTCAAAGAGCTGGGCCTGTACACTTTAGAAAACTGTAGACTTGGGCAATTTGATCATCAAGTTTTATAAATCAATAAAGGGTCTAGATTGTGTTCATGTGGACCAATTATTTCAACTGGATAGGTTAGGGAGAACCAGGGTTCATGCTTAAAAGTTACATAAGGGCAGAACTAGGTTGGATGCTTGGCCAAGAGAATCTTTTCCCAGAGAATAGTGAACCTGAGGAATAGGTTTCTGGCTCGTGCGGTAAATGCTGATTTGCTGTATTCTTTCAAGAGAGAGCTGGAATTGTTTCTGGCTGGGGCGGAGATCACCTTGTATAAGAGTTGGCTGCCCTGTAATATAAATCAGTGTCAACATGATCACCTGGGGTCAGAGAGGAATTTTCTCCTAATTGGCCTGGGTATTTATTTGGTTTACATGGCTCTGGGTGGGTAGAGAGTGTTTGTATTGTGATATGTAGGGTATTACAACTATATGGGACAGGCTAGATGGACCAGTGGGTTTTTTGTATGTTTTGACATTTAAAAAAATAGTTAGAGTATGTAGCTGGATTAATACTCCGGATATATTGCACATATTTTATCTATAAACCTGTGTTGTGTAGTTTAAAGAGAATGGCCTAGAAATTGCACCACACAACGCCTGTTTTTTGGGGTGAAAACCTGGTTCTGAAAGGTCCAATAATGTGCGTGGCATGCATGCTGCGGTCAGCTTTCTTGGGCAGCCAAACCAGCAGTCCTTAAATGGACTGCTGGAGGTTGCCACCAAAAAGATTATTTTTTAAAAACTTATTGAATGTGGTACCAGAAGGAGCAGGAGTGCCTTTCCTGGCTCCACATTGAAATTGCAGGCTGCTGTTGACCACTGCTCGCCGCCCTCCCGAACTCATCCCCTCTACCACCACCCCTGCCCCCCCTGCCGCCGTACTCACTGTGGGCCCAGTGCTGACGTTCCCGCTGGCCGACTTTCCTTTTTTTCAGGACGACCACCACTGCCTCCTGAGGCGCAACTGGCGCCTATTGTGGTCTGGTGATGAGAGGACCAGTTCCAAGTGGTCTTGCGCATCAGATTAGGCACGGTTGTTGTTGCTGTCACTAGGTTCACGCAAGTATTCTAGGCCAATATTCCAATAATAAAGCATCTTCCAGTAATTAAATTCTTAAAAATGGTCTGTATAACACAAAAGGTAGAAATGTCTTACAAAGATGTAATACAGTCACCACTGGCCATTTACCATGTGTAAAGTTCAAGTAGTTTGTAAATATCACTAATATCACTTAACTATCAAGGGTGGGAGGATTCAGGCGAGAGCAAATTTAAAAGCAGTGAGAGAAATGTCAAGGCTCCAGAGCAGAGTAGAGTTTTGGTTAAAAATAAGCAGAGTGGGTCAGGAAGGGGCAGAGAGAGTAATCAAGGTAATAAGGCATCAGTGACTAAGGTGACATCAGGGAAAAATAGAAATAAGTCAAAGTTAAAGGCACTATATCTGAATGTGCAAAGCATTCGCAACAAAATAGATGAATTAATAGTGCAGATAGAAATGAACAAGTTTGATCCAATAGCCATTATGGAGACATGGTTGCAATGTGGCCAAGGTTGGGAACTAAATATTCCAGGATACTTAACTTTTAGCAGAAATAGGCAAAATGGAAAAGGAGGAGGGGTAGCCCTGATAATTAAGGATGGGATAAAGACAGTAGAGTAAAAGGATCTTAGCTCTGAAAATCAAGAAGCAGAATCAGTTTGGATGGAGCAAAGAAACCGCAAGGGGCAGTAAACATTAGTGGGAGTTGTTTATAGGCCCCCAAACAGTAGTTGTAATGTATGGCAGAGTATAAATCAGGAAATTAGAGGCGCATGTAACAAGGGTAATACAGTAACCATGGGGGACTTTATCTACATATAGTGTAGGCAAACCAAATAGTGTGGAGGACAAATTAATGTAATGTATGCAAGATAGTTTTCTAGATCAGTATATTGAGGAACCAACTAGCAAACGGGCTATTTTAGATTTAGTATTGTGCAACGAGAAAGGGTTAATTAATAACCTTGCAGTAAAGGGGCATTTAAGGAAGAGTGACCATAATATGTTAGAATTTTATATTGAGTTTGAAAATGATTTAGTTAAATCCGAAACTAGGGTCTTAAATCTAAACAAAGCAAACTATGTAGATATGAGGGGCGAGTTGGCTAAGGTAGATTGGGAAACTACATTAAAAGGTATGATGGTAGACAAGCAATGGCTAGCATTTAAAGAGCTAATACATAACATACAATAAATATGCATTCCTTTAAGGCACAAAAACCCCACAGGAAAATTGGTCCAATCATGGCTAACAAGAGAAGTTAAAGATAGCATTAGATCAAAGGAAGAGGCTTATAATGTTGTCAAATAGAGTAGTAAGTCTGAGGATTGGGAGGATTTTAGAATTCAGCAAAGGAGGACCAGGAAATTGATGATGAAAGGGGAAATAGAATATGAGCGTAAACTAGCGAGAGACATAAACACAGACTGTAAAAGCTTCTAGAGGGGTATGTAAAAAGGAAAAGATTCGCGAAAGTAAATGTGGGTCCCTTACAGGCTGAGACAGGAGAAATTATAATGGGGAATAAGGAAATGGCAGAGAAATTAAACAAATACTTTGGGCAGGATTTTCATTGGGCTGTGCAGGCGGGATTGGAGGCGTGTGGGGGGTAAAAATCTCGAAATTGGGGGGCACAAACCCATCCCGCCCCCAACCCGCCTCCATGCCAGTTTCAAAGGAGGCAGATACCCGACCTGTGCTGGGACCCGCCTCCCCGAGGCAGGAAGGGGATTAGTGCCAATTAACTGCCTGTTAACAGGTGGTTAATGGGCAGTTTTTAGCTTAATCCCTATTTTTATTCCTGAAGTGTGGGATTCCCGACAGCTCCAAACCAGGCCAAGTTTGCGAGGCGGGCCGTCGGGCTGAAGGACTTGCAGGGTTCGAGATGTCCGGTGTTCAGGTGATTGATGGGTGCATGAGTGAAGAGGTAAGTGTGTTTGGTGTGTGTAAAGTGTTTAAAGAAGTTTTACTTACCTTTACAGCCTTCCTTCCTTCCTTCAGGTCTCGGGAGTCCCTCATCTCACCGGCACAGAAAGCAGAATGGCCGCGAGCTATCAAAAGTTGCAGCATTCAGCTTTCTGTTCTGGAAAGATCTCTAAGTCAGCCTGAGAGGAAGGAATTAACTTAGTGTACAGATTGTCAGTGTTTGACAGCTTCAAAGAGCTGTCAAATGCTGATATTTCATCTGTCAAAAGCTCTTGACAGATGAAATGTCAATCTGTGACGTCACCTGTTGCAGGGTGGCCCTCAATTGGCCTGCTGAAAATCGCGTGGGTTGGCCGCAACTCGATGGAGGCAGGACTACAACCCCGAAAGTTGTAGTCCCGCCTCCTACACGCCTCCAGAATCAAAATCCAGCCCTTTGTGTCTGTCTTCACGGAAGAAGATGCAGAAAACTTCCTGGAAATAGTGGAGAACCAAGGCTCTAGCGAGAATGAGGAACTGAAAGAAATTAGTATTAGTAAAAAAAGGTATTGGAGAAATTAATGGAATTGAAAGCCGATAAATCCTCTGGACCTAATGGCCTACATCCTAGGGTTCTGAAAGAGGTGGTGATAGAGATAGTGGATGCAACGGATGCCATTTTCCAAAATTCCATAGATTCTAGAACGGTTCCCGTGGATTGGAAGGTAGCAAATGTAACCCCACTATTTAAGAAAGGAGGGAGAGAGAAAATGGTGAACTACAGACCAGTTAGCCTGACATCAGTAGTAGGGAAAATGCTAGAATCTATTATTAAGGACGTGGTAACAGGGCACCTAGAAAATAATAATAGGATTGGGCAGAGTCAACACGGATTTATGAAAGAAAAATTAAGTTTGACGAATCTGTTAGAATTTTTTGAGGTTGTAACTAGTAGAATAGATAAGGGGGAACCAGTGAATGTGATGTATTTGGATTTTCAGAAGGCATTCGATAAGGTGCCACACAAAAGGAATGGTAGCATAGTGTTAACGTCACTGGGCTAGCAATCCAGAGGCCTGGACTAATGATCCAGAGATGTCAGTTCAACTCCCACCGTGGCAGCTGGGGAATTTAAATTCAGTTAATTAAATAAATCTGGAATAAAAAGCTAGTATCTGTAATGTGGTTGACTCTTAACTGCCCTCTGAAATGGTCTAGCAAGTCACTTAGTTGTAACTAACCGCTACGAAACATAATAAGAATGAAACCAGATGGACCACCCGGCATCGACCTTGGCACCGACTACGGACACGGCAAAGTTCTCCTCAACAACATCTGAGGACTTGTATCAAAATTGGGAGAGCTGCCCCACAGACTAGTCAAGCAACAGCCTGACATAGCCATACTTACAGAATCATACATTTCAGCCAATGTCCCAAACTCCTCCATCACCATTCCTGTCCCACCGGCAGGACTGACCCACCAGGGGTGGTGGCACAGTGGTATACATTCAGGAAGGAATGGTCCTGGGAGTCCTCAACATTGACTCTGGACCCCATGAAGTCTCATGGCTTCAGGTCAAGCATGGGCAAGGAAAACTGCTGATTACCACTTGCTGCCCTCACTCAGCTGATGAATCCGTACTCCTCCTTGTTGAACACCACCTGGAAAAAGCACTGAGAGTAGCAAGGGCACAGAATATACTCTGGGTGGGTGACTTCAATGTCCATCACCACGAGTAGCTCGGTAGCACCACTGAAGGACATAACTGCCAGTCTGGGCCTGTGACAGGTGGTGAGAGAACCAACACGAGGGAAAAACCTACTTGACTTCGTCTTCACCAATCTACCTGTCGCAGATGCATCTGTCCATGACAGTATTGGTAGCAGTGATCACCACACATTGCGGAGACAAAGTCCTGTCTTCACACTGAGGACACCCTCCATCATGTTGTGTGGCACTGCCACCATGCTAAATGGGATAGATTCAGAACAGATCTAGCAGCTCAAAACTGGGTATCCATGAGGCGCTGTGGGCTATCAGCAGCAGCAGAATTGTATTCCACCACAATTTGTAACCTCATGGCCCAGCATATCCCTCAATCTACCATTATCACCAAGCCAGGGGACCAACCCTGGTTCAACGAGGAGTGCAGAAGAGCATGCCAGGAGCAGCATCAGGCATACCTAAAAATGAGGTGCCGACCTGGGGAAGCTGTAACACAGGACTACATGCATGCTAAAAAGCGGAAGCGGCATGCTATAGACAGCTAAGCGATCCCACAATCAACGGATCAGATCAAAGCTCTGCAGTCCTGCCACATCCAGTCATGATTGGCAGTGGACCATTAAACAACTAACGGGAGGAGGAGGTTCCATGAATATCCCCCTCAATGATGGTGGAGCCCAGCATGTGAGTGCAAAAGACAAAGATGAAGCGTTTGTAACCATCTTCAGCCAGAAGTGCCGAGTGGATGATCCATATCGGCCTACTCCTGAGGTCCCCACCATCACAGAAGCCAGTCTTCAGCCAATTCGATTCACTCCACGTGATATCAAGAAATGGCTGAGCGCACTGGATAAAGCAAAGGCTATGCGACGAGTGTCTCACCTCCTGACTCTCGAGCCTCTCTACCATCCACAAGGCAGAAGTAAGGAGTGTGATGGAATACTCTCCACCTGCCTGGATGAGTGCAGCTCCAACAACACTCAAAAAGCTCGACACCATCCAGGACAAAGCAGCTCGCTTGATTGGCACCCCATCCACCACCTTAAACATTCACTCCCTCCACCACGGGCGTACCGTGGCTACAGTGTGTACCATCTACAAGATGCATTGCAGCAACTCGCCAAGGCTTCTTCAGCAGCACCTCCCAAACCCGCGACCTCTTCCACCTAGAAGGACAAGGGCAGCAGGTGCATGGGAACACCACCACCTCCAAGTTCCCCTCCAAGTCACACATCATTCTGACTTAGAAGTATGTCGCCGATCCTTCATCGTCGCTGGGTCAAAATCCTTGAACTCCCTACCTAACAGCACTGTGGGAGTACCTTCACCACATGGACTGCAGCGGTTCAAGAAGGCGGCTCACCACCATCTTCTCGAGGGCAATTGGGAATGGACAATAAATGCTGGCCTTGCCAGCGACGTCCACATCCCACATCCCACAAACAAATATTTTTTTTTCAGAAACAAAATTAGTGCTCATGGGATTGGGGGTAATATACAAGCTTAGATTGAGTATTAGTTAACGTACAGAAAACAGAGAGAAACAGGAATAAACAGGTCATTTTTGGGTTGGCAGGCTTTAACTAGTAGGGTACCGCAAGAGTCAGTGCTTGGGCCTCAGCTATTCACAATCTACATCAATGACTTGGATGAGGGGACCAAATGTAATATATCCAAGTTTGCTGATGATACAAAGCTGAGTGGGAATGCAAGTTGTGAGGAGGATGCAAAGAGGCTTCAAGGGGATATAGACAAGCTAAGTGAGTGGGCAAGAACATGGCAAATGGAATATAATGTGGAGAAATGTGAATTTATCCACTTTGGTAGGAAAAATGGAAAAGCAGAGTATTTTTTAAATGGCGAGAGATTGGGAAATGTTGGTTTTCAGAGGGACCTGGGTGTCCTTGTACATGAATCACTGAAAGTTTACATGCAGGCACAGCAAGCAATTAGGAAAGCAAATGGTATGTTGGCCTTTATTACAAGTTGATTTAAATATAAGAGTAAAGACATCTTACTGCAATTATATAGGGTCCCGGTGAGACCGCACCTGGTGTACTGTGTACAGTTTTGGTCTCCTTACCTAAGGAAGGATATACTTGCCATAGAGGGAGTGCAACAAAAGTTCACTAGACTGATTCCTGGGATGGGAAGATTGTCCTATGAGGAGAGATTGAATAGACTAGGCCTATATTCTCTAGCGTTTAGAAGAATGAGAGGTGATCTCATTGAAACATACAAAACTCTTACAGGACTTGACAGGGTAGATGCAGGGAGGATGTTTCCCCTGTCTGGGGAGTCTAGAACCAGGGGTCACAGTCTCCGAATAAGGGGTCGGCCATTTAGGACTGAGATGAGGGGAAATTTCTTCACTCTGAGGGTGGTGAATCTTTGGAATTCTCTACCCCAGAGGGCTGTGGAGGCTCAGTCATTGAGTATATTCAAGACAGAGATCGATAAATTTTTGAATATTAATGGAATCAAGGGATATGGGGATAGTGCAGGAAAGTGGAGTTGAGGTAGAAGATCAGTCATGATCTTTTTGAATGGCAGGGCTGGCTTGAAGGGCGAAGTGGCTTACTCCTGCTCCCATTTCTTATGTTCTTATGTTAACCCGTAACTCAGTTCAATAGAACTGTTATTTTTTAATACCATTGAGTAACTGGGCTATGTTTGTGCTTATAAGTTTTTTGTGGTGCTGTGAATTCTGCTGGTGCTCTGCAGTGTATGAATGTCTGCCATGACACTCTTCTTTGGTGTACTAGGCCAAGTAGCAGGGAGGGTCAGTAACATGGGGACATGCTACATATCAGTGCTTGCTACTTTATATTCAGTACTAATCTCTGGCAACTGTGATACAAAATTAGGTGCTTTGTGCAACATTCCCTCTTTAAGTCTAATTATGTTCCCCAAGCACAGAAGTTATTCCATTATTAACATCAATATTTCAGTGACAGACCCACTAACATTTTAAGATAAATCCTATTTGTAAAAGGAGCATGGATTATTAGGGAATTTTCCTTCCATAACAGCAAAATGCTTTTTTGTTGCAACTTTCTCCTCTCTTGCAGATGCCAACCGTCCTCTGATACCTCACTTCACAAAGGTCCTCACATCGTACCATAGCAGTTTACAGCATTACAAGGGGCTATTCATCCCATCATGTGTGTGTCCTCTTTGCTACAGCAATCCAAAACTAATCCTGTTATCCTACTCTACCCCTCTTTTTCAAGTGTTTATCCAATTTCTCCTTACAAGATGCAATGTTCTCTGCCTCAACCACTCCCTGTGGCAAAGCATTTATTGCTCCAATAACCTGGTGTAAAGATTTTTTTCTTAACCTCTCTCCTCACTCTTTTAATGACAATCTTTTAAATGGTGACTCTTACCTAAGGAGATTGCCTTTCCCTTGTCTATCAAAATCCTCCATAATTTAAAAGACCTCTGTTAAATGTCCCTGAGCTTTCTCTGCTCCAATGGAAATAATCCCAGTCTCTAAAGTCTCTCCTTATATTCATGGTTTCCCATCCCTGGATTCATCCTGGTGAATCTACACGGTTTGCTCTTTATGGCTTAAATGTTGCTTCTATAGTAGGGTGCCCAGAACTGCATACAATACTTTCAACTGTAGCCTAATCAATGTTTTGTACAAATTTATCTTTACCTCTTTATTCTTGTACTCTATTCTCCTATTTATAAAACCCAAAATGCTGTTTTTTTAAGGCCTTATCTAACTGCTCTCGTGCTTACAGGGAATTATATATTTGAAACCCTTCAACATTTTACATTGAGTGTATACTCCCAAA
The DNA here is from genome assembly GCF_052327205.1 of Somniosus microcephalus. Taxonomy (NCBI): domain Eukaryota; kingdom Metazoa; phylum Chordata; class Chondrichthyes; order Squaliformes; family Somniosidae; genus Somniosus; species Somniosus microcephalus. Next base: position 200,504,630 of record NC_140987.1, read on the forward strand.
ATGTATTACCTCACACGCTAACCTGCCCATGGGTTCCTAAAGATTTTTAAAGTCCCCCTCACAGTTTGCCAAATCCCCTACTAAAAGAACACCTCAGAACACTTCACAGGATGAAAAGCTGGTCATCAAGGAGGTAGCTGAGAAAATTTAGGAGGAAGGAATGGCGAAAGATAATGGCCTAGAAATTGAGTTTGCGCTGCGCCAGGGCTTTAGCGCCGGAAGTTAGCGCCGGCGCTAAGTCCCTTTGCGCGCGCCAAAAATTCAGTAGCGCCGTGCCCAAACGGCTGCCGGCGCTACTGAAGGGTTTTACAGCCTGAAAACTGGCGCAACGTGCCGCATTGCGGCGCTATTCCGGCGCTGCGGCGCCCGCTGCGGTGCGGCAGGCTCGGGAAGTGCAGGCCTCCTCCTTCCGTTAAGGAGGAGCTGCCTGCACCCGGCCGCGGCCCGCGCAAATCTCTTCAAAAATGAGCCCGGCACCTCGGACAAGTGCCGGGCTTGCATCTGTTCCGGGGGGGGGGGGGGGGCGGGGGAGAAGTCCGGGGAGGGAGCTGCGGGCAGGCGGCCGGCGGGAAAGCGGCCGGCCGCCGCGCCTCAGACTCCGGCAACACTCGTTTGCCGGAGTCTTAGTTGCGGCTGCCACTGGCGAGGCGGCCGCAACTGAATTTCGGCTTGGGGCCGGGTTACCACGGCAACCGGGACGCCGCGCACACCGATGACGTCATCGGTGCCGGCGCAGCGCTACCGGTCTACCGCCGCGGAAGGGCCCCAGGCAATTTAGGAACCGGCGCCAATTGCAGCGCTAGGCCCTCTAGCGCCGCAAAATCGGTGCTAAGGGCACTGAATTTCTAGGCCAATGGCTTCAAGGAGAATTTTCACAGCAGCAAGGAGGCTAGCAAGCCAAAGGAGTTTTGGGAGAGAATTCCAGAGCACAAGGTCATAATGGCTGAATGATCGGTCTCTGATGGTGGAGTGAGAAGGAAGCAGTAACATGATGTTAAAGGAGCACAGGATTTGAACAGGGATGTATGTCTGGGAAAGAGTGCTCAGAAAATATGAAGTAATTTAAAGACTTGGATGAGGACTCTGAAACCAGTTTGTTGAGATTTAGAATGCCATTTGAGTTTAGCAAGAACAGGGATGGTCAGCATGTAGGGCTGTGTGAAGGAATTCTGCATTATTTGAAGGTTCTGAGGAGCATAGATGGCCAAGAGACCATTGGAGTAGGTAATCCATTAGGTGATGAAGACGTGGATTAGCACCTTCATTGAAGGAAAAATAAGTGCATGAGCAGATATGATAGCCATGCCACAATTTAAAAAAAAAAAAAAAAGTTTTCAAGTTTGTAATACCATCTCAGCCCCTTCTTTCAGAGTACTGAAAGAGCTCCCATCTCCTTTCCCAGTTGATCTTTCTTCTGTCATACAAAAGACCTGACTAGCACTGCAATAAATTGCCTTCTAGGGTAGCCCAAATACTATTGTCAATTGTAACCGGAGTTCACGGTTGTATTGTTATGTACTTTTATATCTCTTAATGCGGAAGAAAACTACTTTCAAAATGCACACTTAAAATCAGTTAAATAACCTTGTATACTTCTAGAGACTCTTTAATGTGCTGCACAAGGCACGAGTGGATGCAAACAGCTGACAGTAAAATGAGGAACACGCCTCCATTTAAATAAATGCATAATTTTCAAAAAAATCCTATCTATTTGCTGCGTTTCCAACCCAATGAGAATATATATTTTTTAAATACAAGCCATAGTGGGCAAATTATATTTTCCCTTGGGAGAGAAAATCGGGACCTAATGGTAAGATGCCTTTTTTGTATTAGCTTAATGATGTTAACAACAGCAATCAGCTGAAATTTGAATTTAGTATTTGGGCATACGTTGTAAATTGCTACAGGAAAGTTGTCAAGCATGGGAAATATCATCCATGAATGTGTATTTAATCAGTTATTTCTTTTGCCATGGTATAATGTGTCTTTTGTAAACAATTAAACATTTGAACATTTAGGCCTAGAAAGTCAGTATCGCCACGTTTGGGGCGCTACAGCCGGGCGTTCGCTAAATTTAGTGCCCGGCGCAACTTAGCGCCACCTTCGCCGAAATTGAGTTGCATCGCCCCAAGAGGTTGCTGCTGCGCTAAAGCAGGCGATGCACGACTATCCTAAGGCGCTAAGCCGGCGAGCTGAGGCGCTAACACCGAGGGCGGGCGCAGCGCAGGTGCGGCGAGTTGCTGATTGAAGGCAGACACGCTGGCGCCGGTCAGCTATTAAAGGGGGAGGGTCGATTTGTTTGGCTGGCACGCCCTGCACACTGCAGCCCTGAAGCAAGGCCTGACCATTGCTGGTTCATCAGTTCTATGGCCAGGACCATGGAGAAGGCCGCTATTCTTCCAAATCCCATTGCACGCTCTTGCTGCTTGTCCAGGGTCATGGGGAAGGAGATGTACTGACGTCTCCTTCTGAAAAGGGCATTGGTCACCTGGCGGATGCAGCAATGTACTGCGAACTGGGAGATGTTGGCAATGTCCCCGGTAGTGGATTGGAAGGAGCCGGTGGCATAGAAGTTGAGAGCCACCTTCACTGCCACCGACAGAGACGTCCTGCTCCTCAGCTGTGGCTGCAGATCTCTGCGAAGCAGGTGGCAGATCTCAGTGACCACCTCCCTTCTGAATCGCAGCCTCCGAACACACTGCTCCTCAGACATGTTCAGATATGAGAACTGCTGGCGGTATACGCTGGGTGGGTAAGGCCTCCTGTGCCGCCGCCTGTTGGCCCTTCTCCGTCTGGCCATGACTAGCACTCTCTCACGGCGTCTCTGAACCCTTTGAATGCAATGGAGAAGCCCAACGTTTCCACCCATTGCAGCCCCCATTATATGTGGCGACTCAAGGCTATGGCACTGAAAGTTAAATCCAAGTGCAAAGCTCTGGCCTAAAGCCTGTGCGAGCGCTGAGTCAAAGCAGAAAGCTCTCTCCCTTTGTCTCTCTCCAAATATCCGTCTCTCACACAGAAGGATTGGCACAAAATGGCTGCCACTTATAATGCAGGAGGAGTCCCCTTTAAATAGCGCCCCCCGCACCCCGCAGCGACTGGGAACCATTCCCCTCTACCAGTCACTGGGGGCGCCAGGCGCACAGAAGGGCGGCACCACTGAAGTTCCGGTTCAGGCCGCACCAAGGGCGTGGCACCATGAAATGACATCAGGATCTGCGCGCGCAGCTGAGCGGGCGCTGCGGTTTTGCGCCACCGCTAAATCTTGAGTGAAGTTCGCGAGAGGCGCAGATCGCGCCGCGCCCGGGCGCTAGCCGCTTAGCACCCCACTTCTCCTCCTCCTAACGCGCTAGCGGCTGGCGCTAACAACTGAATTTCTAGGCCTTACTTTTTTAACTTTAGATTAAGATTGTATTTACTATTTTGAATTGTTTTCAGCTGTCCTGTAAATACTATACACACCCAGATAACTCTCTTGGTGGCTATGCAACATTAGAATCACAGAAAGTTAACATGCAGGTACAGCAAGCAATTAGGAAAGCAAATGGTATGTTCGTTTTTGTTACAAAGCGATTAGAGTATAAGAGTAAAGAAGAAGTCTTACTACAATTATACAGGGCATTGGTGAGGCCACACCTGGAGTACTGTGTACATAAGAACATAAGAACATAAGAAATAGGAGCAGGAGTAGGCCAATCGGCCCCTCGAACCTGCTCCGCCATTCAATAAGATCATGGCTGATCTGATCCTAACCACCAATCCACTATGACAGGACTATCTCCTGAATCTAACAGAATTAGACACATGAAATAGGAGCAGGATCAGGCTACACGGCCCCTGGGCCCGCTCCGCTACCCACAGGACCATGACCGATCCGAACCTAGACTCATGTCCAAATTCCTGCCCGCTCCCCGTAACCCTTAATTCCCTTTACTTCTAGGAAACTGTCTATTTCTGTTTTAAATTTATGTAATGATGTAGCTTCTACAGCTTTTTGGGGCAGCATATTCCATGGACCTACTACCCTCTGAGTGAAGTAGTTCCTCCTCATCTCAGTTTTGAAAGAGCAGCCCCTTATTCTAAGACTATGCCCCCTAGTTCTAGTTTCACCCATCATCGGGAACATCCTCCCCGCATCCACCTGATCCAACCCCTTCACGATCTTATATGTTTCAATAAGATCGCCTCTCATTCTTCTGAACTCCAATGAGTAGAGTCCCAATCTACTCAACCTCTCCTCATATGTCCATCCCCTCATCCCCGGGATTAACCGAGTGAACCTTCTTTGTACTGACTCGAGAGCAAGTATGTCTTTTCTTAAGTATGGACACCAAAACTGTATGCAGTATTCCAGGTGCGGTCTCACCAATACCTTGTACAACTGAAGCAATACCTCCCTATTTTTATATTCTATCCCCCTAGCAATGAAAGCCAACATTCCATTGGCCTTCTTAATCACTTGCTGCACCTGCATACTTACCAGTTTCTTGCCATTTAAGATAATAATTTGCTCTACGATTTTTCCTGCCAAAGTGCATAACCTCACACTTTCCAGTATTGTATTCCATCTGCCAAATCTCTGCCCACTTACTTAGCCTGTCTATGTCCCCTTGCAGGTTTTTTATGTCCTCCTCACTCACTACTTTCCCTCCCATCTTAGTATCATCTGCAAACTTTGATATGTTACACTCGGTCCCCTCCTCCAAATCGTTAATATAGATTGTAAAGAGTTCTGGTCTCCTTACCTAAGGAAAGACATACTTGCCTTAGAGGAAGTGCAGTGAAGGTTCACCAGACTAGTTGCTGGGATAAGGGGATTACCCTAGGAGAGATTGAGTAGACTAGGCATATATTCCTTAGAGTTTCGAAGAGGAGAGGTGATCTAATTGAAACATATAAAATTCTTAAGGGGCTTGACGGGGTTAATGCTGGGAAAATGTTTCCCCTGGCTGGGGATGATAGAACAAGGGGTCACAGTCACAGAATAAAGGGTAGGCCATTTAGGACTGAGATGAGGAGACATTTCTTCACTCAAAGGGTTGTGAATCTTTGGATTTCTCTATCCCAGAGAGCTGTGGATGCTCAGCCATTGAGTATATTCAAGACATAGGTTGATAAATTTTGGGGAATGAAAGGAATCAAGGGATATGGGGATAGTGCGGGAAAGTGGAGATGAGGTAGAAGATCAGCCATGATCATGTTGAATGGTGGAGCAGGCTCGAAGGGCCAAATGGCCTACTCCAGCTCCTATTTCTTATGTTCTTAGTTGTTCATCCTGCACAATTACACAAGGCTAGAGTTCACTCAGGCGTGATCTCTACTGCGTTTCATTAAGATGGAGGGAGAAGTGATGTCAGTTGACTGACGAGAGGCAATTTGAATGATTGTCCCACAGAACAAGTAACAAGTGGTGTATCTTTGATTTATAATTTTTGAATGGAAAAAATTGTGGTGCTTGAGGTCGCATGTCTTTTCCTTAGTGGGGGGACAGTTGAGGTTATGTGAACATTCCAGATGCAGCAGGACTCTGTGGATTTGAAAACTGGAATTGCGATCTTAATCAGGAATTGTATTGATGGTAAAAGAGCCTGTGAATGTGACCTTAAATAACTGATAAATGACAATTTTTTTTAAACGTTATTCTGTTACTAAACTGAGACCTGAATTTGCATATCTTTACGTCTCTGCCTTATTCTGTTGTGTGCACTTGGTTCAGATTTTTTTTTTTTTGCTCATTGTTTCGCTAAATATCTTTGTCCTGTGTCTTGTTATTTACTTGCCCCCATATATTGGGAAAGCCTGTGTTATTAATAAAAAAAAAAGTCTTTAAATTTGTTTTTTGATTGGAGGATATTGGGAACTCGGTGGAGTGGGAGATTGTTACAAACTTCAGATCTGCTGTAGATATTCTCACAGTTCAGTGGCTTTAGTTACTTCCATAAATGGACTTCATGCCTATTACATTCCGGAGTTAACTCATACTGCCAATATATACATACATACATACCTATATGATAGGGTAACCCGGGGATATAACAATATGTCCTCATTGTCATATAGACTTGATACCATGGGGCCAATTTTCATATTTAGTGCACATCATACGGGTGTTGGCTGTCACACCACCCACCCAAAATCACTAGCAAGAGGCTCAAACCATTTTCATGGTCGGACCTCATTTGAATGTCAATGGTGAGCTGACAGGCAGATCGCGGTGGGGGTTGGGCGGGGAGGGAGGAAATCCAGCGGGGGCACAGAAGGACTGTCAACAGGCTGGAAGTTTTTTTGTGGGGCCAGCCAAGAGGAGCATTCATTGATCTTCCTGACCACACAAAAAACCTTTTGAAAACTTACCTGCAATGTTTCTGGCGTGGCTTCCAGTAGTTGCATAGGAAATTCTGGTTAGGCCACTTTACAGTAGCAATGGGTGGAGTGTGCACAGAGCACGCTCTGGATATTGGTGCCTAAAAATTTCATTTGGGTCCTACAACTGGGGTAGGAGCCCAATTTAAAATTTTAATAAGACTTCTGCCTGTTTTGGGCAGGAGCACTGGCCCTTGGGCAAGCCTTGGGTGACCAGTGAACAGTAGGTTTAAAATAAAATGTCATCTGCCACTGCCCCATTTTTCAGTGTGGAGGGGGGGGTTGGGCAAATGATTACCACCCTCCACCCACACCATTCCCCCCCCTCCCAATGCCTTATGCATATGCTCCCATGTGCACTTATCCAATCTTTTGATAGGCGGAACTGATGAACACTTAGGTAAGATGAGATTGATGACAAATCAAGAAGGTAGTTTATTTTTCAGAATATGTGAGACTGAACAAAAGTAGTTCCAGACATTCTTAAACATCTCTTGCGCTGTTGTGGAAAGCAGTGTACAAGAACAAGAAAAGGTGCGCTGTTGTGAATAGCAGATCGAATATTCACTTTTTGTTTAGTTTCCTCTCGGGTCAGTTCCGCTATATCTTAATTCCCAGCACAGACCAAGACTTGATTTCGCAAAGCCTCTGCTAGACCTGACTGACCCTGAACATGAGTCTTTCTCGCATTTGTTTATTCTGACTCCAGGAAGTAGAGTCTCACCGGACTACCCTGGGAGCTACTCCTGCTGTACTCGAATGAATTAGATCATGTCAACCAGAATAGGCGTGAACAATCATTGAAATGTCTAAACTAACTTTAATTGTCTGACACACTCTGGTTCAGACATCCCATCTGAATTCTAATCTGCATGTCCAGCCCCGTTGTCCTGTGAATTTAACTGTCAACCGGGAGGGATTATGGAGTGTCCTCCTCAAATTCGGCTGCCCTCAAAAGTTTGTCACCATCCTCCGCCTGCTTCATGACAACATTCAAGCAGTGATCCTGACCAACGGTTTCACCACAGACCCAATTCATGTACGGACCAGGGTCAAGCAAAGCTGTGTCATTGCACCAACGCCCTTCTCGATCTTCCTTGCTGCAATGCTTCATCTCGCCCTCAGTAAGTTCCCCGCTGCAGTGGAGCTAATTTACAGAACAAACGGGAAACTGTTCAACCTCCATCACTTCCAGTCCAGATCCAAGGTCGTCCCATCCTCTGTCATCGAATTACAGTATGCAGATGACGCTTGCGTCTGCGCTCACTCGGAGGTCGAACTCCAAACCATCGTCAACACCTTCACTGAAGCGTACGAGAACATGGGCCTTACACTAAACATCCGTTAAACAAAGGCCCTCGACCAACCTGCCCCTGCCACACAGTGCTGCCCCCCCGATTATCAAAATCCATGACAAGGCCTTCGACAACGCGGACCACTTTCCATACCTCGGGAGCCTACTGTCAACAAGGGCAGACGTCGATGACGAAGTCCAACACCGCCTTCAATTTGCCAGTGCAGCCTTCGGTCGCCTGAGGAAGAGAGTGCTTGAAGACCAGGACCTCCAACCCGGCACCAAGCTCATGGTCTACAGAGCAGTAGTGATACCCGCCCTGCTGTATGCTTCAGAGACATGGACCATGTACAGCAGGCACCTCAAAGCACTGGAGAGGTACCACCAACGCTGCCTCCGCAAGATCCTGCAAATCCATTGGCAGGATAGGCGCGCCAACGTCCGTGTTCTCGTTCAGGCCAACATCCCCAGCATCAAAGCTTTGACCACGCTCAATCAGCTCCGATGGACGGGTCACATAGTCCGCATGCCTAATACGAGACTCCCAAAACAAGCGCTCTACTCGGAGCTCCGACAAGGCAAGAGAGCCCCAGGTGGGCAGAGAAAATGCTTCAAGAACACCCTCAAAGCCTCCTTGAAAAAGTGCAACATCCCCACCGACACCTGGGAATCCCTGGCCCAAGACCGCACAAAGTAGAGGAGAAGCATCCGGGAAGGCGCTGAACACCTCGAGTCTCTTCGCCGGGAGCAAGCGGAAGCCAGGCGCAAACAGCGGAAGGAGCGCACGTCAACCCAAGCACCCCACCCACCCGTCCCTTCAACCACCGTCTGCCCCACCTGTGACAGAGACTGTAGGACCCGCATTGGACTCATCAGTCACCTGAGAACTCATTTTTAATGTGGAAGCAAGTCATCCTCGGTTCCGAGGGACTGCCTAAGAAGGAAGGAGGTTCAGACACCCCATCTGAATTCTAATCTGCATGTCCAGCCCTGTTTCCTGTGAATTTACCACCTTGTGAGCTAGGTTTAACTCAATAATACAATTTTTAGCAGAGATGACACCAATGTCCTGCTGTGGCAGTATAGTCAGAAATCCCCAAAAATGACGCGTATCAAACCTCAATAAGAACCACACTGCCCCGATCCATTTCTACCTTGCTAATAATAGTTGTTGTGAAGCTGTCAGTAATACAAATGTATCTTTGTATTATTTGTAATTCATTGATTGTAACATTTTCTTTCTAATTTAGATAGTTAAACTACCACAAAAAGTACATCATGATCATTAATCTGATGTTTGGATAGGGAGAACACTAATCTTTTATTTATGGAACATAAATAAAATCTACAACTAAGTGAATCTACAGCTACGGGAAAAATGTGCTAATTTTTAATACGTTTTTGAATTTTTCCAATACTAGTTTGAACAAAATAATGAGACTGTTTTGCATTTTGTAAGGACGCTATTATAGTTTGATTGTGTTATGGATCTGTTTTACTTTTTAAGTATTGAGTGGGTATTAAACACCCCTATAGGAAAATTCATGGACAATAGCAGTTTGTAATGGCCACAACTAGGCTTTTACGAAGCATCTTTTGTGCACTGGTGACAAATTATATTATGACCTGGTATAAAGTTGTTGACAGCAGTATACTGTTATAAGTCAGGCATCACTATGTGTGAAATTCTGCTGGAAAGTCCAAAAGAAAGATTTTTTCTTTTTGTGGTCCTTCTGCCTTTAAGAGCAAACTGTATCAGATAAATGATCACATAAACCAATCTGAGGTTTCTTTCAAACTGCAGAGGTTTTGATTTTTAACAGCTGTGTTAGGTCTTTAATCATATATTATCTTTTAGAGCCGTTTCCGAGCATATGTTAATTGGCTCCTTTCTGTGACAAATTATGAACACTTACTTTGATGAGGTTCAACTGTGATCATGTTGGAGTCGAGTAAGAAGACTTTTCAGTCCCTGCTGGTTCCCCAAACCACTACAAACAGCTGCACGTCACTGTAGTGCTGAGTAATGACAGGATTTGGGCTGATCTGATTTATGTACAGATTTTCCACAGGATATCTCCAGCTTTTTAGTATTAGAATCGTGGATCTCTTTTGTCTTTTATGCAGAATGTGGTCAAATGCTGGCATAGGTTTTAAAGTCCATCTGTAAACCAAGACAATTGTTCTATACTTCCTCTACCACACCGTCACTTGTTCGGATTATAGTCAGAATAGTTGGTGAATACAGATGATTTTTGCATTACTGATTATTTTCTTTCATAGCCATTTATGAGCTCTCCTTAACTTTATTTTTTACAATGTTTTAGGAAAGTTTGCCTTTTTCTTTTTGTGATGTCCATGTCAATTACTAGTAAATTCCCCATGGCATTGCTTGTAGATTGCTGGGCACTGGGAAATGAATGATTTACTAAACCCAGGCCATGTCTGCCTATTCCACTGATTCAGGTGGAAGTAAAAAATCCCATGACACTATTTGAAGAACAACAGGGATTTCTTCTGGCCAGCATTCCTCCCTCAACCAATACCACAAAAAAAACCCCAGATAGATTCATAGAAATTTATGACACAGAAGGAGGCCATTCGGTCCATGGTATCTGTGCTGGCCGTAAAGGGCTATCCAACCTAACCCATTTTCCAGCACTTGGTCCATAGCCTTGTAGGTTACAGCACTTCAAGTGCATATCCAAGTACTTTTTAAATGCAATGAGGGTTTCTGCCTCTACCACCCTTTCAGGCAGTGAGTTCCAGACCCCTGCCACCCTCTGGGTAAAAAAAGTTGTCCTCAACTCCCCTCTAATCCTTCTATCAATTATTTTAAATCTGTGCCCCTAGTTATTGAACTCTTTGCTAAGGGAAATAGGTCCTTCCTATCCACTCTAGCTAGGCCCCTCTCAATTTTATATGCCTCAATTAAATCTCCCCTCGGCCTCCTCTGTTCCAAAGAGAACAACCCCAGCCTATCCAATCTTTCATCATTGCTAAAATTCTCCAGTCCTGGCAACGTCCTCATAAATCTCCTCTGTACCCTCTCTAGTACAATCACATCTTTCCTGTAGTGTGGTGACCAGAACTGCACGCAGTACTCTAGCTGAGGCCTAACTAGTGTTTTATACAGTTGAAGCATAACCCCCCCTGCTCTTGTATTCTATGCCATGGCTAATAAAGGCAAGCATTCCGTATGCCTTCTTAACCACCTTATCTGCCTGTCCTGCTACCTTCAGGGATCTGTGGACATGCACTCCAAGGTCCCTTTGTTCCTCTACACTTCTTAATATCCTACCATTTATTGTGTATTCCCTTGTCTTGTTAGCTCTTCCCAAATGCTTTACCTCACACTTCTCTGGATTGAATTCCATTTGCCACTTTTCTGCCCACCTGACCAGTCCATTGATCTCTTTCTGCAGTCTACAGCTTTCTTCCTCACTATCAACTACACGGCCAATTTTTGTATCATCTGGTAATTCATCTCGTTGCTGTTTGTGGCATCTTGCTGTGTGCAGAATGGCTTATAGAACAACAGGAACTGCACTTCAAAAGTAATGCATTGAATGTGAATCACTTTGGCATGCCTGGAGATATAAGGCTCTAAAGAAATGCAAGTTCATTCTTTGTAGGTACTGGAAATGATAGAGTGTGTGTTTCTAAAGCATTTGTAAAAAACTAAATCTAATATATTATACACCCATCATCATTAAATATAGTTTCTTCATATTTCAGTAAAGTATGATACATGCAGGAATATTATGTATTCAGTCAAACAAATTGTGTTTTTTTTAATTAAACCCTCTCTTCATGTTAGCCTTGGCTAGTACTTTTGCTTCTGCCTAGAAGGTTGTGGGTTCCAGTCCAGGACTTGAGCATAAGAACATAAGAAATAGGAGCAGGAGTAGGCCATTTGGCCCTTCGAGCCTGCTCCGCCATTCAATAAGATCATGGCTGATCTTCTACCTCATCTCCACTTTCCTGCACTATCCCCATATCCATGATTCCCTTAATATTCAAAAATCTCTCTATCTCTGTCTTGAATATACTTCACAGCCCTCCTGGGGTAGAGAATTCCAAAGATTCACCACCCTCGGAGTGAAGAAATCTCTCCTCATCTCAGTTCTAAATGGCCGACTCCTTATTCTGAGACTGTGACCCCTAGTTCTAGACTCCCCAGCCAGTGGAAACAGCCTCTCTGCATCTACCCTGTCAAGTCCTGTAAGAATTTTGTATGTTCCAATGAGATCACCTCGCATTCTTCTAAACTCTAGAGAATATAGGCCTAGTCTACTCAATCTCTGCTCATAGGACAATCCCCCCATCCCAGGAACCAGTTTGGTGGACCTTCGTGCACTCCCTCTGTGGCAAGTATATCCTTCCTTAGATAAGGAGACCAAAACTGTACACAATACTCCAGGTGTGGTTATCTTTCAATTAGCCTCCGCTTGAATTCCAAAACTGTAACCGGATCAATCCTGCTTAAGTGTTTTTTGTAGTAGGACTGAATTCCAGTGAAAAAAAATCGGGTTTTGCTTTTAGGATCGTTATAAACATCGTTCATTATAATGAAGTTAGCTTGTTCTTCATTGCTGCAAAGCATTTTGAGATGTCCTGGGAACGATGTGAAAGTTGTTATATAAATACATAGCTTTATTTCTTAGTAGCTTCTATTAAAAATTGCAGCTTTTGATAGTGTTAGAAACTATTTGTAAATATAAAAGATGTTTCACAATCATTTTGGCCACCATCATCGTGGTAAAATTGGTGATGAGAACTAAAGAAATGAATCCAGCAGCAAATCTCAAAATAGGAAAGTTCAGAAACAAAGCCAAATGGAAGACTCCATATAAACATAAAAAAATAGAGATGACTGGAAAGATGATTAGTGTTGAAGACTAATCTACTTCTGGGGTTCAGATAACATTGATAAACAGCTTAACAAGGGTACAAGGTGTTCAGAAAAGGTGGGGTTGCAGTGCTGATTAAGGAAGACATTGTAGTGTTGGAAAGGGAGGATGTTCTTGAGGGGACAAGGACAGAACCCATTTGGTTAGAGTTGAGGAGCAAAAAGGGTCTGATCACACTATTGGGGGTATAGTTGAGAGGGAGGTAGAGGAGCAAATCTGCAGGGAAATTGCAGAGATATGCAAGAGCTATAGAGTGGTGATATTGGGGAACTTTAATTACCCAAATATCGATTGGGATAATACTAGGGTAAAGGGAAAGGAGGGGAAATAATTTCTGAAATGTGTTCAGGAGAATTTCCTTGACCAGTATGTTCTTGGCCCAACTAGGAAGGAGGCATTGCTGGATCTGGTGCTGGGGAATGAGATGGGCCAGGTCGACCAAGTGTCTGTGGGAGAACACTTGGGTACGAGTGATCATCGTACCATAAGATTTAGATTAGCACTGGAGAGGAGCAAGGAACAATCTAGAGTGGAACTTCTAAACTGGAATAGGGCTAACTTCAATGGGATGCGAAAGAGTCTAGCCAGGGTAAAATGGAACCAAAGACTGACAGGAAAAACTGTAACAGAACAATGGGTGATCTTTAAGGAGGAGATTTTCCAAGTACAGGCTAGGTACATTCCAACAAGAGGGAAGGGTAAGGGAACCAAAGCAAGGGCTCCTTGGATGACGAGGGAGACTGAGAAGATGATGAAACAAAAAAAGAGGGTGTATAATGAAAGTCAGGTGAATTCTTCAAGGGAGAACCAGACCAAATACAATAAGTTGAGGGAAAATGAAGATGAAAATAAGATTGGCAAAGAGAGAATATGAGAGTAGAATGGTGGTTAACATAAAAGGGAACCCTAAAATCTTCTTCTGGCATGTAAACAGTAAGTGGGTAGTAAGAGGCGGGGTGGGGCCTATTAGGGACAAAGAAGGTGATATATGCTTAGAGGCGCAGGGCAAGGCTAGAATACTCAATGAGTACTTTGTATCGGTGTTTACTTGGGAGGTGGATGCTGACAAAATATTGGCTGAAGTGGAAAAGGTAGAAGCAATGGAAGGGGTGAAAATTGATAGACAGCATGTACTAGAAAGACTGGGTATGTTCAGAGTGGACAAGTCGCCTGGTCCAGATGGCTTGCATCCCAGGTTGCTAAGCAAATTGGGGGAGGAGATAGCAGAAGGGCTTGCCATAATTTTCCAATCTTCCCTAGATGCGGGGAAGGTGCCTGAGGATTGGAAAGTGACAAATGTGACACCATTGTTCAAGAAAGGGTGTAAGGACAATCCTAGTAACTACAGGCCGGTCAGTTTAACATCAGTGGTGGGTAAAGTTTTAGGAACAATAATCAAGGAAAAAATTAACAAGCACATGGAGAGGTTTAAGCTAATTAAGGAGAGCCAACACGGATTTGTAAAAGGCAAACCGTGTTTGACTAATCTAATTGATTTTTTTTGATGAAGTAACAGGGATGAATGATGAAGGGAATGCAGTGGATGTTGTCTACATGGATTTTCGGAAGGCATTTGACAAAGTACCACATAGAAGGCTGGTTAACAAAATTGAGGCTCATGGAATAGGTGGGTCAGTGGCAGCTTGGATAAGGAATTAGCTTAAGGACAGAAAACAGCAAGTTATGGTAAATGGCTGTTTTTCAGACTGGAGGATGGTAGACAGTGGTGTTCCCCAAGGTTCAGTGCTGGGGCCACTGCTTCTTTTGATATATATAAATGACCTGGATATTGGAATACAGAGTAGAATTTCTAAATTTGCTGATGACACCAAACTTGGGGGTGTGGCAAACAGTGAGGATGATACCAATTGACTGCAACAGGACATAGAAAGGCTTGCAGAATGGGCAGACAAATGGCAGATGGAATTTAATACAGAGAAGTGTGAGGTGATGCATTTTGGCAGAAGGAACAGGGAGAGGCAATATTCACTTAATGGCACAGTTTTAAAGAGTGTGCAGGGACAGAGGGACCTGGGAGTTAGTGTGCATAGGTCTCTGAAAGTGGCGGGACATATTGAGAGAGTGGTTAGCAAAGCATATGGGATCTTGGGCTTCATAAATAGAGGTATTGAGTACAAAAGTAGAGAAGTTATGCTGAATCTTTATAAAGTGCTGGTTAGGCCACAACTGGAGTATTGCCTCCAGTTCTGGTCACCACACTTTAGGAAGGATGTGAAGGCACTTGAGAGGGTGCAGAGGAGATTTACCAGAATGGTTCCGGGGATGGGGGATCTTAGCTACAAGGACAGGTTGGAGAAGCTGGATTTGTTTTCATTGGAGCAAAGGAGGTTGAGGGGTGATTTGATAGAGGTGTACAAGATTATGATGGGTTTGGATAGGCTAGACGGGGAAAGGCTGTTCCCACTAGTTGATGGTACAAGGACTAGGGGACACAGATTTAAGGTTTTAGGCAAGAGATACAGGAGGGATGTGAGGAAAAACTTTTTTACACAGCGAGTGGTGAGGACCTGGAGCTCGCTGCCGACGGAAGTGCTGGAAGCGGAGACACTCAATGTTTTCAAGGGGAGATTGGGTAGGCACTTGAGGGAAATAAACTTGCAGGGCTACTACGGGGATAGAGTGGGGGAATGAGACTGACTGGATTGCTCTACAGAGAGCCGGCACGGACTCGATGGGCCGAATGGCCTCCTTCTGTGCCATTATGACTCTATGACATAACCCTCCAGAATGTTGCTCTCAGCCACCTATTATTCTCCAATGATTCTTATTCGTGTCAATTATTCTACTTGGGAAATTTTAACGTAAAACATGTAGATAGTGTAAAAATAAAATTGGAACTTAGGGATGGGTTGATTTATCATTGATTCACATTGACTTTTTTTAACTTTTATCTGAATGATTCATAGTTTTCAGTTCCTCTATACCAACTTGGTTTAACTTGCACTGTTAGACCACGATTAATGTCTGTGTTGCTTTTAACCACTATTGCAAAATGCAAAGCATGCAGATTGGCAAGGCTTATTAGTTTCTTCACCCCAAGATTAGCAGAACTGGTATTTGTAGTGTTCACATTTTCAACATACAAATCTGAAATAACATGCACTTTGGTACTAATAAATCATGAAACCGTAATTAAAATATGGTTGAATATGATGTATATAAAATCAGTAGCAGAAAGTTTGGACGTTGTTAGTATCAACAATTTGCAGGATTCTTTGCTCACAAAAATCAATCCAGGATGAGCTAAAGTGGTTGATCTCCACAGCAATGTACTTTCCTATTCCATTCCTATAATCCTTCTGTGTATCTTCATGAATGGCTTCTCCTCCCATTCTTGCAGTTACTGGTGATATTGCCCAGAGAGCAATATCACCTTAATATTGGTGATAAGGTCCTTGATAAGCAATAAGGTCCTTTTCTTATTTTTTATCGACATATAATCCCTCGTCAAAATCCTGCACAAGAATGGGAACAACTTTCACATGTCTAACAACATCTAAATCTTCCTTTCTATGATAACCATTGGCTGTTAATATTCTAGACTGTGTCTAATATCAAGTCATGGATATGCTGAAATTTCCTTTAGCTCAATGATAGTAAAAGCAAAGCCATTCTATATGGTCCATACCAGTGCCTGTGTCTCTTTGGCTGCCCACTCAGGCTGAACCAGTTGGTCTCCAGTGCAGAATCTTCTGCTTGACTTTAAGCTGAACTTCTTGTACTATGTATGGTCGGTCAATCAGTTATCAAGATTATATTTTTTTTACCTCCAGAACATTGCCGACTTGTGCTTCCGTGTCACTCCCTGTTGTTGAAATCTCATTTCATATTTCTATTACCTCAAAATTGATTTGTCAAATGCTTTCATTGGCTTCCCTCCTGTATCCATCACTAATATAAGAATATAAGAATTAGGAGCAGGAATAGGCCATATGGCCCCTCGAGCCTGCGCCGCCATTCAATAAGATCATGGCTGATCTTCGACCTCAACTCCACTATCCCGCCTGACCTCCATATCCCTTGATTCACCGAGAGTCTAAAAATCTATCTATCCCAGCCTTGAATTCCAAAGATTCACAACCCTTTGAGTGAAGAAATTCCTCCTTATTCCTCCGTCTTAGAAGGCCGACCCCTTATCCTGAGACTATGCCCCCTAGTTCTAGACTCTCCAGCCAGGGGAAACAACCTCTCAGCGTTTACTCTGTCAGTCCCCCTCAGAATCTTGCATGTTTCAATGAGATCACCTCGCATTCTTCTAAACTCCAGAGAGTATAGGCCCAAACTACTCAATCTCTCCTCAAAGGACAACCCTCTCATCCCAGGGATCAATCCAGTGAATTTTTGTTGCACTGCCTCTAAGGCAAGCATATCCTTCCTTAGATAATGAGATTAAAACTGTGCACAGTACTCCATGTGTGGTCTCACCAAAGCCCTGTACAATTGTAGAAAGACTACCTTAAGCTTGTACTCCAACCCCCTTGCAATAAAGGCCAACATACCATTTGCCTTCCTAATTACTTGCTGTACCTGCATGCTGACTAAGTTAATCCAGAGCTCTGCAGCCCAAGTTCTCTCTCGAATAAAGTATCCTACATGCCCACTCTCCATGCCATGTCCCACTGGCTTCTTGCTCCCCAGCTTATCAACTGCAAGGTCTATATAAATATTTTCAAATTCCTCAAGTCTTGCTATACCATATCTGAGGGATCTTGTCTAATCATTTGTCCCATTTCACACCCTATGCTCCTGTGACTATGGATTAAGGTTCATTCCCCGCTCCCTCAGCTCCACCTCAAAACCCATTTTTTCAGTCACTACAAGCTGCTCTTTAGAACGTTCTCTCAACAGCACATTTACTTGCTATCTTTGTGCTTTCTTTGAAAAGCCCCTTAAAATATGGCTTTCTATGTGTTTTTGGATCCCTTTAATCTGTCCACTCTTCTTGTTGGTGTCTCCTTTCCCCTTGTATAGCACTCAGAGAGATTCTTTTACATGACGTCACTATGAAAGTGCGAAGTTATTGTTCTTTGTTAAAGAAAAGAGTATAGAGTCAACCCTTCATGCATAACATTCTGTGTTGTAGTAATGATATAGTTCATACAATTTAAGAGGCATTAAGGGAATTTAAGGAATGTTCAGAACAGTTATTCTTGAGGTAATGCTGTATTTTCTAATCGGATTGATTCCAGGTACTTGAAGCTCCCACACTACTTCATACCATGAAAATGTTTTGCCTTTGTAATAGCACCAACAATTTATATCTCTTAAGGTAACAAACAAACTTAACAATGGTGTCTACCTGATGGACTTGCTAAAGTTGTCAGATGGCAGTCATTCACACAAAATAATGACTGATACTATGATGTTATATGAGAGGTGAAATTTCTCAGCTCTTTTGTAGCCTAACTAAGAGAATGGATGGGTATCAGTGTTTTAGCATGTTTTTACAGCTGATGACTTGATTGTTCTGACATACTCTCAACTTTATGATTTTCTGTTATAAAATCAGATTGTGAAAATATAGTACATTAATTTGCATTTTACCAGCAGTAACCAAATGAGGCCCGGCCTTCAAAATGGCTCAGGCCTCACAGCACAGACATTTGGCAGGTGGCGCGAGCACTCCACCTACCGCCTGCTCCAAGTCTGCCCAAAATTAAAATCATCCTCCAACTTGAAAATTTCTCTCTACCCATTACGTGATCGACTGAGAACTGCAGGATGTCAGTTTAACATTACAGTCTAATTATTCAGCTCAAACTGGTTACATTACACAGACAACATTCCCAAGATCCCACAAATTTGTACTGAAGTATTCCAAAGAGTATTGGATCATCTATGTCAATACTTATCTTTTTGATCGTCAGTCTAATTCTTAACCAGATAATTGGCCAGCTTCTTATTGAAGGAGTTAATCAGCAGAGCACTAATTGCTTTAGATGGGTGTCTATATTACTGGGCTGGCAATGTGGTTCCGATACAGTGACACTGAGACCACTGCTCCCTAGGCTCTTCTTGCACTTGTGCAGAAATGAGCTGACCTCGCACAATAATGAGAGGTCAGCTCATTTTAATGTTTTAGTGGAACTCCCGATGCACAATGCATGACGTGCTCTGAACATTACGGGGGAATGGAATGTCAGGTTCCAGCAGCAGTGAAGGACAGATGGATGCTTGTGGAGAGTCAAAACATGTTTATTGGTGGGGCACAAAATCTCCATTTCCATTCTAGCTTTGCTGATGGACAGTGGTCCACTGTGTTTACAAGCTTTTGTACCAATCTAGATGACCTTGTATTTAGCCAGAAGCCAGAGCAAAATAAGGGTAGCCCTACGTAAAGAAACGTGCCACCCTGGATCAATTTTTTTCCCTCCTTTTTATAGGCATTCCCTGAAATGCTCATTCCAAATGGTTGCTGTGTGTGTGTGGAGCACCATTCTGGTTTATGAGGGAGCCCCCAATTTAAATATTTTCTGGTGCCTTAATAAGCCATGCGCACAATAGGCCTCGTGCCAGATAATACAGGGCAATTCTGCATGTAGGCCGCAACCCAAACTTAAATTGTGACAAGCTCTCAAGTTGAAAAAGAAATTAACAGCATATAGGCCACACACCCAACTTAAACTTTTTATTGCTTTTTAAAGGTGTAGCTTATATAGGCATTAATATGATAACACTCCATGGGGTCATTTTCTTCTAATCTCTATTTTCATTCCTAATGTTCTTTAGCTCTGCAATCATAGTGTAACTTAAATAGCATGTTCACATCTATATTATCCATATCTACCAGACTTTGATCTTGTGTGCTCTTCATCTTCTGTGCAAAATTATCCTTGTCAGTCCTCTGTGTACTTTCTCCAAGTCATTAATGGCCTTGAATGAGTAATGCTCAAAATTGCACATAGGTTTCAAATAAGGCCTACCAGTGGCTTATTTTATGACTTTTGACATAATTGCATTCCCTCAAGAATGATCTGAGTTCCTATTACCAAAACTCTGATGCTTCTATCCCTTTCTACACCAAGTCCCGCTCATTCATCACCCATGTCTTTGCTGGCCTACATAGGCTCCCGTATCACGAGCGCCTCAAATTTAAAATTCTCACCCTCATATTTAAATTCCTTCATGGCCTTACCTCTCCCTACCTCTGTAATTTTTGTAACCTCCTTCGGACCAACAACACCTCTCTCCCGAACTCTCTTCCTCTGACTTTGGCATCTTGCGCATCCCCACTCCACACCCCGTCAGCCACCTAGAGTCCACACTCTGGAATTCCCTCCCTAAACCCCTTCGTGTCTCCACCTCCTTTTCCTCCTTTGAAATTCTCCTTAAAACCTACTTCTTCGACCAAGTATTTGGTCACACCTCCTATTTTCTCCTTTGTTGTATCATTTTCTTCATTGTACCTCTGTGAAGCGGCTTGGGATTTTTGTTCCATTAAAGGCGATGCACAAGTGCAAGTTGTTGCTGTTAATAACGGCCTTAAATTGACTGAATACTGCGCCTGCCATTCCTTGGCCCCATCATTTAATTTTCACACATCTTTAAAATGTTGTCAAATCCCTCTTAGACTAACCTAGATCATAGCTTAGTACCATCTGCAAAGTTTGTGCTACCCAGAGCAAACCCATGTTGGATTCCACTTGATCTCCTTCCTCTTTAAAGAGAGACACTGATTTGAAGCTTTAATATATCAAAAGTGGTCATTAAAATTGAAGAGTGCGATATGATATACAGCCAAGAAGATTGACAGTTTATATTCCATAAGTCGTTTATGCATGTCTGCAACCTGTTTCAGACTTCTGATCATGCAATATTCTGTTTATGCAAAATGTTTAATTCTTACATTTAAAAAAAATTGACTGCTGCACATTATTTTAGCCTTAGCTGCTACACAACTTGAGTGTAGGTTGAGTATTACAATGTTGGGTTTATATAGTGCCTCACAGCTGTTGGTGGCAGTGCCCTTATTTCATGGTTTGACCTTGCACTTTTAAAGTCTTGATAACAGGAGGCCAAACCCCAGGGAATTGAAGTTACAACAGCCTAATGAAGAAACTGCTAACATTTTGTGGTAACTTGCTGGAGTGTGTATTTGAGAATGAGCTGGTAAAACATTAAAGAAGTAGAATGAAATGGGAGTGTTTTTGAAAAGTTTTTTGATTCTGAATTCCCTAGTTTCGTAGCGACAGTGGGCAGCAACCTTAAAATAGGTTCTGACGAAAGGGCATCGAAATGAAACATTAACTCTGTTTCTCTCTCCACAGATGCTGCCTGACCTGCTGAGTATATCCAGCATTTTCTGTTTTTATTTCAGATTTCCAACACCGGAGTTCTTCCAGAGTATTTTGCTTTTGTCCTGTAGTGTTCGCGTATCAATAACACACGGACTGCAGGAGAACGGTAATAACAGGTGTTTACTGAACAGAGGGTATGCTGGAACTGAAAGTACAGAAGCCTGCTACGGCTTTATATACAGGGGTGGTCACTGCCGGTACTACAGTATAAAAGCAGTTCTCTCTTAAAGGTACATACACAACAATTCCTCCCCTTTTAGATAAACAGTACATAACATTCATTTAACAATTGAATAATAACTAATTACAATTACAATTTTCTTTGTACTATATACATCAGCTGAAAGTAATCATTTATAAATTCAGTCTTTGAGGAGGCTTCCTGATCCTGTCTGGATAGCGCCTTTCTCGAGTATCCTGTTCTTGCGGCGGAGTCGATTCTGGCTCATTGTCATTGGTTGGTTCGTCAGCTTCCAATACCACTGATTCTGAGGTAGACGCAATCTGTACTTCGGGTTAATCACCAGGTGCGCATGCTCGTGGTATGGGTTTGACTTGTTCCTGTGACTCTAGAATCTGGTCAGCATGGCGTCTCACGATGCTCTCTCCAACGTCCACTGTGTACATTAGTGGTCCCTGCCGTGTGCATATCGTTCCTGGCTGCCATTTTTCTGTTCGGTAGTCACGGGCCAAGACTGGTTGCCCTATCTTGAAGCTCCTGGTTGGCTTTTCATTGATGTGCTGGAATTGCTTATTCTCAACATCTCGTCTTATGTTTGGTTTGAGCAAGTTCAGGCGACATCTTAACCCGCAGTTAAAGAACATCATGGCTGGAGCTTGGTTGGTGACTGCATGTGTCGCATTTCGGTAAGCAAACAAGAAATTATCCACCTTGTGTTGCAGTGGTATGTTGTCATTATACATCGCCTTTATTGCTTTTTTAAAGGTTTGAACAAACCTCTCAGCCAATCCATTTGTGGCTGGATGATATGGGGCGGATGTGTAATGCTTTACCCCATTATTCCTCAAAATCCTCCGGAAATCCTCGGACACAAACTGTGGTCCATTGTCGGAGCAAATCTGTTCTGGCAAGCCATTCCTGGCAAAGATGGTCCGTAGGACTGCAATAGTTTTCTCTGTGGTGGTGGAGGACATTTTGATGACCTCTGGCCATTTCGAATGTGCATCCACGGCGATTAAAAACATTGATTTTGCTGGTCCATTTATGCACTCAATGTGTACCCGTTGCCATGGAGATGAGGGCCACTCCCATGGGTGTACCGGGGCCTGTGGTGGAGCGTTTTGGACTTTCTGGCATCCTGTGCATCGCTTGGTCATTTCCTCGATTTCTTTATCGATTCCCGGCCACCACACAAACGGCCTGGCTAGGCTCTTCATTTTTACCCCTCCCAGATGACCCTCATGAAGCTCATTGAGCACTCTTTCTCTCAACTTGGGTGGAATTACCACTCTGGATCCACACATCAAGGTCCCCCGACACATTGCCAGCTGTTCTCTCCTTGGCGAGAATGCTGGCAACAGTGAGTCGCCATGTGCTGGCCATCCCTTCACCGTCAAATCATATACCCGAGAGAGTGTCGGGTCATTTCGGGTTTCCTTCTCTATATTTGAGTTTGTAACAGGTAGACATTCGACTATGGCTGAATGGAATGTCTCAACAGGGTCCACTGCAGGTGCTTCCTCCACCGTAGGCAGCGGCAGGCGCGACAGCCCATCAGCGTTTCCATGCTGTTTCGTGCCCTTATACTCTGTTGTATTGATGTGCCCCTAGAAAAAGGGACCATCTTTGCAGCCGTTGCGCCGTCATCACTGGAACGCCCTTATTTGGGTTAAAAATGGAGAGAAGAGGCTGGTGATCAGTCAGTAAGGTGAATTTCTGCCCGTGCAGATAGTGATTAAACTTCTTCACCCCCCACACCAGGCTGAGGGCCTCCCTGTCAATCTGGGCATAGTTACGCTCGGCTGAAGTTAACGAGCGTGACGCAAAGGCTATTGGCCGCTCTGAACCATCAAGGAATTTGTGCGACAGCACTGCTCCAATGCCGTAGGGAGACGCATCACATGCCAACCGAATCGGTAGTGATGGATTGTAGTGGGCCAATACTTCTTTTGAAGTGATTAGGCATTTACATTTCTGAAAGGCACGCTTACACTCCTCACTCCATTTCCATGCTACTCCAGTTTGCGGCAGGGCGTTCAGCGGGTGCAGAATTGTAGACAAATTTGGCAAGAAATTATGGTAGTAGTTCACCAACTCGAGGAACGACCTCAGTTGTGACACATTTTCCGGTGCTGGAGCTTTGACTACTGCCTCAATCTTGTCTGGGGACTTATGTAACCCCTCTTCATCAATCACGTGGCCACAATACGAGATTTGTTTCCTGAAAAACTCGCATTCGGAGCGGTTGGCTCGTAGCCCATATTCTTGTAATCTAGTGAGCACCTGCTCCAGGTTGGCAAGGTGTTCACTGTCATTTCCGCCCGTAACCAGGATGTCATCCAAATAACACTGGGTCCCCAAAATCCCTTGCAGGACTTGTTCCATCGCTCTCTGCCAAATTGCCAGAGCTGATGCTACCCCGAATACCAGTCGGTTGTACTGGTAAAGACCTTTGTGAGTGTTTATCGTGAGGTATTTTCTGGATGATTCATCTACCTCCATTTGTAGATACGCTTGGGCCAGATCAATCTTCGTAAAGCGTTTCCCTCCAGATAGTGAGGCGAAAATATCTTCTATCCGTGGAAGTGGATATTGTACTGTGTGCAGGACTGGGTTCACATTTACCTTGAAGTCCCCACAGATGCGAACCTTCTTCGGTTCCCCAGGCGTGCTGCTCAATGATTTCTTCATTACAGGAACGATGGGTGTGGCCCACTCGCTCCAGTCCACCTTGGACAGCACACCCGCACGCTCCAGACTCTCCAGCTCTGCTTCGACGGCTGGGCGGATCGCATACAGTACGGTCTGGCCTTAAAACATTTTGGGTTTGCTTTATCTTCAATTTTTATCGTTGCCGTTACGCCTTTTAGAGTCCCAAGTCCTTGCTGGAACACCTCTTTCGCGTCAGTTAGAATTTTTGACAGTCGTCCAGGTGTGGCGTCATCATCCTTTTTGTCAGCCACAGCTAGCGCCTGAATGGAATGCCAATCCAATTGTATTTTTTGGATCCATTCACGTCCCAATAATGGTGGTCCTCCATCTTGTAGTATATATAGATACAGTTCCTGTGTTTCCTTGCCGTGGTATTTAACAGGCACCCTTATTTTTCCTCTGGGGTAGACTTTTTGCCCCGTATATATCTTCAAGACAATGGACGTATCCTTCAAGGGAATGTGTGAGAATAGCCACTCGTAGTCTCGTTGATTCATGACTGTTAGGGCTGATCCTGTGTCCAATTCCATCTTTACTTGGGACCCTGCTATCATGAGGGTGACCCAAATGGTTTGGTGATCCTCCTTTGCGATCACGTTGTGTAACTTTAGACAACTTAGTCTCCTGCTCCCGGAGTCATTATCACTCTTCTGGTCTTCTGAACTACTGTCTGTCATCTTTTGTACTTTCTTGTACTTTTCCTTAGTAGTTCTTTTAGTGTTGGTTTTCTTTCCCGACCTGCAGACTCGTGCTATGTGTCCCACTTTTCCACATTGCCTGCATACTTTGTCCTTAGCCCAGCAATCCTTCTGGTCATGGTTTGTTCTGCCGCAGCGATAGCACTTTTCTGCTCCATATGCCATTTCATTGGTGCTATATTCTTGCGGTTTCTGTTGTATTTCCGCAGCTCCCCGTGCTGCTGCTTCATAGGATACTGCAATGCTGAAAGCCTTTTCTAGCGTAAGGTCCTTTTCCGAAAGTAGTCGTTTCTGGGTTCCTTCACTCTGGAGCCTGCAGACAAACTTATCCCTTAAGGTATTTGCCAGTCCTGCTCCGAACTGGCAGTGCTTCGATAACTTGCGTAGTTCCGTAAGATAGTCAGCATTACTCTCATCTTTGTGCTGGTTTCTTTTATGGAACTTGAATCTTTCTGCTATCAGCAGCGGTGTAGGGTTTAGATGTTCCTGTAAGATATTGACAATCTCTTCAAAGCTTTTCTCCATTGGTTTAGCTGGGGTAATTAAATTCCGCAATAGGCCGTACGTTCTCGCGCCCATCAAATTTAATAATACCGACGCCTTCTTTTCATCGGCCACCCCATTTGCCTTTCAGTACACTTCAATTCTTTCCACATACGTGGTCCAGTCTTCTATTTCGTTGTCAAAAGCAGTGATACTGCCACTCTTTGGCATCTTGGGTGGTTTAAAATGGCGCCTCCCGCGCTTTTCCTTCTTCCCCAATGGATTAAAATGGCGCCTCCCGCGCTTTTTCTTCTTCCCCTTGCTGCCAAAGCTGCTCCTAGTGTTCTAAATAGTAATGGCGGAGCCCCGCGGCTTCGGCGCGTCTCTCTTTTGTTCGTTAAATTCCTTAGTTTTATTCTTCTTCGCCGCTGTCCACTGCGCGTCTCTTTTCCTTCCCGACGACGTTGCACGGCCCCCTTGCAGAGCCGCTCGATCGAGCTCAAGCCCGCCGCCGTCCGGAAGGGTCAGCGTACTACCTGCTACCAGCACGATTTGCTGGAACACCTTGACTGGGGAGCCAAGCCCAGCTCTCCACAGCTTCCCCTGCGATTCACTGAACTCCGATGGATCACTGGGCGGTTCCCCACGGTCGACGCCCGTTGCTCTGTCTTCGGCCTCCAAGAAGCTTCTTTTCAGAGATGGATCCCCGTGAGGTGATGCAGTACTGCAGGTGAGTTCAAACCTGCTCGTCGCCACTGTAGTGTCCGCGTATCAATAACACACGGACTGCAGGAGAACGGTAATGAGGTGTTTACTGAACAGAGGGTATGCTGGAACTGAAAGTACAGAAGCCTGCTACGGCTTTATAT
Organism: Somniosus microcephalus; assembly: GCF_052327205.1. Taxonomy (NCBI): domain Eukaryota; kingdom Metazoa; phylum Chordata; class Chondrichthyes; order Squaliformes; family Somniosidae; genus Somniosus; species Somniosus microcephalus. The sequence goes on from NC_140987.1 coordinate 200,530,461, forward strand.
ACAGGTGTGGTCACTGCCGGTACTACAGTATAAAAGCAGTTCTCTCTTAAAGGTACATACACAACATGTCCCATAATAAATTTGCTGGATTCATTAAAGCCAACAGCCCAGAAGACCCAGTGAAACAGTAGCCCACTTAACCAAATATAAAAGTAGCTTCTGTGTTCAACAGGGAAAGTGATAAGGAGGTAGACAACTAGAAGCGTCAGTAAATGCAAAGAGAGTCAGTAAGCCATAGTTGAAGTCATTATTATGGCTACATGCGTTGTATATACAGAGATCTATCATTACTGGTGGTGCCTCACATATGATGCCGACTAGATAGTGCACAGTGCACCAATTTATCTGAGTTCAACCAGCAGTGCTTCTGAAGGTATTTATCGCATCTTGCTGTTGGTCAGAACCGTTTCTATTTACACCATGTATTTTAGTTGCAAATATCATTTTTAAACTCACATTTCTATGACCTAATGAGTGTGAAGATACCCAATGTAGTATAAAAATAAGTATTAATCTTGCCACATCTATTTTATCTATTTTGAAGCACCTATTGTGTTGTAAGCCATATACTGTAGTAACATTAATGTGGTGCAGAATATGCACACTATTGTGAAGATGAACCATATTATAGAACTTCAAGCTATATTCAAAAATTACCATGAACTGCTGCAGCATGTAAATACTGATACATTTTGGCTGACAATTTAATGCTGTCAATCCAAGATTGCACTAATGTAACTCAGGGCATCAACATTGCACTGATGAACCAATAACTGCTGGAGGCATTTTGAGTCAAGCTCATTCTGATTACTATGACTTGAACTGGAGTAACCTGATTTGTGTAAAAACGTGTTTTACAGTGGTGCCAGCCAGCATGTGCTTTGGATTTACTACTTATGTTCATTGTACAGGTTTGACTTTAAAAAACCATTGATGCTAAAAAAGCCGTAGCTAAATCTGGTCTTTGTGTTCTTCACAGCTATAGAGGGCAATTTGACTTTACAGGCAGGTGTTGGGAGTTCAGAGTAAAGAGAGCCAGATGCGAACAGGAGTTGCTGCATTCTCATGAGGCTGTTTTTAATTCATCTGTGCCCCTGGGTTAGCACAAACTCACTGTGCTCTAAATCCTGGGGCTACTCGCCTAACTTGCAATTTTACCTCATTTGATAGCATGGGAAAATTCTCCTGTAACTTACCACTCAACATATGTGAGAAAATTAGAGCAGAAATTAAGGGTATAAAGGTTAGCTCCATACTTTGCTTCCTTCACACTGATTTCCACCCCCCCCCCCCCCCACCCCTGCCACTCTTTTCTTTTCCTTAGCTGATAGGGGCATCATTCTCAAGAAACATGCTCCTCAAGATTTTCAACATGATTTTTTCAATTTTTAATTGTTGGTTAATACTGAAGAACTATTTGTGGTGGACAAGATGTTGCTTATTAACACACGCCAGTGAGTAACAAACAATGCTAGTTATGCAGTGAATCAAAGCACACAGATTTAAAATTATTCAAGTACAGCAGTATCAAATAAATGATTATTTCTCCAATGGACAATGTTTCATTTGACCAGTCTAGATATGATGTATTTAATAGTTAAATAAGTGTTTTCAAAATTTATTTTAAAAGTACACAAGAATTATGAATTATATAGGACCATTCAGTTACACATGAGAGTGTCCCATAATATTTTAGTTGGGAGGCATCATAAACACTTAGGGCTGGATTCGCTAGAGAGCAGTAATTTTATTGCCCTATTTTTGCAGTGGTTTAAACTGATGGTAATAGTGACTGTCAGGTAAAACCATTTACCTGATAATGCCCATGTGGTTGGGATGGAGTTGGATAGCAGCAGAATTGCTACCTTGTGCCTGAATTTCTATCTTCTAAAGGCACGTAGAAGCAGCCTTTATTACAAACAGTGACATTCTCTGTAGTTTGATGTGGTCTTCAATTCAAGACCTCATCAAACTACAGACAATGTCACTGTTTGACAGCTTCACAGAGCTGTCAAATGATGACAATTCATCTGTCAAAAGTTTTTGACAGATGAAACGTCATACGTTGACGTTCTCTGCAACCGGCTTTCCCTTAATTGGCCTGCTAAGCCCGCTGGGCGGGCTTAACTAGGTCAATCATGGAAAAATAGCGTGGGTTGGCCAGAAGTTGATGGAGGCGGGACTAAAACTCGACAAGTGGGAGTCCCGCTTCCAAAAGCTCCCCATTGGCAAAATCACCCCCTATGTCATCAGTGGGGCAGGATCCCAGCTACATATTTAGTAATGCCATATTAAAAATTAGGTGATCAGAATAATGACTACAGAACTGAACTACCATCACCACAAAGATGTGGATTAACCACCTATAGGTTATATGTTAATCGGAGCAAATGGTATACAACCCCCAACTAAAACTAGAGAAATACCGAACAGTCTGGGTCCCCTTTCTGGCAGTCCATACAAGAATCATCTATTTTTATAAATACTTTAGTAGACCCTAGAAATGAAAAGGCAGACTGACATAAGAAGGAAGATGGGAGTACAGTACCCACTGCAGTCACTACAAAGAACACCATCTAACCAGACATCATCCGAAACAAAATAGGGAAGACCTTGAAAACCCAGCCAAAAAGTTAATTGTCTTAATATTTATTCCCAGAAGTAGTGTGAAAAAATATGCAGCCACTCAACCAATATCTATACCTATCCTTAAAAATAATCAAAGACACTTTTGTATCCATGGCCAAAAAAATCAGGAGCACTGCAAATCAGACATGCGTCATGACCTCTGCAGGGACCGGAGTTGCGACTTCAGAGCTTAAAGGCCTATGAAATAGCTGAACGTAAAAGTTGGGTAAATAAGCAATAGTTTGGCAGTATCGTTTGTGGTCTTTGGGTTGATTGTATTGCCCAGCATTTGAAATTCTGACTGCATGCATAAAGCAGCTATTGTGTTATTCTGGAATAAGGTGGTTTACGGAAATTAGCTGACAGTTTTGAATTATAGTTGAAGTTTGGGTTCAAGCCTTACTCCAGAACTGGAGCACATAATAAAGAAATACTTGCATTTATATAGCGTCTTTCATGACCGCCGACGTCTCAAAATGCTTTACAGCCAATAAAGTACTTTTGCAGTGTAGTCAATGTTGTAATGTAGGAAACGTGGCAGCCAATTTGCGCACAAGCTCCCACAAACAGCAATGTGATAATGATCAGATAATCAGTTTTAGTGATGTTGATTGAGGGATAAATATTGGCCAGGACACCAGGGATAACTCCCCTGCTCTTCATCGATATAGTGCCATGGGATCTTTTACATCCACCTGAGAGAGCAGACGGGGCCTCAGTTTAACGTCTGATCTGAAAGACGGCACCTCTGACAGTGCAGCACTCCCTCAGTACTGCACTGGAGTGAAAGCCTAGATTTTTATAATCTAGGCTGATAGTCCAGTGCAGTACTGAGGAAGTGCTATATTCAGATGCCATTTTTCAGATGATGATGATGTTAAACTGAGGCCATGTCTTTCTGTTCCATTGGTTCAGGTGGGTATTAAAGATTTTAAGGCACTATTCAAAGAAGATCAGGGCTATCTCCAGGCATTCTGGCCAACTTTACTCTTTTAACCAACATAATCAAAGAAAGTTTAACTGGTTGATGATTTCAGTTGCTGTTTGTGGGACCTTGCTGTGTGCAGATTGGCTGCCGCATTTGCCTACATAACTGCAACTGCACTTCGAAAGTAATTCATTGGCTGAGAAGCACTCCAAGACATCCTGAGGACATGTTAAGGTGTTATATAATTGCAAGTTCTTTCTCTCTCTTTTATAAAAGAAGTTAATATCTGATTTAAGCAGCAAGTTAGATAGCACATGCAAACAAGATAGTTTAGTGGATAATGCAAGCAAGTCGACTAAGCGCTTTTACTTGGCAGGTTAGGTGACATTGTGCCTTCATGTAAATTATGCCACAGAGAGTATAAAAGTACTGTGGGTGACCAATGAAGTAAAAGAGGTGATATTTCAGTGGATTTTGCACCCTGTAAGCCTTGTGGCTTAATTGGGGCCAGTTGGGAACATTTAATGATTGCTGTCAGAAGATCAAATTTAATTCGCTTTTTTGCAGAACTGCTGCAGGGTAGAGTTAAACAAATTGTCATCTGAGGTTTAAAAATGAACAAAGGTTTAATTAGGCTGATTAGGATGCTGGAAAAGTGAGATGAGGTAATCCGAGATTTAACTTTCCATGCAGAGGTTTATGATATTCTGTAGGATAATGCCCTCCTTATAAATGTCAATTTTTTAGGGAATGTTGAACAAAACAGTTGATGCCTTACATAAATGACTAACTTAAAAAAAAAACTTTACCATATACTGTATACTTGTGTATAAGGCAACCCATATATAAGTGACACACTAAAAATACCCATGATCTTCAAGACTAGATTTAACATTATAAAAACTTAAGTAAACAAAATAATCAACTTTTATGTCTGTTGTCCAACAAACATATCGGGGGGGAAAAATTTGGTTGCTTTGCGCTTCCCGTTAGCGCCCTAAGAAGGCGCTAACGGGGCGCCAAGCAACTAGCGCCCGGGTGCGGCGCCGCCAATGCCTCCCGCGAAATTCAGCAGGAGGTTAGCGGCAGCGGGAATCGATAGCACCCTGTGGTGCTGCGCCGCCAGTGATGACGTCATTGCCGTGCGCAGCGCCCTGGCCGCGATCTTCGGTAGAGCCCCCTGACTTACCGCCGGACGCTATGTCCAACAGGGTCGGGGGGCCTGCCTGCGGCCGGGGCGGCGCTAATTAAAGGCGAGGTGCTGGGCGGCCATTTTTGTTGCTGGCTGCCTGCCATCACCTGCCCCCATTGCCATGCCCGGCCTCCTGAGCAGCCCCCCCCGTGGAGTGCCGGCTGCGCTCTGAGCCCGGCACTTCTCTTGAGTGCCGGGCTCTTTTGCCGGCACTCCAATCCCTGGTGGCCCAGCTGGGCCCCGGGTCGTGCTGCGCAAGGCCCCTCCATCTTCAGAAGGGGAGGAAGACCTGCAGTACCACAGCGCGATGTGTCGCTGTGGCACGTAGCGCCGCGATATTCCCTCGCGGCGCCCCAAGAGGGAGGCGGGATGCTTCCAGTAGTGCCCCGCTTCCCTCTTGGGGCGCTACCAATGAATTTTGGCTGCAGGGGCGCAAATTTTTTCGGGGCTCTAAAAGCAGCACCCCAGCAAAGTTAGCATCCCAAAGGGGGCGCAACTCAATTTTTCCCCATCTTCTCTTTGTTCGTTCTTGGTTTAACTGGCACATTTCAGTCAGTTATTTATCTGCTTCATTCCTCGTGAATTTTTAAAAGGCTCCTTTTCCACCCAACTCCTGACTACAGTCCAAGCTCCTGCTGCTGATTTAACATCAGCATCAGCTCTAGAGGATAGATACATAGGAACGTAGTAATATACAGGACCAGAAAGGACCGTTGTGGTCCATCTGGCCGATCCCAGTGGTACAGAGAGAGGAAATTTTAAATTAGCACCGGAAACTGAGACTAAAGTCTGGAGGAGAATTGCTACCTAAATGTCACAGAGCTGGAGAAGTGGGTGGAACAGTTGGCAACAGGTTACAGCAGCAGCTGATAGGAGGATGCTGGTATGATTCTGCTGCCAGGTGTATTGCTCCACCAGGACCAAAACTCGCCAGAAGGGAAACCTGAGGGAGCAATGACCTGTGTATAAGGCTAAAACCATGACTCCCCCAACTTGTAGCCTCAAACATGGGCTTGAATTTGTAGTCCTATATGTGAGTATATGCATTAAACCATGCTTAGGTAAAGTGACATTTTAATGTTACGCAGTTTCTGATTTATTTGTATCCTTATCACTATTATGGTTTTCATGTTACCTCCCGATGCTGTGATTCCTTCACTGTTCTCCTTTACCCAGAATAATGGGATAGTGCAGGCCACATATGCTTTCTGCAAAGTTCCACAACTGCCATTAGGACATCATCATCAACAATATCAAACAACAGCATAGAAAAATATCCCAAGGCACTTCACAGAGACATAATCAAATAAAATGGATACTGAGTGAAAGAAGGAGATTTTAAGAGGGGTTACCAAAAGCTTGGTCAAAGAGGTAGATATTAAAGAGGGGAGGGATGCAGAGGGGTGGAGGGTATGGAAATATAAGGGCATGGGGCCTAGGCAGCTGAACAGTTGCTAATGATGGGGAGAAGGGCAGATACACAAGTGGCCAGAATCAGAGGAATGGAGAGTTTGTGAGGGAGGTTGTCAGGGTGAGGGGGTCACATTGATGGGAAATGGCGAGCCCTTGAAGGGATTAAAATATGAGGATGAGAATTTTAACATTGTGCCATTGGGGGAGCAGAGATCAGCGAGCATTGTGGCAAGGAGATCAGCGAGCAGAGTTTATGGGCGAGCAGGATAAGATAATGGGCAGCAAGAGTTTTGCACGAGATGAAATTTACAAAGGGAGGCTGGCCAGAAAAGAATTGTAATAGTCGAGCTTGGCGTAGACAAAGGCATGGCTCAGGGTTTCAGCAGCAGATCAGCTGAGGCACAGGTGGAGATGGAGGTGAGCGATGTTACGGAGGTGGAAGTAGGCGGTCTGTGTGATAGTCAGGATATTGGAACTGAAGCTCAGCTTTTGATCAGATTGGATGCCGAGGTTTCAAACAGTCTTCTTCAGCCTGAGACAGTAAACGGGAAGGGGAATGGAATTGATGACAAGGCTATGGATTTTGTGACAAGGGTTGAAGATGATGGCTTTGGTCTTTCCATTGTTTAACTGGAGGAAATTGTGGCTCATTCAAAACAATTAGTCTGACAACACAAAGGCAGTGCATGTGTCGAGAGAGATGGTGGAGAGGTAGAGCTGGGTTTCGTCAGCGTATGTGTTAGAGCTGACCCCCATGTCTGCAGATGATGTTGCCAAGGGGCAACATGTAGACAAGGACGAGGAGAATAGATCTTTGTGGAACTCCAGAGGTAACAGTACATGTGTGGGAAGACAAGCCCCTGCTGCAGATCTTGTGCCTACAATGCTATAGGTAAGTGTGGAACTAAGCGAAGGAAGTTCCATTAAGGTGGACAATTGAGAAAAGATATTGGAGGAAGATGGTGTGGTTGACCATATCAAAGGCTGCAAAGAAAATGAGTAGGATGTGAAGGGATAATGCACCATAGTCATAGTCAAATATAATTTGTGATTTTGGTTAGGGCCATTTTGGTGCTGTGGCAGGGATGGAAACCTGATTGAAGAGATTTAAATAAGGAGAGAAATGGGCATGAATTTGGGAGGTGACAACACATTTAATGACTTAGGAGAGGAAAGGGAGATTGGAGATGGGGCAGTAGTTTGCAAGAACAGAGCAGTTGAGGGTGGGTTTTTTGAAAAGGGAGATTACCTAGTTTTGAAATGGAAGGGGTCTGTGCCTGAGGAGATGGAACCATTTACAATGTTAACTAGCATGTGGGCCAGGAAGGGAAGTTAGATGGTCAACAGTTTAGTGCGAATGTGATCAAGGGAGCAGGAGGTGCATCTCATGGACTAGACGAGCTTGAGGAGAAGAGTTTGGGGCAGAAATGGGAGAGAAACAAGAGAAAGATGCAGGTTAAGGATTAGGCGGGGCCGGGTGGGGGAGCTGGTAAAAGGCTTGGCTTAACTAATGGTCTTCAGCTTGGTCACGTCCATAAGCTCCCCGTATGTTGTTGGAGGTGAGAATGGAGTGGGCGAGAGAAAAGGGGTTTAAGGCGATAGCAGTGGAGAAAAGAAGCCATTTCACCATTGCAAGTAGTGCTTCATCTATCTGCCTCGCAAAGAGCTCGTGGAACTCGCCACTTAACTGCAGTTGAATTTGAGTGACAATGAGAGTAGAATCAGAGTTTGACCTCTCCAAATGGAAATCTAGTGCTCTGCTGCCAAAATTACCAGCTACCTTAGCAGGAGAATCACTTAGAATGGGATATACTGTAGTTAGACATAGTTTGTACTTTTGACTTCCACATGAGGCCAATGCACAACTGTAAATTTATGTAGTTGATAATAATTGGCATTTGATCATTTTGAAGTTTATACCTACATTGATATGAATAGCTCTTTTATCAAATCACTGCCATCAATGAATATTAGAATAGAACTGTTTTTCCTATAGTGTTCCTGGTGACAGAGAATTCCTGTGAGACAGCAAAAGGAAAATATTGTAAGTGTCAGTGAAACATTTTTGTTTCACATTGATATTTATTAGGGTATGCTTCGAGATTGGCACGAGTCAGTGGAGCATCCCCCATGTACACAGAACCCATCTGTAACTGTGGGTTACAGCTGGTTCTCGGTAGTCAGGATGTAATGTTTGTGGTTTGCTGTGTGCTAGCAGACAGTAGTTAGGGTTACCTCTAGTAACCACCCCCTTGCTAGTTAAAACATGTCTGCACAGTCTTCAAGGTGAAAGCATCATCAGGCATGAGTTGTGCAACAGCAACAAAGTACATAGTGGAGACTGAACACAGCAGAGCATAATAAAGTAGTTACCAATAAGCAGAAAGCCAACATCAAGTACTGCTTTAAACTGTTTTGCATCAGTTGCTTCCAGTTCTAGGTGCAGTGGTTCTGTTGGACAACAGGAAATCTAAAAGCTGCAGTATGCACCTTGTATTTGTGAGTGGTCAGACGATGTGTGAGATGTATCTCATAGTTTGCCAATCATTAAGGTACTGAGATGTAGTGTAAGTTATTTTCAAAGGAGATGAGCTCAATTGACATTTTTAGGAACAATATAAAGGGTGCAATTTTTGCAGGTATACTTAGTATATGGTATGATCTATAGCTGTGTTTTTGTTTAGCTACTGTATACTATGAAAAGCAAAAATAACATCTATTGAATGGAAATAAAGACCTGTTCTAATTTTATATTTCATTATTTTGTTGTTCTCTGATAGGAGTTTCCAAAATATTTACATAACACTGGCAGACTAGAAAGGTTGTTCTTCAGCACTTGAACCTGTGAAACAATATTGACAGTACTTTTTATATGAAATGGAACGCTCCTTTGCATGATATACAACAAACATAACAATTTGTGACCCCCTCAGGTTATCTCTTGTTGGAACATTTTATCTGCAAGACACACAGCTACATAGACAAAACTGAACAGCTTCATAAACCAAGCAGTCAGCTATTACCCTGTACCAGCAATTGGTATCATTTCACGCAAAGAATTCTCTAAATGAAGCACCTTTTGCACAATCGTTTATATTTAAAATACTTGATAGTGATTCAAACTCTTACCCTACTAAACAAATCCCATACCAAAAAATATAATAATGTGATATACTTCAAAGATTAAAATTTGAAGCTGACAGTTTACTTAAAAAGAAAACAGAAGTTTTTTTGTCCTTGAGAAAAGTTTGATGTGCGAGTGGAAACATTAAAGCAGAATTTTCAGCTGTCACTGTCACCAGTAAGATTTATATGCTTCCCTTCTGCCCTGCATTTTGAGGCTTGCAGCTGTCACCACACAGGGGAGTAACAGTAGAAGAGCCGTCTACAGTAGCTTATGAAAATGAAATGAGTTATTTCGAATGATGTAATCAGAAAATAATGGGGGTGATATTGAATGGCGTTGACCTGCCGGCTCATGCTGGGAGCAGGAAGCAATCCCTGTTCCGGAACATGTAGGCCCGAAGCACCCTCGATATTGGGCCCCCGACCTCATTTAAGCAAGCGAGCTGCCTGTTTCAAGTGCAGGCCCTGGACACCTATACTTCAGCATTCAAGTGCCCGTTTTATGCTTGTCAATGAGTTTCTAGGCCAATCTGTTTTTCTACATCTGATCTGCTGTCATTTTATAATTTTTCTATTTTTGTATTACAACAGTTGTATAGAAAACAAATAGAATTACATCGTTATCTATCTTAAGTCAATTAAAAAAAATTCTTGTTCTCCTCTGAAGTGATGCAAATTCTTAAACTGTAAACCAAAATAAAAACTTGGCAGCCTTTTTATCGTTGGCACAGAACAAAATAATGTTTCATTAATGCTAGTATGATAATCTAGGCTTGAAAATTGAGTTTGGGAGAGGAGGGGGGTTGTTTGCAAAACTTTTTTGATTCAGTGTTACATATTTTTTAGATAAGACAAATGAAATACGTCATATGACATTAATTTGAGATATCATGTGACATGTTAATATACTGATGTTACTGATGAAAAGCTGAACATTGCTTTGCAGATGAAAATTTAAAATGAAGTACTGTCTGCTATGTATGATTTTATTCAGCATTATTATTTGCTTTACCATTCTAGTTGCAAAATATTTTACTGCATTTTAATGTAAGCTTTAATTGAAATCATAAATTTGATTTCATTTTGCCTTGTATTTCCAAATGCTAAATTTGCACTTTTATTTTAACATATTTACAAGACTGAAGTCTCTTCAGTTGCCATGGTGTTAATTAATATATATAAAATGCATTGTTCAGTTTCAAAGAATTTTAAGAAAGGAGAATTGTTGATATTTTTATTAGTAGGTTAGAGCCCTAATAAAATGCTCATGTAGTAGTAAGCTAGAGGGTGGCCATAGAACAACTTTGAAAAATAATATTGTACTTTAAAGAGGATTGTGGTGAAAAAACTGGTGTAACCGGGCCAGATTTTGCTGTAGCAGGACATCTAACAGTGTCTGCCGTTAGTTAGACTTGCCCCTGCACCCTTCAGCTCAAATAATCTTTGCCCACAAAGTTGCTGAAAGTACGAGCTGATAACGGCGCAGCGAGGGAAACAGGGCATCAGGGACCAACAGGGTATCTCCTTAACCAGTGAGATTTAAGGATTGGGAAATAAACACAGAAAGGACCGAGAAGGAGGGTGAATTAAATGTCAAATCAGGTACAGAAAGAAAAATAGAGAGAGGGAAAGGAAGATTGGATTAAGAGAGAAAAAAGAGACCGAAAGGAAAAGGTAAAAACATTTTTAAAATCGCCTCAAAAAATTCAAAACGTGAAGGAATGAGACTCCACACTTGTAATAGTTAATTTTCAGTGCCAGAATTTGATTGGTAGTCATTAATAATTCTCACATTGTTAAAAAGGTACATACACTACTAATTACTAGACCTAAATATCTGTGTTAGGTTTAGTTCGTATCTACTTCGCAAATACAGCAACTTTATGACATTCAATGCAGTCAATGGTGAGGTAGACAGAGAAATGCCATTTTCGTGAAGCCAACAGTGAAGCACTGCAACTCGGACAGCAACTTTTGGATATTCACATTTAACCGCGCATCTGCTCCTCGCTTGAAGTTGCTGTGCCATTTACGCATAAATTACAGTAACAATCAAAGTGGCAAAAGCCATACTCCAAACCTCAATTAATCTTTCTTCGGGTTTTATCCTTAGCATCCTAGGTAAAGCTTGGTTCTAGCAAACATTTGAACCCAATGGGAAACTGCTCAGCTAAACCTGCACTTCTTGCTCTAGATGTAATTTAAGATTGCTTGGTTGCATCACTGAGGAACGAGCATCTTAATGGATCACATACACAAGAGTTCAGTCATGTGGTTTGAGGCAAAGAAACTCCGGATTGGATAAGCCCATTAGTAAGGCATACAATTTCAGCCCTTGGTAAGTACATGACCTTTTTGTCCTTGACAGAAAGTAGCGTAAATGGATATTGCTCCATCGAAGTCTCCCATTTCTGTCTTCTCGTTTACCAAGAGACTGTTACTGTATGCCATTTGTAAAGGAGTAATAAGCACTAGGATAAGGTCTTTGGAAGGTCACATTTTAACATTATAGTTTCTATCCCATAATAATTCTATAATTCATAAGCATTCATACTGACTTAGATTTGCTTCAACAGAGTCCAAGAAATAACTTTACCTAGTATTAATATAGTTATATTAGTTGATATAATCACTACTATAAAGGTTTTCAAAATAGTGGCTTGTATAAACCTGTATATTAATAAATACATCAATAAGGTGCCACATATAGTTCTAAAAACATGCATTCAGACATTCAAAATACTTCTAAAATTGTAATTCACTATATTTTTATTTCAAGTGTGCTCATTAAAATAGTGAGGAACTCATTTAAAAAATGTTATAGTTTTCATGATACAAGCTTTTAAATTATAGTGTGATTGTGTTTTATTCAGGGGTGAATTTATTTTGCTCACTTTATATAGGTACATGATGCTCGAACTGTTTAAAGAAAGAACATGCATTTATATAGCATTATCCTATGATCGCACCTTTCAGGATGCCAGGACTTCCCAAAGTGCTTCACAGCCAATGAAGCACTTTTTGAAGTGTAGTCACTTTTGAAAAGTGGCAGCCAAATTGTCCACAGCGAGGTCCCACAAACACAAAGGAGAGAAATGATCAACTGGCCTGTTTTAGTGATGTTGTTTGATGGATAAATGTTGGTCAGGACACCAGGAGAACTCTTCTGTTCTTTTTCGAAAAGTGCCATGGAATCTTTCACGTCCACCTAGGAGGGCAGACGAGGGCTCGGTTTAACGTCCCATCTGAAAGATGGCACCACTGATAGTGCATCACTCCCTCAGTACTGCACAAGTGTCAGCCTAGATTTTGTACTTGAATCTTTGGAGTGCAGCTTGACCTCACACCTTTCTGACTCGCATGCGAGAATGCCACCGGTGACACCTAATACAAACAAGATCTTGAAAGCCAAAGTGCCTCCGTCTATACTTAATTGCCTCAAATGTTACTTGTACCTTGCACAAATAAAAATAAAAATGGTTATATGCTAATATCAGAATCCTCTTTCCCTTCTCTCCTCTGGAAAATCACTGAAAGGGTGAGATATTCTCATGACAGTTGGTAATGGGATTACCATTTAAAAATTCAATACTTTCCATCTCAATTATTTCCCCCATGGTAGTGGAGCTTGCTTGTTAAACTACATCCAGTGGGCATCTAATTGCTGTTGGCCTTGTTTGTGTTAGCAACCGAAACCCAAAGAGGAAAATCAGGTGGTGTCTAAGTAAGATTTTACTTCCATTCCCTTATCTGACCCCTGGCCTTAGCTGCCTACCATTTGGAGAAAATATTTGGCTGTCTCACTACGACCAAACCAGCAATAATGCTACTCCTGATTATCGTCAGCAGGATTTTTTCATGTGTGCTGAGTTAGGATATTGTACTTTAACACAAACTGTTTGTTTCGGCAATCAGCTTTTTCCACATTTCCAATGTCAATATAGAACTGATTGATTTATCTTGCACATGCATAAGACACAATCAACCCTGCAAATACAATTGGTACTAATAGATTTAAAATCTTCAGAGCTCAGCTGATTTTCTTTCTTTGTAGGAGCTAATTTATTTTAATGAATGAATGTTCCTGAAATTAAAAATAATGCAGTTGTAATGCAATATTTAGCAATTGGAGCGCAGATCTATTTTTCAGATAGGTTCCATTTGTGCTTGCAAGTTAACAATTTAAAGAGACCATCTGCATTTTAATATGAATACAGGTATGCTACTGATGAGTCCATGGCCACTATTAATTCCAGCACTCTGGAATTCTTTGAGGCATTTCAGAGACTGAACCTGCAAAGGTTTGGCAGGATTCTTTTGACACTAAACAGCTGACATTCTGTCTGTTGTTCAGTTTCTTGCAGGAAGATGATGAAACTGATTTTAGAGAGAATGCCCTTCCTGACCCTTTTATGTGGAAAGTCAGCTTGAAGATAATGATGTGGTTAAAATATAGTTGTAAAAAAATTCTAAAAGTCTTATGTACACTATACATCAAAGAATTGTGGGCAGATATTTGTAGCGCGAAGATTCAGTTCTAATTGTTTTGGGTTTTCTGCCTACACAAGGTTGAGGTATGGTAACGCAGATACTATATTTACAGTAGATACAGTAGATTAATATAGTAAAGCATGACCTACTATAAGTGATAGTGTGTAATATTCTTTTGTTCTATTGCCCTCTATTGTCACTGATTTTGGAATGAAAATGAGTCAGCAGGCTGATAAAAGATATGATACAGTACTCTGCCAGACTAATATTGTGTTGTCAAGAGCACAAATACTAAGGTATTGCTTTAAAGGTCAGAAAGATAACTAACCACAAATAGTTACATGTCATAAGTCTCTCCTTTTAATATGAGGACAAATATCTTTTGAGAAAAGTAGAATTTAAAAAAAAGACCCAACACTAAAGTTACTCTAATATACACTTATATCAAAAAGGATTACTTCAGTGCTAAGTAATCCAGTGAGCATCTTTGGCAGCCTGTTTACATCAAAATTGGAGTTCGTTCATATTAGGATGATTTGAGATTCAAATTTGCAGCATATGAATTTGCAGCCATGCATCAGACATTTTTTAAAATTTGTTCATGGGATGTGGGTGTCTCTGGCAAGGCCAGCATTTATTGCCCATCCCTAGTTGCCCTTGAGAAGGTAGTGGTGAGCCGCCGCCTTGAACTGCTGAAGTCCCTCCCACAAAGCTGTTAGGGAGGGAGTTCCAGGATTTTGACCCAGCGATGATGAAGGAACAGCGATATACTTCCAAGTCAGGATGGTGTGAGTGGAGGGGAACTTGGAGGTGGTGGTATTCACATGCGCCTGCTGCCCTTGTCCTTCTAGGTGGTAGAGGTCGTGGGTTTAGGAGGTACTGTTGAAGAAGCCTTGGTGAGTTGCTGCAGTGAATCTTGTAGATGGTACACACTGCAGCCACGGTACGCTGGTGGTGGAGGGAGTGAATGTTTAAGGTGGTGGATGGGGTGCCAATCAAGTGGGTTGCTTTGTCTTGGATGGTGCCGAGCTTATTGAGTGTTGTTGGAGCTGCCCTCATCCAGGCAAGTGGAGAATATTCCATCACACTCCTGACTTGTGCCTTGTAGATGGTGGAAAGGCTTTGGGGAGTCAGGAGGTGAGACACTTGCCACAGAATACCCAGCCTCTGACCTGCTCTTGTTGTTACAGTATTTATGTGGCTAGTCTAGTTAAGTTTCTGGTCAATGGTGACTCCCAGGATATTGATGGTGGGGGATTCGGTGATGGTAATGCCGTTGGGTGTTAAAGGGCGTTGGTTAGATGCTCGCTTTTTTGAGCTAGTCATTGCCTGGCACTTGTGTGGCGCGAATGTTACCTGCCACTTATCAGCCCAAGCCTGAATGTCGTCCCGGTTTTGCTGCATGCGGGCATGGACTGCTTCATTATCTGAGACGTTGCGAATCCCACTGAACACTGCAGTCATCAGTGAACATCCCCATTTCTGACCTTATGATGGAGGGAAGATCATTGATGAAGCAGCTGAAGATGGTTGGGATAGGACACTGCCCTGACAAACTTTTGTAGCGATGTCCTGATGCTGTGATTATTGACTTCCAACAACCACAACCATCTTCCTTTCTGCTAGGTATGACTCCAGCCAGTGGAGAGTTTTCCCCCTGATCCCCATTGACTTCAGTTTTACTAGGGCTCCTTCATGCCACACTCGGTCAAATGCTGCCTTGATGTCAAGGGCAGTCACTCTCACCTCACCTCTGGAATTCAGCTCTTTTGTCCATGTTTGGGCCAAGGCTGTACTGAGGTCTGGAGCTGAGTGGTTCTGGCGGAACCCAAACTGGGCATCAGTGAGCAGGTTATCGGTGAGTAAGTGCTGCTTGATAGCACCGTCGACGACACCTTCCATCGCTTTGCTGATACTTGAGAGTAGACTAATTGGCCGGATTGGATTTGTCCTGCTTTTTGTGGACAGGACATACCTGGACAGTTTTGGACATTGTCGGATAGATGCCAGTGTTATATCTGTACTGGAACAGCTTGGCTAGAGGAGCGGCTAATCCTGGAGCACAAGTCTTCAGCCGGGATGTTGTCGGGGCCCACAGCCTTTGCTATAGCCAGTGCGCTCAGCTGTTTCTTGATATCACGTGGAGTGAATCGAATTGGCTGAAGACTGGTTTCTGTGGCAGTGGGGACCTCAGGAGGAGGCCGATATGGTCATCCACTCGGCACTTCTGGCTGAAGATGGTTGTAAACACTTTAGCTTTGTCTTTTGCACTCACTTGCTGGGCTCCCCCATCATTGAGGATGGGGATATTCATGGAGCCTCCTCCTCCTGTTAGTTGTTTAATGGTCCACCACCATTCACGACTGGATGTGGCAGGACTGCAGAGCTTTGATCTGATCCGTTGATTGTGGGATCGCTTAGCTCTGTCTATGGTGTGCTGCTTCTGCTTTTTAGCATGCATGTAGTCCTGTGTTGCAGCTTCCCCAGGTTGGCACTGCATTTTTAGGTATGCCTGGTGCTGCTTCTGGCATGCTTTTCTACACTCCTTAATGAACCAGGGTTGGTCCCCTGGCTTGATGGTAATGGTAGAGTGAGGGATATGCCGGGTCATGAGGTTACAGATTATGGTGGAATACAATTCTGCTGCTGATGGCCCAGTGGATCATGGATGCCCAGTTTAGAGCTACTAGATCTGTTCTGATTCTATCCCATTTAACACAGTGGTAGTGCCATACAACATGATGGAGGGTGTCCTCAGTGTGAAGACGGGACTTCGTCGCCACAATGACTGTGCGGTGGTCACTGCTACCAATGCTGTCATGGACAGATGCATCTGCGACAGGTAGATTGGTGAGGACGAGGTCAAGTAGGTTTATCCCTCGTGTTAGTTCTCTCACCACCTGTCGCAGGCCCAGAGTGGCAGCTATGTCCATCAGGACTCCACCAGTTCGGTCAGTAGTGGTGCTACCGAGCCACTCTTGGTGATGGACATTGTCCCCCACCCAGAGTACATTCTGTGCCCTTGCTACCCTCAGTGCTTCTTCCAAGTGGTATTCAACATGGAGAAGCACTGATTCATCAGCTGAGGGAGGGCGGTAGGTGGTAATCAGCAGGAGGTTTCCTTGCCCATGCTTGACCTGAAGCCATGAGACTTCATGGGGTCCAGAGTCAATGTTGAGGACTCCCAGGGCCACTCCTTCCTGACTATACCACTGTGCCGCCACCCCCAGTGGGTCTGTCCTGTCGCTGGTGCTGATGGAGGAGTTTGGGACATTGGCTGAAAGGTATGATTCTGTGAGTACGACTATGTCAGGCTGTAGCTTGACTAATCTGTGGGGCAGCTCTCCCAATTTTGGCACAAGTCCCCTGATGTTGGTGAGGAGGACTTTGCATGGTCGACTGGGCTGGGTGTGCCGTTGTCTTGTCCGTAGCTGGTGCCGAGGTCGATGCCGGGTGGTCTGTCCGGTTTGTTTTATTGTTTTTCGTAGTGGCCTTTTACAACTGAGTGGCTTGCTAGGCCATTTCAGAGGGCAGTTAAGAGTCAACCACATTGCTGTGGGTCTGGAGTCACATATAGGCCACACCAGGTAAGGACGGCAGATTTCTTTCCCTAAAGGACATTAGTGAACCAGATGGGTTTTTTACAACAATCCGATAGTTTCATGGTCATCATTAATGATAATAGCTTTTTATTCCAGATTTATTATTTAATTAACTGAACTTAAATTCCCCAGCTGCCGTGGTGGAATTAGTACTCACGTTTCCACATTATTCGCCCAGGCCTCTGGATTACTAGTCCAGGAACATAAACGCTATGCTACCATTCCCGATGTCCTGAATGAGTTGTTGTATTTTGTGTTCATCATAGAGTGACAGTAGTGGCATTTTATATTTCTACCCTGGGTGCTGCTGGCAATTTCAAAGCCGAGGAACATGTTAATTAACTACAGTGAAAGTAAAATGAAAGTAAGTGTTAATGATCACTCATCTTTTGGCACTTCATGAAAAATTTCAGAACAGATAACCAAACTTGTAGAATAAATAGAACTTTGCAATATGGATTGTGTGGTACAATAGTTCTTGATCTATGTAAAAATGCCTGTCAATATTGGATTTTATATGCACTTGTAAAATTACTCCTGCAATAGAGCAGGTAAAATATCCAGTATGCAGGTTGGAGTTTTCCATGCATTCAAAATAATTCAGGTATGCTGCACATGAGTTTGTTTTTTCTTAGCACAGTTGTAGTTGTTCAAACAGACTTGCCCTTGAGAGATTGCATTCCATTTCAAAAGTTCAGGTTGTTCGTTTGTGTTCAATTCTACTTGAGGGGTGTTCTTGAAACAGTTGGTATTTATGACGTGGGATTTAATATTTTCTCTTTTTTTGAATGCTGTGATGCATACATGCAGTACATTTCCATAGGCAGCATCGTCCTTTCAGTATCTTATTCAGTTGGCCTTTCTTCATGTATGGGCCCAGGCAGTCAATGTTAACAAAGTATGCGACTATGCAGCATATCCCTGTTGAACTCAATTTTTGCAAATGACATCTGGGCCGCAAAATTCGGCACCTTAGCTTCCACCCACACCTGGCGCGGCCCACGCTGATCGCCATCTTGGTGAGGGCGATAGCACGGGTGGGACATGTGTGCGCCAGCAGTCTGCCGAGTAGGCAGATTGTGACTTCAGTCAGCGTGTAATGCTGATTTGACGCACAACTTGCATTTTGGACATTGCCATGCCAAACAACACCCTCTCCTAAACATGCACAGCTGAATGTGCATTCAGCTGCACGAAGAACCCCCCACCAGCGCTATGTAAAAGGATGCATCCAACTTGTGGATGAGTTGATTATTTCTTTTTTACTGGCTCTTTAAGAGTTTATATCAATACTGGTTTGCTGGAAGACATTTATAATATTAAAGTGTGCAGGGAGTGCTGCTGGACGATGGGAAGGTGTTGGCTGCAACTGGAAGGCCTTTGACTACACCACTTGCTCCCAGTCATGGGGCTCTACTTGCAGTCCCCCTCGCGCTGCAGCATGACAGGAAGATGGAGCAGAGGCAACATAGACGAGCTTCTCGCAGAGGGAGGAGGAGGTGGGGGAGGGCTCTCAGCAGGAGGCTATACCCACCTAGGGTCTTCAGGGAACACTTCTGCTACCTGCACCTAAGCCAGAAGCAGTGTATTCGGTTGCTCCACTTCATCAACCAGACCTGCAGCCTCAGAGCTGGGCGATGATGGCTCTGCCACTGGCCCTCAATTTTTTTGCCATTGGATCCTTCCAGGCTGGGACAGGTGACGTAGCAAACATCTCTCAGTTCGCCGTCCATCGCTGCATCTGGGAGGTCGCAGAGGCTCTGTACTCCAGGAGAAGGGACTTCATTGTCTTCTCTCTGAACAGAGAGAAGCAGGAGGAGCGCGCACGTGGCTTTGCCAGGATATTGGGCATCGACGGCATACACGTGGCTTTGCGGATGCCACATATCAATGCTGGGATGTACCGTAACCACAAGGCTACCACTCACTTAATGTGCAGTTGGTGTGCGACCACGGCCAGCAAATCATGATGGTGAATGCCCGATATCCTGGCAGCAGTCATGATGCATTCATCCTGTGCCAGTCTGCTGTGCCAGCAATCTTCCAGCCACCACGTTGAACCCAAGGGTGGCTGCTTGGAGACGAAGGCTATCCGCTCTACACCTGGCTGATGACTCCCCTCTGCAATCCCACCACACATGGCCAGCAATCATATAATGACAGCCATGCTGCCATGAGGAACGTCATCGAGCAGACCATCAGGGTGCTCAAGCAATGGTTCCACTTCCTTGACTACTCGGGAGGAGTCGAGTCTCCAGTACTCACTGGAGCAGGTGTTCCAATTTGTGGCGGTCTGCTGCATCCTCCACAACTTGGTCATTATGAGGGCACAGTCCTTGCTACCACAGGTTCCACGAACACCAAAAGAGGAGGGGGATGGGAGGAGGCAGCCTGCAATACCCTGTTTTGGATGGGTTGTCTGTGAGCGCATCATTAGATACCAGTTACCCTGAATGAAACCCCAGATCCCCGTTGCTCAACTCTTCCCCATCTTACCGTCCCTTTGTCACGGAACATTTTATTTATATTGGTTCCTGGGAGGTGGACGTCGCTGGCAAGGCCAGCATTTATTGTTCATCCCTAATTGCCCTTGAGAATGTGGTGGTGAGCCGCCGCCTTGGACTGCTGCAGTCCATGTGGTGAAGGTACTCCCATAGTGCTGTTAGGGAGGGAGTTCCAGATTTTTGACCCATCACAGCGTCCTCTTAGGCACAATGCTGAAATGAAAGCCACCACAAAACAAACATTCCAAACATAATTTATAAATAATTAATTCCATTATTACATTACAAAGCCAACTAATCTCCTTTGTACATTCCCATAGTGTCTGTCTTTCGTGTTTCCTTGCCTATTCTAGTGCTCCTATGAAGTGCTATGCCAGTGGCTGCAGCATGGCTGGTGGAAGCTACTGACTTTCCGTCGGGGACACTGCAGATGGCACTGCAGGATGACTTCGAGCAGCTCTGGGCCTAGGAGGCCTGGCTGTAGAGTGGTGGCAGTATGAATGTTGTCACCCTGAGAGAGGACAACAGGTTCTATTTCTCATCTGCATGTTGCCCCTTGGCGACATCATCCGAAAACACAGCGTCAATTTCCACATGTACGCTGACCTCACTACCTCTTCTCTCGACCTCTCCATGGTCTCTAAATTGTCAGACTGCTTGTCCGCCATCCAGTTCTGGATGAGCAGAAATTTTCTCCAATTAAATATTGGGAAGACTGAAGCCATTGTTTTTGGTCCCCGCCACAAACTCCGTTCCCTAGCCACTGACTCCATCTCTCTCCCTGGCAACTGTCTGAGGCTGAACCACACTGTTCGCAACCTTGGTTTCATATTTCACCCTGAAATGAGCTTCCGCAGCATAACTAAGACCGCCTATTTCCACCTCCGTAACATCGCCCGTCTCCGCCCTTGCCTCAGCTCATTCACTGCTGAAACCCTCATCCATGCCTTTGTCACCTCCTAGACTTGACTATTCCAACGCACTCCTGGCTGGCCTCCCACATTCTACCCGACGTAACTTGAGGTGATCCAAAACTCGGCTGCCTGTGTGCTAACTCGCACCAAGTCCCGTTCACACATCATCCCTCGTTGACCTACATTGGCTCCCGGTTAAGCAACGCCTCGATTTCAAAATTCTCATCCTTGTTATCAAAGCCCTGCATGGCCTTGCCTCTCCCTATCTCTGTAATCTCCTTCAGCCCCACAACACCCCAAGATATCTGCGCTCCTCTAATTCTGCCCTCTTGAGAATCCCTGATTATAATCGCTCAACCATTGGTGGCCGTGCCTTCTGTTGCCTGGGCCCTAAGCTCTGGAATTCCCTCCCTAAACCTCTCCGCCTCTCTACCTCCTTTAAGACGCTCCTTAAAACCTACCTCTTTGACCAAGCTTTTGGTCACCTGCCCTAATTTCGCCTTATGTGGCTCGCTGTCAAATTTTTTGTCTTATAATACTCCTGTGAAGCGCCTTGGGTCGTTTTACTATGTTAAAGGCGCTATATAAATACAAGTTTTTTTTGCTGTTCTTCTTCTTGCTCCACGGAGCCACTGCCACTCCCCCGGGGCAGCACCTTAGCATTCCTAGCCATCTGTTGGAACACAGATTGCTGGACTTCTGTGAGACCCTGCTTAAGTGAGCCCACTTGTAAGCCTAGCCACGATAGCTGCAGTCTGATCTTGCATGGCAGCAAGCTGAGCATGCATGAGAGCAGTTTGAGCCTGTATGGCAGCAAGCTGAACCTGCATGACAGAAGTCTGCATGGCAGCACTCAGATATTCGGTCGCTTCTGCTTACGCTATAATGGAAGCTGTGACATCGCCCATCATAACCTGCATTATGGTTAGATGCACAAGTGCTCTAATGGAGTTGCCCATCACTTCCATCCTGGAAATCATGGGCTCCAAGCTCCGCGCAAAGCCCCATACAATGTTGGAGCCAGACTCCTCCATGCTCCTTGACAAGCGGCTCTCTGGCAGTCCTGCCATCGCACCAAGCATGTCTGTGTCCATCACCCTTTTTTTGAAGGCCGCCCCATCGAAGTCCTCATCTGAGTGCTCTACAGCAGAACTTACTCCTCCGGGGAGCTGGCACCTGCCCTACCCTTTCCCCCTGACCTGGCTGCCACCCACTCATGTCCGGTAACTCACCATGTGCAGATCCCACCTCTATACTACCCTCTAAAGTTTGCACAGTGCCATTTTCTGAGCTGATGCCCAGGAGTGTCAGATCGAGTGACGGTCTCTCTTCTCAATCTCACTCTTCCTCTACTTCTTCCTACACAGTCTGGGTAGTAGCAGTTCTTTGGTATCTGAAAGGAGAAAGGCATAAGGGTTGGGTTGTGGTGAGAGGAGGGGGGAAAGCAAGATGTGCATGTTTGCACCATCAGCAGCTTGTAAGTGAGAAGAGATTGTGGGATGTGAGAAGGAGGATTAGGTATGAGCATACCATCATCAGTAATGCTTTCAGCCTCGCCGATCGCCACGGCCTCAGTGATGGCCCCTCCAATTATCTCCAGAACTGTCTCCTTCAGCTGGGTCAGGTTCTGCAGCCGTGCTTGCCCCCCCCACCTCTTTGCTCTTTTTTGCACCAGTTGTGAGCCACCTTTGCCTGCAAGAGAAAGGGAAGCGTGTCAGTGAGTGTTGTGCAATATGTTTGGGTGATGTGCCTGTCATGGTTGAATAGCTGGCATTGTGTTCAAGGTGTAAAATGTGTCTGTGTGAGGCTTGCAACGATGGTAAGTGTGTGAGGGTGAGGTGAAGCTATGAGTGATGGGGGTGTGGTGCATTGAGCAGTGTGTGATGCTAGTAGTGTAGTTGGTGGGATATGGCATTTGAAGATGCATTCACTCACCTTGACCACTCTTCCGGTACTGGATCCATGTTTTGGGGGTAAGACTGATAGCATTGACCGCTTCAGCAATCTCCTCCCACTATCTTTCAACAGTGTGTCTGGAAAGCATCCTAGCCACCTGCTGGTAGATGACCTGCCTCCTCCTGTAGACCCCCTGCGTAGTGCTGCATCGGAGAACCGAGGTGCCTTTTCGCTGCCCTGTTGAGACATTGCTAACTTCCAGCTCCAGTCAGAATGAGGTATTTCTTTCACAAAGCACCTCCCCTTTAAGAAATGCAGACACCCTTTCACTCTACAGGCAACCTTTTAAATACAGAGCAGACTTGCCACTGTATTGGACCCAGCATTGAGCGCTGAGCCAACCAGCAGTGCATTTAGCACTGGGCTCAGCGCTGCAATTTTGTTGATGAGCAGGCAGCATTTTTCACGTGCTGCTTGCACTATTTTCTACGGGCGCAGGCAGATCACATATCATGATCCCTGCGCCCGTTTTTGGGCTTTATCAAAATTAGCTCCCCTGGTCTTCACTTAACATTGAAACATGCCACTTTCCATCAAGTGTAATTGGGATCATGACTGATTTGTTTTTCCCCTTCTTAATTTGAGGCTAATTGTAGCACCTGGCTGCTAACTGGTACAGATTAGGGATCAAACTTGGCTTCTTTCTGACTTACATGACTCAGTACCACAGCACACATTGCATTTATTCATTCAGCTATCGGGGAGTTGAAGTGCGACTTAAACTTAATGTTAGTGATGTAGAGAAAGGCCTGAGTCAAGGTAGCTTGTAACAATTTGTATTATCGAACATTTACTTTATGCTTCATTTTCATTGGGCCAGATTTTGCAGTCAGCGACGAAGGAACGGTGCTCACCGTTCATCAGTTTCATCATGTGGTGTGTGAGCAGGGAAAGCAACAGTGTGTCTCTTCAACCAATCAGATTGAAGAATCCACATTGAGACACGCTGAGTCTAAACCAGGAAGTATAAATTAGAATATTTAAGCCAATGTTAAATGATGTACAGAAAGTGAAATAAAGAGAGGGAAAGAAAGATGGGATTAAGAGAGCGAGATAAAAGGGACAGAAAGAAAATGTAAAAAAAAGTCTTAATTATTTTAAAATCTCCAACAATAATTAAATTCTGAAGGAATGAGACTCCACACTTGTAATATAAAATTTCAGTGTCAGAGAGGTTGTTTGGCAGTAATTAAAAATTCTCTTGCACCTGAATGCACCAGCCCTAACTTTTTCAGGCGTGTTTAGTGGATATCTAGTACAGCAACTTCACACCCTTCATGTATTTTAATGCCGAGTCTCTTGGCGAGGTACCAGTATAGCAAAGCTTGTGGAGGAGCAGGGCAAATCGGACAGCAACTTCCTGATATCCGTGTTTAAGTGCGCATGTGCGAACGCCAGAAGTTGCTCCATAATAACGGTGAGCGCTGATAGCCTCACCATTATTCTCAATGCAAAATCTGGGTCATTATTTTCAGTACTTGGTTAGAATAAATTGTACAACTTGGAATAAATTTTCTAAGAAAATAAATTGTTTTGGGGATTTAAGCCATTATGAAGGCTTGGTCATGTTTCTGTTTAATTCAATATTTGTTTTGTGATTACTTGGAAATGCATTGCAACTTAAATAC
The DNA here is from genome assembly GCF_052327205.1 of Somniosus microcephalus. Taxonomy (NCBI): domain Eukaryota; kingdom Metazoa; phylum Chordata; class Chondrichthyes; order Squaliformes; family Somniosidae; genus Somniosus; species Somniosus microcephalus. The sequence continues at coordinate 200,554,843 of NC_140987.1, forward strand.
TGTCGACAGATAAACAGATCAGAAAACTGACAAACTCTAAAAAGGTAGTAGGCCCTTGGACGTACTTTTTCTTGGTTTCTGGAATTAAACTGATTGAACTGATTAAAATTGTAAAATGCGATGTATTTAAAAGCTTCATTTTAAAAAGTAGCAATCCTGATCAACTAAGTCCTCTCTTTTTGCAGCCAAGTGTTTATGAAAATGGTTCAATATGATTGTTAATCAGAAATTATATTTTTAATATTGTGTAGGTAATACTGCTTTGCAAATGTTTTCTAATAGCTGGCTATGACAGATTTGAAAATTAGGATAACCTGCTCAGTCAGTAAACTGATGATAGTTTTTTTCCCCCATTATTGTGCTTTTGAAGTGTAAATTCTAATGGATAAAAGATGGGAAATAAAAAAAGAAGGAAATATTTGAATTATCGTTCCATTGCTTATCTTAGCACTGGACAATAGTTGTAGTATTTCTTGTAAATTAAAATTATTTTCTGTATGTTAGTGACTCAATTGGAGTTTACTCATTTACTGTCCCCTCAGTGACTTTCCAGAAGGACTGTTTGTGTGGGGTACTGCAGTAAAACAGATTCAGACGGTTTCTGCTATGAGAAGGAAGTGGAGAGTTTTGGTTCCCATTTTGCACTTCTGGAACAGTTTAAGGAAGGAAGCACCTTTACACCTTTTATTGTTAGTGGTTGCTGACATCACATCCTTCCTCGACCACTCTCTGCGTGTTTCCTGCCATTCTGTCAGGCCTTTGCAATGCTATGGGGGCGAGAGAGATCGAGAGAGAGAGAGATCTACAGCAGCTGTCCACAGGGCCGCCTTCCTAATTCACAGTCAAATCACTCTTCCTCCAGCATGCTGTCTGTGCCAAATCATACAGTGATGCTAAGCCCGCCAAAACTAAGTTCCTTTTTTCTTTCAGCTACAGTACCAGATTTTTAATTCCCAGCTTGTGCCAGTAAGCTGTGTCTGTGTTGAGCGCTATTTTTTTCTACGTTATAGTTAACCCCTTCTCCAGTGAAAAACATAGCTGAGAAAGGCAAAGGTTAAAGTCTTACAATCAAAAATTATTTCCAATTTCAGATTTCTGGTTATTTATATATGTAATCAAGTAAATATGCTTTTGTTCCATGTAGAGAACTTTTTTTGTTTTTGTTTGTATTATAATCTTAAAGGGAATTGTATTTGTAAATGATTCACCAATCAGTTAGGCCGATAGGTGCATGTACTTTGGTCAAGGAATCTACAATTTGTTTATTGTGGAATAGATTTGTAATGCTCCTGTAATTTTACATGCTTTTCCTTGCTCTTTCCTGATCTAGAGAGTGCATTGTGCAATGTCAATAACAATAACCCTTAAGCAGAAGATACTCAGCACATCTTTACTGTGACTTCTTTTAACGTTGTGTATAAAATCTGGAATTTAATGTTTGACTACTTGTCAAATTTCATATGAAGCTCATGCTAAAATATATTATTACCCTAAATAGATACCTTTTCCTGTGGAAAATAAAAGGAGCACAGTAATGGAATCGGCTTATTATGCTCTAAATGTGGTGTGGTGCAGTATTACAGAGCTTCTGGCCTTACTCGCATGCATGCCCTCATATTAATACCACAGACCTGAAGCATAACTGCATAACATACTGACTATCTTAAGCTTAAAGAATTGTGTTATTGTTACAAGGATACTATTAAACATGGTATGTTATTGTACCATCTGTTGGCTAGTGCTGTGGTTTCAACAAAAAAACTGTTCCAGTAAAAGCAGAAGAGAGTGTCTTTATGGCTTTATGCTGATTTGACTTCTTGCAGTATGGCAGAATCTTACAAAGTAAACAAGCCTTTTGCTTGCGTCACAGTAGTTGTTATTGTATCTGTGAATTTAGGAATGAAGAGAAGCTGTTTTGAGACCACAGCTCTTCAATTGGTTGCTTTCAGTGCTAGTGGCAGCACTTACTGTTCCCCACATTGTGAGTGTGGCTGGCAGCATAGGTACAGGAACTATTGGACTGTTGGTGATCAGAACTAATGGAGCTTTATATATTTTTTCCCTTTTGATATTAATAAACAGTGTAAAGATTTTCCCTAGATTACATATAATGAAATCCTAACTTACTGAGTATAATTATAGCAGTTTGTAGCTTAGCAATATAGTTAAGGTACACAGGACCTGAAACTCCTGGAGGCCCAATTCATTGCTTGAGTGCGATGGGGCAGGACTTCCAGCCACCAGTCTGCCCTAGCCTTGACCTCATCCCAAATGCTGTCAGAGGGTAATTTGCATAAATGGAGCAGTCACCCATGCCATTTACAGTGCTCCGGGGGTGGGGGGGGGGGGGGGGGGGGTGATGGGGGCATTTTGGTGCTCCACAAAGGCATAGGCCATTCTGCCTAAAAATCAGCAGTTTTGAATAAAAAGTACTCTGTGTAGCAGCCGCTTTCCTAACTGCAATCAATTACTCTACGATTGATTGCCGTTAACAAACTGGCATTTTGGGCCCCACTTCCACCAGTGAAATGCATATATGCCTGCATCATGCAGACATACCTTGCATTTGGATGAGAGAAGGTGGAACTGGGGGGATATCTGGTTATTAATGTCATCTCCTCTTCTGCCTCCTCAGCACAGTGAGGAGAAGTGGATGGAAGAAACAGCTGACCCGTTTTACTCCATCGTGTGTTTGTGGTCTGCATTGAATAACTAACTGGGAGCACTGAAATACTGGGAAATAATTAAACTTGTGTTGTCCTTCTGGCCTATGGGTTACATCCTACTGATGTTACACTGTGAATTACTTTCCTATCACAGAATCACAGAATCCCAGAAACCTCACAGTACAGATAGAGGCCATTTCGGCCCATCGAGCCTGCACCGACACATATCCCACCCGATCCCCGTAACCCCTACACCAACACATATCCCACCCTATCCCCGTAACCCCACGTATTTAATCCCCCTAACACTAAGGGTCAATTTTTTTATTTTTTTTTATCATAGCCAATCAACCTAACCCGCACATCTTTGGACTGTGGGAGGAAACCGGAGCACCCGGAGAAAACCCACGCAAACACGGGGAGAATGTGCAAACTCCACACAGACAGTCGCCCGAGGCCGGATTCGAACCCGGGTCCCTGGCGCTGTGAGGCAACAGTGCTAACCACTATGCCTTTCTTCTCTGTTACTTATATTTATTCTACAATTTGCAGATGCCATCATAATCAGTAATTAGGATATCACACAGACATTCATCACTGAACCCAACTTAAGAAGATAAAATTGAACAAATTAAACCGCAAACAACTTTTTGCTTAAATTAAACATACATTTGTGGTGCTAACAGAAAACTCAGTGGAGTGTCCTGTTCTTTGATGTCTGCCGTGACACCGTCTCCCAGCAACAACAAAAATAACTTGATGATACACCATGGTCACAGCCACAGAGGATTTGTCATTTGTGACTTTCTTTTGGACCGTTTCATTGCTATGGCAGGAATAGAAACCTGATAGGAGAGATTCAAACATGGAGTTGCATGAAAGATGCACATGGATTTGAGAGGCGACAACACGGTCAAGAACTTTGGAGAGGAAAGAGAGGTTGAAGATGGGCTAGTAGTTTGCAAGGACAGAGAGTTTGATAGTGGGTTTATTTGAGGAAAGGGGTGATGACAGTAGCTTTGAAAGTGAGTGTGACAGTATCTGAGGAGAGGGAACTATGGTGGCCAGAAGGAAAGTTGGGTGGTCAGCGGTTTAGTGGGAATGGGGTCAAGCGAGCAGGAGGTGGGTCTTATGGACAAAATGCTTGGGGGGAGATTGGAGAGAAACGAAAGGAAGAATTGTATTTATATAGCACCTTTCATGACCTCAGGACATCCCAAAATGCTTCACAGACAATTAAGTACTTTTGAAGTGTAGTCACTGTAGTAATGTAGATAACACAGTAGCCAATTTGCACACAGCAAGGTCCCATAAACAGCAGTGAGATAAATGACCAGATAATCTGTCTTAGTGATGTTGGTTGAGAGATAGGTGTTGGCCAGGACACAAGAAATAGGAGCAGGAGTAGGCCATATGGCCCCTTGAGCCTGCTCCGCCATTCAATAAGATCATGGCTGATTTACCTCCACTCCACTTTCTCGCCCTATCCCCATATCCCTTGACTCTCTTAGTGCCCAAAAATCTATCGATCTCAGTCTTGAATATACTTCATGACAACAGAACATCTGGGGTAGAGATTTCAAAAGATTCACAACCCTCTGAGTGAAGAGATTTCTTCAATTCAATTCAATTTTATTTGTCATATATGCAGCAGACGTGTGTACTGCACAATGAAATGTTGATTTTTACGAGTCCTCCCAACATTGGAATAAATATGGCGTAACAATGATAAAATACTAATAGAAATACAGTAATAATAAATAAAACAACAGTAATAAATAATAATAAATTATACGTTCATGAGTCTTATGGCCTGGGGGTAGAAGCTGTTTCGAAACCTGCTGGTACGAGACCGTATGCTTTGGTATCTCTTACCGGACGGGAGCAGGGCGAAGAGGTTGTGGCTGGGGTGGCTTGCGTCTTTAATGATTCTCAGGGCCTTCCCCCGGCGCCTCCTGGACAGCAGGTAGTTTAATTCCTATAGTATGTTGTGCAGCTTTCACCACCATCTGTAGAGCCTTGCGGTCTGTGGCGGTGCAGTTGCCATACCAGGTAGTGATGCAGCCGGACAGGATACTCTCGATGGTGCACCGGTAGAAGTTGGTGAGAATCTGGGGGGCCATTCCAAATTTCTTCAATCTCCTGAGGAAGAACAGGCGTTGGTATGCCTTCTTCGTTACGACGTCGATGTGATGTGACCACATTAAGTCCTCCGTAATGAATACACCCAGGAATTTGAAGCTGCTGACCCTCTCCACCTCAGCCCCTTCGATGTCAATTGGGGTGTGTCCCTCCCCCTGCCGCTTCCTGTAGTCCACGATCATCTCCTTTGTTTTGCTGATGTTGAGGGAGAGGTTGTTGTACTTGCACCATTCTGCAAGAGCTCTTGCCTCCTCCCTGTAGCCTGTCTCGTCGCCATCTGTGATCAGGCCTACAACGGTAGTGTCATCAGCAAACTTGATGATGGAGTTGGAGTTGTGCGTTCTGAATTTAAGACTGAGTTCTCATCTCAGTCCTAAATGGCCGACCCCTTATCCTGAGACTATGACCCCTAGTTCTAGACTCTCCAGCATCTACCCTGTCAAGCCCTCTACAACTACAACAACAACAAGTTATATTTATATAGTGCCTTTAACGTAGTAAAACGTCCCAAGGCACTTCACAGGAGCGTTATCAAACAAAATTTGACACCGAGCCACATAAGGAGATATTAGGGCAACTTGGTTAAAGGGGTAGGTTTTAAGGAGCACCTTAAGGGGGAAAGAGGGCTAGAGAGGCAGAGAGGTTTAGGGAGGGAATTCCAGAGCTTAGGGCTTCGGCAGCTGAAGGCACGGGTGCCAGTGGTGGAGCAATTAAAATCGGGAATGCGCAAGAGGCCAGAATTGGAGGAGCACAAATATCTTTGAGGGTTGTGGGGCTGGACGAGGTTACAGAGATAGGGAGGGGTGAGGCCATGGAGGCATTAGAAAACAAGGATGAGAATTTTAAAATCGAGGCGTTGCTTAACCGGGAGCCAATGTAGGTCAGCAAGCACGGGGGAGATGGGTGAATGGGACTTGATGCAAGTTAGGACATGAGTAGCAGTTTTGGATGACTTCAAGGAGGGTCGAAGATGGGAAGCCACCCTGGAGTGCATTGGAATAGTCAAGTCTAGAGGTAACAAAGGCATGGATGAGGGTTTTAGCAGTAGATGAGCTGAGGCAGGGGTGGAGTCGGGCGATGTTATGAGGTAGAAATAGGTGGTCTTGCTGATGGCATGGATATGTGGTCAGAAGCTCATCTCCGGATCAAATACGACACCAAGGTTGCGAACAGTCTGGTTCAGCCTCCGACAGTTGCCAGGGAGAGGAATGGAGTTGGTGGCTAGGGAATGGAGTTTGTGGTGGGGACTGAAGACAATGGCTTCTCTTCCCGCTCCTGCACCATTACCTCTAGTTTCCCCCAAGGATCTATCCTTAGCCCTCTCCTATTTCTCATCTACATGCTGCCCTATCATCCAAAAACATAGCAACAGTTTCCACATGTACGCTGGTGACACCCAGCTCTACCTCACCACCACCTCTCTCGACCCCTCCAACATCCAGTACCAGATGAGCAGAAATTTTCTCCAACTAAATATTGGGAAGACCGTTAACAATATCAGCTAACGGGGGAGCTAGGATTGGGAGTTGGGTGGTCAGCAGTTTAGTGGGAATAGAGTCGAGGGAGTAGAAGGTGGGTCTCATTGACAAGATGAGCTTGGAGATGGCATGGGTGGCAATGGGAGAGAAACTAGAGAAAGATGCAAGTCCAGGCTGGGGCAGGGGGGAACCTTAGAGGAATTTTGTCCCGATGAGCTAGGGGGAGGGAGGGAGCAAAGCGGCAGAAGTAGCTGAACGGATGGTCTCAATCTTAGTGATAAAGAAGTCCGTGAGCTCTTCACACATGTTGTTGGAGGTGAGGGTGGAGGAGACAGGGGAAAGGGGTTTAAGAAGACTGGTTGAAGTAGAGAAAAGAAACCGGGGGTTATCTTTGCATTCCAGGAAGATCCTGGAATAGTGAGCAGTTTTAGCAGACGAGGGCAGGACCCGATAGTGCTTTATGTGTTCCAGCCAGATCTGGCAGTGAATGGCTCAACCAGTTGTCTGCGATATACATTCAAATCTGAATCCTTTGGACTTAACAGAGCAAAGATGAGGGCCGTAGCAGGGTGGATGGCCAGGGTGAAAGAGAGTAATTGTTTTAGTGGGGACTAGGACATCAAAGGTGGAGGTGAGGGTGTGGTTGAGCAGATCAGTAGCTGCAGAAATGTCATGGTGAATGGAGGGCCATAGGTTAGACAGTTGGGATTTTGAAAGTGCAGTTGTAAGTAAATTGGGGGAGAGTTTTTTCCAGGGGTGGCCTCAGAAGGAAGTATGGTTGGGAGGGGGAAGGGTGATGTGGGTGGAGAGCGATGCAAGGAAGTGATCAGAGATGGTCTTATCTGTGATTGACACGATGGAGTCGAGAGGCCGCGTGAGATGCAAGATCAAGGGGGTGGCCGTGAATATGAATAGGGGAGTTTATATGGAGGGAGAGACTAAGGGAGGATAGGAGGGCAGTGAACTCGGAGGAGAGATGAGTTGAGATGGAGGTTGAAATCACTGAGGATGAGAAGTCGCTCGATGCTGAGGGAGGAAATCAGTGAAGATATCTCGGTGAGAACATTGTCACGGTACTCTAAGAATGTTATATGTTTCAATGAAATCCCCTCTCATCTAAACTCCAGAGAATATAGACCCATTCTACTCAATCTCTCCTCATAAGACAACCCGCTCATCCCAGGAATCAATCTAGTGAACCTTTGTTGCACGCCCTCTAAGGCAAGTATATCTTTCCTTAAGTAGGGAGACCAAAACTGTACACAGTAGTCTAGGTGTGGTCTCACCAAAGCCCTATGTAATTGCAGCAAGACTTCCTGACTCTTAGCCTTTGTTGCAAGGGGTTTGGAGTATAACATACCATTCACCCAGAGAGTGGTGAACCTGTGGAATTCTCTACCACAGAGGGCGGTGGAGGCCAGTTCATTAAATATATTCAAGAAAGAGTTGGACATATTTCTTGAGGCTAAAGGGATCAAGGGATATGGGGAAAAGGCAGGGACAGGGTACTGAATTTGGATGATCAGCCATGATCTCATTGAAGGGCTTCCACTGTCTTAACGTTCAGCTGGTGTGTGACCACAAGAAGGAAATTTTGCATGTTTGTGCCATGTACCCTGGCAGTTGCCATGACTCCTTCATACTGCGCCAGTCTAGTGTGCCTCCGCTATTCAGTCCGCCAGACCAACTTAACGGGATGGCTACTTGGAGACAAGGGCTATCCTCTGAGGACGTGGCTAATGACGCCGTTGAGGAGGCCAGCCATTGAAGCTGAGGAGCGCTACAACTCCAGCCACATTTCCACCAGATCCATTATCGAGCAAACCATCGGTTTGCTGAAGATGCGCTTCAGATGCCTGGATAGATCAGGTGGAGCCCTACAGTAGTCAGCAGCCAGGGTCTCCAGAATCGTCGTGGTTTGCTGTGCACTTCACAACATGGCACAGTGTCATGGCTTGCAGATTCCTGAGGACCAAGTGGCTCCTCACATATCCTCCTCAGATGAGGAGGAGGAATAGGAGGAGTGCGAAAACGAACATCCTGCAGAGGCCCATCAACCAGTGGCAGCATCACGCGAGAACATTGCTGCCCGGGATATAAGGAACGCACTCATCCTGGCCAGATTTGCTTAGCCTAGTCAATCAAACACTTTTGCCTCGCTGCTTCTTACCAGAGCTTTGACAATGGCCAAGAACCAGAGGATTCCTAGCACTCTGACCACCATACTGACAGTTGCAAGTATTCCTAAGGCCTCAATGTGGAAGTCCCAATAGCAAAATGACAGACGCCACCCCTGCAACATTTGCCATCATAATTTTTATGTTCAATAACAACGTGATGGCATTTTTACAATAAACACAAAATTGCACCCAAGTGACTACCCTTGTGACTGTGCAGAATTTTCCTCTTACGCATGCTCCTACGTGGTGCCTCCCCTGTGGCTTCAGCAGATGTGGAGGCCCCTTGCTCACTTTCCTGCTGCTCCTGTCTTGACACCGTTGGTGGGCGTCCTCTGGGGTTGCGAGCCTGTGAGGGCTTGTCAACAGTCTGCTGCTCCTGCGGCTGTGCAGGGGTTGAGCCGCCTCGCTCACTTGGGTGTGGACTCCGGTGGGGCTCTGACCAAGGGCTCTGCAGTGGCATGGAAGTGTGAGTGCTTGAAGAGGAGCCCCCAGTTCCTTGAGGTCTGCCACCAACCTCCCTCTCATGGGTCAGGTCCCCCTCAGTGCCTGCAAGTGGCTTGCGAGCAGCTTGCTGCACATCAGGGGGGCCATGGGGACCCATATCTGCAATGGCAGTCCTACTCAGAAGGACTTCCATGAAGGTCTGGTTTCTCTGTTCAATAGATGCCCATCGCTCCTCAAGAGATGTCATTCTATTCTGAACAATGACCATGTTTTCCATACCCTGACAACTAATCTCCTCCATGGCCATAGCCGTCCTCTCCTCTATGGTAGCCAGCCTTACCACGGAGGTAGCAATCCTTTCCACGGAGGTAGCCGTCCTTTCCGTGGTGATGCGTTCCTGCACCAATGACTCCACAAAGGCTCTGCTCATGTTCGCTATGGACTCCTCCATTTGCTCCACACTCGCAGCGACCCTAGAGACAAAACCTGCCAGAGACTCCTGCATCTGTGCCTGGAGTTCCATCACCTCTGATCTTATGGATGGACCCAGAGGCAGAGGGTCGACATGCTGCTGAGCCGAGCTGGCAGAGTCCTGCGGCCTCCGACTAGGACTCTCCACTGCTGTCCCTGTCTCCACAATCTGCTGATGCTCACTTGTGAGCTGTGATACACCAGATGACAACACTGCTCTATGTGCCGAAAGTCCCACTGAGGTGTGAGTGTCTGCACTGGTGCTGGGTGCGCTGAATTCTGCTGACGCTGCACCCTCGGAGGTTGCAGCTTCCTCTGAGGAGTCTGGCTGCTCAGCCTCTTCTTCCTGGCTAGGGGGAATGGATGCTTGTGATGGTCCTGTGGGGGAGTAAAGGAAATAGTCAGAGATGTGATGCAAAGGCTAGATGCTCATAAGTGCATCTGCTACAGCTTCACAATCATTATCAGCGACTCATGCAATGTCAAAGAGAGAGATGGGAAACTTTTCTGTCACCAGCTTGCTGTGTTACACCGTTTGTCTGTCCCCCATGCGCGAATCATCCTCTATTCCCATAATTTCCAGGACGGCCTCCTCCCGGAGGTCAGGTGGGCTTTTGAGGCTGTCCCTCCTGCTGTCCTGGCTCACTCTCTTTTGTTGTGAGCTCTGTTTTCCTGTAATGAGGGAGACCAGTGGAGGTCGAATGAGAATGAAGGAGTGAGTGTAGAGATTGCATAGCATAGATACTTAGAAGGAGACAAAGATGGAGTGAGGTTGCAAGACCAAGGGCCCTCCCTGTGTGTAGTCAGTTGTGTTCAAAGCATCAGAATGATGGGGAGTGTGAGGGCTGCATCGTCAAATAGTTATGTGAATGTGAGCATAGAGAGAGAGGGAATGGGTAAGGGTGCATGGATGTTAGTGTCAAGTGGGATGTGGAGGAAGAGATTGCTAAAGCTGAGTGCTGGTGAGGAAAGGCAATGGGGATCAGATTGAGGGTGATGGGAAATTCATACTCACTTTTCCAGTGCGCTGAAGGTCATGAAATCTTTTCCTGCACTGTATCCAGGTTCTGCGGGTGACTCCCAAGGAGTTGACCTCCTCAGCCACCTGCATCCACACTGCCTTGGTCTGAGTGGGAGGCCTCTTCCTCCCTGATGAAGGGAAGAGCACCTCCCTGTTGGCCCTAGCCCCATATACTAATGCCTGCAGTGCCACCTCGTCAAAGCGAGGAGCTGATCTGGCTTTCCCGCTTGTCATATTTGCTGCAGCTCCCTCACACTGCACAGTCAAGAAGCTTGGCAGTCTGCAGAAGAAGCAAGGCTTGCTGTGGACCTTAAATGCAGCAGCAATGATGATGTCATCGGAGGGGACTTTCAGTCATGAAAAACCCATTTGCAAAGGCTTCCCACACGTTGGAAATCAATTGGCCAATTAAGTTAAAATTGCATCAATCTCCCACATCCATTTAGATTCGTGTGGGAAACACGAAATTCAGATAACATGACACCATCCCGCACCTGAGTTAAAATCCCCCCCCTTGAGTCTTCAGTTCTTGTCATCGAGACACAAGGGAGACTTTGATGCATTGGAAGTTCTTCATGCAAGGAGTGACCAACACATGGAATGGGCTCCCAGAGTAGTGGAAGTGTAAAGCCTGGAATCATTCAAGAACCAATTGGATGCTTCAGTGGGGAAGGGGCGTGTGCGGGGGGGGGGACTTCAGGGCCATTCTGGCTGGATGAGCTGAGTTAGGTCAAATAGCCCCCCCTCATCTGTAATTATCTTATGATCTTGTGAAAGTTCAGGTTGGTCTGTCATGTTACAGCCAACCATCACATTCATCTCATTCAATAACTATGTACTCTGTGGTCGATTTTAACTCGGGTACAGGGAATTGGCGGCTTCCCCGAATTTAGTGATTTCCCACACGATTCTAAATGGGTCTGTGAGATTGATGCAATTTTAACTCAATTGGCCAATTGATTTCCAACGTGTGGGAAGCCTTGGCAATTCAGTATTTCCAGTCAGAAAGTCACAGAATATGACGTCCTCATTGCTGCTGCTTTTAAGGTCCACAGCAAGCCTTGCTTCCTCTGCAGGCTCCCAAATATCACCATTAAGATGGCACAGGAGCCTGCAGGAGCAGCGGCCAGCGGGAGGGCCAGATCTGCCCCCAAATTTGATGAGGCTTCACTCCAGGCATTACTGGATGGTGCTAGGATCCCACAGGGAGGTCCTGTTCCCTTCTTCAGGGAGGAAGAGGCCTCCCAGCCAGACCAAGGCTGTGTGGCTACAGGTGGCAGGTCAAGTCAACTCCTTGGGGCTCACACGAAGAACGTGGTTGCAGTGCAGGAAAAGATTCCACGACCACCTTCGCACTGGAAAAGTAAGTACTGTATGAAGTTTCCTTCACCCTCAATCTGTTCCCCATTGCCTTTCCTCACCAGCACTCAGCTTTAGCAATCTCTTCCTGCACATCCCACTAGACACTCACATCCATGCACCCTTACCCATTCCCTCTCTCTCTATGCTCACATTCACATAACTATTCCACCATGCAGCCCTCACACTCCCTCTCACTCTGATGCTTTGAACACAACTGACTACACACAGGGAGGGCCCTTGGGCTTGCAACCTCACGCCATCTTTGTCTCCTTCTAAGTATCTATGCTATGCAATCTCTGCACTCATTCCTTTATTCTCACTCAACCTCCACTTGTCTCCCTCATTGCAGGAAAAGAGAGCTCACAACAGGAGAGAGCGAACCAGGACAGGAGGAGGGCCGCCCTCAGTAGCCCAGCTCACCCCCTGGGAGGAAGGCGTCCTGGAGATTGCCGGGGCTGACCGAGATGTGGAAGTTGGGGAAGGACAGACAGGAGCATCCCCGCAAGCTGGTGACAGAATAGTTTTCCATCTTTCTCATTGGCATTGCATGAGCCGCTGATAATGATTCTGAAGCTACATCATATGGACTTTGATCATCTGCAAAATGCAATGTGCATGTAACCTTGGCATCACATCTCTAACTTTTTCCTTGACTCCCCCACAGGACCATCGAGAGCCCCCATCCCCACTGTGCATGAGGAAGAGCCTGAGCAGCCAGACTCCTCAGAGGAATCTGCAACCTCTGAGGGCGCAGCGTCAACAGAAATAAGCGCACCCAGCACCAGCGCAGACACTCGCACCTCGGTGGGACCTTCGGGACATAGAGTAGAGTTGTCACCTGGTGTATCACAGCTCACAAGTGAGCATCAGCAGATTGTGGAGACGGGGACAGCAGTGGAGAGTCCTCATCGGAGGGCGCAGGACTCTGCCAGCTCGGCTCAGCTGCATGTTGACCCTCTGCCTCTGGGTCCATCCGTAAGATCAGAGGTGATGGAACTCCATGCACAGATGCAGGAATCTCTGGCAGGTTTTGTCTCCAGGGTCGCTGCGAGTGTGGAGCGACTGGAGGAGTCCATAGCGAACATGAGCAGAGCCTTTGTGGAGTCAGTGGCGCATGAACGCATCAACACGGAAAGGATGGTTACCTACGTGGAAATGATTGCTGCCTCCATGGTAAGGCTGGCTACGGTAGAGGAGAGGAGGGCTGCAGCCATGGAGGAGGTTAGTCGCCAGGGTATGGAAAACATGGTGAGTGTTCAGAATAGAATGACATCTCTTGAGGTGCGATGGCATCTATTGAACACAGAAACCAGACCTTCATGGAAGTCCTTCTGAGTAGGACTGCCATTGCAGATACGGGTCCCCATGGCCCCCCTGATGTGCAGCAAGCTGCTCGCAAACCACTTGCAGGCACTGAGGGGGACCTGACCCATGAGAGGGAGGTTGGTGGCAGACCTCGAGGAAGTGGGGGCTCCTCTCCAAGCGCTCACACTTCCATGCCACGGCAGAGCCCTCGGTCAGAGCCCCGCCGGAGTCCACACCCAACGGCGATAGAGGTCTCAACCCCTGCACAGCCGCAGGAGCAGCAGACTGCTGGCGAGCCCTCACAGACTCGCCACCCCAGAGGACGCCCGCCAAAGGTGTCGAGACAGGAGCAGCAGGAAAGTGAGCCAGGGGCCTCCACATCTGCTGAAGCCACAGGGGAACCACTACGTAGGAGCACGCGTAAGAGGAAAATAAAGCACAAATAGTCACAAGGGTAGTCACTTGGGTGAAATGCTGTGTATTTTGTAAAAATGCCATCAGTTGTTTGTTTTGCATAAAAATTCTGATGGCAACTTCTGCAGTTGTGGCGTCTGTCATTTCGCGAATGGGGCTGGAGGTCCTCTAATACCAAGAGGGGACGGAAAAAAAGGCCTCCAATGCTTCTGGTAGATGCCTCAGTTGAGGAAGCGCTGAGTGAGGGTGGCGAGAGGGTTTTCGCAGGAGGTCACACTGGAGAAGTGCGAGAGGCTCCAACCTTCCACAGGTGTGGTTAGGCCTGGTAAAAGTTGCCCCAGACCTGAGACAACAAAGTCCTGCCACCTGCAAATGATGGCTGATCAAATATCCTCTTTAATGTTGGGCCTGCAGCTGATAGTCAGCAAGCCAATAGTGTTCACGCTAGGTTTCACAGGCGTGATCCCCACCAGGCGTGTTTTACGTGAGAAAAGGGTTGAACAGGCAAGCGCCTGTTAAAATGGGATTATAAAGGCCAATGAGTGCTGTTTAAGGGCCCTAAAGACCAGTCCCGCCCGTTGCAGGCGGGACTGATTCGGGTCCATCAGACACACCTAGGTTAAAATGGCGTGGAGGTGGGAACCAGGCGGGGGGGTCCCGACCCCAAGGTTTTGGGTTTTTTTTTTTTTTTTTAACCCCTGCACGCCTAAAAGCCTGCCTGTCGGCTGCATTAAAATCGAGCCCTGTGACTCTGCATCAACGTTTTAAATCAAACCATGGCCACAGTAAATAATAATTCTAATAGGTCTAAGAGCGTTAAAAAAATAAGCCTGAAGGCTTTGTGTCTTAATGCGAGGAGCATTCGTAATAAGGTGGATGAATTGGCTGCGCAAATAGAGGTAAACGAATATGATTTGGTTGGGATTACGGAAACGCGGCTCAAGGATGGCCAAGGCTGGGAACTCAACATCCAGGGGTATTCGATATTCAGGAAAGATAGGCAAAAAGGAAAGGGAGGTGGGGTAGCTGGTTCAAGAAGGGATTAACATAATTGTAAGGAAGGCTATTAGCTCTGATGATGTGGAATCTGTATGGGTAGAATTGAGAAATACCAAGGGGCAGAAAACGTTAGTGGGAGTGGTATGTAGAACTCCAAACAGTAAAGCGGAGGTTGGGGATGGCATTAAAAGGGAGATTAAAGAAGCTTGCAATAAGGGCACAGCAGTCATCATGGGTGACTTTAATCTACATATAGATTGGGCTAACCAAATTAGTAACAATACTGTGGAGGAGGAATTCCTGGAGTGTTTACGGGATGGTTTCCTGGACCAATATGTCGAGGAACCAACCAGAGATCAGGCCATCTTAGACTGGGTATTATCTAACAAGAAAGAATTAATTAGCAATCTTGCTGTACGAGGCCCCTTGGGTCGGAGCGATCATAATATGATCGAATTCTTCATTAAGATGGAGAATGAAGTAGTTGACTCAGAGACTTGGTCCTTAATTTAAATAAAGGAAACTACGATGGTCTGAGGCGCGAGTTCGGTAGGATTGATTGGGGAATGTCACTCAAAGGGTTGACGGTGGATAGGCAATGGCAAACATTCAAAGACCACATGGATGAACTACAGAATTTGTTCATTCCAGGTTGGCATAAAAATAAAACAAAAATGGTGACTCAACCGTGGCTAACAAGGGAAATTAGGGATAGCATAAGATCCAAGGAGAGGACATATAAATTGGCCAGAAAAAGCAATAATCCTGAGGATTGGGAGCAATTTAGGATTCAACAAAGGAGGACAAAGGGATTAATTAAGAAGGGGAAAATAGAATATGAGAGTAAGCTTGCAGGGAACATAAAAACTGACTGTAAAAGCTTTTATAGATATGTGAAGAGAAAAAGATTGGTGAAGTCAAGTGTAGGTCCCTGGCAGTCAGAATCAGGGGAATTTATAATGGGGAACAAAGAAATGGCTGACCAACTAAATACATATTTTGGTTCTGTCTTCACAAAGGAGGACACAAATAACCTCCCAGAGATGCCGGGGAACCTAGGGTCTGATGAAAGGGAGGAACTGAAAGAAATCAGTATTTGTAGGGAAATGGTGTTGGGGAAATTGATGGGATTGAAGGCCGATTAAATCCCCAGGGCCTGATAATCTACATCCTAGGGTACTTAAGGAAGTGGCCCCAGAAATAGTAGATGCATTGCTGATCATCTTCCAACATTCGATGGAACCTGGAACATTACCCATGGATTGGAGGGTAGCTAATGTTACCCCACTATTTAAAACAGGTGGTAGAGAGAAAACAGGGAATTACAGACCGATAAGCCTGACATCGGTAGTGGGGAAAATGCTAGAGTCCATTTATAAAAGATGTAATAGCAGAGTACTTGGAAAACCGTGACAGGATCGGACAAAGTCAACATGGATTCACAAAAGGTAAATCGTGCTTGACTAATCTACTGGAATTTTTTGAGGATGTAACTGGTAGAATAGGTAAGGGAGAACCAGTGGCTGTGGTGTATCTGGACTTTCAGAAGGCCTTCAATAAGGTCCCGCATAAGAGATTTGTGTGTAAAGTTAAGTCACATGGGATTGGGGGCAAGATATTGACTTGGATAGAGAACTGGTTGGCAGACAGAAAGCAAAGAGTTGGAATAACCGGTTCTTTTTCTGAGTGGCAGGCAGTGACTAGTGGGGTACCACAGGGATCGGTCCTTGGACCCCAGCTATTCACAATATATATATATATATATATATATATATACAAGGGAACTAGATGTAACATCTCCAAATTTGCAGACAACACAAAGCTGGGTGGGCTTGTGTGCTGTGAGGAGGATGTCCAGAAACTCCAGGATGATTTGGACATGTTGGGTGATTGGGCAGAAACATGGCAGATGCAATATAATGTGGATAAATGTGAGGTTGTCCACTTTGGTGGCAAAAACAGGAAGGCAGATTATTATCTAAATGGCAATAGATTGGGAGAAGGGGAAGTGCAACGAGACCTGGGTGTCCTTGTGCACCAGTTGCTGAAGGTAAGCATGCAGGTGCAGCAGGCGGTTAAGAAGGCAAATGGTATGTTGGCCTTCGTAACGAGAGGGTTCGAGTGCAGGAACAAGGATGTCTTGCTGCAGTTGTACAGGGCCTTGGTGAGACCACATCTTGAGTATTGTTCGCAGTTTTGGTCGCCTTATCTGAGGAAGGATGTTCTTGCCATGGAAAGAGTTCAGCGAAGATTCACCAGGCTGATACCTGGGATGGCAAGAATGACGTATGAGGAGAGATTGGGTCAATTGGGCGTGTACTTGCTGGAGTTTAGAAGAATGAGAGGTGATCTCATTGAAACTTATAAAATTCTGACAGGACTGGACAGACTAGAGGCAGGAAGGATGTTCACGATGGTCGGGGAGTCCAAAACCAGGGGATAAAGGGTAGGCCATTTAGGACAGAAATGAGGAATTTCTTCACCCAGAGAGTGGTGAACCTGTGGAACTCTCTACCACAGAAGGCGGTGGAGGCCAGTTCATTAAATATATTCAAGAATGAGTTGGATATATTTCTTAAGGCTAAAGGGATCAAGGGGTATGGGGAGAAAGCAGGGACCGGGTACTGAATTTGGATGATCAGCCATGATCGCATTGAATGGCAGAGCAGGCTCGAGGGGCCGAATGGCCTACTCCTGCTCCTATCTTCTATGTTTCTATGCATGGCACCCAAATCAGTGATTAAGAGGATCTGGGGATTGGATTATTATTACATATTTTTCAATGTAGCATAAGTTAATATAGAGCCTGAAATATTATGTAGAAATTAGGAGTCTGTATTCACCTATAGCTCAGGTTGCAAATATATTTGAAAAATATACAGTAGGTTAAATATATTGATGTTGAATTGCTGTTGCATTGAGTTATTGTAGCATGAAGATTTTTTTTAATCAAATGACACAATCCTTAATTCTTCCAAGTGTTGTTGCAGAATGCTGAGAAGGTTGCTAATAAAGTGAACCCGAGCTTGTGGTCATGATAGTCTTTGCTGCATGCATTATTTTCCAAACTATTCTGAAGCTGATGTATTGAATTATCACAGAACCTTGTGCTAATGTTCTTTCTCAACATGACTGCTTCATTTTGTACCTGCGTTGTATTCCTTTATAATACAGACATAGTGTGGCAATATTTTTGTCATTTAAAAGAAGTATTTTAACTTCCTTCATTGAAGTAGGCAAAAATCTTATCTTTAAAAGTGCAGCTCAAAAATCAATGTGGCTGTAGTCATTACTCACTAAGCAGCAGACATTTCTACAACAACAACTTGCATTGTACCAACATAGAAAAGTGTTGCAAAGTTCTTCACAGAGGTGTAATCAAAAAATGACAAGCCAGAGAAGGAGATATTAGGAGGGGAGGCAGCTGGAATAAATGTCCACCCTCAACTGTAATTATTGTGATCTTGTGAAAGTTCAGATTGGCCTGTCATGTTAGAGCCAACCATCACATTTATCTCATTTAATAGCTATTTACTTCAAATAGGCCAGAATTTGCTGTCAAAATAACGGTGAGGCTAATGGCGCTCACCGTTATTTATGTGCAAATGGTGCAGCAACTTCAAGCGAGGAGCGAGGTTAAACTCAAATACCCAAAAGTTGCTGTCTGAGTTGTGCCTCTTTACTGTTAGCTTCGCGAAAATAGCATCTCGCTGTTTGTCTCACCATTGAAATTCATTGAATGGTGTGAATTTGCTGTATTTTGTGTGGTAGATATGAACTAAACTCGCCACAGAAAGTTAAGTCTCGTCATTTCAAGGCTAAGTACCCTTTTAATGGTGTGGTAAGTGTTAATTACTGCCAATCAACTGCTCTGGCACTGAAAATTAATTATTACAAGTGTGGAGTCTCATTCATAAGAACAAGGAGCAGGACTAGGCCATTCGGTCCTTTTGAGTCTGCTCCGCCATTCAGTAAGATCATGGCTGTCTTCTACCTCAACTCCACCTTCCCGCATTATCCCCATATTCCTTGATTCCCTTAGTATCTCTGTCTTGAATATACTTAACGACTGAGCATCTCTTGGGTAGAGAATTCCAAAGATTCACAACCCTTCAAGTGAAGAAGTTTCTCCTCAGTCCAAAATGGCCGACCCTTTATTCTGAGACTGTGACCCCTGGTTCTAGACTCCCCAGCCAGGGGAAACATCCTCCCTGCATCCACCATGTCAAGTCCTTTAAGAATTTTATATGTTTCAACGTGACCACCTCTCATTCTTCTAAATTCTAGGGAATATAGACCTAGTCTAC
Organism: Somniosus microcephalus; assembly: GCF_052327205.1. Lineage (NCBI taxonomy): Eukaryota > Metazoa > Chordata > Chondrichthyes > Squaliformes > Somniosidae > Somniosus > Somniosus microcephalus. Next base: position 200,573,632 of record NC_140987.1, read on the forward strand.
TCAATCGCCCCTTATAGGACAATCCTCTCATCCCAGGAATCAGTCTAGTGAACCTTCATTGCACTCCCTCTAAGGCAAGTATATCTGTCTTTAGGTAAGGAGAACAAAACTGTACACAGTACTCCAGGTGTGGCCTCACCAAGGCCTTATATAATTGTAGTAAGATTTCTTTACTCTTATACTCCAACCCCTTTGTACTAAAGACTAATATACCATTTGCTTTCCTAATTGCTTACTGTATATGCATGTTAACTTTCTGTGATTCATGTACAAATGCACCCACATCCCTCTGCATACTAACATTTCCCAGTTTTTCACTATTTAAAAATATTCTGCTTTTCTATTTTTCCTACCAATGTGAATAGCTTCACACTTCTCCACATTATATTCCATCTGCCATTTTCTTGTCCATGCAATTAACCTGTCTATATCCCTTTGCAGATCCTTTGGGGGGAAAATTTGGTCGCGCCCCCTCTGGGGCGCTAACTTTGCCAGCGCTCCGAAAAAGTTAGCGCCACTGCGCCGAAAATTGAGTGGTAGCACCCCAAGCAGGAGGCAGGGCGCTACTGGAAGTACCCCCCCTCCTTTCTGGGGTGCTACCATTCAATATCGTGGCGCTACGTGCAACAGCGCCATGTGCGTCGGCACGTAGCGGTATTACAGGCCTCCCTCCCCTGATTAAAGTGGAGGGGCCTAACGCAGTTGGACCACCGGGCAGTGGGGTGCTGGGAAAACAGCCCGGCATTCAAGAGGAGTGCCAGGCTGAGCGATCGCGGCCGACACCCCGCATGAAAGAAGAGGAAGGGGGCAGGAGCCCAAAAAGAAATAGCCGCCCGGCACCTGCCCTTTAATTTGCGCTGTTGTGGCCGCAAAAACGCCGCTCTGACCCCGTCAGACATATCGTCTGATGGTAGGTCAGGGATGCAGCTGAAGTTTGCGGCTGGGGCGTTGCGCATGGTGATGACGTAATCGGCGGAGGCGCAGCGCCACAGGGTGCAACCGGCTACCGTTGCTGCTAACCTCCCGCTGAATTTCGTGGGAGGCATTTGCGGCACCGTGCCCAGGTGCTTGGGGCTTTGCGCCCCGGGAGGCGCAAAGCAACCCAATTTTTCCCCCTTTGTGTCCTCCTCACAGTTTACTTTCCCACCCAACTTTGTATCATCAGAAAACTTGGATACATTACACTCAGTCCCTTCATCTAAGTCATTGATACAGATTGTAAATAGCTGAGGCCCCAACACTGATCCCTGCAGTACCCCACTAGTTACAACCTGCCAACCAGAAAATGAGCCATTTATCCCTCCTCTCTCTTTCCTGTCCATTAACCAATCCTCAATCATGCCAATATATTATCCCCAACTCCATGAGCCCTAATTTTGTGTAATAACCGCTTGAGTGGCGCCTTATTGAATGCTTTTAAAAAAATCAAATACACTACATCTACTGGTTCCCCCTTACCATGTTTACTCTGTCCAATCATATTATGATTTTCTAAGTACCCTGTTACCACGTCCCTAATATTGTTGGAGATTAAAAAAATTTAAAGTTGTTAATTTTTTTCCCCTTTCCTTTCTGCCTCTTTTTTTCTCTCTTAATCCAGTCGATCTTTCCCTCTCTCGAGTTCTCTTTCTGTACCTGATTTGGCATTGAATGCACCCACTCTCCTTCCTTCTCAGTCCTTGCACTGTTAATTTCATAATCCTTCAATCTCATTGGTTAAGGAGATACACAGTTGTTTTCTCTGTTCACTTAGGTCCTAGAGGCCTGGTTTCCCTCACTGCGACATTATCAGCTTGCACTTTCAGCAAAAAAAATGTTAAAACCTAAACGTGCAAGGGCAATTCTAAGGGCACCATTAGATGCCCTGCTACAGCGAATTATGGCCCATAGTTCGATAGTAAACCTGAGCAGAGTGGCCATAAATTGAAGACTCATGACATGTTACAGAGGAACATAAATCAGTATCTGGTCACAGTCCAAAAACAGTGCCGTTGAAGAGATTGTTTTTAATAGCGAAATCTAGATGAATGGCAAAAACTCACAGTGCCACCAAGGTTGAAAAATGAAGTGAAGATTATAATTCAGTGATTTCACTCATTGGACTTCTTAGGCAAAACTTCCCAAAATACAATATGGGGTACAAAAGTATTATCAAATAAGTAACACTCTTATGAAAACAGGAATACTCAGATACCATGTAACTTTTGATTCATATTCAAATAATATTTTGCTTTCGTACAAAAATATTTTTTTAAACTTCAAAGCTGCTAAAATTTCTCAAATTCCAGCAGAATGTCAGTGACAATTATGTTATTTGCATAATGAGGAACATTCATTACTTGTAATCTCACGACAAAAAACATTGTTTTCCTTCCTACTAAAGTACATTGTGATTTCATTAACTATGATCACTGTGATCACTGAAAGTTAACATGCAGGTATAGCAAGTAATTAGGAAAGCAAATGGTATGTTAGCCTTTATTACAAAAGGGTTGGAGTATAAGTCTTACTGCAATTATACAGGGCTTGACAGGATAGATGCTAGGAGGATGTTTCCCCGAGCTGGGGAGTCTAGAACTAGGTCATAGGGCTGGATTTTGCCAGCCCTGGGGAGATGGGTTTGGAGGCGGGACTGCTGGGAAAATGGCAGAATTTGGGGGCGGGTGCCAAACCCGCCTCCGTGCCAACTTGCCAGGAGGCGGGTAGCCGTCCCGCGCTGGGTCCCGTCTCCTTGGAGGCAGGAAGGGATTACAGCCACTTAACTGCCTGTTAACGGGTAGTTAACAGGCAGATAATAGGATTATCCCCATTTTGCCCACACAAGTGCGTGCTTCCTGAAGGCTCCGAAACCCGCCAGGGTCACCGAGGCGTGTAGTGGGTTGGAGGGGTGCGAGAGTGTGCTGTGAAGGTAAGTGATGGGTGCAAGTGTGGAGAGGTGAGTATCTGAGGTAAGTGCATAGTGTTAGAAAAAGTTTACTTACCTTTGTTTCTTCCTGCAGACTTCAATCGGTGGGTATGCGGAGAGTCTCGCACCTCCGCGGCAGAGATGACAGATGCCCATTGCATTCTCCAATGCAACAACCATCTAATTTCTGCAAAAGAAAGAGGTTTGATGAGGTCATGAATTCAAGAACTTATCAAACTACAGAGAATGTCACTGTTTGACAAATGAAATGTCATACGCTGATGTTCTCTGTAACCAGCTTTCCCTTAATTGGCCTGCTAAGCCTGCTGGGCGGGCTTAACAACGTCAATCAAGGAAAAATAGCGTGGGTTGGCCAGAAGTTGATGGAGATGGGACTGAAACCCGACAAGTGGGAGTCCCGCTTCCAAAAGCTCCCCATTGGCAAAATCTAGCCCTTTTCTCAGAATAAGGGGTCAGCCATTTAGGACTGAGATGAGGAGAAATTTCTTCACTCAAAGCGTTGTGATTCTTTGGAATTCTCTAACCCAAAGGGCTGTGAATGCTCAGCCATTGAGTATTTTGAAGACAGAGATTGATAGATTTTGGAATATTAAGGGAATGAAGGGATATGGGAATGGTGCAGGAATGTGGAGTTGTGGTAGAAGTTCAGCCATGATCTCATTGAATGAGGGAGCTTGAAGGGCCGACTGGCCTACTCCTGCTCCTATTTCTTATGTTCATATGATACAACTGTTACTTTTCATATGCTGCAATAGCTGGTTAGCCTACTGAAACAATGTGTACGTCAGGAATATGATAGACTTTCCTTTGTAAGACTCTTTCATATACAAGAAACTTTAATGAGACTCATTTTTAAGATTTCCGTCATTAATACAGAACTATTATAAAATACCTTTCTTGAATACATTTTTCTTTGGGCCCCAATGCCAGTCTAATAAAGTAGTTTATTGTGCTATAATCTGTGAACTGAACCAATTTGTACTTTGATATAACCAGCATAACTTGATAGAATCATTTAAATTTTGCGAAGTATGTCCATCTTCAAAAACAAATCACTGTACCGTTATGTAATTTTTTACATTCGAAAGTTAGCATAGCTTTGCACAAGACAAATTTTTGCTTTTGACATTATTTTTGTTTTGTTTTTGATAGTTTATCCAATGACAATGAAGGGCCGATTTTAACCCTGCCCGCCCAGCAAGAGCGATGCGGGTACGGGGGGCTAAGTTGCCAGTTGGGGAGGGGGTCTTGCCACATCCCCAATCCCACCATTTTAACTAGCCTGATTTCAGGCACGGGAAGGCCCCAAAAGAGTGTGGGCCTAAGTTAAATGACAAAGCCGTGTCCTGATGACATCATTGGGACTTGCAAACCATTTTAACCGCTGGTCGGCTAAACCTTGCAAAGTGTTGGACCCGCCAGCAAAAGTTGGCGATGTCAAGGATCCTGGCCACATAAAGGTTCCTTCGACAACTCCTGCCCATGCAAGAATATCCAGGCTGGGCTTCCCCTCCCCGATCGAGAAGTTCCCCGATGCCAGTAAGTGAAGGCATATGTTAATGATGCCTGGGAGGTAAAATCTCCCGGCCCCTCAATCGGGGCGGGGCAGACAGTTTACCCTGCACTCTGTCCCTCCCCCCCCCCCCCCCACACACACAGACGAGACATGCCCAGAGTTAAAATCAGGCCTCAACTGTTTTATCAGTGTATGAAATGTCATTGTGTCATTAAAAACACAAGTTTTAATTCCTGTTGTACCAGTACAAAGTTTACATTTTAAGCCTGATCTAGATAGATCCTTTAGTGAAAGTATGCCCTGAAATTCTTTAAGATGCAATAATAGCGATTACACCAGGATCGCACTTGTCAGTGCCCTCCAGTGCTGACATCGTCAGAAATTGCTAGGTCAGTGAGAGGGCATCTAATTAGTATAGGCCTGGAGGACTCGAACGCCACTATGGCGTATCCTGATGCCCATCTGCCTCAAGTGGCTGGCACCATGGCAGAGCTGAGAAATACCAAGGAAATACCAAGGAGCAGAAAACGTTAGTGGGAGTTGTATACAGACCCCCAAACAGTACTGCTGAGGTTGGGGATGGCATTAAATGGGAAATTAGAGACGCATGCAATAAGGGCACAGCAGTTACCATGGGTGACTTTAATCTACATATAGATTGGGCTAACCAAATTAGTAACAATACTGTGGAAGAGGAATTCCTGGAGTGTGTACGGGATGGCTTCCTGGACCAATATGTCGAGGAACCAACTAGAAATCAGGCCATCTTAGACTGGGTATTATGTAATGAGAAAGGATTAATTAGCAATCTTGTTGTGCGAGGCCCCTTGGGGAGGAGCGATCATAATATGATAGGATTCTTCATTAAAATGGAGAGTGAAATAGTTGACTCAGAGACTAGGGTCCTGAATTTAAATAAAGGAAACTATGATGGTATGAGGCACGAGTTGGCTAAGATGGAGTGGGGAACGTTACTTTAAGGGTTGATGGTGGATAGGCAATGGCAAACATTTAAAGATCTCATGGATGAACTACAGAATTTGTTCATCCCTGTTTGGCATCAAAATAAAACAAAAAAGGTGACTCAACCGTGGCTAACAAGGGAAATTAGGGATAGCATAAGATCCAAGGAGTGGACATATAATTTGGCCAGAAAAAGCAGCAAACCTGAAGATTGGGAGCAGTTTAGGATTCAGCAAAGGAGGACAAAGGGATTAATTAAGAGGGGGAAAATAAAAATAATCACAAAGCCCTAATCACGACAAACGTTCCAAATAAGGAGAGAAATACAGAGGAAACGCAGGAGATCGTGGAGGTAGTGTTTAGCGCCACCGCAAAATGTCTAGTTAATTTCGCGAGCGGCGCAAACATCGCCGCGCCCGGCCTCTAGTTGCTTTGCGCCCCAATTGGCGCCCTCTTAAGGCACTAACGGGAGGCGCAAACAACTGAATTTTTCCCCCATAGGGTCTAATGAGAGGGAGGAATTGATTGAAATCAGTATTTGTAGGGAAATGGTCTTCGGGAAATTGACGGGATTGAAGGCCGATAAATCCCCAGGGCCTGATAATCTACATCCTAGGGTACTTAAGGAAGTGGCCCTAGAAATAGTCGATGCATTGTTGGTCATCATCCAAAATTCTATAGACTCTGGAACAGTTCCCATGGATTGGAGGTTAGCTAATGTAACCCCACTATTTAAAAAAGGTGGTAGAGAGAAAACGGGGAATTATAGACCGGTAAGCCTGACATCGGTAGTGGGGAAAATGCTAGAGTCCATTATAAAAGATGTAATAGCAGAGCACTTGGAAAACAGTGACAAGATCGGACAATGTCAACATGGATTTACAAAAGGTAAATCATGCTTGACTAATCTACTGGAATTTTTTGAGGATGTAACTGGTAGAATAGATAAGGGAGAACCAGTGGATGTGGTGTATTTGGACTTTCAGAAGGCTTTCGATAAGGTCCTGCATAAGAGATTAGTGTGCAAAGTTAAAACACACGGGATTGGGGGTAAAATGCTGTGTTGGATAGAGAACTGGTTGGCAGACAGGAAGCAAAGAGTTGGAATAAACGGGTCTTTTTCCGAGTGGCAGGCAGTGACTAGTGGGGTACCACAGGGATCGATGCTAGGACCCCAGCTATTCACAATATATATAAATGATCTAGACGAGGGAACTAGATGTAATGTCTCCAAGTTTGCAGACGACACAAAGCTGGGTGGGCGTGTGTGCTGTGAGGAGGATGCAGAGAAACTCCAGTATGATTTGGACAGGTTGGGTGATTGGGCAGATGCATGGCAAATGCAGTATAATGTGGATAAATGCGAGGTTATTCACTTAGGTGGCAAAAACAGGAAGACAGATTATTATCTGAACAGCAATAGATTGGGAAAAGGGGAAGTGCAACGAGCCCTGGGTGTCCTTGTGCACCAGTCGCTGAAGGTTAGCATGCAGGTGCAGCAGGCGGTTAAGAAGGCAAATGGTATGTTGGCCTTCATAGCAAGAGGATTCGAGTACAGGAGCAAGAATGTCTTGCTGCAGTTGTACAGGGCCTTGGTGAGACCAGACCTGGAGTATTGTGTGCAGTTTTGGTCACCTTATCTGAGGAAGGATGTTCTTGCCATGGAGAGAGTGCAGCGAAGATTCACCAGACTGATACCTGGGATGGCAGGAATGACGTATGAGGAGAGATTGGGTCGATTAGGCTTATATTCACGAGAGTTTAGATGAATGAGAGGGGATCTCATTGAAACTTATAAAATTCTAACAGGACTAGACAGACTAGATGCAGGAAGGATGTTCCCGATGGCGGGGGAGTCCAGAACCAGGGGTCACAGTCTAAGTATAAAGGGTAAGTCATTTAGGACAGAGATGAGGAGGAATTTCTTCACCCAGAGAGTGGTGAACCTGTGAAATTCTCTACCACAGAAGGCAGTTGAGGCCAATTCATTAAATATATTCAAGAGCGAGTTAGATATATTTCTTAAAGCTAAAGGGATCAAGGGATATGGGGAGAAAGCAGGGACAGGGTACTGAATTTGGATGATCAGCCATGATCTCATTAAATGGTGGAGCAGGCTCGAGGGGCCGAATGGCCTACTGCTGCTCCTATCCTCTATGTTTCTATGATTGCCTATGTGCCCCTCCCCACCCCGCCCCAACTCTGCATCCTTTTTGTCCCCGTATAAATGGGTCAATCTGCTTCTTTAAAATAAAATTGTGGAAATTTCTTTAGGATCCGGGCTACTTCCCTGGTATGGACCTCACTACGTTCCATGCACCTCCCTCCAGAGATATGCCTGATCATGACTGAGCCACTGAAATGAGAACTCCTGATGTAGGGTGTGCCTGCCCCTGAACTTTTTGACCCCTATACATTTTACCCTGCTTGTTGAAGTATTTAACAAATACTGATTTTTTTTGTCATCAGCAGGAACAGATGCAAGATTCTGTGAACTGAACGAAGTGAGGAGTGAGAAGAAAGACTGGTATTGAGAAAACGGGAGTGAGTTAACGTCAAAGGTACAGGACTTAAAGGAGAGGAGAGAAGAGAAACAGCGAGGATGGGGAGAAAAAAGATTCAGATCACGCGGATTATGGATGAACGAAACAGACAGGTGAGGGGCAACTACAAATAACAGTTCCTTTTACAATAGTCATTACACTATTGTAGTATTTGTTTCCATTTCGTCGTAGTGAAAAACAATTTGTATTCTTTGTGTTGATTTTGATTTGAAGGATCACTAAATTTTTATTCATCATCAACCATAAGCAATGGCTGGTGCAAACAGATTCCTATGCCCTAATTACATTAGTGTTAATTGAAAATAAAAATTAAATCTATCCGCTGAATATATTGATTTTTATAGTTGCTGGTACATGTAACATAATAAGTGTGCCACTGAACCGGTTACTGGAATTGATACTGATGGGAATTGTGGCTTCCTCTCAGTTTCTGAAATGTGGATCCCAAATATGCATACCTCTTAACTATTTTTGCGTGCACCAAAGAAAATAGATGGTTTTTCATTACATTATGAATTTCCTTGAGCAATAAAATCTATCCTAAATAAAGACATGGGCAGTAATGATTTATGCCAATACAATTGAAAGTTCTCAGAACAAATTAAAAGTAGCCAAGTTGTTCAATTTTCAGACAACCTTCCTTGCATTCCATTGAAAAAAGGTAGATTATATTAGATTTAACATGCTGTAATTGCTTTGTGGGTATCACAGTACATCAGAAGGAGGAGACACTCAAGCTACTCTCCACTCAGTCTTTTATATTTTATTAAAATCCTTTCCCTCCATTTATTCTTTGATTTGCTTAATCTCTGTGATGCTATCATTTTTTTTTAATCTCTGTATGTCTCATAACATTGTTTTGAACGAAACCGATCTAAGCACAAATTTCATCTCCATGCGCTCAACGATCCACTCTGTTGGATTAATAAAGCAACACTTTTGTGTTGGGATTGAACAGCTCTGAGGGAAAAATTATGTTTTAAGAACAAACCAACCTAGGATTTATGATGGATACATTCTATGCTTTTCCCTGTAGGCTGGTTATTGCTTCAAGCCAAGTCAGAAAGCAATAATGCTGCCATTATCCAGCTACCTCGTTGCTTGCTTTAAATAGTTTACAGTTGGAAACTGAAATTAAGGTCTTTAATGTCAGTTTATAAATCATTATTTCACTCCCAACCAATTGAGTATGTCAACTGGGAGCTCAGAGATATATTTTATAAAATTTTATAGTGAAGAGAATCAATGTTTATTTATTTAGACACTTCCCACATGTCCCTGTCACAGTAATGACCATTAGATAACCACTTACAATTTACGCATAGAAGTGTTAAATTGGAACAGAACAACAGCTGTTGATTCAAATGTCGTAATGGTTTGGAAGTTGATGAAATTCACTTTCGCCAGTACCAAATTCTGTATAGTAATGCAAATATAAAGAATAATTTTGTATTTTAAGGTAATTGATCAAACACATTTGGAAGTTCTTACCTCATTATTGATGGTGTCATCTCAACTTTCTCTCATTTACATAATATTGAACTGTTTCATTATAGTTTTAGGTTTATATGATGTGAGAAGTGCTCCTGCCCCAAAACAAACATTCCTCTCCAAACTGACTAAAACATTTAAAAACAAAATCAGTTAGGGGAACGAGTAGCTTATAGAGTTAGCACAGTGTCTACAACTTGGGTTCAAATCCAACCCAATCTGCTGGGATGAAAGCCTCTTCTGTTTACTGGTTATCAGGATTGTCTGTAAAATGAGTTTGGTCAGTATGTACCAGTATGAATATTTTCATTTCTCTGTGAACTATCCCTATGATCTCATAGTGAGCCCATAACCTAGAATTGCCCTTAATTCTGCATTAGTTGTCAATTTGTCTCAAAATGTTATATGGATAGTTTATGCAGAAATTCATATTCTTGCAGTAGGTGGTGATCTTCTGAGGGTGAGATGAAGGGATATTGTTGGGGCACAGTAAAAGAGCTTTACTTCACAGCAGGCTGCACTGTACCTCAACGAGAATGCCTGGTTCTGGAAAGTGGGCCATTCCTGAACAAGCACATTTCTTCTCTTGATAAAAAGGTTTATGGTTGGAAACTGCGGGTCTAAAGGGGGCCCTGGAGCAACCTAAAAATAGAAATTAGCTGTAACTAGGTTCCCATGTGTTTTGCTCCCCATGGTCTTCTTGCCTTGGTGTATTCTAGTTGCTGTTCTCCAGGCCTGCAACTGCACTCCTGTTGCCACCCCCTTGCCCTCATTCCCAGCGCAAGGCCCTGCCAGGGAATCGGCCTGCATTAGGAGGGCCAGAAAATTTGGGTGCACCTTGAGCAAGATGTGCTTGCCTGTTGCCCGGTGGGAGGATGGAGAGGAAAATTAGTCCTTGGGAGTCTCTGATCATGTTTATCAACCAAACTTTTGTATAGAACATTGATAGTTTGATTTAGAATGCCCTTCAATTTGCAGTGTGTAACTGAAAGTTATTCAGATGACGCATGTTGTGTCTGTGTATAATAAGACACAGACTGCAGGAGAACGGTACAACAGGTGTTTACTCAACGTGGCTCACATGGGAACTGATCTGTACAGATTACTACTCAGTGCTATATACAGGTGTGGTCACTGCCGGTACTGCAGTATACATGAGCTGTAAAAGATAGTTCTCCCCTTAAAGGTACATACATTACAATTCCTCCCCTTTTAGATTAACAGCACCATAACACTCTTAACAATTAAATATCAAACTAATTACAATTAACACTTTTAACATGCAACATTAGCTGAAAATAGTCTATTTATATATTCAGTCTTTGGGGAGGCTTCCTGATCCTTTCTGGATAGCGCCTTTCCCGAGTGTCTTGCTCTTGGTGCGGAGGCAATTCTGGCCCCCTGTCGTCGGTTGGTTCATCAGCTTCCGATGCTACTGTTTCTGGGGTAGATGCGACCTGTACGTCGGGTTCATCACCAGGTACGTATGGGCGAGGCATGGGGTTGACTTGTTCCTGTGACTCTAGGATCTGGTCAGCATGGCGTCTCACGATGCTCTCCCCAACGTCCACTGTGTACATTAGTGGGCCCTGCCGTGTGCATATCGTTCCTGGCTGCCATTTTTCTGTTCGGTAGTCGCGGGCCAAGACTGGTTGCCCTACATTGAAGCTCCTTGTTGGCTTCTCATGGATGTGCTGGAATTGCTTACTCTCAACATCTCTTCGTACGTTTGGTCTGAGCAAATCCAGGCGAGATCTTAACCTTCGGTTAAAGAACATCATGGCTGGGGCCTGGTTGGTGACTGCATGTGTCGCATTCCGGTAGGCGAACAGGAAATTGTCCACCTTGTGCTGCAGCGGAATGTTGTCATTGTACATAGCCTTTATTGCCTTCTTAAAGGTTTGTACGAACCTCTCAGCCAATCCATTTGTGGCTGGATGATACGGGGCGGATGTGTAATGCCTTACCCCATTCTTTTTCAAGAACCTCCGGAACTCTTCGGACACAAACTGTGGTCCGTTGTCGGAGCAAATCTGTTCTGGCAAGCCATTCCTGGCAAAAATGGTCCGTAGGACTGCAATAGTTTTCTCCGTGGTGGTGGAGGACATTTTGATGACCTCAGGCCATTTCGAGTGCGCATCCACGGCTATTAAAAACATTGAGTCCATGAATGGACCAGCAAAATCAATATGCACCCGTTGCCATGGAGATGAGGGCCACTCCCATGGATGTAGAGGGGCCTGTGGTGGAGCATTTTGGACTTTCTGGCATCCTGAGCAGCTCTTGGTCAGGTCCTCGATTTGTTTATCGATTCCCGGCCACCACACATAAGCCCTGGCTAGGCTTTTCATTTTTACCCCTCCCAGATGACCCTCATGAAGCTCATTGAGCACTCTATCCCTTAACTTGGGTGGAATTACCACTCGGGATCCACACATCAAGGTCCCCCGGCACACTGACAGCTGTTCTCTCCTTGTCGAGAATGCTGGCAACAGTGAGTTGCCATGTGCTGGCCATCCCTTCACCGTCAAATCATATACCCGAGACAGTGTCGGGTCTTTTCGGGTTTCCTTTTCGATACAAGCGTTAGTTACCGGTAGGTATTCAACTATAGTCGAATGGAATATTTCGACAGGATCCACTGCTGGTGCTTCCTCCGCAGTAGGCAGTGGCAGGCGTGATAGCCCATCAGCATTTCCATGCTGTTTCGTGCCCTTATATTCAATCTCATAGTGGTGCGCCCCTAGAAAAAGTGACCATCTTTGTAGTCATTGCGCAGTCATCACCGGAACGCCCTTCTTCGGATTAAAAATGGAGACAAGAGGCTGGTGATTAGTCAGCAAGGTGAATTTCTGCCCGTGCAGATAGTGATTGAACTTTTTCACTCCCCACACTAGGCTGAGGGCCTCCCTGTCAATCTGGGCGTAGTTACGCTCGGCTGAGGTTAGTGATCGTGACGCAAAGGCTATTGGCCTCTCTGAGCCGTCCGAGAATTTGTGCGACAGCACCGCTCCAATGCCGTAGGGTGACGCATCACATGCCAACTGAATTGGTAATGCCGGGTTGTAATGGGCCAATACCTCTTTCGATGTGATTAGTGTTTTGCTCTGCTGGAAAGCTCATCTACATTCGTCACTCCACTTCGATGGCACCCCAGTTTGCAGTAGGGTGTTCAGTGGGTGTAGTATTGTAGACAAATTTGGCAAGAACTTATGGTAGTAGTTTACCAGCCCGAGGAGTGACCTCAGTTGTGACACATTTTCCGGTGCTGGAGCCTTGACTACTGCCTCAATCTTCTCTGGGGACTTATGTAACCCCTCTTTGTCGATAACGTGGCCACAATACGAGATCTGTTTTCTAAAAAACTCGCATTTGGGGCGGTTAGCTCGGAGCCCATATTCCTGCAATCTAGTGAGCACCTGCTCCAGGTTGGCAAGGTGATCACTGTCATTTTCGCCCGTGACCAGGATGTCGTCCAAATAACACTGGGTCCCTGGGATCCCTTGCAGGACTTGTTCCATTGCCATCTGCCAAATAGCTGGAGCTGATGCTACCCCGAATACCAGCCGGTTGTATTGGTAGAGACCTTTATGGGTGTTGATTATGAGGTATTTTTTTGATGCTTCTTCTACCTCCATTTGCAGATACGCCTGGGCCAGATCAATCTTAGTGAAGCATTTCCCTTCAGATAGCGAGGCGAAAATATCTTCAATCTGTGGAAGTGGATATTGTACGGTGTGAAGGACCGGGTTCACTGTTACCTTAAAGTCCCCACAGATGCGAACCTTCCTTGGTTCCCCAGGCGTGCTGCTCAACGACTTTTTCATCACAGGGACGATGGGTGTAGCCCACTCGCTGCAGTCTACCTTGGACAGTACACCTGAACGTTCCAGACTCTCCAGCTCTGCTTCGACGGCTGGGTGGATCGCATAAGGTGGCCTTAAAAAATTTTGGGCTTGTGTTTTCTTCAATTTTAATCGTTGCCAAGTCCTTGCTGGAACACTTCTTTCGCGTCAGTTAGGATCTTTGACTGTCGCCCAGGTGTGACGTCGTCATCCTTTTTGTCAGCCACAGTCAGTGCCTGTATGGAATGCCAATCCAGTTGTATTTTCCGGATCCATTCACGTCCCAGTAATGGTGGTCCTCCATCTTGCAATACATACAGGTCTAGTTTTGGTGTTTCCTTACCGTTATATATAACTGTCACCCTTATTTTTCCTTTGGGGTAGACTTTTTGCCCCGTGTACATCTTCAAAATAATTTTTGTGTCTCTCAAGGGTATGTGTGAGAATAGCCGCTTGTAGTCCCGTCGGTTTATGACTGTTAGGGCTGATTCTGTGTCCAATTCCATCTTTACCTGGACTCCTGCTATCTTGAGAGTGACCCAAATGGTTCGGTGATCCTCCGTTGTGATCACATTATGTAGTTTCAGACAACTCAGTTCCCTGCTTTCGGAGTCGTTATCACTCTTTTGTTCGTCTGAACTATTCTCCGTCATCTTATGTACCTCCTTGTACTTTCCTTTGGTAGGTTTCTTATTGCTGGTTTTCTTTCCCGACCTGCAGACTCGTGCTATGTGTCCTACTTTTCCACACTGTCTGCACACTTTTTCTTTGAACCAGCAATCATTATGGTCGTGTGTTGTTCTGCCGCAGCGATAGCACTTCTCTGTTCCATATGGCATTTCGTTTGTGCCATATTCTTGCGGTCTCTGATGTATCTCTGCAGCGCCCCGTGCTGCTGCTTCATATGATACCGCAATGCTGAAAGCCTTTTCCAGCGTAAGGTCCTTTTCAGATATAAGCCGTTTCTTGGTTCCTTCACTTTGAAGCCCACACACAAACTTGTCCCTTAAGGTATCTGCCAGTCCCGCTCCAAACTGGCAGTGTTTCGATAGTTTGCGCAGTTCTGTTAAATAATCAGCATTGCTTTCATCCTTATGCTGGTTCCGTTTGTGAAACTTGAATCTTTCTGCTATCAGCAGCGGTGTGGGGTTTAAATGTTCCTGTAGTATCGTTACTATGTCTTCAAAACTCTCTTCCATTGGCTTCGTTGGGGTTACTAGATTTCGTAATAAACCATACGTCTTTGCACCCATTAAATTTAACAATACCGACGCTTTTTTGTCATCTGACACCTCATTTGCCTTGCAGTATACCTCTATTCGTTCGACATATGTAGTCCAATCTTCGACTTCATTGTCAAATGCGGTGATACTGCCACTCTTCGGCATTTTGGGTGTGGTTTAAAATGACGTCTCCCAATGGCTTAAAATGGCGTCTCCCGCACTTTCCTTCCTCCCCCGCTGCTGCCAACACCGCTCCCGGCAGTTCTCGTGGCAGTGCCCTGTAGGTTTCGCGCGCTTCTCCTGCGCTGCTGTCAACGCCGCTCTCGGTGGTCCTCGTGGCAATGGCGGCGCCTCATGGGTTTCTGCGCGTCTCTCTCTCCCTCTCTTCGACGCTGCTCGGCCCCTGAACACCGGCTGTGCCCTGTGCGCTCTGTCCTCTCTCTCTCTCCCCCGTCGACGCTGCTCGGTCCTTTGCTGTGCCGCTCGGTCGGGCTCTAGCCCGCCGCTGTCCGGGAAGGGTCTGCGCACTACCTGTTGCCAGCCCGTTTTGCTGGACCACCTCGACTGGAAAGCCAAGCCTGGCTCTCGACAGCCTCCCCCGCAATTCTCGAGTCTCTGCTGGATGACTGGGTGGTTGCCCGTGGTCGACGCCCGAGTCTCTGGCCTTAACCTCCAATCCACTGATCTCCAGGAATGAATCCCCGGGAGGTGATGCAGAGTTGCAGGTAGGTTCGAACTTGCCTTGTCGCCAATGTTGTGTCTGTGTATAATAAGACACAGACTGCAGGAGAACGGTACAACAGGTGTTTACTCAACGTGGCTCACACGGGAACTGAGCTGTACAGATTACTACTCAGTGCTATATTCAGGTGTGGTCACTGCCGGTACTGCAGTATACATGAGCTGTAAAAGATAGTTCTCCCCTTAAAGGGGGGGAATTACAATGCACAAACCAATTCATTTGAAATAAAAACAATAAATGCTAGAAGTGCACAGCAAGTCAATCGTTATCTGTAAGAGAAAGATCCATTAATGTTTTAGATAAAGAAATAACTTGCATTTATATAGTGACTTCCGTGACCTCCGGTCATTCCAAAAATGCTTCACAGACAATGAAATACTTTTGGAATGAAGTGATTGTTACGGTGTAGGCAAACACGGCAACTAATTTGTGTACAGCAAGATCCCACAAACAACAATGAGGTAAATAACAATATTAGCTGTTTTAGTGATCTAGGTTGACAGATAAATATTGGCCAGGATACTGGGAGAACCCCCCTGCTCTTCTTTAAATAGCGCCATTGGATCTTTTGCATCCACCTAAGAGGGCAGAGAGGGCCTCGGTTTAACATTCCATCTGACTGTGTAGCACTTTCCTGGTGCTGCACTAAAGTGTCGGTCTAGATTATGTGCTCACGTCTCTGGAGAAATGAAAGAAAATGCTGTATATTTATATATAGCTTTTCGTGATAACCGAATGTCCCAAAGCGCTTTACACCCAATGAAGTACTTTTTGAAATGCAGTCACTGTTGCAATGCAGGAACTGCGGCAGCAAATTTGCACATAGCAAGCTCCCACAAACAGCAATGTGATAATGACCAAATAATCTGTTTTAGTGATGTTGATTGAGGGTTAAGTATTAGCCAGGACACCGGGAATAACTCCCATCTCTTCTTCGAAACAGTGCTATGGGATCTTTTACATCCACCTTAGAGAGTAGACAAGGCCTCGGTTTAACATCTCATCCGAAAGACGGCACCTCCAACAGTACAGCACTCCCTCAGTACTGCACTGGAGGAGCCAGCCTAGATTTTTGTGGTGAAGTCTCTAGAGTGGGACTTGAACCCACAACCTTCTGAAGCAGAGGCGAGGGTGTCAACACTGACACCTTATTGTATTAATGGTATAATTATTCCATCACAACTGCTGTACATTTCCAACATTTTCTGTTTTATTTCATACCTCCAGTCACAATTGTCCTTTTCATTTCACTCATTCACTTGTGTGTCAGTTTGGTTTAGTTGGTAGCACTCTTGCCTCTGAATCAGAAGGTTGTGGGTTCATGCCCCATTTTCAGACCAGTATGTAATCTAGGCTGAAACTTTAGTGCAATGCTGAGGGAGTGCTCAGTGACAGAGGTGCTGTTTTTCGAATGAGATGTTTTCTGTCTGTTCCTGTGGTTCCGGTAGATGTTATTTGAAGAAGAGCAGAGAATTCTCCAGGTGTTCTTGTCAACATTCCTCCCTCAAGCAACACTGCTGCTGAAGTATCTCATTTGCCATTTTGTGGAACAAAATTGGCTGCCATGTTTGCCCAAATGGCAGCAGTGACTATACTTTAAAAAGCAATTAATTTGATGTTAAATGTTTTGTGATATCCTGAGGATGTAATAAGGTGCTATAATTATTAATGCTTAGACCTCAAAACCATATTTTAGATGTACAGTGGAACTTCAATTATTCCTGCTCCATTATCACAGCATTTTGGGGGGATAATGGGAGACCAGTGGGAGTTGCAATTGCCAGCAATTTGTCTTTCTTCACTCACTTCTGCTGTTCTGCTCCTGCCAGTGAGATCAGATCATGGTGGGACAGCTGATCTACAGATGGTGCTGCATTGAGCCTGTGTCTTTCTTACTGGAACCTAACTGTTTGAAGAGGCAGGCGCTATTGGTTTTCAGAGGTCAGCACTGCAGCATCTGTTGACATGATCACTGGAGGTGAGCGCATACTGGCTCCAAATTTCCTCAGGGTCTAAATTGAAATGGTTGGGCAAGAGACCTGGCAGGTACAGAAAATCGTGTGGGCCCCTGAAACACCAGCTCACCATCCAGAAGGGAAGCCAGGACAAATTTCTGTTGGGGCCTGAGAGGGCAGCACTTCTATCTGCTCCGCACAAGGCCCAGAACTTCACGGGGTGGGGCTGGCAGGAGGGCTTCCCTCTTAGAATTCATGTAGCTCCTGCCTCCTATCCATCCAGCAATCTAGACAACATGAAGCACTTGGGTTTCAGACCATTTTAGAGACAGAAGTGGGATCCAGGTCTTATAAAAGGGGTTGATTGGTAATTGTAACAAAAAACTTTCCAACCAGTGGAGTGGGCTGACCTTCAGCGCAACCTGCCACTATTGTACTATATATGCTGTAGACAGGACCGATGTACACAAAAAAGAGGTTCAGATGTAGTCACTATGATTAGAGATGAAAGATTAAAAAAAGGGATTGTTACATTACTGGGGTTGAACTACAGACCCTTAATTGTAGGAGGGAAATTGAAGAGGAAATCTGTAGACAGATCAGATGAGTAGGAATAACAAAATTATTGTTCTAGATTTTAATTACTAACTCATTGATTGGGATAAGGAGGGAGTAAATGGAGAAAGTGGAGTGAAATTCCCAAAATGTGTACGGGACTCCTTCCTCAAGCATTATGCCTATGGGGGAGAGGCATTGCTAGTTCAAGTTATTAATAATAAAATAGATCAGGTAGATGTGGATGAGCACCTCCGGAGCAGTGACCATAATATGATGAGGTTTGAGGTCCAAATAGAAAAGGAAAATGTTAATTTAAAAATAAGGGCACCAGATTGGTATGAAGCATTTTAGAAAGACGAGTGAGCTAGTTGAGTCAAGATGGGATAGAGATATTGGCACACAGGACAAGGGATTAAAAATGGGATATTTTTATAAATGTGATTGCAAAGTTGCAGAATAAAAATGTGTTAGAGATTACTTTAAGTTTCAAAATGACATGGATAAATAAAGAAGTTAGAAACAAACAAATTGAAGAAGATGGGCATATGGGGCCTATAAGTATGATAAAAATAGGAGAGAATGAGGAAAATAAGGAAAGAGGTTAATAAAGAAAGCAAGGAGGGAGTATGAGGAGAGAATTTAAAAAAAATTAAAACAAAAGTAAAATGTTCCACAAATATATCAGTAAAAACAGAATTGTTAAATGCGAAGGGGAACCCTGAAAGGAGAGGATAGTGAGTTAATGGGGGAGAAGCAGAAATTGACAGGCATACAAGTACTTCATTTCATTATTTACAAAAGAGCAGGATATTAGGGAAGAGGTAAAACCTGAATTGGTTAAAAATGAGACGAGAGATAAAGGAGTGTATTGGAGAATGACAAAGTGGCAGAACCTGATTTTGGGGGGGGGGGGTGGGGGAAGTATTTCTTGCAAAGCCTTGGAAAACATATTTGAAATAAAATATCGCATACCCTGGTATCAAACTCTAAATAAGAAATAACATACGCTTTACAATAATTGCAAGGCGCTATTTGAGTGTCCCCTGATATAAACAGGAAGAGCAAAACACAAGGGCCAAATTCCCTAGGCAATTCCACTGGATTTCTGCCATAACTGCAGCAGGAGTCCAGCAGAATAGATCTGAAAAAGATCAGGACTCCGATATGCCGGGTTACAACTTTAGCTGGGAATTTCTACTCAGCCTTGTACGGGATGGAGGGGGCAGGAACTTCCCAGACTGGGACTCCAGCCCTTAATGGACCCGGCATAACATTGGAGGCTGAAATTTCCAGTGAAATGAAGCATATTGGTCTCCAGTGGATGGAGGTGGACCCCACCATCTTATGTAATGGCAAAATACTGCGGATGCTGGAAATCTGAAATAACAACACAAAATGCTGGAAAAACTCAGCAGGCCAGGTAGCATCCGTGGAGAGAGAAACAGAGTTAACGTTTCAGGTTTGGGACCCTTCATCAGAACTGGAAAAAGCTGGAAATGTAACAGATATTAAGCAGGTACAGAGACAGGGGTGGCGGGGGGGGGGGAGGTGGGTTTAGGAGGGGAGGAAGGAATTGAAAGAACATACTGTGAAAATGTTGCAAATGGGAATGGCAAAATCATACTGCATGAAAAATGGGGGCAGGGATTATTATCTGAAATTGTTGAACTCGATATTGAGTCCGGAAGGCTGTAAAGTGCCTAATCGAAAGATGAGGTGCTGTTCCTCGAGCTTACGTTGAGCTTCATTGGAACAATGTAATAGGCCGAGGACAGAGAGATCAGAGTGGGAGTGACGCGGAGAATTAAAGTGACAGGCGACCGGAAGCACAGGGTCACCCTTACAGACTGAACGGAGGTGTTCCGCAAAGCGGTCGCCCAATCTGCATTTGGTCTCCCCAATGTAGAGGAGACCGCATCGTGAGCAGTGAATACAGTATACTAAATTGCAAGAAGTACAAGTAAATCGCTTTCACCTGGAAGGGGTGTTTGGGACCCTGGACAGTGGGAAGGGAGGAGGTAAAAGGGCATGTGTTGCATCTCCTGCGCTTGCACGGGGAGGTGCCAGGTGAAGGAGAAGGGCTGTTGGGGGTGATTGAGGACCTGAAACGTTAACTCTGTTTCTCTCTCCACGGATGCTGCCTGGCCTGCTGAGTATTTCCAGCATTTTCTGTTGTTATCCCACCATTTTATGGATCGGCGCTCTTACACAGGGATGCTGAAAGGTGAGGGGGCCTGGGCAAACACCCACCCACAATGATGGCTAGAATTTCGAGCAGCAAGGGGCAGATGAGTAACTGATGTGATGTGGAGGCATGAGGACTTGCTGGCTCCATAGAAATGAATATCCTCCTGCTGACCTTGTAAACTCTGGGGGCGTCAGCACTGGAGAGCACCTGCAAGTGTACTCCTGGCATTATTGTCGGGATTGTGGCCCAAACATTTTCAGGGCCATGTACTTTATAACTGTCATCTTAGCCATGAAATTACACCCCTTAAGTCACTTCTTAGTGTCTTTTATTATTTATACAATACAATGTTTGCATTTTTGTCAGGATGTTATGCTGTTTTTGTCAGTGTAGCTGCAAACTACCAGTGTGGTCCATGAGCTTGATGCCTGATGATGTTCACACAGGCTGAAAATGCACAATCCTTCCAGCATAACCCTGGCAGAAGCCCACTGGAAATGTTGGCAATTAGGCTGTGATCTGGATATGCCTTGCCTCTGCCCTTCCCATACCGGGCCTCCCAGCAGCTGGGCACAACATCACCAGTGGCTGGTGAGACCAGGTGTACCAGGCCACTGAATAGTACCTGTGGAGCATCACTTGGGGGTTTAGGCCTAGGGTTTTGGTCTGAACCCTGAAAGAGTTATGGATAACACTTGTTTATATTTTTAAAGCAGCACCCTGTCAAAGGGGGCACCACTTTATCCTTTCTGGCATAGCACGCTGCAGTTTGAGGCCTCTGCGGCAGGCTGGCATCCTAGATGCACCCCTAGTGGCATGGGCACCCACCATTGGCATTCAAAGTCAGGAACTTCCCCCCTGGCCCTGGAAAGTGGCAGAGGACCCCAGTGGACACATCATGGCACTTACGCCAGGATGAATCCTCATTCCCCACAGACTTGTAGCCATACAATATTTAGTGATTGTGATATCATTGCTATAGGTTAATTATATAATAGTTTGCAGTTGAATACTGGGAAATAACAACACATGCTGGAAATAGAATTTCAGTGGAATCAAATGCGGATTTCTTCTTAATAAATCAGCTGTAACCACATCAATGGGTATTTCTATACTCTTGTGAAGGTGGTATTTGCTGATAGCTCCTACAAATGCAAAGAAAAAGTAAATCTAGAACACTGAATCTAGATATATAAAAATGTTTGAGTGTCTTAATTGAATGTCACTAATCTGACCATGGGAACAATATAATTGAAAAATTTTATCTGTTATTGGTCTATGGTAACCACTGCTTGTTAGTTTCTGATTATTCAGCATTTTAACATTTAAGCATATGCAGTACCTCTGTTCATGTCTTTCTTGAATGCTGTGACTGGTCCATGAGTCAAAATACGCCAAACCAATATTTTTCTAATTTCACTGAGTTTTGTAAAGTCATTTGAACCTTTCAGTTAGATTATATTCTATCTAGAATGATAAAAAAGGTTATCAGCCTTACGCCCATCCTTCAGCTGACTTCATCCCTATCCACCAATCATTCTTTCAACCCCGTAAGAAAGGCAATAAAAAGGCGGCCTAAAGCCAATTCAGGAGCCCTCTGACAAAAACTTTTCTCCAACCCTTCATGGTCGATCATGCAAGATGTCCCAACCCCCCCCCCCCCCCCGCCACCCCCTGCCCAAGTGGTCCCAGATCCTAGGAATGAGATCATCTGCATGGGCAAGCCGGGCCAACCATGCAGGGCTGCATCAGTGATGCCCACCACAAACTGACTGGAGTGTCAAAGCAGCACCATGCCACTCCTAAAGCAGAGAGAGGGCCCGGCAAAGTCCAGAATAAACATATTCTGTTCAGTTCTTCTGCTCTCAATCAAGAAACGGGCCTCTTGGAG